>NC_134144.1:31517009-32819509 GCF_033958435.1 Carettochelys insculpta
GAAAATGATTTTGTTTGATAAGGCCCTCCAACCTGGACCATCGGAGAAGCCCCATAAAGAGGGGCCCTCAGGGTCGCATGAGGAAGGCGGCTTCCCTAACCTCCTCTATACAAAAGAAAAGGAAGCTTTCCCCAGCTCAATCGTTGCCGCTAACACCTGCGAGCAGGACGAGCGGAGCACAGGGCTCTGACCCGTGGGCTGCTCAAAGCGGGATGACTGTAGCGCACACAGCTGCGCTGGGGCCTCTGACCATTAAGCAGTAAGCACTGGGGGCGTCGCAGGTGCCAGAATCGGCAGCACCGACTCCCACGGCATCGAGCCCTGCGGCACCGACAACACTGGAGCAGGGGTACCCAGCACGGGACCCAACGGTGCTGGAGGAAGCTACCCTCACGGCGCCGTGCACAGGGGCACCGAGCGCAGCACCGACAACGGCGCTGAGGTCCCCGGCACGGGAGGGGGTGGCACCTGCCTCTCAGGGACGGGGAAAAGCAAAGGCCAAAACCCGGCACTGCAGCCCATCCCCAGAGGTCACTGCGTTGCTGTTATCGCCTAGCTCCCCCCACCCAAAATACACTGGGCGGCAACTCCAATAGCCTGCTTCAGACCTCCATCCCCGTTCCTTCAGCCACCATCCCCCTGGCTCAGACAACCTTCACCAATCTCCAGTAGGGATCCCTATGAATACTATCACAGAGCATCTCCACCACAGTCAGCGTCATCACAGAGGTCACGCTCGTCTAGACCCCATGTGTACGCTTTCCGATCATGGTCCAGATCCCCATTACTGGGCCCTTGCCCCTGCTGTTATGGCCATCCTTACCATACTGAACACCAGCACAGGGGTCCAGATCCAGGGGTAGATCCCCACCCACACCTCGCCAACACCCCTTCACACAGTCTCACTCCGTGAGAAGAACACAGCCTTCCCACGTGGATGTTGGTCCACAGGCCCTGGACCTCCCTTCTGAATCCTCAAAAGGCCAAGCATATGAATAAATCCAGGAATCTGAGGAACTAGAGGGGGTATATCATAGCGACGCCTCTTCGTCCTCCCCAGATGAGGGGGTTGTCCCCGGGGATATTTCCCCCCCAGACGACCTGAGGCAATTCCAAGAACTATTCAAGAGAGTAGCACAAACACAGGATATTCAAATAGCAGAGGTGCAGGAGAAACATCATAAACTCCTGAAAAATTTAAGACCCCCGGCTTCATCTAAAATCGCCATCCCACTAGATGAAGCGATTATGGAATCAGCCACCAACATATGGCAAACTCCAGCCTCCACCCCTCCTACAAATAAGAGGGCGGATAAGAAATACTTTTTCCAGCCAGGGGCATGGAATTCCTGTTTAGCCACCCCCAACCAAATTCCCTGGTAGTCGAATCGTCACAGCAGAGATCCAAGACACCCCAATATAAATCAGGGGGGTCAGAAAAAGACGCGAGGAAATTAGACACGTTCGGTAGGAAGGTCTATTCCTCCTCTACCTTACTACTCAGAATGGCAAACTGTGCAGCACACCTGTCAAACCACGACTTCAGCAATTATTCCAGACTTACTTCGCTCATGGATTTCCTTCCAGAGGATAAGAAACCGGTGCTGAAAGCGATCATCCAAGAGGGCTATGCAGCCTCACGAACAGGAGTTCAGATTGCCCTGGACGTGGCAGACACGGCAGCATGCTCCACAGCCACAGCAGTCGTAATGCGTAGGGAATCATGGCTCCAGATGTCCAGCATTCCCAGAGATCTGCAAACAAAAATCGTAGACCTTCCATTTGATAAGCAGAAGTTATTTGCAGATTCGACTGACTTGGTCCTACACTCCAGCAAGGACTCGAGAATAACACTTAGGACCCTGGACATATATACCCCTCTGTACAGGAGGAAGAAGTTTTACCCCCAGCAAAGATGCTACACTTATCAACCTCAGCGTACACAATACCAACGGAGCTATGGCCAAGGGCGCCATCACCACCAGCAACAGTATAGGGCCCCCAGACGATGCCCCCAGCAAAGTCGCGCACCCTCAGGGCAAGCCCTGAGACAGCAAGTTTCATGGGTATGTCGAGGACTGCAATATCAAGACCATCCCTCAATGCCAAACCCAGCACATGTTCCATCATTGGCTCAAACCATTCTACTCCCAATGGCAAAACATCACCACAGACAAATGGGTACTGGAAATTATAGCCACGGGATACACGATCCCCTTCCAATCAGTACCTCCACCGAAACCTCCCACCCAGTCCTTCTTCAAGGACCCCTCCCACGAGACAAGTTTAAAACAGGAGGTAGACCATCTCATGTTCATAGGGGCGGTGGAGAGAGTTCCGGAACAATTCCAAGGGAAAGGGTTCTACTCGCGATACTTCCTAACAGAGAAGAAGACAGGAGGCTGGAGGCCAATCCTGGACCTATGGGCCCTCAACCGACATCTGCGCAAACAGCGTTTCAGGATGACTACAATTGCCTCCATACTTACGGCATTGGACGATGGAGACTGGTTTGCAGCCCTCGACTTGCAGGACGTGTATTTTCATATAACTATTCACCCGGCACACAGACGTTTCCTCTGCTTCACAGTGGGCAGGGATCACTTCCAATACAGGGTTCTTCCGTTTGGTCTGTCTTCGGCACCCAGAGTGTTGACCAAAACACTGGCGGTAGTATCAGCTTACCTACACAGACGGGGCATGTTCATTTTTCTATACCTGGACGACTGCCTACTGAAAGGGGCCTCAAAGGCAGAGGTCCTACACATGATACACATCACTACAAACACATTCGCCTCGTTGGGCCTAGTTAACAACCTCTCGAAATCAAAGACCGAGCCTACGCAGAATATAAAGTTCATAGGGGCACGCATAGACTCTACTACATGAAGAGTATATCTGCCCAATGCCCATTTCCGCACCATCAAATCCCTGGTGCAAGTAATGATGTACAGCCCCACAGTGCCAATCCTAACATGTCTACAACTGTTGGGGCACATGGCGACCACCACGTTCGTGGTACAGAATTCCAGGCTGCATATGCGGGGCCTGCAGCATTTGCTGGCGAGCGTTTACAAACCGATAGTCCATACCATCCACAGGGCAGTATCGCCCACAGCGGAGGTGTGCAGGTCACTGCCATGGTGGGCAGATCCCAAGAACTTACGAGTAGGGGTGCCCTTCCACCAACCACAAATTGCGATTTTTCTTATGACAGACGCATCCCACATAGGATGGGGAGCGCACATCGGCAACAAGGTAACTCAGGGGCTATGGTCCCCCGCGGAAAAGACATTGCACATAAACATACTAGAACTCAGAGCAGTGTTCAATGCGTGCAGACGTTTTCGGAAATACCTGCACAGCAAAGTAGTTGGGATAAATACCGACAACACCTCCACCATGTTCTATATCAACCAACAAGAAGGGGCCAGATCCCATGTGCTATGCACGGAGGCAGTACGCTTGTGAAACTAGTGCATTATCAACAATATAATGCGCAAAGCCTCATACTTACCCGGTGTCCACAATGTGAAGGCGGACCAGCTAAGCAGGCACTTTGCGCTCATGCACGCGTGGCAGAGCCGTCCCGATCTGCTCCAACAAGTATTTCACAAATGGGGGGTTCCCCAAATCGATCTGTTTGCCACTCACAACAACAAGCAGTGCCCTCAGTACTGCTCCAGAGCAGGCATAGGACAGGGATCCTTTGGGGACGCCTTCACGGTGCCATGGAAGGGCCCTCTACTCTATGCGTTCCCTCCCACGACACTCATTCACAAGGTTCTAGAGAAAGCCAGAAGACAGAGAGCACGCATAATACTTATAGTCCCAACTTGGGACCGACAACAATGGTTTCCTCTGCTTCTGCACATGTCATGCCACCCGCCACTCCCCCTACCGGTAGTGCCGGACCTTCTCACGCAGGCTCAGGGGTCCATAGTGCACCTGCATCCTCAAAGACTCCACCTACAGGCATGGCTAATCCATGGCTCAGCGCCTGAGAGAGCGCATGTTCGGAGGGAGTGAAACAAGTCTTGGAGTCCAGTCGAAGGACTTCCACCAGAAAGACTTACGCGCAGAAGTGGAAATGGTTCATCTCCTGGTGCTCTTCCAAGCAGTTGGCTCCTCAGGGCGTCCCTATACCTGCCATTCTAGAATACCTGCTGGAGCTAAAACAAGACAGACTCTCCCTCTCCTCCCTAAAGGTCCATCTTGCAGCTATATCAGCATTTCAACACAAAGAGGAAGGGCCAACCATATTTGCCTATCCTATGGTCACACAGTTCCTAAAGGGGCTGGTAAACCTGTACCCCCCTCGGAAACCGCTGTCACCGTCATGGAGTTTGGACTTGGTCCTCCACACGCTGTTGGGACCACCCTTTGAACCATTGGCCACGGTACCCCTCCGGTTACTTACCCTGAAAACAACCTTCCTTCTCGCTATTACGTCAGCCCGCAGGGTGAGCGAACTCAGAGCAATAATGGCAACGCCACCCTGCACAGTATTCTCAAAAGAAGCGGTGATCTTACGATTACACCTGGCCTTCATTCCAAAGGTTTCTTCAGAGTTCCACATTAACGAACTAATAGTATTACCCTCATTTTATCCTAAGCCTCACAACTCCAGCAAAGAGGCGCAGCTGCACCTGCTAGATGTAAGGAGGGCGTTGGCCTTTTACATAGACAGAACTAAGCCCTTCTGGAAAACGGACAGACTCCTGGTGCCTCTCGCACCAAGGTCGAAAGGGGAAGGCCTATCCTCACAAAGAATTTCAAATCACATCGTATCCTACATAAGACTGTGTTATGAACCGAGTAAGACCCCTCTGCTAGTTCTGCCCAGGGCTCACTCCACCAGAGTGATGACAGCATCAATGGCCTTCTTCAAAGGAATCGCATTAAAAGACATCTGCAGAGCGGCAACTGGGTTATCTTGCGACACCTTTGCCAAGCATTATGCCGTGCACCGGGTGTTCAGTGAGGTTACGCTCTTGTTGACAGCAGTCCTATCAAGGGCAAGCTGCACATAAGCGGACACCCACCTCCTTAACTGGGGTCACTGCTGGGTAGTCACCTACTGTGGAGCACCCACGGGGACCACTCGAAGAAGAAAGAGAAGTTACTCACCTGTGTAGTAGCGATGGTTCTTCGAGATGTGTCCCCGTGGGTGCTCCACTATCCACCCGTTCCTCCCTGCTTCGGAGCTCTGTTTTTCAAGTTTTTCAGAAGCATCCGGGGCAGTTGGCTAAGGAACTGGTGGGGACCGGATCGCGCATGTGACCGAAGGCGTGCGAAGGACCAGCACACATCGGCGCATGCACGACCCGACGGAGACTGCTGAAAATTTTCTGATCTGCGGCACCGGGGCGGGCCCAACACCTACTGTGGAGCGCCCACGGGGACACATCTCGAAGAACCATCGTTACTACACAGGTGAGTAACTTCTCTTTACAGAGTGATAAAAATGAACAGATATACTCAAGGTTATTTTTGCTGATGCAATTGTCTATTATCTTATTTTTGTTGTAACGCAATAAATTCAAGTGTAGTCTAAACTTGTACAGAATTATTAATTAAATTCCAATTAAAATCAACTTTGTTATATTTGAGAATAATGCACACAGCTATGATGGGTGTCGTTTTTAAAGGGTTACAGTTCATCACAGAAATCATATCACAGATATCACACTTCTGAGATCCTAAAATAACAAATGAGTGTTTGATTGTTATTGCTGCTGTCCCCACCTAGTGAGAATTCACTTCCCTAATTCAAAGTCTACCTCTGTTAGGCTGTGTTCAAATTTCTCGGAGAAGGTCTACTTTGTGCTGATATGGCCTCAGCTAGGGTATTATGTCCAGTTCTGGGCACCACAGTTCAGGAAAGATAAGAAGAAATTGGGGAAGGTATAGAGAAGAGCAACAAAAATGATTAAAGATCTAGAAAAAAAAGTCCTATGAAGGAATATTAAAAGAATTGGCTTTATTTAGTTTGGAATGGAGAAGGCTGAGAGGGAACATGATAACAGCTTTCAACTACCTACAAAGGTAGCACAAGGAGGAGGGAGAAAATTTATTCTCCTTAAGATCTGATGATTGGACAAGAAGCAGGGGTTTGAATTGCAGCAAGGGGGAATTAGGTTGGACATTCGGAAAGACTTCCTAACTGTCAGGGTGGTTAAGCACTGAAATAAATTATGTAGGGAGGATGTGGAATCTCCATCTCTGGAGATATTTAAGAACAGGTGAGACAAACACCTGTCAGGGATGATCTAGATGGTGTTTGGTTCTGCTGAGAGTGCAGGGGGTGGACTTGATGACCTCTCAACATCCCTTCCAGTTCTAGTTTTCTGTGATTCTATGAAACTGTTGGAAGCACCACTGGCTGGGAGGCTAATACTCATACTGGGCAGTATGGGAGGATAGGTACAATGGTGAACATTCAGAATAAGTAAGCTGATGGGCCATGTAACCTAACGAGTCTTTTCCATGTCCAATTTCTATGGTTGTCTCTAAAAATAGCTCAGAGCTGAGGGGCTGTCGCATCTCCACGTTATAGGTTTGTAAAATCTAATTTATCACTCCCAATTTACATATGTGTAATCCCATTACAATCAAAATGAGTTCCGTCAGCATAAAACTGTCATCACAGTGGTGGATCATGCCACATATTCACATTAATTCATTTTCTTTACTTTATTTAGAAACTAGGGCTATTTGTGTCTTTAAAAGCTGAGTGCTAAGTCAGGATGGAAGTTAAAATACTCTGTTATCTCTCTGATTTAAAATTAGACAGATCTCTCTAATTTTCTTATTCTCATTATTAGTGTTTGACTTAAATTATCTTAATATTATTGAACAGAAAAGCCTCAGTTAATTAACCTCCGTTTAGTCTAAATTCAGGTATTGCATATAGAGTTGAGAGCTGGCTCCTTCTCCTTGGAATCTAGACTCACCATGCCGATAACATAGTTATCTTTTTTTTCCAGTGCTGTCCAGATTTAGAATCTAGCCATCAGGAGTAAGGAATGAATGACTGGGCTCAGGACTGGATATTTTTAGAAAGAAAGAATTGCTGAATTCTGAGATAGTGTTAAATAAGTTTTATGTATTAGATCAGTTTTAAAACTCAAATAGCAAACACACACACAAACATACGTCACCTTAAAATTCAGCTACTGTCTTTTCCAAAAAGAATATGCTAACACTCCTCTGTTGATGTGTAATATATAAGAAGCTGTATTTTTTAAAAAAAAGGTAACCTAATTGAGCATCTCTCAATGGTGTAAACTAGATCAATATTTAATGGCTATGATGCATTATTTATAGCCTTTTGAGATATTCCCTTCTGTACGACAAGCAGTACACAGGAGACCCACATGACAAAAATAATAGATCACCGACTGTACAAAATCTTTGATTCAAAAAGTAGTGATGATAAAATATCCCTTCTGCCCCAGCTACTTTGGTTTAACTATGGTTCATAAAGTAGTCGCCTAATTGTAAAAACTGAAAGTTGTGCTTGAATTTTTGTCTCTTAGAAATTACAGATATTTCACAAAATAAAGAATTAGAAAAATGAGTCAAAAAAGGGAATCAAATGTTACTAGTGCTACTTGCCCTAGCAGTCTAAACAGTTGGACACACTGGTTAGACAACTTCTTTTCATGAATTGAATTCTACGAAGGCACCGTCTGAGTTGGTATAAAATGAGTTTAGTATCCTCATTATATAAATTTATAATCTTATACTCATTTTTAGATACTCTGTAGTGGACAATGTGAACAAAATTAAATTGAAGTAAGGTGAAATTTTTAAAAAGTCATCAGATCAATAGATGTTGAAAAACGTTGACAAAATTTCATCATGGTGTTTCCTTTTTAATTTCAATTTTTGACACGCTCTAGTTAATTCAGTTGAATAATATTGAATTCATGTGGAAAAAACAAAGACTTTTTTCTTGCAGGACAGATGGAATATTTAGCTTGCAGTATGATGTCTGGTATCTGTGTATTGTGTTTATATAGGATCTCCCAACGTAGTATGTAAGTGTTATTATCTAGCTCAGTTCCCATCTCTGTCACTGATGGATCACATGAGTGAGAAGGGCAGATCAATTCACCTCTTTATGTTTTGTTTCCCCATCTGTAAAACCAGGATAATATTCAAACCCCTAGGAAAAGCTCACAGAGTCTTAAATGTTACATTAGAACAAAAGACTGTGCTTAATTATTGTAAACCTGCCCAAAATGCTTTAAGGTTTAGGCTGGCAATTGAGATGGTTCCAATATTTTGCACAATTATTAGCCAGATCTTTATTTAAACATTATCAGACTTTAGTCAAACATCTTTTATAGAGCAGTCGTGTAGACTCTAATAATGATTAAATAATAAGAGTCTGTAGATGTTTATTAAAATTCTGTGGAAATTATCCCACACCATAAGGGAATTTTAATAGATTTTTAAATGAGAGCGTCCCATAGAATTTCATAAGGAAGTGATATTTCTATATGATTACATGCTATGTGTTAAAAACAAGTGTCAAAAAGCAATATTGCTGTTCTGGTTGTAGAAGGAGGGAATGCCATAAATAGCAATATTAAATAATAAATGAGTACCTGCAACAGAGAAAGCTGACAACATTATAGTAAAACTGGAATATCACTCATATTGGTTTTAAAGCGCTACTTATTTGTTTTTATCCCTAAACTACACGGAATTAATTTTCTATTACTGTAATGATAGGAAAATGGAATTAGATAATACAAGTAAGCAAGACATTCAGTTATGGTTTTTGGTTGCAAATGATTTAATGATTGTATTATGCTATAAATCTGCATCAGAGTGCCTATCCTGGGCTCCAGGCTCCTTTTACAGATACTAAAAATACATTTGTAAGGAAAAAAAATGCACATTGGCAGTCTAAAAATGTCATTGACATTTTCCCTTTACTATTGGCTATGTTCACTTCATTAGGTAAATTGTTCTCACTACCAGTAATGATATTTTGACACTGGGCAGGTTAAGAAATCTTAAAAGGAGAAAAATGTAAGAAAGGGGACTGAAGTTTACCCTGTGCTACAAAGACTTCCTGTGTTAGGGTGTTGTTGCTCCTATCAGTTACCACGATGTTATTTATGTTGGAAATTTCTCCCTTTGTTATTTATTTATTTATTTATTTATTGCTTTCATTGTGGAGTCCAGAAATACTACGTCAATTCTTAAAATGCTGTTTCCAGTTTGCTTGCTTTTTCAAGCAACTGTTAAGAGATATTGCATCATTCATAGCAGGAGGTGAAATGATTCATTATCCAATGTAGCTATTGTCTTTCCTTCAGTCTGATTGGTCACCCTGCTGTACAGAAATCCCATCATCTGGAAAGCTCTGCAGAAAAAAAATGCAGTCCAGCATTATTCTTTTCAGCCAAACACAATGAAAGAAAGATAAGATGTAGAAAACATCTATAGAAAATGTCATCTGAATGAGGGGAATATCTGCTTTATGATCAAGCATAAACACTTGTCAAAACATAAAGCTGCATGCTTCAGTCATGAATGCTTACATGTGAATTTAAGTGCATACTGGAACAAGCCATGCAGCTACCAGTAAAGGTATCTTCTGACAAAACTTATGTTGACAGCTTGTGACCAAATTACCAAGTAGATCACAAAAGGTATCCTCTCTGTCGACAGAGAACAGCCAGGCTGCTTGGCCAATCTCTCAAAATAGCCAATTGGAAGCCCAGCAGACAGGGCTGCCCGGTGTCCTGAAAACCCTGTCTGTCAATAGAGCACCCCCTGGAATGTCCAAACTGGCTTTCTGTCAATAGAGGCGTTATGCCTCACGAGGAGCAGGATAAGACTGTCAACAAAAGTGCCATATTCTGTCGATTTACTGTTGACAGTACTCTTTGGAAATCATGGTTTTGTAGACAAAACCCTCTAGCGTAGACATAGCCTAGGAATATTGTACTGATATTTGCACTAAATAGTGACAGAACTCTTTAAAGTAATCTAGTACAAATTTGTGTAAAATTACATGTTTTGCATACATCTAATCTGCCTTTTTTATAGCATCCATTGGTTGTAAAACAAAAATATTTTCTGCTTTTCATTTAATTTAATTTCACTGGAACTTTTTACCAACTCTAGTATTGCCTATATAGCGTACTATTTGACTATGAAAAGAAGATTCTTATCTTAAAAATCATATAAAAATCAAATCCTTTATATGAGTAATGAGAAAAATTGTTTTTCTCAGTGAAGGTAATGAAAATGGACTATCAGAGAGGTAGCCGCGTTAGTCTGTATCTTCAAAAACAACAAGAAGTCCTGTGGGACCTTACAGACTAACAGATATTTTGGAGCATAAGCTTTCATGGGCAAAGACCTGCTTCATCAGATTCATGAGTGGGGCGGCATGGTTCAGAGGAGGACTTAAAGGGAGGGGGGGCACACAGTAAAGGGGAGGTGCAGAGCTGACAAGGTCTATTCAGTCAGGGTGGAAAACAGAGTAGTCAGTTTTCCATTGCTGAAAGCCCACTTCACTTTTGGGATCCTTTGATATAGCAAATGCTGCAATGTTTTGATTGCAAATGTTACCAGGGAATGCTTGATTATTTTTTTCTACAGCCTTCTGCTGCAATTGTTTTTTTTTTTAAATTAATTATCATATTCCTGTATTTTATTAATAAAACCTTATTTTTACAATTTTTTTTACCAAAATTAGCCTGGTAATGTCCCATTAATTTTTTTCGGTAGAGCAAAATGGTCTGCATTTGAGCTAGAACCTCTTTGCAATAAAGCAACTCTGGAGAGCTCAGAAACTGGAAATCCATAAGAAATAAATCTACCATGAGCTGAACATGTTTGGCCACTGGGTGCCATCCTTGCTCCATATTAAGGCTGGCAGTTAAACAGCTTTTCTCTAAAAATGTAAAATTCTGAAGAAGATAATGTGAGTATAATTTCAAACTGTAATAATGTTTTTGTGTGTGCATGTACTGGAATATGTTAGGAACACACACAGTTTATTGCTTTTGCACAGAGATGTGACATGAGAGCTAAAAGAACTAGCCTCATGGTTCAGCTGTGTTAGAATCAGAGCCCCATATAAAAAATTTGATCTTATGAATTTCTGGAGGCAGGGGCTTGAGGTAGAGGGGGAATGCTACAGTGTGCATGCATGTGAGTAAATTTGTTCCCATGAGTAACTGCAGTTGGACTTCCCTGGGACTACTTGCTGGAGTAAAGTTACTCAGGTGTGTAAGAGGGCACACAGTAGCCATTAGGCATGTGTCATACAGACAGAATCCATTATTTAGTATATAAAAGTATGTGATTACAGTTTGGCAAGGTTATTTATTATATTGTTTCATTACCTGTCAGGTCAATGCAGAATTCTCTAAATCTACAGCGTTCATGCAACTGCATCTTTTTCCTCCTAGCAAAAGGCCAGGCATAGTGAACATACTTTCTACCAGAAGAAATACGTTGTTAGGTTTGAATGTTCCATCTTTTAAATGATAAACATTTTACAGATGTGAACATTTTGATTCCAGCACTTCTGTTTCTACCTGCACGTGCAGAGAGATTGTACAGATTGCACCCCAGGCAAGAACTGTAAAGTGAATATTTTATGAGACAATTTCTGTGAAGGATTCTGCCGTCTTTCACTTTGCAGCAAGCTATATCCAGCACAGTGAACAAGCAAAACCATGGAGGACTTGGCATATCATTGTTTCCTTTGGAAGTTAGGCTCTTGACTGCATATGTACAGATCGCTATATTGCATTTTAGTAATATAATTGACCTCATTTTGTATCCCGGGAGCAGGGGTCAGTCGGCAACCTGTGGCTCTTTAAGGAGGCATTTGCAGTTCTGGATTCTGCCACCACTGATTCCTCTTGAGGGTCCCTGCCCTGCTGCCACTGAAACAGTAGAGCTAAATTTAATTGCTTTAATGGCCAGCAGGGGAGTGGTAGAGATCTGGCCATTAAACCAATTAAATTTAGTTCCATTATTTCAAAGGCAGCAGGGCAGGGAGCTGCAGAGAGCTCCTCGCTCACCCCGCTACCCGAGCAGCCACACCCCTCCGCTGAGTGTGGCTTAGCTCACGCTCACCAGCGGAACACCTCCGCCAGCATTTCTTCCACTGGGTGCATGCGGCTGCCCAGTGTAGGCTCCTCACACATCCATGCACTCCTGCCTCACTTGGCTGTGCTGGGAGGGCTGGAGCCAGCTGCACTGTGCCTCTTCCTAGCTGTAACTCAGGTAAGGGGCTGCTTTCAGTCTGGCTGCATGGGTTCCCTCTGCTCTGTGCATACAGCACAGCCCCAGGGAGCTGGCTTCCCTGCCCCCGCCCACACACAGTGCACTGTGACCCCTTCCCATCCGGAGAGGGACTCCCTACCCTGCTGGCTGCAGCAGGACCTGGGTTAGAGGCTTTCACTCCCTGGGGGGCTCTGCTGTCCTGCCTGCTGTCCAGCTACACTGCCCTATCTGACTTGCTGACAATAAATAAAGCCAGTGCCATGGATGGGTTAGTCCTGGGGATTGGCTTGGGACTGAGGCAGGTTAATCCTGGGGATGTGTGGGGGTGAGCTTGGGGCTGGGAATGGGGTGGCAGGTTTTCAGGATGGGGGCAGAGGGTAAAGCCTGGGGATAGGAAGGCAGTGTTGGGGGCTGAGGGCTGAGGCAGGTAAAGTCTGGAGATGGGGGGTGGGGTTGGGAAACTAGGCGGGAAGCATCTGGGAATGGAGGTGGGCATGCAGGGTTGATGAGAACATTGCTCCTTTTTGCTTAAGAGCCTGTCCCAAGGCACAGAATTTTCCTTGTCCTCATTTGCTCTGCAATCCAGGTGTGAAAGTAACTGAAACTTTCTAACTGTACAAATGATGGTGTGTTACAAAAAGTACAGTTTGACATTGTTTATTAAGGGCTGTCTCATATTCACAAGCATTGCAGCTCTTGAAGTACTGATTTTTGTAACTGAATTTGAAAAAGTGGCTCTTCTCCCTATTTCGGTTGCAGATCCCTGCCCATGAGCATCATGGCACTTAGTATAATCCCCAGTTTACTACAAACTTGAATGCAGAAGATGTGGCCCATATAGGCTGTACTGCTAAGTGGGTTCTTGATTATCACTGGTACATGTGCTGTGTTTCAAACAAGATATTTAGTACATATGGTAGAGAGAAAAGGCTGTGAATTTCCTATGCATAGAAATATTAGTTAGTTTATAAAAGGTCTGCATTGTGTATACTCTAATTCAGTCTCCCTCAGTAGGGTACTGTCTCCTATATAAAGTGCTTGGGAATTCATACTTCCTCAGCTCATGTTACTGCTCAGTGGCCTTCTCTGTTTCCATGCATCAAGCTCATTCCTTCATGAGGCAGAGATAGGAGGCGTAGCAGCAGTTTCACTTGTCTCCTGCACTTCAGCCAGTAACCAGACTAACGTTGCTTTACTCCATTGTTCCTGAATTCTGCCCTTCTATGGCCCTTGCTCCAAATAATCATCATAATTTATCTGTATTGTAAAAGTAGATGAAAGCATTGTGGTAGGTGCAGTTCAGACCCATAAAGGTGATGGACCTTGCCCTGAAGAGCTTATAGGGTAACTCAAATGGCAAATCATCAGAAGAGAAGACAGATACACCACAGTTTACCCCCACATTTGGGAACAAAAGGCTGAACTGCTTTGTAGGTCATATGCTGTATTTGTTTCTCCTGTCTTTCTCAAACCACTTTTCTCTGCTTGGCATCTCCCCAGCATCACTAGAGCCATTTTCATCTGCCAACAAGAGAAGAAACTACTGGCTCCTGAAACTCTCCTTGTATATTCATACCACTAGGTCCTTTGGAATAGGATCCTCAGGAAAGTCAAAGGGACTGGCTTAGCTTTCGATAAGCCAACATTCACTTAATCCCCTGTGAGTTAGTTCCATTATGCTGAAGAATTTTCTGGTATTGTGGTATCCCGGAAACTGTGACATTCTGGGGCACCACCTCCACCTGCTAATAGCTTTGGGAGTTTCTTCGAATCAAAAAAGAAGTTTTACATGCTTCTCCTGTGTTAGCAGATATGCCTGATTAGCTTTCTTCACATTGCTATGCAAGGCAATAAGCACTCATTATTAACTTATCTTCCAGAAATCTTGGAGCATTTTCCATCACAGCATTTCTCCCACCTGAATGTGTAGCATGACAATGATAACCATGGAAACAGACTGATGTCATAAAACAGAATTATGACTGTGCAGGATCCAGTAAATGTAAAAGCTGGTTTGGGTGGATGGGAGAAAGCTCTTGTTCACCACACACAAATCCTTCAGTAATAAAATACATAAAGGAAAACTGTTCGGGGGTTTGGAAAATCTCTTTTTCCAGTTTGCATCAGTGTGGAAGTCCCTTTTAGCAGCAACTGTCAACATCTAGCCTTTAGAGTTGTCATCACATTAAAATGAATGAGGGAAGTTCCCAACACTGTCTGAGCTTTTGTTTTACGCTGAAGAGCCATCAAGACAGCCTTACATCAATTTTCATAGTAAATACAAAATATTTGCAACTAACAGTGCAAGACACCATTTTTGAAAGCTTTAGGCTTATAAAATCCATACCTTCTCTAAGAAATCCATTTCAGATAAGTCTTTTTCCACCTTCCTCAGCTTCTTAAAAAAGCTTAATTGGGAGTTCTTACATTCCACAGTGAATTTGGCATTGTGCATTAGGAAGGAGAAGATGTGGGTCTGGAATTTTAACATGTTCATTTGCAGTCCTCTATCTGGGCTCAACAGTGTTGCAGAAATACTATACTCTTGCTTCAGGGATAGGAGAGAAGGTTTTGTATCAATGGTATTACCAGTCAGCCTGACAGGAGCTGCAGGAACCCAAGCTACCCTTTTTAGCTTTGCAAGAGCCATACTAAGAAGGGAACTGACAATTTCAAGGGAAGCAAGGCTACCCTGAAGGTGTTTAATATGCGATTTGATGGCTCAGCACATTGGGTATATTTTTAACATGCACTTGCAACTCAGTGGTAACTAAAACGAAAGAAAGATGAAACATTTTGTAGAATTTTGAGGTTTTCTATATGCTCCCTTGTTAAATGTATGTTATTTATTTGAAGGTGTTGCTTTGATTTTGTTTTTAAGGTCAGTTTAACACAATTACACAATAGCTGTCACAGTAGATCTGAAATAAGATTTTTTCCACAATGGAGCACTAGGCCATTCATTTTTGTGTAGCTTCTCCCATCTGTCACTATTATGCCTGCCTGATATGTCACAAATACTTAGAAAGAAAACAAGCTGCACAAAATAAAAAGAAATCTTCATCTTGCTTCATTAATGTGCATGTATCAGCCAGCCAAATGACTGCACATCGGATTGCATAGTTCAACTTTTTGAATAACCCATAGGGTCAATATCTGGAATTTTTGCATCAAACTGCAGGAGCTGAATCAGATGCAGTGAATGCTGCTGCTGATCAGTAGGATAGAAAGGAATTTAATACCTGCACACATCTACTGTAAAGGTTTCCTTCTCCTACCTTCTCCCTTCCCTTCTTCAAAGGGAGGGTTTAGGAGACTTAATTTGGACCATTTTCATTGCCACCAAATGAAACAGTGGTGGTAGACAGGGACTCCCTCCTAAGAAGGACGGCGTCATCCATCTGCTGTTCAGACCTGGAATCTTGAGACGAGCTAAAATCCAGGATGTGACAGAGAGACTTCCAAAAATCATTAGACCTGTGGATTATTACCCCTTCCTTCTTCTCCGTGTATGAACCAATGACACAGCAGAGAACAACCTAGAGCAGATCACTGTGGATTATGGAACTCTGGGAAGGAAGATCAAGGAATGTAGAGTGGAAGTGGTGTTCTCGTCCATCCTCCCTGTTGAAGGAGAGGGTCCAGGTAGAGATCATCGAATCACAGAAGTAAATGTGTTGTGTTGTGATGGATTTGGTTTCTTTGATCACAGGATTCTGTTTTAGGAACAAGAATTGCTAGGAAGAGATGGGATCCACCTAATGAAGAGAGAAAAGAGGATCTTTGCGGTCAGGCTTGCAAACCTAGTGAGGAGGACTTTAAGCTAGGTTCATTGAGGGATGGTGACATAAGCCCTGAGATAAGTGGGGAAGAAAGAGGGAACAACAATGGAGGACCCCAGGTTCAAGAGGAGAAGGTGGGCCAATCACCTAATTATCTAAGGTGTTTGTACACAAATGCAAGAAGCCTGGGAAACAAACAGGAAGAATTAGAGGCCCTGGCACAGTCAAAGAAGTACAAAGTGATTGGAATCACAGAGACTTGGTGGGATGACTTACATAACTGGAGCACTGTCATAGAAGGATATAACTGTTCAGGAAGCACAGGCAGGGAAGAAAAGGAGGAGTTGTGATGTATGTGAGAGATCAGTATGATTGCTCAGAGCTCCAGTATATGGAGGGAGAAAAGCCAGTTGAGAGTCCTTGGGTTAAGTCTAGAGGCAAAAGCAACAGAGGTGGTGATGTGCTTTGTGTCTGCTATAGACTACCAGACCAGGTAGATGAGGTAGATGAGAATTTTTGCAGATGACTACAGGCCCTGGTTCTCATGGGAGACTTTAATCACCCAGACACTTGTTGGAAGACCAATACAGCAGCACACAGACAATCCAGGAAGTTTTTGAAGAATACTGGGGATAACTTCCTGGTACAAGTGCTGAAGGAACTGACTAGGGACTGTGCACAGCTTGACCTGCTGCTCACAAACAGGGTAGAACTAGTAGGGGAACTAGAAGTGGGTGGCAACCTGGGCTGCAGCAATCATGAGATGGTAGATTTCAGGATTCTGACAAAAGGAAGAAAGGTCAGCAGTAAAATACTGACCCTTGATTTCAGAAGAGCAGACTTCAACTCCCTCAGAAAACAGATGGGCTGGGTCCCCTGGAAAGCTAATATGAAAGGGAAAGGAGCTCAGGAGAACTGGCAGTATTTTAAAGTATCTTATTGAAGGCACAGGAACAAACCATCCCAATGACCAGTAAGAAAAGCAAATATGGTAGGCAACCAGCTTGGCTTATCAGGGAAATCCCTGGTGAGCTTAAACTCAAAAAGGATGCAGTCAAGTAGCACTTTAAAGACTAACAAAATAATTTATTAGGTGAGCTTATTCTATTTTTATTTTGTTAGTCTTTAAAGTGCTACTTGACTGCTTTTTTGTTTTGATAATATATAGACTAGCACAGCTCCCTTTCTGTTACTATTCAAAAAGGACGCGTATAAGAAGTGGAAACTTGACAGATGATTAAGGAGGAGTATAAATATATGGCTGGAGAATGCTGGGGAATAAGACGGAAAGTGAAAGCACAATGGGAACTACAGCTAGCAAGGAATATGAAGGGCAACAAGAAGGGTTTCTACAGACATTAATAATAAGTAGGTTATCAGGGAGAGTGTGGGGCCATTAGTGGAAGTGGGAGGTAACCTGGTGACAGATGATGCGGGAAAGACTGAAGTACTCAGTGTTTTTTGTCTTGTTTGTTTGTTTGTTTGTTTGTTTTTGTGTGAGTCTTCACAGACAAGGTCAGCTCCCAGATTGCAGCACTAGGCAATGCAGTGTGGGCAGGAGATGTGTGGCCCTCAGTGGGGAAAGAACAGGGAAATAACTGTCTAGAAAAGCTAGATGCACACAAATCTGTGGATCCAGATTTAATGCATCCATGGGTACTCACGGAATTAGTAGATGCCATTGCAGAGCCTTTGGTTATTATCTTCAAAAACTCGTGGGGGAAGGGAGGGGTCATGGATGATTGGAAAAAGGCAAATGTAGTCCCCATGTTCAAAAAAGGAAAGAAGGACAATCCAGGGAACTATAGACCGGTCAGCCTTACCACAGTCCCTGGAAAAATCATGGAGAGGATCCTCAAGGAATCGATTTTGAAGCACTTGGAAGAGGGGAAAGTGATCAAGGGTAGTCAACATGGATTCACCAAGGGAAAGTCATGCATGACCAATCTGATTAGCTTCTATGATGAGGTAACTGGCTCCATGGACATGGGGAAGTGAATTGATATGATATACCTTGACTTTAGCAAAGCTTATGGTACAATTTCCCACAACATTCTTACCCATAAGTTAAGGAAGTATAGATTGGATCCATGGACTGTAAGATGGATAGAAAGCTGGCTTGATGTTTGAGCCCAACGGGTAGTGGTCAATGGCCCGATGTCTGGTTGATGGTTGGTTTCAAGTGGAGTGCCACAAGGATTGGTTCTAGGGCTGGTATTTTTCAGTATCTTTATTAATGGCCTGTGTAAGCGGATAGATTGCACCCTCAGCAAATTTGTGGACAACACTAAGCTGGGGGACATGTAGATATGTTGGAGGGTAGGGATAGGATCCACAGTGGCCTAGATAAATTGGAGGATTGGGCCAAAAGAAATCTGATGCAGTTCAACAAGGACAAGAACAGAGTCCTGCACTTGGGACGGAAGAATCCCAAGCATTGTTATAGGCTGGGGACTGACTGGCTAAGTAGCTGTGCAGCAGAAAAGACCTGGGAATTACCGTGGATGAGAGACTAGATACGTGTCAACAGTGTGCCCTTGTAGCCAAGAAGGCTAACGACATATTGGGGTGCATTAAGAGAAGAATTTCCAGCAGATATATAGATCCCTTCTATTCAGCACTGGTGAAGCCTCATCTGGAGTATTGTGTCCAGTTCTGCCGTCCCGTTCTCCCACCACGCCCTGCATAAAAAGGATGTGGATGAATTGGAGTGGGTTCAGCAGAATACAATTAAAATGATTAGCGAGCTGGAGCTCATGACCTATGAGGAGAGGCTGAGGGACTTGGGCTTATTTAGTTTGCAGAAGAGAAGAGTAAGGGGCTATTTGATAACAGCCTTCTACTTCCTGGAGGGGGGCCTAGAAAGAGAGACTGTTCTCAGTAATGACGGATGGCAGAACAAAGAGCAATGGTCTGAAGTTACAGAGGGAGAGGTGTAGGTTGGATATTAGGAAAAAATATCTCACTAGGAGCATGGTGAAGCACTGGAATGCATTACTGAGAGAGGTGGTGGAATCTTCATCACGAGAGGTTTTAAGTCCTGGCTTGACAAAGTCCTGTCTGGGATGATTTAGTCGGGTTTGATCCTGCTTCAGGCAGGGGCTGAGCTAGATGACCTCCTAAGGTCCCTTCCAGACCTGGGATTCTATGATTCTGTGATTTAAATGACCCTTC
The DNA here is from genome assembly GCF_033958435.1 of Carettochelys insculpta. Taxonomy (NCBI): domain Eukaryota; kingdom Metazoa; phylum Chordata; order Testudines; family Carettochelyidae; genus Carettochelys; species Carettochelys insculpta. The sequence goes on from NC_134144.1 coordinate 31,536,239, forward strand.
TCGCTTAGTGGTCTCTCTCTAATTGCTGGATGTTCTGGGAGCAGCTTCTTGACTTTTCTTCTCCCTCCTAAAACTAAAGCAGGCTTTCTTGCCCTCCTGCATTTACGAGGAGTGTGTAGGCCATCCTTATTACCCACCCTGCATCTTCACAGGGGCAGCAAATTGGCCTTCTGTTCCATAAAAAGAGGTTAGGACCTTGTGGGGATTGGCAGCCTGCCTGTCTGACACCTATTCTGCAGTCTGATTTGCTAGTTGTGTTGCTAGTGACTAACATTCTGGGGCTGGGACTGCACTAATGGATTAGTATTAGCTCTTCAGCTTTATTGGTAGCCATTAAAAATCAACTGTTACTACACAGCAGTATGCGGCATAGTAATTATTTTCAGTTCTATAAAAATAGCTCAGAAGCACATCAGCTTTCCATTTGTGCATCTTGGGAGACCATTGTTTGGAAAGTTTATATCCTGTAGAATACCTAATCTGTAGTTACATACTGTACTCTTAATAGTAGTAGATGGTTTTTAGACCATCAATCACTTTTAATTTATCCTGCTATTCTTTTAAAAGAGCTTAGAAAGAGAAAAAACTATGTAATATTTTGTTTTATGTGCTAGAAAGCAAATATAACACTGAAGGTTGATTTTCACAACATCATGTATTCTGTACTTTTTTATATATATTTTGTGACAAAACTTTGAAGTGTAACATTTCTACTTCAGTACGCTATGATGTTATGTCTGTTCACATACCCTACTTTGGACAAAAAAAAACTCATTGTGAGAGGATCAACTGACAGATCAGAAATATTTGAAATAAAGAGTTGCAGCTTCTTCAGTCAATTTCAGCACCCACCTGTCGGAATACAAAGTCCACATTTGAAGTGTTTTTATAACCATTTCACCTTCCTGGCCATTGTAAGAATGCAATTTAAAAATCCCCAAATCTTTCTCTCATACACACAGTTTTATGTATTTACACACAAGATAAATATCTGGGTTTTTTCTCACAGTTCACAGTAGTCAGAGTTATCCAAAAGCTGAAAAGGCGAAAGCTGTGTTGCTTAGCAAGTGGTTTTATTATTTAACAGAAAATTCTGAATAAAAATTTTTATTAACCTAATGAATTTTGTTAAAGTACATACTAATATTGTATATACTTGTATGTACATAGTAGTGTGTACTAGTTAAAGTACATATTGCATAATGAACGTTTGTTGTATTGGGTTTGACCACCACCTAAACACAGGTTTCTAAAACAGCAATAAACACAGTTTTCATGATTTAATTTTGTATGTGAACTAGATTCAGCACTGGTAATTTGCTAACTTGAAGAAAAAGCAATATAATGCTTTTCCTCTACAGATCTCAGCATTTTGCAAAGGAAGATGAGAATTACTATTTCCATTTTACAGATGGGGAAGCCATGATATAAAGAGGGGAAGTGACTTCCTTAAAGTCATTCAACAGGTCGGTAGCAGCAGTAGGGGCAGAACCCAGTTGTCTTGGCTTGCAGGTCACTACAACAGTTCTTCAGAGACACTGCCTCCTTACATAGCCAGTGCTCTGAAAACACCTTCCTCTGCTGCTGTCACTTTTATATCTTCTTGAGAAATGACATTTCCTTGACCTTTACTTGACAACTGGGGCGGCAAGTCAATTGCTTTCTATCTGTCCACCCCCGAAAGAACAAATTTCATGTATGTATTTATTTACTTTGCAATGGGCTCAGCCAGTGTCTGCTGAAGTGAAAATAAGTTGAATAGAAAATATGAATGGCTGAGGTGGCTCGAAAATACTTACATCTACAACACAAGAGCAGTTGCAGAATAACACCTCATTCCTGTAAAAATATGATGCCTGCAATGCAGCCAAGGTCAGCAGAGTCTCCGAGAAGAAGTCAGTGATAATGGCACATTTTAAGATACATAGAGACAAGGTTCATTGAGTTATTTTGAATACACATACCTTGCCTGGTTAGGTCAGTTCTTTGTGAAACACATATTATTAGGCAGGGACTTAGTGTGACTTTCAGAGAAAGAGCCACACAGAAGGGTGAAAGAAGGAGGCTGTATCTATGCTACAAGATAAACTTGATATTTAATAAATTTGAATATTTAACCTCAATATGAATTCAAGTACAGTGATGATGATGTGGAGGAGGAGGAGAAGGATGGTTTGGAAGAGCAAATCTCCCAACTGCAGTCCAAGAACTCAGAGCTGCTGGTTGCAATGAATGCTTTGCTGACAGTGGAGTGGCAGTTTTGGACTCATGAGACCAGCACACGCTGGTGGGACCGCACTGTTTTGGAGTCCTGAGACGACCAGCAATGGGTGCAGAACTTTTGCACACACAAGTCCACCTCTATAGAACTTTGTGATGTGCTGGCGCCTGCCCTGAAGCACAGCAACACCAAACTGAGGCTGGCTTTAACGGTTCAGAAGCGAGTGGCAATTGCACTGTGGAAGTTTGCAACCCCTGACAGTTACTGGTCAGTGGCAAATCAATTCAGGGTGGGCAGATCTACAGTGGGGACTGTGATGATGGAGGTGGCCCATACAATCTGTCAGCATCTCCTCAGGAAGACTGTGATGTGCAGGCCATAAAGAATGGCTTTGTTGCCCAGGGCTTTCCTAACTGTGGTGGGGCAACAGATGGCATGCACATCCCCATCATGGCCCCGGCACACCTGGCCTCAGAGTATATTAATCGAAAGGTGTACTTCTCCATGGGTAGTAGATCACAAAGGTCATTTTACTGACATCAACGTTGGCTGACCAGGGAGGGTTCATGACGCATGCGTACTCCGTAATTCGGAACTGTACTGAAAGCTCTTGGGTGGGACTTTTTTCCCTGATCAGAAAATCAAGATTGGCAATGTGGAGGTGCCCATTGTTATACAGAGTGACCCTGCTTACCCTGCCTGATGAAACCCTACACAGGAGCCCTGGACCCCTGCAATGAAAACTTGAATCACAGACTCAGCAGGTGCAGAATGGTGGTAGAATACACCTTTGGACATTTAAAAGTGAGGTTCAGACGTTCATTGACACGTTTGAACGTTTCTGAGGCTAATGTCCCCACCAGTATTACAGCGTGAGCTATTTTGCACAACACATGTGAAGCCAGGCAGGAGACTTTCCCATCTATCTGGAATTCTGAAACAAGACCATAGGCAGGGCTTACTCGCAGCTGCCTACACAACCATCCACCCGTAGCCACGCTCAGGCAGCAGCAATAAGGGATGTTTTAAAAAACAGCTTTATGACCTGATCTGTTATGTGCATGCTGCCTATATATTTCTCTGCCGTAATGCCAATAAATCTTACTGTGCCGTAATGAATGAATGTTTTTACTTGGTGGGAGGGGGTAAAGTTGCAGTAAACAGAATGCATATGCCTTCAGTGTCCCCCCCTGCTTCCCCACCTGACAGGTTCCCTCAGCCACGCATCTGCTGTGGATCAGGGAGTATCACTGTGCAGCTGTGCCTTCAGCGGCACCACCACCCCTATCCACCCGTTTGGTTTGTGTTTTCTCCTCCACACACACACTCTTATAGGACAAGAAATCACACTGAGCTCAAAGGAATTATTTTATTTTGGGTGGAGGAGAGGTTTAAGTGGCTGGGAAAAGAAGCCTTCTCAAGGGTGCTTGAATAGCCTTTTGCTATTGGGGCTGGAGCGACAGCCTCGCCTGGCCCTCCCTCTCCACTTGCAGGGACTGTGACGACAGGGGTGGTCTCTCTCTCCTCAGGGGACTCCAGCCAGCAGGAATCAGCTGCTGCTCTGCTGGGTTGGGAGTCCCTCTGCAGTTGAAGCAGGAAGCATAGGCCCTCTGTCTTCTCAGTAATGGCTATCACGAGCTTTGCCACAACCTCAGTCTGCTTTGCCATGACCTCGGACTGTTTTGCCCCGGCCTCACTCATCTTTGATAATTGCTGCTGCTGGAGGTCAAGCATTCTCTTGTTAAACTGTACTTGACTCTGATGCCACTCAGCTGAACTGGGACGCCACTGAGCAGACTCCTTTGTCAGGTTCTTGTGCGCTGCCTCAGTCTTTTCCATATGCTGCAGGATCAAACCTTGTTTGCATTTTTTGCATCTTCTGGTTTTCTCTGGAACACTGGGCACTGGATGTGGAAAATGAAGGTCAAAATTAAGATACAATTCTCAAAATGTGTTCTGAGGTGCAATGAATGGGTCTTTCTGTGTCCTACCACTGAAAGTATACTTTTGAAGGACACATGGGTTACTATGGATAGGACAGTGAGTGTATATTTCACAGTATCTCACTTGCTATCAGTTATCCAGCACATTGCTTTGTGGACATGGCAAGCTGGAAGCAATTATCCTCTTTTGAGGGGAATGAGAAGGTCTGCAAAGCAGGGGAAGCTGCCAGGTGTCCTGGCTGGGTGTCCTGTGACAGTGAAAAGTGGACAGCTGCATGTGGGGGTTTGATGTACAATAAAAATAATGTAAAGAAAAAAAATAGTCCAAACAAAGGCTGGATGTAAAGGGACGTGGGAGGGGAAAAGCACAGCAGAGGAATCCACCACAGGGCACAGGGGATTCCTGAAAACAAATGGTGCTTGGAAAGGGACATGGTAGGGGAACTGCCCAGCAGTGCCCAGCAACCACATGCTATCAGGAAGTCCTGGGAAATCAAAAGAAAGGCTGAGGGAAGGGGACATGGGAGGGTAAATGGCCAGCAGAGCCCGGCAGCCACAGGGCACCATGAGGGCCCAGGAAAATGTGAAGAAATCATGGAAAAGAAATGCTGGGGGAAAGGGACATGGGATGGGAAAAGCCCAGTAGAGTCTGGCAGCTGTGTGGCTCTGGGGAGTCCTGAGAAATTAAAAGAAATGCTGGTTGGAAAGGGAGATGGGGGCAGGGAGAAAACTCTGCAGAGCCTGCAAACCACGTTGTGGGGTGCAGAACAAAGCGCCCACTGGCTGCTGCAGGCAAATGTAAAGGGGCAGGAACATGTTAAAAAAAATGCAAATTCCCGTGCTTCTGCAGGTTGCCAAAGAAGACACCACCTTCCTAAAACTAACAGATACGGAGAAAGAACAGCTACTCCTTCTATGTGACCAAAGGCCTGGAAAATTTGCTAAAATACTGTCTGGTGCCATGACACCAGATTGCTATCTGGTTGCCTGGCGTGGCAAGGTGTGTTATCGTGGAAGCCGCAACAAGTCAGACCTGCCTAGGAACCTCGTGAGAAAAATACCAGAGTGCCCGAATGAGGTCTTCGAGGAGATCTCCTAAAAGGAGAATGCTCCACCCCAAGGAACATTAACACGCTGTTCTGAGGGGCACAGAGCCACAGCTAGCAAACCTGTACCCATACACAACCCTGTAGCTATACCCACCCCAAACTGCTTTTAGCATGCAGAATAAATACTCATCCAAACTGCTTGCTCCAGGGGGCTTGGTGACGGCCATGGAGGATCCTGGCATGGAGGGGAACATCCTGGAGGGACCCGCTGTGGAGGGGCCTGCCTCCAGGTCTAGGGTGAAGAGCTCTGGGCCATCTGGAACAGCTTTTTCTGTCCCATTTGTTGCTCCTTTCCTTCTCTTCGTTACCCTCTTCCTCCGGGCCACCCTGCTCCTCCAGACTTACCCCAACTCCATAGCAGAGCCTTCATAAGTGTTGTAGTTCAGTCTGGGCTCCATGGTGGGGTTGCTCCCCTTAAGCATGTGCTGCTGTTGATAACAGTGCCAGGTCCATGGAGCTGCCCCGACTGCTGGTTGGCTTCCCAGACTTTTTGATAGGCCTGACGGAGTTCTTTAACTTTCACCCAGCACTGCGTAGAGTCCCAAGAGTAACCTTGGGCGGCCATCTTGTGTGCCATCTGATCATCGATGGCTGCGTTTGTCATGGCCACTCGAAGTCTCTTCACCACTGAATGGTCTTCCCAAATGGCAATGGGATCAAGAATCTCCTGGTGGGTCCAAGCTGGGGCTCTCTTACGAACCTGAGAAGTGCTTGTCAGAGCAGTACACTGAGCGCTCATGATTGCAGTACAGGGCTACCGAAAATTGCTACCTGTGCGGTGCGATGCAATGGGCAAAGGGATTTTTTTCATAATGGACGCCCTTTATATTTGCATTGCTGGGCTCCTAAATTCCAATTCAAATTTTAATTCAAATTCAAATTCACTCTAAACTTCGCGGGCTTACTTTGACCTTCTTCCTGCACACCTGACAGCAGGGCACAACAAAGTCCCCAAACTTGGAGGGTCACCACGTAGCTTTGAGGGAAACATACGGGACACTTCTGAAGGCTAGGAAATTCGAATGAAGAACGTGGTGCTTCCACATTAGCCTTCATTTGAGATTTTAAATTCGAATTTGACGCTATACACATCCCATAGTATTGATATTTTGTCATCAGTGTTACGGCTCAATAAATCGAGTTAACAGTATTAAGTGTGAAGACAGACACATTTTAATATCAAGCTACCACCCTGAAATTCAAATGTATCTCATAAGCTGCGTCTACACATGCACGCTACTTCGAAGTAGCAGCACCAACTTCGAAATAGCGCCCGTCGCGTCTACACGCGTCGGGCGCTATTTCAAAGTTAACTTCGACGTTAGGCGGCGAGACGTTGAAGTCGCTAACCTCATGAGGAGATAGGAATAGCGCCCTACTTTGACGTTCAACGTCGAAGTAGGGACCGTGTAGACGATCCGCGTCCCGCAACGTCGAAATTGCTGGGTCCTCCATGGCGGCCATCAGCTGGGGGGTTGAGAGATGCTCTCTCTCCAGCCCCTGCGGGGCTCTATGGTCACCGTGGGCAGCAGCCCTTAGCCCAGGGCTTCTGGCTGCTTCTGCGGCAGCTGGGGATCTATGCTGCAGGCACAGGGTCTGCAACCAGTTGTCAGCTCTGTGTATCTTGTGTTGTTTAGTGCAACTGTGTCTGGGAGGGGCCCTTTAAGGGAGCGGCTGGCTGTTGAGTCCGCCCTGTGACCCTGTCTGCAGCTGTGCCTGGCATCCCTATTTCGATGTGTGCTACTTTGACGTGTAGACGTTCCCTCGCTGCGCCGATTTCGATGTTGGGCTGAGCAACGTCGAAGTTGAACATCGACGTTGCCGGCCCTGGAGGACGTGTAGACGTTATTCATCGAAATAGTCTATTTCGATGTTGGCTGCACGTGTAGACGTAGCCATAGTGTAGATGCAGCCAGAGACAAGAGTATTCGGAGACAGTGCTAGAGTGGAAGTTACTAGACACATATTGTATGCAAATGAGAAGCCAGGAAAATGCTCGGGAGGACTTTCCTGGAGAGGGCAGATTGTGTGCCATCCACTCCAGAGCCATCCACTTAGTGCCCTGTGGCACTTCTTAGCTGACACAAAAATGCCAAACACGTGGGGTGAATCCCATGCCCTTTGAGATCATTGGCAAAACTCCCGTTGACTTCAGTGAGGTTGAGATTTCATTCCAGGTGTGTTAAGTCTGTGTCCAGGTCCAGTGTTTTTGCTCATGGCTGCAACTAGTATTTCATCTCGGTTCCAACATTTGGTTGAGTGACCTTCCTCCTCTAGCAGACTGATTGGTCTCACAAGTCCCTCTTCCCTTGCAGTATATCCTTCTCTGTAGCAACCCTCACGTGCCCTGTCAATAAGCAGAAGCACCTATAGCTTGAGTGCTTCAAATGCTGCGTCATGCCAGTTATCTGAAGCATTCCAGACTGTAGTGTGCACCAGTGTGCATATGACTTTACCACAAAGTTAAAATGAAATGCCAAGAGAGTTAATTTTTGCATTGGATAGGGGCACCCAGGCTGGTTATGTTGATGCACAAGTGGAACTCGCTGGACAAGGGGGGCTCACTGAATGCCAGTAGTTTTATGAATTCCCAAGTAGTTTTGTTAGGACCTCAGCATGAAAAATTAAATGGAACAAGAAGGGGCATACGAAGGGTACACAGATCATAGTCTCTGATTTTGGCTTTTGTCAGAGATACCATAGTGGAAAGTTATGAACATCTGGAAGGTAAGGGAGCAGGGATATAGACAGATCTGTGACTGGACAGGTAAGGTTGTTTGCATGAACATTTGCCAGGTTAAATGCAAAACCAGGTTTATTTCCAGCAGCAGGGGCATACTTACTGAGACCACTAGAAGTTTTCCATTTTGGTTTTCTTGCCTGCTTGCTTTTTCCCTGCACGTGAATGCTCTATTCAGCTCTTACAGTATGAACACTTTAAAATGCTGTGTGTGGTTTTTGGTGCAGAAGCTATGGAATCTATACACAGACACACACATTCTGTATGAACACAAATGACTAAATATTTTTTTCATTTAGTTACATGTTAACACAAAGAAACAAAATCTGCACAGACAATATATTCCAAGAATAGAGAACACTGTAAAACGCTTGTCTTCAGTATCTCTGAGGTACAAGTACCAGAGTTTACAATTCATTTGAAATAATAAACTCTCAGTACTTCCCAGATCTTGATTTGCTAAAAAGTTACTTTGTTTAAGTTCTTCTCCCACCTAGTATAGCTATCTGTTCCACTGTGGAGTCTCTGACGAAAGCCAAAATCAGAGACTATGATCTGTGTACCCTTAGCATGCCCCTTCTTGTTCCATTTAATTTTTGATGCTGACGTCCTAATAAAACTACCTGGGAATTCATAAAACTACTGGCATTCAGTGAGCCCCCCGACCCTTATTCCAGTTTTTATAAATGGATTCAGCAGAGGTCAGTCATTCATTTCCGACCAGCTCACGTATATGTATGTTACAAAATCATTTGATGAACAGTAACAGAGTTAGCCATGTGAGTCTGTATCTTAACAAAACAAACAAGCAGTCCTGTAGCACTTTAAAGACTAACAAAATAATTTATTAAGTGATGAGCTTTCGGGGGGGGGGGCAGACCAATCTCTTCAGATAGCGCTGTACTGTTTCCAGTACACTGTTTCCAGTACAGCGCTATCTCCAGATCTGAAGAAGTGGGTCTGTGCCACAAAAGCTCATCACCTAATAAATTGTTTTGTTAGTCTTCAAAGTGCTACAGGACTGCTTGTTTGCTCTGTTAAAGTCATTTGATGATAATTAAACATTAAAATAAGAGCAGCGAGGAAATTAGGAGGGGAAAGGGCCTGACATTGTCTGACCCTAAGTGGGTGCCACAAAAGAGAAGAGTCAGCAGCTGGAACTCTTGCCACCCCTAGCACCCACCTTACACTTTGGGACAAGAGTAACCACAGTTTGGACCACATGCTCTGATCTTGAGTGATCTCTGGGAATGGCGGTGGATCACAACTTCAGTATGAGTCTGCAGTCAGAGGCTATTACGAAAACAAGTGCAATTTTATGTTACATTAATACGAACACATCATGTAAGTCATGAGAGGTGATAGTGAGGCTCTGCTTGGCTCTGGTTAGGCCTCAGCTGCAATACTGTGTCCAGTTTTAATCACCACTGTGTAGCAAGGCTGTGGAGAAACTGGGAAGAACTCAAAGGCGAGCAACAAAGATGATCAAAGAGATGAAATGTAAGCCATATGTGCAAAGGCGAGGGAAACTGGGTATATTTAGTGTGGAAAAGAGGAGATGGAGTGGGAGATGTGATAGTGGTCTTCATATACTTGAAAGAGTGCCATAAAAACAGAGAAAAGTTGCTCCCTCTTGCCACAAAAGGCAGGACAAGGATAAATGGGTTCAAACTATCACATAGCAGATTTAGATTAAATCACAGGAAAAACTTCGTAACTGTAAGAACAGACTACCTAGGGAGGCTTCCTTCACTGGAGGCTTTTCAAAAGGAGGCTGGATCTATTCCTTCTATCTTGCATGGTTTAGACCAGTACAATTTTTGCATAAAACTAGGAGCTGGTACTTAGCCAGCTCCCCTCTCCCACAGCCTTAGCCAGTCCCATGGCTAGGGCTGCTGAGGTGCTGGTACTCAGTACCAGCAAGTACCGGCTCAAAAAAAACACTGGTTTAGGCACATCAAATCCTGACATCATGACAGGGAGTTAGATTAGGCAATCACTACAATCCCTTCTAAACCTGTGATTCTGTTGTGCCTAGCTTCTACCGTGGGCTGCCAAGTCCTACCCACTGGAGTGAATGATACATTGGAAGTTCCTTGGTCTGAAGGTCATGTGAAATTTTGGCCCTCCTCTAGTTTTTTAAAGAGAGGAGGACTTGAGCCTTATGCATTAAAGAGGGGTCATGAAAATATTTTGTGTTTACATCGAATCTTTGTTTTGAGCCAAATTTGGCTACAACCTGTGAGGGTGTGTACCTTCTGATTATGTGACTCTTCCCTGAAGAAGGATGACATGAAGGTATTTGTAATTATCATGCCTGACGTAGGGGGAAAAGACTTCAGTGCATAAAGATGTTCTCAGTCATTCTGAGAAAGATACAAATATCTGTTCATCAAGAGTGACATTTTCAAAGGTGTCCAAGCAAGTAGGAGCCTAAATCCCATTGAAAGCTAATTGGACTCAAGTCTCTCAAGCTGACTTTCAATGTCTTCAAAATCATGAAGCATCCTTGAAAATGTTACTCCACTAATTCTGCCCTGGAGCCTTAATCCCACCTGTCTACGAAGAAGAGAATTTTTTTAGACTTTTTGTCTCCTGGAAAAAAATTCAGTGAAATTCCTCCTTGTGTATGAGATAGCTCCTTCTATCCAGGTGGAATTCTGGCTACGTCTACATGAGCCCCAAACTTCGAAATGGCCACGCAAATGGCATATTTAGCGCTTCATTAGCATGCGGGCGGCCGTGGCACTTCGAAATTGACGCGCCTCGCCACCGCGCGTCTCGTCCTGACGGGGCTCCTTTTTGAAAGGACCCCGCCTACTTCGAAGTCCCCTTATTCCCATGAGCTGATGGGAATAAGGGGACTTCGAGGTAGGCGGTGTTCTTTCGAAAAGGAACCCCGTCGGGACGAGACGCGAGGCGCATCAATTTTGAAGTGCCGCGGCCGCCCGCATGCTAATGAAGCGCTGAATATGCATTTCAGCGCTTCATTAGTAAACTTCAAAATGGCCATTTGCGTGGCCATTTCGAAGTTTGGGGCTCGTGCAGACACAGCCTCTGAGGGTTCAGAGTTGTACATGTTTTAACATTCTGTATAATGAATATTTTTAATACCTTTGTAATTTAAAAAAATGAAGTTCTGTGACCCCTCTTCTACAAACCCCAGACTGGAGTAGCTGGGATACAGGAGAGTGAGGATAGACAATGTAAGATAAAGCCAGTACACTGCTGCAGCCACACGTTGTTTTTATAAGCATTATTCAAATTAGTTTCAGCACTCATAATTCTGTTGTTTCTTTATTGCTGTTGTAAAACAAATGGTTCTTTTATACAAATGTTATCTCTTGCCTGTTAATCCAGGTTTAGATTATGGCACTTCTGTTAAATTTAGGGAGGCAAAGCCTCATAAATATTTAGAAGTTTAAGGCTGACATGGGAAGACATTTCCTTTGATTTGCTTTATTAAAACCCTGTGGGTCAATTCTCTATGGATCTAGAATATATATCATTGCTACTCTGTTCTTTCACAAGAACAGAAGAAAATGAAAGTGTATTCAAGCTACTTCATCAAAGATCTCCCTTTGAATACATGTTTTCTGTGAACATTTTCATCTCCCCCCACATTTTCTTTGAAAATTTTGCACAGGGTCGTTTGGTGGGGGCAGGTGCGTGTCTTTGCCACAAAAGTTCAAAATACCAAGACAAAAAGTGACAAATTCTCCAAAAACATGTTTTGTTTTGTCATATTTTTGGTGAAAAAAGTTCAGCCAGCTAGACTCCTAACATAGCTCTTTAGCTGCCAGCACTTTTGACATTTGTGCCAATCAGACAAGAACGGCCATACTGGGTCAGACCAAAGGTCCATCTAGCCCAATGTCCTGTCTGCCGACAGTGGTCAATACCAAGTGCCCCAGAGGGAATAAACTGAACAGGTACCGTTATCTGTCCTGCCATCCATCTCCAGCTTCTGACAAACGGAAGCTAGGGACACCGTTCCTTACTGATCCTGGCTAATGGCCATTAATGAACCTAACCTCCATGAATTTATCTAGCTCTTTTTTAATCCCTGTTACAGCGTAGCCTTCACAGCCTTCTCTGGCAAGGAGTTCCACATTTTGACTATGCACTGTGTGGAGAATTTCCCTTTATTTGTTTTAAACCTGCTGCCCATTAATTTCACTTGGTGTCCCCTAGTTCTTGTATTATGGGAACAAGTAAGTAATTTTTCATTGTTCACTTTCTCCACACCACTCAGTGAACTCCCTTATCATGTTCTGCTTACACAGCTTGTCTCTCTCACCAGCAGAAGCTGGTCCAATAAAAGATATTGCCTCTCTCACTATGTTTCTCCGGTATCCTGGGACAGACATGGCTATATATTTCACATCTGTGGTATTTTATAATGAAAATCGTCATTTGTCTCTACTTTCAGAATGACTTATCAGCCAAATTATAAGAGACCTCAAGCACCTGTACCTCTCAATGATTTATAATGGGACATGTTCAAAAGCTTTCAGGATTTGCCTTTATGAAAGATGCTAAACTAGTGGTAGGCAGACAACAGCCCATGGGGGTTCTATGTGTGGGCCATGAGGCATTTTGCTTACCATTGCGTATGCACAGGGCTGCCAGATTCCACTGGTTTCCATCTGTGTGTGGATAACATTTGTATGTGTTGTGGCGAGTTCACTCCTCACTTCTCTGAGATTCGCTCTTCTCATAGTTCAGCTATATTGTGGCTGAACTAGCTTGAGTCTAGAGTAAAGTCATTAGCAAAAAGTTTTGCTGAAGAAAAGGCTTTGTGTGTTGATAACACTCCAGGTTTATGGACAAGGAGTTTTCAAAAATTAAGACATAAGATGGAAACATATACTGTTATTTTCAATTGCTTAAAAAAATCATTGTGTGACTGTGTAGGCAAAACAGCTATTTATGCAGAGGGCTAGTGTGCTGCCATGCTGGCTGTGTCCATGTATATTTAACTGATTTGGGTGCACAAATGCAATAATTGCACAGAGGAGAGTGTGCACCATTGTACTAAATTGCATAAAACCTCACTCGTTTTTAAAAAAAGATGACAATATACTGTTATAGTTACAGAAAAAGCAAAATATGGCTGTTGTTGCTCCACAGTTATAAAATGAACTGAATGCTCCAAACAACTTTGTTTAGATTTGAAAAATATTTACACTGGAAATATTCGGTATTGTCTTGTGTGGTAGTTTGGCTCTGCATGTACGGTGAAAACATGTATGAAGGCAGACAATTTTACAATTACAGGTTGTAAAGGCATTTGGGTAGAGAAACTGTGCAGGTTGATGTATTTACTTCTTCATTTATGAAAGGTGACAGTTAAAATTCAGAGTGGCTGAATTCAGAGAGTTTGTTTGTTGTATTTGACTATTGTAATTTGTATGGAAATATACTATGTTACTACAACAGCTGTAAGGAGGACAGCTCTTGTGGTCTAAAGTTCTACATATGGGCTCAACTCTTGATGGTAAGCATATTTCCTGACCATATAAGTTTTCTCCTTTATTTGCGTAGGGCGATTGTTCTTCTGAAACAAAAGTTCAAGTTGAAGTTTAGGTCTAGTTGAGTGTATTTTGCCAGTCAGGAATGATGTGTAATAAATTGATTTAGAAATCAGACAAAGGGAAAAAAAAATCCCTGAACTTTGAACAAGGAGTTTCCCCTTCTCTGTCATTTTTAGGCAGCGAACATACCACTGGTGTCAGAGCTTGGCATTGACAATATCCATTTTGATGACTTTTCGCTCGATGTGGATGCCATGATTACTGCAGCCCTCCGAATGTTCATGGAGCTTGGAATGGTGCAAAAATTTAAAATTGACTACGAGGTAACCATCTGCTCTGTAAAGATATCTGCCACTTTGTCTTGGCAGTACTAGGCCCATTTGTACACGTTATGTAACCCTGATACAGTTTGTACTTTTCATTTCAGACACTGTGTAGGTGGCTTTTGACAGTTAGGAAGAATTACCGAATGGTTCTGTATCACAACTGGAGGCATGCTTTCAATGTGTGCCAGCTAATGTTTGCAATGTTAACTGTAAGTATTCAGTGAAGGGCAGCCCACATAAGTGCTTTTATCATTGCATTGTCTTATCTGCCTAAACATCTTTTCCATCATTTGTTTTTACGTTATTATATAAGTTAATTTTATAGCACTGTACAATAAATTAGAGCTTCCTAATTGTGGCAGAACATTTTTGGCAACATTTTATGGAGCGTTTTAACAACTGTAATGTCACTTCAAAGGGCCTGGAGCTCCGGCCTCTGCCATGGCCAAAGTCGCTGCAGCAGCAGCTGGATACCCGGGCCTGTTTCAAATGCCAGGCCCTGAGCAATTGGCCTCTTGGCTCCTCCTTCCCTGCCGTCAGCAGGCCTGCCTGCAGGATAGTGTTTGTCCAAACATTTCCTCATATGTAGTTTTAAAGATGGCTATGGAAAGGTGTTCATGTTGAAACCTTTTAACCTTTTAAATTCCTTGGGGCTTAAATAGGGAATAGCTTTAAAGAAGCACTGGAATGCATTGCCTAGAGAGGTGGTGGAATCTCCATTCCTAGAAGTTTTTAAGTTCCGGCTTAACAAAGCCCTGGCTGGGATGACTTAGTTGGGGTCGATTCTGCTTTAAGTGGGGGCTGGACTCGATGACTTCCTGAGGTCCCTTCGAGCCCTCTGATTCTGTGATTTGTTTTAGCACTTGGCATGACTCACATTATAAGCCATACCCATAGCTACACAGTTGTCCTAATAACTAGTTTCATTCATCATTTTCTAGAGATTTGCCTGTCCCTATTACACAGCTATCCACATCTATAAACAAGCAAGATGCCACACATATCTGTGCAAAACAACTTGTTTTCACTCCATTAATATTTGCATTTGAAAAATGTATCTTTTCACAATTATTTACAAACATGATGGCTGTGTCTACACGGGACCCACCATCGAAAGAGCAAAACTGAAATTCAGAAATCGATATACCATCTTTCAAAAGAACACAACCACACGGCAAAGGTGGATTGCAGTTCTGACCCACTGTTTCGAAAACCCCATCCCGTTATTTGGAAAGAATGCATCCACATGTGTATGAGTGCTCTTTCGAAAGAAGGGAGGCAGAGATAGTGCGGACGGGGTCACATGGCCGCCAAGCCCTTCCGGGGCCAGCAGCCGCCTTAAAGGGCCCCTCTTCAGTTCACCCACCCTGCACTAGCTGAGGCCTGCCGAGCTGCCAGGAGCAACGCAGGACCCCAACGCAGCAGCACTGTGGCCGACAAGACTCTGCTCCTCACACTGGATGCAGACATCGTGGGTGCTGTTGCCCATGTTGTCTGCACAGTTGCCGCAGCTGCCCTCCTCCTCCTTGGGAGACAGAACAGCTCCCCTGAGGACATGAAGCCCACCCAGACCGCACGCTGCCCCGTGGCACCCCAGCACCTGTGGAGCCACCCCAGCAGCACAGACTGGTGGGAGCAGCTGGTTCTGGGGCAATGGGATGATGCCACCTGGCTCCAGAACTTTTGCATGAGCCGCGACACCTTCCAGGAGCTGTGTCACTGGCTGGCACCTGCATTGAGGCATCAGGACACCACCATGCAGCCTGTACTCCCCCTCAAGAAGTGAGTCGCAATTGCGATATGGAAACTGGCTACCCCGGACTCCTACCGCTCAGTGGGCCATCAGTTCAGGGTGGGCAAGGCCACTGTCGGAGTGGTGCTCATGGAGGTAAGCTGGGCCCAAGGCACACTCCCACCACAGGAAGGGGGAAGGGGGCCCATGGACACAGGAACCTCTAAGGGTTACTGGTTGGGGGGGCGGGGGCGGTTCACTGCTGGGGGGGTGGGAGAAGGTCGCTGGCTGGGAACACCCTGCCACACCCTCACGAGAGTGCACGGCCTCCCTCCCTGCAGGTTGTCCATGCCCTGAACTCCATGCTCCTACACTGGGTTGTCTGCATCAGGGACCTGGACGCCACTGTCGAGAGTTTCTCCTCGTTGGGGTTCCTGAACTGCTTTGCTGCCTGGACGGATGCACATCCCCATCACACAGTGCTGGCCGCTATTATCAACCGGAATGGCTACCACTCGGTGGTCCTCCAGGCCCTGGTGGACCACAAAGGCCGGTTCATGGACATCTACATGGGCTGGTCGGGGCGAACCCATGATGCTGGGGTCTTCTGCAATTCTGACCTGTGCTGGCACATGCAGGCCGGCACCTTCATCCTCCAGCGGGAAATGCCGGTTGGGGACACCACCATGCTGCTATGCATAGTTGCGAATGCGGCATACCTCCTACTGCTGTGGCTGATGCGGCCCTATACTAGCCACCTCGACCCCAGCAGGGAGGCCTTCAACACCCACCTCAACCAGGCCTGGCACGTGGTCAAGCGGGCCTTCGGGCGCCTCAAGGGGCGGTGGCGGTGCTTTCTTGCCCACCTCGAGGTGGTGATGCGCAATCTCTCACAAGTGGTGGGCACCTGCTGCATCCTCCACAACATTGTGGAGGTCAAGGGGGATGCCTACATCAGGGGTGGGCAGCTGAGGCCACCATGGCATTCGAGCAGCTGGCTGCTGTTGCCAGCCGCCAGGCGAACCACGACGGTGTCTGGATCCGGGACGCCCTTCGTGTAAGTCTCACCCTGGGGACACAGTGACCACCCCGATGCCAACCCCTCTCCCTCCCCTCATACATCCACCCCCCTGCACCATATGTACCACCACCACCACCACCACCGCGCCCATGCCTCCCACCCTGCCCCCACGGGACCACAGGACACGGGCATTGGTGCACAATATAAACCTTTACCAACAATAAACTGTAAAAAACAGTGGTATAAAAGTCCAGCTATTTACAATGTGCATGTGGGGACCTGAACTTGGAGGGGGTTGGGGAGGGGGCCAGAATTGGGAGGGGGGGGCAGGGGGCCTGAACTTGGAGGGGGTGGGGAGGGGGCCAGAATTGGGAGGGTCACTCGGGCAAGGGGGTTGTGGGCCAAGAGCCACTCCAGCCCCGAGATCCCCTTCCCCTCCAGGAGCGGGTGCCACGGCGGGACTGGGATGGGGCAGGGAGCACTGGAAGGTAGGCACGTGGTGGGACAGCAGAGGGGGCATCGGTGTGGGGGTGTGGTGGAGGACTTGGGGGTGGGTTTGGGGTGGGCAGGGGACCCTGGGGGGACCTTTCTGGGGGGGCCCTGTGGGGGGCTCAGGGGGTTGGGCAGCTGGGGGGGGGTGTGGAGGAACAGGAGCCGGGCCATGTTGCCCACGTGCTCCTGCAAAGTCCCGTGGATGGCGTCCAGGCAGGACATGAGCCAGTCCCAGGCCTCCCTCTGCCATGCCAGGTCAGACTCCTCCAGCCGGAGGTGGCGCTCCATAAGCTCTGCCTGGTGGAGGTTGGTGGAATCATCCCCCCAAGCACCGCTGTCACCTCCAGCTGCACACCCGGCGCCATGCTGCTGCTGAAGGTGCCTGGCCCCTGTCCGACGCCTCCGGAGTGGGGGGGTCTCTCTGGGACCAGTGACGCCGATGGGCTGTGTGGGCCCTCACTTGCTGCACCTGCAAGGGGTGATGGATAGCATGTCAGTCTCTGAGCAGGACCTTGTCCCCCATTCCCTCCCAGGACCCTCTCTCCCCAAGACCACGCCTCCCCCAGGGCCTGGCCATGGTGGGCATGGCATCCCTGTGGCATCAAGTGCACAAGGGTTTCCGCCCTGGTGGGACCATCCCCACGTGTGGGCTGGCCCGTGGGCACCTCACTGGGCAACTGGGTGCCTGGAACTGTCCACAGCTCTGGATGCTGAGTGGCACAGGGAGGTGCAGAGGGCATTTGGGGATGTGGCTAGCTGGGGTGTCTGGCCCTGGGCCTTCGGCCCTGTGCCCGGTCCACTAGCAGGGGTGCCATCCCCGCCCTGCCCTCCAGGTAGCTGGCCCCACTTACTGGGGGGGGGACCTCGATGATCTCCGGAGACACCCGGCTCCCTGTGGCCCAGCTGGACAGCCACGAGGGGACGTCGGTGACAAGGTCATCCTCCTCGCTGGACCAGTGCCAGGTGGTGTCTGCCCCCTGGCTTGGGGTGGCTGGTCCTGGCTCCTGCAGCTCCTCTGGCTCGGGCTGGTCTGCTGAGCTGTCCAGGACTGCCTTGGGTGGGGAGCTGTCCCAGGACCCCAGGATGCTGTGGAGCTCCCTATAGTAGGGGCAGGTGGAGAGGCCTGCCCCTGTGTGACTGGCCTCATCCCAGACCCGGGCATAGCCCTGCCGGAGCTCTTTTACTTTGCTCCGGACTTGCTCCAGGGTCTGCTCCGGGTGGCCTTGGCTGGTCAGTCCCTGGGCAAGGTGGGTGAAGGCAGTGGTGTTCCTCTGCTTTACCCCCATCTCCTGGAGGACCTCCTCTTCTCTCCAGAGGCCCAGGAGGTCTCTGAGTTCGTGGTCCGTCCAGGAGGGGGCCCCTCTTCTTTTTTTCAGGGTCGGACCCCTGGGAGTCCTGTGGGGGCTCTGAGGGGCGGCCCTCGGGCTCGGGGGACTGCCGGGCACTGGCCAAGTGCCTATCGCTGTTGGCAGGGGCAGCTGAGAGTGTGTGCTGCCTGGGGCTCGTGTTTTCACAGCTTGCCTGCTCTCAGCTTCCTGCCATGGGGTTTCTGGGTCCATGTGGCTTTAAGAGTGGCTGGATGCGCGGGTCATAGAGCTCCGCTTGGTGGGATAGGGTGTCTCCACACTCAGGCTGGGCGCTGTCATGGAGGACTCCTCTTTCGAGGTCGTGGCACATCTACATGTGTCTTATTTTGATGTTGTTTTTCGACGGGTGGCACTCTTCCCGTACAGGATCGGGGTCCAGCTTTCAATGTCTGGGCTGCTTTCCTTTGATTTCAAATCAAAAGAGCACATGCACGTGTAGACGTTCCCTTTGTTCTTTTGAAAGAGGGCCGTTCTTTTCAAAATACTGTGCACATGGAGACACACTGATGTTTCTGGCAACAAACACAGCTCTCTGCCAACAAAAGCAACAAACACCTGGGCAAAATGATTGTTGCACAGCGAATTGTGATTTTACTTCTTTTTTTCTTTTCAAAACTGAGAACTTGTAAGCTTCCTCCCTAAAGAGTTAGGAAATTTTTTTGCAAGTTCCGCTGTTTTAAAATTGATACATTTAACACAGCCATAATTTGAAAAACAAATACTCAAATACTACTGAGCAGATAATATAACAACTGGGATGGCAGAGTGACTTGCTTTATCCAACTGGATTCAGATTAGTCACAGAAAAAAATTAACGTGTAACCCTTCTGCTGGAAGGAATCAGCAGCAACCAGGGCCAGGTTCAACATCTAGGGGGTTCCTTTTCATCCATTTCACACAGAACCAACTCGAGCCCCCACCCAGTAGTCTGGGAAATTCAGACAACCCTGGGTGCCTTGGTGAGGCAATGTTTCCCCACTCTCAAGCACAGAGTCTGAGTGTAGAAAAGAAACTTTTAATGAAAGAGGCAGAAAAGTCATAGGGCATTAGCTTGGGACAATACCACACCTAGGCCGTGTCTACACTAGTCCCAAATTTCTAAATGGCCATGCAAATGGCCATTTCAAAGTTTACTAATGAAGCGCTGAAATACATATTCAGCGCCTCATTAGCATGCGGGCGGCCGCGGCACTTTGAAATTGACATGGCTCGCCACTGTGCTGCTCGTCCAGACGGGGCTCCTTTTCGAAAGGACCCCGCCTACTTCGAAGTACACTTATTCCTATGAGCAGATGGGAATAAGGGGACTTCGAAGTAGGCGGGGTCCTTTCGAAAAGGAGCCCCGTTTGAACCAGCCGCGCGGCGGCGAGCCGTGTTAATTTCGAAGTGCCGCAGCTGCCCGCATGCTAATGAGGCGTTGAATATGTATTTCAGAGCTTCATTAGTAAACTTCGAAATGGCCATTTGCATGGCCATTTTGAAGTTTGGGGCTAGTGTAGACATAGCCCTAGAGTTCATAACTATTCCTCAAGTAACTGTCCCAGCTCAAATGGATAGAGCAGTGTCCTTTGCCTTTGAGCCTCACCAGTCCAGTACTGTAACCAGTCAATCCACACACCCAAACTTTCTTAGTACCTGCCTTTCTAGTGCCTCACTTACAATGTGGTCCAGTCCATGCAGGCCGTGACACATCACCCTCACTGAACTGGAGCCAGTGCTACCTTTATGCTGGTCCGGCATCCCACTTGCTCCCTACCAGCTGCCAGTCACACCTGCTATCCATCCACTGCTCCTTCTACAAGCCATCTTGCCACCTACTGGCTCCTTGTCTACAGCTTCTAGCCAGCTACTGTTATGATGTGGGTTCAGTCTGAGGTAAAATCCCTGTGCTTTCAGCTCTTTGTGATTTCATTTTCACTGCCTACCAAAGCAGAGTCTCACAAAAGATACAAATTCCAGTAGCCAGCTCTATCTTTGAACAGAAAAGGAACTAGTCAGATCAGGCTTATAGATACATGGCTGAAGCTTAACCAAGCCCAAAGCACCCACCCAACCAACTTAACCAGTAACCTCTCCCCCTTGCTGCTTTAGACAAGGGGAGCCCTGTGCAATCCATGTCTTATGCAGTTACGATGACTGCCCTGTCTCCCACAACGACTTTGAGCATTGGTGAGATTTCACAATTGTTATACTGAGTGTTAGCATAAATTGTGACCAAATTAGACCAAATTCCATTGCTTCCTTGCTACCTATCAAGCTTTGTTTGCAAGGCATCATATATGCACACCTTTGCATTCTCATGCAAATGACCATCCCTGTCAATCAAGAATTGTGCAGAGAAGTTTCATCAAAATCTTTTCTACTTGAAAAACTATTATGGTAAATGTGAGCTACCATAAATTGAAGGTGGGTAACTGTAAGTTTCTTTGTACAGCTATGCCGTATGCTGATTGAGTCACAATTGTCTTAGTGGGTTCTCTGATGTACAGTGTTAAAATGCTTACATCCCCTCTCAAGACAGAAGGAGGAGCTTCTATAAATCAGTTGGAAGTTGACAGGCTCCCTTAGACAGAGTTTATTAACCTTTTGCTAAATATCTGCAGAAGAATAAGTGAACTGAGTGGAACATGTCACTTACTGGGACAGCAAAATTCTAAGTGGTGACATCTGAGATGAAATCCATGGGATCTAGATTAGTTCAGGCACCAGACAAAAATCTGCCAGTCCAAGAATTAAACTGATTCACTGCATTTTGTTGACAATAATATAATGAACCCACATGACCAGTTCCATGATACATCTCCATTTTGGAAAATCCTAGGTTATGGAGTTATGCTGGAAACCAGGTGCGTCTCAAAGATTGCATGCTTGCTTTCTAAAGAAAGAGGAAGGATTCATGAGCATTACTGCTTTTCAAGACTCCAGTCACTTACCAGTCTATAAAACGCCATTTGTATCAGTGATGATGCTAGAGTCAGCATTGTCAGAGGAGGCTGCATAACTTGTCTGTAACTGAATCCGATTAGGTCTGATCCAGTGCCCAATGATGCCTTTCCATTGATTTCACTGGACCTTGGGTCAGGCCCTTAGCATTTTACATTGTTTAGATACATGTTGCAGAGTTTGATCTAATACCTACGTATAAGGAGCACTGTGGAAATGCAAGTATTAATATCATTGTTACGTGGGTGTGCAAAGTGAGGCAGAAATATAAAAAGTCACAAACAGACAGAATGAGAGCTCTGTCTCCTGGCTCACAGCCAAGTCTCAGATCACCAGACTATGCAGTATTCACCAGAAGAGGAAGTAAGGAGGGAGTTCAGTGAGGAGAAAGGCTTAAAGAGGATAGAAAATGGCAGTTGCTCAGTGTTCTTGTCATTGGAGAGAGAAGTTGTTCTGATAAACAGAATTAAAATGGTTTCTGCAGGCAAATACAGGGATGCTTTTTGGTATCTGAAATGTGACGCTAGCCAAAGTATGTTGCTAAACTTCACAAGCAAGTTGATAATATGCAGGCAAGTAGCAGTTTGTCAAGTTCTGTAAGATTCAGATTTCATGATAAGAAAAACAGGGTACCAGATAAAAGCCACTGATACATTCCTAACAAGCAAAACCAAAGCCAGGGCTAACTAAATGATCTGAAATTGGACTGAATTAAATTATGCATTATTTATATGGCATACTACCAGTTTGTGTGTACCTTTTATGTATGTCATTTATTGTACGAAACTATTCTCTGGGTGGTGCTCTAATACCAAGTTTCTAATATGCTGCTTTTCTCCGTGAGGGAAAATTATTCATCCTATCAGGTAGCTTCTTTTCATCTATCTATGTCTAGACTGCAGGGATTTGTCGGCAGAAATATGTGTCAGAAGATATCTTGTGACGAAACTTCCGTTGACAGAGTGCGTCCAGGCATCAAGGCGCATCGAGATAGCAATCCGCTCTGTTGACAGACAGTGGCCAGGCAGCCAGTCTGCTCTGTTGACAGAACTGCCACCCGGAGGAACGTCAACTGGGATTGCAGGTCATCCCTTGCTTACCGGAGCCAGTGCTGGAGCCCTGAGGAGATGGGTGCTTAAAGGAATCCTTCCGGACAGCCAGTCCCTGACTTTGCTGCAGCTTCACCTCCCCTGCGAGGGACAGCAGAGGTCTCCAGGCACCTGCTGTGCTTGCCCTGCAGTTGTGGGTGACACATCCGGTCCCTGGCTGCCATGTCAGTGGAAGTGCGCCTCGGCTTGCAATGCCCCGCACACCGACATGCTGCAGCTGCTGCTGACCCTTCTGATAGATGTCCTCCTCTTCCTCACTGAGGGTGAGCCCAAGACCACCTTCAGGGACCATGCCCTGGGTGCAAGACTTTCACACCTGCACCTGCCTTCCACCCCCCAGTGCACAGGCCTCCCTGGAGGCACTGCACCAGTTCAGACTGGTGAGACCAGCTGGTCATGCAGCAGTGAGATGACCAGCAGTGTCTCCAGAACTTTCACATGTGTAAGGCCACCTTCTTGGAGCTGTGCGCCTGGCTTGCCCTTGCCCTCCGCAGACGCAACACCGAGCTGCAGCCCACCATCCCCATGGAGAAGCGAACTGCAATCACCCTCTGAAAGCTCACCAGCCCCGACAGCTACCGCTCAGTGGGCAATCAATTTGGCATGGGGAAGTCCACCGTGGAGGCACTCCTCATGGAGGTGAGGCACTTTTGGGCTGCCGTCCCTGCGTGGGAGGGGCAGGGGGTCCTGCCAAAGGGGCCCTTGGGAAGTGGAGTTAGGGGTTTGGGGGGTGGGGTTGGGGTGGGATGGAAGCCCCCCTCCCTGGGATACCGGCTGTCCCACCCTTGCACAGACCTGCTGCTGGTTGGGTTTCGCGGCAGGTGGGGGAGCTCCCAGAGAGCTTAGCAGGAGGGGACAGGAGGGGGCTGGGGACTCCCTCTCTTAGTCCCTGTCATGTGTATCCAGTCGCCTCCCTCTACAGGTTGTGACAGCCATCGATACGATCCTGCAGTGGAAGGTCATCCATGTGAGAGAACTTTACAAAGTTGGGCCTCGATTTGCTGCCCTGGGGTTCTTGAATTGCATCAGGGCCATCGATGGGACCCATATACCCATCTGTGCCCCAGAGCATAGCACGGCCAAGTATATCAACAGCAAGAGCTACTTCTCCGTGGTGCTTCAGGCCCTAGTCGACCACTGTGGACAGTTCACAGACATTTACATTGAGTGGGCGGGCTGGACACACAACACCTGTGTGTTCTGTAACTCCGGCCTGTGCTGGAGGCTAGAGGCAGGCACATTCATCCCCTGCTGTGAGCTGGGCTTTAAGAAGAGCTGGAGGCAGGAACCATAGAGCGCTGATTGCTGTGGACAGAGTGAC
The DNA here is from genome assembly GCF_033958435.1 of Carettochelys insculpta. Taxonomy (NCBI): domain Eukaryota; kingdom Metazoa; phylum Chordata; order Testudines; family Carettochelyidae; genus Carettochelys; species Carettochelys insculpta. The sequence continues at coordinate 31,560,100 of NC_134144.1, forward strand.
TGCGAGGGCACCTATGTGGCATCCCGGAGGCCTTTTCTGTTGACAGAAGGCCCCCCGGAATGTCCAGATCAGCGTTGTTGACAGATCTCTCTCGACAGAGGCATTCTTTCTCATGGCAAGCTGGATATGGCTGTTGGCAAAAGTGCTGCATTCTGTCGACTTCCTGTCTACAGAGCATGCTTTGCAATCTGGACACGCTGTTGATAAAACCCTGCAATTTAGACATAGTCCAGAGATGACTAAATGAGTAACAAGTAGGACTGGGGGAGGAAATACAGATTTCCTTGGTTTCTCTAAAGACTTGACATCAGATCTGTTGGGCTAGAATCTTGATTTGATTTGAGAGTGGCTCTCATAACTTAACTTCAGAATCTTCTCAGACATTGCGTAAGATAAATATATCAACCCAACCAATCTAAATTTTTCAAACCATGCTCATCATGGTCAATCCAGTGCGTGAGATAACAGACTGGGATCAACTCCTGGTTCTGGCAGAAGCTCTCTGCAGACTGTACACATCACATTTCAATACCATTTGGGCACATATCTCTTAGGTTCCTTTGAAAATCTAAGTCTGCATTGTTTATAGAGGTTCTACCTTTAATTTGGAGTTGTTCCTAATGACAAACTGGTATTTGAACAAAATACAGTAAACTTACATGTTAAATTTCCAAAGGCACTTCCAGGTCCACGCTTACTTCTAGATTCATGTGGTAAAAGGTTCTCCAAGGGTATGTCTACACAACAGTTAAAAGTCTGTGGCTGGCCCAGGTCACCTATTTGGGCTTGCAGGGCTGTGGATACGGTGCTGTTTAACTGCAGGGTAGATGTTCAGACTCAGGCTAGAGCCCGGACTGAAGGACCCAGTGAGGTGGGATATGGGAGAATGCTGGAGCTCAGGACTAAGCCTGAACAGCTGCATTGCAAATAAACAGTCCCTCTAGCTGGGGCCCCAGTCAGTGGGCACAGGCCAGCCACAGATGTCTAATTGTGGTGTAAACGTACCCTAAAGTTTCCTATACTAGTGTCTTTGTGTTCCCATCTCTGAGCCTTGTAAACGCCCATGGAAGTCAGTGCTAGTGGCAGAATCAATTGAGAGCTATGGTTTTTCTGCATCACTGATATAGGCTACGTCTACACGTGAAGCCAACATCGAAATAGCTTATTTCGATGTAGCAACATCGAAATAGGCTATTTCGATGAATAACGTCTACACGTCCTCCAGGGCTGGCAACATCGATGTTCAACTTCGACGTTGCGCGGCACCACATCGAAATAGGCGCTGCGAGGGTACGTCTACACGCCAAAGTAGCACACATCGAAATAAGGGTGCCAGGCACAGCTGCAGACAGGGTCACAGGGCAGACTCAACAGCAAGCCGCTCCCTTAAAGGGCCCCTCCCAGACACAGTTGCACTAAACAACACAAGATACACAGAGCCGACAACTGGTTGCAGACCCTGTGCCTGCAGCATGGATCCCCAGCTGCCGCAGCAGCAGCCAGAAGCCCTGGGCTAAGGGCTGCTGCCCACGGTGACCATAGAGCCCCGCAGGGCCTGGAGAGAGAGCATCTCTCAACCCCCCAGCTGATGGCCACCATGGAGGACCCGGCAATTTCGACGTTGCGGGACGCGGATCGTCTACATGGTCCCTACTTCGACGTTGAACGTCGAAGTAGGGTGCTATTCCGATCCCCTCATGAGGTTAGCGACTTCGATGTCTCGCCGCCTAACGTCGAAGTTAACTTCGAAATAGCGCCCGACGCGTGTAGCTGTGACGGGCGCTATTTCGAAGTTAGTGCCACTACTTCGAAGTAGCGTGCACGTGTAGACACAGCTATAATGTGATAAAACTAAGAATTAATTGAACAGTGTTTTCTCTAGTGTCTTATTTGACAGAGTTCTCAAGTTACTGCAAAATGGTGGTCTCTGAGTGCCCAATCCTGCTGTCGCTGAAGTCAGTGGCAAAATTCAGGTTGATTTAAATAGCAATGGGATTCAGCCCTAACTGTAGGGGACATTAACCCACTGGAACCCCAAACAGATGGAACCACTTGAAGTTAATAGGAATTTTAAATGGGCAAAAAGTATGAGAACAAAACTTAAAAAATATAAAACTGAACATTTGCTACAGTTTGTTACCTTCTAATTTAACTTTCCATCTTGATTAATACACCATTGTAGTGAGTGTTGTGTGTGAATGTTTGTTAAAAGACTTGTCATAACAATACAATTAATATGCCACGAAATAAAAGATCAGTCCTGTAGCACGTTAAAGACTAACAAAATAATTTATTAGGTGATGAGCTTTTGTGGGACAGACCCATTTCTTCAGATCTAGAAATGCTATCAGTTAGACATCAGTGTCATTGACCATCAGTGTCTCCTTATGTTACACACGTTAAAAATTGCCATTAAAAACTTAACAAAAAAAAAGGAAAAAAAGAAGAAGAAGAAGAAGAGTTAAAATTCTGGCTCCTAAATAAGGGGACTGTTCAGTCAAAAGTATGGTAGATTTCAGGGGTAATTTTTCCTAAAATATTGCTGCATATTGGATCCAAGTTATTTTCAGTCCTGGAGGTAAGATAGCTTTCAAATAGTTTTAAAAAATTCAAAACAACAAATTTCACTCCTTCCGTATATTTAAGATTCCCCCCCTACTGTTGAACAGTAAAAAAACTATTGGACCAGTCCTGCAACTCACCTGTGGAGAAGTGGATTGACAGCCAGACCACTCTCTTGTAGCTTGAAGTGATGTAGGAGGTTCTTCTGCCCGACTGCTTCCTGCTGATAGTGCTTCTGTGGTCTGCCCCTTCTCATGACACAGCCCTCCAGCCAGGTCACATGTAGTCCCTCCTTCCAGAGAAAGCAAAGATTCCAATGTTAAATTCAGAACACACATATGTCTTTATCCCTTCCCAGGCTCTGTAGTGCTGTCCTCCCACTTTTGTGCAGAGGTGTTTCCCTAGAGGCCTGGCTCCAGATCTAGCAGTCTTCCTCCCACTTGTGTTAGGGTATTTCCTCACTTCCTTTCCCAATGGCCAACAGAGGAACCCTGACCCTTCCTCTCCTCTGGATTTCAGACCAGAGCTCTTGTAGCAAACAGCTAAGGACTGTTCCCGTAGATTTCTCATTGCCTCCCTGAACTTCTTTCTACCTTTGTTTTCCTTCAGGAACTTTTCCACAGCTTCTTCCTGAGTTCACTGTACACCTGCCTCTGAATGTCCTTCCTTCACTCTCTAACAACAAGTGAGGTAGTGCCGAGTTCTGGATCCCTTTCTTCCTGCAACCTCCCTCTCATCTGGGTTTCCTTTCTTTATTCTCACCACCCAGCTCCTTCTCCAGCTTAGATTCATCTTCATTTGGAGCTGGCTGAGATGGAACCTTATCTTGCTGCCTTCAATGAGGGGTTGTGGTGCATAGCCATCATAACACACTGTGGTATTCTAACTTATGAATACGCCCATTGACATCTGTGAATATAGCATAAGAGCACTTCACAGGATCAGGCACTAACTTAATAACCAGGCCTTCACCAATATTTATTTTAAAAAGTAAAAATGAAGGAAGAGTAAAGCAACAGATAATTAAACTTGAATGCAGTTTAAACTTGCTAACAAAACACATAAAAGTGGGGCCAGGTGTAATGCAATGCATTTCCTCAAATGAAAAAATGACCTCCATAAAGCTGAGATCTGCCACTCATGAGTTATGGGTCATTCCTGCCCTGGTGAAAATAAATTCTATTACACCATTTTTCTTCTCTACACGTAAATTTAAAAAAGTCGGGGACAAAGCCATTCTCTTTCTTCCTGCATTATGCACAAAGCAGAAATCTTCCTACCATAACATTGTTTTTAAATGTAATGTTTTATTAAGTGAAATCTATTTAAGTACTCCATGGTAAGATTTTTTTTATTAAATAAAAGCTTGAATTTATTCTTGAGTTATTGCTACTGTTAGTGAATTTCTTAATCTGTTCCCCTGTATTTATGATGCAAGCTGAGTCCTTGATTTCAATCAAACCTTGTGTTAAGCTGAGGGCCATTTATGGTGGAATCAGATTTCCATTATAAAACTCCAGTTTTCAGTGGTTTATAACTCAGGTCTTCGGACTGAAACTTGGCACATCCTGTTACCAGGTCATTGCCTATTTTATTTATACTTTTGTTAAAGGGACCATTGCTATTCTTTTTTGTAGGAGAGGAACATTAAAAAAATAACTATCGGCAAGATTTTTCCAGGTGCATCCTGTGCTCTTGTAATGATTTTATTGAAGTTGGCATTTTAAAGGCAATTAATCTTGCAATTCAGGAGCAACCATTTAATAATAGCCATGTTATTCTGTCTACGGATGCTTCACGCATCAAATGTTCTTTGTTGTTTGGATAAGCCCTTTTGAAACAAAGAGTCCAAGCTCTCTGGGTGCAGTGCACTCACTGAAAGGTGCTGGGCATCTACAGTTCCCACTGAAATTCATGGGAGTTAAGAGCACCTAGTGCCAGTGGGGCCAACAGACACTGTGGGTGCTGGGGCAAGGTGGGAGGGGGGCCCAATTCCCTGCCCCAGAAGGGGTGGAGCCAAGGGTGGAAGGGACAGGACCTAGGGCAGTCAGGCCTTCATGCCGCCTGGACTGTGGTGCTGGGCGCCTCCCACCTCAGAGCTGCCCAGAGTGGCAGAGCAGCACTGCTGGGGCACTTGCAAGGGGCCCAGAGCTTTGGCAACTGCCACTGCCAAAGTAGGCCCTGTCAGTGCGCCTGCTTAGTACCCTGAAGGATCAGGCCCTTCACAGCAGGCCAAGAAAGGTCATAGTTTATCATATCCGTGATAGTGACTTAAAATTTACTGAAACAAGTCTTACTGTAGTGTGCTAATGGCTAACTTAGATATACAACACATGGTGAAGGTATTTAGCGGCTTTAGAGACCCAAACGAAACTGAAATTTTACATCTGGGGAAAACAAACTCTCTCGAGCTCCTTTGTTTCATCTGAGACACGGATTGATTTCCCTTATTGTAGCTGTGAGACAGATGCTGTTCTATAGGCAACTTTTCCCTCCACCTCTGCCTCTTACTGCACTGTCCATTGGCTTTGTGTCTCTCCTCAGCGAGCAGCACTAAAACCCACTCAGATGCATTTTGTCATTCATGCATTCTCCCTTATGATGGGATGAGTCGCGTCTTGTCTTCCCTCTTCTCTTTCCAGTCATCCTGGTTCCTAGGACTATTTCTTGTGTGGCTCTCACGTGGCTTGCAGATGTTCTCAGCTGCCATTAGTTTCCCCCTCCATGGTCAATATAGGATTTTTTCTTATTTTATTAATTTGAGATGAGCGCATAACCAGGCTCACTTGATGCTCCCCTCATTAACAGATGCCACTGAACTAGTCACAATTTGTCACCTGCGTTTGTCATGTCAGTCACATGCTATTGTGTTTGTTCACCAGTTGGCCATTTCTTAAACTCATATATCTTTCAGGATGTGTGTGTGAAATTTTCCATACGAGTGCTCCTACATGTAATGCCACCCACCCATCTCCTGTGGATAAAGGATACTTTGAACAGATTTTTAACAAATTAAAAATGTTTTAAAGCAAAATATTAGCGCATCTTTTTAAAATTCATATACCATTTTAACTATCATTGCTTAAAAATAATCTGCCTCTTTCTTGAATTTCCCAGCCATACATAATCTGGTTATGCAAAAGACCCAGCCTGCCTAACTTCACTCGAGCAGCATTTTACAATATATGTGGACGCATTAACATACTTAAATGCTCTGTTTAAACATGTCCAGAGCAGAAAACTTATTATTTGATAAAAAAAGTGTTGGGCAAGAGAGCTGGCAGTATCTGTATTGGATGCAGGAAGACTAAACATGAGAGTACCTATGGAAGTAGGTGTAAAAATACAGGATGGTATGGGTGTTTGTGGACAATAACTGGGGTGCGAATGGCTTCAGGAAAAGACCGTGGGCGTGACTGTGGTCTGCTGGGGCACATTCAAAGCTCTTGTGATTAACAATACAAAGTGCAAGGAGTGGTGTATCATAAGTTGAGCGTGTCTGCTTTAAGAGCTCTGAAAACAATAGAAGCTCTTTCTCTGACTTCAACGGGATCTGAATTAGGTCCTAAGGGAGCATAAGGAAGGGCAAAACTGATTCACAGCAAGTGGCAGGGAGTATATACAACAGATCCCAATCAGCTTCCACATTGTAACACCACCATGAACACATTTTTCCAAAGACAAATGAGAAGAAAAGAAGATGTTTTCTGGATAGCATCCATGAATGTCTTTGTTATAATATTAAAAGTGCATGTAAGATATTCCACTTCAACTTGGTCTTCACATGTGTCCTCACTTGAGTATTTTTGCCAATATCACTGTGATAGGCAAAGAACATGGCATTAAGATTGCATTTTATAGCTTACCTGATGTAACAAAGCACACTGCTTGTCATGAAAATGCAGGTTTCTCTTAGATTCCACTGCCTGGTTATGCTACTCAAATGCATAACTTACAAGCGTCTCCTATAGCTTGCATCACCTCACACCAATGATTCTGATCTAGTCATTTATGGGCATCATTAGAGTTGGGGAGTAAGTAGTGGTTATAGATTTCCATCTGATGAAAAACTGCACTCTGACCTGTTGCTTTGTGCTTGTTTCCTGTTCCCCATTAAAACTTCTTGCCACCGTTTACATACTTCTTTGCTGCCATATTTACCAGTTATTCCATAAATGTAATCCTCTAAGTCAAATACTTTTTATTTATATTTTTTAACTTTCCAACAATTGTAAGCAGTTGATTGAATTCCTTTATTAAATGAGCCACTCAGCTTATGGCAGAGATTTCTGTTCTTCAGTAAACAAATCCCCCTAAAGTATTTTCTTAAAATAACCAAAATCACATGGGGTGTCTGAGCATCTGTGCTCTAGAGCTATTAGAACCTGAACTGGATAAAGAATTCTAGATAAGCACTATCCAGCGTTTTGATTTGTGCTCTGTCCCTTTGCTGACACAGCCCAGTATCCTGGTTGCCTTTACTACTGCATCCATACACCACATCAGCAGCTTGAAGGATTTTTTATAGTAACCTATAAATCCTTATCTGGGGTCAGTATGCTGCATCTAAAACATGCTCTAGATTTGATTATTCCTTTTCATACGCCTGGTCCTTTTTTAAATAGTTGCCTGTATTAGACTACCAATTTCCATAGCCAGAATGGGCAGGGATAGTGTCCCTAATCTCTGCTTGCCAAAAGCGGGGAATGGGTGACAGGGACTTGAGCACTGGATGATCACCTGTTTGTTCATTCCCTCTGGGACATGTGGCACTGGCCACTGTCAGAGGACAAGCCACTGAGCCAGTATGGCCATTCTTGTGTTCTTATTTAGTGACCCTGTCACCTGAAAGCTCAAAATCTGTCTGAATCTGGTTACCTTGTTCCCCCTTAGTCAACACAATTCTGTTTTTGGTCTTATTAGCAAACTTTCCTATTTTGCCCTCTCTTTTCAATAAACTCATTTGCATAATACATCTTCTATGAAAAAGTCAACTGATGAAATCAGAGTCTGACTTTCTCCACTGTTAGCCTCTTTAGAGCTGGAGAAATTCATAGTGAGAGTCACTTATTTCCCTTCTCTGAGATATGGTGCCATCCATTGACTATTTTACATTCTGTGGGACTGAGGCTGTGCCCACGCTAGCCCCTCCTTTTAGAAGGGCGATGGTAATGTAACACTTTGGAATATGCTAATGAGGTGCTGTCATGAATATGCAGCATCTCATTAGCATAATAGCAGCTGTGGATGCTTTGAAACTGCTAGTTTCGAAACGCATGCTGCCAAGTAGCCGGGGGCCTTTTTAAACGACTTTCTGATTTCAAAAGCCCCATATTCCCATTTGGTTTTGGGAAGAAGGGGCTTTCGAAATCAGGGGTGTTATTCTGAAAGGCCCCCATCTACACAGGTGATGTGCCTTCCGAAAGCGGCACTTTCAAATAGTGTGTGGCCACCATTATGCTAATGTGGTGCTGCATATTTATGTCAGTGCCTCATTAGCATCTTCCAAACTTCCTAATTAACATGCCCCTTTCGAAAGGGAGGGGCCAGCATAGACATGGCCATAGATCCTATTTTGAAATAGATCCATTGGATGCACTGTGGCTTATTTCGAAATAGGTGCGATTCCCTGTCTTAACAGCACCTATTTCAAAAGAGGTGCTATTTCTTGTGGCTGTGTCTACACTGGCCCCTCCCTTTCGAAAGGGGCATGTTAATGAGGGAGTTTGGAAGATGCTAATGAGGCACTGATATGAATACGCAGTGCTTCATGAGCATAATGGTGGCCGTGCACGATTCGAAAGTGCTCCTTTTGGAACACACCGCCCCTGTGGACAGGGGCCTTTCGAAAGCCCCCGCTTCCGATTTGGTTTTAGGAAGAAGGGGATTTCAAAGTCAGGGGGATCCTTTTGAAAGGCCCCCATCTACACGGGCGGTGTGCCTTCCAAAAGCAGCACTTTTGAATTGCGCATGGGTGTCATTATGCTAATGAGACACTGCATATTCATGTAAGTGCCTCATTAGCATCTTCTGAAATCCAGGATTCACATGCCCCTTTTGAAAGGGAGGGGACAGTGCAGACACAGCCTGTGAAATGAAGGTTACCAATTTTGAAATAACATGGCCCCTATTTCGAATTTATTTTGCAATAACAGATGCATCATGTAGACGCTAGCATAGTTATTTCAAAGTAACTGTGCTGCATAGACTTATCCTTAGGGACAGAGGCTGCAAGGGAATGACGTAGTACAAACTACACCATGTGTCATTTTAGTTGCCTGAAGACCTTGTACCTGTGCAGGGCAGAAGCAAACATAATATCTCCAAGAGGACTGTCACGGAGCAAATTCATCGACGAGCCCTGCTGTATCTTTAGAAAAAGCATACCGCATAATCCTTCTAGCGTAGATCTTCGAAGCAGGGGCCTCTACAATGGCGCACCAACAACCTTTCACAAATCATTTCTGGGAAATGGAGCATGATCGGCAATGCTATTCCTCCTCCTCCTTTTGTCATAGCCTGCTCAGGCAGACAAACTACTGTATGGCAGTCTTCCTGCAGGGGAATTCTAGTGTCAGAAAAGGTGTCCTGCATCATCACCTCTGCTCTTCATAATAGCATATTGGGAACAGGACTTAACTGGTGCCTGCAGTACATTCTAATGAATTAATCCAAGCATCATCCCAGGTAATAAGTGTCCAAATCCACCCTGAAGCAGACATTTAAAAAAAAAATGCACATATGAGCTAAGGAGGCCATGATTTGGTCTAATGTATTTCTCACATTTACCATTCCAGTTTTAGCACTAAAGAATTCCAAAGCTTTATTTAAGAAAAATCTCTCAAAGTCACACTGAATATTTCTCGCAGAATTATGCTGTTCAAGGTGTTTCCACCTAAAATCATGGACCATTGCCTCTAATCTCCTTGTGACAGCTCACAGAACAGTCTCTCACAGCTTTAGTATTTGCATAGCTGATATTCAGCTTCTCTTTCTCATGAGCCTCCTTTGATTTAGCTTCTAAGTGGTCTCCAACAATGTAGAACAAATACATCACCTCAGGCTCTAAGAAATCAGTCTACTTAATAGCAATTTTAAAATGGAATTGATTTTTGTTTCATGTTTTTCACTAAGTAAATTCAGCTTCTCATCTTGGTGTGTAAGGATTGTTTTATTTTCAGCTCTTTTAGCGCTGCACCTTCTGCATACTGGCAAAGAGAATATTAAAAATGTGACAGAGATCATAATAGATCTCTACAAGGACATTATCTATTCCATTAACCATCTTACATACAGCAGTGAACGTAATGTGACAATAAAGCATTTATCTGGTCCTTATTTAAAGGATGCTGGTTTCAAAACAAAGATGACTATGACTTGATGAACTAACATTGTCTGTCCTTCCTGTTCCTGATCGTTTTTATTTTTCCTTCTTCTTGTTTTTAGACAGCAGGATTTCAGGAGATTCTGACTGAAATTGAAATTTTAGCTTTGATTGTGGGATGTTTATGTCATGACCTTGACCACAGGGGAACCAACAATGCCTTCCAAGCCAAGTAAGTTTTCTAATTCTTATTACTTTAATTTGTTTCCCTTCCATTATCAGTGCAAAAGGTGACAATGAATAAAGAATGAAGCATTAATGTCAGGACTCCTAGGCCAAGGCCAAGTATTCATGTGCAACATGTAATGAGGGACTATCCATCTTTATAATTCCCTGTTCTTTTTCGTACTTGCTGACTTGTCCTTTGTGCCACGCTGTTGATTTGTGTGGCCTGTTGTGAGCTAACACCTAATATAGAAATGTGATGCCAAACAGTGACAATCCCTCCAGTCAGAATATCTGCCAGCAAGAGAGCTGCAGATGTGGAACGTAAGAAGCATTGCAAATCCCCTCGTCCAATGGTGTCCAAAAGAAATTTAACAATCACCATAGCCCCGCCCCTGGCAAGGCACCGCCCTGCCCCCAGGCAGACACCCTCCCCTGCCCACAGGCACCCGCCCCCTATGCAAACCACCGGAGACTCACCGGAGCCACACTGCATGAGCTGCCCACAGGCTGGAGCCACCGCCACTGAAGGGGAGCCGCCACCGTGCCAGCTGCCCCATGACTGAAACTGCCATGTGTGTAGTTCCGACGAGCCACTTCACCCCACCGCAGGGTCCAGTTCACCGCATGTGGCCAATGCAAAGCATATGGGACACCGCTGCCCTGGTCTGTCTTAGGCTGGTATGTTTGAATCATCATGAAAATTTTTCCTTCTATTTAATAAATTGAAATAAAAGCAGGTAAAGCTGAATCCTGGTGTCCACAGAAGGGTGACACTCACTCCACCGGCATAAATCCCAAGTTTTCAATCTGTGGCATATGGAATGGTTGCCGCCAATCAACGATGCGTGGATCTGTGCAATCTCTCCCCCATTATTCCAGCCTAACTCCGCCACGTCAGCTAAGTGCAGTACTGGGCCCACTAGTTCTGTATAAACACAGCTATATGGCTTCTCCCCGACCTGTCCCCAGAGAGGCTGTGGAGCTGACTCAGAGACCTCTGGCATGGTGCTTAGGTGTGTGAAGGCACAGCTGCTTGGTGGATATGCCGCAGAGGTTATGTGTTAGACTTTCTATTCAGATTCTTAGCTGTTAAGTGGAGTCTTGCACCTGCTGTACAGACCCCAGTAAATCTCAGTCTAAAAGGAAATCTAGGTTAGGGGCCTAGGGCCTGATCCTGTAGGCCTTACACAGCTACACTTTACTACCTCAAGCAGTCCCCTTCTCCATGTAATTGCTAGTAGAGGCAGTATAGTGTAGAGGGGAGAAGGGGCAGAGGGTTTATTCCTTTTATGTCTTTTTACCTGTAGTGATATGGAGGTACTTTTGATCAAAGGAAACTTCTCTTCTTTCCCACCTTCACCATCAGACATATACCTAATCTAGGACCTTTATTGTTTCATTGGCTCACTGACATAAAGGAAACGTGATCATCTGCAAGGGTCAGAGAGGTAGCCCTGTTAGTCTGTATCTTCAAGAACAACAAGAAGTCCTGTGGTACCTTATAGACTAATAGGTATTTTGGAGCATAAGCTTTCATGGGCAAAGACCTGCTCCAAAATATCTGTTAGTCTGTAAGGTGCCACAGGACTTCCTGTTGTTCGTGATCATCCGCAGGTAAGGAGAATCCAAAAGATCGGGATTTTACAGCTCCTGGGCTGCAGCGTGTTTTTGAGGCTCTGTACGGTTGCTTGTCCTTTGGACAAGGACAGAAACAGCTAACTCCACAGCTTTTTGAAAGCCAGAAAGTCATTGTGCTCCATCTTCTTCATTTTTGTGCAAAAGAAGAACATGTGTGCCACAATCAAAACAAAAAGCAGTCAAGTAGCACTTTAAAGACTAGCAAAATGGTTTATTAGGTGAGCTTTCGTGGGACAGACTCACTTCTTCAGATCATAGCCAGACCAGAACAGACTCAATATCTAAGACACAGAGAACCAAAAACAGTAAGCAAGGAGGACAAATCGGAAAAAGATAACGAAGGTGAGTAAATCAGAGAGTGGAGGGGTCGGGGGGAAGGTCAAGAATTAGATTGAGCCAAGTATGCAGACGAGCCCCTATAGTGACTCAGAAAGTTCCCGTCATGATTTAAACCATGTGTTTATGTGCCAAATTTGAATATAAAAGCCAGCTCAGCTGTTTCTCTTTCCAAAACGGTGCAATAATTCCTTTTCAGTAACACACATACCTTGAGGTTATTGACAGAATGCCCCATTCCATTAAAATGTTGACTAACTGGTTTGTGGATCTGGAGTGTTTTGATGTCTGTTTTGTGTGCCACAGTGTGTAGCATACGTGGATTGCTTTGTTTCTTAAGGCAAACTGCCTCATTACGCTCCATCCATGTTGATGCTTCTTATGTGCCCAGTTAGCATTTCCTTCAGCTGTTGTTCTCAGCTGCTGCTCATTCTCAATGAAACAATAATATTGTCTGGATTGTAACTCGACAAGGCAAGAAAAATCAGTTGCAATGCTCAAGAGACAGGACTGCTGGTGCAGAGGTTGCAAAGCATCACCAGTTGCTTTATGTTGCTGGAGTCTTGAAGAGAAACAGTAAAGGTGGGAAGCTGCAAAATGGCAAAACTGTTGATTGATGTTCATGTTCCTAATTCACAAAGGTGAGTCTTAGGTAGGACTGAAATATCTATAAATTCAGGCTCTAATTAAACTAACCATTTATCTATGGGAATGTTGTGTAGGATTTCTCCTGGGAAGTTTGAAACAGAAGATTTCAGCATTTGAATGCTGTCACTTCCAGTTGTTGTTTGATAACTTTGTATTAAGCGGATACTCTTTTTCTCATGCCATACAAAATTATTGGAGGCATTTAAGAGAAGACATGACACACACATAAAATGCCTCTGAAGACAGAAATCGTACCTCTCATAATAGTAGCTATGATTTATTTTTCCAAGCTTACTTACAAAGTTAAGCCTCACATTTTCTAGTTTCATCTGAGTGCCAAGTTACCAGTGTTCTGTGTGATGAAAGATCAAGTGGTGTTTGATGGAAGCAACATCACACTTCTTTGAAATTGCTCGGTTAGTACACCTCAGCTCTGTTTTCTCTAGGGAAGATGTTTCCCACTCATCCCCTTCTCTGTTACACCTACCCCGATGATTAAATATCAGTATGGGACAGCTTTGTAGCATATGCTCCTAGGAGATGCCTGCTATCCATTTCTAGCATAATCTCCCGTACTCATTTCTTTGGAAAGAAAACGTATCTTGTTGCTTTAGGCTGAGTCCCAGAAGTGAAATACTGATAAACATTAGTCTCCTGTGACAGTCCAATCCCACAACCCTGCACCTTCCAAAACTCTCAATTTCATAATTACATTTCATAGTTTTTCTTCCTTTAAAGTTTCAGTTTCAAATTTCTGATGATATGCTGCATATTGTGGAACTACCTTGTATAAACTGTCACCCTGAGTAGAACTATCGTCTTAGAATGATAAATTTCTGTGATTTCAGCTTCTGTTTTTGCTTCCTCTTTCTCGTTAGTATTTTTAAAATCACGTGGGTATTTCCCACGGCAGGGACAGGAATTTAACTACCCTTGAGACTCTTTTACAGAAGAATTTCGCAATTGTATCATTGTTATTAAATATACACTCATCCCTCATTAAACGAGTTATTTACAAGTACTCACTTAAACGAGGGACACATTTACCTGCCTTAGTTCACTCGATGAGTGAACTCCCCCCCACTAATATGAGCTTTACCCCACTCCCTGCGGTTCCAACCACCTGTAGTCTGACACCCCCCGCCAGCCCTGCACACCCCAGACCGCCGCAGCCAGACCGGCCCCATAGCCCTGCAGCCTGAGCCCCACTGCAGCCCCAAACCACGTCAGCCAGACCCCCTGCTGGCCCCACAGCCCCAAACCACGGCAGCCTGAACAGCCCCATGGCCCCGCAGCCTGCCTGCCCCGCCAGCCTCACACCATGGCAGCCCGACCGCCCTTCCGGCCTGCAGCCTGACTCCCCTGCCAGCCCCATGGCCCCAAACTGTGGCAGCATAAACACCCTGCCGGCCCCACAGCCTGACCCCACCGCCGGCCCCATGGCCCCAAGCCACGGCAATCAGACCCCTCTGCCAGCCCCGCAGCCTGAGCTCCCGCCCTCCACTTGCCCCACAGCCCCAAAACACAGCAGCCTGAACCCCCCCACCTGTCTCCCCCCCGGACCCAACCCCCCACCAAATTTTAACCCTCTCTCCCGTTCACAGCCTCACACTGCCCCCAGCCTTTAACCCTCCCCAGCCCCCTCACCCAAGATTCACTTGTCTTTCAAAAGGAGCGCCACCTGCTGCCACTCCTTCCCCAAGGTGGGAGCACCAGGAAGCAATCAGGGACTGTTACATTCTATTTTAATGGTGATTTAGTATCCCGCTTACGAGTTTCCGCCTACGAGCAGAAAGTTGGGAACCAATTGTGCTCATATAGCAAGGGATGAGTGTATTAGGGACTGGGGCAAACATAAAGAAAAAGACAGTCTCTGCCCTAAGAGGAATATATGTAATGTAAACACATGTCACCCAATTTGGAATGAAACTTCAGACTTATTCTTGTTATCACAGGTAGTGATAGTGCACCATCGCTTAGGTGTTCTTGTAAAGCTCAGCCAACATTTCTGTATTATGCAGGAGGAATCCTTAGCTGATGAAGCAGATTTAACAGTTTTAATTAGGTCTAGCCATAAACAAGCATGTTGAGCTATGGAATTACATCTCTCCATTTCCAGATACCGTATCTGAAAGTGGCTGGGTGACGACAACACTTGAAATATATTTGGTAAGAAGGCAGATGCTAATTGCTATTGTCCCTTGTTCTGTTTTAGGAGTGGATCTGCTTTGGCTCAACTTTATGGAACTTTTGCTACTTTGGAGCACCATCATTTTAATCATGCTGTCATGATTCTTCAAAGTGAGGTAACAGACTAACTGGGTTATTTCCTTCACTGTAGGGTGGGAATCTGTTTCACTTACAGGGAAACACCCCATGCACAAACTCCGTTAATGGCCCTTTCCTCTGGGCAGCATTTATCAACTACCACAAAGCTCACACACAACAAAACAATCTAACTGCAACTGCTGACTATTTTCCCATGAGGCTCTCCCTGCCTCATTCAGACAGAGGAAAGGACATGCCTGCCTCTTTTATCCCCCTTAGATCATTCATCTTCCTTATGTATATCCTTCTCAGCTGTTCGATAGCCCAGGAACTCTTAATCGTTTCCAGCTAATGTGTTTACCTTGTCACACTCACCTTCTGTTGCAAAAATAAAACTTTGAAAGCATCATACCTGCTTTCCTTTTATGGGCAACCACAATATGTACAGTGTGTTTGGTTTTGTATTTTTAATAACTGATGTTGGATTTATTACATAGCCTTCAGTAACACCCAAAGTAGCTTGGGAGCTTCCAAACATATAAGGAGGCATATGCCTCAAAACGCTTACTTTTTAATTGCATGCATGATGGGATAAACTAGTGGGTAATGATAAGGGGAACTGGGCAGTGGGCAGACACTGGTTATAAAAATAAATCATATAAGGTTCTATGTTTTGCACTTGACTTATTACAGAATATCTTCATTATTATGCAAAAAAGAAAAATGCCGGCCATGTATTCAGGGTGAGGGATTGTATCTTGGAAGGCAGTGAAAAGGGTTTGAGGGTTATAAAGCTGAACATAAGCTCTCAGAGCAATGGTGGGGCAAAACAGATAATCCAATCCAAGGATGTATAAACAAGGCAGTAGTGAATAGGACTGGGGAGTTGATTTTACTTCTGTATACTGCACTGGTGGGTCCAATATGGTCTGTACATATTTTAAATGATGTTGAAAGAAATGGAGAGGATGCAGAGAAGAGCCACAAAAACTAAACGAGGGCTGGAAAAAATGTCTCATGCGAGGAGTCTTAGAGCTTGTCTATACTTATAATCGTGCAGCTGTGCCACATCAGCACTTCAGTGCACGTGCTACCTATGCTGATGGGAGGGCTTCTCCCCAAGAGACGGTAGCTATAAGCCCTCCTTTTGACATGGCGCTGCCTACCTTGGGAGAGAGTCAGCATTACTGACCAGCTGAGAGCAATATCATTTTATCAAAGAAAAGTTGCTAGCGTAGACCCAGGCTAAGAGCTCAGTTTGTTTAATTTATCAAAAAGGAGATTAAACCAAGACTTGATAAATGCCTCTGGAAGGAATACCAGGTACTAATGATCTCTTTCACCGAGCAGAGAAATGCATAAGAAGAACCAATGACTGGAAGCAGAAGTCAGACAAAAATCAAATGAGAACCAAGCCATATTTTTTTTTCTTTTTACATGAAGCATGATTAACTTTTGAAACATATTACTGAGGGAAGCGGTGAATTCATCATCTCTAGATATCTTCAGATCAAGACTGGAAGCCATTCGGGAAATTTGATTTAGTGGAACACAAGTTATTGGACTCAAAACAGGAGGGCTTGTGTGGTATAGGAGGTCAGATTAAATGATTTAATGGTATGTGTGGGCCTAAAAAGAAAAATCCCCACAAATCTACAAAAAACTTCTTACCTTCCTAGGTAAAGTGTTTCCTACTCAACTTACTCCTGTTTCATCATCCAAACATCATCTGCCCTGGAAACTCCATCCACTTCACTCTGAGATTATTTTAAGGCCTACATTCTGAATGTTGTTACTTGTCTGTATAAAAAATTCGTAGATAGAACCTAACACACTAAAACTGGAAGGAGAACAAGTCCAGACCCTCTGAATCTCGGTTGAACCTCTCTAGTCCAGCACCCTCCAGGAACTGACTGGTGCCGAATGAGAGAATTTGCCAGACGACAGGAGGCCAATGTTGTCTAGCACATTACCAATATGTCCACTGCTTACTGGACTTTTCAAAGCCAAGTAGGGGCAAATTAGAGCTAAATAACTACAAAGAACACCGAGAGCCAGGACTGATGGCTGTAAACAAACTTTGTGGGACCACAGGACACTTGGCCACACTCATGATAAGTGGACATATGGCTAAGTAAAATCATTCCATGTGATGGATGTTGCTGGATAAGAGTGTGCCGGACTAGACAGGTTCAAACTGCAGATGTTATTAATTCAGGTCAGCGTGTGCACCAAGTATGTGGACCTCTCACTCAAGTGGGCTGAAATTAGATTACATTCCATATGTTATTATTTATTGTTCTAGTCTGTGTTTTCTGAAGGAAAATGTCACAGAAATATATATATGTATATATGTGTGTGTGTGTGTGTATATATATATATATATATATATGTATGTTAGATTTCTATTACTGTGAACCAAAAAATGACACCTGAATATGCTCTAGGCACCTTTGACAGATGTGAACATGTGGTTTGTGCTGTGTTAGTGTTGCTGTATACATTATGAAATAAGAAGTAGTCCTGTTAAATAAATGTAATAGTCTTTAAGGTGCTGCAGGACTGCTTGTTATTTGTGATGCTACAGACTTGCAAGGCTACCCCTGTGAGTACATTATGAAATAGTTCGCAAACAATTAAACCTTGACTATAGTGGTTTTCAGATATACTAGTACGTAATTCTATGCTTTGACTGCTGCTTTCTGATCTCATACTGGTTTGGTTTCTTCTTTGTACACCGTATCTAAGTTGTCGTCTATAACTAAATGTCTTCTGGAATTCCCCCTACCTTTCCACCACACAGTTGACAGGAAATCTTTTACAAGACTAAAGTCACTAGATAGGGTGACCATCAATCCCATCCTGTATTTCAGGTGCCACAGAGGCATCCGGACTTAATTTAATAAAGGGACTAATTGCCACATATTCGTCCCCCTGCTGGCATGCAGGTACAGCTGCTGGCTGGAGACCACGTGGACAGCACATACTTGTGTGCTCTCTGGCCACACCAGAGGGAGCCAGTAGGGGGCCCTGCAGAGGGAGAGGTATGTCGGGGTACGGAGTGGGGGAGTGGCTGCCTCCTCCTTTCTGGCTCCCCAAGGTACAGGGAAACTGGGAGCCCAGTGGCGCGGCTGCCGCCCGGCCAGATTCCCAGTTCCCCATGCCTTGGGGAAGCTGGGAGGAGCAACAGAGTGGTTGCCGCCTCCTTCCCAGCTCCCCGTGCCTCAGGGGAGCTGGGAGGAGCACCCACATGGCTGCCCCCTCCTTCCTGGTGCCCTGAGGTGTCGGGCAGCTGGAGAGGTCAGCCCTGGGCAGCCGCAGCCAGAGCGCTGCCTTCCCAACTGCCTCTCCCTGTCCCATATTTCGGATAGGGAGCTATGGTCACCTTACTAGAGGAAGAAGAGAGGCCCCTTCTCTGTGGAAAGCTCTTGTTTTCTTTAAAGTGTTCTAATCTTCTTCCTGAGCACTAGATGGCAGTACATACTGAGTATGAAAATTATACTGTAGCCAACTATTAGAGTCAGTTACTAAAAACATCATGATATCTAAGGGTAGGAAGCAATATCTAAGTATGATGTTAATATGTGAATGTAATTGTATGTGACTGATGTTATAAACTCCAGGATTAGCTTAAAGTTCAACCATGTGCAACTGCAAATTTCATTGTTTGTATTCTCTGGAGGAATGATGGGCTTTGTGTTCCCCCTTATCTGAAATGTCTCTATAAAATTTTAGTATTATCTTCCTCCTCCAAAAGAACACATTAAATAATTCGTTCCCTTTCATTCTGGCAGCAAAACTTTTTCCAGAAGTGTAACCCTTCTTACAGGTGTAGGGACCACAAACTTAGCTTCTCCTTAGTCTGGGTGACTAAAGGCTGAATCTGTAGTGAGATGGTGGAAAACAGGGTGAGTGGAGAGACTGTATTTTGAATGAAAAATGGATTTAGTGTCTGACTGTTCCAACAGCAGTTTGCATGCCTTTGAGCTGCAGCACACATAAATCTGTTGGTAGCACAACTAAAAATCCACAAAGGATGGTTCCAGAAACATTTGCTAAAAGCGAAGATTGAGATGTATCTATAGCTTTTCTTCCATAAAGTGGGTCTTGTGCAGAGTTAGACCAAAAACAGATCTGTTTGTTAGAGGCTGTAATTTTAGCAGAGTTAAGAAACACAACCCAGTTTTTTTATTATAATGGCTAGCACTTGCTTTCCTAATGTAATCTAAGTAGCATTAACTGTATTATTTTGTCATGGTTTTACCATGATAAAATAAAGTGTCTGTAGCAAAATGGGGAGGTTATAGTGTTAGAAATCTTTTAAAAATCCATAATGATTGTTAGCCCTTTACCTTCTCTCTTTCTTTCATTACAGGGTCACAACATCTTTGCTAACTTGTCCTCTAAGGAATACAGTGACCTTATGCAGCTTCTGAAGCAGTCAATATTGGCAACAGATCTCACTCTGTATTTTGAGTAAGTATTGGCTTTTTTTATATTTGACAAATGGAAATCCAAAGAGCATTGTCTAATGACCCACAAAGCACCAATGGGGGTATGTAATATGTTAAGATAGTGATTAATTATGGTAGGAGACATTTAGTCTAACACTTAATGCATAGGCTAATGTAAGTTTCTCATATGCCTATATGTGTTTCATTTTAACATTCAAAAAAGCCAAGACATGTCCTGTCCTCACACTTGAAGCAATTGAAGAAGAAAATCACAGCCCAATCCTGTATTTCCTCTACACAGGATTCCAAAGATACTTTCATGCGTAAAGAGTACAGGATTGTTTCGATGGGCAAAAAGTACCGGAGAGTATATTTCTGTAGCCCTTTTTGAATTTCTAGTCAAATCCCCAATTGTGTTATCATTTGTGGAAAAAAAAAGCTGTATTTAGTTACAGCGCCACATGCTCTTGGAGTGTAAATCAAAATAGCTCTGTTGAAGACAAAATGTGATTATATCAAATGAGGATCCATTCTGCAAAATGTAACTGGATCAAGCATGACTGGAGGTGTCCCCCAAATGCAGTTACTTCAAATTCCTTCTTGATTTGCCTATCATGGCTCAAACTAGGCTAAGTGTAACACCAGTTCTAAAAACACGCAGGAGTAAATCATGATTTTACAGGCATACATACAGAGGCAAGACATGCCATTGCTGACATCTCAGTTTACATTTCCTGAGCATCCCACCTCCTCCAACAAAGTGTGTCAGAATCCCACTTGCTGGCATGCACTTGGGGAATTTACTGGGAGGAGTTCAATCGCTTGTGCAATAGTAGCTCATCTCCTGCTCAGGCACAACACTGGACAAGTCAATTCCCAAGGAATTTCAGTACATTAGAACATGGGGGATCAAACGTTTTCATACCACATGCCACTTTTTGTCCCTGCAATTAACAGGGCGCCTCAGCCTGTCTCATGTAATCCAAACCAATAGACATTTCAGCTATCTTCATGTGAAAAAAAAAACCCTTTTGGCATGTGTAAGAAAATAAGTATGTAGAATGTAAAAAATGTATTAATCAGTATATAACTGTGAATACACATACATAAAAACAGTAACCTATTTCAACATTTTAATGACATGGAAGAGCCTGAGACCCAGCAGTTGATCGAGCTGTGCTCCCTTTACGAAATTTCATGCCCCCACAAGGGGGTCTGTCCCCCACTTTGTGCACTCCTGCATTAGAAAATAGCTTGTTGTGCATCAGCACCTTACTGTCACCTCACTGGGTGGCATTTAGTTATTGATTGCTGAGTTTGTATGGAAAGGGATATGAATTTTTCCTTTCTCAGTTCTGAGGGCTGGTGGCTTGATGCCAAACCAAGTTTCCAAAGAACTTCAGGAAAAATCTTTTCCTCATATCGTATCACATATATTTGTTAATCTTTAAGGTGCTACAGGACTCCGTGTTCTTTCTGACGCTACAGGCCTCTCTGAGACTCATATAATCTGTTAATGTACATCAAAAATATGCCATACCATTGGGCACTGATTGGAATGAGGCAAACCATCCTACCTCTGGCTGTTTGTTATGTTGTTTCAGTACTGCATTAACAGCTCACCCCCTGTTAATACTGTCCGTCTCTCACACTGTGTCCACACGACTGCCTAACCTCAAAATAATCTATGCAATTTGTGCTACGCCAACAATTAGAAAATACTTCACAAATTAACAATGAGATTTGGAAATAAAACTGACGTGCTCCAAACAGGATTAGATACAGTCCTCCTTGGCTGAAGCAAGAGTTGCTATGAACATCTCTTACATCCATAGGCTCAACATAATTGCCCTCACCAAAAATTATTCTATAGTAAGTTTTCTTTCTGTGATTCTGGCCAAATTATTTATCAGCCTCCTCTTCTGTATTGTGCTGATTTTTTTTTAAACTGGACCCTCTCAGCTCTACAAGACTCTCAGCTCTACAAGAGCCAGACAATTCTCCTTCGTAGAAGGGTTTCAATCGATTGCATTATCTCAGTCACTAATATCACTATTAATAGACTCGTTGCCAGCCTATTACATTCTTGTATCTCCTGTGACCTCCAGGTAATGTATGGAATCCAGTCTATTGAAAACATCTTCTGGATACTACTCTGCCAACAGACCTTTTATATTTTGGATTTTAATTCTTGCCAATACAGTATTTGTCACTGACCTGCCAATTACAATGTTTCTTATGGTGGACGCTTGCTGCTCTTTGTATTGTTTCAAAATTACCTGCTTATAGAAAAGTCCAATGGTTCTTATTGAAGGAGAATTCTCCTAGCACACTCTGCCTTTTAAGTCTAGACCACAAGGACCATTTGCAGGGGAAAACAGACATGCAGTTAAATGGATCCGACCATGTTAAGGCTGGCTTGGAGCCTTCTCACTACTATTCTTGACTTATGACAGTTTATGTTGTTCAATTGGGTGGAATTATATTTGGGCAGTTCTATGGCCTGTATTACACAGGAGGTCAAACTAGATGCATGGAATGGTCCGTTTTGGCCTTGGAATCTATACAGATGGAATTAAATACAGAAATAATTAAACTCCTTCTGTTGGTTTCATTACAATATAATAACAACAAATATCTCACTAACGTGGCAAATCATAGCATTTTTCTAATGATATTGTATGAATCCTCCCCTTTATTTAATGGGGAGTTTGCTGTCATACTAATGAAGCAAAAGATAAGATGACGTTATACACTCACTAAGTTTCATGAAATGTGGCACAAAGAGTCTGCATTTCACAAATGTTGCTAATACAATGCAAAGTCACACAAGCAGAAAACAAAATTAGTTTATTTCATACAGATTCATGGCATGATGGCTTAACCGTCCCTGTGGGAATAAATACTGTGATGGTGAAAATTTTAATGGCTTAAAGTAGCTGGTGCATAGACCTTAAATCAGGCTAACATAAGCTTGTCACTGACAGCTATATACTTGTTGTAGCACAGCCAGCAGGGGTGGACTTCTATATTTTTTATTTAATACACATTTCCTTGCCAAAGTCTTACAAGAAAAATTAGTAGAGCAAAATCAGATAATTCTTTGATTCCCAGTTTCTTGTGATTCCTAGGCACATATTTCACATATTATTTGGGCAACAAACTAACAGTTCACGTCCACTCTAAACATAGTGACATCACAAATAAGGAAACACAGGATTCAAGGCATTTTGGTAAGCCACATACTTCTGAGTAATGGAGCTGCTTTAATCTCTAGGGCCATGTCTACACCAGAAGCATCTGTCTACAGAAGTTAGTGTTGGAAGAGATGTTCCAAGAAAACATCTGTCGACAGATCACGTCTACACATAAAAGCAGATCAGTCTTTTGATCCGCCCTGTCGACAGATCACATCCACACATAAAAGAAGATCAATCTTTTGATCCGTCCTGTCAAGAAAAAGGCCCCTGGAAGCATCTACATAGCTTTTTTGTCAACAGTTTCTGTTGACAAAATACATTTTAAGTGTAGACGGTCCTCAAGTTTTGTGTACAAAACTCTCTAGTGTTGATGTAAACTTGTGGAACAGATGCAGAAGGAACATACTAAATCCCCACATTGATTCTAGTATCTGAAAGTCTGATCCTGTGAAAAGCAGCCATGTGTGAGTAAACAATTTAATACTGCCTTAGTGGGTGCTTAAGCTTGGCATCCATGAAAACCAATTTTGTAACTTCTGTGTTTAAAAAACAAAAAAAAGCTATGCAAGTGACATTCAAGAGTGTCTGAAATAAATGTAATTTTCAGTTATTTTGTAATGCACTTGAGGGGCTGAAGAAAAACATTTATTAATATATTCACATTCAAAGATAAAGTTGGCTTAAAAGATAGTAAAGGTCTACAGTCCAGAGACTCAGAACATCATTTTAGTGAATCTCAGAAAAAGTAAGGAAAAAGGATAAGGCATGAAATATTATTGGGTCTGTATCTGTTTTCTTTTGGTACATACATGACAATGCTATTATCCTTACAAGTTGAAACCCTCTAGTCCGGCACCCTGGGGACCTGACTTGTGCCGAACAACAGAACTTGTTAAACCATGGGAAGTCAATATTGTCAACATTACCAACACTTTCACTGCTTACTGGGCTCTTAGAAGACATTTAGGGATAAATTAGAGCTACACGACGGTGCACAATATTGAGAGCCAGGACTGGTGTCTATAAACAAACTTTATGGGACCAAGGGAAACTTGGCCATGCCCATGATAAGTAGTCATCTGGATTACAGATGTTGCCAGACCAGAGAGAGTACCAGGCTAGAGAGGTTCAAACTGTATTTTATGGGCACATGGCCCTCTTGGCCATATGTTGTTACAGGCAAAACATAGCATCCTTCCATAAAAACTGAGAGTTGAGGTGCACTGTAGTTATGTGTGTATGTACCATATATTGATTATCAGAGACCTTTGGTATTGTTACGGGAGAGTTAAAATATATTGCAGAATTAAAATGGTTAATTTAAATAACTTGTCACCTCCATATTTTCTAACATTAAGGAAGGAGGTACAGTGATCTTGTGATCTCACAAAAACTGTTTATGTCACAACAAAGCCCCAGAGGTTTCTTTTTGTCTCCTAATTAAGTGTTTTATTGCAGACGAAGAACTGAGTTTTTTGAACTTGTTAATAAAGGCAATTACAATTGGAATGTCAAAAGCCATCGAGAAATATTTCGGTGAGTCATTCCTTTTGCTTTCCTATTACTTTGGGAGATAACCACAATTTGTTTGAAGAGGCCAGTGTCAGGAATATAGATAGTTTGCAGTATTCTAAAAAGTCTTGTTTTAAAATAGCTGTTTTGTAATCATTACCAAATATGGAGCTAGATTGTGGCTGTACAAGCACAGCACTTGGTAGGGGAGGAAGGGCTCCTAAAGCCACTTCTGTATGAATCTACTTCTGCTATCACACTCCAGTTCCAAAACTCAGCAGGGGAGGTGTCATCATGGCGCCATCCCACTTGTTCCAAACCACTCACCTTTCTCAAGTCTCCCAACACGAACAGATATTTTATTTCCTTCTGCCCATTGTTATGGAGCAAAAGGCTTGAGAAGTTCTCGTGACAAAACACCACGCATATTTTGGTTGATCCTCCACAGCAGCCTGTCCCAATGACCCCTCTTTCCCTCTCTGAACTTCTCTTTCCCCTCCTGCTCCTCAGTTAGGGACTTGCAAATGCAATGCATTCCACTTGTTTTTAAGAGCTGACAAACTGGTGAAAGATTTGGGATGTTAATGTAACTTATCACGTTTGTAACATTTTGAGTGCCCACATCAGCCAAGAGTCCAGGAAAAGTCTGGTTGGGGGAGGTGGATAAGGATGGCAGGGGTCCAAGAAATACATTAGATGTCATCTGTGCATGCAGCTGCACACATATGTCTTGACTTATCTGAAATTTCCTAAAGGTTGTTCCATTTTGGTGTTTGAGGGATGAGGTATACCTATATATACCTATATACATCCTGTAGGCCAATTCCTATTTTCCACATAATGTCACCCATCCCTAATTTTAGAATTGGGCAATGTCCTTGTTCTTCATTTAAGCATTATCATACTTTTATCTGGACGAGGTACTGTATGAAAACATTTTCCACAGCTGCATAGTTCCTTCTAACGTGTATAAAACATAGTTGTAGCCAGTTGTTTAACTAAAGTGAAAGTGTAGCCCCTATAAATCTTAATTTTTTTACTGCAGCTGAGCAGCAGAAACTGCTGAAACAGTGTCTGGAATGCTTGCCATGATTATAGGTCTCTTGATACGGCAATCACTTATAAGTGGACAAATAGATTAATTCAGTCTGTATGATTATATAATTACTTATATCCTGATAAAGAACATGTTATATTGTACAGTAAAGTCACCACCAGCTCGAAGCAAAGTGAGTGATTTGTCTATACTGATACCTGCTTCTTTTCTAGCACAAAACATTTTCAATTTTATGTATTAACTATATGATATTAGGCTTCCGAGGTATAATGTGGATAATAAATCTATGTTGATGGTTGAGATTTCAAACAGTGCTGCTGTTCCTTCACTAGGCAAAAGGTGCTAATCCTGACTTTTTGTTTATGCATTCAGGGAAGATTTGTTTAGAAATACAACAAAGGCTTATTCAGCTTGTATTGTTCATTTCTGTTATTCAGATCAATGTTAATGACAGCCTGTGACCTCGGAGCTGTGACCAAACCGTGGGAGATTTCAAGACAGGCAAGTAATGATTAATAGCAGGGGTGGGAAGAGGCAGTACTGATCCGACAACATTCCCAGGGACCTGACTTACATGGGAGCAAAACTGCAGTCAATTTTCAGCAATATTAGTGCACTTTTAAAAAATAGCTTAGTGTTTCTGCAAGGCACGGTTTATTGCCCAATCGTTTCCTTTGCTCAATGCTGCTGAGCATTATTTAGGTACCCAAAGAGGTCTTATTTTATATCCTCTCTTCCTATATTAACCTTTTAATGCCATACCAAAAAATGAACCTTTTCCAAAAAACACCTTCCACATTGCATGCTTCTTTTTCTTTTTGATAAATCCAGTGTTACCTTTTACAATGTACCTCATTCTATAACCAAATGACAATAGCAGAATTTGCCCTAAATTTGGAACATCAATAGGGACTGCTACTTGATGCACGTTTTAATAGACATAGTATATGCCCCTTTGTAGCACAAAGAAATCTGCTAATTATCTCAGCAGTGGCTAAATATTACAAGACGTAGTATTAAAGCCCTGCTAGGCATTTGTTATACAAAAAACAAACTTGCATTGCTGAGTGATATATATATAATGGCTAAGTACTCTTTAACATTTAGGGTTTGGTTGGACAAAGCTCTGAAGTATGAGAAAGTCCTGTACCTGGAAGGCTGGCTGGGTCAAGACTGGTCTCATCCAAGAGCTTTGTACTGCCACAAGCTCTGCCAGAAATCATCTTTGCCAGACTCTTCAGTTCCACCTCACTCATGCCGCAGCTTGTGACATTCCTCAGTTTTCCCCTTTATAACGTAATTAGTTTTTCCATTTCCTACATGTTTTACATTTCCTACAGTTTTTACATATCCTATGGGTATCAGAAAAAAAGTTAGAATCTGCTTACTACTACTTGAATGAGTTTGGGGCTGTGGGAGACCAGTACTGAAAATAAGGGTCACCCCCTCAAGTGTAAAACCTATTATTTTTTTCTTATGATTTCCAAATGCTGCAACTGAACCGTCCCTTTTGGCCCAACATGTATGTAGTTGAGGAGCATTAAGCATCATCAGGTTGAGTTTTTCAAGATAAAAGTAAATAGAGATGCTGATGAGGCCACAAAACAGGGAATCTGTTGACCCTGAACCTCATGTGGAGGAGGAGTCCTGAGACGGGAGAGACATGGATGAAAATGCATAAATGGAAAGAACTAAAGAATAAGTGCAAGGGATGAACATTCCAAAGGATTAGGAAAGGGATAACACATTCAAAAGGAGACAGAGATGGAATGCCGAAGACAGCAGGAGGAAAGGCGACAAGTACATATTGATCATTCATATAGAAGATGCTTGGAAAGCCCATAATTGCCATTCAGCTGTTAAATTATTTCAGTGCAAGGTGTATTAATCCATTATTTTATTCACATTATGGGGGCTCCATATAGAAAAAGTCATTCCAATCTGTGCAGTAAGATTCTACAGGTAATTAGCCTGATCTTAGCTGAAGATTTTAAATCATTTTATAATGTCATTTCACATGCTTTCCATTTTTGACTCATTTTAAGTGGTAGAAAATTTAAGCTTTGATTGTTGATATCCTGTACAACTGACTTTATTGCAATCTTGCATTTCAATGCTAAACAAAAAAATGTGGTTATTCTGAGGTGCAGATTCTATCCTTAGTTCACCTTGTTGTGCCCTAGTATTGCATATGAATTGTTTGTTTTGTCAGTGTACTTCAGAAAAAGTAGCACAGCAGAATGAGTTAAGAACAGAATGTCAGTTTGATGTTTCCAAGCTTTTTGTTATTTAGAAACAAACCTTCATCTCAGTAGCTACATATTTATGGATGTGCATGACAGGAAGTACATTTAGTTAAGACTGCTATTTATACTAACCATCACTTGCTGTCTGGGCTTTACTGGTTTCTTTAGGCTTCCAGTCTTTTTAAAATAATCTTGTTTCGAATATTACATCCCTCCAAGTACCGTATGTACCATTGTCAAAAATGAGGGCCAC
The DNA here is from genome assembly GCF_033958435.1 of Carettochelys insculpta. Taxonomy (NCBI): domain Eukaryota; kingdom Metazoa; phylum Chordata; order Testudines; family Carettochelyidae; genus Carettochelys; species Carettochelys insculpta. Next base: position 31,587,826 of record NC_134144.1, read on the forward strand.
TTCATGGAGTCTGGCAAAAGAGTATAATACAGTTACAAAAGTCAATGCCTCCATTCGTATATTTAATCAAATGTGACACTCTTAATCTGTGTTCATAGTTAAATGCATAAGAACTACAGGGGAGTGGTATAGGATACACATAGTACAAAACAACATAACTGGAAGAAGAAAGAGCCTAAGGATTTCACATTGTTTAACTAACACATAACTTATGAATTACCTTTGTTTTTCCAACAGCTGAGTTTTTGTAGGCAGCCGTGACAGCACTCAAAGTGCTTGTACACACTTTACCAAGATTTTTTACAAAAATAATCGTATATTCCCCCTTGGAACTAATAATCTTCTCTCAAATGCATATATTGCATGGAGCTCCAATTTGACTGGTCATTGTCAGGCATCAAAAGGACGTGAGAATGTGTTTTTGGAACATATCTAAAGCTCTGTAATCCCAAGTATACCTACGGTGTCCCGTGACTGAGACCTACTCTCAGTAAGATGCTAGAGCATATGCCTTACTCTAAGCACATGAATTGGACTACCCATGAATTTATATTTAGGCACACATTTAAGTGCCTTGCTGAACTGGGGCCTTAAGCAATAAATTTGTGACTCTTACAAATAGCTAAATGAACTTTAATCTTTAATGTGATTATATTTTAGGCAGCTGAACTGGTTACCAGTGAGTTCTTTGAACAAGGAGACAGAGAGAGATCTGAACTCAAACTCACTCCTTCAGTAAGTTTGTTATCATTGTTGAACCATGTACCTGTGTGTAAAAGAGGAAAATTGTTTTCTGGACACTGCTTTTATTCAGAAAAGCAAGTGGGTTTCATAAGAAGGAATACCTAAGAGATATGGACCACCTGTCACTGGAATCTGGCAGTGAAATTTAGGGACTTATCAAAAATCTGTTGAAATTGATGGAAAGACACAATGGCTGGGTCTACATAATGCAGCTTTCCTGGCAGATCCACACTAACAAGCAGCCTTGAAATTGAAATATTCGGACATAAGGGTCTGGCGACAGAGGGGCTTCTTGTTGGCAGGGGCATGTCCACACAGCCTCTTTACTGCCGGCAACCCCTCTGCTGACACTGAGTTCTCGCGTGGCTATGCTAATGAGCCGTGGGACCATGCTAATGAGCAGCCATTTGCAAGTCAGGATTCCTTCCAAATTTAGGGCACTTGTTTTTCTGAATGTTTTCAGGCATAAGGGTCTGGCAACAGAGGGGCTTCTTGCTGGCAGGGGCACATCCACACAGGCTCTTTACTGGCGGCATCCCCTTCTGCTGAGACTGAGCTTTCACGCGGCTATACTAAGGAGCTGCCAGACCATGCTAATAAGCGGCCATTTGCAATTTCGAGGCTGCTCATTAGCATGGATCTGCCAGGACAGCCGTGCCATGGATCTGCCAGGACAGCCGTGCCATGTAGACCCAGCCAATTACTTTAACAAGCTTTTTGGATCAAGCCCTTACCCCTTATGTACTGTACATATCCTAGGATTTGTATTGTCAACTCATTTACAACAACACCGAGTAATGCAAGATGCAATATTTAAACCAGAAGTCACATTACTAGACAATATAATTACATTGTTGTGTTAGAGCAGGATATTTCTGACGACCATTTTATGTGATGTATCCCTGTGCCCTCTGAGGAATCACTTCTTCTGTATGCCTACAAGTAATGTTACCACTATCGTAAGAATGTTTGGGATGGGCTCTACATCATATACAGATCTGGATAAAACACATGAGCCGTGTCTACACGTGCACGCTACTTCGAAGTAGCGGCACTAACTTCGAAATAGCTCCCGTCACGGCTACACGTGTCGGGCGCTATTTCGAAGTTAACATCGACGTTAGGCAGCGAGACGTCGAAGCCGCTAACCCCATGAGGGGATAGGAATAGCGCCCTACTTCCACGTTCAACGTCGAAGTAGGGACCGTGTAGTCATTGCGCGTCCCGCAACATCGAAATTGCGGGGTCCGCCATGGTGGCCATCAGCTGAGGGGTTGAGAGACGCTCTCTCTCCAGCCCCTGCAGGGCTCTATGGTCATCGTGTGCAGCAGCCCTTAGCCCAGGGCTTCTGGCTGCTGCTGCCGCAGCTGGGGATCCATGCTGCATGCACAGGGTCTGCAACCAGTTGTCGGCTCTGTGGATCTTGTGTTGTTTAGTGCAACTGTGTCTGGGAGGGGCCCTTCAAGGGAGCGGCTTGCTGTTGAGTCCGCCCTGTGACCCTGTCTGCAGCTGTGCCTGGCACCCTTATTTCGATGTGTGCTACTTTGGTGTGTAGACGTTCCCTCGCTGCGCCTATTTCGATGTGGTGCTGCGCAACGTCGAAGTTGAACATCGACGTTGCCAGCCCTTGAGGACATGTAGACGTTATTCATCGAAATAGTCTATTTCGATGTCGCTACATCGAAATAAGCTACTTCGAAGTAGGCTTCACGTGTAGACGTAGCCATGGAAAGGTATAAAGTGCCAAAGGAAATGAAGGGAGGAAAACTGACTCCCCAGAAACCCTATTACACATAAAAGTTTGCTGTGGGAGATGAAAAGAGGGGACCTTCCCCGTTAAGTATCTTAATATCAGACTCCTGAGGGAAAAATAGAAAGGGCTTCTAAAGGAGTGCAGTGCTGGTGCCTTGGACCAAATCTAGCCTGCAATAACTGTCAGTGCCATTCCATTTAATATGAATTTAGTGCTTTTCACATAATGCAAATAAAAATTAAAGTGTGCTTCTCACACTAATGAAGTCCTACTGTAACAGACGCCTTTTACTGTCTTCAAATAGCAAGGAATACTAATTCATCGGAGCATTTCATGTAGCCTAACATTAGTAATCTTAAAAACGAATCCAAGCCACAAATCTGTATTTTGGTCCAATCATGGGCATGGAGACTCCTTACTTGAGTAGTTCCAGCCTCGTGGAAGCAGCAGGGTAGAGTGTATGAACAGGCTGCTGAAGAAGTGGGCTTGACCCATGAAAGTTCATTACCTAATAAATAATATTTAGTGTTCAAGGTGCTACAGAATTGCTTGCTGTATTTTATTTATACTAAATTAAAGGTTAAACCTCTCTCATCAGGCACCTTCAGGACCTGACTGGTGCTGAATAAGAGAATTTGCCAGACCACAGGAAGTCAATATTCTCTAGGAGCATTACCTACACTTCCACTGCTTACTGGGCTCTTAGAAGACATTTAGGGGTAAATTACAGTTAAATAACTGTACAGGACACTGAGAGCCAGGACTGGTGGCTGTACACAAACTTTATGGGACCATGCAGACTTGGCCACACCCATGATAAGTGGTCATCCGGCTAACTAAAACCATGCCAGATTATGGATGTTGCCAGACAAGAGAGTTCTGAATTAGAGAGGTTCAACCTGTACCTGCTCAATCTTGTATTTAGCTTGGATACTCTTAGTACCTTTGCTATACCTGAGGAGCCCAGTGTAGCTCAGAAGCCCTCTCTCTCTCTCTCTCTCTCTCTCACTCGCACCAACAGAAGTTGGCCCAATAAAAGATATTTTCTCACTCACAGCATGTCTTTAATAGCTTGAGACCAACATGGCTACAACAACACTGCAACTATTAAAGTCATTAAAAATTAAATACGAAAACACTAAGTAGCACATACATGCTGCCAACTTTCTTTAAAAGTCAAACCATTTCAGTGGTGGACGTCGTCAGCTAAATGCCTGAAATCAGAGTTTATCTGCTAAATCTGCTTTTGACAGCAGTAGACTCTTCTGCAGGTGCAGAGAAAAGAGATTCTTTCTTCAGTTCAGTTTGTTCAACAAATTCAGTTCAATGACTAATTCGATGACTAATTCATTCAAAGGTAAGACACCAATTGGGAGTTCAAAGGTTGGTGTGGGGAAGCGGGAAAGCTTATTTTCCTCTTCCAATTTATTTCTGGTCACCATATGTTTTAAGATTTTAGAACTCATCTCTCCTCTCACACCTAATTTTTATTAATAATCACATCGATTCATTAGCTACATTAGCTTTTATTCAGTTGCTTACTTTCTACATGTTTATTATAGTCGAAAATGTGGACTGATGAATTTCTTGTTTACCAGACTAATCTTTTACTTGTAATTTGTGACAAGCTGTAGTTGGATGGAAATTCAAATACAACTAAAAATGCACAAAACCAGCAGTTTACATTTTTAATTGAACAAAGCTATCTTAAGTACAAGAAAAAAATTATCAAAACATGCTTTGCCTTTAAAACTGATTCCTTAAACACACAGACATGCAGCTTAAAAGATGAAAGTAAAGTTTATTTTTTGTCCTAAACGAAAGGTTAGAAAGACTGTAACAACTGATTATTGTTCTTGAAGTGTTCAGTGTATAACAGTTTAACCATAGTTCCAAAGCAACGGATGAACATTTGTAAACTATTCCATCATAATAAAGCCTGACACTTTCCCTACCTCTCCATTCAGGCTATTTTTGATCGGAACAGAAAAGACGAACTACCCAGGTTGCAGCTGGAATGGATTGATAGCATCTGCATGCCTCTCTATCAGGTATTTTTTATTTTTGCAGTTGTAGAATAAGAACACTGGTCTGCAACTCTGAGAGTATTCATGAAACACTTCATTGACCTCATGAAGCAACTTATTCATGAAACACCTTTAACTTGCTTTCTTCTACGACTTCACTCAGAATTCTTAGGTGTAAACAGAAAACTTTAAATTTACGGAAGAAAAGAGTAAATGATTGTTATAAATGTCATTTCTCTTTAAATTCAAAAGCTTCAAGCTCAAAGATCGTTTTCAGCATCCTACCTGACATACGAGTCAACATCAACATGGTAACAGGGCTATACTGTGCAAAATGGCTTGTTCATTGGAGAATTCTGGTTCAGTGTTCAACATAGGCACAGATCTGAATGGCTGTGGCCCAAGGGAAAGTACATAGCTGACTATACCACTCTAGTTCTGGCTCTTCTACAAGCTCACAGAGAGAGAAGCTGTGGAGGGACATTCCAAGCCAGGACCTCAGAGGTCACTTGAGATGTGGTTATTATTTCAGCAAGTATGGAGTCCAATGTACAATGTGCTCCTGTAATCAGGGACTCACAGAGATTACTTGTGTACCTGGTACAAATAGGGGCATGTAAAATGGCCATGTTAGGGACTGCACGTGATGAGAATCTTCCAGTTTAATCCAGACATTTAAAGCCAGAAGGTGTCTCCACTTGCACCCAGATGTACAAGCAAGCCTTGACTGCAGCGAGTGAATGAGCTAGAACAAACATCCAGAATTTGACCCAGCTGGGACATGCAGTTCACTAATATTGTTCTGTGTGTAATACGAGACACAGCTATGCAACCTGGATCAACACAGACAGTAAGCTTTATGATCTCAATCACAAGTCACTGAGTCAACACCTTTCATACCTCCTTGTCAACCAAACACAGCCGTCACACTTCTCTCAAGCTAGCCTCCCATGGAAATCAGAGGGGATTTTGCCTGAATAAATACTGCAGGATTTGGCCTTCAATGCACAAAATATATGGAACAGATACATTAGAAAATTAACATCTAATGAGACATTAAAGGGGATTTAATGTGTGTTACCAAAATAACCAACTATTCACTTTGGCCGTTTTTACACAGGCCACTTTCTTTGAAAGTGGCATGGTAACACACAGCCCAAAATATGCTAATGAGGTGCAGATGCAAATTCCCTGTGCCTCATTAGCATAACGTCACATGATTTGGAGTCTGGAAGACCATTCCTCTGGACTCCAAAACGCCATGTAGAAGCACGGCCCCAGGGGAGCTTCCAGAAGGAAGTCCGTCTTCTGAAGGCCCCTTCTTCCTTAAAATTTTTGGGAAGAAGGGGCCTCCGGAAGAAGGACTTCCTTCTGGAAGACCCCCAGAGGCTGTGCCTCTAAACAGCATTTTGGAGTCCGGAAGAACGGTCTTCCGGACTCTAAATCACGTGACCAGATGCTAATGAGGTGCGGGGAATTTGCATCCACACCTCCTTAGCATATTTTGGGCCGTGTATTACCATGCCACTTTCGAAGAAAGTGGCCTGTGTAGAAACGGCCTTTGAAATCTGTGCTAGAGTTATGTTCTTCTCCTGCCATAACCCTGTGCTCCTGGAATTCCCTGTAATTTCAACAGGCATTTGAGTGTATAAGGAATGAAGAATGGATTTTAAATAGTAGTTCCAATCTGCTCACACTAACTCCATTGCTTAGACATGTAATTGTGTGATTTAGCTCTTACATATAAGAAATATATTATTTTAGGAATTTGTCTTTTGCTTGCAGGCCATATGTCTCTAGTAGCCACTAAAGCAGAGGTGAAAATTGGAGGCACATGAGCAGGCAGTTTCCAGATAAATGAAAAATGGGCAGAAACAAAACAGTCTTTACAATTAGCAACTCTACCTTTATATAAAGATAAGTAATGCTGAAAACGGACACTGAAAGAAAACCTATTTTTTGCTAATTTTATTTGCCCAAATATGGAAACTTCATTAGGAATCCAAGTTCTTATGCCAGAGGTCATGATTTATTTGTGACATTGTCTTTAATCAGAAAGCGTGCAACAAGGCAATGTGGGCAGAGAGTCAAAGCAGCAGTGTGAGTAGACTAGATCTTAACTCTAAAGCACTAGTTACTTAGCTCCATCCTAGCAGGAGATCAGTAAAGAATATATTCACATCTGATTCCCGTTTTCTGCTGTCTTTGCATCATGCTGTGCGGCTATTAGCCTGCTGCTCAAGAACTTAAAAGGAGAGACACCATCAAACCTTGAAATCATTGCTGTATCAGCCTAAGGGGTAAACAGAAAACTCGATGTCACAATATCCCACTGCGTGAGCTACCCTCTTGAATATAAAGCTAAGTTTTAATTTCCATATCCAACTTAATCAAACCTCAGTATACTCACTGCATCAGTGATGCACAGCAGCACAGGAAATCCTCTGTTTGCAAATAGTAAGAAACCTATTTTAGGGCTGGTGCTTTATACACTACAAATATTTCAAGTTCAGGGACTTTTTCCCCCTCTTTGATATAAACTTCTCTTTTAATTTTAACCTTTGTAGCCAATTGTATGGGCTGCACATCATGACTGACAATGTCCCAATTATAGATGCATCATTAAGACTTGTGAATGAAGAGGTGGAGTACTGATGGACAAGAACAATTGGCAAAAACCTGAGGAATGCTTACCTAATGCACAGGGCATACTGTTTAGAAATTAACAGTTTGTGTAAGTGTAGAATATTAGATCTAGTATTGCCATTGGGGTATAGTATTAAGCTAAACAATTATCAAGGCTATGTGAATGTAGGTATTTCCCCGCTGAAATCAGAGAGGAGTTTGCCTTTACTAAGACCTGCAATGAAAGGCCTGCAAGTCATGCAGATTAGCTTCAGATAAATGTAATAGTGCTACTGTACATTCCCCAAAGCTACAGTTAAAGGAAACAAAGATGAGAAGGAAAGAGCAGAAACTTAGACACTTCTGAACTCTAAATCTGAAGCTTTTTGTGTCAGAGGATTAAAAATGTAAATAGACAAGCCCACTCACCAGGTCTGGCTACTGCTAATGAATCCATCCCCTTGATTCTTAGACTGTACTAAATTGGCTAAGACCATCCCTAATGGTCTTCATGGGATCAAGTCACGCGTTGCTAGAGTACTGTGTATTTTCACCTCTGTTCCCTCATGTTCTCAGCCTGCCCAGTAATGCCTCCTATGTTGCTGCACTACAGAGGCCAGTTTCAGTCACCTATAAGTGTTTTTCTTGTGAGGATGTTGTTGGTTGACTTTGACTTTTCCATGATCTAAGAGATCGAAGACCAGGAATAATCAACCTACAGGAGCTAGCTCAAAAGTGTGCAAAACAGCAGTTAGCTATAACCTCTTACAGGAGACCCGAGTCAAGGTTAAATACCATTTCTGCCCTGTGACAGAGAGATCGCTGTGTTAGTCTGTATTCTATCAGAACAAAAAAGCAGTCATGTAGCACTTTACAGACTAACAAAACAATTTATTAGGTGATGAGCTTTCGTGAGACAGACCCACTTCTTCAGGATAATAATAAATTATTTTGTTAGTCTTTAAAGTGCTACATGACTGCATTTCTGCCCTGTTTGCATACTCAGCACTTCACTAAGCAAATTCCCCTTGTCCCCCCCACCCCCCCCCGCCCGCGGCAATTTTGAAGTTTTAAACTTCGAAGTACCAGCTCGGGTCAAGGCGCGGTATTTTGAGGAGTAAAGGGACATGGAAGTTGCCCCAGCACTTTGAAGTACCAGCGGGTGGGCCGCGGCTAGACACGAGCCGGTACGTCGAAGTTTAATTTGCCACGGGCGGGGAATTTGCTTAATGAAGTGCTCCATATGCAGCACAGCACTTCATTAGTAAACTCACAACACCCTAATTACCATCCTTCCTTCAAAGGAGGGTGGTAGTGTAGACAAGCCCTGATGGTGTATATTTTGTGTTATTAAAACCAGATACAATGGTACTTCTTCATTGCTATGATACCTGACTAAATTACTTCCTTTTGGTTTTGCTGTATATGTTGCTGCTTGTTTTTTGGTTTTGGTTTTGGTTTTGGTTTTGTTTTGTTGGTATGACAACAAATTTTATGAAGAAAATTTTCATAGATATTCTGCATTAAAATATTATTGTTTGGTGTTTTGTAGTCTCAAAGTTTAAGAAACACTGCTCTCCATGGGGTTCCACTCCAGAGAGCCTATGAAAAGTAGTCAAGATCCACTCCCTCAAACTTCGTCCGACCCAGCTTTGCCACTCATTTTTGCTCATTTTTCTTTATTATACTTAAGATGCTATAACTTTATTGAATTTATTTTTTCTTTATAATTAGACATAATGATTGTAATGACCCTGGAGTGATCTTTGTTTATGGCCTCTTTTCCTTTCCACATTTCCCCTTCCTACGTATCTGTCTGGAGGATTGAATTCAAATTTTTCCTTCCTGTTACCTACAGGTCTTGTTACTCCCGACTAGCAGGCTGCATTTTAAAGAATCCTTAATGAGGGTACAGGAACAAACTGTCCCAACATGCACTAAAAATAGCAAGTCTGTGGAATATTCAGACCATGTATCAAGTGGGAAAGACATACCGATTGCAGCAAAGATGAAACAGTACAAGCTTGCAGTTTCAGGCTTGTGTGAGACAGGATAGAACAGGCAAGCTTCTGAAGCGAGAGATCCTGTACTGACCAAATAGCAACTCTCAGAGTGCTCATGGAACAGTTGCTTGAGTGGAACTCGCCCCTGTACATAACCTTCATAGATTTTGAAAAAGCTTTTGACAGCGTTGATCGAGACACTTTGTGGAAACTGCTGCAACACCATGGCATCCCATCCAAAATTAACTTGATTCTTTCAACGTATGAACCCTCGACATGCCAAGTTGTTCACAATCATGTCTTGACAGAATCCTTCCTCATACTGTCGGGAGTGCGACAAGGGTGCCTATTGTCACCTTTCCTATTCTTGATCACAATGGACTAGATTATGAACAGGACAACATATGGCCATCAATGAGGCATTCAGTGGACACTTTTCAAACAGCTAGAGGACTATGATTTTGCTGATAATGTCGCCCTCCTTTCACACCAACATGAAAACATGAAAGAAAAGGTCACCATGCTAGACAAAATTGCCTCAATGACTGGACTTCAACACCACCACCATCACACTGGGAGGGGATGACCTGGAAGATGTGGAGCAGTTCACCTACTTGGGGAGTATCATGGGCATAGATGGAGGAATAGATGAGGATATCAACACCAGGCTAGGGAAAACAACAACTGCATTCAAGACTCTCCATCGCATATGGAGTTTGCAGATAATATCTGTGAAGACGAAACTGCGGAACTTCAATATAAATCTGAAGAGTGTGCTCTTATATGGATACAAGACCTGGCATACTAAAAAGTCTTCAAATCACAAGCTACAGACATTCATAAACAGATGCCTGAGGTACATCCTTCACATCAAATGGCAGAACTTCATCACAAATGAGGAGCTTTGGAACAGAGCAAGACAAGAACTAATTGACATTGAAATCAAGAGAAGAAAGTGGAGACGGCTTAGCCATACTCTGAGAAGTCTGTCAAGCTCTCACATGGAACCCACAAGGAAAACGCAAAAGAGGAAGACGTCAGAAATGTGGAGAAAGTCTGCTGAGATTGAAGGACAACAACTGGGTTACTCCTGGAACCAGCTTAGAAGTTCTGTCACAAGACAATGTGAAGTGGAGGAGTTCAAGGGTTCAGTAGTAGTAGTAGTAGTTGTATGGTAGATGACCAGCTTGGCTTAAGAGAGAAATTTTCTGTGAGCTTATATACAAAAAGGAAACTTACAAGAAGTGGAAACTTGGACAGATGACTAGGTAGTGGTATAAAATATCGCTCAAGCTTGCAGAGGTGTAATCAGGAAGGCAAAAGCACAATTTGTGTTGCAGCTAGCAAGTGATGTGAAGGATAACAAGAAGGGTTTCTACAAGTATGTTAGCAATAAGACAATTATTATGGAAAGTGTAGAATTCTCATTGAATGGTGAAGGCAACCTAGTAACAGACGACATGGAAAAAGATGAAGTACTCAATGTTTTTTTGCTTGTCTTCACAGACAGAATCAGCTCCCAGACTGCTGCACTGGGCAGCAGAGTATGAGGTGGAAGTGAGCAGTCCTGAGAGGTGAAGGAACAGGTAGACTGTTTAGGAAAGCTGGACATGCACAAGTCCATAGGGCTGGATCTAAGACATCCGAGGACACCGAGAGACTTGGCTGATGTGATTGCAGAGCCACTGGCCTTTCAAAACTCATTGTGATGGGGGAGGACCCAGAGGACTGAAAAACAGGCAAATGTTGTGCTCATCTTTTAAAAAGGGAAGAAGGCGAAGGTTAGGCTCACCTCACACTCGGAAAAAAAATGAAGCAGATTCTCAAGGAATCCATTACGAAACACTTGGAGGAGAGGTAGGTGTCTAAGAAGAGTCAACATGGATTCATAATTGGCAGGTTATGCCTGACCAACCTAATTGCCTTTGTGGTGAGATAATTGTCTCTATGGATCTGGAAAAAGTGGTGGATGTGATATACCTGCACTTTAGCAAAGCTTTGATCTGGTCTCCCATGGTGTTCTTGCAGCAAGTTAAAGAAGTATGACTTGGATTAATGTAGTGTAAGGTGGACAGAAAGCTGGCTAGATTGTCAGGCCTCAGTGGTTACTGGTCAACAGCTTGATAACTAGTTAGCAGCCAGCAGTGACACCAACAGCTGCCACGGGCTCTGGGACAAGGTGTGTGGGTGGGGGCGGCTCTGCACCCCATAAGGGGCAGGGCCCAAGGCATTCAGCCCTCAGCACTGTCTGGACCGTGACGCTGGACCCCACCCTCTCTCACAGCTGCACACAACAGCACTGCTGCAGCAATTGAAAGTGGCACAGGAATAATTGACATCCCCTGCATCAGTGAGCCTGGCAGCCAGTATCAAGTGGAGTATCCCAGGGGTCGGTCCTGTGGCTACTTTTGTTAACATCTTCACTAATCTGGATAATAGGATGCATTGCACCCTCGGGTCCGCAGTGATCGAGACAAACTGGAGGGAGACAGAAATCCAATCAGGTTCAACAAGGACAAATGCTGAGTCCTGCACTTAGGACGGAAGATCCCATGACTGGTACAGGCTGGGGACCGACTGGCTAAGTAGTAGCTCTGCAGAAAAAGGACCTGGGGATTACAGTAGCTGAGAAGCTGGATATGAGTCAACAGTGTGCCCTTGTTGACAAGAAAGCTAATGGTATATTGGGCTGCATTAGTAGGAGCATTGCCAGATCAAGGGAAGTGATTATTCCCCTCTATTCAGCAACAGCGAGGGCAAATCTGGAGTACACTCATTCCTTGCTATACAAGCACAATTGGTTCCCAAATTTCTGCTCGTAGGCAAAAACTCATAAGAGCAACACTAAATTCCCATTAAAATCCATGTAAAAATCTCTAATTTGTTCCAAGGGCTTGTAACTTGACATAAACCAGTTGAGTTTAGGTACTTTTCTGATGTATTTGAATAGTTTGGTGTCAGAAAGAGAATGTAGTGTATGTATGTAGAGCAGGGATTTCCAACCTATGGGTCAGGACCCAAACATGGGTCCCATTAGATTTGTTAAATGTCACCAGCTGGGCAGTTCCCAGCTGCATGTAGCTTTTAAATAAGCCATTTGCAGTTTCTTAGTACTGCTGCCTCAGGCAGATATCTATCAGCAGAGATAACTGTTGGAGATGGCACCTATCTCTGTCACTATGGGTAGCAATTACCGTATGCCTAGGTGCTGAAAACTTAACATTGGAGTTAAGTGCTGGGAGCAGGAGGGCTGGGAGAGCCATGCAGCCTAGCAGCCCCAGTGAAGAGGCTACGGAAGGAGGAGGAGTGTCTAAGGCTGAGGCTGTTGAGGGATGTGGGGGGGTGTGTCTCAGACTGGGGGAAGTTTGGGGCTGCTGGCGGGGTGTAAAGCAGGGGACAGTTTGTGATGGCTGGGGGGGTCTAAGGCTGGAGGAGGTTTGGGACATTGGGCCAGTTAAAACCTGGCCAAAGGTCAGGTCTGTGAGGCAGGCAGGGGGGTCTAATACAGTAAACCCTGCAGTTACCCAGGGGTTTGCAACCCCTGCATAACTTGAACTTTCCTGCAAGGGGAGTGGAGCCAGGAACCACCAGGGCTGGTCACTTTCCTGGCTCCCAGAGTGGCAAGAGCTTGGAACCAGGGGCAGGCTGGTTCTAGTCTCCCAATGGCTTGCAGGGCCGGGAAACTGATCAGCTCATGGCTGGTCAGTTTCATATTCCTGCCATTGCAGGGGAGGGAACTAGACTAAGAGCCTTCTCCCTCTCTTCCCCCAGCAGAAGGGCTGTCAGAAAGCTGCATGTCTGAGGGAAGGGAGGAAGAAGGCTCCAGCTGCAGGTCTCCCCAGTCCCCAGCCAGGGACCCCACTCATATAAGCGGGGGAAGTTCACTCATATAGTGAATAGAGGTAGATATTTATGTTCCTTGTATTAGTGAGTGCTTATAAGTACTCATTAAACAAGGGATGAATGTACTGCATCCAGTTTTGTACACATCCCCATCACAGAAAGGATGTAGACAAATTGGAGCGAGTCCAATAGAGGGATATGAAAAATATTAGAAGCCTGGGGCATATGACTTATGAAGGGAGGCTATAAGAAATAGCCTTATTTAAGCTGCAGATGAAAAGAAGAGAGAGAGATTTGATAGCTGCCTTCAACTAGTTGGAGGGGAGCTTCCAAAGAGGATGGAGCTAGGCTCTTTTCAGTGGTAGCAGATGGCAGAACAATAAGCAATGATCTCAAGTTGCAGTGGGTGAGGAAAAACAATTTCACCAGAAGAGTGGTGAAGCACTGGCATGCATTACCTAGGGAGGTGGTGGAATCTCCATCATTAGAGGTTTCTGAGGCCAGGCTTCCCAAAGCCCTGGCTGGAATGATTTAGTTGGGATTGGTCCTACTTTTAGCAACAGGTTGGACTAGATGATTCTTGAGGTCTCTTCAAACCCTAATTTTGTATGATTCTATTATAGCTAGAAGTGATAAGCTCCTCCCATCAGCTCTGACTCAGCTCCTAGCTATGTGAGGGGTCAGGCTTATGGCATACACACTCTTCTTGGCATCTCTCATTGGCTTGTTCAGGTGGCTCCTCTCCTAGTATGCTGGCTTCTGTGGATATTGCATTCTGAGCTGCCAATCTTTCCCCACACATTGTAGAGGGAGCTTCAAGATCTAATTCAGGCTTTGTGGATTCCATTGTTGTTCCTATGATTTTTCTAGGTACCTAAAAGTTAGGCATTGCAACACAAGTCCCTTTTTGGATCCAGGCGTTTGTACCCTTCACATGAAGAGAAGCGTAAGGATCACAAATATGGTGCTAAATCCTTGTTCAGCCACAGTTCCGATTCAGTTCAGGCAGAGTTTGACTGGAAAATGCTGAGTTGTGGAACTGAATGTCCTCTATCAAAGTACGCTTCTGCCAGAAACTATTGTAAGGGACAGTTTGCAATCATAGGGCCAAATCTTGAATTCCATACGAAGGTAAAATTTCGAAGAGTGGTGCCCAAAGCAAAATTTAGCAATCACCACAGCCCCCTCGCCCCCTCCAGCCAGGCGCTGCCCCCAGGCACCCGCCTCCAGCCAAGCAACCCCTGCCACACAAACTGCTGGTGACTCACCAGAGACTCTGAGCTGCACCACGCGAGCCACCTGCTGTCCTGGGGTGTGCCATGCAAGCCCCCGCATGCCACCATAAACCCCCCCATGCTGCGCAAGCTGCCCCGAGCTGTGTCACCTCGACCAAGCTGCAAGAGAAGCCGCTTCCACCATGCGCTTGTCCCACCAAGTGGTGGGGCGGAGGGGTGAAGGGCGCACCAGGTGTGGCTCTACGAGCCACTTTGCTACACTGTGCTGTCCAGTTTGCCACATGTGGCCAACGGACAGCGTATTGGACACTGTGGATTTCAAAGCTAGTTGCACGCAGCCAAAATGGACATCGTGAACCTGCATTTAAATTCCATCTAGTTTTTTTGGTTCAAAACATGTTTCTGTTGCTTAAAAAAACCTCATGAGCATTTGTAGGAAGGGTTTTCGTTTGAATAAATGTTTCTTTATATGACCACTCTCATTTGTTGGTGACCAAAGTTACTGTAAACAGAGAAAATTGCTCTTTATTTTCTTGGAGCTTTTTCCAAATTAAAAACGTTCAATCATCCAGCTAGTGAGAAAAAGCATTCCCGTGTGATGGAGTCAGCCAGGTAAACCCCAAAAACACTGAGTACTGCGTTGGCCGTTGTCACATTTTGGGAACAACCTGTACCTGAAGCATGCTCACAAATTTTTTGAAAGCGAATGAATTAAAAAAAAATCTGTTTGTGGACACAAAAAGGGCTAGGTCCTTCAGAAAATGTAAACAAATGCATTATTTGATCAGTACTGACCAGTTTTCATTGAACTCAATTTTGGCTGAATATAGGCTTCTGAAGTAGATTATGGATAGAATGTTTATTCCCTAGTTAAGGTCCAAAGGTTTCTTGCTAAAATTTCTGATACTTACTAGAGCGTCCTACAGAGAACCAAACATCAGATAAGCTTTGCCATTGAAAGAGACTATGTCTGTGTTTTCTGAGAAACCCTAACTGACCCAGGTGATTATGGTATATAGTCTCAGCATGCAGTTTTGACAAACCATAGACAAGGTCTGCACAGATGTTAGCAGTTTGACAGTTTCATTTTCTGCTGCAAATATTGACATCCTTGGGGCACTACTGCTAAAACCTTTCAAAGCAGAGCAGCAGCTGAAGCATTGTCTGCTATGCTCACAATAAAGTCTGCCTCAGGAAAAATTAGATCTCACTAATTACAGCATCTAGTGGTGCCAGAAGGTTTGGTAGCTGGGGGGGCTTTCACAGGAAACTGGGCAGCTGGAAAGGGGGTTCTCACACAGGAACACAAGTGCATGGTTCAGAGTGTTTCTGCTGGAGAGGTTTCCTAGGACTATTTCTGCCAGTGATGAACCCAAGAGAAAATCAGTCCAATATCCCTTGAATTTTCAGGAAGTGCAGGTTCACGTCTGATTTTTAAGGCTCTGTGCCATTTTCCAGGTTCTGGTAGTGGAATGACCATTGTTGGAGCATCTTTCCACCTTCACTTTTGCAAGCTAAGAATAATACAGGTTGAACCTCTGTAGTCTAGAACTCTGGGGACCTGACTGGTGCCAAACAAGAGAATTTGCTGGACCACGGGAGATCAGTATTGCCTACCAGCACTACCAAGACTTCCGCTGCTTGCTGGGCTCTTAGAAGACATTTGGGGTAAATTAGAAATAAATAACAGCACTGAACACTGACATCCTGGACTCTTGACTGTAAACAAATTTTATGGGACCATGGGAAATTTGATCTCACCCATAATAAGTGGATATTCAACTAATATAATGCCAGACCAGAGTGTGCCAGACTAGAGCGCTTCAACCTGTGCAGTAAACCCTCACTTTGTGTTTTCATAGTGTGCAAAACTCACTTTAATGTGAGTTTCACACAACCTGAAGACGCATGGCTGTCAGCCTGCCTAGCGTCCCACAGCTGCAGGCAAGGCAGCTAGGTTTGATAAGAGCCCCTTCACCAGAGCCAGGCACCACTCTGGGAAGGTGCGGGGAAGGCTTTTAGCTCGCCTAGCTGCCTACTGCTGCAGACAGCCAGGTGGGGTAAAACCCCTTTTCCACAACGGTGCTGCTGTCAAGCTGACAGCGGCCCTGCTCTGGGAAGGTAGGGAGAAGAGTTTTAGGCCCCCTAGCTCCGCGCTGCTGCAGGCAGATATGGAGGCTAAACCCCCAGGCCTTCCTCAGGATCAGCGCCTCCGCCCCCAACCTGCACATTGGGCTCCCAGCCCCTGGCGCACAACAGCTCCGCATGGGGCTTGGGCTCCAGCCCCTGGCATGGCACACAGGGCTCAGGCTCCAGCCCCCTGCCCGCCACCCCTCATGGACCCTGCTCCAATCTCTGCATGCCCCGGCTCCGACCCAGCTCAACTCCACCCTCCTGCCCACCCTGCAGCCCTAACCCACCCCAGGCTTAACCCTTCAGCCCCAACCCACCGCCCAAGCCCCCCGACTTACCCAAAATTCAGGATACGTGAGGGTTGCGTGATTTTGCTGGGGTTATTGAAGGCCAACTGGATCAAGGAAGTGTCATATTATACCGCCACTTATAATGTAGGAATATGCAGTCTTTCCCAGGCATTCTGGAAGAGATGGACACAAAACATTCAGTCCTTCAACTGATGGAGTGCTTCATGTTGCTCCTCAAGCAACCACAGTTGACAGAACAGTGCAACAGGCCACCAAGGAAACACCATCTCATCCTGTGCTGGAATGACAAGTCAACAACTAAGTCTTCTGGGAGAAGAAATGAATTGGTGAAAGAATATTGGGTGAAATGGTGGCCCCAGTGAAGTCACTGGGATATCTACTATTGCCTGCATTAGAGCCAGATTTCACACATTAGCTGTCCATCTGGCCCCTCCCTTTCCAGAGGGGCATGCGAATGCAGCTGATCGGAAATGCAAATGAGGCACATATTTAAATATCTCATGCCTCATTTGCATATTCCCATGTTATCAGGCTTCCACAAGAGCCATTTCCAGAAGCAAAAGCTGCCGTGTGGACAGGCTTCCTTCAAAAGGAACACCCGCCCCCCCCCCCACTGGCCTTTTGAAAGCAACCTTCGTCCTGAAAAAAAATGAGGCAGAAGGATGCTTTCGAAAGGAGGGTTTCATTTCAAAAGAATCCCGTCCACACAGCTTCTGGAAATGGCTCTTCTGGAAGCCAGCTCACACGGGGAATATGCAAATGAGTTGCAAGATATTTAAATCTGCCCCTCATTTGCATTTCCGATTGACAGCATTTGTGTGCCCCTTTTGAAAGGGAGGAGCCGTGTAGACGCAGCTGTTCAGTTTAGAGCCATGGTGTCCAATATGCTTCCCAGTCGCCACATGTGGCAAGTGAGAAATCGCTGTGTGGCAAAATGGCGCATACGCCTCCTGCTGTGCGCACCTGCTCCACCACTTGGTGGGACAAGAGTGTGGTGGAGGCTCCAAGCCACAGGCGCCTTTGGCCTTGGTGGGCAACCACGTGGCTCCAGGTGTGTCTTGTGCATGTGCTCAGCAGCAGCAGCTCTGGTGAGTAATCGTGGGAGGGTTGCCTGGCTCAGGAGTGGGGGAGGGCAGTCCCGGCTGGGGGCCAGGCCCTGTGGCCACTGTGACATTTCTTTTGGACATCCCTGGTTTAGAGGCTTTTCAACATTACGTATGAAAAAGGTGATGAACTCCTTCTATAGTGACACATTTCTCAAACGAGAAGACAACAGACTTAGCTGGACAGTACAATGAAAAGGAATTCGTGGTGAATGAGGATCCACATTCAGAGCAGAGGAAATAGATTGAAAAGTTGTCACAGAAGGTAGAAACGACAACCAACAGAGGGAGTACAGCAAATTTGAAAGAAGATAAATGGATAATTTAACAGCCATTCAGTTTTCAAGAATGACAAAGTACAAACTATATTGCATCAGAAAAGGACTAGGAATGATGATGGATGGAACACTTTAAGCATTGACCACAACAGAATCAGAGTTGCCTGTGGAATTCCCAACTGAGGATAAATTTAAAGACCTATATCAGGATATGAAACTGGATTAACGAGTTTTTCAAGATCTATTTAATGGCAAGGCAGAAGGCATTGATTACTCCTCAGAGCAAATGGTGAAAGGAAAGGTGTAGAATCATCTCATATTTTGCACACACTGTGTTAAAATATGTGTGATCAGGAGCAAAACCAAAACTGCATAACCAAGTAACAGATTACACGGCTATTTATGAAACAGTAAGTTGCCTTCTCGTGGAAAAGGAATCTACTGGTTCCTTGATTTTACGAAGTGATTATGAACAGCTGGACCATCTGTTTCCTGAGAAATTGCACCAAGACATCAGTTGAGCTATTTCAATCAGTTGAGCTATTTCAATACAATCTCTAGGTCAGGTCTACACTAAAGAGGAAGGTTGAATTAAGATGCGCAACTCCAGCTAGGTTAATTACATAGTTGGAGTCAACATACCTTAATTCAAGCTTCCGTGTGGTCTCCACTGCGGGAGGTTGATGGGCACAAACACTCCCATCAACTGTCCTTACTCTGCAGGAGTACTGGTGCTGACAGAGGTGACCTGAGTTTGATTCAGCGCATCCCAGTTAGACGGAAGATTGACCGTCGCAACGTCAGTCTTTAACCCAGTAAAATGTGCCTTAACTCACATTTCTTCCCTTTGATAACAAGAACAATGTTTACTCTGCAGTGGGACCAACATCCACCACGGGCCTGGCGGCAAGGTGTAGGAAGGCTAGCTCTATGCTATCGGAAGGGGTGGAGCCTTGAGAGGAAAAGGTGGGACCAAGGCTTAGTGCATCTTCAGCTGCCCTAGCCACACACCTTCCCAGTTAGGATTTTGGAGCCTGTGCTTGTCCCTTCTGAATACCTGTCACTGGGAGAGCGCAGCTTTTTTTCTGTAACTGCAGCTTTCTCATGTGGTTCACTTATCTCGTTTGGAGATTTGCATCTGGATCTGGCAACTGCAGCTGGAACAAAACTGGCCCTTCAGCCATTAAAAACAAAACAGTAATGTTCGCATACAATCCCATAAAAAGGCTTTTGGAAGCTGTTCAACCTGTTGTCCTTCATCTGCTGTAGCAAACCTCCAGAAAACAGCCTTCTCTTAGCAAGAGTTTTGTTTTTCAATTCCATACATTGCACGCCCCCCCCCCCGCCCCCTCAAATCTGGGACTCTGGTCCAGCAACATGTGTGATCTGGCAGCACCATAGATGTTGCAGGACCAGAGAGCCCTGGGGCTAGGAGCCGAGTGGCATGAAGGCTGGGAGGGCAGCGGGGCCAGGGCTGACAGCCAAGCCAGGCCAGTGCTAGGGAGGCTGGCTGGGACTGGAGATACAGGGTGCCAAAGGAGGTGGGGTGGGGTGGAAATGGAGACAGCAGTGGGGAGGGGCAGCATGCTGGAGCACCAGAAGCAGGAAACCTCCTCTACGCTGGCAAATTCCCTCATTTGGGACTGGTCAGGTCCTCAGGTGCTGGACCAGGGTGGGCCAACCTGTAGTATTTATGTAGCGATTGCAGACCAAGGCTGGGTCTACACGTGCCCCTTTCGAAAGAAAGGGGCATGTTAATGAGCAGGTTCAAAATATGCTAATGAGGCGCTGCAATGAATATGCAGTGCCTCATTAGCATAATGGCGGGCGCGGCGATTCGAAAGTGCAGCTTTTCAAATCACATAGCACCTGTGGAGACAAGACCTTTCGAAAGGCCCCCCCCCCAGTTTTCGAAAGCCATTCTTCCGATCACCAGATAGGAAGGAGGGCTGTCAAAAACTAGGGGGGGGGGGTGTCCTTTCGGAAGGTCCCGTCTCCACAGGTGGTGCGTGATTTGAAAAGACGCACTTTTGAATTGCTGCGGCCGCCATTATGCTAATGAGCCGCTGCATATTCATTGCAGCACCTCATTAGCATATTTCAAACCTGCTCATTAACGTGCCCCTTTCGAAAGGAAGGGACACATGTAGACCCAGCCCAAGTGATGGTTTTGGTTTTGCAGAACGTTTTCTGTCAGATCAAAGCTGAGGCTCCATTTTCATCTGTCCTCAAAAATTCAAGGAGTATCAGATAAATGGTTTGCTTATGGCACATGTATTCTTATCAAAGGCACGTCATCAGAACTCAGGGTCCAGTAAAAAAAAGAGCAAAACTCATCCCTGTTGTTATCCCATTGACTTTACTGGAGTATCAAACACTTACAGGCCGTGTCTACACGTGCCCCAAACTTCGAAATGGCCATGCAAATGGCCATTTCGAAGTTTACTAATGAAGCACGGAAATGCATATTCAGCGCTTCATTAGCATGCGGGCGGCAGCGGCGCTTCGAAATTGACGCTTCTTGCCGCCGTGCGGCGCGTCCCGACGGGGCTCCTTTTCGAAAGGACCCCGCCTACTTTGAAGTCCCCTTATTCCCATGAATAAGGGGACTTCAAAGTAGGCGGGGTCCTTTCGAAAAGGAGCCCCGTCGGGACGCGCCGCACGGCGGCAAGAAGCGTCAATTTCGAAGCGCCGCTGCCGCCCGCATGCTAATGAAGCGCTGAATATGCATTTCCGCGCTTCATTAGTAAACTTCGAAATGGCCATTTCGAAGTTTGGGGCACGTGTAGACGTAGCGACACTGTGTCTGAACTTACTTCCCAATGGGCTTCCCGGTCATTAACTCTCCCTTCTAAATCAGAATGTCCCTACACAATTTATCATTGGGTGAGATGCTGAGTTTGATTCACACAGCATTTGGGACCATCTGAGCGTAGTCTTCTCTCCCAAGCCACCCTGTTCTGGGAATGTCCTAAAGGTAACAGGCCTCCTGAGATTTCATCTGTTAGGGAATGGTTAGCTAAGTCCTCTTAGCAGAGGTTCCTCACTGCTAGAACTTACCCCACTGGTCTGACAGAGCTAATTTATTAACTGTTGGGGTCAGTGCCTTTTTTTGTGAAAAAGAGGTGTTGGTACTCAGTTTGCTCCCCTTATACTTCCCCACCCCGACCCAATCCCATGGCTGGGGCTGACAAGGTGCCAGCACGCAGTACCAGCACCAAAAAAAAAAAAAAAAAATTGCACTGGTTGGAGTGTAGTGTAAACCCATCTCTTTCATAGGCTTTTGCCAGCAGCAATTGATTGTATGGCTCCAGCAGGATGGTTATTTGGGTGAATATGTTTTTCCTTTGCAAGCGGTGTTTCATTAACTAATGGCTTTGTGACAAGAATTCACATTGGAATTTTAGCACAGTTCAATAAGTTTTTTAGGAGTAACTTGTATGGTAGAAAACTCACACGCTTTCTCACTTTTGTCATGGAAAAATTCTTTAAAGACACTGACTGAGCTCCAGTCAAAGACCACAGTGGTCCTGGTTTAATCTCATCTATATGGATATTGAACACAGGATAAATTCTGCTCCTTTACTTATGCTAACACCTTCTCCATGAGCAGTCCCATGGTACTCAGAAGGAATCAGCTCTTCAGAGCCTGATGGTGCCATTATTACACAGCACATGCAAAGGGTACATGTATCCTGAACTCAGAGGTGTGACTGCACAGATATGGGCATATCTGCACTAGCTTCAATTACATGAGCACAGCAAAAATAGTAGTGAAAATGGAATGGGGCATGAACAGATATTTATCTTGCCAGTCCACACTGAAGCCCACACCAGCTACATCTTTACTGGTATCATGGGAGAGCTTACCCAAGCTGCACTTACATCTTCACTTGCACTGCAGGCATACCGAAGCTTTACTCCACCTTTTGAGATTTATTCTCCACGTTACAGATGCAGGAAATGGGGCAGAGAGGGTCATTAACTTGTCCTAAGCTACACAGGCAGTCAGTGTCAGTCAGAATAACAAACCAAGACATCATGGCCCGCAGGTCTCCTCTCAGCCTACTTGACTATGTGCACCAGTTGGTAACAGGCAAAAGTTGGAGCAGCTGCAGGACAGTCTGTTTAAGCCAATGATATGCTGGGCAAAAACATATCTAATCTTAACCTCTTTGAGGCCAGGCATGCAGCTCTGTTTGACATCCTCCCACTGATAGCTTCCTGGGTGCCATCACAGCCTTAATTCTGCCCTCTTACCATTATCACAAAGCATTGTAACAACTTCCCTGACACAGTCACACGCTATTTTTTCACATAATATAAGTTGCACGTTTTTCTTACACTTTTGTCAGCTGCAGCCTTTAAAATGCTGAGCGCTACTGCCTCATTCACTAGCTATCTTTTACACAAGCTTTCCTTCTCACTTTGTGTAGCCAGTGCAAAGTAACAGAAAGCTACTACAAGGATCTGAGTTTATAGAAAAAAATTGTGTGACAGTACCATTTGAGAAACGGTATTTAAAGTCTGTGTGGAAACCCCCTGCCAATGTTGGATTCAACTCGGGCTTCAGAGGATAAGCTGATCACCAGCTGGAGGTCATGGAGAAAGACAAACACAATAACAGGTGCATTACTGGGGAGCGGCAGGGTTGCAACTTCCAGTTTCATGCAGCTATTGGGGACCAATTCTTTTCCCATTGAAGTCAATGGGAAATTTAACCAGTGGGAGTTGGACTGGCTCTTATGAATGTGGACACCAAATTAACTTGATTATTGGCATGGCAGTTCCTACAAGGAACATGATGCTGGAAGGTGAACTGTCGAACAAAGAGCCAGAGGTGTAGAACCCTGACTGGGCGAGAGCCAACTAAACTTAAACAGCTTTCGGAATAAATTGGTGAATTAATCTGGATCATGGACAGATGCTGTGTATGTAATGCAGTAAAAGTTGAAGAACCTTGCAGGAAGGAGAAAAATGTGTTGGTTTTGACATAATTTCCCAGAAGCTTCATACAAGAAAATTAATTACAGGAATTTAATAAGTAAAACAGGACCAGATATATAAGTTCAAATGAATTGTTAATTACATGTCAGGCACAAATACAATCCAGTTTGTGTCGTTTGTATCAGAAAGCTACTAGTGAACTTATTTGTATCATAGGGGGTAGACATGTTAGTGTGTATCTGCCAAAAACAACAAGGAGTCCTGTGATACCTTGTAGACTAACTGATTTGTCGGAGCATAAGCTTTCGTAGGCAAAGAAAGCTTATGCTATGAGAAGTCCATTAGTCTATAAGATGCCACAAGACTTCTTGTTGTTTTTGAAATTCTTTGGTAAGTGGAAAAAAGAAAAGCTAGTGTCCATTGGCATTATAGTGGTAGGTAGGTGTAGTAGTAGCAGATCAAAATCAAAAGGCCTCAAAGCCAAACCATGCAACAGTGTTTTAAATATCAAATCCATGTTTGAATAAAGACATTTTATATACTCTTCAAAAATCCTCACTGGAAGCCTTTCTAACCTACAGAATAGCTCAACTGATATGTAACACAAGCTAAAGTTTTTTTAGGATAACACTCCATGGCTACGTCTACACTAGCCCCAAACTTCGAAATGGCCACACAAATGGCCATTTTGAAGTTTACTAATAAAGCGCTGAAATGCATATTCAGCACTTCATTAGCATGTGGGCGGCCGCGGCGCTTCGAAACTGACGCAGCTCGCCGCCGCACGGCTCATCCCGACGGGGCTCCTTTTCGAAAGGACCCCGTCTACTTCGAAGTCCCCTTATTCCCATGAGAAGATGGGAATAAGGGGACTTCGAAGTAGGCGGGGTCCTTTCGAAAAGGAGCCCCATCGGGACGAGCCGCGTCAGTTTCGAAGCGCCGCTGCCGCCCGCATGCTAATGAAGCGCTGAATATGCATTTCAGCGCTTCATTAGTAAACTTCAAAATGGCCATTTGCGTGGCCATTTCGAAGTTTGGGGCTAGTGTAGACACGGCCCATACTCTGTAGCTATTTAACAGCATTACCAGGACTGTAAGAGTGAAAATCAAAGACATGATTTATTCTTTATGAGCCTGGCTTATTTGACTTAAACCCTTGTACTCCAGGTGGCTCATAGGTCATCTACAAGTCTCCTCCACTTCAAACTATTACTTTTAATTTATTTTACCCTTTTAAATATCTTGAGGTAATCTTGAGTATCCAAATTTACAAGCAATCTATATATCTATCCACATAGGGAATCAAAAGATGTTCACAGCTTAAAAAATAAGTAGCTTAACGTATGAGTCAAGTATGGCTGGATCCATTCTCAGTACAGCTAATCCCTTTTAGGAGACAGGAGCACGATTTGGTTGTTTCGGTTTAATTTAGTCCATGTTTATATACTTATGGGGACAGTGGAGAACTTGCCAGGTCCCTTGGCAAGGTAGGGGATAGGAGGGACTCGGTGCTCCTGAAAGGGTGCAGCCCCAGGCAGAAGCAGCCGGGGCTGGAGCAGCCAACCCTCAGTGCCACCCCCAGCCTCTGCCAGCCTTCACAGCCACCCAGAGTGCAGCGCTCCAGCAGCAATTTAAAGGGCCAGTGGCAGCTGGGAGCCCCCAGCCCTTTTGAATTGCGGGCCCCAGGGCAGTTCCTTCATCCCATCCCCCACTCAGGGAACCTGACTGCACAGTACTTGTAGCAGAAGACTGTATTGGCCATGTATAATGCCAGAAACTCCATCTTCATCAACCAGTATGAAGCTACCACTGCACCATCTTTGGTGTGCAGCTGCTAGTGTGAAACTGGCCATAGGTATGAAATGGAATGAACTAGGGCCACAGAAAGTGAATAGACCTGTCTTGGTTCCAGGACCCCCCCTTTATGACCCATATTATACAAGCTATAGACATGCATAGCAGATACCCTGGCTAGATGTGTTAGTCTGACCTGGAGCAACTGACCTGGCGCAGGAGCAGGCCAGTACAAATCAGCCAGGAACTGAAGAACTACTATGAGGCAGTGCCAGGTGTACCCTAGTCCCCAGTTTCCTACATCTCTTTCCAATTCACTGAAAGCAGATACACAGTAATTGTGCAAATGTCTATGCTGTTTTCAGGTCACAGTGTTGTGGCGGTCTGAGTGCCAAATGCTGTCTCTGCCCAGCAACAGTTCAAATTGGTGATTTTTAAAAATTTATAAAAACTGAGCTCCCTTTTACATCAAAATTTTCAAAATTCAGGACGCTTCTGCCACCGCTAGCCCTATCTGTTGATGTATATCTGCACAAACATGGCCATCATCATGATGCCTCATCTCCATAGAAAGTGCCTAGTGAACTGCCATCAGGGTCTGTGGTTACAGCTGAATGCTGTAGTAGATTAGCTGTCCACACCAGCAGTGAGTTTCTACCACTGATATGAAAGCTTATATTGGGCTGTACCGCACAGGTTTGCAAAAAAGCCACAGTAATCTGAAATAAAGAGCTAAAAACCTAGGGAGCTCAGAGGGGAGCTAGTCTGCACCAACAGAAATATTATATAGTTAAACAAGCTAAAACCTAAAATACCAGTACCAAGTGATGAAACGCCACTGTCAGGCAGTAACTTTTCTGGGCAATTATTGGGAGATCACTTTAAGCCCTGTCTCTAACCCTGCACACCGTGCTTCACATTTTATTCCAGAGTAACTGCATAGTTGAAGCACTTCACAGTAAATTTGCTTCATGCACTAGAAAAATCAATTACAAAACAAAAAAGCACTCATATAGCACTTTAAAGACTAACAAAATAAATTATTAGATGCTGAGCTTTTGGCAGGGGGAACAGACCTACTTCTTATGAGCTGGAAATTCTGATGAAAGTAAACTGGCATGACAAAAATACAGCAAAGAAAAAAATGAAATGAAAACTGACACCCCATATCTCCCCAACCTGTATTTGGGATAGGTAGATAGGGTCGCCCTACTGGTAGATAATTAAGTTTTATGAATGCCTGGAGGAGAGCATGTCAGTAAGTGTAGCAGTCAGTGCGTTTCCAGTAGAGAGTGGTATTGATTTGTCTATCGGTGATTTGGTGTCCAGGAAATGGAGCTCTTGTGTGGAGTGGTCTAGGCTGAGCTTGACAGCGGGGTGCAGGTTCTTAAAATCTCCATGGAATTCTTCAAGAGTCTTCCCCCTCCTTCCCACCCTTCGCTCCGCTTTCTTTTTTATGTAGCTGATTTGTCAGTTTTTATTTCATTTCTTTTTCTAGCTCTCTGCTATATTTTCATCATGCCAGCTTACTTTCATCAGAATTTCCAGAAGTGGGTCAATTCCATGGAAGCTCATCACCTAATCAATTATTTTGTTAGTCTTCACAATGCTACATGACAGCTCTTCTGTTTTATGAAGCTACAGACTAACACAACTACCTCTGTGACAAATCAATTAGTTACTTCTGGTCTGATTTGCAAAAATGCTGAGCATATGCATTTCTCTGACACTGCAGGTGCTGAGCGCATCTTAAAATCAGGCCATTGAACTTTAATTATCATGCAGGAACTCAATTAAAAAGCTACCAAGACTCACTTCAGTAGCGAACCAAGTCCCCATGGCTTGCAGGGGATTCATATTAACCTACAATTCTAAACAGTGTTTTGGGGCCATGTAAGCTGATTGCGGGTGAACATCTTGATTATTTGGTTTAAAAAAACAAGATTAACAGCAAAAACTCCATTTCATACCCACCCCAACATTTTTAAACATTCTACATGGCTATAAAATTAATGTTTGTTGTCTGCTCCGTCATTCTTCCTTCTCATCTTTTGTTTCACATGCAAACATGCACTTTACGTTCCATCACAGAAAGCAGACTGCCCAATTTGTTAGTAGAGGCCTCATATTAATTAAAAAGGCAGTACAAAGAGCAATACAGCAGTTACACTTTCTTTTATCTGAAATCTAGCATATCTGACTGACACGGGGCTCCAAATTTAGCTAGCGTGCTGTTTTGTCCCTTCTTCTCAAAGGCTCGTCTTTGGCTATACGGTATCACAGGCAGGGTACAAATGGTACTTCTCAAGCATTCATAGATAGTTCTAAAGAAAAGGTGTGAGTTCAAGTCTACATCTCTAGCAATCGTCCTGTGGTCTCCTATAGCTATGTCATTGGGGCCTGAATTCCCACTGACTTCAGATCAAGCCCTCTGTGAGGCTGCTGTTTTCAATGGCTGCGTCTGGACTACAAGCAGCTGCCGGCAGGTTGATGCAAAGGAGGGCTCACAAAATTGCAAAGTCGCTAATTTGCATATTCACATGCATAATTTGCATAATTGTGGGGCTAGCCCTGCCAGCAGAGGCTTCTGCTTGCAGGAAACAAACAGCATAGATCCGATTCTGCCAGCAAAACCCCCCTTTGTCAGCAGCCCTATATATTTTGAAAAAAAAATCAGGAATAAGGGGCTACTGACAAAGGGAGTTTTTGCTGGCAGAACCACGTCTACACTGCTTGCTTCCTGCCAGCAGCAGCCTCTGCTCGCAAGGCTATCTCACGTGAATACGCAAATTAGCTGTGTGAATAGGCAAATGAGTGGCTATTTGCAATTTCATAAGCCCTCCTTTGCATCACGCTGCCAGCAGCAGCTTGTACTCTAGAAGCAGCAAATGAGGCTAGGAAAGCAAACTATTTGTATGCTTTATTTAAGTTGGTTTACACATTCTTTATACTGAGTATGTGCAGATTATGTGAGCTTATATGAACTTCTAAACTCAGCTGAGTGGTGATACGACTCCAGCCATGGAAAGCACGTACGGATGCTGACACTTGGTGACGGCCATCATGGGTTGCTTACCTACATAACATAAAATCAAAGCTTCCCCATCACCAACAGAATCAGCTGCTCATTCGAGACTCAAGAATTCTGTTCAAATTTTATACATCTTGTCATTTAACTAACAGGCCTTCTTGCTCACAGACATCAGAAAGCAAGAGACTGATCCAGCTAATCCTTACCCTTCTGAGTAGAGCACACACTATCACTGGCATGATTTGCAGGGTAAGGACTACGGGAAGGCTAAACTGTCCAATTTTGCCAGCTTGCATATTACTGAGAGTCCGGTGTCAGGTGTTTTACTTAACAGTCCCAGCTGCTGGAGACAAATGATTATGTGGGACTCAGCTTTCATTTCAAGCAAAAACACAGGGTGAGATTTCTATGCTGAGCCTCTCAGGGAATGTCTTTATCTCCAGCAGCAGTCAAGGGTTAGTAGGGTGCACATAAAACACTCCTCAGATCTGTGAGCCACTGATGGTATGACTAAACTGCAAAAAGTTGTGTTCATACCCCAGGGTAGCTAACCTACTTTCTCTAATCCAGTGTGAAATAGAAGTAAAGGCACAGTAACCTGACTTTTATTCTGGTTAGTAGCTCAAGTTCAAACAGGCTTTTCTATAGGCTGTAACTTGCGCAGCATAGCCCAGGTGAAAGCCACGCGACTACATCTTCACTGCTGTTTTGACCAGTTACCTAATTCATGTTAAGAACATACCTTTTTTGTAGCATGGAAATACCTTAAGTGACTCAGCATGGAACTTACAGCTCCAGGAACAGGGGCTGATGTGGCTTACTTGCCCCATTTGGATCCTGGGCTGCCCCAAGGCCTAGAGAGTCTTTTAGTGGACTCTATGGGTTGCACTGCTACCTGGAATCTCCATAACATTGCATGCTGTGGTGCCCTGCTCCCAGCACATACCCTATACTTAGGGACTGTGAAATGGTCCCTGAGAAAAAGGCTTGTGGCAGCCTGTCCCAGTGCCTCCACTGGGAAACATTTCACCTGTCCACATACAGGGCTTTTGAGTCCCTTTACCCTGCTCCTTTGCGCAGTACAAAAAGGCTGGAATGGGGACGAGAATGTCAGCTTAAACTTTTAGCCCTCGTGACTGGTAAGAAGTTTGAAAATGTAACCCAACTGCATCCCGAATGCTGAAACCAAGACAACAAATAAAAAGAACCTAAAATATATTGGTTTAAAACGCCTTGATTTTAAGCTGCTCTCATGATATTTAAATGTCTGGGGTTCTCTATACTGGTGCAGCCACCAAGTTTATCCCAGACGTTGGCTCAGGAGTCTTATAAGTCTTAATTTGTTTTTCTCTCTTCCTTTGTATTTTTCTCAGTCTCTAGTGAAGGTGAATGTGAAACTGAAGCCCATGTTGGACTCTGTGGCAGTAAACAGGGGTAAATGGGAGGAGCTGCACCAGAAAACACTTCTCTCCCAGACAACACTCTCTTCCTCTTCATCCAGCTTTACTGTGTCTCTAAAGGACATACATTAAACCTGCAAGTGTCAGCCGGTGTTCTGATGACAGCTGTCTGCAAGGCATTCTTAAGCTCAGTCACGCATTTTTAAGAAATGCTTCCACAGACATGATTAAGTGATTGTATATAATTTTCCTGGCCAGGGTTTGACTTTTACATAGGAGTGCAGTTGGTCTGAACAGAAGTCTTGAGATAAGAGGATTCTGATAGCTGGAGTTACACTGGAGAAGCACAAGAAGCAGTCATTCAGTGCCACAACATTTCAGCTGCTGCTGTTAAAGAAACCAAAACACACACATGCCAGACTGCAGCCTGAAATAAAAGAACTTAGAGCTTAATAAAATTAATACAGAGCAGACTTGGAATGCACATTTATCTATACACATAAAAGGAGCTGCGGGAAAAGAGAATAGCGTGTTACTTTTTGTTGTTTTGCATCTTTTCAGTATTTGTTATGAAACAATTATGCCTGCTTTTGTAATGTTTCTCTTATTCTTCCTTCCTCTGTTAGGCTTGAGCATTCTGAAATGCTTGCTTCGTATTCTACTGAAGTATTTTTTTACAGCAAAGCTCCTTAGAGATTGATCAGGGCCTTTAGAATTGCCTGTCTTTGCTACGTTTAAAATCCAACTTTATGATCTTTAAAAATACCAACCTGTCCCAGTTCCCCTATGATATTCATATTAATAGCGTAGTGAATTGCTTTACAGGTGGAAATCTGTATAAAGACCAAAATTACTGCAGGAAAATTTGGGTTTGTTCTTTTAGAAATACTGTTTTAAAGCATTTGTTTTTAAGCTGCATTGTCCCCTATGGGAAGAACTAATAGCCTTTAATGAAAATAGGATAAAAAGAAAATGTACTGCTTTGTGCTAGAAAACCTGCATTGAAGAGTTTACTATGGATGTGTTGTGCTGATATAATTTCCAACTGATATAAATATTTTGACTGTTACCCATAAGACATGATGGGCGAATAGAGTACCATCACACTGAATGGTGACTCTCTTATTTCTTCTATCATCTCTTTTACCCTATTAAAACTAGCAGAAAGCAAATCCAAGGTCAGATATCTGATATACAAACTGTTATATATAAAATTATATTCAGTCAGACCAAGAATTCAAACATGGCTAGTTCTCAGTGACCAAGCTGGCACAAGAAAGTTGGCCTCTTCTGATTAGTACTGAAATCCTTGGCAAAAAATCACTGTAATCCACAATTTTAGACTGCTTGCTCTATTCCAAGCACATGAATACAAGAGGATGCATGATAGAATGCTTACACCATTAGGGATTCTTAAGCGTGAAATTGCCCCTTCAGGAAAAAAGCAAACTCCTATGGTCATCACTTAGTAGAGGTGCTCATAATGTCATTTTCAAGGTAGGAATGGCTACTGATGGGTAAAAAATGGCATAAGAAATAAAACCAGATTCTGATCTCTCTTAAATTGTCATCAAACCAGAATAATTCCTTTCACTTCTCTGGAGGTGCTCTGGATTGTCACTGCTGTAACCAAAATCAGAATTATCCATAGGACCAGATTTTACCAGGTGCTGAGTAACATCCTCTCCCATCTGGGCAGCTAAATAAGGTGGGTACAGAGCATTTTTGAAAATCTGACCATTACTATTTAATTCATCATTAAAAATATATCCAGGTATTAAAATGCTATGTTTCTCTTAAAATGTGCATTGATATTCAAATGCCTGAAGATTCCAGAACCACTGCAAGAAAATCTAATTATCTAAACCACTGAACCATGTCCTGTTTGCTCCAAAAGAGAAAGGTGTGGGGCGGCAGGGAATCTATGCTGTGCAGAGATGAATGCATGCACTGTGTGAGCTTGTTTCTGTTACCCTTCCACCTCCCTCACTCTTTCCCCAGTAATGAAAGAGCTGGGATAGTCTGCTGCAGACTGGTATAAAACTTATTTATATAATATGTGCTTTATGGGAAAAGCAGGCATTATGACTGAATTGGTACTGCTGGCTACTACAAGTAGCTTTCCTGAATTTTGACACTGCATATTGCTAAGTGCACCATAATTTATAGTACATATCCTACAGCTTCCTCCAAGAATGACTTTTCCCTCATTTCCTTTCCTTTTTACTGGCTTCAGTGCACTGTTGCCAATAGCAACAACCACTGGCAGTGATGGGAATGCAACAGCACTGCAACCTGACATACAGTTAAGGCCTTAACAATGTCAACCATCAATCAAATGGCTATTTGTAATTGCCTCCATCTATTTCTCCTATCTTGTGGTATCTTTTCTATTGTGACTCAAAATTCAGAGAATGCTGACTAATATGATGGTTCTAGTCCTCCACAACAAGCAAGCAAGCAAAAGTGCAGCAGGATCCTTATCAAATTCTGCTTTCACTTACACTGATGCAGTTCTGTAGAAATCAGTAAGCCTGTACAGGTGAAAGTGAAAACAGAATTTGATTATTTATATCTCAGTCTTACCACTAAAGTCTTGAGCCAAAAAAAAAGAAATCTTAGCACTAAAGTTTCCACAGTTTTAGCTCAAAACCCTGGCAACACATTTGTGGTTTTGTTTTTCAGGAAAGGGGGAGATTCTGTACAGAAAAACCTACAATATTTGTTCTCAACCTTAAGATGGTATGAAGAACCATTTTCATGCTGTCAGCTGCCTTAAAAAAGGTTTGGGTATTTTTGGTTGATTGGTACAAAAACAACTTTCCTAGAGAAACAAACTTTTTCCTGAATTTTGTTTTTGTAAGTCTCTTCTAGGAAAGAAGTGCAAGTGAGATCACTATGTAGACCAAGGGCCAAAATATGCAGTCCTGGCTTACCTTCCTGTGCCTCATAGGTGCAGAGATCCATCTGGGTTCCACTGCCCAAGTTAGAAGAAGAGATTTGAGGACTGGGGGGAAGAGGCTTGCAGGGAGTGTATATCCCTACCTCATGCAGCACTGAGCTGTTCTATAGGTACTACCTGTTTTGTACAACACAGGGAACCCATGTGGATCAGCAGGGATTTAGCAGGATGCAAGTGAGACATGGGACAATCAGCTGGTACCCAGAAGTTGTGGGGCAGCAGGGAAGAGAACTACTATAGCCTGATCCAGCTGTGGAGACACTCCACACACAGCTCAGTATCCATGCTGTGCAATGAGTCCTCACTCACTTGTCCCCATTGT
The DNA here is from genome assembly GCF_033958435.1 of Carettochelys insculpta. NCBI lineage: Eukaryota > Metazoa > Chordata > Testudines > Carettochelyidae > Carettochelys > Carettochelys insculpta. The sequence goes on from NC_134144.1 coordinate 31,620,337, forward strand.
CAATGGAAATTTTACTATGATTTGTCTGTAAGATATTTGTGACCCATACAAGGTACGAAGCACCCTTAATTCATGTTAAAGTCAGTGGAAGCCACGGGTGTTCAATTCCTCCCAGGAGGTGCTCAGTATTTAGCAGGATCTGGGCCCTGACCCACAACTATTTCCAAATTTTGAATGTGTTGATTACTAGGATTTGTGCCCATCAAGTAAAGAAATTATAAACAATAGCATAACTGAGCATATTCCATTTTAGCTCAGGTTTTCATTATCGCTGGAAAAGTAGCTGCATTTTCTTGGCTGATAACCTTCTTAACCTCTCTTACTTCTAGTGCACTGCATGTTTATGAACATGCCTCATTACCAACAAAGCCAATACAAGTATTAATAAAACACTTCTGAAAAGTGCAGCCAGCAGTGCCTAATATAATAAATAATTAGCAAGATTGAGACAGTTTATCACTAATACAAAACAAATGTTTCATTACATACTGCATATGTGAACTGGCCTTTAATAAAAGTAAGGAACTTCTAGGTGAATCTGCATATTTTGTGTATTTATTAAAATTTTAGGACTAACTTTAAGGTACAATGATTACATAAAACATCTGTTGATACAAAATTAACAGGAAGCACTTCCAGTACTCACAATGTCAGGAAACATGAAGAATGAAAATGATACTGGCTTTGCTCAAAGAATCTGGGGATTTTTATTAATATGTTAATATTATCTGAATTGGTTTTACCAGACAATGAACATAATGAGATGAGAATGAGCTAAAATGAGAGAGTCCAGAAGTTATCACCATTGATGTACCATTGTATTTAACAATTCCAAGATACATACTGTACGTTGTTTATTACCTTTCCTTTTCTGTTCTGTGTTATGAATCTTTTGGCTTTAATTTTAGCTTCTGGGCACGTTGGACATTGCATATTTCAACGCTATAAGAAATACTGTTGTAAACTGTCTATCAGTCTCTGTGTGTTTGTGTGAGAGACATTAACAGCCATGAACTGACATATACTTTTTTTCTACAGTAAATGGAGCATGTGTACTGTAAAAATGTGTGAGTTGGGACTGGAATAGGTCTTATTGCATCTGTTTCCTTTGTGTTTCCTATTGTAATTCCATTTCCCACATTGTTTTGCTTTAGATTTTGTCAAAGAGTTCTGATTCAACTTTTTTAAAATGCATGTTTCTGAAATGAACAACTTGGTTTTATTTGACTCACTAAAAATTAATAAATCACTTTAAAGCTAGCCTGTAATTTCACTTTTTCCAGTGAGGCCCACCTAATTCTCAGGACCTTATCTATTGATTACTCACTCACATAAAAGCTGCACCTACACTACAGCTCCCTTTCGAAAGGACGGCTTTCAAAACTAAACGCTGAACGACGGCCTTCCGAAAGGGAATGTCCACGCAGGCAAACAGGGACCGAAGGTTCAACCTGCCCTTTTGAGTGGCCCTCACAGCACTTTCAAAAGAGAGTGGCTGCACGTCTCAGGGCGCTCTTTCGAAAGTCCTGGGGCAGGAAGCACCACATCAGGGTCACATGGCGGACAGGGCCTTCCAAGGCTGCCACCTGCTGGCCTTTTAAAGCCCCCTTCCCCCCCGCCCCCCCCACACACTCCGAGCCTTGGGCTGCCCAACGCTGAGGGCCAGCTACCTGTCCCAAGCAGAAGGAGAGAGAGTGGAGGAGGCACCCCGGGCCCCCACAGACCCCAAGCAGCTCCCCCACACCCATCGAGGCCGTGGCCAGCACACTGGCCACAGTCTAGGCCACCGTGAACCAGTGACTCTGGGTGGCCACCCTGCTAGCCACCCTCCTGGAGGCTGCCCTCAGGGCACAACACGCCCCCACCTCGTCACCCAGGTCACCTGCCACCTGCAGGGCTTCTCCACAAGCAGTGACTGGTGGGACTGGATGGTGCTGGAGCACTGGGGCGATGACCAGTGGCTACAGAACTTCAGGATGACCAAGGGGACATTCCTGGAGCTGTGCCACTGGCTCACCCGACTCTGTGACACACACCTGAGGCCAGTGCGCCCCAGAAAAGGGTGACCATTGCCCTCTGGAAACTGGCCACCCCGGAAAGTCACCAATCCGTCAGCCACCACTTTGGGGTGGGCAGGGCCACCATCGGGGCCATCCTCAACAAGGTAAGCCATGGCCGGGTCACACCTAGATCGCATACGGGGGGTGGAGGGGGGGAGACGGGGCAACCCAGCAAGGGGCACCGTCAGGAACTGGGGGACTTGGCCCTGGCAGTGACAGAGGCAGGGACAGGTGGGCACACAGGGGGCACAGGGAGAGTGCTCTAGAGAGGCCAGCCCTGCAGAGGACAAGGATGTGGACGGGCGGGCACACTGCACCCCCATCTCACACTCACGAGCGCACCCCCCCGCCATGCCCTGCAAGTCGTCGGGGCCATCAACAGGGTCCTCCAGTGGCAGCTGATCCGCATCAGAGACCTGGACGATGCCATCTGGGGCTTCAAGGACTTGAGCTTCCCGAACTGCTTTGGGCACTAGACAGCACATACATCACCATCCAGGTCCCAGAGGGCAGCAGTGGGGGCCTATGTAAATCGAAAGGGCTACCACTCCGTGGTCCTGCCGGCATGTGTCGATGCCAACGGTCACTTCCAGGACATCGGCGTGGGCTGGTCCAGCCACGCCCACAATGCCAGGGTGTTCTGGAACTCAGGGCTGGGCTGCCACATGACCAAGGGCATCTTCATCCCCCAGCGGGAGCTCCTTGTCGGGGACATGACAGTGCCACCCTGCAATGCAGCAGTTGCAGCCTACCCTGCCCCGCAGGCTTAGCTGATGAGGCCATATATGGGACACATGCAGCCTAGCTAGGATATTTTTAAATGAGCAGTTTAATTGGGCTTGCAATACGGTTGAGCGGGCTGTCAGCCGCTTTAAGGGGCGCTTCAGATGCCTCCTCACAAGGCTGGAGGTGGGCCTCCACAGCATCCCAGCAGTGGCTGGGGCCTGCTCCACCCTGCACAACCTTGTGGAGCCTAAACATGAGCCATTCGTGCAAGGGTGGGCCACGGAGGCAGGGCGCGGATACGAGCAGCCCCCTGCTGCCAGGCCCAGCAGGATGGGGTACACATACAGGAGGCCCTGCACCAGGCCTTCAAGCAGGGGCCACAATGACACCCCCCACCCTGCACATACACCTCCCCACCCTGCCCACACACACCCCATCCCCACCCCTAAACATGCACAAGGGTTAACCAGAACAATAAACAGTTTACTAGAATGTTATAACTGTCTGCCTCTGCATACTTGAGAGAACTGTTTACAGGTAGGTGGGAGAACAGCTAACAGGGAGTGGGGGGAACTACATACAGGGCATAGAGGCCCTGGGCAGGTGCCCTGCAAGCCCTGGGGGGTCAGGGGCAAGGCAGGGGGCTTTAACCCTCAACGGAGTTTGATGGCCTGGATGCCCATCACCCACATCCACGCCTGCCCTCCCATGTCTGGGGGCCCCACTGGGGCCAGGGCCAGTGGCATGAGAGGTAGGGGCGCAGCTGGGGCGGGGCCCCCGCATCCTCAGCCTCCTCTTGGCTGTCCCTGGCCAGCAACACGTGGGCCAGTTGCACAAAGCCAGCCAAGGGGAAGTGGGTTGGGACCAGGAAAGTGAGGTCGGGTTTGCGGGGGCGGCGCTGAATGGGAGGGGATGGGGCGGGGTTGGGCCAGGAGGGGAGGCCGGTGGGGGAGGCGGGAAGGCAGCTGAGTGATGGAGGGCTGATCAGAGGGGCAAGTGTGGGAGTGGCTCGTGATGGGGCAGCAGCCAAGGCCAGGTGACTGACCACGGCGTGAGTCAGGGCATCCAGTATGGCTGCCACCCGCTCCCAGGCCTGCTGCTTCATAGCGAGCTACTCCCGCAGCACAGCTGTCAGCTCCTGCAGGCCTGCAATGTGGGCTGTGTCCCTTGCCTCCTCCTCCCCACCCTGGTGGCTCTGGTGGATAGCCCAGCGGCAGCCCCACACCATCCCTGGTTGGGGTCCAGGCCGCTCCCCCTCACCCTCAGCGGTGGGGCTCCCTGGGCCTATGACTGGGCTGGTCCAGCCTGGGGAGAGGAACAGGCTGTTAGTCCCAAATGATGGCCCATGCGAACCCCCAACTCCCCATCCCGGGGCCCTGCAGGGACTGCATCCCCGGGTTTCCCATATGGGTCCCATAAGCATGAGCTCCCCTCTGCCCCCGTTCCTCCACAGCTAGGCAGCCCGTGGTGCTGTCCCAGCCATGTGGTGCTGTCCCAGCCACGTGGTGCTGAGTGCCATGTCTCTGCCCTCTGAGGCTGAGGGAGCAAGGCCGTCCAGCCTGCATGTGCCCCAGGGCTGACAGTCATGTGGGTGGGCTAAAGCCACCGCTGGCAGGACCAAGCACACCCTCCCCGAGCCCCACAGCGATCAGCATGCACGGCACTTACCTCTGGGTCCCTCCAGGAACTCGGGCAAGGCATGACTGAAGGGAGCCCAGGCCAGACGGGACATCGATGACAACGGCCCCCTTGCTTCCGCCCTCGTCATCACCGATGCTCTGGAGTGGCCTGACTGTCTGCGGGTGCCTGGTGGTGGCTGCCGGTCTCGGGTTGGTCCTCTCCCTCCAGCCCCGTCTCGGGATCCAGCTCAGTGTCGGGGTCTGCTGTGTCAAGGACCTCAGCTGGGAGCCCTTTTTTTTTTTTTTTGGAAGCACAAACCTTACCCAACTTTACTCAAGGGTGCAATCCTTCATTTCAGTGAACTGTACGCAATTTATTCCGCTGTGACCAAATGCAAATCTAACTCCTGACTTCAAGGCAACTGTTTACAGGTGGGCGGGTTATGCACACTTGCAAGATGCTTTGCTTTGCAACTCTTGGTGTGATGTGCCATATCCAGAATGATTCATCTGCTAAGCCATGTCTGATAACCCATGTTTTTTAAGTGAATGACTGTCAAAAAGTTCTAAAAAAATAAGTTCAGCTTGATCCGTAAGGGTTCTGGATATTTGCCATCAAATTCTTGAAAGAAACTGACACACAAATAGCTTGCTTTTATATGTCAGTCCTGTTGTGTTGAAAAAGGATGTCTCAGGCCCAAAAAGGGACAAACTATTAACAAAACCCATCTTTATTATTTCCACATTAGACAGTTTTGTGTGGTCTGGGTTCTGTGTCATTATGCTGGCTTGCTCTTATTGTGACAACCACCACTAGAAATCTTTAACCTTTTATCCAAGATACAGGAAAAAGGAGAAAAGAGTTAAAGCACTTGAAATGCGAAGTAAAGCCTTCTACAATATCTCTCACTCCTTTGAGCTGCAGAGAGTTTTCCTAGGGGACAACCCCATTTGACAGTCTCTCAGATTGTAGTGACTGTCCTTTTCAGGGCAAAAATAAGTTAGCTGAGAGGACCTGAAACATGCTAGGTGTTGTTTAGATTCGCCAAAGCCACTGGAGGGAAGCAATGTCATCAATTTCCCTCTATTTGGCCCAGTCTGATGGAACACTTTTCAAAATCAGAGCAATGATGGCCCCAAAAGGTGGATCCTAAGGTCTAGGAAGACAGTGTGGAGGACAGATGTGACGGAGTCGGGGGAGTGCATGTGTGAGACAAGCAGAGCAGCTCCCAGCAGCTAAGGATGACCCTGGGGCTATAACCTAGGCTGGCAGGTAACACTTCAGCCCTGAACAAACAGGAGGGTGGAGCCGAGCTGGTTTTGAATCCGGGGCGGCAGTTAGAGGCTAGAGGGAGAGGGAGCTGGAAGGCAGCCAGCCTGAGGAGGGGGAAAGCTATACCCCAGAGGGGCACCCCTCGGACTCCTCTCCCCAGGACGGGTTGGAATGACTGTCTCTGACTGCTGTACTGATGCTTCTGTGAGAAACTGGGCACCTGTTGCCTAATAAACCTCCTGTTGTACCTGCTGAGCAAGAGTCACTCCTGCCAGCAGACAGGGTGCACTGCATGGAGACCCCTGAACCCCATCCCACTGGCTTGCTCCTTCTATGCCATTATATGAGTCAACAGCATAACTTGCAAAACAAGCAAATGGCATTCTGGGTACATTAGGAGTTTTGTAAGCAAAATATGAGCAATAATTCTTCCTCTCTACTCCATGCTGGTATGGCCTCAACTGGAGTATCGGGCCCATGTTTGGGAGCCACATTTTCATTAAATATTAAAAATAATAAAAATTCAATATTAAACACGTGGACAAAATGGAGGCAATCCAGAGGAGAACAAAATGACCGAAGGTCTAGAAAACATGACAAATGGGAAAACATTGACAAAATTGGATCTCTTTAGTCTGGAGAAGATTGAGAGCAGACACAAGTTTTCAAATACATAGAAGGTTGTTAAAAGGGAAAAATGGTTCCTGTTAACCTCGGAGAATAGTACAAGTAGCAATGGGCTTAAATAGCACAAAAGAGGTGTACACTGGACATTAGGAAAAACCAAGCAGTAAAGTAGTGTACATTGCAATAAATTGCTTAGAATGGTGATGGAATTTCCATTACAGGAGAGTCTTAAGAGCCTGAGTGCAGAGGACTGGACCTTGCGAGATCTCTTACAGTTTTATGACTGGGTGATTCCTGCCATCTTTGTGCTAATGTCTCTTTTTCAAGGTCCTCAAAAGGAGCTGATGAATGGAAAGACAACCAGTCATTATTTTGTCTACCCATAGGCAGAATTTCTGGTCCATTAATTTCTGATTTAATTCTCCTTTTGTTTATCAGTTATGCTCTTACTACAGTCAGTCGGTGGTATCTACATGCCCTCTTCTTTGGATTAATTCAATCTTCCCATCTCCCTTTTCTACTTTTTTCTACCAATATTTATTGCTATAGGTGACTTGGGTACTTGCTGAACTTTCATACACTTTCCTCCAAGTTCCCAAGAGAGACAGAGTTGCTAGACCCAATTGCTACAACGGCCCCATCTGCCATTCTGCATTTGTGAGGGCTCTAGGCATGCAGAAGGTAGTGGAAGCAAAAAAGGCTATTCAAGTGTTTCTTAACTTCACATTCTCTTCTCCACAGTCCTACAAGCATTGCTCTGCTACACTGGTTTTAGATTGTACCACATCTTCCATGTACAAAACACACAAGACCCCATTTTAATTTCAGGGGCAGCCACAACTTGAGCAGCTGGAAGAACCTGGTCAGCAGCAGAGCAAGGCAGCAAACCATAGTTCAAGAGCATCTATAATGATACTCCTTCCCTCACTTCGTTCTGCTGAACTCTATGGGTTCATGTAGCAGAACTCCTGGCTTTTCCTAGAAGGGGAGTGGTAAGGGAAGATTAATGATAGACTGATTTAAATCAAAGAGATTTAAATCACCAAGACTATGTCTACACTACACTCCTCTCTCGAAAGAGGAATGCATATGAGGGAAAATAAAAATGCAAATGAAGTGCTGATTAGGCTGACAGATGGGAAAAAAAGCCATTTTTGAAAGAAACTCTTATTCCTGAAAAAAAAAAAAAAAAAGGTTTACAGGGTTCTTTCAAAAACCCTTTTTTCCAAATAAGCAATCAGACAAGATTATGCAAATGAAGTGCAAGATTTATAAATGACCACTTCATTTGCATTTTCCATTTCCCTCATTAGCATTCCTCTTTCACGAGAGGAATGTAGTGTAGATGTAGCCCAGTTGAAAAGCTTCAATTTAATACAACTTTTTCATCGGCACTTCAGAGAGGTAGCCGTGTTAGTCTGTAGCTTCGAGAACAACAAGCAGTCCTGTTGCACCTTATAGACTAACAGATATTTTGGAGCATAAGCTTTCGTGGGCAAAGACCTGCTTCATCAGATGCTTGGTGGGGGGGGGAGGGTTTCAGAGGGGTATTTAAAAAGTGGGGTCCCAGTAAGAGGGAGGGCCAGAGCTGACAAGGTCTATTGAGCAAGGTGGAAATGGCCCAGTATCAACAGTACTTATCAAAAGAGGAAAAAACAAGTAAGATCAGACTGCGGGATATGAGCCTTTGTCAGAGTTTAATGGGGAGACATTAGCACCCAGAGCAGAGAAACTGCCCTTGTAAACTGCGAGACACTCCCAGTCTTTGTCTAATCTATGGTTAATGGAATCAAATTTGCAAATAAATTGCAGCTCAGAGATTTCTCTCTCCATTTGATTTCTGAAATTTTTTTGTTTCAGAACTGTCACCCTTAAATCTGCCACTGAGTATCCAGGGAGATGGAAGTGTTCTCTCTCAGGCTTCTGTACATTACCGTACCTGATGTCTGATTTATGTCCATTTATTCTTTTATGGAGCGACTGCCCAGTTTGGCCAATGTAAATTGCAGTGGGGCATTGCTGGCACAAGATGGCATATATTATATTAGTAGATGTGCAGGTAAAGGAGTCCCTGATGGTATGGTTGGTGTTAGGTCCTGTGATGATGTCACTGGTGTAGATATGTGAGCAGAGTTGGCAGCAAGGACTGTTGCAGGGGCTGGTTCCAGGACTAGAGCCACTGGTTTGTGATTTGCAGTGGCTGGTGAGGATTTATTTAAGGTTGGTAGGCTGTCTGTAGGCAAGGACAGGCCTGCATCCCAAGGTCTGTGAGAGTGAAAGATCATTGTTTAGGATGGGTTGCAGATCACTGATGATGCGTTGGAGAGGCCTTAGGTGAGGGCTGTATGTGATGGTCAGTAGCATTCTCTTGTTTTCCTTGAGAGGCCTGTTTTGTAGCAGGTGGCTTCTGGGTACCCATCTGGCTCTGTCAATCTGTTTCCTCACTTCCTTAGGTGGGTACTGTAGTTTGAGGAAAGAAAATGGAGAGAAAAATCTCTGAGCTGCAATTTATTTGCAAATTTGACTCCATTAACCATGGATTATATGGTTAATTTAATTTATTATTATTATTTATTATTATTGTTAATTTCTGGTTATAGAGACTGGGAGTGGCTCGCAGCTTACAAAGGCAGTTTCTCTGCTCTGGGTGCTAATGTCTCCCCATTACACTCTGACAAAGTCTGATCTGACTTGTTTTTACCTCTTTTGATAAGTACTGTTGATACTGGGCCATTTCCACCTTGCTGAATAGACCTTGTCAGCTCTGGCCCCCCTCTTACTGGGACCCCACTTTTTAAATACCCCTCTGAAACCACCCCCCTACTCATGCATCTGATGAAGCGGGTCTTTCCCCACAAAATCTTATGCTTCAAAATATCTGTTAGTCTATAAGGTACCACAAGACTTCTTATTGTTCTCATTGGTACTTCAGTTATTTCCTAAACAAAAATGCATTCTCTGAGAGCATTCTCATTGCTTGATATAATTATTAAAACATATGTATTTAAACCTAAATAGATTTTGCACTAGATTCATTGTACCTTTTTGCTACTTAGGAGGACACATTATAATTAGGTACTTTAATTTTAGCAATTACATAGCTTAATATTTTCAGATTCTTAATGTTATATGTATTTTTGTATGTCAAAAATGGTGACTATTTGGCTTATTTGTTAGATAATTAACTATTTATTCATGATTTGTGCTACTAAAATTTGTATAAAACAAAATTTAGGCTACATAAACTTCTTTTAATCAACATGCTCCACATTTTCAACTAAATGATTTATTAAAAAGAGGGACTGGATGTAATTAGTGAATTAAATTAAGTGAATTGATGGATTCCCAGGTCAGCCTGGGAAATTTTTCAATATGCCTAAGTAAGAGTGCCTGGAATTTAAGGTTATACACTTGAAAATGAGAGTCTCCTAAATTACTTCCTACGGTGCCATATTTATAAAGCTGCACCTCAGAGTTAGAATCAGAGGGAAAATATATTTCTTTATGCCAATATAAAATGTGTTGTCCTCCCCCACCCCACCCCACCCCACCCAAGCAAGCTCCATGGAACAGTTTTGTATTAAAAAATACATAAAAATGTCATCCTACCTATTCCTATCAAATGGCTACATTAGTTACAGTGCTGTCACCAAAATACATGGTTGTAATTGCAGAGGGACATAGCTGAACTTTTTTCTTTAATAACATTTTTGATATATCACAAAATAAGACCTAAGATTATAATAGGTGATGTATCTAAGTAGCTCATTTAGTGGGGACCCCAAAATACCACAGATGACTGTAGTAAATTGTGTGAAAATTTTAATTTTAAAAATCTTAACTACGTTAAAATGTGTTTTTACCCCTCAATGTCTGCAAGGAAGTGAAATTCTTTTTATAGCCGATTTTTAACATAAAATGGTTTAGTATTTATGCAGAAGCCATGCTCCACACTGAGCCTCATTCAGCCTACAGTGAAAATGTAAGTTGTAGATACCAAAAAATAAATTGTGGCTGCACTCTGTTGACAGAAATTTTGTCAGGAATTTCTTCCAACAGTGATTTGTGTGGCCCGAGCGCTGTATTATATTCTGGCGTGGTGGGGGGTTTTATTCCTAGAACGAACTGCCCCATAACCTACCGGAGCGACACCTGTCCAGATTTGCAGAAACCAAACCCAGTGGAAGGCAGGATATTAAACTATGAACCTCAGTCTCTCCTTCTACAAAATGGGGATAAGAACCCTCCCTCCGCTGCGCGCTCGCACACGTCTGGGTTACCAGGGGCAGCGTGTTGCCTCCCCTGGCAGCCCTCGGAGACGAAACCAGCCTCCCGCTTACCAACAGGCAGCATCAGACCACGCGAGCCTGGCCCAGCCCCACCCATCCTGCCCGCGAGGATGGGCGCTCGGGCCCCGCGCGCTGACTTGGCTGCACTCGGGACAGTCATAGAGACGGTCAGGAGAGGCAGCCCCCGTCGTGCTTCGTTTAAAGGGCGTAACCTGCCCCCGCCGCACGTGAGCCCTCCAGCCGTGGCGGGGCAAGGAAGCCCCTCCGTCAGCTCCGAGCCCGGCCACCACCAGGGCGCTCACGTGGGCACCATCCTGTTAGCGGAGCAGCCTTCCGCAGAGACTACGCTTCCCAGCATGCATCGTGCTTCCCGCCTCCCCCCCCGCCGTAAACTATCCGGCTGTACGCCACACACTCACCAAGCGGGAGACACGTCATTTCCGCGCCAGACGCCGGGATAGGTGCAGCGGAGGGTAGCACCGCCCCGGGATCGCCAAGTTCCGAGCATTTCCGCTTCCGTCTGGGTTGTTGCCCTGGCACTGCGGCGCAGGGGAGACGCCGTTTCGCCGACAGTCGCAGGTACTTCCGTTTCCGGCGGAGCGGTTGCCGTGGTAGCGAGGCAGGAGGACGCGCTGGGCTTCGTAGCCGCTGGCATGGCAGGGGCAGTTCCGATCCCGGACGGGGAATTCACGGCGACTATTTACGGGCTGATCCGGGCCGGGCGGTTCGCGGAGGCGGTGGGGATCCTGGGCAGCGAGCTCCAGAACAGCAGCCGCTCCCGGGCCGGCCTCTCCCTCCTCGGCTACTGCTACTACCACCTGCAGGACTTCGCGGCGGCGGCCGAATGCTACGAGCAGCTGGGGGCGCTGCACCCTGAGCTGGACGAGTACCGGCTCTACCAGGCCCAGTCCCTCTACAAGGCCGGGCTCTACGCCGAGGCCCTGCGGGTCGCCAGCCCCCTGCTCGATGTGCCTGCTTACCAGGGACGTGCCCTTCGCTTGCAGGCTGCTGCTCATTATGCCCAGGGTGATCTGTCTGCAGCCAAGAGCCTGGTGGAGCAGGTGCTGGCCTCTGCTACGGAAAGCAGTCCTGGAGCTGCTGAAGACCCCTCGGAGCTGCCAGATGCTGAGGTCAACCTGGGCTGCCTGTTGTACCGGGAAGGGCGGCACGAGGAGGCCTGTGGCAAATTTGCAGGTGCCATGCAGGTGCTGGGCTACTCCCCTGAGTTGTCGTACAACATGGCACTGTGTTGCTACGCTGCCAAGCAGTATGCACCCGCCCTGAAGCACATCTCTGACATCATTGAGCGTGGCATCCACCAGCACCCCGAGCTCAGTGTGGGCATGACCACTGAAGGCATTGATGTCCGCAGCGTGGGCAACACTCTGCTCTTGCACCGCACTGCCCTGGTGGAGGCCTTCAACCTTAAAGCTGCCATAGAATACCAGCTACGCAACCTGGAAGCAGCCCAGGAGGCACTCACAGACATGCCACCAAGGGCTGAGGAAGAGCTGGATCCTGTCACCTTGCACAACCAAGCGCTGATGAACATGGACAGCCGGCCCACTGAAGGGTTTGAGAAACTGCAGTTCCTTCTGCAACAGAACCCCTGCCCACCAGAGACCTTTGGGAACCTGCTGTTGCTGTATTGTAAGCACCAGTATTATGACCTGGCTGCTGATGTGTTGGCAGAGAATGCCCACCTGACCTACAAGCTGCTCTCACCTTACCTTTACAACTTCCTGGATGCCATGATCACATGTCAAACTGCTCCTGAGGAAGCCTTCCACAAACTAGATGAACTTGCAGGGACCATGACTGACCAGCTGAGAAAGCTCACGAAGCACGTACAGGAAGCTAGGCAAAACCGGGATGATGAGGCTGTCAAGAAGGCAGTTAATGAATACGATGAGACTCTGGAGAAATATGTGCCCGTTTTGATGGCACAGGCCAAGATATATTGGGACATGGAGAATTACACTATGGTGGAGAAGATCTTTCGGAAGTCGGTAGAGTTCTGCAATGAACATGAGGTGTGGAAGCTGAACGTGGCTCATGTGCTCTTCATGCAGGAGAACAAGTACAAGGAGGCCATTGGCTTCTATGAGCCCATTGTCAAGAAGCACTATGATAACATCTTGCAAGTCAGTGCCATTGTGCTGGCCAATCTTTGTGTCTCCTACATCATGACCAGTCAAAATGAAGAGGCAGAGGAGCTGATGAGAAAGATTGAGAAGGAAGAAGAGCAACTCTCTTACGATGACCCTGAGAAAAAGATCTACCACCTTTGCATTGTTAACCTAGTGATTGGCACACTCTACTGTGCCAAAGGAAACTATGACTTTGGCATCTCAAGGGTAATTAAAAGTTTGGAGCCTTATAACAAAAAATTAGGCACAGATACTTGGTATTATGCTAAAAGATGTTTCCTGTCCTTGCTGGAGAACATGTCCAAGCACATGGTCATGCTTCGGGACAGTGTTATTCAAGAATGTTTGCATTTTCTCGAGCAGTGTGAACTATATGGCAGGAATATCCCTGCTGTTATTGAGCAACCACTTGAAGAAGACAGGCTGCACAGTGGGAAGAACACAGTTACATATGAAGCTAGGCAGTTGAGAGCACTGATGTATGAGGTCAGTGGGTGGAATATGTAAATACTGTGCCATTACTGCATAAGATGAAGATGGATTTTGATTCCCATGTTTTATTTTAACTTTTTATTTCATGGACCCTGTGTATCCAAAGTAGTGTGTTTTCTCTTTGTATTGTATTGTATTTAAATATATTTGTCCTACTGTTTGGCTGTATTGAATGGAATATTAGCAGAGGTGGGCTAGCAGAAAATTAACGTATATATTGACTAGTAATATCCTCACGTCAGGGATATTTTATATGTTTTTTAGGATATCACCACGTAAAGAACCTTTTTATAGAAATGTTGTGAAGGTTCTTCTGTATACATGGCTTAATTAATATGAAGCTACAATAACTAGCTTTTATAATCTGTATGTCAACACTTTGAAATAATTTCCTTCTATCAGTTTTGTGACTAGACTTCAAGGAAATCTGTTGTAAGGCCATTTCTTTAGTTCATTTCCCTGTTCTGGGAAATGCTTTCTCTGTCTTTTTTTTTTTTTTTAACTGCCCTTTTCGTATATCTTATTATACTAGTTGTATTTTCTAATACAAAAATTATTTTTGTATTATAAACATGAAGCTACAAAAATTAGCAGGGTTTTCTGTTATACATACCCTTTCTGGCTTCAGACAATTCATAACTATGTTGTGCCTATGCCTGTTGAAACATATGTTCCTACTTTGGTATCTTCGTGCAATCCAGATCTCTACTGGGCACTGTCCAATTGTCTTGTAAAGGTTGTTCTCTTCTTTATACACCCTGCATCACTATGCAGTGATTAACTTTCTTAAAGGATTTATATTTGTACCCTTAATCCAGTTTCTTACTTTAGATTACTTCCTCCGTACTGCCTACATGCACAGTAAGAGTTCAAGTTTCAAGAAATTTTGACTCTGACAAGTCTAGTTTGTTAACAATGGCTTACATGCAAAGAGAAAGGAGATAAGCATTTTTGACCAGTGTTTGTTTTCTTCAGTGCTTGTGGTCAAAAATCTAGATGCAGTGACAGTTCCCCTTACATACACTTACTTTGCTTTGTCTCCTCCTTGTTCTGCTGTGTCCACTGGACCTTTTTTTGCATCCCCTCATCCCACAATCTGTCATTTTTATAAGGTTGATCAAGAATGACAGGCCCTTGACTAATAACATCAAACGGGAGGCTTAAACAGTTTCAACACTGTTGAACTAAGTGTGTTCACCCATTGGGAGAGAAAGCTCTAGCACTGGGTAAAGTTGCTCTTTAGATTGTCAGACAAGGGAAATGAGTGTGTTTGTGGTGATATTCAAGCTTAACAACTGTTTCTAAAATGATGCTGAACATCTTTTGGTCCAGTCTACATGTGCAAAAATGAAGTTTTCAGCACTAGATCAACTTCACCCATTATCAACAGGCAAATGTCTAGTGTAGACAAATCCAGAGAATTCCATTTGGCACAGAGGCCTAGAAATAAGTTCTCCAGGGTTCATTACTACTCTGTGGAGCCAGACAGCCTCCTTCTCCCCACACTGCCATATTACATATTTTCCACAACTCTTTCCACTGAGCTAAAGACCTGTGATTTCATATTTTGTTCATATTCATGAAGCACAGCAACAGGGAGTAAAGCGTGTTTCCAATTTACACTAGAATTTAATTATATATCGTACAACATAAATAGTATGACTTTTAAAAAGTCACTCAAACTGCTAAAGAATGAAATATAGGCTGTGGAGAGGGACAGGGGGTATCAAGGCTTTAATAGTCAAGCATGAATGATCATCAGAACTCAGCGAAGAGGTTAAAAAAATTGCTTTGCGTATATATGCATGTCAATGCAAATATTAAATCCCCTCCCAGCAGATTAATTGTGTAGAATGAAGAGCACTTTATAGTTTTAGTTTAGTTTAGTTTAGACCTGTGATGTTTCCATGCTCTGTTTGCACATAACCCGGCTCCTCTCCAATCCCAGTCAAAGCTGGTTAATTATACGATCTGGAAACGTTTGCAAGTTCACTCTCTGTAATGTGGCCTCTGCCAAAGAAGGTGGGTCTCAGGAGCATACTGCCTAAGAACCGCATAGCAACACATTTGTTGACGTCACACTGCGCAGGGTCCGGAGAGAGAGGCCACAGTAGAAATGAGCACACAAGGCACCTTTGCCTTAGAAGGCCCTGTCCACAGCTCTCTGGGATTCATGAAGATCACGACTTATCTGTTCCTGTAAGCGTTTGTGCACTCCTATTTGGGAATAACTTGCATGGAAGGGAATGGGGTTCTTAGACTGTGTGAAATGGTAGAGATGTTAATGTTACTGTATTACCTACCACCAGTCAGTAGAGGGTGGAAGTGCTTGCTGCATGTACAAAGTTTGTTTCCTTCTTCTTTGACAAACCGCAGAAAATAACGTGAATACTAAAGTGCTTTCCTTACACACCCTGCCTTCCCTAGCTGCCTCCCCTCCCCCAATAAAATCTGTGCACTAAGGACTACATCGCTGCTGTGCTTTTCTGGAAAAGTTCCTACTGCTATCTTTGAAAACCTTGTTTTATGGCATCTCCTACTACAAAGTATTTGATTGTGAAACTTACAAAAGTCATAGCCAGTCTTCTAACCATCTTCAAACTGCATTTAATATTACCAGTGTCTGGTTTGCATACAAGTACAGTTTTGGGGGAAAGGCACATACATTTTTATTAAGAAGAGGGCATGGATACAAAAAAAAATGGTTATGCTGCTTAGCAAATAATCTGTCCAGGCCACGTGCCTGCACACTTCTGCTTTGTGCATGATCAAGATTGTTGTTTTTGTTTTAAAAACAAACCAAGAAAACCAAAGCCACACTACTCAAATATGTCTTACTGAGGAGTTCACTGAAGCCAAACATTGCTTTTTCAGCATGAGCTCCTAGTTTAAGTTCAGCAGCGGTTCCTCCTCTCTCACAGATATCATGATCCTACAGTGAAATTATCGTTTCATTTTAAAGAACAGCTGTGAAAATGAATCTAGTGTCATATAACTGACCTCAAGTCGTAAAAGAAATGCCACTTATAGATTCTAAGGTCAGAAGGGACCCCCTATGATCATCTGTTCTGACTTTCTATAGACCACTCTGCATGGAATGTCCCGAAAATGATTCCTAGAGTACGAACTTCTCAACAGGCCTATTCCTTTGGGTGACAAACAGTGTTTCCTGTAAGCTGTGTGCGTGTGTAGTGGCTCAGGAGAGATTCAAATGCCACACAGCTGACTAGCCAAGCTGGAGGGCTAGATTTTGTTATTTCTAGGGGTGGTGCACATTCACACATGCCTTGGTACAAATCAAAATGTATTCCCCACAGATGGAAATGCTTAGAGGGAACACTGGTGACAAGTCTGTGCTCTAGCAGGCAGGGTTGGTTGGTTTGTTTCTTTCATTCAATTACTCTTGCAATAATTACAGCACCTGCGGTGAAAGCCTTGAACTGCTGCTCTCCCAACAGTTCAAAATGAGGTATGAGGCGAAGAAAGGATGGAATGAAGAGTCAGCTACATGATTTACTTCATACCTCACTGTGAATCCTCTCAGTGTTTAAATCTCAGCAATTAATCAAATAGCTGCAGCCCTCAACAACAAAGTGGTGGTAACAGATGCTATGACCATGTCTATAGCTCTGCTTTCTTTTGATTGCAATCAAGGCAGAATTGACTTCAAAATAAAGCAAAGGCATAAAAGAGGAGAAGGAGATAAACAACATTGTTTACTAAAAGAGGAAAGATGCTTATTAAAGGCTTCTACTGATGGGCTGAGCTGTACTTCCACAGGATGAAAAAATAGAGGGCAAGAGTATTCTAGGGAAACTATTTTCCTCTAAAATCAGTGGGATTACTTACAGAAGTAATTATTCACTGACAGTGGGACTGACAGCTTCCCTGGGCATGCTGAAGCAGGGCTAGCTCCATGCCCCTGCAAAGGTAGGGCTGAGGGTAACCAGCCTTCAGAGCCCCTCAGACAACAATGCCCTCGAGCCTTCACCACTGCTGTAGAAGGGGTGGCCAGGAGCTCCAGACCGGTTTGTATTGCCAGGCCCCAGGGCAGTAGCGTCATTTGCCTGCCCTCTTCCACCCAATCAGCAGGCCTGTTCACTGAAAACCTGCTTTTGGTTTCCTGACATCCCCTAATACCTCACTGTAAGTAGAGCCTTTGAAATGAATGGGATACTTTTGTGGTAAGGTCCTGCTGAATGTGAGCAAGAGGGGCAGGGGCAGGCCCTGGAGGATAGTTGGGAGGCTTGAGATCCCAGTGCACATACAGCGGTGCTGAACATAAGAACTGAAAGATCAAGCTGCTTTTCTGGTCTCTGTACTTTTCTTTTTCTCCCCTTGGCTCTTCCTTCGGTCACTTAACAATGCTGCTCTTTCCTGACTACGCGCAGCTGCACCTGCTGCCTGGAGTTGGAGCAGCAGATGAGATTTTCACTGACGGCGCTTAGGGCTTGTTCCTACAAGGTGCTGAGTGCCCTCAACTCTCACTGACTTCAGTGACAGTTGAGGGCTTCAGCTGTAGTTGAGGTCTCTCAGAATGTTGCAGGATTAATGCTTAGTGCTGTATTAGGGCTGTGCTGTAGTTGTATCAACTGTTCCCTCTAATCTTGTCCATACACGTGTGGATTTTTTCCACCTATGTTCAGATTAAATTTTGTTATGTGCACTGAGGCATGTGTGAACATGCACCACCAGGAGAAACACAAACCTAGCTCTAGGCGCTCTGCTAATCAGCTGAGGCAACACTGGATTCTCTCCCGAGCGGCCACACAAGCACACAGCTTATAGGGAACACTGGTTGTAACTACAATGAAGCTCTGTTGACAACACTTCTGAACCTTTATGAGCCTGCATTGATACATGTAAAGTGCAATGGGTTATCAGCAATTTGTGGTGAGTTTTGTTTGCTGCAAATTACAGTAAGGTCTCAGAGCACGCGACCGCAGAGTGCGCAACCCCGCTCTTCCGCATCTGACCCCAAGTCCTGTAGTAAACCCTGTACCGCGATTTCCAGTTGTGCTTAACTTGCTCCCCACCACCCCCGGCCCTGGCTGAACCCCCCTCAGCTCTGCACGGCCCCAGCTTCACTCACCACCAGTGCATAGCTCCTGTTCACCCCCCCACCCCGCCTCCAGCTCTAGCTCACCACCCCTCAGGCACGGCTCCAGCTCACAACCTGCACCCAGCTCCGGTACAAGCCACCCACACCACCCCCTGCTGCTCCGCACAGCTCCAGTTCAGTCCCCCTTCCAGCTCACCACCCACGCACAGCTCTGGTTCCGGCTCATTCCCCCTGCCCCTCATGGCCCAGCTCACCACCTGAGCAGGGCTCCAGCTCACCACCCGTGCACAGCTCCGTCTCAACTCCACCCCTCACCCTGCTGCAGCCCTAACCCACCCCAGGCTTAGTCTCCCCGCACCCACCTCTTACAGCCCCAACCCACTGCCAGGCTTAACCCTCCCCAACTGCCCCCCCCGCCCCCCGGCACGCAAGGGCTCCGACCCTGTGAATAGATCTACATAGGCAGACCTTTAAATGAACTCTGTGCAGACCAAGATGGGTCTGATGCAGGCTTATCAGCTGATCCAATGTATAGTTCAATAAAGCAGAATGTATACTTTGGAATTCCTTCTCATTTCAACTGCAAAGCAGTGGCAGGAGGAGAGAATTGGCTACTTTGTCCACTTAACATCTTGCATATTAACAATGGTAGGATTCAAACACAGGTGAGCATAGATATACTCAGTGAGGAGCTCTCCTTTTCAATCAATAGGTTTTCAAATTTATGTTTCAGAAAAAAAGGGTCTGTGATAGGAAAGTTAATTCCTGTTTAAAAATCAGCACAGACATGACAACATTCAGGCTGCGAAAACTTTATAACCGTGTTTCCCAAACTTAAAACATCCACATACTCCTTTTGGGACATCAGCTTTATTGGTGTACCCCCTCATGTCTCAGTGCTTATCTCCTATTTTTTAATAATTTATTTGCTGCTGCGTACCCCTTGAAATCATTTCACATACCACCAGTGGTACAGGTACCATACTTTGGGAAACACTGCTGTATAAGAATGCTTAGCTATAAACAATTTTATACAAGTAAAATACAAACATATTAAACATTTGATAAGCATTTTAAGACACACTAATGCTAAATTTTGGGTTATGAATGTGCAAAATTACCTGGTGACCCTTAAGTGAACGGCCACGCTTGGGCATGTTAGGGTGAATTGCATGGGCACTTGAACAACGCGGTGAGGTACGTGGGGTGGAGGCATGGTCCAGAGACACTTTTAAATTGTTATAGGGAAATATGCCTCAGCACAAACAGGCTAAACCACTAACCCCACACCAAGAACTGAGGAACGAAGTGAATTGGGCAAGTCTAAACCAGTCAGCAACAGAATTTAGTGAATTGCTTGCAGACTGCACTATCTGCAGCGCCCCCCCGCCCCGCCCCCTGCCCCCGCCTCCCATCTAAAAGTGACAAACAGGAAAAACCTATACAGGAAAGATCCATGGCCTCTGACCTAGTAGCCCAGAGGCGCCAGCTGCATACCTTAAAAGGAAAACCTAAGCATGAGATGTATGGTTGTGTAAAATGGGGAGGGGGGCTGAGAAGGGCTGCAGGCAAAGAGAAGGAGAAGCAACCAGGATGTGATTTGTCAGGCCTCGGGTGGAGCCAGCAAATGGCAGGACCATAAAGGGGGGCAACACAACATAAGAAGGGAGAGGAACTCCCTAATCCTGGGGAGACCGGATGCTGTCTGCGACAAGGACTGATCACCCTTGGAGCACAGCTTATTTGCTCCTCAATGAAGATGACCCCAACCACCAAAACCTAAAAACATGCATTTAAGGCCACATAGATTACATTGTACACATTAGAGGCATAGGTGATATTTCTTACAGAGACAGATTTTAATAGGTCATCCTACACCTAGTCACAACCGAGAAAATGATTAACGTGGCTCTCTAAAATGCTTAGTCTAAGATGATACCAGTATGTCACTCGAACAGTAACCGCAGACCAACTTGAAAACTTTTCTGTGAGCGCAGTTTTTGTACAGAGATTTCCACAAACATCTGTGCGCTTTTACTATAAATTTCTATGGTTCTGTTCCATCAAACTGAACTTTGCAATAAATAGCACCATCTCACTTCATGAAAGGACTGTTTCCCTCTCACTCACCCAGTAACAAAATACTTTACTTGTAGTCAGACATGCACAAAGCTGCAGCTTTCTGTCACCTGCTTACCCAACACCAACCTCTTAGAACTGATGGTAACTAAGGAACACCAGCATTGCTTAATATGATAGTATTAACATATCTGTATATATTCTGACCTAATTTGACCTAGCCCAGTTCCTTTCAGAATAGAAAAGCAAACATGCATCTATATTAGAAGAAGTGAAATAATCTTCTAGTGGATCAGCCATTCAGATTTTTGAGATGTGGGAATTACTATATAATACTATAATCTATTCTTAATAAGTCATTGCAGTCAATCTACACACTAGCCCAGCTCATAGTTGCATTCCTTTACATTGTCTTCTTTAGTCAATATAATCATGCCTCTCTAGACTTGCCCCCGGGCCCTCACTCATACTCTCTCCCTCTATTTCTGTTGATGTTCATGGCTCTTTCTTTCCCAGGAGTATCTCCGCAGGAGTTTTACTCCCTCTTTTAGGGCCATGGAATCATAGAAAGGTAGGGCTGGAAGAGATCTTGAGAGCTCGTCTAGTCCATCTCACTGTGCTGAGGCAGGGCATATGATGCACAGACAGAAGACATTTTGACTGAATTTTGTCAGCTTCATTTTACTGCACTTTGTGCCTGCTGGCCAGGAGAACTGAACTGGCTAATATCCAAACACTGCTGTACGGGGAATACCTATTACAAAACGTCCTTCCTCCCTAATGTAAAAATAACACAATTTTTCAGAAATCAATATACCCCATAAAGCTATTTGTTTCATTGTCCTCTGATTCATTATAGTTCAAACAGTCTAGACAAGCAGACACGTAAAAGCTCACATCTGCTGTATCTGATTTCACTGATGTGCTGATTGTATTTATCACTGTAGCTTCTACTTGGATTTAAGGGATCTGCTTTTGCATCAAAGTCCTGGGATAAGGTTTGTTCTGGGAGCGCATAAATCCTCAGACTAGCCCCTGCAGAAGGGCTCACAGCATTTTATGGTGAAACAAAAGGCACATCTTCATGTTAACTATTACTTTAAAAATGAGGATAACAAAAGTGTATTCTATATAATTACAACTGACTCATAGCTACAAATAAGACATTTGTCGGTCGATCTCCACTGGGAAATATTGCCTGATTTCTATGTGTGACATTATCCTTATCCTGGCAGCAAATGCCTTTGTGTAACCTTCAGAGATAGCTGTATTAGATTGATGCATGCCATTCTCCAGCATTGCTACAGAGGGTGCTGCTAAGCCACAGTTTGGCACATAAACCACCACCTTGTTCTCCCAGAGGAGGTCAGTACTCTGACATTGAATCTGAGTGCTGCAGCGTGGTTAGGAACCCAAATCATGTGTGAAAGAAGAGAGGCAGAGTGGAGGGAAAAGCCGCTGCACGCAGCTTTCACTACTAAAACATGACAACAGGGACACCAACCCCAAAATCATGAATAAAAGACGAATGGGCTCTGGCATAGAAAACACAAAAAAGCCTTCAAGATGTTGCACTCCCTCAACTGCCACTGTGGACCACAGAAGTCATAACCAGGGAAAGCTCATCATTTCCCAGAACTGAGCCCAAACAGCCGATCTATGAAATCCAGCATTAACAATGAAATAACCAGGACCGAGAGTGAAACAAATGTATGGCTAATGCTCAAACCAGCTGGACAGAGGGAAAGGCAGGTCAGTACCCTCCCTGACAGTACACAGCCTTTCCCCCAGAGCCAGGTGAGTCACTCCTTCTCCCAGCGTTCACCAGTTGTAAGAGGAAAAAACAATGAAGCCCAAAATGTTTGCATAAATGCAAAAAATGATGACACTGTCCCCTCACACTAAGGCTGTGCTCCTTCAGGACCAGGTTCTGCTGGCCCTTCTGTGGCTATGTCTATGCTAGAGGGTTTTGTCAACAAACTGTCAACAAAACCCCGGGAGCAGCCAGATTCCCAAGGCGTTCCGTCAACGGTAAGTTGATGGAACGTGGCACTTTTGTCGACAGCTTTATCCCGCTCCCCCATGAGGAAGAATGCCTCTGTAGACAGATTCTGTTGGCAGGAAGTTGGTCTGGACATTCTGGGGGGCTTTCTATCAACAGAGAGAGTTTCCGGGACACGAGGCAGCCCTGTCTGCTGTGCTTCCAGTTGGCCATTTTGCTGAGAGAGCATCCAGGAAGCTGACAGAGCAGATCGCTCTTTTGATTCACTGTACAGTCCGGCCACAATCTGTTGACAGAAGTTTTGTTGGAAGTTGTTATAGAAATACTGGACCTCTGAAAATGAAGCAGGAAGAATTTTCAGCTGTTATGCCTAGTTCTAGTCATGTCTAGCCCTGGACATGAAATACAGAAGTGTATGTTTGATCCTGTAAAAGGATGTAAGTTATCATGAGTAATGCACTGTTTCGTTTTGCAAATTGCTGTAGTAAAGGTGGTTATAAGAACGATTAGACCAAAAAAAAAAAAAAGGCAAAACACTAACATTTTATTTCTTGTTGATAATTTCTCTGAGACTTCAATGTCTCATTCTGGCCTCTTCTGTATGTCTAGAGAGGTGATTCTAATATTCGCTGTAAAATGTAGAGATTCCCTAAAGGGCACACAGAAGAAATTCTCTGCTTCAAATTCAAACCTGATGGTACATACCACATCAGGGGATCCTTTTTATCAGCAGGATGCTCAGAAGGGATGAATGATTTACTCACATAATCTCTTAAACCTTGTACTTTCAGATTCTAGAGTAGAATTTATGGCATTTTTATCTTTTGGTCCTAAGCCTCCCCAGCAAAATTCCTCTATGAAATCTGAAACAGTAGTCATCGATTTTCTAGCTGATGAAATTTCAAAGGCATGTGTTTTTCTGTGATAGAGTCACAGCAGGCCTCTGCTTTAGCTTTGGTGTTCCCTCCTGTTTGAAATCAGAGAATGACTCCTTAGGGATGCATGTTAAATGGATACCTCCCATCTTTTGCATTTGAAAACACAAAGGATTTGTATTAACCTTCCATAATTTAAGATTACATTAAATTCTAGGGGATTTATTTATCTAATTTCTTTCTTTTTCTTCAAATAGAGATCAATTTACATGGCAAGCCTAGAAAACTAATGGCTTCATTTTGAGTTTTAATCTAAACAGTCAACTCTGAGTTAAAGATGATGAGGATAGGAATGTATACAGCCAACATTTGCCTAGAAAAAGGATTCTGTGTACTACAGCAAACGGTATTACAAAGAAATCAAAACTGATCTGTGGGTGTTTTTATTTTTCTTTGTAAATCTCTACATTCATCAGTGTTCTCTCTTACTTGACAAAATGCATATTAGGGCTGATTCTAAATTTTGCTTGTAGTGGTTTTACACAGGTGAAATACTGTTTATTCTAGTGTAACTAACCCTGAATTATATTGGCATAAATAAAATCAGAATGAAGCCTGTTGATTTGAAACAAACTTTTTTATTTTCTCTAATTAGTTGGCTATCACCATTTTTTGTTGTGGTGTACCTCAGCAGGGTCCAGGCTAAAGTCCTCAATTGGGTCTCTTAGGAGTTGAAGCAATGAAAAGAATAAATAATACTAATATCCAGTTTCATTATTTGAGCTTTAACTGTTAAACCAGGAACAATGTGCTCATCTGGAATGCTGATCAGCACAGTATAACATCTAGAAACACAAACCTGATTTTAGAAGACTTAGGATGCAGTTCTGCTCTCATTGAGCATAATCACACTTGTGCCCTTAGAACAGGCACGTCATGTTTCATTTCCAAAGAAACTAGTGAATCGACTTTAGACTGTAAAGTGTTTGATTGCCCCCTCATACCATTTTCACACCAGGATAATTCCACTTATCTGATGGCACAGATCCTGATTTACATCAGTCTAATGTGACAATAGAATCAGGCCCATAGGATTCTAAAAAAGCCATGAGAGGGTCATCATTTTATATAATCACAATAATTCCATTTACATCAAGGGAGCTAAGCTGATTTCTATCGGTGGAAGATCTACCCCTTAGTTATACCAAGAAATCATTTCATTGGCTTAATTACTCCCATGAAATTCAGAGCACTTTGGATTTGTTCACCAGAAAAATTCCCTTTAATTAAAAATTGGATATTAATTTACTAAGACTGGGGGAAAAAACACACACACAGAATTGAAAGAACATTGCTCTAACGGGAAATGTTTGACTCCTGCTTCTTCATCCCTGAAAGTAAATTCAGTCCTAAATGCCTCTGAGCACTACCAGAATGCCAATAATTACTAAAAGGGTCAGATCCTTGCTTGGTCTAAGTTAGTGCTGCTTTACACCAGCTGGGGAGCTGACCCATGCACATCAACTAATCCTGACAACACTTTATATTAATATGTTAACATTTTGATTTCCTCTTGAAAACTATTAATGTAATCCACTCCTCTGCTCTGATAAAGGATAGCAGGCAGGAAAGCTTATGTTATGCTGTCTGGAAAGCTATTTCATATATATATTTGTGACTTGCTTAATTACAGCTTCCTACGCTAACATTCTTCTGCTTTCTTTAAAAAGGCAAATTTGTCCATAATCAAATCTCACACACAACTTCCTAATGTTACTCGCCTCCTCAACCTGTAGAATAGGAAATAAAACAAACATCTTAGTAATCACATCACACATCATTGCTAGTAGAGTTAAGAACATAGACAATGTGTTTCTGACTAGCATCGTGAAAAATATTCTGTCCATTGCACCACAAACAATGAAATGTGACTTGTAAGTGCTTCAGGATGGATGGAGCTGTCATGTGGGAGACAGCGCCTCAGTGGGCTTAATTCTGAAAGGATTGGTCTCAGTGGGAGCAAAGGAGCTCTTTGCTATCACTAAGGTACTCTTTGGAGCAGGGGAGTATCTGTACCAGTAGTGGCCTCAGGACGTGCAGGAGGGGATTAGAAAAGGACAGAGGAATCCCTCCAGGAAAGGTGGGGCGCATCTGGATTGGAAAAGATGTGTCATATGACATCTAGCTGAACACTGTGAGCTGTGTGAGAGTCAAATTACGCATGTTCCCTCGTGCGCTACTTACATACAGAAGCTAATTTCATTCCATTACAAAGGCCTAATTCCTCAGATGGGGGGAACTGCTTATGGTCCTGTGGATTTCTTCAAAAAGTCGGGGAAACTAATCCTTGATTCTTAATTGAAAAACCTATCCGCTTCCCACATTCTTTTATTCTCCATTGGCATTTGATTCATTTCCTGTACCACTCATTCTGCTCCAGTTTTCACCCTATTTTTATTACTGACTTTTTACTCCCCCCACTTTATTCACACTTCTATCAAAATGAAATCTGAACCCAGTAATAAAGATGGAGTTACTGTCAAAATTTCAAACCCATAATAAGAATCAAAAGGAGGTGACATAAGTTCATCCCATTCCTGATAAAACAATAAAGGCAATTTAACATACAATTCTATAGTTATGTGCAACAAATGCAACATTGCTGGGGCAGGAATGGAAATCTCACTTCTCCAGTGACCATGCTTCTGGGAAGTTTCAGCAATTTTTCCCATTTCTCAAGATATTAAGTTTGAGCACAAGAAAGATGCCACGTAAGCTCACTGTGACATTATAGTGAAGTTAATAAAAGTCCACAAAACTTGGCAAAGTCTTGGATTTTGTAAAGTGTTTTATTTATGTTTGTGAGCAGGGTAAGGTAGGGGGGAAGAAAGTGAGAGAGAGAACTGATTAGGGCAGGACCTTTTGGGGAAAATCCACTTTCTTTTAAAGAACAGGTGGGCAAAGTTCAACTGTAGGCAGAATATGACTCAAGATTTCTACTGCGCATCTTTAATATGGAGTCTCAATTATACAAATGGCCCTGAGCAGAGGGTCTCCGTGGTTGGTGTCCAACCAGGAGGAGGGCTTTGCAATGGTTAGGTACATTGTACACTAGGTACATTGGGGTTGTCACTGGTCTGTGGTGAAACCACACTACATTATGGCACTCCTATAGTATCCAGGAACCATAGGGAACTATGGGAGGCAGAGTGTGAGTTAGAGTGGATGCTAGGGGTCAGCAGGTGCCTGCATGGTCCCAGAATACAGGGAGTACAAAAATGGCTTAAAACCATTTTAATGTCCTCCCAATAATCTCAATCCCTGAGCCAACCACAAGAACGTAGTAACTGAGAATTAAGCCTCTAGTCTTCAAAGAGTATGGCCACGTCTACACTACCGCTCCCTTTCGGAAGGGGTATGTAAGTACAGCAGGTCAGAAATGCTAATGAGATGCTGATAATGAATTGGGAAGAAGGGCACTGTAGAAATTGGGGGTTCCTTTCAAAGTACCCCGTCTCCACCACTAATTTTCAATTTGAAAGCAGCACATACTAAGTAGTGGGGACATACTCTGTGAGATGAGGAGTTTTACCCAAGGTTCTAATCCCAACCATTCCATAAGTCCATGGTGAGACACTGTGCAGAGGACAATCTCTTGCTATCACAGTTTCCTTATTCTTAAAATGGACATAATTATACCTGCTCCCCTTCGTAAAGGGCTTCGAGATCTCTGGAGGAAAGGCATTAGTTATAGTAAAGGCAAAGCATGCTCATTAGATGATAGAGGGCACAGCAATTTCTGTTGGCTTTCATGGGAGGTCTAAAAGCCTGTGCAGTGTGCGTTGAAATTTAAAAGATTCTATTCTGGTGTTACAATTTTTTTGTCCTTTGACAAGAAATTTTCTTCCTTATGGCACTTCCATGACATAAGAGGAGTATTTGTCTACCTGGAAAATATGAAAAACACAACTCTATATCAGCAGCACCAAGCCAATGGTGGCAGAGGGGTTAATTGATGAAAAGATGAGACCAGAGACTTTGGTTTTGCTCATATAGAAGCAAAGCCCATGAAGTCATGACTTGACCATACAATAGGGCTATGTCTACATTAGAGAGTTTTGTAGACAAAGCAGGGGTTTTGTCAACAAAACTTGCAGCACATTTACATACAAAATGAGTTTTGTCAACAGACACTGTCTACAAAAAAGCTGCGTAGACACTAGCTACAGCTACGCTACAGAGAGCTTTCGAAAGAGCCCTTCTGGAAGATCTCTCCCAAAAGAACCTCTTTCGAAAGAGTGCATCCACACATAAAAAAATTGGGTCAAAAGCATGATCTGCTCTTTCGAAAGAGAGCATCCATACGGCCCCTGCTCTTTCAAAAGAGCGGACCAGGGATCAAAAAATCCGGTGCCATGAGGACAGCTCTTTTGAAAGAAGGGCCCTCTGGAGCATCTACACACATTTTCTTTCAAAAGAAGCTTTGAAAAGAAGGCACTCTTCCTGAAATGGGAAAGGAATAGTGTTTTTTAAAGGAGCACCGCATTCTTTCAAAAAAACACTTTTTGTGTGTAGACGCTCCAGGGGATCTTTCGAAAGAGCCCCCTTCTTTTGAAAGATCTTTTGAAAGAACTTACTAGTGTAGACACAGCCTAAAATAATAACCAGAAACTCCTGTTCTAATCCCAGATGTGCTGATGACTCACTGCACCTATAGATCATTGCTCCTAGGGCCAAAGAGTCTCATCTCTAAACCACCCCGCTCAATTCTCAAAAATACGTAAGATACTAGATCAATACCTAAAGGCTACATCTACACTACAGTGATCTTTCGAAAGAAGTCCTTCCAGAAGATCTCTTCCAAAATAATTTCTTTAGAATGAGAGTGTCCACATACAAAAATGCAGGTCAAAAGAGTTATCTGCTCTTTCAAAAGTGTCCATGCAGCCCCCACTCTTTCAAAAGACCAGGCCAAGGATTGAAAAATCAGGTGCCGTGAGGACGGCTTTTTCAAAAAAACAGAGCCCACAGAGGCCACATCTACACTAGTCTCCTCCTTTTGGAAGGGGGTATGGTAATGAGGGGTTTCGGTATGCATACTTGGCTTAATCTAATTCTTGACGTCCCCCCCAAAGCCCTCCACTCTCTGATTTGCTCACCTTGATTATCTTTTTCTGATTTGTCCTCCTTGCTCACTGTTTTTGGTTCTCTGTGCCTTAAACATTGAGTCTGTTCTGGTCTGGCTGTGGTCTGAAGAAGTGGGTCTGTCCCACGAAAGCTCACCTAATAAACTATTTTGCTAGTCTTTAAAGTGCTACTTGACTGCTTTTTGTTTTGATAGTGTATAAACTAGCACAGCTTCCTGTCTGTTACTAGAGGTAGAAATGTGTCAGTACAGGCTACACTCCAAGAGGAGCCACTTTGCACCAGAAAAGAGAATCAGAGATACACTTTCTATACAAATGGCCCAAATATGAGGAAACATAAAAATATTTATTTAAATGATACAAAATAATCAAACTATTAGGAGGGGAAGTTGCATTTGACTCAGATAAACAAGGGAGATGCTGTCATGCTATGGAGCAACAGTCCTTTGCACCTAGGCTGTACATTCGTGATAAATGGACAGATGAAGCACACACCATGGAGGGGGTCCCTACCATGGATTGCTTATCCTGACAGACTGTTGAGGGATCATCCATTTCTTAGACTTTGGCCACACATGTATAGCTTGTCATATCAATCAAGACTCACTGTAGTTAACTGAGTTATGTGGCTTTGGGAACATTTTGTGCCTTGTTTCTTTACCTGTTTTATGGGAATAGCGATCATCAACACAGGATGCATCCTGTCCTGAGCTATAGCCATTTTACCTTGCTGATTATAACGGGGTCGTGTGGAGTGCTGGGGCGGAATTTGAACTACAGGCATTAGGGAAATTAATGTTTTTAAAAAGCAGATGTGACACCCCACAGAGGTGCTAAGTATAGACATTCCTTGCCCATTTACAATAAATAAATAAATCAGCTTCTTTCTCTATACTTTCTACGGCACGAAACTTCAAGCACCGCACCCCATCACAAATAGGAAGAGACATGCACTGGCACACACCCATCCATCCTTCTTGGCAGAGTAGAAACTCCCCATTTGGAGACAAACACGTATTTGGTATGGTTGATGGGAGAACTTGGTATAATGTTGTATTTCACCTTAACACTCTGAACCCCTAAGGATTCAACAAGGAAATCTATAGACACGAGCATGTATATAAGAGTTAAAAACCATGTTCCATGGACATTTGATGATTTTACAGGGCTGCTGGCAGGACTTGAAGTCAGGGGAATCCCACTGGTGATTTGTACTTTGAAACAGGAGGACCTGAGCTGCCTCATTTCCAGGAATTTGATTTCTGGCACCAGCTGTTTATTCGATTCTTGGCACTACTCCCCCAAGCAAGGCAAACCCCAGCCTCCTGCAGAGGCTGTAACAAGCACTGCTTATTTTTATCACATCACGGAAATTCCTTGCTCTGCTTTGCACATTTTAATTTTTTTTTTTATACCTGCCAATTCTCACACCTAGGAAGTGAGACTTTCATCTTACTTCTCATTGAACTCTCTTTTTAATTGGATTTCTCCCCTAGCAACTGGACTTACCCAAAGTTATTTCCCTGAGAAAAACAACCCTTGTCTCAACAAACTAGAAAACCTGGGCTTTGCTTGATATACACCCTAGTTAAAATAAACAATAACATTCATATTTTCCTTCAGGCTCCACCAGAGCACTGGTCAACCATTCAGTAACTGGCTCATATTTCTTCTTTCAATTTATAGCCTCATACACAGACAGTCACTAATGCAATGTCCTAGGGTTTTGTGAAGAATGGTGCAGGATGTATAATGGCTTTCTAGCTACCTATGCTGAACATCTTCATTGCAGATACACAGTTCAGTGATCTGTTAAGCACTTCTGAGATGATGCAGCGTGTAAAAAATACTACATTCTTGTAAATGTCAAGAGGAGTTACTGGTATTTATCGAAAAAGTAACTGTTTTACTATTTCCAGTTCTGTGGAGCAAATATGCTGTATACTTTAGAGTTCAGCTCCAGTAGCTCCATGGTTCTGTGTGGTCACGATTTTTAAGGTCATAAGTAGACTAAGACGACCCAGGTAATCCAGGATTGTTTCTGGCCCCTTTAAAATATTAAGACCTCAGGAAAAAGCAAATGACTTTCAGAAGAAAATAAAAAAAAAAATAGGGATGAGTAGCTCTGGAATGTGAAACTTGAAAGCCTTTTAATACTTTAGTTTGCATCTCCCACAGGGCCTGAGGGTATAGCTATATTTGGGAATAAAGTCAAATTTATTGAAGCTGACTTTTTAACACTAAATTTTATAAAGTCAAATTTGAGTGTCAGAACTGCTCACAAAGTCGATTTAGTGCGTCCCCACCAGGTTACCTAAGTTTGACAGTAGCAGCAGTGCATTGTGGGAACCTACCCCACAGTTCTTGCACACCCATTGCATTTTGGGATTCTGTGCCAGTGTCTGGTGGGAAAAAAAACATTGCCACAAGTGGTTCTGGGTTTCTGATGTCATTACCACAGACTGCATTTCCCTCACTTCCTGCTTCCCGCTTACAAGAAACAGACAAGGGAATTTTCGCGCTTCTCTTACATTGACTGCCGCCCGCCATTACAGAGAATAACATGGATCCCGAGATGCTTCAGTGTTTGGTGCAGTGTTTTGTGATGACTTCACACACTGCAATGCATTCTGAATGTAATGCACATGCACTATCAGTGCATTGGTGCTGGGGGCACTAACAGATGTGAAGATCTGGAAAGCAGCACCACGGCATTGTTGGCAGCACTGGAGTCACGGCACAGCATGGAGCACATGGTCTGGACCCACAAAACCAGCTCAGACTGGTGGGAGTGCATCATTTTGCAGTCATGGGATGATCAGCAGTGGCTGCAAAACTTCCACATGGGTAAGGTCAATTTCATGGAACTTTGTCAATTGCTGTTTCCTGCCCTGAAGCACAGCTAGGGGAATGAGACCAGCTTTGACGGTTGAGACATGTGTGGCAATTTCTCTGTGGAAGTTTGCAACACCAGACAGCTACCAGTCAGTAGGCAAGTTTGGAGTGGGCAAATATACAGTGGGGGTTGTTGTTATCCAGATAATCAAGGCAACCAACAAGCTTCTTGGGTCTGTCCCACGAAAGCTAACCTAATAAACCATTTTGCTAGTCTTTAAAGTGCTACTTGACTGCTTTTTGTTTTAATAAGCTTCTTGTGTGAAAGACAGTGACTCTGGGGAATGTGCACGAGACAGCAGATGGACTTCCTGCCATGGGGTTCGCAACTGCAGTGGGGCCAGAGAGGGAATGCACATCCCCATCCTGGCACTGGACCACGAGGCCTCAGCATACATTAGCTGCAAGGGGTACTTCTTTATGGTGTTGCAGGTGTTGGTGGATCACAAATGTCATATCACTGACATCGACATGTGGAGGTCAGGAAGGGTGGTGCACAAATCTTTAGGAATTCTGGTCTGTTTAGAAGGCTCCAGACTGGAATTTTCTTCCCAGACCAGAAGATCAACACTGGGGGGCATGGAAATGCCCATAGTGATTTTTGGTGATCCTGCTTACCCCTTGATTCCTTGGCTCATGAAGCCATACACAGGCATCCTAGACCCCAGTAAGGAGCTCTGCAACTTCAGGGTGTTGCAAGAAAAAATTATCTTTAGCGCATGCTGTGGTCTGTGACTCAAAATACTTTGCTTAACTGAGTTTGCTAAGCTCAGGTTTGAGTCAAAGTAAAACAAAATGACCAGATAGGCCACATCTAACAATAAACACACAGTCTTCAAATCAAGATTCCATAATTTAATTCACCTTTCAGGCGGCTTTGCGTTTTAATCTACCCATTTATTTCTAATTGACCAGATTAATTATTCCCACCTTGCTCTTTGACAGGTAGGTCACGGTTCCTTTTCACGGTATTAATGAACTAATTCAGGTTTCCCCCTTGTAATTAAGAGTGTGAGTTACAGAGACCACATTTATAAAATCAGTTTAGCACACAGTTAAATGAACTTTTTATTGAAGAAAAATATATGACAACAGTTATTTCTCATTTCAAAAGGAATTTAGTTTCTATTGCATTTTCTTGACTGACCAAAAGCCCATCTTTTTAAGCTGGCAATAAACAAGGACACAATTTGATTACAGACCAAATCATAAACAGTGTCCAATGCCCACAAAATGCAGAATGCTCATTCCATTCCTACATTGTTTCCTTATTACTGCCATTTAGTTGATCCTAGGGTGCAAATTTAAAGACAGCCGATGAAATATGTAACTATATCAACTTGAGTCTATCAAATATTCTAAATTCTTCTCAAGATCTTCCATGATCAATAAAAAAAGAATTTGGAGCACTCTACTGTGATGGTTTGATGCATTTCAATTGTTCCATTTGTTTTATTTGCTTTGTTTTAGAGGCGACTGGAGGAACATTCAAACTGTGTAGCTGTGTTTGTGCTTGTCTGAGACCTTCCTTATGTATAGACTATGAAGAAATGTTGGGAAGAGATATGCAAATTGTGGTGCGCGATTTGCTTATCTTTTTCTGCTTTTCTGCCGAGTGAGGATCTTCTGAAATTTGACCAGCCTATGAAGCACCAAATTTCAGAAAAAACTCCTGATTTGGGCCATCCCTTCTTCCTCTGAGAATGAGATTTACAGGGCTGTCAAAAGAATGTGTCTGCTTTTTTGAAAGTGTTCTTGGAAAAGGAGACACGTTCCTTGAATGCAGCAGACCTTTACCAAGATACCCCGGAAAAGGGCTGAAGTCTACATATAGACCTTGTCTCTCACACTATCAGAAATTGATATTACCTCAGCAACATTGTCTCTTTACTGCAATCAATGAAGTAGTGGATCTTTCTTAGCGTATAGAACTTGCTTGTGCATTTATAACAAAAGTTTGTTTGAATACTTTTGTTGTCCTTTATCTCACTCTATGGCCATGTCTACACTAGACATGTAGTCTAATGGCCATTTCGAAGTTTATTAATGAAGCGCTGAAATACATATTCAGCACCTCATTAGCATGCGGGTGACTGCGGCACTTCGAAATTGATGCGGCTCGCTGCTGCGCAGCTCGTCCAGACAGGGCTCCTTTTCGAAAGGACCCCACCTACTTTAAAGTCCCCTTATTCCCATCTGCTCAAAGGAGTAAGGGGACTTTGAAGTGGGTGGGGTCCTTTCGAAAAAGAGCCCCGTCTGGATGAGCTGTGCAGCGGTGAGCTGCGTCAATTTCAAAGTGCCACAGCCGCCCGCATGCTAATGAGGCTCTGAATATGTATTTCAGCACTTCATTAGTAAACTTCGAAATGACCATTTTGAAGTTTTTGGCTAGTGTAGAGGTAGCCTATATAAATAAGAGTTTTTACATTTTGATGTACAAAGCCAGTTGTTTCCCCGGAGAATGTGTGTACACCACCTAACCTATGCAGGCTCTCCATGGAACCTCCTTGCTCTGGATTGCATTGCTTGTCAACACAGGGAGCAAGGAGACACCACCCTACCCCCAGTGCTGGGAATGGAATTACTGGGGAGGAGAAGAAGGAAGATGCTGGGCTAACGTGACCATATTTCCCTATGTGAAATACAGGACAGCTGGTAAGATTGCTTGCAATTAAGAGAATTCAATGGCAATCCATTAGAACTATGCAGTACAAACATTCAATATAACATTAAGTTGACTGAGCCCCCATTTAAACCATATACCACATCATTGTAACAAAAATAGGCAAAAATTAAAAATACATACCTACAATTAAGTGGTTATTGGTCTGTGGAAGTGCCTGCCTTGTCCTCATCTTGCTGTCCTCCAGTGTGTGGGCTGGTAGTGTGAGAGAGAGGTGCAGGAGCCAGAGCAAGGTGCTGGGGTATGTCGGGGAGGGCTGGGATGTGTGAGTGAGCTGCTGGAAATCAGGGCTAGGTGCGTGTGCAGGAAGGCAGGAGTCAGGGATAGGGGACAGGAGTCAGGACAGGCAGCTGGGAGTGGCGAGGAGCCCAGTGGCTCTGTTCTGAAACAGTGTAAGACATTTAATTTTTTTGCAGTAGTTTAAAAAGAGAATGAAGCCTAGTAGGCCAATTTCACACACCTCTCCATGTGTCCACCCCCCATTTAAATTTCACTGGAGTCAGTGGATTTACAACAGATAATTTATGATGCCTGTTTGTTTCCTAGCTGCTGCCTGTTGGCCACCCTGTCCTCTCCCCCACCTGCAGTTCCGGCCTAGCTAGCTCCCCCATTCCCCTCAGACAGGGCTAAATTAAGATAAGGGCTGCAGCCTTACGGTTCAAATACCCCTTCCCAAACAAATGCTAAATCTTGATGGAAATCACTTATCTGGAATTCCAACTGTAATTGAAAAGTCAAGCGATAAGTGGGTTCACCCCACAAAAGCTCATAACCTAATAGATTGGAGCATAAGCTTTCGTGGGCAAAGACCCACTTCATCAGATGCATGAGTTGCGGGGGAGGTTCCAGAGGGGTATTTAGAGAGTGGGGTCCCGGTAAGAGGGAGGGCCAGAGCTGAAAAGGTCTATTCAGCAAGGTGGAAATGGCCCATCATCAGTAGTATGTATCAAAAGAAGAAAAAACGAGTCCAATCAGACAGGCCCATTGTCAGAGTCTAATGGGGAGATATTAACACCCAGGACTGAGAAGCTGCTCTTGTAAGGGGTGAGCCACTCCCAGGCTCTGTTTAATCCTTGGTTGATGGAGTCAAATTTGCAAATTGTTTCCTCTTTTGATACATACTACTGATAATGGGCACTTCCACCTTGCTGAATAGACCTTGTCAGCTCTGGCCCTCCCTTTTACTGGGATCCCACTCTTTAAATACCCCTCTGGAACCACCCCTCACCCCCACTCATGCATCTGATGAAGCGATTCTTTGCCCACGAAAGCTTATGCTCCAAAATATCTGTTAGTCCATAAGGTACCACAGGACTTCTTGTTGTTCTCGAAAATGCAGACTAACACGGCTACCTCTCCATTGTCACCTAATAGATTATTTCATTAGTCTTTAAAGTGCTACATGACTGCTTTTTTATTTGTTCATAAACAGGAGTTATGGTAAAGTTCTCCCAGTTTTTAATCTACCATGCCTCAATTAGGATATTTTTTTAAAAATTTTTCTTTAAAAATTATTGATCAGTTTTCGGATAGCTACAAAACTCCAACAGAATTATGTTATGAAAAGAATTCTTCCCCTTCTAAACCATTAACACCTATGCTAAGTGGGGCAGCCAAATGCCCTCCCCCTACTTACTCTATTTCTCCCATCACCTCATCTTTTCCCACCCCCTCTTGGAGGGTGGGGGCTGTTGCTCTGACCTTTGAGGGAAGGCACAAGCAGAAAGAATGGAGCCAGGGGTTAGCCTTGCCACAGGGGGGAGGGGTTGGTACCACCTGCCACAACTGCCTCACCTGCCTGAGCACTTTAAAAGGGTCTGTGGCTCCCAGGCCCTTTTAAATTGTCAGGAGTCCTGGGCACTTGCCTCTTTTGCCCCCCATCCATCAGTGGGCTCCCAGCCCACTCCCAGCCTGGAGCTCCCTCCTGCTGCACCTCAAGCCCTTCATCCCGTACTCTACTTCAGATCATGCACTCCTAGCTGGAGCACTCTCACCCCAGCTCACACCCAAGACTTTTTTTTTTTTTGCTCAGCTGAGATCTTGGGGCCCCCCACAAAATCTAATAGCCCTGACCTCCTGAGGAGTCAATCCAGCCCTGCCAGCCCTCCTCCATGATTCGCCTTCCTTGTCCCCTTCTTCCTGTCTCTGCTCCCTCCTGAGCCCTGACCGCCACCCTTCAAGGGACTCCTCCAAGCCCAGGATCCCCCATTTAACCCCTGGCTTGGGTCAAGATGCCCTTTACTCCAGAGACTCGCCTGTTTGCGCTGCCTGTGGGCTACCAAGCCAAGTGGACCCTCCCTGCACCAGCTGTTGCTCCTTTCCCCCACGTGACTGCCCTCCATTCCCCACCATCGGGCCCTGCCCTCCCTACTCCAATCCTGTTACCTGCCAGCAGTGTTGGGGTATGGGGGGATATCTGAGACACAGACTCCTCTGTCTTTATCAGGCAGTGTGACCAGAGTGCACAAGCAACCACACAGCCTGACCCCCCCCATTGCCCCACCCCCATCCCCTGCCTCCCTGCATTGCCCCAGGGGCAGCTGGCAACATCGTGTTTAAACAGTCTGTTTAAAGAGTCTGCCCGCCTCCTCTCACCACTCCAGCTAGTTCTTTAAACAGACAGTCCCTACTGCTTAAGGATCTGTTTCATTAATATTCAAGTCCCCGCTTTGCAGCATACTGGACAATTAGCCTATTTCTTAAAAAAAAAAAAAAAAGTCAAGTTGTTCTCCAGGGAGCTAAAAAAAGGGGCAGTCCCAGCTAAAACAGGACTGATGGTCACCCCTGCTGGGGAGATTTATGTGGGAATAGCACTGCTCTGATAACACAAACACTTGCCTGAGGACATTCTTTTGCATTTTTAATTAATTTACTTCAGCCAGCTGGAAGGCCCTCGTGTTTCCTTTGAATGAACCTCCAGCTGATGGAGTTTGCCATCAAAAATGGGCACAGCAAACAATGCTCAAAACTGCACACATTCTGGTTCATGGACTCTAGTGCAAATTGGATTCTAAGTTCACACGTACAAGTGCGGATGCTGGACAGTCTTGTGCATGTGTCCAGTCAGAGAACTAAAAAAAGCCTTTTGACTTATGTGATCAGGCACAACTAAGCAATGCAACTGACATCCAATGTGTTTAAGATCAAAATACAGAATAAAAGATTTCAAATGATATTCATCAGATATACTTAAGAACATAAGAACATAAGAACATTAGAATGGCCATACTGGGTCAGACCAAAGGTCCATCCAGCCCAGCATCCCATCTGCCGATGGTGGCCAATGCCAGGTGCCCCAGAGAAGGAGAACAGAAGACAATGATCAAGTGATTTATCTCCTGCCATCCATCTCTTGCCCTTGTTCTGAAGGCTAGGGGCACCATACTTTATCCCTGGCTAATAGCCATTTATGGACCTAACCTGCAAAAATTTATCAAGCTCTTTTTTAAACCCTAATAGAGTCCTGGCCTTCACAGCCTCCTCGGGCAAGGAGTTCCACAGGTTGACTGTGCGCTGTGTGAAGAAAAGTTTCCTTTTATTAGTTTTGAACCTACTACCCATCAATTTCATTTGGTGTCCCCTAGTTCTTGTATTATGGGAAAAGGTAAATAATTTTTCTATATTCACTTTCTCCACACCATTCATGATTTTATATACCTCTATCATATCACCCCTCAATCGCCTCTTTTCCAAACTGAAAAGTCCCAGTCTCTCTAGCCTCTCCCCATATGGGACCCGTTCCAAGCCCCTAATCATCTTAGTTGCCCTTTTCTGAACCTTTTCTAATGCCAATATATCTTTTTTGAGGTGAGGAGACCACATCTGCACGCAGTACTCAAGATGTGGGCGTACCATAGTTTTATATAGGGGAAGTATGATATCTTTTGTCTTATTATCGATCCCTTTTTTAATAATTCCTAACATCCTATTTGCCTTACTAACTGCCGCTGCACACTGCGTGGATGTCTTCAGAGAACTATCCACTATAACTCCAAGATCCCTTTCCTGATCTGTCGTAGCTAAATTTGACCCCATCATGTAGTACGTGTAATTTGGGTTATTTTTTCCAACATGCATTACCTTACACTTACCCACATTAAATTTCATTTGCCATTTTGCTGCCCAATCACTCAGTTTGCTGAGATCTTTTTGTAGTTCTTCACAATCCCTTTTGGTTTTGACTGTCCTGAACAACTTGGTGTCATCTGCAAACTTGGCCACCTCACTGCTTACCTCATTTTCTAGATCATTGATGAACAAGTTGAACAGGATTGGTCCCAGGACTGACCCCTGGGGAACACCACTAGTTACCCTCCTCCATTGTGAAAATTTACCATTTATTCCCACCCTTTGTTTTCTGTCTTTTAACCAATTCCCGATCCATGAAAGGATCTTTCCTCCTATCCCATGACCACCTAATTTACATAAAAGCCTTTGGTGTGGGACCGTGTCAAAGGCTTTCTGGAAATCTAGGTATATTATGTCCACTGGGTGCCCCTTGTCCGCATGTTTATTAATCACTTCAAAGAATTCTAATAGATTAGTTAGACACGACTTCCCTCTGCAGAAACCATGCTGACTTTTGCCCAACAATTCGTGCTCTTCTACGTGCCTTGCAATTTTATTCTTTACTAGTGTTTCTACTAATTTGCCTGGTACTGATGTTAAACTTATCGGTCTATAATTGCCAGGGTCTCCTCTAGAGCCTTTTTTAAATATTGGCGTTATATTGGCCGTCTTCCAGTCATTTGGTACCAAAGTGGATTTAAAGGATAGGTTACAAACCACTGTTAATAACTCCGCAATTTCACATTTGAGTTCTTTCAGAACCCTTGGGTGAATGCCGTGTGGTCCTGGAGACTTGTTACTATTCAGCTTATCAATTAACTCCAAAACCTCCTCTAATGTCACTTCAATCTGAGTGAGTTCCTCAGATTTGTCACCTAAAAAGGCTGGCTCAAATTTAGGAACCTCTGTAACATCCTCAGCCGTGAAGACTGAAGCAAAGAAATCATTTAATCGCTCCGCAATGGCACTGTCTTCCTTGATCGCTCCTTTTATATCTTTATCGTCCAAGGGCCCCACTGCTTTTTTAGCGGGCTTCCTGCTTCTAATGTATTTAAAAAACATTTTACTATCGTTTTTTGAATTTTTGGCTAGCTGTTCCTCAAAATCTTTTTTGGCTTTTCTTACTACATTATGACACTTAATTTGGGAGTGTTTATGTTCCTTTCTATTTTCCTCACTAGGATTTGACTTCCACTTTTTAAAAGCTGCCCTTTTCTCTCTCACTGCCTTTTTAACATGGCTGTTTAGCCATGGTGGTTCTTTGTTAGGTCTCTTACTGTGTTTTTTTATTTGGGGTATACATTTAAGTTGGGCCTCTAGTATGGTGTCTTTAAACAGTTTCCATGCAGCTTCCAGGGATTTTAGTTTAATTACTCTACCTTTTAGTTTCTGTTTAACTAGCTTCCTCATTTTAGTGTAATTCCCCTTTTTGAAATTAAATGCCAGAGTGTTTGACCGCTGCGGTGTTCTTCCCAACACAGGAATATTAAAAGTTATATTGTGGTCACTATTTCCAAGCGGTCCAGTAACAGTTACCTCTTGGACCAGATCCTGCGTTCCAGTCAAGACTAGATCGAGAATTGACTCTCCCCTTGTGGGTTCCTGTACTAGCTGCTCCAAGAAGCAGTCATTTAAGGCATCAAGAAATTTAATCTCTGAATCCCGTCCTGAGGTGACATGCACCCAATCAATATGGGGATAATTGAAATCTCCTATTATTACTGTGTTTTTTATTTTGATAGCCTCTCTAATCTCCCTTAACATTTCAGCATCACTATCACTGTCCTGGTTAGGTGGTCGGTAATATATTCCTAATGCCATATTCATATTACTTGAATAAGAAAACAAGAGAAGTAAGAAGGACTTTGCTCATGGTTATTTGCAGAAGCTGAAAAAGAAGCTAAATACATTGAAAAAGAACGTCATGTTGAATTATTTGCCCTACTCTGGTGGGAGAGACTGAATACTGAAGTGTTTAGATAGGACGTAGTGAGCATAATAAAAAGGCCAAAGCTGATAGAGAAAAGACAAAGTAACGGAGATTAAAGGGATTTACGGAGGTTTAGGGTAGATTAAAATAACCAAATTGGGGACCTCTAAATCCAAATGCTGGCCCTGGAAAGTAGGGATCCTATTCAGTAAAATTATAGATTCCACCCAGCCTGCTACAAGTCTTAACATACTATATGCATTTGAGGCATGGCTGCAGGGCACATTGCTGGGTTTGTGTCTGTAGGTCTTATTTTTCCACAAAGAAAGAACAGACAAAAGCTGTTTAAAGACACACTTGGAATGCTTGCAGTGCGTAAAAGTAATCTTAATTCAACAGGACTGTGAATAAAAATACAACAACTGGTATTTTTAATTCCATTTCTCAGTGGAAAGCTTCTAGTAACAGCTAATAACTAAGTCAAACTAATCACCTCAGTGACAAAACCTCTAAAGAATGTAATATTACATAGTTCTGATTTTTTAATGGAACCTACATGTTAAAATCTCCTATGCCACAGCTGTAAAATTTTATAGTGTACTCTTTTGTCTACTGAGAGTTCAGGTGTTTAACAACTGCTTTCTATCCAAAAAAATCTGAAGCAACAATAACGCTATCCATGTGCTACAGTAAATGAATATTTCAACTTGGCTAGAAGTCATAATTTTGCACACACAAGTTTAACTTCTGCTTTGAATAACAGTGATATAAATCCAAAATAATGTCACTGAAGTCAGTTGAGTCGCCTCTGATTTACGCCAGTGTAAATGACCAGAATTTGGCCCAGTTTGTCTATTTGCAAGACTAAAAGAGCAGCTTTTTGTTCAGGTTTAAATATGTAGCAGGCACAACTGTGTTGGTGAGAAAAAGCATACATGCCCTGACTGAGGCCAGTAGTGGTGTTGCTGCAGTATTCCATACTCATATGGTTCTTAAAAGGGTTGGCAGTTTGGTACCTTGCCCATTGTAATACTCAGCCATTTTACAGGATGTATATGTAAGTGACTTTTCAATTCAGCCTTCACTCACAGACAACTCGGGACAGTGGTGGAGGTGAAAAGGGGGCAAAGGAATTGG
The DNA here is from genome assembly GCF_033958435.1 of Carettochelys insculpta. Lineage (NCBI taxonomy): Eukaryota > Metazoa > Chordata > Testudines > Carettochelyidae > Carettochelys > Carettochelys insculpta. Next base: position 31,661,451 of record NC_134144.1, read on the forward strand.
AAGAAATTAAAATTTATCTGGGCCCTTCTAATCAGAAAGGCTTTGTTTGCATGCTGTCCTGTGCTATGCTGCAACATGGGTCTCTGGAAAGGGCACTAGTAAAAGACACAGTAGTTCTATGAAGTAAGTTCTCCAGTCTTAGAAATCTAATGAAACTAGGGGGCCACCTAAATTCATTTGCAACATTGACAGGCCTCAGTTCACTGCAATGATAGAGATTCATTACAAATTACTGCAATTCAATTTTCATATCTTACCCTATAAAAACAGACTGGGGACCCTTCCAGTAAGTACAACTCCATTGGCCATAGGGAAATCATCACTTACAAAAGTTCTCTGCTTTTCCTTCAGTCTGGTTTTCCTTTTGGGCCGTAATAAAAACCAGCAGTATTAATAGAGCCATTCTGTATTACTGTGGTGCCTGCTAGTGCTGCTACAGTAAAAGATCTAGCAGTATTTTCAATAAAATAACCTGTGTTCAGGGGGTTTATTACTTGGTTATAAAAATTTATTCTGGGTTGAAACTTGGCACTCAAGGGTTCTGCCTGAAGCAAATCGGGCAAATCATAATACAAGATCAGTTTGGCAATTTTGACATAAAAGTGGGGGAGTGAAGAAGAAAACAGACAAAAGGGAGCTGCAAAGTGCAGATTCAATTGTGTAAGGTTCAGGGATTTGTTTTCTTGGTTCAGTGGATGACCAGGGTAAAAGTCAGCTATGGAGCTGGATTTCCCGCAAAGCTGGGGAAATTTATGTCTGCTGTTATTGTTTGGACCAAACTTACAAAAATGCAAGTTTCTGTGGCTACATCTACACTAGGGGGGTTTTGTCGACAAAACAGACACTTTGTTACAAAAACCCACAGAGCATCCACACTAAAAATGCCTTCTTGTTCACATACTATCAGTAGAACTCAGCACTTCTGTTGACAGCTTTCTGCATTCTCCCCCAGGAGGCAGAACACCTTTCTCAACAGAATCTGTCAACACAAAAGTTGTGTGGATGCTCTGGGGGCCCCTCTGTCGACAAACAGGGCATCTGGGTCACCAGGCAGCCCTGTCTGCTGTGCTTCTGGTTGGCTGTTCTGTCAAGAGAGTGGCCAGGCAGTCTGGCTGCTCTCTGTCGACAGAGTGGATCAACAGAGCAATCTGCTTTTGCGTGTGGCTGCGAGCTGTCGACAGAAGTTTTGTCGGACGATCTCCTCTGATATCAACTTCAGTTGACAGATCACTCTAGTGTAAAAATAGCCCTCGTGTAGTAGTTTCATGGGGGTGAGGTGGGGTGGTTAATGACCCTAATTACAAACGATTCTTTTAAAAAAATATATTCTGGTATTCCCACATGAGGACAGCCTGTGCCCTTTTGTTATTATATGGATATTAGATTTTTATTTCAAATTATTACTATTATTTATTTGCTAAGCACCACCCACGTGTAACACGAAAGCAATCCCTGTACCAGGGAGCTTACAGCCAAATAGCAAAACCCAGCGAAGACAGAACCCCTGGGAACAGAAGTGTGCACAAGAGGGGACAAGCAAGAGCATGGGCTGCCCAGTAATTGCCTGGGGCACACAAATGCTTTGGCCCTGGGGCCTGGTGGAAGCTGACAGGTCTTCTGACCTCAGTGAGAGAGAATGTTTCTCCAGCCCTGGGCTAGGATGGGGACATGGCCCATGACCCTCCAGAAGCCATTATATTTTTATTCCTGAACTCACCCCTGACTGGGAAGCCCAGAAGAAACACTGTGTTTGAGTTCTCACACTTGCACCCCTCACCTTTCTCATGAACATCAAACAGTTAATGTTTCAGAGAAGATTGGTCTACTTATTTATATTTGAAAACAGAATTCTATGTGAATATAACAAGTCCCGCCACGTGCACACACATACTCCATAATGGTTTTCAGTCTGTGAGTCACTTTTAGCTGCTTCTGACACCAATGAAGATGTGAACAATCAAAGGCTTTCAACCCCAATCTCAACTCAGACCACATGCATGGGCTTGTTATGTATATATGTGTAACGCCAACAGACCCAGGTCACCGGCACCTGTGAACCTGTGATCCTGTGATCACAAGGGCTAAAGCCCAGGGCTCTATGCCAGCTGGCCTTTGGTTCATGCAGTAGAGCACACTGCTTCAGCTCCTGTGATTGCAGGTTCAATCCCTTGTGCTAGCACCCTGGGTCTGTTGGCATTACATATGTACAAACACATCCTTCCTGGGATCTGCCTTAGTTATTTTGTTGGATCACAATCACCTTTATCCAAAGCTTTCCCCAAACTTCCATAGGAAGCTTTGTTCCATCTCTCAGTGGTAAGTTCTTCTGCATAAATGGCATTTTTCATTTGCCAATGTAATTGCACATTATAAATGTATTTTAAAACTCATTTAAATTATACTGGTGCAAACTCCCGAAATGAAAGACTTAGTTTGGTTTAAGAATGGCACATTGCAATTTAAACACAATCCTAACTATCTTAAGCAAAATAGACCTACTTTAAGCCAGAATGGGAGTGTTTACAGAAAGTTTGACCAATTTAACTAAAACCGTTTCAAATTCATACCTTTGGTTAAATAAGCGTAACTTGAGGCAACCATGAGCTAGTAATAAAACCTGAGCTCCAGGAAAGGAGTTCTTCAATTCCTCAGTAGGAAAAACAATAACTGTGTGGGATGCCCTGCAAAGTCACATCAACAGGCAGAAAGTGAAAATAAATGAATTGCCAGTTAAAGAATAAAAAACAGTCTAAAACAGGGCTTCTCAAAGTGGAGGTTATTATGTGGGATGGGGATACAAGCTGTCAGCCTCCACCCTTAAACTCTACCTCACTTCCAGCCTTTATAATAGTGTTAAATACAAAAAATGTGTTTTAAATCATAAATGGGGTCACAATCAGAGGCTTGCTGTGTGAAAGAAGACACTGATATAAAAGTTTTAGAACCCTGGTTTAAAATTTAACAAGAAAATATTCACATGTGCCCCAGTTACAGGGTTTCACAGAAAAAACAAATAAGTAATGAGAGAATTTAGAAAGTAAATGCAACCTTTTTCTGAACACTGAACACCCACACCTTATCAGTTAGAAGGCCTGAAAAATATTAGGGGCCTGGAAGGCAGTAAAAGAAATTTACAGCTCTGACTGACTGGGATTTCCAGATTCTTCTGCTCCCCATCACTTCTATCCTCAAATCTACAGAGCTCTTGTACTTCAGTTAGTCTGAGCTGTCCTCAAAGCTGACAGAGTTATATCCCTATAAAACTAAGTTCTGCAGTGTATCCCACGTAGTCTTCTTCGTTTCCATGGAAACAAGTCATCTAAGGGTTCTCTCCTTCGCCTAGTCTACGACTAGAATTTACAGCTGAACAGGTGTTATGCTTTCTTCACACCCTCTGGAGATTTTGCAGGGTTTTCTGTCAAAAAATCTTCTGGTTCAGACCAGGTGGTCAAAATCCAGTTACTTAAAGGACACTGAATGAGGATTTCAGGGTAAACCACTCTGATTCTTAAGAGGCTGTTACTCAGACACTAACGTATTTTAATTCCACCTCTAGTGTCAAGGTTTGAACAACACGTCTTGTCATTACTCGAGTCTATTGTTTAAGTTAGATGAAGAAGCTAAGCCTCTTCCTTCTGAAAGCAACAGAAAAACACGCATTGACTTAAATGGGGCAAGGCAGGATCTGAAACAAGGCCCAGTCCTGTGAAGTGAAAAACAGGACATGTGCTGAGCTCCTTCAACTCCTGAAAACACCATGCACTGCTGGGACCTTTAAACTGAGTTCCCCTAGGCTAATAGGTAGATGGCAGTTTAATTGTATTGCAGTGCACTGCTTTACAGAAAATCTGTGTTAGTTACATTACCACTTTAATGACCACAATTTGGAATAGCTAATTTTAAAGCACATAAAGGGAGGGTCTACACTCCAGGTAGCCAAAATAACTCAGTAAAAAGTTGGTCCAAGGTGAAATTATACTTGATACACACAAAAAAACAAACAAAAAAAAACAAAACACCAAACAGGCAGTCCAGTAGCGCTTTAACAAACTTTGTTAGTCTTTAAAGTGCTACTGGACTGCCTTTTTGTTTTGACAGAATATAGACTAACACAGCTTTCTCTCTGTTACTATTGATACACAAATAGTGACCAGAGTATGAATAAAGTTCAACATCCATGGCAAGGAGATAGTACCACTGTGACCAGTGTTCCCTGTAAGCTTCCAGTTGAGGCCACCCATGAGACAGGCAGGCGCTGACCAGTTCTTTAGCAGAGCACCAGTGTTGGCAGCGTGTGTTTCTGGTGGTGATGTACATATTCACAAACCTTTATTCCACCCCAGATGAAAACAGTAATGACTCTAGCATTAATTTATTGAAAAGAGAATTTTTTTTAAAAAGCAGAAACCAGTAAAAACAGACAATAAACTCAAAAGGGAAGAAAATATCTTTAGATACTGTGTGAAAGCTATTTAAGCAACTTTAATGTTGTCAAAGAAGACCAAATAACCGTAACGAACAAAAGCGGCAGGGAGGACAGAGGTAAGCCAATATGGTTAAATGGAAGATATTATTCAAGCCAAACAGACGTTCTTTAAAAAAAATGAAAATCCAGACCAACTGAAGTAGATAGAGAAAGAAAATACAACATTGCAAATAAAACGTCAGCTGATGCAAGTAGGAAAGCTGAGAATGATGCTGAAAAGTCATTCACTGAAGACAAAAACAATATGCAGGAAGCCTGTGAGGGAATTGATAGTTCATGTGATTTGCCAGAGGGTAACAAGCAATTGGTAAGGACACTGCATAGAAGCACATGATTTCTTGGTATCAGTGGGAGTTTAGAGGCTACCTTCCCCACCTCTATGCTTTTCAGGTATTAATATTGAGAAGCAGTCATTGACTGAGGTATTGGAATAATATGTAATGAGACAAAGTGAAAAATTAAACAGAAGCAGACAATTCTCTTTAAGGAAAGCAACTTCTTTACAAAGCTTGTCTCACCTCTACTGCACCAAAAATGAATGTGTCTGGAGGCCTGAAGTAGAAGGATCCCAGTGATGGTTTGTAGGTGAGATGATTCACAACAGTAAACTCATGGCAGCACCAAGTGCCTAGGATAATTACCATCAAATGTTGATCCATCATACATACCCCAAAGCATGTACACTTCTCATGCCCAGTCCACCAAAGTTTCAGCAAGCAGCCCATTGCACTTCTTTAAAAGTGACCAAAATAGTCTAAATGATGTGTGCTACCACCAGTCGCTCAGCTTACTGCCAGCTCAAAGAACAAAGAAGCACAAGATCTCAGCTTCCAGTATAGACAAAGCTGGCTTACTAGACACCTTACATCACAGTCCCTGCATGACTCTGGCAACATTTAGTTCATCGTTGAATTCCTATCATGGTGAGTTTAGCCACAAAGTTGACTGCATTGTATATGTCCCAATGTGCATGTTTCCTGTAAAATGGTCCAGTTATCAATTATATTAAGAAAAGCAATATGAATTCATAGATGAACTAAATATTGCCAGATGCACAGGCAGATAGATATGTTTTATATCCACTGTCACACTGATTTAAACCAAGATGAAATGAGTAAAAGGTGAAACAGACACAGAACATTTGGTCTGTATATCCAGCACAAATAAGGGTTTCTGCATAATAACTTAAGTTTCTCAGACTTGCAGAGCTTGGAATGAGCAGTGGTGCTACAAGGTGTGATTCAATTTGTTTTTAAATTCAGTTTTGCTGCACTGTAAGTGCAGGCTCTATAAAAATGAAGAGAGAGTGAGTAGGTGGACAAGGGAGTGCAATATTCCCCATGGAGCTATAAACATAGGGACTGGATCCAAAACACATTACAGGAGAAAGCCATTTTAATAGAGACACCCCGTGAAACTGCATGCAATATTTAAGAGTAGACAGTTCTATGACCTAACTGTATCAACCTTAAATTTTGCACGAACACAAAGGTCCAGATCCTCACATTACCAGTGGTAAAATTGTACAGTCTGATCCACATATGTTCATCTTTGAAAAGGGACTTAAAAGAGGTCAGCTGGGCACTGAAATGCTTAGCAGAGGCATTTTGTGATTCTTCCACAGGCTCAGATATTCTGAACTCCTGGTCCATATGTCTGCCACGTTTCAGATGGTGGAGTACAGAAAGGAGTAGGTCACAAAGAGGTTACGCTAAAAAGGAGTGTACATAGCTCATGTCACATGTGACATTCCAAAGATCACTTAACTGAAGCCCATTTCAGAAAGGCAAATGCATTCCATCATTAGATGGAGTAAATTATCTTTTGCATCTTTCTCTGATGGAAGCAGGCTGGTCACTTGTATGTGGGAACAGATCATTCAGCGTAAATATTAGAGTGAAAAGCCCTGCAATAAAAATCCTCATTTATATCCTGGGAGAAGTAAAGAAACCAAAGGCAAAATTCTCTGCTAGCAAAGGTTGTTGAATCTGTTGAAATCAGTACAGCTGTGCCATTTATATCAGCAAAATATTTAGGCCCGCCCCATGCTTACATCGCTGATATACCAGTTCCATTATGTGTGTGCTCTCATCTTTAGTATGACAATTTTAATCCTAGTGTCTATGATCTTCCCATCCTCTTTTAATGTGTTCATTACTTTAAAACATACCTTAAACTATGAACAAATAAATGTTAAAGTACATTACTAACACACATCAACTTTTAAGAAGTGTATTTGGGATTTAATCATGTCTTACTTGTGTAGAAATTATTTTCTGATTATAATAGACATTCACCTGTGGATACTGAATGGGCCAAATTCTGCTGCAGTTCAACCCATGTAAGTCCCATTCAAGTCAAGTGAAGCAGAATTAAATATGTCCATATATCAAAGCAAACAAGAATGACACCCTTATTCTGAGATTGCTAAATTTTTAGTGCTAGTGTGATTACAGAAGAACAGCAATGCTACATTAATGGAAAAAAAATCTCTAAAGACACAACCCACAAGGAAAATAAATAACACTTTATACTGATATCCTTGAAAAGTTTTGTGAATGTCAGATGTGTTATAAAATAGAACCCTATTTTCCTCACCTAAGGATATCAGTAACCCAAGCCAAGGGTATTGCAGCAGAAAAACAGGCTCACACTTTTTTGTTGCCACAAACTCAGGGTTTTGTGGTTTATTCTGACTGGCCAATGTTTTCTAAGATTTTTGTACTGAGTCACTCTCAGGTGCTATGGTGATAGTTTTAAAGCAGGGATGGGGAACTTGTGGCCTACGGGCAGGATCCAACCCATGGCTTAATTTGATCAAGCCCACAGCAAGTCTTACAGGGCTGGAGCGTAAGTGTCAGTTCGCTCCACTGCAGGGAGGAGCCTTGAGAGTATGAGAGTGAGGGATCAGTGTGTGTGAAGGGTAGGTTGTTTGGTTCTTTTTGCTTCCCTGCTTGAGAGCACTGGCAGCAGGTGAGCCGTGAGCATGTGGGGTTTTGTATTTTTGGCTTCTCACATGTGATGACCCCCCCCCCCCCCCCGACTGATTTGTCTATGGGTCAGTGGCCCCGACCAAAAAAAGGTTCCACACCCCTATTTTAAGGAATCACTATGCATGCAAGAAAATACACAAAACAAAGACACAAGTTTGCTCACTTAAATCCTTTCTGTCTGTTGCTCCCACAATGAAAAAACAATGAAAACTTCACTGCCCAAAGGCTTGATCTTGAAATGCTTATCCAGGCAAAACTCCCCATGCCGTCAGGGGCAATTTTGTCTGGGTGAGTTCAACAATGGTCCTATAGTATATTAGTGAGAAAGCTGTCATCTTCACACGCTGATCAGACTATGAGCAAACTGGTTATTTGCCATCCTCTGGGACAAGAGGTGTTAGTGGAAGTGATTTAATGAAATATGTAATTAGGGTGCATACAGATTCTTGTGACACACCTGACTATTCTATTGTGAGGTCCTTCTCCCTCTCAGTTAATGGTTCAATCATTCATTTAAGTAGGTGAAGATCAACAATGATAGGATTTTGAAGGGCTAAGTCTCTTGCTGAAGTAGGTCAAGTTTCCAGGCTCTTGGTATGGTTCACATGTTAATCAGTTTTTTGAGAAAAAGAGAAACATTATTGACCCCATTTTGCAGACTGGTGTAATTTACTCCTCTACAATAAAAACATTTTCAAAACCAAGAGTGAATTAAGTCATTGGCTCTCAAACATTTGTATTGGTAGACCCTTTAGTACTGCAATCCCCTGAGTGTGACCTTCCCTTATAAAATAAAAACCACCTTTTTATATTTCTATCATATTATAAATGATGAAGGCAAAGCAGACTTTATGGATGGAAGCCAACAGCCTAAGCACCTTGTGATTGCCTGGGTGGATCACAACCCCTTGGTTGAGAACCCTTGAATTAAGTGCACAGGGTTTAATTGTAGAATATGCTAGAGATGGGCTCACAGATACACTCACTCTGGATCTGCACAGCACAAACTGTTTAATATGGAATCATCAGACTTCAGAGTTCCCACTATATTTACTGCAATCCTGGACCCAGGGTGTAACTTAGCAGCCATCTCCATGCCATCTACTGTCTGCAGAAGCAGAGAGATGACACTGGCTCCTGAGAAATCATTCAGGCTCTGAATGCATGAAATATACCTGGAAAGCAGATTTAGCTTGGATTAACACCACATTCGCTTTTTAAGGAGCTCAGAAAAACATATACTGCAAGACTTAATGGAAACAAATCACATAAAGGAAGTCTTGCCAAGCCTAGGAACTTGGAGCATTGCCTAGGCAGTCAAAGAGAAATCTAAGGCAGCAGCATCTGCAAAATATGTGCATTTAACTCAGAAAATTCCTGAGATAGCCTGAAGACATGTCTGACACTTTAGCACATTGCCATTATTGGCACAGCTGCATCTCCAGAGATCCAGTCAGCTCATGCTGAGTGAGAGCATCTCTGGTTTTGGGGGGCAGGAGAGAGCAAACAGGTTGTAGGTTTGCAGGGAAATGGGACAAATGGAATAGGGAGGTGACTCCCACTTGCTTGGTCCAGGGCCCCATGAAACTTTATATCTGCCTCTGACTGCCACTCCCAGCTCAAGGCATATAAAAATGACATTTCCAATCCATCTAGCACCATTCTGGTATTCTTGAGCATGGCATTCTCAAAAGAAATTGCTCTCAGTTGCGATAGCTGTACTTCAGGGGGTTCCATGCACAGGGTTAATGATGAGCTCTTGCTGATTTTTTAACTAATGTGTAGTTATGCAAAGCCTTCTGGATTGGAACCTCCCAAATCACTACTCCGTTCACATTTTCAGATGCATATGATGCATTTATATCACTCACGAGACATGCTCTCCACTCCATTAACAATAACATTTGTAGTTATGCTCCAGTAGGGGTAATCAAATCTCATGCTTCATGGTGCAAAATGATTACTGTAAGTGTAAAGAAGGACCTATTTCCCTCACATGCAGCAATGCAAAATATTGGTTCCTTCTGAAGCGTCACCTAAGGTTCCTGACAGAGGCACATTATTTGGTTTGAAAAATTAGTGGTCTGTTTCCTTATAGGAAGTTATACACGCCTAACCTGCAAATCAGTCAGCCCTGGATAACCAAAATATAATCTGTTTTGTCCAACTAACATCCAGCCATACCTTGGAGAAATGAGGAGTCCATATCTTGATCCAGATCCAGTTTCTGCATCTGTATTTATTTCTAAATGTGCTGAATCAAACCAGCCCATTTCTAATTCTCCTCAGGTTTGAGAATTTCCAAAATCTGGGTGTGAGTTTTGCTATCGGGGTTAAGCTGAAACACTATTATATTGATTTTCTATAATCCTTTAATGGTCTCCATGACTAGGAGCTAAAAAAGGCTGTGAAACCAAATACTTTAGGGCAATCTGAATTTGTATCACTGACTTCATTTTCTTTTGTTCATCGCTGCTATGACGACTTCCAGTACAATTAATGCTACAGAATGGACCACCCACCAAAACAAGCTAACTACTATGTTAATCCGTGTTTCTAGGCACAGCAGATTGCTGACCCAAAGGCACATTATAGATCTCACATAATTCTTGTTTACTAATTATGAGCTTTTCTGTACATACACAAGAGGAGTCCATGGACTCTTTCCCAGTTGAAAGAGATTGAAATTATGTTGCTTCATCATTACTGTCCCTGCAGAGTAGATGTTAGTTTTTGGCGCCATTCCTAGATTAATGCTACAGAGAGGTTGACATTTTAAATGTATTGAGGAGTATTATTGGTCCAACAGAATTAGAGTATGTCATGAGGTCTCCCAGTAGACCTGGGAAACCTGCAGCCTGAGGAATTGCCTGACTATACTATAATTTATGAAAATTAAAATATATTGCTGATGCTGGAAAACACTACCATAGCTAGTATTTTAAATTACCCTGCCTCTTTTTGCCCCAGTCAGCTGGTATTTCAAATCATCTTGCCACCAAAACCTGACCTGGTTAGTGTCTCAAGTCACTCTGGCACCAACAGTCTGGAAATCGTGCTTTTAAATAAATGACCCCCAGAACCAATACTGGCATAGAATTTGATCCTAAAATGTACTCTTTCCAAGAAACAACGCAGCCTTGCACTCTCCTGCTTCTGTGTCTTTCAGAATCAGCTCAGAATTTCATTTACCACTTAATATCTCCCTCCCACTTTGAGGTCCCATGTTGATGAAGGCTGGCCAAAACTCCACAGAATCCATCATCGTTGTTCTCTACTCAACTGGAAAGGCATTTGTCAAACAGCTTGAAGTCCTCCTTCCTCTCAAGAAGCAATAATCTCTGACTGGGAAATGAACCCAGATATCTGGTATGCCAGCAGAGAGCAGTTCAAAAAGATCTGTATCCCCAGACTAGTGTCAAGAACTCTCTTCAGAGACAATCTTGTAAAGAATACCCAGTCAGCCACTCACAGAAGATAGACAAGAGGCCCTTACCTTAGTTAGCACTACAAGTCCTCCAACCAGGCACTAAAGCCTCACCCAGCAACCAGCACTCCAGGGGTCCCAGTAATCTAACCCCAAATACCAGCACTCCTTCACCATCCTTCTTTTTCCATCACTGAAATGCCTATGTTGGTTTCTTCCTGTGACCCAGCATGGTGGAGTATGCCCAAATGCGGAATCTTTCTTTTTTAAGACAGCTGTGACTGTAGATGAAGGTTGCTCTCCTTCATTCGTCCTCCTCTAATAAGACCCTGCTGGTAGGCCTTGTTGCCATGTATTCAGGATACCTGAAGTAAATCAGCCCCAGACCATGTAGTGCAGTTTTTTGTAACGTTTTTGCTGTGTAAGTTCTGTATGGAAGTTGTAGTGGTGCTGCTGGAGCCCAGAACCAAAATTATGCTCCAAAATTTCTGTTAGTCTATAAGGTGCCACAGGACTTCTTGTGGTTTTTGAAGATACAGACTAACACGGCTACCTCTCTGATACTAAGAACCATGCTGTCTTCCACAGAGACACACCTTCCAGCCTCTATTGTTCCCACCCAGGGCAGACTCACTTTTCTAGTGTCCCAAAGAAATTGCTGCTGAAGGAAGTCCAAAAACTACTGTAGTTTCAGCTGACCACTGTTCAACTCCTTAGATAAATTAAAAGGGAACTGAAGAAAGAGCTCCTATCTCAGCATAGTCAACAAAGGACACTTTGACTTGTGATTTAAAAAGAGTCTGACCCACAAACTGGTGTGGCTAGATTATTTCTGTTTGTGCTGGTGCTTCATTTGTAATGCAAAAGACGAGCCCCTCCTGATGTGCACACAGTATATATAATTATTTGCATGTTTCTTGCTTCTCCTGGAAAGAAAATGGAAAATGGCATACTAGCTACCTTGGCTTTCCTTCCAGCCCTGATTCAGATATTTTCAACTATTGGACTGGGGGAAAATTTTAGCAATATACTAGTTGCTCAGCTGGTATGAATCTGTGTAACTTAATTGAAATAAGAAAGAAATACGAGAACTATGGCTGATTAACACCAGCTAACTAACTAACTAGTTCTTTGGGGCTATATCAGAAGATCTATTCCACACTAGCATTTGCAGTCAGCTTGTGGAGTAGAAAACGCTTAGCTTTAAAAGGACAAAAGAAGATATAAAAAAGGAAGTGAGATTCCCAGGAAGACAAAGACACACAATGCAATGGTTGCATGTTCAATTAAGAGACAGGGACAGATCTCAAGAGTGTTCAACGCCAACATAATTAATTGGCCAACAAGTAGCAATAGTCAATGTGTTCCACTGCTAACAAAAACCAATAACTGGTTGGAGGCAGCAGTTTTCAGTTTATGGATACTGTAAATCATTGCTACAATGTGTGGTGCATTTTAAACAAAGAAATATGATGATCTGGAGCCTTGGGCTTTGAAGACATGGTTTGGTCAAAAAGTCATAAAATTCTCAGGCTTCTGGGGGCTGTCTCGTTCTATCTTGCTGCAGATCTGTTTCTTAAATTGCAGATTTAGCTGTTCTCCCAAATACTGTTATCCTTAAAGAGCCTTTTAATAATGCTTTTAGTTAGCTATGTGTTTCTGCAGAGCAGGTAACTGAACACTGTCTTCAGAGAGCTGCCAAAGAATAGACACCTCCCAAAACCCAACATTCTCCTCTTCACTTTTAGTTCCTCATCACAAAAGAAACAATTCTACAAACTGAAACTAGAGCTGGTATTTAAATGGGAAGTTACCCTAAAAGATAAATTTAATCTGTCAAGGGCTAAGAGACTGAGCTTTTAATTCTCTTTGGCTGTGTCTACACTAGCCCTCTTCTTCGAAGGAGGCATGGTAATCAGCCCAAGCAGAGATTAGCAATGATGTGCTGTGATGAATATGCAGCACCTCATTAGGCTAATTCTCACTGTAGCAACTTCAAAGTTGCAAACTTCAAAGCACCAGCATGCCATATACCCACGGGCACTTCAAAGTACGCATGCATCTTTGAAGTGCTTCTCTTCCCTCCCTCCCAGACCTCCCAATTCCCACTCCCCCATGCAGTCAGGAACTGTGTGGGTTTGGGGTTTCCTTTTTTTTTCTTTTTTAAACTTCTCACTTTCTCACTTCCTTGCTCCTCACTGATTTGTCTATGGGTCAGTGGCCCTCAAACTGAAAAAGGCTCCTTGCCTCTGTGCTGTGCAGTATAGCAGTCCAGTCTGTATGTTGTAAGGCTTACATGCACTTTAAAACTAGAACACCATTCTGTTAACCCACCTGTACGGGTCAGAGTCAGTAATTAAAAAGTTTTTACACAAAATATCATTTGATTAATGGTTAAAGGAGTGAAAAAATGTAGCATATTGTTCAATATATAAAACCATCATTCTGAGAGACTTACAAGGTACCTGACCAGGGCAGGAGGCAAAAATTTATTTCTTCTGTTGCAGGCTACGCCTTCCATTTTTTATTTGAATTCTCCCTATCATTTCACCCCAGTATGCTCACAGCCAATTCACAGAGAATGAATTAAGCACAACCTCCAATAGAAACCACTGCTAGAATGTCAGGAAGTATTAAGACAGGGTTGGAATATGTGCACACTTCACAGAACAAACACTGTAAATCTTTAATACGATAGAGCTTTCTCTGGCACAGGCACCATAGGGACAGCTACAGGAAGTTGAGCAGATTAGAATTCCAGATGAGCTGCTTGTTTCTCTTGCTCTTTTTAGGGAATTTGGTGAACAATTTCATTGCTTAGGGAGATTCCACAAAAATGATTGTTTCCATTCACACAGATGCTGCTTAGCCTTAGTTGGAGTTATAGCTGCCATGGCACAGACTGGGAACTTCTAGCTGTGAATTCACCAAAACCTGACAACTCAAAATTGAACATTTATGCTCAAAGGTGCTAACTTAGTGAGTTTGCATTGGTTGGTTGGTTATGACAAAACTGGCTAGATCCTCTTTCTCACATGCCACTGCTCCTCAACAGGTTTTCTCCTGCCTGAAACCATTAGTGTCAATGTAGTTAACCACCTCTGATTGCTGCTTAGTTCAGGCCAAGACAGTGTTGCCAACTCATGATTTTATTCTGAGTGTCATGATGAAAGCTGGTGTTTTCCCTACAGGTTTAGCTCCTGGAGTCATGATTGTTGTTTGAAGTTTTTGGCAGTTGGGTAAGTTTGCAAGGTGTGAATTGGAAGTGCTACGTTCCAGGTGGGCCTTCAAGGGCTGATTAGATTGGAGGCAAGGCTTTGAGCTGGGCCTAGCCAGCCAGCAGCCTTGTAAGAAGGCAGCCACAGCAAACAGGAGCAGCTAATAGGGAGCTTGCCTGAGAGTCTGCCTTGGGGGGAGCCCCATACCAGTTGTCCCTTTCTTATAAGTTGTTTCCCTTGTGCCCTGCAAGGCAGTACTAGAAACATCTACAGGAACTCTCTGAAGAAAGGGGAAAAATGGATGGTGACATGTCTACTGAAAAGCCTGCTGTTGTGAGCTGCACGGCACATGCTGTTTGTCTTCTTCCTGGGCAACAGACAGAATTTTGTATGTCCCACGTGCAAGCTGGTTGCCATTTTGGATGAGAAGGTTAGAAGGCTTGAGGTGCATATATCAATCCTTAGGTCCATCAGAGAGGATGAAGACCTTCTGGATAGAAGGCTGCACTTGGTACTGCAGGAACAGCAGGCTGTTCAAAACAGGGAAGAAGACTGGAAGCGTGTGTCATGGCTCCTTCCCCACTCTAGCAAGATAAATGCAGAAGTGGGGGCCAGCAAAAGTACCTCCAAAACCTTATCTACCAGGTTTTGGTATAAACTTCCTCCAAAAAATCCTAAAAACCTTAGATTTTGGGGATAAAATTCGCTGCCACCACCCAAGTAATAATAAGGAAACCGGGGAGAGACTGCTTGGGAAATCTCAGCCCCAAAAGTAAAAACCAGGACACAAACATTAACCAATACCAGGTTAACAAAAAGAAAAAGAGAGAACTTTTATTACTACAACAATATTCGTGTTGCAAGCCTCAGGACTAGATAGAAGAGTCACAAAGTAAAACACATGGGGAGTCTCCACCATGGGCCTAGAACTTAGTTACAAGGAGAGTAAAACAACATTTCTAAAAAGTGCACAGACATCAGATCCCACTTCCCAAACCATAAAACAACAAAGCCTAATGGATCTATCTAAACTTTACCCTACTTACAGAAGATTGGAGGGCCTGTTCTTGGAGGGAGATATTCTGTCTCTCTCTCCCTCATGGCTGGAAAGAAGAAGAAATGAAAAGACAGAGAACAGAAGAGGGAGGAGCCAAAATTAAATTCTTACCTACATTCCTATAGGCCAACCCCACCTGACTAAGGAGTTTAAGCCTTTTACTCCCAGGCTCCTGGCTAACCCTCATGATCATGACAGCGTGTTACCTCCAGGAGAAGAAAACCAATTCAGTTCTCTCCAGTTCCACGGGAATTAAGCAACCACTTTCAGTCTCTCTGCACAGCAATATGGTGGAGATAGCTAGGGCGGATACCTCACAGGGAGTGGATCAGAAGAAGATCCCATGGACTGTAAAGTATGGGATGCGCAGTCCTAGGGGGCGGGAGTTCTGTCACCAAGACCCCTAAGAGAAGAAGATGGGTGGTGGTGGTTGGGGACTCCCACCTAAGAGGGATGGAGTCATCCATCTGCTGTCAAGACTTAGAATCCTGACAAGTTTGCTGCTTGCCAGGAGCTAGAATCCAGGCTGTTACAGCGTCTCTTCCAAAAATCATGAAATTTGTAGACCATTACCCATTACTGCTTCTCCATGTAGGAACTAATGATACATCCAAGAGCGACCTTGATGAGATCACTGAGGATTATGTAACCCTAGGAAGAAAGACCAAGGAATATGGAGCACAAGCGGTGTTCTCATCCATCCTCCCTGTGGAAGGAAGGGGTCCGGGTTAGAGATCATCGAATTGCCGAGGTAAATGCGTGGTTGCGTAGGTGGTGTCAGAGAAGGATTTGGTTTCTTCGACCATGGGATTCTGCTTCATGAACAAGGATTGCTTGGGAGAGATGGGATCCACCGAATGATGAGAGGAAAGGGCATCTTTGCAGCAGGCTTGCAAATCTAGTGAGGAGAGCTCTAAACTACGTTCGTCAGAGGAGGGTAACACAAACACTGAGATAAATGGAGAAGGGGTAGGGAATAACAAAGTAGGATTCCTGGGAGAAAAGGAGAAAGGGGGGCAATCAGCCACTTCTCTTCTGTTCACTTCTATGCAAGAAGCCTGGGAAACAAACAGGAAGAATTAGAGGCCCTGGCACAGTCAAAGAAGTATGAAGTGCTTGAAATACTGGAGACCTGATGGGATGATTCGCATAACTGGAGCACGGTCATGGAAGGGTATAAACCGTTTAGGAAGGACAGACGGAGGAGTAAAGGAGGAGCAGTTGTGCTCTATGGGAGGGAGCAGTGTGATCGCTCAGAGCTCCAGTATAAGGAGGGAGAACAGCCAGCTGAGTGTCTTTGGGTTAAGCTTAGAGGTGGAAGCAACAGAGGTGATGTTGTAGCTGTTGTCTGCTATAAACCAGCAGATCAGGGAGATGAGGATTTCTTCAGACAGATAAGTGAAGCTTCCAAATCACAGGCCCTGGTTCTCATGGGAGACTTTAATCACCCAGGCATTTGTTGGGAGACCAATACAGCAGCACACAGAAAATCCAGGAAGTTTTTGGAGAATGTTGGGGAAAACTTCCTGGTACAAGTGCTGAAGGCACCAACCAGGGGCTGTGCACAACTTGACCTGCTGCTCACAAACAGGGAAGAACTAATAGGAGAAATAGAAGTGGGTGGCAACCTGGGCTGCAGTGACCACAAGACAGTAGATTTCAGCATCCTGAAAAAAGGAAGAAAGGTGAGCAGTAACATACAGAACCTTGATTTCAAAAGAGGAGATATAAACTCCCTGAGAGAACTGGTGGGCAAGATCCCTTGGGAAATGAAGATGAGGGGGAAGAGACTTCAAGAAAAGTGGAAGTATTTTAAAGAAGTCTTACTGCAAGCACAGGAACAAACCATCCTGCTGCATAGTAAGAAATGCATTTATGGTAGGCAATCAGCTTGGCTTAACAGGGAAATTCTTTGTCAGCTTAAACTCAAAAAGGATGCATATAAGAAGTAGAAATGTGGACAGCTGACGAAGGAGGAGTACAAATATATGGCTGGAGAATGCTGGGCACTAATCAGGAAAGCAAAAGCACAACTGGAACTGCAGCTGGCAAGGGATGTGAAGGGTAACAAGACGGGTTTTTACAGGCATGTTAACAATAAGAGGGTTATCAGGAGAGGTGTGGGGCTGTTACTGGATGAGAGAGGTAACTTAGTGACAGATGATGTAAGAAAAGCTGAAGTACTCAATGCTTTTTTTGCCTCAGTCTTCACAGGCAAGGACAGCTCCCACAATATGGTGCTAGGCAATGAAGTATGGGAAGGTGGAGGGCAGCCATTGGCAGGGAAGGAAAGAGTTAAGAGTTACTTAGAAAAATTAGATGTACACAAATCCATGGGTCTGGATTTAATGCACCCAAGGGTACTGAGGGAATTGGCATATGTCATTATCTTTGAAGACTCTCGGAGATCAGTAGAGATCCTGGATGATTGGAAGAAGGCAAATGTAGTGCCCATCTTTAAAAAAAGGATAGAAGGACAATCCAGGGAACTATAGACCAGTCAGCCTTACCCCAGTCCATAGGAAAATAATGGCTGGGATCCTCAAGGAATCCATTTTGGAGCACTTGGAAGAGGGGAAAGTGATCAAAAGTAGTCCGCATTGATTCACCAAGGGCAAGTTCTGACCAATCTGATTAGCTTCTATGATGAGGTAACAGGCTCTGTGGACATGGGAAAGTCAGTGGATGTGATATACCTTGATTTCAGCAAAGCTTTTGATACAGTCTCCCACAACATTCTTGTCCATAAATTAAGGAAGTATGGAGTGGATCTATAGACTATAAGATGGTTAGAAAGCTGGCTTGAAAGTCAGGCTCAATGGGGAGTGGTCAATGGCTCAATATCTGGATGGTGGTTGGTTTTAAGTGGAGTGCCCCAAGGCTCAGTTCTGGGGCTGGTGTTGTTCAACGTCTTCATTAATGACCTGGATGAGAGATTGCACTGCACCCTCAGCAAGTTTGTGTATGGCCCCAAGCTAAGGGGAGAGGTAGATACATTGGAGGGCAGAACTAGGATCCAGAGTGACCTGGATAAATAGGAGGACTGGGCCAAAAGAAATCTGATGCAGTTCAACAATAAGAAGAAGTGTAGAGTCCTGCACTTGGGACGGAAGAATCCCAAGCATTGTTATAGGCTGGGGACTGACTGGCTAAGCAGCAGTACAGTGGAAGGGGACCTAGGAATTATGGTGGATGAAAGGCTGGATATGAGTCAACAGTGTGCCCTTGTAGCCAAGAAGGCTAACGGCATATTGGGGTGCATTAGGAGGAGCATTTCGAGCGATCTAGAGATGTTGTTCCTCTCTATTTGGCACTGGTGAGGCCACATCTGGAGTACTTTGTCAAGTTTTGGGCCTCACAGTATAGAAAGGATGTGGATGTGCTGGAGCAGGTTCACTGGAGGGCAATGAAAATGATTAAGGGGCTGGAGCACATGAGGAGAGGCTGAGAGATTTGGGATTATGTAGTTTGCAGAAGAGAAGACTGAGGGATGATTTAATAGCAGCCATCAACTTCCTGACAGGGAGCTCTAACAAGGATGGAGAGAAGCTGTTGTCAGGGGTGACAGACGGCAGAACAAGGAGCAATAGTCTCAAGTTACAGAAGGAGAGATGTAGGCTGGATATCAGGAAAAACTTCTTCACCAGGATGGTGGTGAAGCACTGGAATGCATTACCTAGAGAAGTGGTAGAATCTCCATCCCTACATGTTTTTAAGTCCCAGCTTGACAAAGTCCTGGTTGGGATGACTTAGTTGGGGTTGATCCTGCTTTGGGCAGGGGGCTGGACTCAATGACCTCCTGAGGTCCCTTCCAGCCCTAGGATTCTATGATTCTGTGGTTCTAAGTAAGTGGCTAGCCCTCATGGTAGCCTCAGATTTAATACATGGCTGCCTTTAACCAAGCCTGTAGGCTCAGAAACAAAAAGGCAAAGAAAAAAGTTCTGAAAAGGTATTTTTTAAAAACGTCTCATGATTTTGGTGGGCATGACCCTGATGTTTGAATGCTTGGGTCTGGCAACCCTGAAAGGAGTACTAAAGACTGTATTGGCACTCAGGCTGGGTGTCAGTGTGAAATATCAAGCCTCAGCCTGCATACAACCACCTAACAAAAGTGACACCCCTCTTTTCTATATGGCACTTCATTGCTTCTAAGGGCCTGAGGGGCACTGCTCTCCATTCCCAGGAGGTAACTAACCATAAAAAAAAATATCAACCTGTGGATGAAAGAGGACTGTCAGTAAACCAGATCGCCCCCTCCCCCCGCCCTTCCCTCCAGCCAAACAAAAGTGCAGTGGCCACTTTCTAAAGGTCTAGAGGTGGGACTTCATGTCAGAGCATATGAAGAGGCAGCTTCCCCCAGAGAAAATGAGCAAACAGATGTGAGAGTAGGCACCTAGACACCTTCCTTCCACAAAAGGCAGCTAAAGGGATGGAGGGAAAGTTCAGAAATTTTCAGCAAGAGAATGAGGATCAAGAATATCCTGGGCTGGGCAGCCCAGCTGGAAAATGGATGAAATTTTCCTAGTTTTGGGCTAACATTTTCTTAAATTTCCTAAAGAGTTATTGGAGGTCAGTGAATGATGTGTTGACTACTAAAACTGAAGCCTCACATCTTCAGTTACTTACCTGCTCGCTTCACATACAACCTTTAGCCACAGAAAAGCTTGACACATGACATTTAATCTTAAAAGGGAGCTGACATATACTCACACTTGATTCATTAGCAGTAGGAGTTTTTTATTCTTCAACTATTTCCAGTGTCTCCTTAGCTATGTTCACAGTATCTGAGATTTCCCTTTACACAATGCTAACTGGCAGCAGGAACAGAAGCAGGAGGCATTGATAGTCACATCTTTTCCACATGCATTCTCTCTGGAATTCATTCTTCTGTGGGTTTGTGGGTACTGCTGTAAAATATGGGACAAAATTCTTGGGGCATTCTCCATGAGCTGAAAGGCATTTTCCTATTTCAGTTATATACAATGCTGTGAGCCAGAATTTCTGCTGGTATAAATTATAGTAACACCAATTCTGCCAATACAGCTATAACAATATACACTAGGTGACAACCTGGTCCCTTGTCAACCTTGTCAACAAGGGACAACCTTGTCCCTTGTCTGTAACACAGACTATCAGGGGGACGGATGTACTATTACACAGAATACATTGTGAAAGCCAAAACAAGAACTTTGCGCACTTTCTAGCCAGTTTGTAGGGCCTAGGGTCACAGCTCACAGGAGAGAAAAAGGACAGCTAAATATGTGACCAACCCAAACTTCCTAATTATCAAAGCAACCTTATGGAGAACGGAAAGAGCAGAATCCAATATAATGGCAATAAATCTGCTGCTGCTAGTAACAAACCTCAATATAACGTGATTCGGCCTGTAACATGGGGGTAAAAACATTTATAATCAGAATGCAAACTACTAGAAACGCCACTCCAAAATTCCACCAGGCAAAGTCTGTAATACTTATCAGCCTGGCAGGATAGAAAAGGAAGCCAGCGAAAGTGATGGAACAGAAGTAAAGCCAAACAGAAAACAAGCACACATTTAAGCTGTCAGGAAACAAAACCACTGATCAAACGCTAATACCTTCCAGCCCACGAGTGCTCTGCTATAGGCCTATAAACACTTCATAACAATAAATCTGCACACTGAGGAGGAATGATTATTCCATGAAAAAAACAAAAAGTAATAAAAAAACCAAAAAACAATCAGTGGAAATCAGACTCCATTCTTTTGCAAAAGGATGTGATCTGAAATAAGAAAGCAAGCCTCAAGCATCTGAATGATCACTGCAGTTATAAATATATACCTGCTCACAGTGTGCTGGTTCTTCTGTGGCATGGGGCCAACCGTGAGCACAAGTATTTCCCTTGAGTTCTGGGGAATGTGGCAAGAGAAAGTTGTGTGGACTCAGCAGTTCACTGTCTTGTATTATATCCAGTGTGCGGGAGAGAATAGGAACCAAACAAAAATCTGACCTAAGACAAGTGAAGAACTTATGACAGGATATCCCCTCCCTCTGCCAATGGGACCAGAAAGAGATAGAGACAACTCATGGCATGGCTTGATCCCCTCTTCCAGCAGCCTTGAGTCCCAGCTTGCATGTGGACTTTCTCTGACAGAGGAAACCTTTCTTTATGTGGTTAGTGATGTGTTCCTGAGAGGTTCCCCACAGCCTCTGGGGTTCCCAGTCTGGAACCTTGCAAGACATTCAGTGCTTCCTATCTTTCACTGAAGGCCAAGCAAGCCTATTTTCATGGCTTATGGAAATCACATTTATGGTAGTACTTATCTAAGACCTATTTTCTCACCTACCCCACCTTTAAAATTTAAGAGATCCAAACAAGTGCCCAAACACAAGATTTGTGCTTACTGCAAGGAGCTGGCTAGTGCCTCAGATTGCTAATGGTATGTGAAGTTTTGCACCTTTATGTTGTTTGAATCTGGTCCAGGTCATTAGTAATTAGGGATATTTCTTAGCAGCAAAATTTGGATCTGGATTTTGAATGCCTAGTATCTAAAACTGATGTTTTGATTCAATCCATCAGAGATAAATATCCACAAGGGTGATGTTCAGATTGATTCTCTCTGTCCATCTCCACTAGTGACCAAATTCATTACCATTTGATGGCTGGGCGGCGGCTCGTAGTTGCTAATGGAGAAGTGTTCACCCCTCAGAAACTATCACCATTACTGAGCACTCTAGTGTCCGTGTCCACAGAGAGATCAAAGACTGCAGGAACATAGTAGTAGGGTGACCAGCTGTTAGGTGGGATGGTCCTGTATTTGGGATGCCAAAAAGGCATCCTGACTTATTTTTCAAAAGGGATGAATTGTCCTGTATTTAGGCCCTCTGGGGTTGGGGATGGGGCTGGGAGCACCTACCGGCCGCAGCTCTCCTGGGGCTCTGCACCAGGCGTTCCCATGGGTCACCGATCTCTCGGGCTCTGCAACAGGAGTACCCACAGGTTGCTGCTCTCCCGGGTCTCTGGACTGGGAGCTCCCATGGGTCACCAGTCTCCTTGGGCTCCATGCTGGGAGCACCCATGGGCCGTCACACTCCTGGGGCTCCATGCTGGGAGTGCCCATGGGTTGCTGCTTCCCCAGGGCTCCAGACTGGGAGCTCCTGCAGGTCACTGCTCTCCTGGGGCTCTGCAGTGGGTGCACCCTTGCATCACTGCTCCTCTGGGGCTCCAGGCGGGGAATACCCATAGCTGCTGCTTCCCCTGGCTGGCGGGGGCGGGGAGCGCTGGCTCCCTGGAGCTTGGTGCAGCTGGGAGCCACTCCTCCCCCGTGCCATATCTCCCTGTTCCGTATTTGGGACAGGGAGATATGGTCATCCTACATAGTAGCTATTTGCTCTTCTCCAATCAAAATAATGAGAAGTCCTGTGGCACCTTATAGACTAACAGATATATTGGAGGATAAACTTTTGTGTGCAAAGACCCACTTCATCAGATGCATCTTTACTATTTACTATTCTTTACTATAGTTTCATGTAATTTGCCCAGTACTGATGTTAGACTTACAGGTCTGTAATTTCCAGAATCACCTCTAGAGCCCTTTTCAAATATTAGCATCACATTAGCTATCTTGCAGTCAATAGGTACAGAAGCTGGTTTAAAGGATAAACTACAGTTAATAGTTGCACAATTTCACATCTGAGTTCTTTCAGAACTCTTGGGCGAATGCCATCTGGTTCCAGTGATTTGTTACTATTAGGTTTATCAGTTTCTTCCAAAACCTCCTCTAATAACAGCTCAATCTTGGACAATTCTTCAGATGAGTCACCAAAAAGAATGGCTCAGGTCTGTGAATCTCCTTAACACCCTCAGCTGTGAATAATGATGCAAAGAATTCATTTAGTTTCTCTGCAATGGCCTTATTGTCTTTGAGTGCTCCTTTAGCATCCTGATCATTCAGTGGCTTCACTGGTTGTTTAGCAGGCTTCCTGCTTCTGATGTACTTATGAATACTTTGCTATTACTTTTTTAATTTTTTGCTAGCTTTTTGAGTTTTTGGCTAGCTAAATACTTTGTATTTAACAAATGTTTAGCACAACCAACTTGTTTAGTGTCACATATGCTACAGTTATTGCTGTGCCCCTCAATACCAGAGGCTGTATCATAATCATTGCATTGTACGCATGTAGTAAGAAAACAAGCAAAACGCATTTTAAAGTTTTACTTTTAAGTGGCTCTTTAAATTGTTGCAAATGAAGATCAATAAGTTAAGGTTGATAAATTTCTGGAGAATAGTAAAAGCTTTTAACACTCCTGTGGCTCCATGGTGGTAGCAATATGTGGAACAAATACTTCCAGGAGGACAAAGGAGAAACAAAGCAAGTAAATACTTGATCATGCTGGTTACTCTAATTAGTTTCTAAACACTTCTTAGCATTCAAGCCTACACCGTCTGGCTCTGAAGTGTAAGTTAACTTTCTTCACAGCCATAGGATAATCTTTATATAGAGTTATAAATAAGTTTTATATTTGTAGACAGTTCTGGGCCTGTTTAAATATTGAAGCAGACAGATCCACTTGTCTGATGTGTCATTTTAAACATTGGAGGTAAGGTGAAAGCAGCAGCTTTATTTTTCACTGCGTTTTGCTTGCATGCTCACAAATGTGATTGCTTACTCTGCCAATAAGCACACTGTGAAGTTTATCTCAAGGTGCTGAATTCTACAAAGATTGGAGCTTTACATGGTGACTCAGGAGGCATACCCAACTACAGAGTTTGTGAGTGCTTACAACAATGGTCACACTTAGAAAAAAGTGACCAGAAACATCAGCTTAGTCCATTGTTGCCAATAAGAAAACAATGATAGTTTGCAAAATGAAGAAGGAGCAGAACTTAAGGTGAAAGGGGAAACTTAACTCTGTGTGCATTGACTGATCCCAAGTTCCTTGGTTAGGCAGCTGGTGTGTGTTGATCACTGCTGATCACCCTGAGTAGATCAATTGTCCTATAATTATTGTTGTGTACATGTTCCTTTTTCTCTTAAGAAAAAAGGCAGTGAAATGAAGAGAGAGCACAAAATGAAAGGTTTGACCAGTAGGTATCAACCATTCCACAACAAATATATATATTAACAGAGAGATAGCTGTTGTAGTCTATATACTATGAAAACAAAAAAGCGGTCCAGTCTATTCTGGTATGGCTATGATCTGAAGAAGTGGTTTTGTCCCACGAAAGCTCATCACCTAAGAAATTATTTTTTTAGTCTTTAAAGTGCAAATATATATATATAAGCTCTACATAATACATATATATATATATATATATATATATATATATATTACATAGAGCTCACACCTTTTACGCTTGCTGAGCTCTAGTTACCTCCTTTGTCTGAAAATAGCTGCTCTATTTAACGTAAAATGTTTATCACCAGAACAGCCATGTAGACATTTGTCAGAATAATTTTAACAAAGAAACAAAACCATAAATAACAGATGTTTATTAGCAAAGATAAAGTCTGTGCACAGTTCACCTAGATGTAGGAGATGGGATTTAAAGGTCAAACAAAGGGAAAAACAAGAAAGTGAATGTCAGGTTAAAAGTTTTCCTTGTGAAGAACCCGTCCTAGATGGTACTTGAAAGAAGACTCTTCCAATTCCAAAACCATAGTGCTATCTGTAGCAATAAGGGATTCTCCTTAATGAGTAGTAGAGCTGACCTGTGCTCACATGAGATCCAAGTTCAGATGTAGTTCTTTTTCAAAGGTCGTAAGATCAGGGGTTCTCAAATATTTTCACAGTACACACCGTGTCTTAACAGAAATTCCCTTTGATTCACATATCCCATTCACAACTGCCTGGGCCACATCTTCTGTCACTAATAATGACCTGGGCCAATTCTTCGCCCGTTCACAGTTGCCTGAAGCATACCTTTCCGCAAAGAGTGACTGAGTAGTATCTCTGCAACAATATCACAACGTGCCTGGAGGAGAGTATTTCATTTGTTTTAAACTTCCCATAATGGACAATTAATTTACCAGTGGGAAACAAATATGAGACCCAGCATCACATGGCCAGCAACTCTACAAGCCACCAGCATGCACTCTTTGGAGAGAGAATGAGAATCTTGAGAATTGCCACTGTAGGGAATTTGTAAATTCCTCTACTTATTCCATTAAAATGGTGCAATATCATTGAAAAAGTGCAGTGAGATACACATGCCTGCTTAGTAGGGCCAATGCTGCAAATGTAACCAAGTAATGAACTCTGCTATAGGGTTGGATAAATCTGATCTCTTAAGTAGCTTATGTAGTTCAGATATCTCCACTGTGTCTCATAATTATAATTGATTATTGAAACCACTCTCCACCCCAATCCTTCTTTCTTCATACTGCACCGTATATTAGGAGTTACCACTCCAGTCCTAGTTTTATTTCATATTTTACAATTACATTGGCATGTAGAATCAAATTCAGCCTTGCCCATCTCATGACATTATTGGCTTCAGTACTACATTAACTTTGTAGCTGTAGTTCATTATCAATGCAGCTGAGTGCTGCTCGCAACAGTGCAGCTAAAACTCAGGCATTTTGGTTTGAAAACAACTGTGTTTTCAAACCATTGGAACTGTACCGGTGGTGAATTATAGCTATAAAGCTAGCCTAGGTTACATGAGGCCATCATTTTGGGTAACGCTGTTTCCCTGATGTTTTTAAACTATGCAAAGTAATTCATTTGAATACTGGCAGCGATCACTCAATGCAACCTTAGCTCATTTAACCCAGGCAAGTAATTTTTTTCCGGGGCAAATGAATCATCATTAGTTTTCTCATCATGGCAGATTGGACAAGTATTGTGGTGCCTGTATGTCTTCATGATGATTTTACTATGTAGTTTGATGTAGACTAAACTAAAAATAATCCCTGTCCAAGAGTTCTGAGTTCCCTTGACAATCGTATACAGTAATAAAGTTAATTTAACAGACTCCGACACTGAATCCCAGATGGCATTTTGCTGGCAACAGCAAAAATGTAAACAAAGCTTAACTTCCTCCCCACATAGCACTCCGCAGATCTCCCAGCCCTCCACCATTCACAGATCTGTCAGGGGATGTATATAGAGTTTAGAATTGCAAGAGACATGAGACAAGCCAGAATGTCATCTTGTGTGTCAAAGTAATTACAGAAGATGGACGTTCCATATAGCCAAAAGGGAAAATGGACCTTGCAAAGCTATACCACACAGCACAATTTTTGAGTAATGTTCATATTAGTTACTCACATAATTAAGATGCAGGACTTGTTCTCCCCTCACTTTCAATTAGTTTAATTGGAATAAGTGAAACCATTCCACCCATTAATTTTTCAAATTTTGCCAAATAAATAACTGAAATCCCTCTTTGAGTGAGACTGGGTGGGCCAGTAATCGGCCCCAAAAGATTGTTTGTCTTCCCTGTATCAACTCACATCCAATCGAGTGGCACTAATTTCAAGCTGCAGTAATGCTAACAAGACACCCTCTGCCATGATTATAACCAAAGGACCTGGCACTGACCAGTGTGCACTGCATCCCAGACACACTAAACTTCACTCACTCACACTGGGGGGGTGCGACTTCTGATGACCCAACATCTTCTGTGGAGTCCCAACCATAGCCACTAGTGACTGCATTATAGGGTTAGGGCCACATGTGCAGGCTGGATATTTGTTTATCAAGAAGTGGAAAAGAAATTAATGTGCTCAAAAGCAACTCTAGTGCCCATGCATGAGGTGACTAACGTGATCAGCCACTAGCAGATTAAAATCCACATAGTTTTGGAACAGTATCTTGGACTGAACTGAACTGAACTGCTCCCCAGGGATATTGCCATTAGAAAGGTCAAGGGAGTTTCTGTTTTATTGTTTGCAATATGCAGGCCAGATCCACTAGCCTATTAGATGAACTTGAGCAAGTCTCTTCACCCCCTCAGATTCCCATCTGTGAAAGGGGAGGTAATGGTATTGTCCCCACTTTGAGACATACTGATGAGAGGCACTACACAAGAGGATGGCACTATTATTATTGTATAATGAAGTCATATGGAAGTTCAGACGACCTCTTTACACTTCTCCTCAGTCCCAGGCTCTGAGTGGTGCTACAGGCTGAATGCCCTTAGCCCCACCTCTTCTGGGCTCCCCTCCCACCAGGGCCCGTGATGACTGTCGGTCCTCCTGGCGGAAGTGCTGGGAGCCACTGAACCAAACTGTAGATCATGTATATAATGAAAACACCTTCAAGTCAGGGGATGTTACAGCACTCTCTGAACTACTAGTCCCAGCACCTATGCCCTAAACCACTGGCACCACAAATACACAAAATGCCTTCTTAATCAGGAAAACACAGAAATGTTATTTAAGTAATGAGAACACATTTAAACTGACAGCAGAGAAATAGTATAAGAGAATGTATAACATTTTAAAATTGCAATTTTTATAAGTTCATTTTTATTGGCTCCCTGTTTAAAATAAATCCAGAGGTCTGATTTACTATTATTAAAGTTTAATTTCATATCTTGGTTTCTGTTCTCTACTCTTAATTGATTCTATAGCCAGCCTTCCAAAAGAAAAATAGTCAGAACATCTGGAAAATTTTACAGCCAGGCTATGCCTAAATTGGTATAACCCTGTGCTTAAAAATAAACTCAGTTGTAGCCTCTACTTGTAAGGCACTGCTTGATTCATTTTTAAAGTATATGTATTGTTCTGTGAAAAGCAGTTGAGTACATGATCAAAATCATAGGGGCCTTCACAGCCAAGATATGAGCTTTTGTACCATTATTTCAACAGTCGTTAAAGTATAAAGCTTTTGAGTTTTCAGAGCTAGAATAACTGTGAAACATATATGTATGGAGATACACATCTCATAATGCTGTTAAGGACCTTGGGAAATCATTAAGTCCAGCCCTAGGTCTTCTTGGCAGGATGTAGCATCACCCCTAGCTGGGTTTGTTTTTTTTTTTTAATTTGCCCCAGACTCCTAAATGGCCTCCTCAAGGATTGTGCTCACAACCCTGGGTTTAGCAAGACAGTGCTCAAACCACTGAGCTACACCTCCCCCGCAAGCTTAGTAAAACCCCATGGCAGAATCCAGTGATCAGAGTTGGGGTACAATATATTTTAAATAAGACAACACTGATTTTCCCCATGCCTGATTTTCACAGGACTGTCCTGCTTTGACATCCCTACTCCCACCCCAAATCTCCTGTCCCATTCAAAGCAAACTTCCTGCATTCAGGGCTGCCCAAATGTCTGGCCTGCCAACCTCTCTATTTCCATACAGAGAAGGACAGACAGGCCAAACCTGAGGGGCATTGTACCTTGTTTTAGTTATTCAAAATGTTAGGAGGCATGTTAACATGTCAAACAGAATTGAGAATCACAAGTCCTTCATTTATAACTTCTTTCATCCATGGATCTTTAAGTGCTTTCAGAGAAGAAAAGGGGATAAATATTTCTATCAAGCTTTGCATATGAGGAAACAGGCTGGAGTGGATAAGTCATATAGCAAGTCGGTACCAGAAGTAGGGGTAGAATTTAGGTCTCCTTAGTCCCATATGGTAAACACTAGATGGTGCTGCCTCCCACAAACTTTATAGCAACCACCCAATAAGAATCTCACTGATCCATGTCCTTAATTACTTCAGAGTCTTTAAAATATTGGTAGGTATGATCCTATTGGATTGTTAAGGCCTTAGCATGCAGAACACGGCCACTGTGACTGCCAGCCACCAAAGTGCCTGAGGCTTCCTCGCCCTACAGCTGTAGAAGCTGCTCCATATTTACAGATGGTATTTCCTAATCAGAAGTAACTGTGAAACAGCCTCAAGGGATATATTTTAGGTACCACTTGCTGGCAAAACTTACATTCCTCAGAGGTGGGAGCAACCCCCCCGAGCAACTCAAATTTTGTTGGCATAACGGCACAGTATCACAGTGCTGCAACTAGCTAATTTTGAGCCTGAGGCAAGAATATAAAATTGCGCCACCTCACATATTCATAGCAGTTATTTTGTAGAAAAAGGGAAAATACATAAATAATAAATAATAATAGTACCACACTGCTTATGCTGGCTGGACTTAGAGCAGGGACCTGGGGGTGCCTGGCTCTGAGGGAGCAGAGGGGGATTAGGTTAGAGCAGGGCCTGGGGTTGCCCGGCTCTGAGGGAGCAGAGGGGGATGGGTTAGAGCAGGGGCCTGGGGGTGCCTGGCTCTGAGGGAGTAGAGGGGGGTGGGTTAGAGCAGGGCCTGGGGGTGCCTGGCTCTGAGGGAGCAGAGGGGGATTGGATTAGAGCAGGGCCTGGGGGTGCCTGGCTCTGAGGGAGTAGAGGGGGATGGGTTAGAGCAGGGGCCTGGGGGTGCCTGGCTCTGAGGGAGTAGAGGGGGATGGGGTTAGAGCAGGGCCTGGGGGTGCCCAGCTCTGAGGGAGTAGAGGGGGATGGGTTAGAGCAGGGGCCTGGGGGTGCCTGGCTCTGAGGGAGTAGAGGGGGATGGGTTAGAGCAGGGGCCTGGGGGTGCCTGGCTCTGAGGGAGTAGAGGCGGGTGGGTTAGAGCAGGGGCCTGGGGGTGCCTGGCTCTGAGGGAGTAGAGGGGGACTGGGTTAGAGCAGGGCCTGGGGGTGCCCAGCTCTGAGGGAGCAGAGGGGGATGGGTTAGAGCAGGGGCCTGGGGGTGCCTGGCTCTGAGGGAGTAGAGGGGGACTGGGTTAGAGCAGGGCCTGGGGGTGCCCAGCTCTGAGGGAGCAGAGGGGGATAGGTTAGAGCAGGGGCCTGGGGGTGCCCGGCTCTGAGGGAGTAGAGGGGGATTGGGTTAGAGCAGGGCCTGGGGGTGCCCAGCTCTGAGGGAGCAGAGGGGGATGGGTTAGAGCAGGGGCCTGGGGGTGCCTGGCTCTGAGGGAGTAGAGGGGGACTGGGTTAGAGCAGGGCCTGGGGGTGCCCAGCTCTGAGGGAGCAGAGGGGGATAGGTTAGAGCAGGGGCCTGGGGGTGCCCGTCTCTGAGGGAGGGGGTGGATACTGTCTCTCATAAGCATTCTGAAAGTCTGGCAACCCTAGCTCGGGGGCCTGGCTTCCCACACAGCTGCTGGGGATCCCCGGGGGGGTGAGACACTGCCCAGAGCCGCCCAGCACAGCCACAGCCAGGAGCCTCCGTGCATCTTGTGGATAGCCTCGTTTAAGTGTCTGCTACCAGCCTGTCCCCACCAGGGAGTGTGGGACGGGCAGTAAATGCACCCGGCCTGGGTGCCACTGGGCCAAGAGCTCTCCAGGTCTGCTCCCTTGTATCCGCACTGCGCTGGACGCAGGGGGTAGGGAAAGCCCAGGCAGAGCAGCACCATGGCAGTGGGAAGGTGCTGGGTGTCGACACGAAGGTCAGAAGGGACAGGAGGCCATTACTTCCCCTCACTTGGCCCCATGGAGGCCAGACCCTGGGGTCTCAAACCTGCAAACTCCTCCCAGCACCTCAGCCTTCCCGGCCAGCTGAGCACTTAGGCCTCACCCAGGAGAGATTCAGGTACCGCCCAACTGATTAGCAGAGTCCCCACAGCCACCCTGCCGCTGGCAGCCTGTGTTCCTCCTGGCAGGTTCCCCCAGCGAGCCCGAGGTGACCAGAGACACCCACCTCTGGGCTCTGCCTGGGCTCCCCAGCCCCGTGTGCAGTGTGGGTACAAGGGAGGAGACCTGCAGGGCTCCTGGCCCACTGGCAGCCAGGCTAGGTGCATTTCCTGCCCATCATGCACTCCAAGGGGGGAACAGGCTGGTCGCAGACACTTAAATGAGATTACCCATTAGGCGCACAGAGGCTCCTGCCTGCAGCTGTGGCTGCCCTGTGGTTGCGCTGGGTGGCTCTGAGTGGTGTCTTGCCCTCGGGTATCTCCAGCAGTTGTATGGGAGGCCAGGCCACTGAGCTAGGGTTGCCAGATTTTCCGAATACTTATCAAGTACAATGCCCACCCCTCCCCCAGAGCCAGGCACCCCCAGGCCCCTGCTCTAACCCCAGCCCCCTCCCCAAGAATCAGGCACCTCCAGGCCCCAGCCCCCACAGCCAGGCACCCTCCAGCTGTATATTCTGACGACTTACTGGAGCCACTGCCGAAGCAGTCGGGGATGGAGCGGCACCCCAGGCTGCAGCTGCCCAGGCACAGGCAGCCTTGGGCTGAAGGAGCCACATGGGGGAAATGGCGATGACAGGGGCCACCTCCTTTGCTGCTGCCACATGTGCTTGTCCCGCCACATGGTGGGACGCATGCGTGGAACATTGGAGGGTGCATCCCATCTATGCAGCTCTTCCTACGCCAGACGCCTGGGGCCCGGGCCAGCACACCACTGGGTGGCATGTGGCTACCCAGCACAGGATCAGGCTGCACCATGTCCACTGTCTGCCCCTGTCCCAGCCCCACTTTCTGCTCCCCACCAGGACCTGCCATGTGGCCCCACGACTGAGTTCAGGGCTATAACAAGAGTGAGGCACTCACCTGCATCCCCTCAGCTGTGCGCAAGACTTGCCTCACCCTCATTACAGTCCTGCACGATTATGTTCATGGGAGAATCTTCCTCCCAACAGGATATAGTAGCCACACGGGCTCTCTTACAGCATCAATGCAATTGTGCAAATTAAGCTTGCTAATGTAGACCCGGCCATAATCCCCCAGCTATGCTGCCTTCCCAGGGCAAAATGAGATTTTAGTACAGCTGGATTATTATGTAGTTACAGGTAGGAGGCTGGTCACGTTCAATGTTGTTTAATGCATCAGTATATAGAAGGCTTCAATTCTTGTCTGGCTGATGGAGAAGAGCTCTTGCCAAGCATCTATGTAACTAGGACCATGGAACCCAACCAGTTCTGAAGCAGTAGATGCTATACTGCTATCCCCAACTAGCCACATCATTCTGACAGTATATTTATTGTTCAAGCCAACAAGCCACACTCAACCAGCCAAATAGTCACATGTGGCTAGTGGCTGGTGTGTTGGACACCATGGAACTAAGGTGTGAGAGGCCCTTTCTAGTCAAACACCAAGAGTGAGATCCAGATCCTAATGAAGTCAAGGGAAGTTTTTCCATTACCTTCAGTAGGGACAGGATTTCACCCCACATACTTACCTCCTGCCACCAAGCAAACCATTCCATCTCCCCCAGTAGAGCCTCACATGGATAAGAATCCAGTAAGCCCCACAGAGTCTATACTGTCAGCAAGGGTGGTGTGAGAGCCCTGGGAAAAAGACCAAGAGAAAACAGAATTGGAGAGTATACAAGGGGATATACTCCTGATGGTCTTCTCCCAACTCCTCTGCTACTGTCTGGCACAAAGACAGGTTTGATGGGGAGAACGCTGACCATTCCTTTGAGGACACTGCCAATAGCCTCAACCACTCCAGGTCAGAATGCTGCAGAAACCATGTGTTCACTAGGGCTCTGAGATTAAGGTGGGATTTTAATCTGAGGAAAAAAAAACAAACAAACCACCTTCTTACTCAATAAATCTCTCCTCCTTGTAAGTTCAGTCACATCTGGTCACTAGGGCCCAAGCCAAGATGTTGTTATTGTTAATACCACACAGTCTGGACAACTAGAACGAGGAAGCAGAGATCTACTCCTCCTTGTTTACAAGTCCTGCTTACTTCTATTCCCAACAATAGCTTCATGTGTTCCAATCAGTTACATGTTGCAGACTCATAAAAGCCAGAGAGGGCTGGAACAGATGTTATTAAAGGCAGCAGAATAGGATCAGAATATGTCTTGCAGAACCTTTTATTAGTGGTTAATATTGTTGTTTGTAAGGCCTAGGAAATGGGTACTGTAAGCTTTCAGTCTGGTGTTGTCAGCAAGTAGAAGGACTGGATGCAATTCTCTTGGAAGCCCCTTAGAAAAATTATTAGCTTAGTAGAAGCATGGGAAACTACATGTGTATGACCCTGAGTGTCCTTGAAAGGCAATTCTTTCCACTTGCAAGCATTGCCTCTAGAGTTTTAAAACAATGAGAAATTTTATCATGGGAGTAAAAAAAAAAACAAGTGGGACACAACAGAAGGAAGTTGGTAAAGCCGCCATTAATATGAGCTGTAACTGTTAAATGAGACTCCGCCTCCAACCTCAGCCCCACCCACCCGGGTGCATTACCAACATACCCAACTTAACCTCTTCTCTGGCAGGTGAAAGTGTGGCTGACAGGTACTACCTAATTCCCATTTCCCTGGCTTGGTATTCTGAGTCAGTGGAGTCCAAAGGTGTTGGCAGATGAGTGATTCCTGGAAGACTCCATGGCCTCTACCATCTGCTCTAGCTGAGGTGATTCAGCTTTGCTTGCTGGGTAGGGAGGCAAGCACTAGAGCACTCTAGAGCTGTGTCTACACGTGCACGCTACTTCGAAGTAGCGGCACTAACTTCGAAATAGCGCCCGTTGCGGCTACACGCGTCGGGCGCTATTTCGAAGTTAACTTCGACGTTAGGCGGCGAGACGTCGAAGTCGCTAACCTCATGAGGGGATCGGAATAGCGCCCTATTTCGACGTTCAACGTCGAAGTAGGGACCGTGTAGACGATCCGCGTCCCGCAACGTCGAAATTGCTGGGTCCTCCATGGCAGCCATCAGCTGGGGGGTTGAGAGACGCTCTTTCCAGCCCCTCAGCTCACTGGTGGCCGCGTGGAGCGGCCCCTTAAAGGTCCCCTCCCCCTCCCTTCCTCTACAGGAAGCTGAGGGAACGTGCAGGCTGCAGCCTGCACACGCGGCCAGCCTGCACCACCCTCAGCCCCACACAGCTGCGATGGCTGGCCGGCAGCCCCCCCAGCGGACCCCCCCCAAGGGAAGCCAGGGCAGCCAGGCTGACAAGAGGCAGCGGGGCCCCTCCTGGACGGAGGCCGAGCTGCGGGACCTGCTGGGGCTCTGGAGCGAGGAGGAGGTGCTCCAGGTAATGGGGAGCAAAAGGCGGAACGCGGATGTGTTCGCTCGGCTGGCCGACGGCCTGGCTGCCTGGGGTCACCCTGCCCACACTCCTGACCACGTCAGGAGTACGGTCAAGGAGCTGCGGCAGGGTTACTCCTGGGCCCGGGATGCGGCCAGCCGATTTGCGGCCGCCCCCGTCACTTGCCCGTTTTACAGGGAGCTCAGGGACATCCTGGGCTCCCGGCACACCTCCTCCCCTCCGGCCACCCTTGACACCTCGGCTGACGAGCCCCAGCAGGCTCTGCAGACGGAGTCCGCCCCGGAGGCAAGCCCCGCACCCCAGGGGTCCCCCCCGGAGGCCACTCCCGGGACATCGCGGGCAGGAGGAGGGCTCCTCCTCCGCAGAATCCGGGCTGCAGATCCTCCTCCTGCCATCCCGGAGCAGCAGCAGGGCCTCCGCCCCCCAGGGATCTCTGGACCGTGGGAGCGGACCGACAGGTAGGTACCCCCCTCTGGTGGACACCCCTGGGCTTGAGGGGCGGGGGTAAGAGATATGTGTCCAGGGCCCCCCACATGCTCACATGGCCATGGCCCCAAGGACACCAGGGCCATGGCCCTCACAGCACTGCATCCATCAGCCCCTGCCCCCCCGACCCCGCATGACAGTGCCATGCCCCATCCCCGGGCCAGGGGGGAGTGGAACCTCGAGGGGCCCCCAGGAGGAGGGGGTGGGACACCCTGCAGCAGCAGCATGTGATGGAGTGGGGGGAGTGCCAAAGGGAGACTCAGGCTACATATGAGCAACAGGAGCCGAATAGCTCCCAGGGGAAAAGGAGGATCCTGGGGCTACAGCTGGCAGGTGACACCTCTGCCCTGAACAAACAGGAGGGAGGAGCCGAGCTGGCTTGGACTTGGGGGGTGAGGGCGGGGCCCACAGGTAGAGGCTAGGGGAAGGGAGAGCTGGAAGGCAGCCCGCCTGAGGAGGGGGAAAGCTGCATCCCCGAGGGGCACCCCTTGGGGTCTTCTCCCCAGGATGGGTTGGAAGGACTGTCTTTTCCGACAGCTGGTGCTGTCACTCCTGGGAGAAACTGGGCATCTGTGGCCTAAGAAACCTCTCCTGCTCTCAGACCCTGCGGGGTGAAGTGAGAGTAGCTCCCACCAGGGGACAGGGTGCAGGGCAGGGGGACCCCTGAACCCCATCCATCACAGCAGCATCTCCCGGGGACGGGGATGGGGAACCTGCAGCACAGGGCTGGGGGGACAAAGGCCACGACTCGGGGCCCACACTAATGCCTGTCTCCATTCTTCTTCCCCCCCCCTCCATGTCCTGCACCTGCACCATCAGAAGGACCGGAAGAGAGTGCCGGCGAGGCGTCAGTTGTCCCGGAGAGCCCTCCGGGACCATCGCTCCAGGGCAGCCCCTCGGCCAAGGACCGACCGGCCCCACGGCGGGCTAGACGGCCGACCCTGCGCCACCAACCACCGACAGCGACGGACCCCCAGCTGCTGGCCATTCACCATCGGCAGCTGGAGGTCGCGGAGCAGCACCTGCACCTGCAGGAGCGGGCGCTGGCCTGGAGCCAGGAGGCATGGGGGGCCTACATGGAGACATTTAACCACTTGGTGGACTACCTGGCCCCCCATGCCGCACCGGCCGCAACATCGCCCGCCCTGCCTGCTCCTGCAGACCCACCACCAGCTGCTTCGCCCGTCGCCGTCCCGTCCGCCGTCGCCCCGCCACCCACCAGCGAGGGCCAGAGCGCCGAGGGACCCCTGGAGCCACCTGACAGTCGCCGGCCACTGTACCTTCCGGTCCAGCCCACTCCCACCCAGCCACGGACCAGGCTGCGACCGCGGAGGGGCTCCCGGCCGCCAACGCCTGGTGCCGGGCTATAGGGGCGAGGGGCCCGGGACGTGGCCCCCCCCTTGTATATAGTTGGACCCTGTTGTTTTCGGCCCCCAGTTGCCCCGGCCCCCCCATGTAAATAGTTCTCCCCTTTATCCTCCCTGGTTTTCTTTTTATTATTGCGGACGGTTGTTTCTTTGTATTGTTTTATTTTTGTACATATTGCTTTTGTTCAACGTTTGTACATAGTTTTTGGTTTGTGGTTCAAATATTTATTTACAGTTAAAAACAAAAGGTTCGGAAAGAAAAAAAAAAAGTTTACGTTCAGCCACAAGTGTGTGCTGTCATTTGTCCAGGAAAAGTGGGAGGGGGGTGCGGTGGGGTGCTCCATGGTGTAGGCGTTGGGGCAGGAGTGTGGGGGAGGAAGGGGCGGGCAGTAGGGGGCCTGGGCAGAGTTCACCCCGCGGCCTGTTCATCAAAGTGGGCCCGCAGGGCCTCCTGGACCCGGATCCCCTCGGGGTCCACCTGCCGACTGGGGGCAGCAGGTGGCTGGACGTGTGCCCTGCCGGCCTCCGCAGCCCAGCCCTGGAAAAAGGTCTCCCCCTTGCTCTCGACCAAATTGTGCAGGGCGCAGCAGGCACCCACAATCTGGGGGATGTTGTTGGGGCCTGCATCCAGGCGGGTCAGGAGACATCTCCAGCGTCCCTTCAGGCAGCCAAATGAGCGCTCCACCACCTGGCGCGCGTGGTTCAGGCACTCGTTGAAGCGCTCCTGGCTAGCGGAGAGATGGCCCGTGTAGGGGTGCATGAGCCACGGCCGGAGGGGGTAGGCCGCATCTGCGATGATGCAGAAGGGCATGGTGGTGTCCCCCAGAGGGATCTCCCGCTGGGGGATGTAGGTCCCCGCCTCCAGCCGGCGGCACAGGCCCAAGTTCCGGAAAACCCCGGTGTCGTGGGTGCTGCCAGGCCAGCCCACATAAATGTCCTGGAAACGTCCCCGGCTGTCCACCAAGGCCTGGAGGACCACAGAATGGTAGCCCTTTCGATTCAGGTATCGTCCTCCACTGTGATGCGGGGCGTGGATGGGGATGTGAGTCCCATCCAGAGCCCCGAAGCAGTTGGGGAAGCCCAGGGTGGCAAAGGCCGCGATGGTGGCATCTGGGTCCCCCAGCCTCACGAGCCTGTGCAGGAGCATGGCGTTGATGGCACGCACAACCTGCAGAGAAAGCACATATGACAGCACCAATGAGGGGTGAGCAGGGTGTGCGTGGCCCTGCCCTGCCCTGCCCTGGCCCCCCTGCCCTGCCCTGCCCTGCCCTCCGCCCGTGGGTTCGCTTACCTCCATGAAGACAGCCCTGACGGTGGCCTTGCCGACACCAAACTGCTGGCCCACGGATCGGTAGCTGTCTGGAGTGGCCAGCTTCCAGACAACGATGCCGACCCGTTTCTGCACTGTGAGGGCACGCCGCATGGCGGTGTCCTGGTGCCTGAGTGCGGGGGTGAGCCACTGGCACAGCTCCAGAAATGTCTGCCGGCTCATCCTGAAGTTCCTGAGCCAGCGGTCGTCGTCCCACTCCCCAAGCACCAGCCGCTCCCACCAGTCGGTGCTGGTGGGGTAGCTCCACAGCCGCCGGCGTGTGAGGCGGGGGGGGGGGGGGGGGGCGGGGTGCTGCAGGGGTAGGGGTTGAGCCCTGCTGCCCTGGGGGCATCTCCTCCTCTGGGGCAAGGAGGTGCTCAGCTGCCTCCTGCATGGCACGGAGCAGGGCAAGCCCTGCTCCTGCCAGGAGGGCTGGGTGGACCTCTAGCTGCTGCTGCTGCTGCTGCTGCTGCTGCTGCTGCTGCTGCTGGGGGTCCATGACTGCGGCGCCCGGGGTCTGTGTGCCTATGGCTCCTCAGACCGCGTGCTGTGCAGGCTGAGTGTGTCTGGGAGGGGCCCTTTAAGGGAGCGGCTAGCTGTTGCCCCGGAAGCGCTAGTCCGCCCGGTGACCCTGTCTGCAGCTGTGCCTGGCACCCCTATTTTGATGTGTGCTACTTGGGCGTGTAGACGTTCCCTCGCTGCGCCTATTTCGATGTTGGGCTGCGCAACGTCGAAGTTGAACATCGACGTTGCCGGCCCTGAAGGACGTGTAGACGTTATTCATCGAAATAGCCTATTTCGATGTCGCCACATCGAAATAGGCTACTTAGATGTAGGCTTCACGTGTAGACGTAGCCTAGGTGAGCTGCTTTGATCTGCGACTTCAGCCCAAGCCATCTCAGCAGCACCTTCACCAGAGGCAGTGCCACAGAGGTGCTGTCTGCCACCTCAAAAGTGCCTCTGCTCTGCACCATCCACTGTTGTGCCCTCAGTTCTGCTCTGTGCACTATTTTGTAGCTGCCTCAGCTCAGCATTTTCAAAAGGCATCAGTGGCCTACAGGAATCCTAGCAGAGACCCAGCAGAAGGTCGGAGCCTCACTCTTTTTTTCAGCCATCCAGCTTCCTGTATCAACTGTGCCTGACTGTGCTCTCGGCACGGGTGACCCATACATATTTGGGGTAGATTTCTCATCCATTAGGATCAATAGCATTTTATTGCCCCACCCCAAAACTCAAAAACTACGAGCATGCTTGTTTTTTTGTGAAACTGCAGAATAACACGTCTACGCCTCTCAAAAACGTAGTTTAGTTCACGCGTTCCAAACTGTCCCCTGAAGTAGAGCTCTGTGAAAGCTCTCTCCAACAGAAGTTGGGCCAATAAAAATACTACCTTGCCCATTTCATCTCAGACATACTGTAACAAAATGCACAGAACCCCTGACTCAGTCATTTCCCCTTATCAGCAACACAAGCCAACAGACTCCCTATCTCTAGTGGATTCCTTGTCCACCTGGCATTCTGAGTCATGCACTCTTCTTTCCTTTCACCAACGTGTGTCTGTAATACGTCAGCTCACCACCATAGCACCTCCTCCTGGTCACACCAGGAATTAGCGCTATGCATGGGAGTGTGCTACCTTCTGGCCAGGGTCTCCCCCATTGTCACGCTGCTCCACTGTCTTCACCATCTCTCTGTGGACCCACATTGCTCCCTGGACTGTGGTGTCCTCTTCAAGACATTGCCTGCCACTAGAGCCAACTGCAGCCCCAAAATCTAGCTCTCTAACTCAGGGGTAAGCTACAGGCTGTACAGGCCATGCTTAGTGTGGAACAAGGGGAGGGACCCAGGCCCACCCATTTCTCTGGGTCTCAGCCCAGGCACCCTCTGGCAGCAGCCTCATCCTGCTCTCCTCTCCCCTTAACTGCCCTCAGTCTTCCCTGAGCCACTTTCCCATGACCCTTACACCTTGTCAATCCATGTGTCAAGGTCACAGTCTCGCAGGTATCGAGTAGAGCACCACTACCTTCCTTGACTCCATCCAAGCTACTTCACCCTAAGAACCAGTGCTTCCCCTGGTCATCACCACTGGTCATCACCTACAGCCCCCAACTCAGACCACTGCAATGACTTACAAAAGACCTACAACCTATCCTTAATCAGCATGCCACACTCCAGAAGGCCCTGGGTGACATGCCTGTTCTCTCCTACAGAAAACCTCTCAATCTCATGAGGATCCTCACTAACAGCCACAGTCTATACCCCAGGAATACCAGTCCTGGAACCTTTCCCTGCAACAAAGCCCGCTGCCAGCTTTGTCCACATATCTTCTCTGGAAATACCATCACTGGACCTAACCAGCTTACTCACAGAATCACGGGCACTTTCTCATGCTCCTCTACTAACATCGTATATGCCATCATGTGCCAACAATGCCCAGATGCTTTGTATATTGGACAGACTTCTAACTCCCTTAGACAAGGGCTCAATGGGCACAAAACAGACATCAAAACACTCCAGATCCACAAACCAGTTAGTCAACATTTTAATGGAATGGGGCATTCTGTCAATGACCTAAAGGTATGTGTGTTACTGAAAAGGAATTATCGCACAATTTTGGAAAGAGAAACATCTGAGCTGGCTTTTATATTCAAATTCAGCACATTAACACATGGTTTAAATCGTGATGGGAACTTTCTGAGTCACTATAGGGGCTTGTCTGCATACTTGGCTCAATCTAGTTCTTGACCTTCCCCCCCAACCCTCCACTCTCTGATTTGCTCACCTTGATTATCTTTATTCTGATTTGTCCTCCTTGCTTACTGTTTTTGTTTCTCTGTGCCTTAAATATTGAGTTTGTTCTGGTCTGGCTATGGTCTGAAGAAGTGGGTCTGTCCCACGAAAGCTCACCTAATAAACCATTTTGGTGGTCTTTAAAGTGCTACTTGACTGCTTTTTGTTTTGATAGTGTATAGGCTAGCACGGCTTCCTCTTTGTTTCTTTGCCTCAGCTAAGAAAAGACACTAAACAGCACATACCTGTCCCACAAATGGGATGAGTCATGTGCAAACTTCCTTACAGGCTTCTGTTACATGAAATCTAGCAGCCACAAGGACATGGCCATATAGATTAAGTTTTGAAAAATGTATTTAAAGGCATGGTCAGGTAGGCTGCAGGTTAAAACTATGATTTGCATCAGAATTAAGGGTACAAATTGAAGTGATTATTTGCAGGTGTAACAGCACCTGCAGGCAAACTGGGGACTGGGTTGAGAGCTTTTAAATATCTCAGAACCTCTCTCTTTAGGTCGTAGGAACAATATATAGAAGGACCCAGCAAGCCTCTAGGAGCTGCTGTGATGTCTGCAGGAGTCCATTAAGAACCATCAAAGAAATCAGATCAGCTGGGCACGAGCTGGTTTTCACAAATCCATGAAGACTATTACTGTTAACCTATTAGCCTTTAGGAGCAATGATGTGTTATAGTTAGCTGGGAGTTTAGTGCCAGCTGGTGATTGCAATGTACATATTACGAATGCACCCATGATTCCTTACCAAAAAATCAGCTTATTCATAGCCCCCAACTTCAGCTAAATATTGTGGAAGTGGGTTAACTTTGCTGTGAGTTATTCTGTGTGGCTAGCCCTTATGCTGTGCGATATTATACCTCTCAAAGTACTTGACAAAACATTTACTAACATATTCTGTTCAATGCCAATGAATGGAACTCCGTCTTTAGGATTGTAAGTAACAGAGGAGAAGGGGAGACAGAGTGATAGGTGTTTCATGGAGGATCCTTGAGTCTGGTTTAGAGGGCCAGGACACAAATGTGTTCAGCAGCTGTCATCACTTGGAGATTCAAAGCTCAAATGTGTACCAGATTTTTCCAAAATATATTGCGAAGGGCAAGAAATCAAATAATCATGGGCTTTTTACTTCATCTAGATAGCAGCATATTGTTCCAGCCTGGATTGAATTGGGCTTCCTTTACTTCCTGGTCACTGACTCATGAGCAGTAACTAATACAACAGAATCAGGCAGAAATGCAGGACAGAAATCTCAGGCAACAGTGAGGCTCTAGAATTTGAATGTCAGCAGCTGGTGCCCCAGTTTGCGTTCCTACTTCCTGGTGCTAATTCAATTGCTGTTGGAACCTGACCCCCTTTCTGTAGGGTCACTGAACATAAGTCATTGTGACTCATCTCATAGGGTTAAAATCACGAATTCCATATTTCAGAATAGCTCCTGGCTTTTTTATATATATATATATATATATATATATATAGATAGATAGATAGATAGATAGATAGATAGATAGATAGATCTCACGTGAGGTGAGCAGCAATACACTGTTGGACTCAATAACTGGGCATCTTACATAACATTCAAAGCATTAAACCACTGTTCCTGTGTCAGGGCTTGATGAAACTCCCCACCAGCATCACGAGCAAGGGAAGCCCCACTCTCATTACCACCAAGTCAGAGAGTCGGCCATATGCTTCAAAGCAGCGGCCTTAACAGAACCTAACACTGTTCCCAGTAGCAAAAACAGCAACTGTGATTTAAAAAATAAAATTCACCTTAGATGCCTGATTGATGTTATCCTGCCTCAGTGCTTTGAGCTAATCAGGAAGCAGATAAATGAAATAACGAGAGCCAAGGCTCTATAAATGAGCAGTAGAAGAGCTATGAGTTGGGAAGTGCCACTCCCTGATTCCTTCCAAGCTAGCAAACTTTACTCTTCCCAAGCCAGAGCCTAGGATCAAAGGTGATAGTAAAGCTTAAGGCACCAAGCCTAGGGAAAAAGCAGGGTTGGGTGGGTTTCAGCAGCAGCTGGAGAGATGGCTGAGGCACACAGAAGCTGCAGAAAGCATATGGCCATACCAGTGCAGAGATGGAAGGAAGCAGTTTGAGTGAAGTCACTTATGCTTACAAAGAAAGACAGAAGTGAAGGAAAGGGGGAAATGTGCACACGGGCCTTTATTGTTTTAAACCTTTGATCTCAGCATTAGGTACCTTCAAGTGAAAGAATAAAAACTGCTTGTTCTGAAGAAACCATTTTTGCAGTTTTAATTGGCCGCTGATCACAGCTCCCCAGAGGTAAGGTGACTATATTTCCCCATACCAAGGACAGGACAGCTGGTAAAATTGCTTGGACTTCACCAAGTTCAATGGAAATCAATCGACTTACGCTGTACAAACATTCTACATAACATTATTTACTGAGCACCCATTAAAAAGACAGACTACATTTTTATAACTAATAATCAGTAAAAAATTTTTTTTAAATTATATATTTACAAGTAACTGGCTGCTGCTATTTAGCAGGGCCTGCCTCTCAGTTCCGTGCCATGCTTCATTGGCCCCCTAAAGGCCCACCCAAATGTTTGGGCTCCAGGTCCACATGAGGTTAATCTGGCCCTGACTCTGCCCAATGGGCTCTCCTCCACAGGGAGCGCATGGGGAATGCAGGATTAAGCTCTGCCACTCCCAGCTGTTGCCCCACAGAGGAAAGAAGGGCTCTTGCCTTGCAGTGGTGGCTTGGGCATAGGGGCTGCAGCTTCCCAGTGGGGGCAGGGGACCCCAGGGATGAAGGCTGCCTCCTGCAGGCCTGTGAGGGGTCCTCCCTGGCTGTGGGAGTGACTGCCTGGCCACGGAGCATTAGGAATGCAACCTGGCAGAGAAGGGGGCTGGCTGCTAGGGGACTGCCACAAGCAGTGAGGTACAATGGAGCTGCCACCCCAGGGAGAAGGGAGGGGAGGGCTCCTCAACAGCTGTCCCACACTGAAGGGTGTTCTGGCTGTTCCACACTGCAGGGTGCTGGGAACTGGCTACCTCCCTGTTGCAGTGGAGCTCATAGTTAGGTTTCTGAGTGAACACTTGATTGAGACAAGTTGTGTTACCAAGTTTGGGATTACACCTCCAGTCTGTCCATGCAGGGTGTTTTTCTCAGAACTCCAGCCCGGGCGCCAGGGAGCAGATGACAGCCCTCTTGTTAAGAAAGGAAGTTTGAAAGTGGGAATGCTAATGGCTCATATTACAATAAGGCTGCCCCGTGCTACTGGCAAGGGGGGGCTGCCATCCTGCAGGGAAGCTCCCAAGCTCTAGCAGCATTTGCCCTGAGGGACCTACTGCTCCATGGGCTGGGCACTCCCCAGCTGCCCTGTGCTGTGAAGCACTGCGAATGGGGCTGCAAGCTCCGTGGGTGTGGCTCCCAGCTGCCCTGAGCCACGTGGCACCAGGAACAGGGCTGGAAGCCCTGAGGTTGAGGCTCCCAACTCCCCCAAGCTGTGGGGAGCCGGGGATGGGGCTGTGAGCCCTCCCTTGAGAGGAGAATCTCCTGGCTAGAGTGGCAGCAAAAAGGACTGTGGGGGACACACACTACCCACACCCCCAGCTCCAATATACCCTGCCTTACCCTATGGCATGGTCCCTGCTGGCTCCCTCTTCTGCTGCTACCTGTGCACCTGGTCAGTCAGTACGTGCTACACATGTGCTCTGGCCAGCGGATGGTACTTGTAGCTGTGACTGTGCTGACCTGGCAGAAGGGTAGCTCAGTAGGTGAGGAGGGACAGCTCAGTGATTTGAGCAGTAGCTTGCTAAACCCCAGGGGTGTGAATTCAGTCCTCAAGGGAGCCATTTGGGGCAAAATAGATTAAAGGGAAAAAAAAAAAAAAGACGGTGCTTTGTCCTGTTAGAAGGCAGGTGACTGGACTTGATAACCTCCTGAGGTCCCTTACAGCTCTATGAGATGTGTATCTTATATATATGTAAGGCGTGAATATGGGACAACTAGTGCTTTTGCT
This sequence comes from Carettochelys insculpta, assembly GCF_033958435.1. Classification (NCBI taxonomy): domain Eukaryota; kingdom Metazoa; phylum Chordata; order Testudines; family Carettochelyidae; genus Carettochelys; species Carettochelys insculpta. The sequence goes on from NC_134144.1 coordinate 31,705,518, forward strand.
AAAATAAGTTAGGACACCTTCCTGACACCCACAATACGGGAGTGACCCAGCCAAAACAGGATGGATAGTCACCCTACCCAGAGGAAAAGGTTTATAAATGCCTCAGGCAGGCAACAGGGGGACTGCCATTCAGGTATTTCAGCCTTTGGGAGATGAAGAAATCCAGGCCTAACACAAGGGATAGACTTAAAGCACATCTCACCCTGTAACAGTGACGTACAGTAATCATGCGATTTACATGGAGGCTGCATTCTGGGCAACTTCCACATAAATCAAATTTTGCATAAATTGGGGGGATCGGGCAGCTGGGGAAGTAGGAGGATGGCCACACGGCCCCCAGCTTCTGCCAGGTGGGGGGCACACAGCTGCTTGCCCAGCAGTTTCTGAGAAACAGTGCCACAAGCAGCTGCGTGCCTGCTGGCCTCCCCGTCCGGAAGAACCAGCGCTGAAGCAGCTGTCTGTCAAGGCAGGCAGACTGATTGGCAGCTGCTGCTCCTGAGAGGCATTTTTCCCCTGCTCCTGTCAGGGACTGCAGCCTGACTTGAGGCTGCCGCCCTTGACGGAGTGGTTTCCTGATCCTGTCAGGGACAGCTGTGGTGTAAACCCAAGATACATGCACCTTGATTATGCGTATCTCGAGGGTATAGTGCATTTGGTAGTACTGCCCAATGCCCGAAAGCAAGTGGCATTCTAAAGCCGTGATTTGAAGCTATTTTCTTTTAAATAAGAAAGACCTGAGTGGCATGAACATTAACTCCCTCTCCTGTTTCCTAACATTAGCCAGATTTGCTTTCTTAAATGAATGACTTTTAGTCCCCGCGCTTCACATTTATTTACCCAGCTGCTGTGTATTTGCTGAGTGAAGGTGTGTGTAATTTGACTTTCAGAACAGCCTTTAAACCCTTGCCTCCAGGCGGTCAGGATTTCCTGGTCAGCAGCTCTAATAGACTTTACATCAGGAAATGCTGATGGCAACAGCCATTTTGGATAAAGGAATAAAGGTCAATCACTCTGTTTGTCCCTTGTTTCCTTTATGGCTTCAGGGTTGCATCTGTTCATATTGATGACTTGCTGGACAGCAATGATATTGTCATATGTGCACACACCAAGCTTTTACATTTTCTTCAGCATTTACTAGGAGCTTCAACTGAGTCTATCGCACTAATATTATCCTTATTTTATGTTTCGTATTTCTCTACTGGCATTGCCTTTATCCAGCACTGAGCAGTAGTTTTAAAACTGCTGGCATTGCGCCTGTTCCACAATTTCATTGATTCTCAGGCCAGAGGGAAGTACTGCGATCACCCAGTCTGACCTCTGAGGTCACACACCTCAGGACTTCCCTGAAATAACTCCTGCTTGAATTTAGAGCCTATCTTTTAGAAAAATGTCCAATCTTGATTTACTAGCGATGGAATATCCACCACAACTCTTGTTACATTGTCACACTGTCCCTCTTACAAAAACCTGAATCTGTTTCTATTCCAAATTTGATTAGTACTCATCTTCCAGCCCACCTTTCTTACTATATTGTTGTCTGATACACTGAAAAGGCCTTACATTTTGTTCCCTGTGTGGGTACTTACTGACTCTGATCAAGACTCCCTTTAAGCTTATCTTTGTTAAACTAAACAGATTCAGCTCCTAGGTTATCACTCTAGGGCTGTGTCTACACTTACAAAAAACTTTGAAATGGCCATGCTAATGACCAGATAGAAGAATACTAATAAGGCACTGAAATGCATATTCAGCCCCTCATTAGCATGCCGCCAAACGTGGCACTTTGAAATTGTCGCGTTTTGCTCCCATGTGGCTTGTCTACACAGGGGGTGCTTTTCGAAAGGACCCCGCCCACATCAAAATCCCCTTATTCCTCATAGGAGGAGCTCATAGGAATAAGGGGATTTCGATCTGGGCAGGGCCCTTTTCAAAAGGACCCCCCCCCGTGTAGATGAGCTGCAGGGGAGGGAAACATGGCACTTTCAAAGTGCTGTGGCTGGCGGCATGCTAATAAGGCACTGAATATGCATTTCAGTGCCTCATTAGTATTCTTTGGTCTGGCCATTAGCATGGCCATTTTGAAGTTTTGGTAAGTGAAGACACAGCCTAGGATATTTTTTCCAATTCTTGATTCGTTTTGTGACTTTGCTCCTGTTCCTCTCCAGTTTATCAACATCATGCTTAAATTTGACACCAGAACTGGACACACTATTCCAGCAGTGGTCGCACAGGTCCCAAATACAGAGGTAATAACATCTCTCTACTTCTACTCACAGTTCTCATGTTTTTACAGCCAAAGATCACATTTACCTTTTTTGGCCTCAGCACCACATCGGAACTCATAATCAGCTGATTATCCCCATGACCCCCTCCCCAAGTCCTTTCAACTGCTTTACAACATAGAGGTCCCCATCTTGTGTGTATGTCCCAACTTCTTTGTTCCTAGACGTATTACTTTACATTAGTGGTTTTAAAAAAAAATGTTGCTTGATTTAGTCCAACTTATAAGTGATCACGATCAATCTGTATCAGTAGCCAATAATTACCACTTCTCCTCTCTGTGGCTGCATCTACATTACCCTTCTCTTTTGGAAGGGGTAAGTAAATGCTGCAGATCAGAAGTGCTAATGAGGTGCTGATATGAATATTCAGTGCTTCATTTGCTTAATGGCAGCCACATGGATCATTGAAAGTGCTGCTTTTGAACTGAAAAAAGGAACCTGGGTGGTTGCCATTAGGCAAATGAGGCACTGAATATTCATCAGTGTCATTAGCATTTCCAATCCGCAGCACTTATATACCCCTTCTGAAACAGAGGGGTAGTGTCGACATGGCCTGTGTGTTTTATCTGCAAACTTTCAGGATATTTGTTTTCTTGTGTATTATTAAAATTCTGAATAGACACCCAGCTAATGACTCCCAATTTACAATAACTGAGGCCTATCAGTTAGCCATTTTTCAATCCATTTACCTCATGCCATCTTAATTTTGTTTGACTCTAGTTTCTAATCAAAAATGTCATGCAGTATCAAATAAACTGACTTACAGAAATCTAGTACACTACCCGTTATCAGCCAAACTGGTTATCTCATCAAGAAGGACAATATGATAAGGCCATAGGCCCGGTGATTGGCCTTAATTATTATTTACATATTGTCCACGCAGATGCCTCCTTATCCTTTTCACAACAGTCCAGTGTCAGATGCATGGGAGTGCAGCTCTGGCTCTGGGGGACCTTTCACTTTATCACTGGTATTGCAATAGCACATAGAGCAGTAGTTCTCAAGCAGGGATACACAGCCATCTTCCAGGGGGTACAGCAACACATTTACATATTAGCCTATTTTTACAACAAGCTGCACAAGAAAAGCACAAGCTACATCAGTCCACACTAAAATATTCTACAATACATGAAACAGAAGTATAATATTTCTATTCCAATTGTTTCTACAATTATATGGTAAAAATGAGAAAGCAAGCAGTGTCAGTAATTAACATGCTGTGCTACATCTGGATTTTTATGTCCATTTTTAAAAGCAAGGAGCGAAACTTGGGTTCTATAAGACAAATCAAGCTCCTGAAAGGGATACAGTAATCTGGAGAGGTTGAAAGCCACTGACCTAGAGAGCCCAGCCCCATGAGGATAGGCTGAGGGATTTGGGCTTGTTTAGTTTACAGAAGAGAAGACTTAGAAGTGATTTAATAGCAGCCTTCAACTCCCTGAAGGAGCGCTCTAAAGAGGAGGGTGAGAAATTGTTCTCAGTGGTGTCTGATGGCAGAACAAGGAGTAATGGTCAGAAGTTGAAGAGGGAAAGGTGTAGGTTAGATATTAGGAAAAACTTCTTCACCAGGCGGGTGGTGAAGCATTGGAATGCGTTGCCTAGAGAGGTGGTGGATTCTCCATCCCTTGAGGTTTTTAAGTCCTGGCTGGACAAGGTCCTGACTGGGATGACTTAGTAGGGGTTGATCCTGCTTGAAGCAGGGGGCTGGACTAGATGACCTCCTGAGGTCCCTTCCAGTCCTATGGTTCTGTGATTCTGTGTGATTGTGGTAAGCAGTATGTAACAGAATTGCAAAATTTAAGGAAATAGTTTAACATCCTTGATCATAAAAATTAAGCTCCAAATACACATATTTAAGTGTTAAAACTAGGGTAGCCATTTGTTAATCTATGGTTTGATCTGAAATGCTGGAAGAATCGATTACCTTTTCCAATTACAGTCTCATGAAGCAGTTTGAGTTTCATAGAATACTAGGACTGGAAGGGACCTTGAGAGGCCATCGAGTCCAGCCTCTTGCCCTCATGGCAGGGCCAAGTACTGTCTAGAACATCCCTGATAGACATCTATCTAACCTGTTCTTAAATATCTCCAGAGATGGAGATTCCACAGCCTCCCTTGGCAATTTATTCCGTTTGACCACCCCGACAGTCTGTAACTTTTTCCTAATGTCCAAACGAAGCCTCCCTTGCAGCAGTTTAAGTCCATTGCCTCTTGTTCTATCCTCAGAGGCCAAAAAGAACAAGTTTGCCTGCTTTTTGAAGGCACAAGTTTTGTTATAAATATTTTATATAGTATCCTTCAACAAGATGTCAGGGGATGCTAGAGGGATTTATGAAAAATGTTAGTTTAAAAAGCAATGGCATATCCACATCCCTTTTAGAATCAAAGGGACAGACTAAGCCTACGTTTACACTAGGAAAAAAAGTCAAATTTATTAAAGTTGACTTTGTAACACTGGATTTTATAAAATGGAAGTTGAGCGTCAGCTCCTGGCCACAAAGCTGACTTAGTGCGTCCCCACTAAATTTCCAAAGTTCAACTGTTGCAGCAGTGCATTGTAGAAACCTATCCCACAGTTCCCTCAGCCCCGTAGAATTCTAGGGGTTTTTTTTGCTGGTGAATTATGAGAAAAAAAATGCCCTGCAAGTGGTTGTGGGTGTCTGATGTCATCTTCCCAGGCCGCACTGCCCTCATTCCCCTTCCACTGAAAACAAACCGACATTTGTCAGAACTCTTTTTCCCCCAATTAAATTGTTTGAGTTGCCCACATTAGGGACCTTGTTACCAAATGTGTTCTGAGAGCACCCAGCTGACTGAACCATTTCAGCAAATTGTTCAGCTAGTTTTCTCCACTTCACTTTTGTACAGGGTAGTTCCCCCTGACCCCAAGCACCATGCAATTGGCAAGCTAGCCCCTGCCCCACCACACTACAAGGGGGCAGTGCAGTATGGATCATGCTTCCAGACAGTGGCATGTCCTGCTGTGCAAGGGGTGCAGGCTTCTTCCCTGAGAGAAACTTGTTTTCTCTGCTTCACATTTTTCAGGCTCATTCTTAAAAGCTTATAGAATGACAGAATCATAGGGCTGGAAGGGACCTCAGGAGGTCATCTAGTCCAGCCCCCTGCTTTAAGCAGGATCAACCCCAACTAAGTCATCCCAGCCAGGACCTTGTCAAGCTGGGACTTAAAAACCTCTAGGGATGGAGAATCCACCACCTCTAGAGGCAATGCATTCCAGTGCTTCACCACCCTCCTACTGAAATAGTTTCTCCTAATATCCAACCTACTCCTCTCCTTCTGTAACTTCAGACCATTGCTCCTCATTCTGCCATCTGCACCGCTGAGAACAATTTCTCTCCATCCTCTTTAGAGCCCCACTTCAGGAAGTTGAAAGCTGTTATTAAATCATCCCTCAGTCTTCTCTTCTGTAAGCTAAACAAGCCCAAATCCCTCAGCCTCTCTCAAAGATCACGTGCTCCCACCCCTTAATCATTTTTGGTGCCCTTGGCTGAACATGCTCCAGCGCATCCGCATCCTTTTTATACTGGGGGGCCCAAAACTGGATACAATATTCCAGATGTGGCCTCACTAGTGCCGAACAGAGGGGAACAACCACTTATCTAGATCTGCTCGAAATGCTCCTCCTAATGCACCCTAATATGCTGGTAGCCTTCTCGGCTACAAGGGCACACTGTTTATTCATATCCAGCCTTTCATCCACCATAACCCCTAAGTCCCTTTCCACTGTACTGCTGCTTAGCCAGTCTGTCCCCAGCCTATAACAATGCTTGGGATTCTTCCGTCCCAAGTGCAGGACTCTACACTTCTCTTTGTTGAACTGCATCAGATTTCTTTTGGCCCAGTCCTCCAATTTATCCAGGTTGCTCTGGATCCTAGTTCTGCCCTCCAATGTATCTACCTCTCCCCTTAGCTTGGGGTCATACACAAACTTGCTGAGGGTGCAATGCAATCTCTCATCCAGGTCATTAATAAAGATATTGAAAAATACTGGCCCCAGAACTGAGCCTTGTGGCACTCTGCTTGAAACAGACTGCCATCCAGATATTGAGCCATTGACCACTACCCATTGGGCCTGACCTTCAAGCCAGTTTTCTATCCGATAGTCCATGGATCCAATCCTTACTTCCTTAACTTATGGACAAGAATGTTTTGGAAGACTGTATCAAAAGCTTCACTGAAGTCAAGGTATATCACATCCGCTGACTTCTCCATGTCCACAGAGCCTGCTACCTCGTCATAGAAGCTAATCATATTAGTAATACAGGACTTGCCCCTGGTGAATCCATGTTGGCTATTTTTGATCACTTTCCCCTCTTTCACGTGCTCCAAAATGGATTCCTTGAGGATTCCCTCCATTATTTTCCCAGGGGCTGAGGTAAAGCCGACCGATCTATAGGTCCCTGGATTGTCCTCCTTTCCTTTTTTAAAGATGGGCACTATGTTTGCCTTTTTCCATTCATCTGGGATGTCTCCTGATCTCCAAGAGTCTTCAGAGATAATGGCCAAAAGCTCAGCAATGATGTCTGCCAATTCCCTTAGTACCCTTGTGTGCATTAAATCCAGACCCATGGATTTGCATACATCATTTTTCTAGATAGCACATAACTCATTCCTTCCCCACAGATGGCTGCCCTCCACCTTCCCATACTGCACTGTCTAGCACCATAGTGTGGCAACCGTCTTTGTCCGTGTTCATGGAGGCACAAAAAGCACTGAATACTTCAGCTTTTCTTACATCGTCTGTCACTAGGTTACCTCTCTCACACAGTAATGGCTTCACACCTCCTCTAATAACCCGCTTATTGTTAACATGCCTGAAGAAACGCTTCTTGTTACCCTTCACATCCCTTGCCAGCTGCAGTTCCAATTGTGCTTTTGCTTTCCTGATTACTCCCCAGAATTCTCCCGCCATATGTTTACACTCTTCCTTACTCAGCTGTCCGAGTTTCCATTTCTTGTACGCATCTTTTTTGGGTTTAAGCTCACTAAGGATTTCCCTGTTAAGCTAACCTGGTTGCCTGCCATAACTGCACTTCTTACTATGCAGTGGGATGGTTTGTTCCTGTGCCTTCAGTAAGGCTTCTTTAAAATACTGCCAGTTCTCGAACTCTTTTCCCCTTCATCTTCATTTCCAAGGTATCCTGCTCATCAGTTCTCTCAGGGAGTCGAAGTCTGCTCTTTTGAAATCAAGGGTCTGTATGTTACTGCTCACCTTTCTTCCTTTTGTCAGGATCCTGAAATCTACCATCCCGTGGTCACTGCTGCCCAGATTGCCACCCACTTCTATTCCTCCTACTAGTTCCTGCCGGTTTGTGAGCAGCAGGTCAAGATCTGCATGGCCCCTGGTCAGTTCCATCAGCACTTGTACCAAGAAGTTATACCCAACATTTTCCAAAAACTTCCTGGATTTTCTGTGTGTTGCTGTATTGGTCTCCCAAGAAATGCCTGGGTGATTAAAGTCTCCCATGAGAACCAGCGCCTGTGATTTGGAAGCTTCACTTATCTGTCTGAAGAAATCCTCATCTACCTCATCTCCCTGATCTGGTGCTTTATAGCAGACACCAACTACAACATCACCTCTGTTGTTTCCGCCTCTAAGCTTAATCCAAAGACACTCAACTGTTTTTTCTCCCTCCTTATACTGGAGCTTTGAGCAATCATACTGCTCCCTCACACAGAGCTCAACTCCTCCTCTCCTTCCATCTGTCCTTCCTCAACAGTTTATACCCATCCATTACCGTGCCCCAGTTATGCAAATCATCCCACCAAGTCTCCATTATTCCAACCACCTCATACTACTTTGACTGTGTCAGGGCCTTGAATTCTTCCTGTTTGTTCCCTAGGCTTCTGTTATTTGTGTACAAGCACCTTACAGAAGTGACTGATTGGCCCACTTTCTCCTCTTCACCCAGGAAACCTACTTGATTGTTCCCTCCTCCCTCTTTCCTTCTTCTGAGTAAGATAACCACTAAACAATGCCCCTCTCCCCACCGGGATTCCTTAATTTTCCTTCTTCCTTTGAAAATAATAGAAAGCTTTCTCCTAGTTTCATGGAACCTGTTTGTTCTGCTGGGGCATCATGGCCTTCAGTTTCTGAAGCCCACGTGTTTGGTGTGTTTTTGCGAGGAAAAACTTGGTTGACTCTGTTGACATGGGTCATTCTGGGGGTGTTCTCAGAACACCTTTGGTAAGGTTCTTTTTAAAAAAGTCACTGTCCTTTAAAAATGGTTAGAATGAAGAACAGCCCCAGTAGTGTAACTGCTGCATGGTGGCTTGATGTGGGGGGCTGCCCCTTACAAATATGAAGCAGAAAAAACAACCATTTCAACAGGTTGTTCAATCAGCTGCGAGTTCTCAGAACACATTAAAATGTTTGTGGTTGTCCACTTAACTTCCAATGGCTGAAGGTTTCAGGATGAGTTGCAAACTCTTTATGATTATGTTGCTGTCATGTCAGAAGTGCACTCTATCAATTATACAGATGATTCCCTGCAGTATGCCATAAAGGGCATGGAGTAATTAAGAAGCTGAAGGAGGATATATGGTTCTACAAAAGGGAGAAAGTCAGCTGAGACTGGGGGTACACACCACCTTCCTTGGGCTTTCTTGCTAAATCCTGTGCAGGGCAAAAGCCCTCTCACGCACTGAAGCCCCACACAAGGCAGGACACGTCTGCACACATGATCTGCATAGCCCAGCAACCATGTGGGGTGTGTGGGTGCGGCGGGGGGGAGCAATTAATTTTTTTTACCTGGTACTGCTGCGCATTCCTGGTGTTTACTCAGCACAGATTCATCCACCCACGCAGAAATGAGATCCCGGCACTCCTGATGGCTCCATACTGGGGCTCTTTTGCGACCCTGAGAAATCATGGTTAGGCACGATCACCAGGCTGCCCATAAAGAAAATGGATTCAAATTGTTGGGCTTTTTGTTTCCTACTTCCTGCACACCTGTACAGCAGCAGAGATGAAAGCGACTAGAATAGAAACATTTGGGACATGATGGCATACCTCTGGAGGCCGAAAAATTGCGGTTAAAGTAATGTTGTTTCTATAGTAGCACTAATTTGACATTTTAAATTCAAACTTGGTGTTACACTGCAGTGGAGGGGTGGGACAAGAAAGGCAACCTTCGTGCCCATTAAAACTGACCTCATGGCATTTGCAGTGAAGACAGTCACATTGTAAAATCAAGCTACGTGCCTTAAAATCAACTTTATGCTCTAGTGTAGACATAGCCCAAGTATTCCAAAACTGAACAAAGTCTACTGTTATGCAACCACTCTCTTACGCACCTTCTGCCCCTATGGTGTCAAGGTGTAACTTGAACAAATCAATGATCTGCCAAGTCTGCTCTCAACAAAAGGCCTGGAATATTACACACTAACAGATTTGACTGTTAAAATTTTAAAAAGTGGGACTGTGCTCGAAAGATGGGTTAGATGTAATATTCTATAATCATTAATTATCGTAAAACCAAGTAATCATTTCAAATCCTCATGGAATTTGATGGGAGTCAGCATGGGAAGTAAAACATGATGATGTTCTACCAGTTGGGAATCTATAAGGCATTTATCAGGTACTGTGCCCACAAGCTCACCTATTAAATGTATTTATATAGCTGCTAAGATGGACTCAACTACCATAAAACGCATGCCTCTACAATGTATCAGAGAATCTGCCTGTCTGTCCAAGAACAACTCCTCCTAAACGGTAGGAGCTATGATCACCAAATTTACTATACACCTTCTTGTAACAAAGGAAAGTAAGGTTTGGTTGTGCCAGGAAAATGGGATGTACCTGGAATGGGATTGCTGCTCATAAAACCATACAGAAAAGAGACAAAACACCAGGTAGATAAAAGGAGCTGACTGCCCCAGCCTTGAGTCTTCCACCCCCAGGTGTCCTTTAGGGAGAGCAGGAGTGGGAGTAGCAGAAGGCCAGAAGCCTCCCCATGACCCATTTCATACAGGATATTGCTGGCTGTTACCCTTTGTCAGGGAGTGATAGGAAGTGCATGGTTTGTGGCACTCCCTGCTCTGGTTGGGGAGCACAGAGAGCAGAGGAACCTGGAAACAGCCCCAGCCAGGGGACATGCACCTCTTCTTAAGCTGTATCCACTGGAGCTGCAGTGGCCATGGAGTGGTGCTTCGCGCCTGGGCCCAAGCTGCTGTGATGAGAGCGGGGCTGGAGTAGCCCTCTCTCTGCAGGGCAGCCTGAGGCAATGATTTAAACGAAGCATTTTTATTAAGAGAGTTAAGGACCCAAAAAATAGCAGGTAAATCTTTCGGTTTAAAATGAGATATTGGGTTCGATGGGACTTGGATCAGGTCAGAGGAGAACTAGGACATGTCTTCTGTTATTCACTTAATATGATGTCTACTTAGAATTCAACTTCACAAAAACTCTAATTTTTTCCAAGTAACTTACCTGTACTATTATGCACCTAATTTGCAGATTCAGTTTCCTCCCCAGGAGCAATACTAGATTGAACTAAAGTTACTAATTAAAAGTTTACAATGTTTACATAGGTTTAAATTACACAGTTTAATTTGCAAATCTTTTCCCCACTTCCCATTAAAATTTTGCAGTTTCAAAATAATTTTAATGTAGTCCTACAATTACATTAAAGTTGATTTTCTCCAGCAAATTTTTTTTGAGAGACATGGAAACCAGATTTTAAACTAATGGGCATTCACCAAAAACTTTACATGACGATACAAATGTCTTTTTGAAAATAAATTTCCTTAGCTGCACAGTCAAAATAGCAAGAGACTAGACAGTACTGTAAAACAAGTGGAATACAGATGACATTTTGGAGTGACAAGGGTCAGCTAGTAAAGACTAGAGAAATAAAGTAATCCTTGTACCTTATTTTCCAACAATAACTTTCAAGGGACTACTACCTAAAGTCAGTGAAAATTGTTCTCCATCTAGTACAGGTGATGAAAGTACAAGAATTTCCCAAAGAGCTTAAGCTGTTTACAGGAGCTGGCTGTTGCTTTGCCTATCTTCACAAAACAGTGATTACAGAAACGTTCCTCTGGTTCCTGGAATCCTACCTTATTTTAAATGCAAGGTACAAGTGCAAAATCTTCATTACTGTATTTTCTTATTTTTCTGATTCAGCCTTAGAAACTCTCATCATACTGAGTTTTCTAGCTAAAGCGTCTCAGCAAATTTGTCTCTAGAAAAAGAAAAAAAGTTTTAAAAAAGTTAATTTGAATAGTCTCCCGAGAAAGGAAAAAAACAGAATTGTTTAGGCCCATTTTCTTTTTATTAATAATATAAGTTCTATTATCTCTTAACATTACAACTGCACTTTTACAGTTAATTTTCACACTAAATGACAAACACTGTTTGGCTTAATTAGCAGAAAGTTAAATTATAACCTTGATAGACACTGATTTCAAAGCCTGAAGAACAGTGTGTTTTCTGGATTTCAGTATTTGTGCTCCTTGCTCTTTTTCTTAGGTTGGTTTCATTATTATGGAAGAACTGTTTAGGTTAATCTCTGTTCTCAGCTGTAAGAGAAAGGGGACATCTTTATATGTATCCTATCAAAACAAGCTGCATGCACAGTACTGAAAGCCATGAAGAGAGACAGGCTGTTCATTCTGACCATCCAAGCTGTAAACCTGTACGCGTTACTTAATTTAAGAAGTTCCCTATGACAGTACACCCCAATGTCTGTAAGGGGGATTGAATGGTATATCCTAGTTTTGAAAACTGTAACGGTCAACATCCTCATTCTATAGCTTTGAATTTTACTAAAAACCTGAGAAAACTAGCAGTTTTTTTTTAAATACAAGTGGTGACAAAGTTAGCAAAAACGCTGTGTTTTGTACCAGAAACATGGCTACACTGCTACTTTACTTTTCATTTTGTGATGCGCATTGCCAAGACAGACATTTGATCTGCGTACACCAGGATCCATCTTTGAATAGACTGCAGCTACTGTAAATGAAGCCCATGTGAAAGAAGAAAATTGGGTAAGAAAAATGGTGGAAGACTTAATTTAGCATCAGAAACAAAGTCTTTCACGCAATTGATCGTGCTTCTCTTATGGATTTTGCCTCTTGTAGATGTGTTACGAGAATATAACAAACTCCTTATTTAGTATATTATTTTTCAAGAAGTATGTCAATGCCGAATCTTTCACTTTTTGAACTACTACAGTCACGTATATTTTACACATTTAGGGTTTTAATTAAGCTTTGGACAATCCATAAGATTATTTAGAAAAGCAAAAAACTACACAAAATGACTAAGAAGTGTACTAATTAGAATGTGTTCAAATTAATTTTCAGTTTAGCATTTTCTCAGGCTTGTCCACTGCTATTACTGCATGTAAGATCCCCAAGTTATTTCACTTTATTACACAAGACATGACTGACATTTTGAAGTTTCAACTTCACACAATATAATCAGATTTATGGGTATATAGACAACTGTATGAGATTTACCCGTACAACTTCCATTAATGTTTATAAAGGATGGGGAAACATGGTTAGGAAGGTGATACCAGGAGGGGATAAACAGTAGCATTTGCAGTGCCAGACAGTATTTCAAATCAAATGAACCAACTTGTTCATATTGAGTAAAATCGTCACAAGGAAATCCAAGTCCTTCTTCATTTAATTCTGCTTGTGTGATATTCCAAAAAGAAAATGTTTTTCATGTATCCACTAATGTTCATTCATAAATCTGATTCTTCATAATTAGACATGCTACGTATAGAGGCACATATTTACTGACTTCTAGCAAAACAATACAGCTTAAGACCTCTGTATTACAGAGTGATACTAGTAGTCAGCAGGATTCCAGCTGCAGACATAACCACCATTTGCACAGTATGCAAAGTTGAGAAATCCTTAGCATAAAAAAAGGAAGATTACAGAATTACCTTGTTGAAAAGTACATGCTGTACAATCTCGAATAAGGAACACTTAACTATATAGTGCTGGAAGTCAGTTTCCTAGCATATCACTATGCTTACAAATTTTTGGGTGCTGCTGAAACATGAACTCCATGGGGAAAAACTTTAAAAGTAAGATACAGGAAGGCTGGATTCACTTTTTAAACTAAACTAAAATTTCATAAAATAAAGTTCAAAATTCTAGCTGCATTACACTTCCTATTAACTTCCTATTTTTGACTTGTCAATTGTAATAGTTTTAATTTGCTAACCTTTTGAATTCATATATTTCAAAGTGCTGTTTGTGTAGGCAAGGTCTTTAAGGTGATTTTTAATCAGACATTTAAATTAGTTAAAATAGTTTCAAAGTTTTGATTAGATATGTAGTATATTTCAAGCAACAGGCTTATCAAGTATGGCAAATTTAAAATAAAATGAACATTAAACTCTTTCATCAAGCTATTGTGTCATGATCTGTTAATTTACAGATTATAATTCTTAATGTCTAATTACTAAAGATGACAGCTAATTTTTAAAAATAGTTTAAAAACAACTTCCTCAATTTTAAATATAGGATTTTCATGTGACGATTACTTTGGATATTAAAAAAGACGTTCAAACTGCCCGCACAGTTGTGTAGCAGTTAGCTAATTAGAGAGTATGTCTTTGAAAAGATATCAACTCAAAAATGTAAACTATTCTGTATGACTAAATACTTAAAGTATCAAAAGTTGGATACTTTGCTTTAAGAAAAGAATCCATCTGAAAATAGGAATCATAAATAGTGAGAATTTCAAATTTTAATTTCACTTATTCTAGGTAAAATTGTTTCTGGACTGATACTGTTACACACATCGTTTAAGGGGAAAAAAAATCCATGTTTTTGATTATATGGAGGACTTTTGCAGACTCAAGCAATGTAAACCAATAATTCAGAAAGGCCAAAAGGAAGTTAAAATTGGAAACTTCATTTTTGGATGGTATATTTTCCATTTTGGATTAATAAAACTTGAAATGGTTGAGAACTGATTCAAGGCAAAGTGCTAGACAAAAGTTTTATTTTAAAATAGACAAAACACTTTTTGCTGGGGAGGAGGAGATTTTGTATTTCCACAAAAATAAAGTGAAAATAGACACATGAGGAGTGCTGTGTTCATGAAGGCAATAATTTTATGTAACAAACTTGTTAATATACAATGAGAAATGTCTGCTGTTCTGTACAAAACTTATGACTGACTGAATAGCATATTAAAGATTATCCCAGCAATACAAATACAACTCAGGACACACTTCAAGTATTTTTATCAAAGACTTCACATTTTCAGTAATGCTGAAAAGAAGGCTGACAAGCCAAACATCCTACAGAACATGTTCAATCTTTTAAACAGACAGTCTGCATTTATACTTCTAATCAGATCTTCATTAGGAGGCGCCTATCTGCTTAACCCTTAAGCATACAAAGTATTCCTTTAATGTAATCCACATCATGTGCTTCCCAGCAACTTTCTTCTAGCAAGAGGCTGTGTGAACAGCTGCTTATGGAGACACCACCAATGCCAGGCTTTGTTCTTTTTTCAGGGGATGCTTTAATACAGGGAAATGACAATCATCGGCTGTACTGCCTCACTAAACTTGGAACGCCAAATCTGCATTTGCAAACCAGTATGTACATTGATATGCTTCTGCCAGGTTGTGTTGAGAGGGTTAGGAATTCAGTGAGTAAATCTGAATTTGAATAGTGAATGTTTTCATTTTATTGGAGGAAAACCAATGTAAGAAGGATACTAGTTTTTAAAGTTCAGTCACGTTATATTTGATTACTGGGATAAGAGTACAATGAGGCCAAAAACAATAAGTTTGAAATTTTCAGATAGTAACAATTTTACAAAAGGTTCCCGTTTCCAAAGATGTTCTTGGGGTCCACATATTCTTTGACAGACTTAAGCATCCCCAAGCCAACATCAGAAATACTCTCCTTCATCCACCGCTTCCGCAACTTGCCCACTAGAAAAACAAAAACAAAAATGTTTCAATATGTGGCATGATACTAGGAGCCAATCAATCTTATGACTATGAATGAATAAACACTGTGTGATAAATGCTTTTATTCAAAAATGAGAAATGTTTTGCTTTATTTGATTTATTGAGCCCACTAGACTATCAAGCTCATTAAGCTCAGTGTATTCCCAGAGGAAGCCTGTATTCTACACTGTCTACTTTTTTGCAAAGTATAAAATTTAGCTGAAGTTAAGGTTGAAATAATGTGCCAGATTACAAACAAAGAAATGGTAATTAGATTCATTTTTTAAAAAGCCCCAGACCCTCATCTTATTAGGAAATTTTAAAACATTAAGAGGAAACAATTGAAAATAAAACACCTCAGGTATTGATCTCCGTAAGTCTAAAACAGATTTATGCAGGACAAAAAAGTTTTAACTACTAAGTAAACATGTTAAAAGTTACTTTCAGGTAAGATTAGCCTAAAAACCAATGGAAAAATCGCTGAGATTTTAAAACTAGCAAAGGTATAAAATGTAATATTTGCTCTCCTAAAATGGCATGTTTCAGTTTCAACAAATCTCTGAATAAATTAATATATTCTCCATACTGGTGAATAGATCACCACAAGAAGGATGCCTAATTTTCAGGGTACAATTAATACATAAGACATGAATTCACATACAAAATAGAGATTGTTCTCAATGACAGATGGCAAATTTATATTTGTTGGATAAAGCAGCACTTTATAACAACTTCTGTCATGCATGTTATTTTAGGGATTAACAAACAGGTCACTTTGTAGGAATGTTATTTATTAATTAACCAAGTCATCAACCCTGGTTTAATAGGTCAATCAAAACAGGGGACATTCTTTCATTACACTATAGCATTTAGCTTGCCAGCTTAAGATACAATCCATTTGTCAGGATGAAGTGATAGACTACTATTGCATCTGCCTCTCAAAAATCTTTAAGAGTATCTGCAGCTAAATACAAACAGTCTTTTGTGCCCCATTCTCAGTGTAGCCATCAAACTGTCATCAGAAAAATGAACGATGGGAACATCACTGGAGAACAGACTATTTCTGTTTATACCTTAAGGAATATAAACTAGCCACAGTGCTGACTGAAAGAAAGCAGTATAAAATATTGCAATGATGTTGGAAAAACAATCCTGAAATGTAGTAAAAAAGGAATATTTGCACAAGTATTAAAAATCACATGATATAATAACTACCAGTATTACTTCCTAGTCTTCCTCTAAAATATCTTGTCATTATAATTCTATTGTCTACTAAGCAAACTGAGTTTTTGATCTAGTTAAAACTGTGGATACGGCTTGACCATCACTTCAAGCAATTTACATTTTGGCTGTTAGAGGCAAGGAGTTGCAGAACAGTCATTGCCATTCTCGACAGTTATCTGTAATATAGTTTCAGTGAATGTGTCCTGTGGTTACAGATGTAATTGTCCTGAAAAGACTGCAAACAACAGCTCCAACAAGATGGAGCACATTAGAACCACAGCAGGATGCCCAACAGCTAGCATGCCTGCCTCTTTTTACACCTCCAGTAATAATGCAATTCCATGAGGAACTGAACTGCCATCTGAGCAGACACCAAACAGCCACTGCATATTTAATGAAGTCACTCACCAAGTGCTGGAAAACAGAAGGTGCTTGGAGTGCATCATTAGTTCTGTCAGAGTGATAATTTACACATCTATCTTGTCAAATTTTCTATGGTTTATACTTTTACAATAATAAATCTAACATACATTTGATTAGTGAACTGGAAAGTAAAAAAGCTGTACAGCAGATATATCAGTGGTCCTCCATGAACATATGTGATAAGAGATTTTTAACCCCTTGGTAGCACTGGGCTGGGAGCTCCTGCTGTCCAGGCTAATGAGTTTTACACAGTCTTGTTAACTATTCCAATTTCTTTTTGCCAAGAGGCTAAAATAAAAGGTTAAACCAGTGGTTTTGCTCAGCAAATTTAGATTGCTCCGTTTAGTTAAAAAAAGCTACATGAAAGAACAGGACTTGTGTAGAAAATTCTAATCAGCTAATCAGTTTTTCTTTCTTTCCCCCCCCTCCCCCCACCATCTTTCTGTTAAATTCTCTTTGTCTCAGTTATCATTTATCAGGATTTTCCAGATCTGAAGAAGTGGGTCTGTCCCACGAAAGCTCATCACCTAATAAGTTATATTGTTAGTCTTTAAAGTGCTACAGGGCTGCTTTTTTGTTTTGTGAAGATACAGACTAAAACAGCTACCTCTCTGACCTTAGGCAGACATTGAGTTGTAAAAAAAAACTGAACAGAGGAAGACAAATCTGAAAAACTCACTACCTTGAAAAAAATATATCTAATTTTGAGCCTAGTAAGAATTACAGTACCTTACTTCTGAATAGAGGAAAACCTCCTCCAGATATCAGTTTTCTGTATTTTAAAAAATTATATTTAAAAGTCACTCATGTTGCACATCTTTAACTACACAGCAACTGTTTAGGTAGGCTTTTAACTCTCACCACAATAGTTGTACTTCGGGGCTGCTACTATTTTCCTTATTAATCCTTCAGAATAATTCTGTGTTCATGGGATCATGCTGCATCACCACAATGCAACAGCTTAATATCCTTAGTAAGACACAGACTAATTATCTAAAATAAAAATATGGGACTGACTTTCAAATTTTTAACACAAATGGCAAACACCCAAACCCAACAAATGTGCTAAGAATTGATTATACGGGTGCATACATAGATAATCAAAGGCAGTCATGTAATTTCAAGCATCATTGGAAACAGGAAGAAGAGACCCATTGTTTGCAAAATGGAACAGGACAAATTCAGCAAGAAAACAAATATTATTTTAAAGATGCCTATGTTGTAGACATTAAATGAGCTGCTTGACGGCTTTCATAGATATATACATCCACGTGTAATGCTTATATTGTGATCTGAAATTTGCCTAACCTTAGCTTTGGTAGATCATCAGATAGCAGATCCCCCTAGGCACGGGCACTCCATTGAGAGTGCCCCATGCATCTGTCTGAAGCATATTTTTCCTAGTTAATAGATCTTAACTATATTTAGTAAGTGTATAAAAAGTTTCAAAGGTGTATCCTAGAATTTTAACTCTTTAACTAGCTTATAAATAATCAAAGCACAGTCAACTTCCAAGCAAATACGCAATTATTCTGTTCTGGAAGGGACAGTGTATTGGCCCATGTGGCCATTTCACTGATGCTAACTGAAACAAGCAGAAAACAAAAGAATTTCACAGCAAAATGAATAGTCACGGAGAAGTAGCTGTGTTAGTATATTCACAAAACAAAAAAGCAGTCCTGGAGCACTTTAAAGACTAACAAAATAATGTATTAGGTGATGAGATTTAATGGGGGCAGACCCATTTCTTCAGATCTGGAAGAAAGCCTATTTCCGGGTCTGAAGAAGTGGATCTTCCTCACAAAAGCTCATCATCTAATCAATTATTTTGTTAATCTTTAAAGTGCTACAGGACTGCTTTTTTGTTTTATAATAAAAATGAGTTACAGACATGGAGGAGGAGTTGTCTTTTCCTATTCAGTCATGCAAGAAAAAAAGGTGTAAAATTCTTCATGAATTAATTGAAAAAAATTAAAATATTGGAAGAGAGATTGCATTCATCAATTGGAAGGGCACATCTAACTTTTGCCAATATGATTTACATTCTCCTTATCACATCAGATCATTGCTAGAATGCCGCAAGCAACAGTACTTTTTCCATTTGTGACTGCTCATGCATCTTGACATTCTTGCAACATAGTCTGGAACCCACTTATGCGAGATATTCTCTATCTTATCACAGAAGTTATGATTTTAAGGACCGTTTTACTTTGTGCTCAGGGTGACGCACTCCAGGATGTTATTAGACAATATTTAAACTGAGATACAGAACAAAGTTCTAACTACTGATGGCTTTCAGAGCTGGCCTGACACCTTCGAGGGATGCTCATTCTTCTGGCCATCATGAAATTTGATGTTCATCAATTTCATTTTACCTACTTAAGAATAAACCCTCCTGTATCATCTGGATAAATTGATTAGTGTTTAATAGACTGCCAAAAATTTCAGTATTTAGAATACAAAACCTGCCATTTATTGTAATCAGACACATAACACTATGTTTCTTGTACTCCCAGGACTCAGTGTGCTGCTTTCAGCAAAAGTAGTGCATTACCTGGGCAGCCCAAGGCTGATTGCCCAGGAGAAACAGAAAGAGGGACAACAGCTCTTCAGGCCCCTCATACTATCTTTGAAGTTATGTGACTCGGGTGAGGAGCAGTTGTTGGTGAAACGTGGCAGCTGGAGTGGAGATAACGAACCACTGACACTGGGCAGAGCTTTGTCAAACTGGGAATGTAAAACATGTGACTGGGGGGCAATGTTCCCTCTAATCTGTTCCATAATTTTTATATGCACAAAGGGATGTACAAATGTGCACCACTAGAAGAAACAAAAAACCTAGCTGTGGGAGCTAGTCTAACCAACTGGACAGCATCTGAATCTCTCCTGAGTGGCTACACAAGCACACAGCTTACAGGGAACACAGATGAGGGAACTGAGTAGGACTGTAGAGGAAAGGCCAGGTGGCTAAACTGGACACCAGGCATAAAACCATTCTACTCAACTGATTTAAGTTCATCTGGAGCCCAGAAACACCACAACTCAGGGCTCCAAAGGCCAGACCACTGCAAGGTAGCCCTATTCTAGCCATACCTCTTCACATGGGTGGTGTTGGATCTCCAATCCACTCAGAAATCAAGGACAGCAATATTGGACCCATGAAGAACAGAGCTTTATTCAACTGTCACATACTTCTGGCACCTGTATGCTGTCTCCACAGGAACCTAAATATCCAGCCTTACTGGAAGAAACTTTCCCTATGAAAAAATATCCTAGTGAAACAGAAGGCTGAACACTAAGGCAGAAAGCAAGCCACTGAATGAAGTAAAGACAGAGTACATAGACTATACATCTCCCAGAAACAGTCCACTATTTGCAGGTTAATTGTGTGATTTTTCCAGTTTCTTTATTAGAATGATTATCTTATTGTTGGTTACTGTAAGAGGGGGCCCTTAGTGTATTTTACAATAGAGCATGAGGCACTCTGCAACAGCGCCTATCTAAAATTTGTACTTCTATTACTGTGCAGCAATGAGGTGTGTCACACTTTGTCCATTAAGAAGCTCTCTCCTCTTGGAGACATGCCTATCTCTGAAAGAATTATTTATTCAGATAAAGTAAAATAAAAGCATGAAGTGTGTCTTGTTGGTTTTTTGGCCTTTTTTGTTTTGTTTTTACAGGCACTTCTATGGATGGAGAAACAGCCTGGGGCTTTGTTTTAAGCTCAAAAATATTTGTAAGATTACTTTTTATAACTTGAGTTTACCAAGACTGAAGGGCAGCCAGTACAAATTGGGTCCACACACAGGATTATTAGTATAAACTTGGTTTTATAAGCTGACCAAAGATTGAGTTAAGCAGGCTTTATAATTTCCCATAGCCTCAAGACCCAGACTACATCTGTTTTCTTTGATACACAAAACCAGAGTTAAAATAGCTCCATTTATCACAACGTGATTGTAGGCAGACAAACCAGCCTGCCTGTTTCCAGATAGGGAAAGCACCTGTGATTAATCACAATTACAGGACAAACACTAAAAGAAATTGCATCAATAACCCCCACCCCCACACCCTAAACCTCAAAAACAGTGCTGAGAATGTCAAGACAAGGCCTTAAGGTCAGTAAATAAAATTGATACCATTAAACAAGTTTTCCAACAGAAAGTTTGTGTAGCACAGGGGACAAAAATCATGCCTTTTATATTACAGGTACATAATTTAATATACCATCCCCTGATACGACAAAGATAATTAAAATGGGAGTTAAGGTTGAGAAATCAGTAGTAAAAATTCAGGCATAAACAAACATTTCAGGGATGTTGTACTGAAAACCAAAATTAAGCACCAGAAACCCAACAGATTCAGAGTCAGTGTTCAAGCTGAAAGAAATACAAACAGGATATGATATGAAAATGCAATTGATGTACCTACTCACATGTCCTTACATGCTCTATAGTGATACCATGCAATACCCATACAATTATTATGAGTTTAGTATTAGTTATCCCAGATTAACGAAAGTAAAAATATGAAAAAAAAGCTTTTTTTTGTTTCTCCCCATCATCCTGTAGCAGCCTTGCCTCTCACTTCTCAAATGCTCCTGTGTCCAGGCTGCTGAAACAGCCCTTTGGAGCAATGGGAAGACGACGACTCCTCAGAAGAGCCCTGAAATTAGCCCAGGAATTTGAAGACGTGATGCCCAAAGATCATGGCACTATCAAGGTGGTATAAACCCAACTTTGCACTCCTCACACTTTGTCTTTACATTTTTACACAGAGCTCAATTTCAATTTCAGAATTAGAAGTTTTATTTTAGGTCATATTTTCCCTTTTCTTCACTTCTGACTCACTTTCTTGACAATCCCTCAAGACAGTGGAGCTATGGGAAGGGAAAGACAATATAATTAAACCATTAATTTCAAGCTCTAACTCAAATGAAGAACTAGAAAATTTAAAGCAATTGAATTTCTATTCTAAGAGGTCTCAGACTTTAAAAAGACTGGACATGGGGAAGACATACATAGCTAAATTAACTTTTTACTCTACACATGAAATGTTTGTGAGCAGGTTACACAAATACATGATGGATCTTTGCTTCAACATGCAACTTTACTCACAAGGACACTGAACACTCACTGAAAATCTGAGAATCCATAACATCTTATTCTTCGTTTCTTTATTCAGGATGTGAAGCGTAAAAATCAGTATACCGAGTGAGACAGGCATGTATACATAAAGTATACACAAAGATTTTATATGGATGTTTCTCATGTAACAAATAGTAGGATAAGGATTTGTTCATTCCCAATTTCTATTGGAATTCAGTTTTCCATTTTTTACCAGAACTATAAAAAATTCACATACGTTAAAAGAATATCGAAATTGCAAAGTCAAGCATTCAAAGGATAGGAGATGCCAGAATTAAGGTGGTCTGTGAAGTGACTTACCTAACACACCATGTAGAAATTCGGGCACAGGCAAGGAGAGAACCCATTTCTCTAGGGCTGCATTCAACTGCCTTAACCATGAAATCATATGCTTAATGCTACCCCCTTCATCATTTTCTATACATCTTCTGGCTTCTGCACAGATGAGATGGGGTTCTTTAGATAACAGCCTAATTAAGAACCCAAATTCATCCACAGAGCAGGTCCAGCCTGTGCAGTGAATGGTGTGAAGATCTTGTAGAAAAAATAAAACAGGATCATGTAATTTTAAAGATAACATCATAATGCATAAGCATAAGGGAGGGCAAATTAAAATAGCACAGCTGACCTTAATTCTGGCATTTCCAAACTTGTGTGTGCTTGGCTTTGCCCACTTTATAAAGTTCTTTCAAAACTGTGTGTAATCTCCTACAAGTTTTAAAAGAATCAACTGTAAAAACAAATTCCATCATGTGGCATCATACTGACACCCATATGGTTCATCAGCAGGGCTGGAACCTATAAAACCACTGAACAGACCTCTGATACTTGAGCTACTGGAGCAATTGATACCAGTAGTGAGTTGTCATCTTCTCTGTTGGACCAGCACTAGAGGGAGATGAGACACACACTTTGTCAGTGGGTTTCAGTGATTTTTGCTGACAGTAGAGGAATGACAGGTCTTAATTTTGGGTTGTGTTCCAAGCTCTTGGGACCAAGAGATTGTGAACTAGTGTGCAGATTTCTGTGCTTCTCCTCAAGCTTGATCCCTCCCTGTCATGTCTCTTTTCCCTGGGTATGGTTCCTTAGCCCAGCCCCGAAGTGCTTTTCCCAACCAGTCCATCTCCCTGCAGGCTCAGTGTACAACTCCCAGTTAACCCTAATTCCCAGGCTCTCATTCCCCCCACAGCCAGTTCCACTACCCAAGGGGTTTCAGTTTCCCTGTTTCAGCTCATCTGATTGGTCTCTTCTTCCAGTCCTGCCCCCTTCCCTGGACTTTTCAACCAGTCTCACCCTCCCCTTTCAACAGCTCTTTGGCTAAACAAAAAGACTCTGCTTCTCTCCCCCGGTTACTTCTCAGTGCAGGCAAACCCAGTCTCACTCTCACGCTCAGCTCCTCATCCAATCTTACTGTCACACCCACCCTTCAATCTCATCTCTAGCTTCTCTTTCACAGGCTTCTAGTCCCATTCTCAGCTCTCTCCCCCTGTCTAGTCCCACTCTGCTCTTTTCCCTCCACTGATTCAAGCTCTTGTCTCTCTGCATTCAAAAATCAAGCTACTTTCTTCTCCACACTGCCCGAGTGCAAGCAAGTGGTCACTGAGAACACAAGACACACAGACTACCTTCTGTAAGTCTGGGGCCCAGGCTCACCACAGCCTGGAAGAGCTGCTCTTGTAGAGTCAGGCTGGAGCCTGACTTCAGGCTGCTCTAGGGGAATGGCACATATACAATCTGGTCCCAGGTAGCATCTGTAAGGGGATAAAGCATGCCCACTCAATGGAGATAATGCTGACCATGTTGGGTTTGAACTAAGAGCTGAGAGGCTCCAGCATGCTCATTGAGGATGGAAACTTTGATTTTAGCTGCTAAAATCTCCAAAGAAGTCTCTGCTAAGCATCCGTGAACCGTGGAATTTCTAAGGCTTGTGACATGGACAAATTTGGGAGCTATTTCATGAGGATGGCAAAAGGCACACCTCTGATAAAAAGGACAAGTTTCAAGTCCTGGTACCTAAGTATGGGGGCACTAGAGAATTTAAGACATCTGACATTACAAAACATTTTCCCTCTACCCTGATTCGTAAGGTATCCATTTGGTTGAATTGTTTAAAAAACCCAGAAGACAAAAACCAAACCTGTCAAAAACCTTCACCTTGAAGCCGATGCTAGCATGGAAAATTTCAACCTCCAAACAGTTCTTTGAAACATGTTGCACATATCCATTCCAGAGTAGGTCACCAGAATTTTTCCCTAAGTGGTATCTGTTGGATTGGCTTTGGTGCCCCTCCAGCGCTGCACATTTGCAGCACCAGAACAAACGGGCCAGGCCACCTCAGTTCCTTCTTTCCAGGCAGCTCCAAGAAGAGGGATCTGGAAGTGGGGGGGGGGGAGGGGCAGTGTCTGGAAATGGCCATGTTCCTCAAGATGTTGAGCAACAAATGTGGAAGGTTAGTAACTGCATTTTTTTTTCCTCCAAGGGATTGCATGTCCATTCCAATGAAAGTGAATCCCAAACAGCTGAATGGGCAGCAGGCTTGGATTTCACACACTTGCTGACTAACAGAGCTCAACCAAATCTGGCATCGTGATTGGCCTGCTAAGCCATGGCATAATGAGAAGAGACTGTGCACCAACAATCAAGTTGCAGCTCTGCAAATGTCCTGAACAAGACTTTGTGTCAGAGACACCAGTGAGGATGCCTGTGCCCTTGTGCAGTGACCGCCTGAGATAGGCAAAGGTGGAACAACTGCTACAAATAGTTGGGTGGACTTCCAGAATACTTTGGTCTTTTCTATGTAGGATGCTAGCACATCTAATGAATGAATGCAGGTTCTATTCTCTCCTGTTTGCCTGTGACTTCCAGTAGAAGACAGACAACATGATAGCTTGGTTGGTATGGAACTGAGAAACCACTTTTGGCAGGAATGCAGGAAGAGGATAAAACTGCACCTTATTTTTAAAGGTAAGCAGCACAGTAAACACTTTGATATACGGCATTCACAGGACCGGAAGTTGCCAGATAAAAAAATATTCTGGATAATTGAGAGGACTCATGCTGGGTGGGAGGACAGAGGAGTCTGCCGGCTGCATTCACCTCACAGCACGGAGGGAGCAGGGACACACAGGGAGTTGGTCTCCGTCAGCCTTGGGTGTGGCTGGGGCGGAAGGGCCGGTCCCCGGTGAGAGGCAGCCAGAAGAGCAGCTATGAGCGACACCGCCTGAGGCGCCACACACCCCTGAGCTGTGGGGCCTGCAGTCAGGGCTGCTCAGACATGCAGGGTGGAGGCAGAGGGCATGGGAATGGCTGGGGCAGCCTGTCCCTTCCTGCAGCTGCCGCTTGTCTATGCTCCTGGGGGCCTTGCCAGCTCTGGCCGCACTGAGGAGATTGCCCTGCCATGTGGGCCACCCAGCGAGCAGCAGACGAATGGGTCCCTGTGTTCACTGCCCTGCTGTCATCCTCCCAGCAAGTGCACTCCCCCCATGCATGTGCCTGGGGCCCCACTCCCTGACCCTCCTCATGTCCTGGCCCTTCTACCCGACTGCCCCAAATGCTACCGCCAGGGAGTGTGCTGCCATGATCCAAAACACCTGTGCTTAGGGTCCTGCTGTGACCCACCCCGCAAGCACACACGGTCAGTACCCTGTTCCCTAAGCCCATCCCACCCAACACGTGCCTGGGCTTTACTGTGTCCCTCTGTGCTGCGTCTGAGTGCAGCCGGCAGGCGTCTCCGCTCTCTCCGCGCTCCTGCCCAGGGTCCACTCAGCAGAAAGGAGAAGCCGTGTCAGGGGAGGGGTTTATATACAGAGCACAAACAACCCCTGGGAGGGGGGCAGCCTGCTCAGCACTGCCCTGTGTCACTCTGTCCCTCCATGCTGCGTGAGTGCAGCCAGCAGGCTCCTCTCTGCTCTCTCCACGCTCCTGTCTGGTGTCCCCTGACCAGAGCTACTCAGCTCTCAAGTGTTGCTGGTGATTTGAGAGTGCGAGTTACTCAAATACTGGTTACACTAGAGTTCATTGTAGATGGCAGTTCTGAACGGAACGTATGGATCTCTGAAGTCTCCTAGCGGAAGCGATGGCCAGTAAAGTGGCCACTTTTCAGGAAAGGTATAACAAGGACTATGATGCTATCGGCTTGAATGGTAAAAGAAGCATGCAAATGAGGGAAATTGAAAATGTAAATGAGGTGCAGATTTGCATATCCGGTGCCTCATTTGAATATTCATTCAAAAGAAAAAAAGCAATCTAAACGCGGCCTCTTTGAAAGTAAACCCCATCTTCAAAAGAACCCTTCCTCCCATAAAAAGAGGGAAGAACCGTTTTTAAGTAAGCCCCCTCTTTTTATGGGAAGAAGGGTTCTTTTGAAGATGGGGTTTACTTTCGAAAGAGGCCACGTTTACACTGCTTTTCTTCTTTTGACAGAATATATAAATGAGGTGCCAGATATTCAAATCTGCACCTCATTTGCATTTTTGATTTCCTTCATTTGCATGTCTTTCAAAAGAGGAAAGGAACTGCAGACGCAGCCACTCAGATCCAAAGGGGAGAGAGGCTCTTGTACAGGCGGTACACGCTCTCTAAGGCCCTTAAGGAAACAGACATGTTGGGTAAGAGTAATAACCAGCAACCCACCTGAGAGTGAAAAGCCAATATTACTGTCACGTGAATCATCAATGATGAGAGCCAAAGCCTCTTGTTTCAGGTATAGTAGGTAGTCTAGAATAAGCCACAGTGACAACATTGTTGGCAAGATCACCCAGCTGGGAATACCAGATGGAGAAACACTTCCACTTAGTGTGGAAAATGGCCTTGCTATCTAACAGGACCTGTTGAACCTACACCAACCAGGCCCATTTTGCTGGTTTCAGGACACCAGGTGGAGGGCATTGAAGTACATGGAGTAGACTGCAATGGTCCTAGGACATCAAACAGAGGAATCAGGATGGGGAGGTTGCATAGAAAGATCCAGAAGTGTAGCTAGCCAATGCTGGGGATCTCAGGATGACCTCTCTCACAGAAAGTCCTGCTAAAGATCAAACCAGTGAAACTGGAGGGAACACATGGTCAAAGGTGAGCCTTCCAATCCCAAGCAACCACAAGCCGTGACCTCAGAGAGCAGAACTCATGACGCTTCCTGTTGTACCTGGTCATGAACAGGTCTACCAACTATGTGAGTCTCCCACTGCTGGAGTGGGATTCATGATATTTGTCAAAAGCAACCACTTACAAGGATCAGATAAAGACCTGGTGATGCAATCCACCAGCTTGTTTCATGTTCCTGGCAGGATGAAAGCGTTGAAGTGAATTGAATAGGCCATGCAAAATTCCCATAGCCAAACTACCTGTCAGCACTGGGGGAGGGAGGAAAGAAGAGCAAACCTCCCCCTGTTTGCTGATACATAACATGGTGGTCACACTGTCTGGGAGGAAACAAGCCATTTTGGCCCAACCAGTCTGAGGAGGGAACATCTGACTGGGAGAAACACCGCACTGGCTGTCCTGAACGCTGATGCGCAGAGAGCTCTTCCTGTAACCAAACACCACAGGTCGGCTCCCCAGCATAGTGCTGATGCATTAGCAGCCAGGGAAAGTGACAGCTGGGTAAAAGAAAACATGATGCTCTCACAAACCACTAATGGATCTAGTCACCAGTCAAAGCAGACAAGAACCGAGTAAGGACTCATGAGGACTGAGTCCAGATGGTGGCAGTTTGGAGAGTATACTGAGGTGAGCCACAGCTGGAGAAACCTGAGGGGTAGTCTTATCTGACCCAGTATGTTTGTACACAGGACCATGGGTCCCAGCAGCCTCAAACAGGATTAGACTGTGGTAAATGGGTGCCCCTTGAGGTATGCATGGCAATGTTTACCTGGACACAACTTTCTGGGAGAAAGGCCTTGGTCTGGGCAGAGTCAGGCATTGTTCTAATAAATTCCATCTTCTCCACTGGGATGAAGAATAAGTGGCTGGAAATATGAGTCAGAAGGATGCAGAGCTCTGGATTGGCCTCTGATCAGTCCATCATCCAAATATGGATAAAATTGTCTCCTCAGGGAGGCCTCCACTAGTGCCATACACTTCATAAATACCTGTGGGCTGCCTACAGGCCAAATGGTAGTGCCTGTGGCTCACAACCAATCTGAGGAACCATTTATGTTCTTGAAAGCTTGTGAGATGAAAGTTATATGTCTCTTCAAATCAAGGGAGATGTATTAAATCCCCAGGAGCCAGTGAGATCTGTGCGACTTGAGGTAGCTGTTTGCCCGGCACAGGCCTAGAACAGATCTGAGACTAGCTTTCTGAATTAGGAAATAAGGGGAGTAGAACTCATGCCCCCATACGTGCTGTGGAGTCTATTCCACGGCATTCACCCTTAGGAAGCACTGAACTTCCTGGGCTAGAAGCTGTTCATGAGATGAGTTTCTGAAGAGGGACAAAGAGAGGACATAACCGGGATAGAACTGAACCTCAGATACATCCCACTTCAACATTCTCAGCACACAAAGACCATAGTAATTATGGAACCAGTTCATCAAGTTCAGTCCCCTGCCCTCATGGCAGGACCAAGCACTGTCTAGATTATCCCCGATAGATGTCTGTCTAACCTGTTCTTAAATATCTCCAGTGATAGATACACCACAACCTCCCTAGGTAATTTATTCCAGTTTTTAACCACCCTAATGGTTCGGAAGTTTTTCCTAATGTCCAACCTAAACCTCCCTTGCTGCAGTTTAAGCCCATTGCTCCTTGTCCTATTGTCAGAGGCCAAGGAGAACAATTTTTCTCCCTACTCCTCGTAACCCTCTTTTAGGTACTTGAACACCACTATCATGTCCCCTCTAAATCTTGTTTCTATTCTCTGGACCTTCTCCAATTTCTTCACATCTTTCATGAAATGTGGTGCCCAGAACTGGACACAATACTCCAACTGAGGCCTAATGAGCGCTGAGTAGAGTGGCAGAATGACTTCCCGTGTCATGTTGTCAATACTCCTGTTAATGCACCCCAGAATCATGTTTGCTTTTTTTGTAACAGAATCACACCATTTAGCTTGTGGTCATATTTAGCCTGCGGTCCACTATGACCTATAAATCCTTTTCTGCAATACTCCTTGCTAGACAGTAACTTCCCATTTTCTGTGTATGAAGCTGACTGTTCCTTCCTAAGTGGTGTATTTTGCATTTGTCCTTATTAAACGTCACTGTTTACCTCAGACCGTTTCTCTAGTTTGTCCAGATCATTCTGAATTCTGACCCTGTCTGCAAAGCACTTGCAACCCCTCCCAGCTTGGTATCATCTGCAAACTTAATAAGCATGCTCTCCATTCCAGTATCTAAATAGTTCATGAAGATATTGAATAGAACAGGTCCCAAAACAGACCCCTGCAGAACCCCACTTACTATGCCCTTCCCGCATGACTGCAACCATTATTAATTACTCTAACAGTTATCCAGGCATTTATGCACCCACCTTACAGTAGCCCCATCTAAGTTGTATTTGCCTAGTTGATTGATCAGAAGATCCTGTTATACTGTATCAAATGCTTTACTGACATCTGGGTATATCACATCCTCTGCTTCTCCCTTATCCACAAGACTTGTTATCCTGTTGAAGAAAGCCATCAGATTGGTCTAGCATGGTTTGTCCTTCACAGTCTATGCTAGCTGTTACCTATCACCTTATTTTCTTCCTGATGTTTGCAGATTAATTCCTTAATTACTTGCTCTGTTTGATTTCCCAGACCATGCTTGGGGGAAGTGGAATGGAGGATCCACATGCATGGGGGTCAGGGGGAATAGGACCCTGGAGCCCATATGGATACATTCTTGAGGTTTGCTTGAAGAGGAAGGAGAAGAGTTTTGTGCCTAAAATCCTAGTCGTTTTCCTCTGTGAGTCTGGTCAAGTTGCTGGAGAGAAGTAATGAAGCAAACTGCAGAGGCCTATAGTGCTTCCTCAAAATCCCCAACATACAAAGAAAGCACACCTTAGGGACCCTGGGAGTTTTTAGGCCATGGAGCTCTGTATCAGTCTGCTCTCAGAAAAGCAACAGCAAAACACCCTCAAAAGGACAGGGTCTGAAGGGTTTCTTTACCCTCCTGTGCAAAGCCAGAGGATAATTGCATAAGCCATAGATCTAACAGCTAAATCAGTTGCATCCAGGGCTGCTGCATTCCAGTTTTGCCTCTTGCAGAGATGAGTCCTTAAGCTTTACCATGCAGTCTCAATTGTTGAAGTTGTATCTGCTCAAAAGCACTGGCTGGTTAGCAATCTAGTCGAAAATGTCCTTTGCTTTGTCAGTAGCCCTTTTCAATCCATGTTCCCATTCACCGACCACAGCAACCATCATGGAGGAGGGAAGAAATGTGTCTACAAGAACTCAGGCCCACGAGCTTGGACGAAGGACTTCTTTTCAGTCTTCTTGGTCATGGGGGGCAGGGACATGCAGATTTGCCACAGGAGTTTAACTGGGTATATGATATTCTCATTAAGAGGTAACAACTCAACAGGCCCATTGTGGTAACAGTGTCTCCCATATTTTGGTTAGATTCTTTTACTATGTCCACTGGCACACCTAAATTTTGGCCAAATCTTTTCAGCAGCTCCTGGGATCTTGGAAGTTTTTTTGAGAAGGCAACATGCATGCCATGACATGCTTTGTCAGGGGGAGTCAGACAGCCTCAGCCGAGGACACTCCTGCTCACTTTCTGCACCAGAGTGGTCCTGTGGTATCACTATTCTGATACTTGGCACTAGCCTGGGTACTGGAATCTAGATCAGGGATGGCTTGAATGGGTGGTGGAACCCTGCCTTCTGAAGCCATCAAGTAGGACTGGGGTTTCTGGATTGGGGAAGCATCCACAAATTTCTCAATAGGCACTGCACAGACTCCTGCCAGTGACCTGAGGCTCAGTACCAAAAGATATCACTTTGCTCAGGGCCACTGCCAGGCATGGCCAACAGAAGAAGTGCCAGGGTTGACACCTGGAACAAGTGGAGTAAGAGCCCACCTGTGACTGATAGCAAGGAGTCTGCCTGGCTACCATGGTGGAATGGTGACGGCACTTGATGCCAAGGAGGAGAAGACCAAAATGGGGCGATCATGGCTGACTTCCCTACAGATAGCACTGCCTGTCTCAGTACCACTCACTAAGTAGTAGCCATATGTTCCCTTCTGTCTACTGGCATTGACTCCAGCAAACCCTGTGCTGCTGGTGAGAGTGGCACTAAGAGAGCAGGTCCCAGGCTACATCAAAAGTCTCTGTTGTGGATGGCATCACATTAGTGCCAGTATTGTACTGACCCTCTAGTGCCAACAAATCAACCAGCACTGGATTAAACGGTACCTGCATCACAGTTGGCATCACAGCCTCGATTATTGGGGGCTGCCGGAACTAGGAATGGTCTTACCTAGGTTGCACTCTGCACTAGTCTCTGTGCTTGGCTATCTTTGGTGTCAGGGAATGTCTTCTATGGGCTGGTAGCCTTCCCTCCCACCCGTTTCTTTTCTCTCTCTTCTTGCTCAGTATTGGGGATGGCGAACAGTGCCAAACCTCCCAAACAGGAGGAGTGCTCCTCATGTAAGCTGAGGTGTCATGTCCCAATCGCATGGATATGAGGAAGGATACAGGTCTATTCCATTAATACCGACTTAAGCCTGGCCTCCATGTCCTTTTCAGTCTTTTTTGTTACAGAGCTTGAAGTTTCTCCAAATTTTGCAGTGACTCCCCATGTGAGTTTCACCCAACAAAGTCAGGCTACTGGACTGTGGGCGGCTCAAGAGCATAGCCTTGTTGCCAGAAGCACAAGGCTTGAAGCTCAGTAATTGGTTCAGAGGAAACTCCACTAAATTGCAAAGTATAATCAACTGCTAACAAATGAAGTATGACTAATACTACCTGAAAACACCACAAATGGCAACACAATTCACTGAGAGAACTTGCAAGAGCAAGGGGAACAGTTCCAGCAACTAACATAGGTGGTAAGAAGGAACTGAGGAAATGTGGGGTCATTATATTGTTGATGAGCCCCAGAAGGTGCCAGACTTGACAGACATCAGTCAGGGAAATAGTGTCAGGGGGTAGCCATGCTTGCCTGTAGCTTCACAAACAACAAGCAGTCCTTTAGCACCTTAGAGACTAACACATTTATTAGCTCATGAGCTTTCTTGGGTGCAATCCACTTCCTCAGATGAATGGAATGGAAAAAAGAATCCAGGGTTTCTACAGAGGAGGCAGGGAAAAAGGGTTACCTGTCACTAGTAGCACTAGTTAATGAAGCAAGTTAAATAGGACGTGTCCCATTCCTGCCCAGCAACTATGCTCTGGGCATGCACACCCCTGCACAGGAATGGACATGTGCAATCACTTCAAACCACAGCCGAAAACCCATTTGCTCCGACTGCAGTAAACCCTCAAATTAACGGGCTTTGGAAATAACAGATGCTGTCCGCCAGTCTCCCGGCCCTGCCCCCCAGATAAATGCTGGCAGCTCACCAGAACCACCAGAGCTTCCAGGGCTGGCGGAGCTGGTGGGGTTTGCAGCAGAACATGGAGATCTCCTCCCCCATCCCTATGTGCACAGAGAGTATTGGCACCCAGACACTGCTACGACACTGACCAGCAGCCACAGCATTAGAGGCTGCTGACTGGCTGGGAGTGGCAACTGTGCTCTGCCTTTGCATAGGCAGCTTGGAGCTATGGGCTGGAGGAGCCACAACACTGAGAGCTGGAGGAGGTGCAAGGAGCCAGGCCAGCATGTAACTCCTCTCCCAGGACTTGGGAAAGGGAGATGGAGAGGCGAGGGGAAGAATGAGGCAGCAGGAGGGAAGGAAAGAGCAGGGGCAGAGGACAGGAATGAGTGGTGGGCTGGGAAGGTCAGTGCATCGTCATACAGTATAACCCATTCAGATTCAACAAACTTTCAGCATTAACAGAACACCTGTTCCCCCCATTAGTCTGTTAAATTGAGGGTTTACTGTATTACAATGTACTATATACCCGAGGTAGAAAACATTTGCTTTACTGAGCAATGACTGGGGTACTCTTGGAGTCAGCTAGAAGTTTTATCCCAAGACAAAGTGAAGTGGAGGACACTTGTAGATGACCTATGTTCCACTTGGAGCACAAGGGTTTAAGGAGCAGTAATAGTAATCATAGCTGCTCTAGCCACAAAAATGTCTGCCAGTAATCTGCCACTATCAACATTAACACATAATCTAGTGACATTTAGGACTCAAAATGATAAATGTAGATAACAAAACTGAGAGGTTTAGTAATAACTTTACTCAAGGAAAAATGTTTTTAAAATTTTAATCCTACCACTTTGAGATTCTACGCATGTGAATCAAATTCTTTTTGCATGTGCTTAATCACAAGCCACTTGCAAAAACATGGGCCAGCCAAATACAACTGTTGTTCTAAACCACAGGGGAGATTTCCTATCAAATGTTCTGCACAAGAATGTAGTCATATAAATGTGTAGCATCATGGTCCCGCAGCAAGGCAGCCAAGATCAACCAGGCTTCCTCGGTAACTCCCATAAAGGAGCAGGCGCTGGCTTATAAAGAGGACTTTTTGAGGTAATTTCAAGTGATGTCTTGAATCTATGCAGAAAATACTTTGTATGGTTTACAACAAAATAGATAAACATTCAGAACGAGAAACAATACCTCCATGGTGATGTGACAGACTTCCTCCATTGGCAAGTATTTCCTCTCTAGCAGCTGTCTAAATTGAAGAAAATATTAAAAGTGTCAACTGAATACAAAATTTGGTACATTACATAATTCTGACAAATAGTATATGCTACTAACTAACTTTTCCAGATTAAAAACTTAACACACTTTTTTCCTAATTGGAAAAAAAAGGCACTCTTATTCCAGAATAACTTTATCCACATAAGGGTTTATACAAAATAGCTATTTTGGAATCTTTATTTTACATATTCTGGAATAACTATATTGTTTATATACGTCATACAAATCTCCAAGTTTAGATAAAATGTTAGAGTCTTTGTATTATTCTCTACAGCTCAGCAACCAAGTGCAATCTTATTGTTAGA
The DNA here is from genome assembly GCF_033958435.1 of Carettochelys insculpta. Lineage (NCBI taxonomy): Eukaryota > Metazoa > Chordata > Testudines > Carettochelyidae > Carettochelys > Carettochelys insculpta. The sequence continues at coordinate 31,739,616 of NC_134144.1, forward strand.
GAAGGCAGATACTTTGTCTGATAGTGGGGAATAGTAATACGACCAGATAAAAAAACTAAAAGGATAGGAAAACAACAAAAAGTCCTGTGGCACCTTATCAACTAACGTTTTGGAGCATAAGTTTTCGCAGGCAAAGACCTGCTTTGTCAGATAGGATAGGATAGGAAAGGAAAATATCCTGAAAAGAGCATTAAATAAGATCTTAGTGCTCCGCTGCACGAGAAGCCCAGGAGCCAGTTATCAGAGCCATAATACATAATACAAGTCCTCTTATTCATATTAGACACACCACTTGAAGTGAAGTTTATTCCTATGTACATTACCTCAATTTGTTCATAGACATGAATTGGATCACTAATTCCTCTGTAGTTAAAGGCAAAATAGAAATAGACACATGCACCAGCATCATAAGTCTGTGTCACCCTGTTGAAGAAAAAAGGTGGTATACGTTAAGTTATCCTGCATTTAAGACTAGCTGAGTAATAGTATTACTGTAGATTTCACTAATTCCTGCATCAATTATTGAACGTGTCAGATTATTTTTATGTTGAATAATCTGAATCTTTTAAATTAATTTTACTATCTCTGCCAAAAAGATGAAGAGGCACCAGGTAAGAGTTTACACTGTCCAATTTTAACCATGAGATTTAATTACATTCAATTCCCCCATCCAGTTTTTAAAAATACTAAACAACTAAAAACAGCAGTTGAGAAATAAAGCTTTTACAATGCTTAATTTTGGCATTTTCAGATCCTTTGCAGCAGTTTTTATATACCAACAAAAAGTGTTATCAGATTCCTAGTTGGTGATAGCATTATGCTAGTACACAAGCATCAAATATTGCACCTCCATCATGCTTGTAAGCAGAAGACACCACTAGAGACACGTTTGTAATCTGGGGAGTTGCATTTAAATTTCCTTTTCTTCACAACAGGTAATCCTCTGCAAACAAGTGAAAGTAATCTATTGACCTCAGGATTTATGTACTTAGGGGAAAACATTAAGTGGACACTGCTAGATCCAAAATGGACAAAATGTACAGAATCAAGATCACATACATTCTACTGAACAAAGGACTTCACTGAAATATCACGTTCTCAGCAAGAAGTGAATAGACAAAAAAATGGAGATTATGCTGCATTTCCACCTAATTTATGGCATTCATCTAACATACAAGTTAGAAAAGCACTTAACTGACAAGTATGTCAAAGATGAAGGACATGGCTCTGGTTAAGGAGGATTCAATGTCTCTGAGCCAATAATCTTTAATTGAAAACAAAAAGATTCCTAATTCATCAAACATGTAAGCCACATAAAGTCCAACTAACTACATAAGAAGAACGTTACTAATAAAAGAGGAAATACTTCTTAAATCGTAAGACATAAATCAAGTAATCTAGAAAAAATGTTTTCCAAGCCAACAGGAAGGAATCTTGGAAAAAGACTATTTAATTGTTTCACTTTGTCTCGTAACCTCTTCTGGAGTTACTTTTCGCACATTAATTCATGCCCATTCTTAAACACTATGATGGTGCAACTACAATTGGAAGCATACATGGTTGCAGGTTGTCGTGCCACACTCTCCCTACTGTCCACATTTGAATCCTTGACGTGTATCCCTGGAGAACAGTCTGATGTACAAAAGCTAGTATACATGGGGTGCGTGGTTATGTACGTGCCTCCACTGTGGCATGGCGTTATTCCTATTCCACAGTGCAGCGTGGACTGGAATAAGGAACGAAGAGTAGGACACAGGTACCCATAGTCCCCCAGGTCCATTTCCACAATGCACCGATTCCTTGACTACCTGATCTGGACCAAAAAAGATAAAAGGCTTCTGGGCTCTCTGTTGCCAGAGGTAGCAGTGATATGCACAGAGCGCTTTTAATTCTCAACCACAACGATTAGCATTAATGATAATGAAGCATGTTCTAAAAGCTGCCACCTGGTCTTTAGAGCACAAGTGGGTGCTAAACAATGTGTGTTTGGAATACACTGTCCTCCATGACTTCACAAGCACCCACAGGAAAATTCACCTCTAGTCAGAGGTGTCACGGAGGCTGAAGAAGGGAGGTGTTCACTGGACTCCATTCCACTGCCAGGAGTGCACGGAGGACCTCAGGCTCCTGTATTAGAGCTAAGGGTTCGGACATTTGCCTGGGGAGCAGATCCATCATATACTCTTGCTTTGAAGAGCTGGACTGTGCGCTTTCCAGGGCTGCAAGTACTGAGCCAGAATTCAGTCAGGAGCGCTGCCAACCATATTATGCATCAGGACACTGATGAAGGACAGGACCAGGAAGCAGTGGGAACCTCACAGGATGCACCTCTACTCAGCAGACAGCTGCAGAACCCCTCCCATCCCCAGGCCCACAGAGGACATAGGCCACAGAAGAAACCAGAAACTAAGTCTGATGAGTTACAATACACCCTCACTCTCCTCCGGACTATCACTCCTCTTGGTCCAGTAACACATGCCTGAAGCCTGCAGTGTGATCAAAATTTAGTAAATCCTTTGTGTAGCAAAATAATCTGATTCTTTGAACAGCTGATCAAATGTGGTTGGTCCATCTTCAGTGAACCAAACCCTAGCACTCACCAATGTGTGTCAGGGTGACTATTAGCAGAAACTTCTTTCTGATATTGGTGGAGAGGTGCCCTGCACAGTGCTAGAAAGCAACTTTTCTTTTCCATACTGGTAACTAAACAAAACTGTTCTCCAAACAATGGCAAGCATTTGAAAAAGAAAAAGGTGACTGGTAACAATTACCTCTAAAGGAACTGAATTCTACCCCAGATGGTCAACTGAGGCATTGCACACATTACAACATTTTAATACAAGCAATGAAAGTATCTTGCCATATTTATTCTCAGTTCCCACCTCATGGGCAGGAAATGCAGTCTAAGGAGAGTAAACTTTCCTAAATTGCTAGAAAGATCCTATTAAAGCCTTCAACAGAATAGTTACTTTATGCATGGGTGGGAGTGAAGAGATTTCTTAGGTCTTCAAAGAAGAAATGAAATATTATGCCAGTCTTGTGTTTGACTTGTCAGGAGGGCAGAGAAACCATGCAGCCATGAGGAGCACTAAAGTGACAAAAGAAGAAGATGCTAAAGGACCTCAGAGGATCTGCTTGTCGTCACAGACAGAAGAAATCAAGATCAGCTGGACTTCCTTAGGGCCTGGAAGGACTGGGCTCTTCAGCAAGAGGAACCACTCCTGCAAATGGGCAGACAACACAACAATGGAGGCATGCAAAGAGAGAATGACATCGTGCACTCACCCAGTGCAACTGGCGTGGGAATGCTTTCCGAGCCTGCCCTCTGCTATTCCTCTTGCAGGGTATGCACCCTTCCTTCCCACATTTCTCTTCCTTCAGTTGATATCCAGTGTGCTGCTCAGGCCATGAATCCCCTCCATGTCAGAGAGGAGAATACTCAATACCAAGCACATGTTCTGCTGAAACCCCTTGCAGAGGAACTCCCTCAGCACAAGGGGCAGAGCCTCCTCCGGTCACTGTAACCCAGTTTGTGCTCAGCCTCCCAAACCCCAAGCAGAAGACATCCCATTTGTTCCCATGCATCCATAATCTGCAGCCATTCCTCCTGACAGATTGATGGGGAGTGGAACAGACAAAACATTTCCACAGACTTTAATATTTATCCAATTAACAGGGGAGCGGTGGGGAAAGGGATTTTGTTTATTTCATTAAGTTTTAAATTGTATGTTCATTGTATGAAAATAAAACTTACTCCAAGGGGTACAACAGATGTAAAACCAAGTGTCCGATTGGGTATTGCTGTAGATGCTTTTCAAAAGGATTGCATTATGGAAGGATCTGCATGAAGAAATAGAAAATGGTATCCTACAAGAGGCATACTGCTCCAAGCATTAAGGCAGCCATGGAAAAGTAGGGTAATGATGCTTGGAGAAAAGTTTAGCCAGATGAGGAGAAAATGAGAAAGACGTAGGTGGGAACTGAGCACATCAACAAAGCTTTTCCTTAAGTTAGGACGCACTTATCGCTAGCGATTATTATGAACACCTTGAATGTTAGGCAATGGAAAGGCAGTTAAAGGATAGGACTATGAGACCGACAGCAGCTCAACAGCAGCAGAGGAAAATGGACTTCAGCATCTTAACTCTGGATGGACTGTAGGATAATAAAAAAGTACATTCTAAACTTATAAATCAGATAGGAAAAATTATGAACAGAAACAGAACTGAGGATCTTTGTTAACACTGAACTACCAGATGCAGACCAGCTTTGTCTAGTTAAAAGGGAAGTAAAGCCAATGGGGACACACTAAACTGATGTGGAGATAATACCCAACACAGGTAATAATTATTTCAACTATTTACAACAGATATACCAAATTCAAAAGGATGCTGGCCTTTGGACCACTCCTCGAAGGATAGGAAAAGCCTGGGAGATTTGCACCACAGCTTCATACGGTCCATGTGGAAGGCCAACACCTGGCGGACACCTAATGCATGCCATGCCGTGTGTACGGACTTGGAATGCAGCTTTGGAAAAAAATTGTTGGTAAGTGAATAGGTTCATTAATGTGGAACAGTGAGAGAACCTTAGGGAGAAACTTGGGATGAGGCTGCAGAGTAACCCTATCCTTGGTAAAGGCCATGCAGGGAGGCTTAGCCATGAGGGCAGCAAGCTCCCCGACGCGCCTGGATGAGTGATCGCCATGAGGAACGAGGCCTTCAGAGACAGATGAAGCCAGGAGCACGTCGCTAAGGGTTTGAAAAGTGGCCTCATAAGGCAATGAAATACATGGTTGAGGCCACAGACTAGGACGAGGGGGCAGACTGACGGAAATGTGTTTGGAAGGCTCATTAAGTAGTGTTTGGTGATAGGAGGGCCAGAAACGAAACCCATCTTCTGACTGGTGAAATGCCATTAGGGCTGCAGCATGTACCCAGACAGTGCTGAGGCTAAGGCCCTACCCACGCAGGTGTAGCAGGTAGTCTAAAATGATGGGCAAAGAAGCGGTATAAGGAGGTGTTGAATGATGGGTGTCCATCCAGTGATAAAACTGCCACCATTTATAAAGGTTAAGACTTGAGTGTAGTTTCTCATCTACTGTTGATGAGAACCCTCTTTACTCCCTCAGAGCATATGGTTTTGGCATTTTGGAACCATGAAGGAGACATAAATGGAGATGCGGCTTGAGGGGATGCAAAAGTGCAGCCAAAGTCCCAAGGTAGAAGGTCACAGCGAGGAAGAAATGGATTAGGAGCTGCTACTGACATCTGAAAGACATAAGGGTATCAAGCTTGTCTGGGGCTCAGCTGGGCTACTAGGATGAGGAGTGCTTGGTCCTGTCTGACCTTGACTAATACTTTGTGGATCAGTGGAATGGGAGGGGATGTGTACAGCAGAGGCACGTTCCACATGATGGTGAAGGCATCTCTGAGGGAGTGCCTCCCAAGCCCTGCTCTGGAACAGCACCCATGGCATTTTCTCTTGGTCCTGGTAGCAAGGGTGGCCCCACAATTGGAACACTCGGTTGAAGGCAACTGTGTTGATCTCCCATTCATGATGGTCAGTGAACGAGTGGCTGAGAGTAATTGGCCCTCACATTGAGGACTCCGGGGGAGGTATGTGGCCACGGGATTGACCTGGTGCCAAATGTACCATGTCCACAGCCTTATGGTTTCCCTGCTCAGAGATGGGGAACGAACTCCTCCTTGGCAGTTGATGTAGTATATGCAGGTGGTTTTGTCAGTGAGAATATGCATCGACTTGCTGGTTAGAGCTGCTGCAGGAAAGGGCAGAGATGGTGGCAAAATGGCTGTGTATCTGTGATGCCCTGTTGAGAATGCTGGATCAGACTCTCCACCAAACCCTCCAAATTGCTACTTGGAAGATTGAGTATGTGGCACAGATAGTTGCTGGCCCTGGTGTGGTCTGTCAGAGAACTGGTGCTCTGATCTATGTTTCCAATGCTGTTCAAAGTGAGGTTGTTGATGGGACTGCTGAAACTGGTCCCAAGGATGCTGGTAGAGCGAGTCGGGAGCTCGCCTGACCAGGGGTGTGTACATCCCAAGGGTGAGTAATGTGGTTCAGGAGTCCTTCACTGAAGGAAGCACATCATTGGTTTCATCCACAAAGAGATGCTGGTAGTCAAACAGTACGTTTTCAACCTTCTGTTGCAGCTCTTTGGGCACCCTGAGGGAATGAGCCACGATGTGCGGTGCATAACCACTGTCGCACCAGAGTGTTTCAGCACAGTGACCCATGCCACCATGTTGGCAATATCCATGGAGGATTGCATGGTTGTACTAGTGATTGCATGTCCTCCTTTGATAATGCTGGTTAACATTTGGCACTGATGGTCAGGCAGCACTGGGACCAGTTCTTGTAATTTGGAATAATTTTGAAAAATCGCAGTCCACCAGCATAGATGTATAGTTTGCTGCATGAAGTAGGAAGGTGCCAGAGGAATGGATCTTCCAGCCCATAATGTCCCATTTCTTGCTGACCTTGTCTCATAAGGTTGAATGGAATGACTTCATTTTGTTCTGAACCATATCTACCACCAAGAGTTGGCTGAGTGAACAAGAATTCAACGTCCTTGGATGCTACAAAGTACTTTTTGTCTGCTCGTTTGTGAGTGGGAGGGCAAGGGGCACTGTGGTTTGCCACAGCCCCATGAATGGTTCCATGATAGCTTCATCCATGGGGAATGCCACCTTAGAGGATGATGGGGGACTGTACTGTATGCAAGAACTGGTATTGGTTCACCGGTACTTCTTGCATGTCCTTGTCCAGCAATTGGGCCACCTGGCGAAAAAGGTCTTGGAAGGACTTTGCATCATTCATCACGGGGGGTGTGTGTGGGGTGTGACAAGGTAAGCACCGTGTCATCTGGTGAGGACAAGGAGGGATGTTTGGGGGAGCCCTTTTCCCCTTTTGAAAATGGTTCCTTAGTGCCAGGATCCACTGACAGTTGAAACGGTGCCATGGATGGTTGCGATTCAGATAAGGTCGACAGTGCTGACCGAGTGTGTGGGTGTTGCGATGCCCTGTACCAAGAAGGCCACTGCTGCTCCAGTTGTGATAAGCAAACCATGGGGGTGGTGGCGGAGCGTATGGCATGGTAGATGGTACAGCAGGTGGGACATCTTACCAATGGTGCACTGGGCTGGAGTGCTGTGATGAAAACATGCTGGCACCTTTGGACTGTGCACCTGCTTTAGGAGGCCCGATGTCAGAGGCAAAGGATGATGCCAACCGGTGCAAAAGGCACACTGAAGCCCGTGGCCTTGGCGATGAGTGATACTGATGAAGCAGTGTCATACTGGGCTCGTTTGGTTGGTGCCAACGTCAGCACCAGAGCGTTTCCACACAGAGGGCATCACAGGGGCACTGTCCTTGTGCCGGTGCAGTCTTGAATCCCCTTGCGCTCAGGAGTAGGGAGATGTGTCGGCCCTAGTCTTGCACATTGTCACTGGTTCTGGAGAGCACGAACTGTGCCACATATGGGTAGACTTTGTCGCCGGAGGCAGGGTAGATGCTGTCATTGGCCTGGTGTGTTTGGCCTTAGCCGTTGGTGGGCTTAGCAGTGCTGCTGAAATTGTCGGTATGTTGATACATCATGTTTGCGTCTTGGCACGGAGTGCTCCTTTTAGGTGGTGACAGGGAGCCCAACGTGGTTTTTCCTTCTGGCGTGGCCTGCACAGACAGCACTGGAGGCCAGGAATGGGCAGGAAAAGAGCCCAGCACCTTAGTGGGAGACTCTGTAGATGCTGGGGGATGCTTAGAATCCTCACCCTTAGCTTTGTCCTGCGCAGTTGGCTTGTCCAGAGCTGCTGTTTGTATGGACTCATCATATAAGGAAGTCTTGAGCCTATTGGCGTGGTTCCTACGAGCTCTGGCACTTTATAGAAGATGTGTGGCCATCTGAAATGGGCATGGTGCCTTGGCATGTGATGTACCGCTTAAAGCTCATTCAGCCCAGCACAGTAGTGATGTAGATCTCTAAACTAAGGCTAACAAGAATGATCCAAAAGGGGGAAAAAAAAAGTAAAAACAGAGAACAAAGGGTAACTGACATGGACTAGGGAACAGCTGAACAAGAAACTAGTAGCTAACTAACTAAACTTGAACTCTCTTGCAGAGACTCTCAATGCTCCATCTGGAGCTAAGTATAGCAGAAAAGAAACTGAGGAGCCAGTGCCACGCATGTGCCAGAGAGCGTGAGGAGGCACTTCCACGCATGCGAGGCGTGGGAAAACAACTATGGAAGAATCTGAGCACTGGTGCAAGGATGTACCAACACACAGAGTGGAGCACCCATGGGGACACTACTTGAATAACTCATTTTCTATGGTGCTGTTAGCGAGTGACTAAACCAATCCTTGACTGGCAGAGCTGATTACAGATGTCACAAACTGCTAAGTGCTGGCATTGTACATTCTTTTCAGATCCTATGCTTTTCCTGTAGTGCCTGGACACGCTGTCCCTCAAAGCAATTAAGAGCCTGTACAGTGGTTTGCCACCAGGACAATCTGTCCTGAACTAGGAGTTTCCAGATCATTGGGAGATATGCTGCGTGACTTCATGTTTGCCTTTAAGATGTCTTTATAGCATATATACTGAGCACTGATAGAGTACTTTCCATGACCAAGCTAGTCATAGAAGACCATCTTTTGTATCCGTGTATCATCCATCCTCACAACGTGACCAATCCCGCAAAACTGTTTGTTCATACACATTGCTTCCATGCCCACGACACCACACAGCTCAAGAACCTCCATGTTAGGAATTTTGTCCCACCAATTCACGTGGGCAATCTTCCTCAGACAGCACAAATGGAGCTGACAGTTTCAAAACGTGGCAGCAATATATTGTCCATGATGCCAAGCCACACAGCAGGATATTCAAGACAACTGCCTGATAAACTGCTACCTTAGTATGGAGATTAATATCATGGTCATTCCATAGGTGTCTGGACAATTTTCCAAAGGCAAAACTGGCTTTTGCTAGTTCAGCAGATACATCATGATCCATGTTTATGCCTGAGGACAGTAGTATGCTTCCCAAGGTAGCAGAACCTGTCAACAGCCTTAAGGATGGCACCAGCAGCAGTGATCACTGGAGTGCTGGGCTCTTTCCATAACAGGATGAGGCACAACTTCTGTCTTGAGGCTCACTGTGAGTCCAAAGCAATGAGCAGAAGTAACAAAGCAATCAAAAAGCTCCTGTGCATCCTTCACTGAATGAGCCAACAATGCACAGTCATCAGCAAACAGAAGGTCACGGATAGTTGAAGTAACCACTGTAGTGTGAGCCTGAAGTCTCCAGAGATTGAAAACATCGCCATCTGTTCAGAACTGAATAGGTGTGCCCAGTGTGTAGTCCTTAATATCAACTAACAGTATCAGCGAAAAGCAGATGTTGAATAGGAGGGGAGCAAGGACGCATCCTTGCTTTGTTCCGTTTGATATTTCAAAAAGGTGCTAATGTCTCTCCATTGTTAAGGATGTGACCAAGCATGCAATCATGAAAACACCAAACAATGTTATGATAGCTGATTTCTCCCAGTATTTTCCAGAGCCCATTTCCATTGACCATCTCAAACGCCTTGGTCAAGTAGATGAGAATCCCATAGAGGTCCTGATGTTACTCTCTACATTCTTCTTGTATCTGTCTGGCTGTAAATATCATATTGGCAGTGCCTCAACCATCACAAAATCCACACTGACTTTTGGGAATAATGTTGTTTTTGAACACATGTAGCAGAAGCCAGCTGCAAAGGATGCAAGCCAGGATCTTACCAGAGAGACAGAGCAGAGAGATGCTCCACTTGTCATCACAGCACACACAGTCACCTTTTCCTTGTATATGTGTACAATCCGGGAATCCTGGAGGACTAGCTCCTTCTCCCAAATGGAGCTAAATAAATGGGTGAGGCAGTACATCAGCTGGTCAGCAGCAGCTTTATAAATTTCTGATGAAATTCCATCATGGCCAGGTGCCTTTCCAGATTTCATCTGTTTAACAGCTTGTTGTATCTCAGTAACATTTGGTGGTATGACCAGCTGTAAATCATCAATTCACTTAAGAATCTCTTCAAGAATGCTGCTATCTGAAACTGAGGTCTGGTTCAGTACTTTGTGAAACTGTTCAGCTCAGCAGTCAAGGATTTTTGGCAATATCTGTGATCAACATGAGGCCATCAGCAAAGTGCACCGGTGTAGAGCCAGCAACGTGTGGCCCATATAGAATGCCCATCATGGAATGCTTTAGAATCACATCGAATCAGCTGCATGTTGGAGTCTAACGGCTTGATATTTCCACCAGTCCTTTCATTTGCCATAATCTGACTTGTGCCTCCTGCTTAAGCTCAAATATATGCTGATTTCCTGCCACTTTCTTCATTGTTGATCCAAGGCAGGTGTGTCACATGCATCTTAACAAGAGGAGCTCGGGCATCTCTGTCCTTAGTGACAAACCAGTCCTTGTTCCTGAATTTTCGTACACCAAGGATCTCAACAGCAGTTCTGTAAAAGTTGTTTCTTTGATGCTAATCCAGTCACTCTCAATAGCGGGTGACCATTCTGGACCTTCATTACTGATGACTAGGGAACCATCAAAACTGTGTAGAAACAGCACTTGCGTCACAGGTATTTCAAGTTTACGTACATCCAGCTTTTTTGGCATACAACAGAATGAGGATGTTTTAGAGGACAAAGGTTTAAGGAGGCATTGCTGCATGGTCCAGGAGCCAGTGCCACACACGGCGCAAGTCATCATCAGAAAGATCTGTTTTGTGATGAAGTAGTTAATCATATGCCAATGCTTAGATGGAGAGTGTATCCAGGTTGCTTTATATTTGTTTGCCTGTTGAAGAACATGCTTGCAATAGCAAGCTCATGCTGTGCACAAGTTTCAAGAAGAATGCCATTGAGTTCTCACCTCCAATACCATGATTTCCAAGCACCTTTGGCCAAATGGTGTAGTCCTAATCAGCTTGAGCATTAAAAAAATCACCGAGTATATATAGCTTGGATTAAAAGGTACTGAAGAGATTGCTGAATTCAGGCTAGTATAGAAAGCTTTCTTTTAATCATTTGCAGCAGTCAAGGGGGTGCATATGTACTAACAAGTACAAGGGATCATTCCTACCTCAGTCTAAGCTTTGCGGTTATAAGGTGAGGGCTGATTATGTGTCTTGGATTCAAGCTGGGAGATGAGTGATGTCCTGATGATGAAGCCAACTCCTACCTTAGCTCACCTTCAGGGTGGCCCACACAGTAATATGAATAGCCTGCTCCAATCTCTGAACTGGTTGGAACCAGAAATGTGCATTTTGCTTAAAGTTGCAACATCAATTTTAAAACATGCAAGTTCTCTACCAATGATTGCTGTCCTGTGTTCATGGCAATCATTGCCATCAATAAGTATATGTATGTTCCAGGATGCAAAGCACAGCTTGTTTAGTCGCTGATTTCGCCCTGTGACTGCAAAATTTGGATATCCAGTTGGTTGCTGTTAGCCAACAGAGAGCATTGTGTTTAGGGTTTGTTAAAAAGCCTTGACCGCTGGCCTGAACAGTTTCACAAAGTACTGAACCAGACAAGCTACATTTAGGCATTGCTTTTTCTCCCCCTCTGCTTTTGAAGAAAGCAGAGCTGTCCCTAAAGAGGGCTGATTTGACACCGTGGCAGGATACAGAAGCTGCTGTTGTCCCAGTTCAGCAGACAGACAACCATCACACCTGGGCCACCTCCATGCAGGTTTGTGACTAAACGCTTCCAGTGGTATCCTCCACCTGCATCTGACATCACTTGCCCATTGCTGTTGGACTTTCATCAAGTGGTACATTTTTAGCATCAGGAGAGAGACCTTCACATATGAAAGGATTTAAGTGAGGCTGGCTTGTGAGTTCCAACCCCATTCTCTCTTCTCACATCGACCATAGTGCACAGGCACAAGAACTGCAACATGTATGTTGCAGGGAGAGAGTGCAGGTTTGACACCAGAGTTACCGTCTGCTAGACTGATGCACCTAAAGGCTTAGAGAGCTCGGTCTGTTGGCATCAGAGTTTCCCTTCTCCTAGGTACTGTTGGCCCACGGTGCCTTATTCTGTATTTTATGGCACACCTGCTTGAGATCACTTCATGGAGGGCTTCCCCAGTCTGCCACCCTGGGTACACGCTTCAATGCTGTAATACCCCAGTATAAGGATCAGTTGTGGCTTGGCTGTATTCTGCTGCATGCTGAATCTGTGCTAACAGAAGGCCAGCGCAATTTATATTAGTACCCCGGGAAGCCTACTGAAGACAATATTTGCACCGAAAAATGAATTTTAATTAGCTCCATTGAAAATATAATTGTTGAAAACCAGGTCTGCCTATGAAAGCATTCCTGTGTCACATTACTTGGGGAATTAACAGTTACAAATTGTCCATGGTGACTAGAGAGAGATGGTTAAACAAATGTTTGGTTGATATGGCTATTAGATTGCTTCCCCTAGATATTCTCAGGTTACTAGCATTTTATAGAGGACACAACATTAACGACTTGCATATAATGCAGCCTCTGATTAGCAGAATCATTTGCAGTTTATGCACTTTAAAAATATAACTTGCTTTACATCAATTCATTAAAACCATTTGAGAAAACTTAAATCCTTTGAGTTAACATTTCCCCTTAGAAAAAATGTTTCTCAGTTTTAAATACCTATTTTCATAGCATGCTACAATTTTGAGTTTTAAATCCACTGAAATTACTTTACATTTGTTTTCTCATGCAATTTAAGTTCATTTCTTGCAATAGTTCCATTATAAATTCTCGATGCGTTTACTCAAGCGTCTTTACTGCTGTTCATATGAACAGGTCAGACAGAGAGCATGAGCAAGATCATTAGTGGCCACACTTTAAACTGCACCGCTTAGCTAAGCTGATAGTAAATTAAATAAATTTGTGTGGAACTATTGGTAAAAAGTAGTAGTAGTAAAATGTACTTCAGCTATTAAAACACACACTCCAGAACTATGAAAACTTCAAACTGATGTGCATCTCACCTGCAAGTGGAAAAGGGAGCAAACTGAACACCTTTTTCTTTGCATTCTCTCACTATTCTTTCCTTAACATTCCTGCAGAGGTCTATAACCCTGTAACAGAACACATAGTTTGAAAACATTTTTCTATACTGCATTCTCACATTCTTCAACTAACAATATTTTTTTCTGACTACATTTATGCCTCAAGTTTAAAGCTCATACAGCTGCAACAATTTCTCTCATTAGCTCAAAACAATACATTTTAATAATTGAAGATCAGGTTTAGATTCATTTAAATAAAACGTAGAAAAATACCCATCAGACCTCAAAAATAGTGCTATTACTCTTCTGGGCATATACTGGATGACAAGTTTATAATTTTGTTCACACATGTGACTTCTGACACACCCACACACACACACCCTGCAGGCATAAAATAGAGCACTATCCTATCAGTGAATATGTTTGATATTTTCTTCTGAAGTGGGACAAAGGTATTTGACACAGCTTAGAAAATACAATTCAAATTAGAAGGTAGGATGCACATCCAAAAGCATGTACACTGTGCAACTCTGCTTCCCTTTGCAATGGTGCATGGCTGAGATGAAAAAGGAGTTCTTCCACATATTGAAAATGTGTATTAGATTTACTAGCTAGAATCTCATAATAATTTGTCACTAAGCTACTTTAAGTCAGACTAGTAATATTTATTTTAATTTTACTATTGCATTTCTCTGGGACGGATCCAGGTGTATTCAAAATTTTGAAATATAATTTGGAAGTTTTTTTTTTTTTTAAATCACTGCAGTTCGGCTCTCACAAACTAGAGAAACACTATAACAATTGCTTAATTTGGAAGCTCTCTCTAGAGCTATATTTGGAAAACATCTGGCTTTGGAGTGGGGAATGCCTGAAATTATTTTAATTTTGCTTTTATCAACCAATTTATGGAGTGCGGCTGGCAGAGTCTTTCAAGGAAGGTACAGATCCCATTGCCAATAATGGAAATAAGCAGCTAGGTAGAAAGTGAGCAGGAGTGAAAAAACTCATTTGAATCAACAGAAGTAAAAGCCTGTTCTATAAAAGGGAGAAAAATAACTAAATTACAGTTGTTTTAAAATCCTTCATGCTACTCACCTTTTAGAGGAAAACATCAGCCTCTAAAAGTAAGGACTGAAGCAATTAATAGTATCTGTTAAATCCTAGAACCAAGATGCTGGGTTTGTTAGGATTCTGAACACATGCAAGTAATTTCAAAACTAATTATTAACTCTATAAGCTATCAAGGGACCAAAACTGGTAAGAACCTGTTTAATGTATAGGATAAACAGGATTTTTTTTAAAAAGAAGAGGTACAGAGGAAATAGGTTAAATTCTGGAAATCTTAATTGCAGCGTAACCTATTTAGATATGCTTTTACCTTGATTTACAGGTTCTGGCTGAGTGCTTAGGTAAAGCGAGACTAAATTTGGGGGCATCTGCACTGAGTTAGACCCATGATATAAATGCAATTTGTATCAGTTGCCCAAAGGGATATCTGGCAGCTGAGGATCAGCAGGGCCTAAAGGTGGGATAGGCAGAATACATACTGCAGGGCCAGATCCAGCCCATCATGACCCCAGCAATCGAGAGAGCTACTAGAACACGGGTTGGCAACCTGTGGCTCTGGAGCTGCGCCCTCACTTTCTCCAGGCTGCTAAATGTCCTACAGTGCAGCAAGGTGCTCAGGCAGGCTGCCTGCCAGCCATGGCCCCACACTGCTCCTAGGAGAGGCCAGCTGCTGCTAGCATGTCTCCATGGGCCCCTGGAAGAAACAAGCAAATGGGAGCTGCAAGGGCAATCCTTGCAGGCACAGGCAGCATGTGGACGCCCGCTTTTCCCTCCTTCCCCATCAAGGGGAATGCAGAGACATGCCAGTGGCAGCTGGCTGCTTCTAGGATTGGGGAAGGGCCACAGCATGCAGGCACCCTGCCTGAGCCCTGCTGCCCCACTGGCCAGGAGCCACTTATGGTAAGTGCTTCCAGGTCAGAGCCTGCACCTTGCACCCACCTCTCTGCATGCAACTTCGCTCCCAGATCCCATGTGCCAATCGCCTGCCCCAGCCCAGAACCCCTCCATTAAAACTCCCTCCCAGGCCCACACCTCCTCCACAGATACAGTAGAAATGTGCAGCACATGGTAACTTATGAAAATTCATGAAGTGGCCCCCTGCAAAAAGTATTGCACACCGCCGGTCAAATGGCATCCTAGCCTGCTGTCTGGCCAGACTGTAGGTAGAGTTTTGTCTTCCTTTTGCCAGGGAAATCCAGTAAGCCAAAGTGGCTTCAAGGCCATTTTGCAGCCAAGGCAGAACAAAGTTGACCCATTGCAGGAGAAGAGCTACTATGTAAACCTTAAACCACATGACAGTTTATGATTAGGTAATACCTACTTCCCTACTTAGCATATTTCCTTCCCCCCAGCTGCCTAGCTCACTCCTCTGCAAGAACATTACTATTCTGTGCCTCCTAAGCCAGGTACAACCTTAGATGAGCAGCAGGCAAGAAACAAGACTGTTGAACATCTGCTGCCCTAGAGTGGCTGAGACACCAATACTTCATGCTGGTTTTTAAAATGTGGAACTTGTCCTCTCCAAATCTGGATCACTACAAGGTACGTTGGTGCCTCTGCACCACTCCCAACAGAGGGATCCATGCAAAGGGCAAGGTCTCATGACAACGTATAGCAAGGCAGCTCATGCGCTCCCATGGGAGCGGAGAAGAAACATATAAAAGGATGGCTATTCAAAAGAGAACACGCAGAGAAGTCAGGCAGCTGAGAAAGAATAAGCTATCACTCTGCTCTTCAACTTTAACCTCAGCTAAGAATTGCTTCTGCTGTAAAGTCAGATGCTCTTGTATCATGCCACAACTCGAGGAGAGATCCTACAACCCCAGGAAAGGAGTGCATCCAACAAGTTGGAAAACATTTAATTAACTTCTTCAGGAACTCTTCACAACATGGCATAGTTTTAATAATGTAATCTGTAAAAATCATGAAATGTCATCAGTTCTTTCATTTAACTTACTAAGGGGGGCCCTACTACTGACCTCAATGGCACCTCAAATTAACTTTTCTGCATAAAAAGAGTTATGCTGATTCTTTAGTTTGTAATGGTTTTTAGATCCATAACTGGTCTTTTACACAAAAGCCTAAATTTACTTGATAAAGAGCCATAAACCACAAAAAATTTTAAAAATTCACAAAGGTTATAGTTTCCTATTTGAACAGTCCATTCTGATACACCAGATAACTATTTTAATTTGCGTGAAAATGAAAAAAAAAAAAAAAAGAAAGTCTCTTGTTGGATTATTCAGAGTAAAAACAGCTTGCAGAACAGAACTGTTACCTTGCAGATTCACAATAGTTACAATCTTAAGCAAACGTAGCCATATTTTAAAATAATATTTATTCTGCATAGAACAGTTATGCATATGAAGTATTCAGTAGAATATGGCTGATTCAACATTTTTACTTTTAACATTTCATTGATTTTTCAAGCCCAGGGCCACTTTTAATTCAACAATACCAAAAAGGAATACACAGCCGACCACAGAAGTCATATATTACATAATTGTTCGGAAGTACACAAGCTCACATTAACACAACTTAGAATGTCTTTTTGCCTACATAAAAATATCTGTTTTACATATATTCCTATCAACATCTAAAACCAAAGAAAAAAGCTTTGTAAATTCACGAAGACAAAATGAATAGACATCCATTACACGATAACCAACTTTTAACAGAAAATTAAAAAAGAATACTACAATTATTTTACCTATCCCAGGGAATAGAAGTCTCAAATGATTCTCCTATTACACAGTAATCCAGGCCCAGGTCCTATTGAAGCACAAAAAGAAAAAAGCACCGGTGAATTGGTTCCCTAATGTACATCATTAGCTTCCGGGTTCCAACTCACTCTAGGCAGCTACTATAGTGAGAATCATTGCAATACGATTTTTACATAGAAGACAAATGTGTCAACCTACATGCATAAGACTTACATAAATCAAAAATCAAGAACACACAGACAAAATTAAATTTTAAATACCAGGAACAATGCTGAAAAAGACTGACGGGGGATGCAGATCTTTTCATTTTTAGACAAGTCTGACCATAACTGGTAGTCACCAAACATTGCTGCCACTGATGGTGGCCTAATAACCTATGTTAAACAAGTTGGTAGCATTCCTCCTGTTTCAGTGAACAAATCTTACTATCACAGAAAAAAAAAAACAACAAAAAAAAACACAAACAAACCACACTCCTCACAAAAGCTCCCTTCTTGTCTGCCTCAGATGTTGACTGAATGAATGGGAAAGGAAACAACCAATGACCTTCCCATGCTTCCCAATGGCTCCTTCAGGTTATAACTTCACAAAATAATTGTCAGTACCTGTGCTGTATCTGCTCAGTGATTAAAAAGACTGCACTTTAAGGGTATCAATCCAGGACCATTTATAGCATCATACTAAGTAAAGCAACCATATATACGCATAGAACCATAGGGTTGGAAGAGACCTCAGGAGGTCATCAAATCCAACTGCCTGATGAAAGCAAGACCAATCCCAACTAAATCATCCCAGTCAGCACTTTGCTCATCCCAGGATTTACAGCTGTTGATCAAACTTTCAAATGGACTACCTGTAATGTTTCAGGTAATACGGTTTTGTAAACATTACATTTGAGTCATGCAACTCAAATATGTTAACAACCTATTGAGTAATCACCTAAAGGGGACCATTCACGTGTTTAAAGATAAGGACAGAATAAATCTTTGGAGGATTGGGGCCTAATATTGGTTGTGATAGTGCAACCATCACACTAATATATGTATCTGTTTCCTATGAGTGACAAAACATAGAAAAGCAGGTTACAAACTATAAATTTGCCATGAACCTGCAATAAACACCATCCCAAAAATCATATGTTAAGAAGACTGGCTTTTATGTACTCTTCGGAAGATAAAATAATGAAGTCTTGAAAGAATACACGATTGTAATTGAACCATTCACAGTAATAAATCTGGTGGCGAAATAAATGAGAAAATTAAAATACTTGAGTAATATAAAAAGAGAATGTGAAACTTTAAATGTGTAGAAAGCCAGTAAGATGTCTGAAAAGAAGTTCATTGTTGCTTCAAATCCAACAGCAATTTTGAAGAGCCTGCATCTGAGATTTGAAGAGAACAAAATATGTAAAGAAAAATCATGACTAGCATATAAATGTATAACAAAAAATACCAAACAGAACAATCACTGAACGAACACAAAAATAAAACTGAAAGATGACTATTGGATACTCCCCTCCCTTTTTGCCCAAGAAAAGAAAGTTAGCAACCAAGTGAATGTAGAGACAAAGTGGCATTACCATAGAATCAGGCTATTAGACAGCAAAAAGCAAATAAATAGTATTCATTATTAAATTCAAGTCAATAAATGGGTAAAGAGAGAAATCAAGTGGCCCTACTCCGCGAGAGGAAGGTGTAGAGGAAAATTATCATAAAAATGAAAAAATACTGAGGAAGTTGAGAAAAAGACAGCTGTGTCTAGAATATAAACATTTGGGAAGGACTACAGGTCATGGTTTAACATGTTATGAAATCTGAAAAAAAAAAAAAACCTAATAAAAAGGATAATCCACCAAACAAGTAAAAGCACCCCCAACCTGCCAGCCAGTAAACATAAATGAACTTGAAAAATTAAAAATGTTCACACCTCTGCATTAGATACTGATAATGTTCCACATCCTCCCTGAGTGAACTGACCTGATTTCTCCTCTCCTGATGTTCAAATCTCCACATTAACTGCTGACAATGGGCCACATTCTCTGTGACTGAACAGACCTTGTAGACTCTGGCCCTCCCCTTGACAGCGGCTCCCTTTTTAAACCCTCCTCTGGCACCCCCACAATTCATGCATCTGATGAAGCGGGTCTTCGCTCACAAAAGTTTATGCTCCAAAATATCTGTTAGTGTAAGGTCCCACAGGACTTCTTGCTGTTTTTACAAATTAAATTGGGACTGAAAGAACTACTGGTGAGATACACAGAGAGCCAAGAGAAACATCTCAAATTAGGTCTTTGAAAAAGGAAGAAAGACTGGAAGCAAGAACAGCTAGATAAATAACCATAAAGAGAGAGAAGCAGCCCAATTGAGACTATTTTAAACACTTCAGGATGTATACCTTCATAAAGATATACATGACAGCTGTCCTATGAAGATTCACCATTGCTACTAACTGGACAAAAACGTGAGAAGGGGACTGTTAAAATGTGATTATTCCCCACATTATAAAACAAAATTATTCACTGCCTAATTTGATTCACAACGGCGACCAAGACTGTCACCAAACGGAGAAGTTGGAGCAAACAGATCTGACAAAAGATCAATGTACAAGGCTTGAAGTAGAGAGGGTCCCCTTTATACATCATGGTTAGGGACCGCGAAGTCACGATGTAAAGTGAAATGACGTATAAAGGGGAATTCTCCTCCATAACAATGTGTGTAAATACAGGGGAATAGGGACCTTCCATGTCCCTGGTGAGCTGCCACACTGCAGGGTGCCCTGGGGCTGCCCTCCAGGCTCACTGGGTGGCTTGTCGGCCTTGCTGGGTGCCAGCGGTGGTGGCAGGGGCACTAGCAGCCCCCAGCGCAGTGAGGTGCTAAGCAGGTGCTGGAAGCCCCAGGGAGCCAGCAAGAAGGCAGCAGGGGAGGTTAATGCTTCCCTGCTGGCCCCACTTCCAGGCTCCTCTTCAGACTGTTGGCCCACTCCCAGCTTCCTGCTCCCTGCCTGTCCCAGCTGCTGCAGGGCCGATTCCCTGCAGCCAGCCTGGCTTCCCCAGACCTAGCTCCCTGTGACCACCCATTGCTAACCCAGCTTCCACACGGCCCTGTCTTGCCATGGCCCCCAATAGCACGACCCCTGCTGCCAGCTTCCCCCCTCACTGCTGCAGCCCCGGCCTCTGGTCCCTGCTGGGGCTCCTGCAGCAGGACTCTCAGCTGGCTCCCATTCCTGGCCACCAGGGCTCTCTGATCCAGCAACATACATAGTCCAGAAGCATCACAGATGTTGCTGGACCACAGACTCCTGGATTTCAGAGGTTCAACCTGCATAATGCTGTGATAGGCATATGTCTAGCAAAACTTTGCTAGATACATGAATCATGGATTTTTAATTTATTTAGAAGTGACACAGTCACTTTGTCAGAAGCTGAAGAAGAGTTTTGTGTAAGCTTGAAGGTTTCTTTCACTAACAGACACTGGCCTAATAAAAGATATTAGCTCACCTAACTCATCTCTCTAAATTTGTGTCCATACAGAAAAAGCACAAGCCCTAGAGTATTGATGAGTCTTTTTCAAGTCTAAAGAAAGTCTGCATAAAGAATTTGAAAAAAAATATTAGGGTTTCTATATGATTTGTTGGGTACAGAAATAGTTACACCAGACTAGCATAGGAAAAAGAGTGACTTACCCGAAGATAAGCAATGACAAATGTTAGCATGTAACCTCTTTGTCCATTATCTTCGCCAGCTGCCAGTCCACTGCAATAAATGGCAGTTAATTAACATGGATTTCAAATGAACTGTTCATGGCTTTCCAATAAAAAATACAATATGTTGAGTAAGAAATTTATATGTAAACAGACCAAAGAAAAATTTCAACTTGAAGTGTTTCCAATTTAAGTCTCAGTTAAAAGAAATTTCAGGTCACCATCACCACACCCAGCAGATATCTTGATATTTTTAAAAGCAATGTTTTATCAAGCTGCTTGTTGAAAGACCCACCTGAAAAGGGAGAACTGGTTAAACAGTGAAACTTGGTATACATAGGGTTGTTACTTACAAAGTAAATAATCTGAATGAGTTGGGATGAGAGGGTGGTGTTTCTCAACAATGCTTACCATATGCATTATTTCCGAAACCACTGTGGGGGGGAAAAATATCTATCAGAAGTGTGGGGATTTTTGTGACTGAATGCCATAGGAAAGAGTAAACTGCTAAGAAGGGGGTCTACCCCATAAAAGCTCATCACCAAATAAATCATTTTGCTAGTCTTTAAAGTACTACATTTCTGCTGCTTTGTTATATTAAAAACATGTTCACTACACATTTTTAAATCAATTCTATTTGTAAAGAGTGAAATTTCTAATAAATGTGTCTTATTTTAAGCTGGATAGAGAGTTTGGGTGTTCAAGATGATAGTCTAAGAAGATAATATTAAAAATTACTCATTCTTTATCAAAAGGTTTACCTTTATAGCTTTTTACCTTTATAGTAATGGGGCCCAAACCTTCACTGGGGCCTCTGGTTAGCCACCATTTATTACTGAAACTCATGTTATTGTCATGCCTTAAAAATAAAAAGGTTTTAAACTGCAATTAAGGTTCAAAGAACCAATGTATTAGAGATTAGAGCAGAAGAAATGCAAACATTTAGTGCGCAGTTATGACACCAGAAGTCTGTCCCGCAACAATACAGTAAAATGCGTACAATAGACTAGATTAAGCAGATCTGAAAAGACAATAGTTTTTTTCACTTTGTCCCCTCTCTTGTTCATCTCCACACCTTAATATGTTTGTTTCATAAGCTTAAACTCTGGATTTCCTGCATTTTCATAGTTAAGGGCAGAAGGAACCTTTGTCATCTAGTCTTGCCCCTAAATTGCATTTGGCTAAAGTGCATCCTCTAGAAAGGAATTTAATCTTGATCTGGAAATACTACAATATGTTGAATTCACCACTGCATTTGGTTGTTTGTTCCAGTGGTCCTTCACCCTCACCACTAAAAACCTGTGCGTTATTTCTAAGTGGAATATGTATGTCTTTAGCTTCCAGTCATTGATTCTGATTATGCGTGTTTCTGCTAGACTGTAAATAGCCTTTTAGCAGCCAGTACGTTCTTTCCACAAAACTAATTATACATTGTAATCAAGTACTCTCTCAATTCTTCTTGCTAACAAGATTAACAGACTGACCTCTAAATTTCTCACTGTAAGGCTTCTTCTCCAGGATTCACATAAATTTTGAAGTTTTTTCTTCGCAAACCACAGTATTTCAACAACCTTTTTAAATGCAGGCACCAGAACTGGACACACTATTCTAGTATGTGTCTCATCAGTGCAATATAGGAAAGTGATTTTTACCTCTCTATTCCCATGACCATATATCCAATGATTTCTTTAGCCCTTTCAGCGATAGCATTACCCTGGGAGCTTTGGGCGAGTTGTTTGTCCACTATGACCCACTAAATCCTTCTCAAAATCACTGCTATTCAGCATGAATTCACTGATTTTATAAACATGGCCTATCTTCTTTGGTCCTACATATGACTTTGAATGTGGCTATTTTAAAATACATTTTATCTGAGTGGACCAAGTTTGCCAATCAATCCAGATTACACTGTACAACTACCTTGTTTGAATAATACACCAAATTAACACCTGTCCAAAACTCATAGCTTAAATTCCTGATTTGTGGAATGCTTTTTTGTATATTGCAGAAGTAGTAAAGCAATGCCATTGAATATAAGGGAAAGGCAAAGTAAAATTTTACAATCTGTTCTTATTTTCAATGTGAATGATTTTCAGTAACAACGGTGATGGATGCAGTGTTTTTTTAAAAAATATGTTGGAACTGCATGGAATACACTAAGAAAAGCTGAACACTCTAAACTTTGGAAGTATGGTGAACACTTTATACTCCCTTGACACCTGTGGATATTATTGAAGAATATAGATGAGAAGACATTTTTAAAAAAAAATGAAATCATGAAGAAGATGTAAGTTGTTTCGTCTCAAGCTCAGGTGTTAATGGCGACTTGTTTCATCCTGAGTTCTCTCATTCAGCTCTTAAAGCTGGTGGTTGTAGAACTTATACAGAAAAGAAGTTGGGGTTAAACCTCTGGTGAGAAAATACTGAGAGAGAATCAAGAGCATGTATGCCTAAAGGACTAGTGAGGCAGAGGGTTGTTTGTTTTGGTTCTGTTTGTACAGAGAGTTTAATACAACGTGGGCCTCATCCATGCAGGCCCACTGACGGAAAAGGAGGTCCAACATTTCAAAGGGGCCCAGAGCCTCTGACTGCCATTGCTCTGCATGTGCTCTGACAGAGTGTGAGGGGTGGGAGGTGGTAGGGAAGACACTTCCAGCCTTGGCCAGGCCTCTTCTGATGCAGGAAGAAGGGCCCCCTCCCTCCTTACTCCTGGGCCTGTGGTGGCTACCGGTTTTGCTGGGCCCATGACTCGGGCTCCTTGGCACTATGGTAAAACACATACTATGGGGTGCTTCCATTTTTTGTGTTACCCTGGAGGCTCCTTGAAGATGCCTGATTTTTCAGAGAGCTGGTGGTCAATACTGTCTGAAAATTAGGTCTCTTTATGTTGATGTTAAAGAGAGAACAACCATTTTGTAAGAAGGCAGGTCTCGAAGGAATTATTTGTAGAAGATTGTTATATATAACTCCTTGCTGGAAACGGTTACAAAGAACGGCAAAATCACTAATCCTAAATGTTTATTTCCAGATTTATGTACTGCATCAGATCTATTCATGAGGATGAATGGTCAGGGAGTTTGAGTTGATGAGTGCAGGAAGGGGCAGGACATGAGGAAAATAAGGAAACTTGTTAAGTTTGTGTGCAGAGTAGTAAGTAAGAAATTCTGTGCATGCAGCAGAGAAACAGGAGCAGGTTGAAACTGACTTTTTATGCTGCTCCAGATTGGAGTGAAGGAGGAAGAGTTTATGGGTGAATCTGGCTCTAAAAAATGCCAAAGCTTGTATTATATATGATCAGATTATTATAAATATCACAGTTCCATTCTGTTCATATTTGTTCACTGCTCTCGTATATAGTTTTTAAATCTTAAAAATCATCATTAAAATTATATTAAATTGAAGGTAAGAGATTACTTCAGTATATACTTCCTACAGCCACATGGCATAATGCTCACCAGTGTACAGCAATGTACAAAGCAAACACTCTAAACAGCAGCAATTAAAATAAGAATCTCTCTGCCTATCCATTTTATTGGAGAGTTAACAAACAGGAATGCAGTCTCTAGGTGAACAAATATGATCAAAATTAATTTTAGTAGCTTAACATCAATTTTAAGTGATTAATGACATTGCTGAACAGACGATGCAGTGAAAATGAGATTTATATTTTAAACCCTGAAGGCAAAAAAAGGTCAACATTTCTCAAAGTGAATCAAACAATTATTACGAACCTTTCCTTCTACTGCACTCTAATGGAGCTCCTGTTGCATGAAGTGCTTGAACCAAACTGCACTGACAGCAAAATCAACTCATTACCACCACTGAAATCCCACTTCAGCCCTCTTGAAGCAACAGAATTTAAACACAAATGTATTTATCTGATAAACACAAATATTCTTAATCTAGTCAAAACTGTTTTCCATGATGGTATGTATTTTTGCTTCCTTAAATGTGAATGGGACTGAATTCCTTATTGATGTTCCCTAGACAAAGAACTGACAAGATTTAACTGATCTCTTCTGTTTTAATATTGAAATTTTAAAATTGTCATAGTTCATGATGTTTTCACCTAAATCTTCACTCAGCTCTGTTAGATCCATTCTTTTTTCATGAGATTCAGCTAATCTTTCTAGCAGATTAAGTTCATATTGTTGCATAACTCTACAGTTTTGTAGGAGCCAAAAAAAAAAAACCCACAAAAAAACACCCCTTGTTTCTGATCTGCTAAAAATTAGTGGGTTAAGCATTCACAAAACTGCTGATTCATGCTGCTTTTGTAGCTAAATATCTTAAGGTTACTAGCATAAGAAAACAATACTATCTAAACATGCTAGTTTCAGGTAAACTCTCTGGCACCAAGAAAACAGATTCAGAAACAGGTTTGTATGAATCTTTTGACAGGTCTTAAACCTGGTATTCAGAATAAAACCTAGTAATGCTGATAATTTTAGCTATAAAGCTTTTCAGGTTCTCAGATCAGGTTTGTTATTTAAGTCTTTTTAAAAATTTCTACCAGCAAATTATTAACTATGGAAAATAACTGAAGAGACCTGGACTGACTAGTCACTGGTTCTAATGCATTTTTAAAAGAACTGATGTAAATATTACCTATTTCTGAACTTACTGACTAGCTCCACAGCCCAATTTTCATTTTAAAAAGTAAGGAGTATTACTTAAATAAACATTTCAGCATATTTGTTTTCTGTGGAAGATCCTATCAAGTTCTTAGTACATAAGCTGCATATGCAGAACACAGCATAGTCATATGGTTTTGCTCAAATATACAAAATGACACCATTGGACAGATTATCTTGGAGTGTCACCTCGAATACATAACTTCGACATGCGTTTGGATTTACGTACTCTTGTACGCAGCAGGTCAGCAAAACTGGAATGGCAGACCATCACACTTTGGGCATAAGCAAAGATGCTTGGGCCAGAGAGAAGGAAAGAGATGGGGAAACTTTAAACCCATCTAGGAGCAGTGCTGAAAGAGGCATCCTATTTTTGTTGGCTTGAATCTTACAGCTGCAACAATTGTTTTAAAGAGACATTTGCATGAATTCTCAGGACAGGTCTAGAAAAGAACTCACCCTCACCCCATGAAGAAAGATTAAAACAAAAGCAGTTTACAAATAAGTATGGCACTAGAAGCTTAAACTCATCAAAATTAAAGTCCAACTTTCATTATTGCATGCAGAACTGGTAGCTCCACCTGCCTAGCTTTCCATGTGTAAGACCCTATTTTTACTGAAATGACAGAAAAAATAGGCGAGCATATAATCAACAAGTTATAATATATAAACACAGGGGGACGATTCATTATTGTATTAGTAGCTTTAATTCTGACATTTAATAACTTCTGAATGCTTGTCTTTGCACCCATGTTTGTGTATTTATATGTAATCAAAAAAGTTGAAGTTTATTCAAAACATATAAATTTTATATATTCAAGAGTGACCAAAGGATACCAAATTGTGTGAATTTTTTTTCCAGCCCACCCAATCTGGTTAACAACGTTGGTATGAAAAGACAGTACAGAAGCACAGAAAAGCTGAATATGAATATATAAAGCTCAGTACTGACAGCTTACTTCAGAAAGGTACAAAAAGTGCAACAGAGAAGTAGAATTAAAATGTCAGTAAACAGAGTACATAATTATTAGCTAAGAGTTTGTTTAAAAAGGAAATAAAAATGCATTTCTGACAAGTGAATTCTCACCACTGTTTTCATCCATCAGTCTTGCAATCAATCAAACCAGGTAGACAGAAATCACCCTATCGTTACTCAGCCTGTTACTGAAGTGAAATGTTTTCTGTGCCTTTGTAACAGCACAACACCATCAGTGACAAGGGGTGGGACTCAGCTAATTCATCAAATTCCATTGATTGAACTCAATTTCCACTTAAAACAAGCTTTTTCTATATGCTCTAGTCAACATCACTAAATATTATCCTTACAGTTTTGTCTCCCTCCTCTGTGCTTTAGAATGTCCATTAGTCTAGTGTCAGACAGCAGCCTGCTTCCTGGTGTACAAGTATGAACAGTATGACTAGTGTAAAAGAAAGCTTTAACAAAATTTCAGATTCTCTAGATCAGATACTAAGTAAACTGTATATCTGAACTGCAGGTTTTCACATTAAAAAGACAATAAGAAAACAAAATTTCTATTAGATAAAGTTATATTTATAAAAGGAAACATTTTATTTGAAGGATATTCATTTTAGCTTTCTAAAATGGCTTAAGGACAGATGACTCACATAAAAATTTCAGTTTTGTCTTAAAAATGCAGGAGCTTAATTTTCACTGGTCAATTTAAAACAGATGCACTCTACATCAGAAATAAAATTCTTAGAAGAATCATACCCAAATTTGGCGGCGATATCGTAAACTTGCTTTTCATGCTGAAGAACCTTCTCTCTGTCACCCTCAAAGAGTAACGTAGCTACACACAGTTCATTGGGATCAAATCCTTTAAACTGTGAAAAGAAAATGTCATGTCATAGTTCACGTGGCAGAATCCAGGGTTAAGCAAACCTACTTTTAACTTTTCATTCAGCTACATATAGGTAACAACATACCCAAAGTCAGTTTGGTTAGTAAGTGTTCTTGTGGGATGTAAACAGGGTAGTGATTAAATAAAACAAGTTGCACATAATATTTCAGATAATTTCTGGTCTCTTTTCAAGCATTTGACATTATTCATAGAAATTTTTGTGCACTATACTGAACAAAATTTGCAGAATACAGACATTTGAGATGTCAAGTGACAAATTAAGTGGGAGTGTTTTACGGAGTGCAGGAGGAACAGAATTTTATGTTCCCCTTAGAAATTCTTCCATATAATAATTATGCCTGTAATGTTACTAGTTTCACATCATCATTGCTGAGAGATGGCAGTGATGTGATCCAAGTTAGTTTAACTTGACTTGCTGAGAGCCGGCTTCTGTGCTGCTAACAGCACTTTGAATAGATGGGCAGTCTTGATTCGCAAGCAGTAAGAAGGGAACGTGTATGCTCTTTCTGTTCCCATTAATTACTACTCTACAAACATCCTAAGGAAAAGTCACAATGCTGGTCAAGCAATATAATTTACACTAACCTGGACTACAGAGGGCACTATAAGGAAAAAGGGAAACAAGGAAGAAGAATGAAAAAACATGTGGGAGAAGTATACCACAAGTGCAAAAGCAAAAGGGAAAGAAACTTCATGAAGTGGTTTGACGTATCTTGCTCTGGAATTACTTTTAGTTTCTCGAACCAAGAATGGGAGAGCTTGGAGCTTTAGTGGGCACAGGGTCAAACAAAGATCACTGAAGACATCACAAGAGAGGAACACCTTGTGTACTGCTCTTTAATAAACACTGAAAAAAAGTATTCACTGGCTGCAGAAAGCTTACACCAAATAGAACATTTTATGAAAGGAAATGGGGAAGAATAAAACATGGGAGGAGATTGCAGAAGGGCCTTTCTATTGCCCAGGTGGAAAGGGTATTAACTAAGCATCATGTTGTGTAAGGGCAGAGACCTTAGCACACAAACAGGAAAGAAAAAAAAAAAGGAAAGAAAAGAGGTACATAAAAAGAGTAACTAATTGTCAGGGCAACAGGTGATAAAAACAATCAAATTAATAACGGATTTAAGCTTAGGAATGCACATAAGATGTACACAAACCACACATCACATAAAATTTACATCGTAAGTTATGTATTAAGGTAACCAAAAAAGTTAGGAAATGCCAGATTTAAAGCTACCCGTGAAGACTTAATGAAGCTCTCATGTGTTTGCATTTGATATACTAATTACACGATTAGTGTCATCCCCCCAACAGCACACTGCCTTATTTCACTGCACATAATTAACAGAGCTCATTGATTACGTGCAGCCATCCAATATTTTCTTTTAGGCTAATCATTCAATGTGTGGCCCTAGGCTATATTTACATGCTACTGGTCAAACCTTTCTATTGATACAGGTTTACCAATTTCCTTATGGACTTTTTTATGCTGCTCTGAATGTGTCAAAATAATTTACCTTTGTAATACACCTAAGATGCAAGTTATTATTCCAGTTTTTACAGATGTAAAGCTAAGACATTTATGACAGATGTTATGGACACAAAATATCCAAAGACTACTGTA
The DNA here is from genome assembly GCF_033958435.1 of Carettochelys insculpta. Classification (NCBI taxonomy): domain Eukaryota; kingdom Metazoa; phylum Chordata; order Testudines; family Carettochelyidae; genus Carettochelys; species Carettochelys insculpta. The sequence goes on from NC_134144.1 coordinate 31,768,321, forward strand.
CCTGTTTCATAAAATTTGTATGTATCTTTATAGACTAGACTGTATTCTTGCTCCTGGGGGAAGTTTAAGAGTTTTGTGCAGGAACTCAGCTCATCAGTGTGTAACATTAGGTGACCACCAGGAGGTAGGGGGAAGGTCACTCTGATGTGATCCAAGAACTGACATGAGACTGACAGTGGGATGAGTACTGGGAAAGGACTTGTAGTACTTTGAAATCTTCCAGGGTCACCATGCGGAAGATGTGCAATACCTGTTAAACCAGGTTACTAGTTTCAAAATATATTTTCCTTGTAATTTTTTTGTTGCAAACACTGTGCTTTATGAAGGCTTGACTGGTTTCTGGTTAAACCTTTCTTTGTCATAAGAGAAGAGGACTATACGTGCTGAAGTGACCAGTGAATTGCAAGAAAGTACAGTCTAAACACGCATGGGATACTGCATCAAGAGATAGCAACGAAGGGTCCTGTGGCACCTTATAGACTAACAGAAAAGTTCTGAGCATGAGCTTTCGTGAGCACAGACTCACTTCAGATGTTGGTCATGGAAACCTGCAGGGCCAAGTATAAATAAGCCAGAGCAAGGCTGGGGATAACAAGGTTAGCTAGTCAGGAAGGGTGAGGCTTACTACCAGCAGTTGATCTGGAGGTGTGAACACCAAGGGAGGGGAAGCTGCTTTTGTATTTAGCCAGCCATTCACAGTCCACATAATGAGCATCCTGTACAACAAACAGGAGAACATCAAAAAAGAGTTCTCAAATCTGCAGTCTTTCATAAAAAAAACAACGTTCAACACAAACTTCCACACCACTGAACTCTACTAAAATAAGACAGGAGATTTACATTAGACACTTCACTACTCTACAGAGGAAAAAGGACTACAAGCTGTCTAAACTCCTGCCTGCCATACAGAGCCACAGCAGTGGTACCACTAACTCAGCCAGCAATATCGTCAACCTGTCCAGCTACACACACAGCTCAGCAAAAGAGTCTGCTCTCTCTCGGGGACTCTTTTTTTTGCCCCACCACCCGCACAAACATAATACAGTTCTGCGGTGATCTGGAAGCCTACTTTCGCCATCTCAGACTCAAAGAATACTTTCAACACAACACTGACCAGCACACCGTTACACAGACACCCTCCCAGCAGCACAAGAAGAATAACTCCACGTGGGCTCCTCCTGAGGGTAGAAACAACAGCCTGGACCTATACATAGAATGCTTCCGCCGCCGCATACAGGCAGAAATTGTGGAGCAACAGCATTGTTTGCCTCAACCTCAGTCGTGCGGAACACAATGCCATCCACAGCCTCAAACAACTCTGACATTAAAAGCAAAGAGGCAGATAAAGGAGGAGCTACTGTCATCATGAACAGGTCTGACTACCAGAAGGAGGCTTCCAGACAACTCTCCAATACCAAATTTTACAGGCTACTTTCCTCAGATCCCACCAAGGAATACACTAAGGAACTACACCATCTGCTCAGGACACTCCCTACACAAGCACAAGAACAGATTTATACCAACACACCTCTAGAGCTCTGTCCGGGGCTATTCTACCTACTACCCAAGATCCGCAAACCTGGAAATCCTGGATGCCCCATCATCTCGGGCATTGGCACTCTCACTGAAGGACTGTCTGGTTATATGGACTCTCTCCTCAGACCCTATGCCACCAGCACTCCCAGCTATCTCCGAGACACCATTGACTTCCTGGGAAAACTGCAAGACATTGATGACCTACCAGAAAATGCTATCCTAGCCACCATGGATGTAGAAGCTCTCTATACCAACATCCCACACAAAGATGGAATAAATGCTGTCCGGAACAGTATCTCTGATGATGCTACAGCACATCTGATGGCTGAGCTCTGTAACTTTATCCTCACACACAACTATTTCAGATTTGGTGACGATATATACCTTCAAATCAGCGGCACAGCTATGGGTACCCGCGTGGCCCCTCAATATGCCAATATTTTCCATGGCTGACCTGGAACAGCACTTCCTTAGCTCTTGTCCACTAACACCCTGTCTCTACTTATGCTACATTGATGACATCTTCATCATCTGCACCCATGGGAAGGAGACTCTGGGGGAATTCCACAGGGACTTCAACAACTTTCACCCCAACATCAACCTCAGCCTGGAACAGTCCACCCAAGAGATCCACTTCCTGGACACCACGGTACTAATACACGATAGCCACATCAATACCACCCTGTACCGTAAACCCACTGACTGCTACGCCTACCTTCATGCCTCCAGCTTCCATCCCAGACACACCACACAGTCCATTGTCTATAGCCAAGCACTAAGATATAACCGCATTTGCTCCAACCCCTCCGACAGAGACAAACACCTACAGGATCTCTACCAAGCATTCTTGAAACTTCAATACCCACCTGAGGAAGTGAAAAAACAGATCAACAGAGCCAGACGTGTGCCACGAAGCCTCTTACTACAGGACAAGCCCAAGAGAGAAACCAACAGAACACCACTAGCCATCACCTACAGTCCTCAGCTAAAACCTCTACAGCGCATCATCAGGGATTTACAACCCATCCTGGACAATGATCCCCCACTTTCACAGGCCTTGGGAGGCAGACCAGTCCTTGCCCACAGACAACCTGCCACCCTGAAGCAAATCCTAACCAGCAACAAAACACCGCAGCACAGTCACTCTAACTCAGGGACCCATCCATGCAACAAACCTCGTTGCCAGCTCTACCCACGTATCTACGCCAGCAACACCATTACAGGACCTAACCAGATCAGCCACATCATCGTGGGTTCATTCAGCTGCACATCTACCAATATAATTTATGCCATCATGTGCCAGCAATGCCCCTCTGCTATATACATTGGACAAACTGGACAGTCTCTACATAAGAGAATAAACGCACACAAATCAGATATCAGAAATGGCAATATACAAAAACCCATAGGAGAGCACTTTAATCTCCCGGGCCACACAGTAGCAGACTTAAAAGTAGCTATCCTACAGCAAAAAAATTTCAGGACCAGACTCTAAAGAGAAATTGCTGAGCTACAATTCATCTGCAAATTCGACACCCTCAGCTCAGACTTAAACAAAGACTGTGAATGGCTGGCTAAATACAAAAGCAGCTTCCCCTCCCTTGGTGTTCACACCTCCAGATCAGCTGCTGGTAGTAAGCCTCACCCTTGCTGACTGAGCTAACCTTGTTATCCCCAGCCTTGCTCTGGCTTATTTATATCCGGCCCTGCAGATTTCCATGACCAGCATCTGATGAAGTGAGTCTGTGCTCACGAAAGCTCATGTTCAAAACTTTTCTGTTAGTCTATGAAGGTGCCATAGGACCCTTCGTTGCTGTTACAGATCCAGACTAACATGGCTACCTCTCCGATACCTGCATCAAGAGATAGTAGATAGTGTCTCAAGACACAGGTAAGGTGCCTTTAAAGAAGCAACAAAGGATTAGAGGTGCAGTTTTCTTATTAACTATGACAAATTACAACATATGCATTAATTTTGTCCCATTTTAAAACATCTGATCTTGTGTTTCAGAGAACTTAGCATTTTTTAGTACTATTTGTTCATAACACGGTGGTCTAATTTATTGATTTCAGTTGCAACCGTGAATGCTCAGTGCTTCTACAAGTCAGACTAAAGGTGTTTCAAGTTGGGGATTTGGAAAATGAGATGCATGCTATTAGTGACCATCTGAAAAAATTCTGGTCGAAGTGACTTCCTCAGCATCATGCAAAAATTCCATGGCAGACCCAAGGACAGAATCCAGTTATCCAGGGTGGCATGTTAAACTGTCTTATCCACAGGGTCTCTGCCTCACTCACTACACATCTTCCAACTTTTGCACCAAATGAAGTAGGGATTCTACAGACAGGAAGAACACAACCCTGATGTATTTTCAGTGAGTGCTGAATAAGGCTGAGGTCCTATGGAAAATATGGTCTGTAAAATGTATATGATTGCATACTCTCAGGAGAGAGCAAATTAAGCGGGAACAGAAAAAATTAATTCTGGCATTTTCAACTTTCAAGTGCTTAACTTGCAACCTTGCAATTTTCCCTGCACAAAAGAACAGAGTATCATAGGACAAAGAGCAGCCATTTCTCTAGTCCAGGGGTCTGCAACCTGCGGCTCTTTAAGGGCTCCTCTGTGGGTCCAGACGCTGCCACCGCCGACTCCTTTGGAACTCCCTCCCAATACTAGAATGACCCTGGCCCTGTGCCAGCTGAAGCAATAGCTCCTCCCTTAAGATCAGCCTTCCCCCAACTTTTCCTCCTCCGTATGAGATATGAGTCAGGGCAGCCAGAGGATGGAGCTGGCCTTACCACTGAGCCCACGTGATTCAGGGTGGTGGTGGCCAGGAAGGCTGGGTGGGAGGCAGAGGTCACTAGTTGCAACTCTCCCTACAGTGACCAGGATTGCATTTGGGCCCAAGCAGTGTGTGGTGAGGTGGGCTGCAGTAAGCAAGGTCCTGCTCCTGACAGATACAGAGCAGTCTAGGAGCTGGGCATCAGGCATCTCTCTTCCCGGCCTCACCTCAGCTGTGCTGCTCTCAAGGGCTAGCCCACTACTGTACCCAGCAGAGGTGTGCTGACCCTTCATGCCTTTGCGTGACCCAGGCTAGCAGCATCTCTGCTGCTCCGCTTAAGCCCTGGGCTACCTGGACATGCAGCAGCATCCTGCCCCCACCCCACTCTGGCCAGTGTGCACTGGTTCAGCAAAGCAGTGACTGTCCACTGGACAATGTTGCTGCTGCCCGGCAAGGGGAAAGTGCAGCGTGGAGACCCTCACTCTGGGGACGCCTGCCACTCTGCTGGTGTGTGCCAGGTTCTGAACACACAGTGTACATGCTGGAGTTGCTCAGCTTCGCATGGGGAGGTGCGGTGGACATGATGCATCTTCACAGGGCCAGATCCGTGACGTTGCAGGCCATCCAACTACAGGCACATGGGATCCACAGATGTCAAGTCACTTCATGTTATTTTCACAGACACCTCACCCAGGCTGTAAGTATCTTCAAGGCACAGCTGTGCCACTGTGATGTGTCTGAGCTCATTAACCTGCCCAACTGCCTATCAGCGTATGTTGGGCAGCTTCTGACTGGGGTGGTTTGCCTACAGAACATGCACTGGGTGAGCTGATCCTCTTTTCGAATCTTTGTGCAGTGTGAATATTTCAGAAAACTGTATGTCTTTATCTCTGTACAAACACAGTAACAATATCACCTCAGGTAACTGCCCAGATTAATTCATAAATGAATAAATTAAAGCCCCACATAATTAAAAGACCAATTTAAATAAGCAAAGATTCTAGAAACAAAGCCATATGGCAGGGATAACGAGGGCTTGGAACTAGCTTGGGAGACACTTGAGTGTACTGATGGACGTTCTGTCCATCAGTCAAGGACGGCAAACACCAGGGCAGAAAACCTGAGCACCCAACCCAAGTGATGTGGCTTGGTGAGCATACTGAGGACACACACTTGAAGGCATCTGAGGCAGAATCTCACATGCTGCACTACGTAAGTGCATGCAACCATGTGTTCTCACAGTCTGAGACAGAAACAGACCATCATGATAAGGTGCCACCTTGACTCATGCTACAGTGACAACACTGTCTGGAAACAGACTTCTGAGAAGAAAGCCCTAGCCTGAGAGGAAGTGAGGAACAATCCAATAAACTCTCCCTCCTACGCTGGAAAGAGAGAGATTTCTATTTGATTACGAGCAGGTCCAAAACCTACTTTAAGAACTGGATGAAGATCTCCACTTGAGCCTGAAACTGGCCCTTGACCAGCCAGGTCACTGAAATAAGGATAAACAAACTGAAGTGCAACCTCAGACTGTGGTACCCCCTAGACTCTCCAGCCTGGGCTGTCTCATATTCCTTTGCTAGCGAGAAGCAGCAACATCCTCCAGGCCCTGTTATCACTCAGCACAACATAAAGTGGAGCCCTACAATTAGCTAGACTGTATGAATACTCCCAGAGCCATTCATGAATTACACAGGGAAAGGACCCAGAGCTTGAAACCCAGAGACTGACCCATATGTTGGCACCAGGAATAGACAGACTGATAACATGCACCAGTTTAATTTTCTGGCAGCAAAAAAATGCCAAATGAATAAGTACAATAAACAGACAATAGTTCAACTGAAAAAATTAAAAAACTGGCACTACCTTCAAAAACAACATGAGTCCTGAGGCACCTTATAGACGAACAGATATATATTTTGTTGGCAAAGACCTGCTTATATCTGTCAGTCTATAAAGGTGCCGCAGGACTCGTGTTGTTTTTGAAGATACAGATTAACTTGGCTACCCCTCCGATACTTGAGACTACCCTGACAAACAGGAGAAATGGTCTGAAATAAATAGGATGAAGTTGCACAAACTGAATAATCAATTGCACAAATAGAAAGCAGGACATGACTGCCAAGGACAGGGGTCTGCAACCAAAATAGTGAGAAGAGACATTTGGCCAAATTCAGTTACAAAAATCAATACTCCTAGAGCCACAATGCACCTGAATATGAGAGAGTCCTCCCCCAATGCCACCACCGCCCGATACACAACTGCCCCACCCCCATGGGGCCCCCCCAGGCTCACAGCCACCCCACCTACTCATGCCATAGCTGCCTCCCATGCTACTGCACCCTTTCCCACCACCACCGCATGCTCTGCCTGCTGTCTTACCTTCCCCAGGGGCCATGTGCCACCAAGGGGCCATAGCCTGACTACCCCTCCCCACCATGCACTGGGTCACCCCATACCCCCTACGCCCTCATATATGGAGAGGGAGTGAGGGATCAATGTGGGGCTACTGAGGGAGAGGAAAAGTAGAGGGTCAGGCTGGAGTGGAGAAAGAAGCCACATTCCTGATGCAGCAGCAGCAGCACCAGCTCAGGAAAAGATTTTCCTCCCTGCCTGTGCTGGGGGAGCCCGTCAGCCGCAGTCCCAGCCCACTCACTGTGCGTTCAGCAGCCCCTGCCCAGCTGCCAGCCATGCTGCGGGGAAGGAGCGTGTCTCATACACCCCAGCGGGGGGGAGCTGCTGCAGCCCCAGGCCCTCTCTACTGGCACTTGGCTCTTGCCATGCCCCTCCCACTCCCCTGCTGCCCTGACTGTTGGTTTTTCACACTACGCCCTCCCCCTTAGTTTCCAAGCCTGGCTCCGGCTCAAAGGCTTTGCACTGCCTCAGTCTGGGGCCATGTGTGCTGCCCATTAAACCTCCCTTTCTCCACACCTTCTCCTGCCCTCTTGCTGTCAGGGCGGGGGGGCCGGCTGCCTGTGTCTGACCCCCTTCTGCGTTCACAGCTTGCAAGGTAAAGCAGACTCTGCCACTCATCACATCACGGTGTCCGGAGCTGCAGAGGAGTTAAAGTCAGGAGCCACAAATGACTCCCTAAAGAGCCACAGATTGCTGACCCCTGGCCAAGGAAGAGGCACAGCAGAAAATTGTGGTGGCTTTATAGTAGATCACAAGCTAAATATTAATCAAATGCAAATGAAGCAAACATCATTCTGGCATGTATTAGCAGGAGCGTTGTGAGCAGAACATGAAAAGCACTACAGTAGACCCTCAAGTTACTCCGACTAGAGTTGATCAGTTTTCTGACTCCCAGAGTGGCAGGGAGTGGAAACCAGGCTGCCACTGCTGCAGGGGAGCCAGGAAACTGACATGCCCTCATCAGGTGGTCAGTTTCCCAGCTCCTGCAAGCCCACGAGAGATGGGAACATGGTGGCTGCTTCTCCCTGGCTTCCCCACAGTGGTGGCAGCTCTCTGCCTGCCTGGCTTCTCCTCGCTGGGGGAGCATGGTGAGCAGACACCCGCAGAGCAGCTTTGAGTTGTGCTTAACTCGCAGTTGCACTTGAGGGTTTACAGTAGTCAGAAAAAAATGAATTGTTTATTCTGGAAAAGAAGACTGGGGACGAGAGCATATTAACAGTCGTCAAGGTCCTGAAAGGTTGTTATTTAAAAAGGGATCACTAGCTGTTCTCCTAAATAACTCGGAGCAGGACAAGTGGTAAAGGGTTTAAAAATTGTAGCAAGGAAGGTTTAGGTTAGACGCTGGGAAAAACTACCTACCTGTAGGAGTAATTAAGCACTGAAACAAACTGTCTAGTGAAGTTGTGGGATCCACGACTAGAACTTTTATAAGTAAGGTAGATAAACACCAGTCATACTTAGTTCTGCCTCAGAATAAGCAACTGGACTAGACAAAATATTGAGGTTCCTTCTAGTCCTACATTTCTACGATTCTATAATTATAAGTTGTCACAATGATTAAAATGGTCATGGTAGATTTCCCCCATCACTGATCATTTTTAAAAACAAGTTAGATGTTTTCTTAAAGATTTGCTCTGCTAATTATTCTGGGTAAGTTTTATGGACTATGTAGGAAGTCAGAGTAGATGCTCACAATTATCCCTTCTGGCCTTGGAATCTGTTAAACTATTTATCTTGTCTCCTGTTACACTGAGTAGTAGAACGATAATACCTATTTCACACTAGCTAGTCGTAACTACAATGTTTGTGCAGAAGTGAATATGTGAAGTAGTGCAAGTATTTAGTTTTGATACTTTAACCTGAACGCTACCACACAGAAAAAGACATTTAACTTGCTGCAGATTGGGACTCTTCATAGCAAAACAAGCAAAACAAGCTCTCTCCACAATTTCGTTGAGACTCTTGGATGAACCTGTATGTAAAATTTCTTCATTGTTACACTTCAAGAACACCTCAATTCAGGAGGCAAACATACCAAAAAAATTTCTGAATCCTAAATTCTTAAACAGCGTTAAAATATTAAATACCTTTGTGATGTAGAATTTTTTCAGCCCATCCAAAAATGATGTGAAAATTGAAGCAACCTGTGGTTTAAGAGCATGTCCTATGGGAGGGAAACAAAGAAGGAAAGAATAAGCTACAAGGCAATAACACAGCAACATTTATTTGATCATGTAACAAAGAACTCTCTTAGAAGGTATTTATAGGTAAAGCTTTGAAAAAGGACTTTGAGCATTTTATTTTTCTAACTTAAAATTTAATAATGAAGACGACTCCTTTATGAGATTTGTAGTGAAACGTTTTTCATAAACTGTCATTCAAAAGCAATATCTGGGAAACTGTGTAGAAATGTATCCCCTTACCATATCTTCTTTCATACATGTAATTCTGATTAACTTTTATTCAGGTCATCACAAAGTACTGTATATCAGGGGTGCATAAAGTGGGCAGCAGGCCCCCTTGGGGGTGGCGGGCATGCAATTTCCTAAGGGGGGCAAAGCATGATCGGTTGCTGGATCTCAGACTCATCCATCTCATTAAAAATGCTGTAATATGTTACTGTTTTCGTGTGTATTCACAAAAAGTGGGGCCCAACATAAAAAAAAAGGTTGTTCACCCCTGCTGTATATGGTACATAGAAAGTTTATAGAATACAAAGAAACTCCATTCCATTTTTAATGGGATAGAAATTAATTCATTTTTTTAAGTTATGCCAAACCATTGAACCAGTATCCAAAAATGAAGCGTAGAGAGTTTTTTTCCCCCCGTATTGATTACATCACTTGTGCAGATTTCTCTACATAAGTAAACTAGTAATTGCTTCCTTAATCATATACGCAGAATTAAAATTACCAGAACACACAAATGACATCTTGGAGTCTGTTAAATTAACATCTTTGCCTCAGGACTGGGTTGAATTGAGATGAAAGTCAGTGTTTTTCCATTGTTTTCAGTTACTGTAGACGTCTGAACTCCAGTAACTGTTTTATTTTAATAGCCTTACATCTGGCTTACACGCTGTGAGCCCAATTCATAAAGAAGTTATGCACTGTTTGCATGGTATTTCCAAATACTTCCTTCTAAACACTTCAAAGGCTTTTCTTCTGAATAAAGCATCAACTTCAGTATTTCATTAGCCTCCTTTCCTTTTCACCAAGGAGAGCAACTTCTTGCATATTAAGATAAGACCAAGTCCCAAAAAGTACACCTCTATCCACATTTGATGAATGTCAAATGTGCATAGAAAATTTACACACAAAAATGCTGTCTAACATAAATGACAATAATTTATGCAACCCCAACTTTTAAAGGAAACTAAGTTCAGGGTTTTTGTTTTTCCTGCAGCCATTAACTACCTCACAAACACTTAAAACAGTGGACAGAATTGTTTAAAAGTCCTTGAAGTTAATCAGAATAAGTAAAATAACCCTAAACTCATGTCTTAGTCATTAAGTGGAGGACCTGCTGTCAAATCAATTAAATCATTTTAGTAAATTTTAAATCTCAGTTTGCAATTTCAAATTTTAAAAACGCATTGGTCTTTTGCTCTAGTCACGTGCTCAGCACACTAGAATACAGAAGATAAAGAGGACTTAACTTCTTATCAACCATTACTATTTCCCCACTTCTTTTACCCTTCAAATCACTCTTCCTCAAAAACCTGGAGGGGACAGGCAGACACTGCAATGTACCATGAGGTTGCGCACACACCCTAACATTATTGGACTAAATGATAACTGACTTCCTAGAATTAAGGACTGCCCCGTCCCCCATGCTGCCATCACAACCCTCCGATTTAAACCATGAGACTGATAACTAGAAGCCTCTCATGAAGGCAACTGTCATGGCAACTCCAGTGAGAAATCTCAGGTAGTCAGCATCCAAACCCTACTTCTTCAAAAGTAAATTGTACTGCATTGAGTCACGCCCACTAACAGTGCAAGTGTGATGTGCTTCCTGAAAAATACCCCAGTAGGCAAGCAGGGTTTAATCTTCTGTATTGTCTTCAGGTATAGCCTCCTTCAGAATACATTACATACATTTCATTTCAAAAAAGGTAAAAATATGGATTACCTACAAAAGGCCAGTAACTGAAGACTATTTAAACACACAAGTCACAATACATTCACTTATTTCTACCTTCCCAACATCTAATGCATTTAAGCCAAAAGGAGCACATATGCTTTTACTTTGAACTGGAAATAGCTTTCTGGAGTAGACTTGCATACTAATATCCACAGATAACTGACTGCAGCTATGTGCATGTATCCCTAAACCCTAAATTACAATTAAATTCCTTAGCATTTAATTTACTAGGAAAGTGCAGTTGGCAGCTTAGTGAACCAAGCAACCGTAAGGATGATGCTTTCCTTAAACTAATGCAGCCTATCGTTTAATTACACCCCAAATTTAAATTTACATTAGTATTATGGGGGTATTTTTGTACCAGGACCAGACACTCGCCTCTGGGCTATGTCGTCAGCTTACGTAACACGTTCAAAAAAGTTCATTCCATATCAGTTTTGGAAATTTAAAAGCTAAATTTGTTAAAAGAAACTCAAGTTCTACCTTAAGATTGACACATGCAATCCCATTATATAATCACATACCACAGGGAAGAACTGGATCCCAAATCATTTAAATGAATAATCCAAATATGGTAAACTCTCATATTCAGCAGCCCCAGGACTGGGAGGTTGCTGGATATTCAAATATTCTGGAGAATAGAGGTATTATACCTAGCAATGCATAACACTAAAGGAAAAACAAGGTTAGATATCAAGAAACAAACCTGTATGCAGAGTACCTTATTTACCAACAGTAGTATTGTACAATATAACATACTATATTTGCTGTATTTACTTTCACTATACTGTACTTATGGAAAATGTAACTAAAATTTACTTATGGCTGAAATGCCGGTTATTTGAGAGTTCCAGATTATAGTATGCTGGATATGAGAGAGTTTTCTGTATCATGTTTTAAATACCAGACACCCCATAAGCATCAATGAGATGTTTCCCAAAAGATTCAAATTAGAAATAAGACACAGACAAGTCATCTAGATTTTAAGGCTGGATATCTCACTAAAGACAAGTCATTCTGGAAATCGAATATAAACACTAATTTTGGATGCAGTATTTGTGAACTTACCAAACTGGAACTGTGTATTATCTACCAGGCGAATTGATGCAGGAGCACACCTCTAAAAGGAAAAAAAAAAAAAAAAAAAAAAGCCAATCTGTAAATAGAATTGTGCTGAATTGGTTTAAATTATGAATCATGTTTTCATATATAGTAAAACCCTGATTTATGAGATTTCAATTTACGCGTTACTTGGATTATCGCGAATTGTAATCAGCAAGTGAATGTTAAAGGGAAATTCTAGATGCAAGTCATTCCCCTATGTAAGCTCTGCTGCCAGCTCCATCCCCAGAGCCACCTGGCTGGGGGAAATCCTTGTCAGCAACAGGGGCTGGAAGCTGGCTCCCCACCCCAGCTCCAGCCCCAAGGAGCCATCACAGCTGGGGGAAATGCCCAGCAGCAAAGTAGCCAGGAGTTGCCCAGGTGGTGCAATGCTCTGCCCGCTGGCTTTGGCCCCCAGCTCCCCCATCTGTGCCAGTCTGCCTCTGGCTTTGCCCAGTTGGGGAGCAGCCATGCTGGTCTGCCCCCAGATTCCCCCAGCTGGGTAAAGCTGGGGAACAGCTGTGCTAGCCTGCCACCTAGCTCTGCCTTCCCCTCACTCCCCGGTCTCCCACTCCACCATTGACGGGAGCTGGGAAACTGACCAGAGCTGCTTCTATGAGTGGTAGGCAACCAGGAGGCAGATGCAGCAATGGCAGTCAGTTTCCACCACCCTGCCACCTGCGGGAGTCAGGGAACTCACCAGCGCTGCCGTGCCTAGCTCTGGGCTTCCGGCAGCTCACAGGAGCAGGGAGCCAGGTGCAGCCAGGACTGGTGGGGACACGTCTCAACTTACACGATATTTGACTTATGCATGGTTGCCCAGGAACGCAACTTACATGTAAGTTGGGGGTCTACTGTAAATAACCCAGTATATACAAAAAGCTTTAGTACCCAATTCTACTTCCTTAATTTTCTGTGTGCATATATTGACTGCAAGGACAGATACTAACTTAGTCTTGGTCTACAATAGGAGATTAATTCAAATTTAAGTGACTTAGGTCAAATTTGTAATGAATAAGTCCAGACTACAAGGGCCATTACATCGACTTTAGGGCTACTAAGGTCGACTTTTGTACTTCTACTTTTCACTAGAAGTAACACCAAATTTGACCTTGCATGATGCACCTTAGGGTAGTACAGACAAAGTGGTGTGAAATTTGACATTCTTGACCTACTGGATGCATCCAACAGTGCCCCAATATGACTACGCTGGCCATCACTTTCAGCTCCACTGCTCTCCAAGTGTGCAGAAAGCATTATGGGAAAATTTAAATGTCATTTTTCAGAGTCACAGATGAGCTTCAGGACCTCACTGCTGTATGTGGGGGATGAATGTGTGTTGGGAAAACTACAATACAGTAAAAGAAACGCAGATGTATGCAAAGATCTGAAAAGGCATGGAGCAAAAAGGGCACGGAGCAAAAAGGGCACACCAGGGACACCCAGAGCCATGTGAAAATAAGGAGCTCAGGCAGGTATACCATAACACAAATGAAGCAAACGGAAATTCTGGGTCATCACCACAAATATGCTGCTTCTAAGAGCAGCTGTATGGGGCTCTAAGGAGTCACCTATCCACTATCCCCCAAACAGTCTGTGGATACTTCTGAGGCGATTCCTCTGGCAACAGCAAGGAGGACATGGTGGATGAGGAAGAGGAGGATGGCGACAGTGGTCAGCAGGCAAGGCACTGGAACTCAACCCCTCCTCCCAGGGCATTTTGCAGCAGGTCCTGGATGGTGGGAAGGCCACTTCTGGTGAGTTTAATGCTATAAGTGGGTTAAGGCAATGAGTGTGATCTGCGGTGGGTGCTGTACAGACCAGGGCCCCCAGAACAACTTGTTAACATATCTGGGGATAGAGCACCAATCCTCCTTGCACATGTTCATAAAGCTGTCAGACATGTACTCTAATTCATCTCACAAGGTTTTTGGGGAGGCCTGCTTTCTTCTGACCTCCTCGAGAGGACACCTATCCTCACCAAGCCACCTGTAAGTAATCTGGAGTCACGTACCACAGAGCAGTTTTGCATAACAACTGGCCCTGTGCACACTCTGAGTTAACATTTGTCCTTCAACAGTTTTTCTTATTCTAAGCAGCAGGACAAGGAGCATTAGACTACTATATGATAGCATAAGCTGCTCCCCCGTGCCTGACCACCCTACCCCAGGCTATTAGGGGAAGGGAAATTTCAACTGTCCCAGCAGAGAAGGAGGGCCATGTGGTGCCAAGAGAGCTGCAGGGAGGAAAGGGCAAGTTGCTTTGCCATGCCTGGATCACCTGCTCCCTTCCCCAGGCTGCTACAGAAAGGGAAATTTTCACTGACCAAGAACAGCAGGCAGAAGAACGCTGTGCTTGTAAGAGACAAAGCCCCCACAGCACAAGTGTGTGCCCATGTTGCCCTCCCTCTCCCTTTCTTTCCCCATGCTCTTGGGGGAAGAGAAAGGCTCCATGCTGGAGCAAAGGGGAAGGAGATGCACATGGTGATGGCCAATAACACAGCCCTAAGCCACGCCCCCCACCACCTAACTGCAGCATGCGCAGCTGCAGAGGCTGCTCCTGAAATCACAAGCTTGGAAGTATGCCCCTTACCTATCCCTTTCTATAGCTAGAAGTGAACCATATCAAGCAGGTCCCTTAAGATCTCTGTGTAGTACCTGTTGCACAGGGGATGCTTAAAAGCTGAATTTTGTCCTCGTAGGGAATACATTCTTATGGTCTTTCACAGTGGTTCATTCATGAGACTCCTGTATGTGTTGTGAACCTTACCTACAGTAAACATATCTCCTTAATGTCTGGCCTAGCTGTTAGGCTGGCGCAGATGTGCAAGAAGAAAATGAACGGGGTGGGGGGCAAACATGGTCCTAGAGCACACAAAAGCCACCCACAAGGACAGGTCACAGTTAAATGCATGGAGGAGAGCCACTCTGGAGGAAGGACAAGCTGACTGGGATGAAAGGAGAGCTCTCAGACACGTGAATTGGAGACCCAGAAGGAGACAGTGCATCTGATGAGGCAGCAAACAGAGATCCTGCAGTGCTTGATACAGGAACACAGAATCCCACTGCAGGCCATGATGAATCACATGCTCTCCTCCTCAGGTTCCCTAACCTCGCCCTTATGATCTGCACCCCAGAATGTGTGTGTGTGGGGAGAGTCGGGGGGGGAGGGAGTCAAGGGCAGCCTTGCATTCCACTTCCAGGGACTGAGAGCAGAAGGCTGACATTCCCCCAGCTGTGATTGCAAAATGCCCTTACTTACCCACACCCAAAGACCATGCCATGAGCTCCTTTTGTGATCCCTTAATAAAAATGATTAAGCTTGCAAACCATGTTTTTATTGCTTGTATTGGAAGGGTTGTTTACAGGCTTTACATTACAGTCAAGCATGCACCACTCAGGGGTCACCTCCTTATGAAAGATGTGTCTGTCGTGTCGCTGTCTAGTTATTCAGAAAGCTGTTTTTCAAAGCGTCTCAGATGATCAGCGCACATCACTGTGCTCTCCTTATTATCCTGGTGTCTGGCTGCTCATAATTACTGATCAGCTGGTCTGCCTCTGTCCTCCAGCCTGGCATGAAGTTTCCCAACTTGTTCTCACAAATTAAGAAGCACATACCAGGTTGCCACAACCAGGGGAATGTTGCCTTCGCTAAGGTCCAACAGTCAGGAGGCTCCTAAATCTGGCTTTTAGGACAAAGGCATAACCTACCACCATTCTGCACTTATTCAGCCTGTAGCCAAACTGCTCCTTACTGCAGTCCAGGCTGCCTGTATATGGCTTCATAAGCCAAGAGAGCAAGAGTTAAGCTGGATAACCCAGCATCACTATTAGCATCTCCAATGGTGATTTTCTTGTCTGTGAAGAAAGTTCCATCCTGCAGATTTCTGAACAGACCACATTTCCTAAAGATGTATGCATCAAGCATCTTTCCCAATCATCCCACACTTGTCTGTGAAATAGCCCCTGTGAGCCACCAATGCCTGCAACACCATGGAGAAGAGGAAGTTACTCACCTTGTGCAGTAATGACAGTTCTTCGAGATGTGTGTCCCCATGGGTTCTCTACTCTGAGTGTTGGTGTGTCCTTGCACTGGTGCTCAGTGACTCTTCTATGGCCGAGGTTTCCTGCACCACACATATGTAGTAGTGCCTCCTCGTGCTATCTGGCACGCACGTGGCACAGGCCACCTCCATTCCTTCTCTACCCAGCAAATAGAGCTGGATGCTCCAAAGCAGGGGAAAGAGGGAGGGAAGCGGAGCACCCCCAGAGAGACCTATCTCGAAGAACCATCATTACTGCACAGGGTGAGTAACTTCCTCTTCTTTTTCGAGTAGTCCCTGGGGGTGCTTCATTCTGGGTGACTAAAAAGTAGTCTTTGGAGGTGGTTTGGAGCCCAGTAACTATTGCAGTAGATAGAACAGCTTGTCCCACTGGAATGGAGAAAGCAATGTAAGATGAGAGAGCATAGTGCTGTGCAAATGTGTTCCTGGAAGACCATGACACTGCCTTGCATATATCTTTAAGGGGTACATTCTTGAGAAAGGTGGTAGTGGAGGACACAGCCAGGGTTGACTAGGTGGTGACAGCACGTGGAAGCTCCCTTTGACGAAGTGAATAACAAGTGTGAATACAGGTGGAGAGCCACTTGGACAGCTATTGAGACAAAACAGGCAGGTCCTTGGACCACTCTGCGAAGGACAGGAAGAGCCAGGAGATTTAGGCCAAGGCTCTATGCGGTCAATGTAGAAGGCCAATGCCCAAAAGATGTCCAGGGTACGCCACACTACATGAGCCGGATCGGAGTCTTGCTTTGGGAAGAACGCGGGTAGGTGAACAGGTTCGTTGATATGAAATGGAGAGGAGACCTTAGGAAGAAACTTAGGGTAAGAAAGACTCTATCGTTAGTAAACATGGCATAAACAGATTCAGCTATGAGAGAGTGGCAAGCTCCCTAACCCTCCTGGCCAACATGATGGTAATTAAAAACTAAACCTTCACCGACAGATGGATCTAGGAACACATTACCAGGGGTTCAAAGGGTGGCTTTAGGAGGCAGTTGCGTACATGATTAAGAACCCCATATTGGGATCAGAGGACGTACTGACGGGAAAGTGTTTTGCAGACCTGTCAGAAAAAGTTTAGTGCTGGGATGGGCAAGAAAGGGGATCCCATCACCTGGTAGAACACTGCCAATGCTGCGGCATGCACCCAGACAGTACTGAGGGCTAGGCCTGACTCATGCAGGTGCAGCAGGTAGTCAAGGAGGACCAGAAGGGTGGTATGAGGAGGCAGCAAATGGTTAGCACCTAACCAATGAGAGCAGTTTCCACTTGTAGGGATAGGACTTGCGTGGGGACTCCAGTCTGCTGATAACAAGAACCCTCTCTACCCCTTCAGACCATACAATTTTGGCACTCTGGAACCATGAAGAAGCCATGCGTGGAGGCATAACCTGAAAGAATCGGGGTGAAGAGTGAGTCTGAAGTTCTCTGAGACAGATGGTTGCGGTGAGGGGGAAAAAGGGTAAGAAGCTGCTACTGACATCCAAACGAGATAAGGAAACAAGTTTGTCTCAGCCATGCCAGAGCTATTGGGATGAGGCAGGTCCAATTCAGTCTGACCTTGATGAGGAGCTTGTGAACCAAGGGAAGGGGAGGAAACACGTAAAAAAGGGGCATGCAAGTCTCCCCAGGCCTGCTCTGGAGAAATACTGGTGACTCTTTGTTGACTCGGGTTGCAAGCAGGTCTATGCATGGCTGGTCCCAAAGCTGAAACACATGATTCGGGGCCACCATATTGATGCCACATTCATAGTGGTCACAGAATAAGCAACTGAGGGCATCTGCAGTCATGTTCAGCACCTGGGGAGGTATGTGGCAACTGGAATGTTAGGCTGCCAAAGGCACCGAGTCCAGAGTTTTATGGCCTCTGCACTCAGGGATGGGGACTGAGCCC
The DNA here is from genome assembly GCF_033958435.1 of Carettochelys insculpta. Taxonomy (NCBI): domain Eukaryota; kingdom Metazoa; phylum Chordata; order Testudines; family Carettochelyidae; genus Carettochelys; species Carettochelys insculpta. The sequence goes on from NC_134144.1 coordinate 31,786,262, forward strand.
ACCCTGACAGTTGATAAAATACAAGCAGGTGGTCTGTTTGTGAGGATTTTGACCAACCTGTGTGTGAGATGCTGTTGGAAATGCCAGCAAGCACAGTGGACTGCTCTGAGTTCCAGGAGTTGATGTGGCATGCATGCTCAGTGAAGGACTATTTGCCCTGAACCGTGTGAGAACACCATATGGGCCCCCATCCCATAAGGGAGGCATGTGTAGTAAAGCTAATAGACGTGGGTGGTTGGTGGAACATTACCTGTGCATATCCACAACTGGAGGGAAGCGATAACATGTGGCAGAAGGGCCATGGTCTTGGGCAGAGGACCCCGGCCATGGGATAACAGCTGGCCAGTCGTGACTGGAGGCACTGCATGTGCCGTTTGTACAGTTTGGCCATGTATGTGGTTGCAGCCACATGCCCCAGCAGCTAGAGGCACACACACACCATGGTGGTGGGGGACCGTCATACCACCAGGATGAGATTGCACAGGGCCTAGAACTTCTGCAGGGTCTGTGGCCCTGGCGGTGGTGGTGGTTTTTGTGAGCCCTGATGAACTCTACGGATTCCATGGGTTGAAATGTGGGCTCCTCAGTTTACATGGCTGTCGAGACCCAACAGGAGGTCTGTGGTGACCCGCACCATGTGATGAGTCTCCAAAGGGGACGGTCCTTTTATAAGACAATTGTCCAGATTGGGGAAAATGAGGACTCTGAGCCGACACACGCAGGCAGCCACAACTGCCAGTCTTGGAGAACACCATGGGCACAGTGGAGAGTCAAAACAGAAGGACCCAGTAATGGTAATGGTGACTTGAAAACAGGTAATACAATTTTTGACAGAGTGCCAGGATACCAGAGAGTCACACGGAAATACTTTTCAATCCACTATTACCCAGCTATGCTAGATTTCTTTGAGATTTATTCTGACATTAAATACGTAATTGAGCATAAAACAAGATAACTGATAGTGCAACACAATAAAAGAGAAAAATATAAGAAAAGTTAAAATGACTATTTCTGAGCTTTACCAAAAATAGTTTGTCATGTACATTGTATGTCATTTACTGAGCAGCAGTAACTAGCTTTAGTGAAGTTTACAGTGAAGGAGATACCAACTCAAATTTACTGTTTGTAAAAGTACTAATGCTTTTTTCTTATGTACTGTTTTGTCTTAGTAAGGTACATTTAGAATCCACCCCATGAGAATTATCCATTAAGATTTTTGGTTTGATCTAGGTTCTTTTGTTGATTCCCTAAACATCTTATGCTCAAGACCTTTCCAAAAACTATCCTGGGAACTGGCATGTTGAATGCTGCCCTAAGGACCCTCTGGGCCAATACTAAGAGATACAGAACTTTCCAAGGAAAACGGGAACAGCCCCAGGAAGTCTGGAACAGGGTAGCGATGGAGGATAAAAAACATTTCAACCTGACACATCCCGGACCCACCTCAAATACCGCTAGCTACTATCTCCTACCTCCCAACTTCCCTGCCCCCCCATTTTCTTACAGTCACATCTCTAACAGATGTTATCAGTTCTCTCCTGTTACTAAAAAGTGATTTAAGGCAACTTTAGGCATCTTCCAAAACAATGCATGAGCCTACCACCATACTGGTGCACATGCACAGCAGGAGCCACAGAGGCGCATACCTTCCCATAGTCTGGCACAACAGGAAAACAGGTTTTAAAAACAGATCAAATCTGATCTGAAAACAAATTACAATGGAGTTTCTAAGTTGTTAAAATTAACACTGTCCCTTAAGCCCATTTACTAACTATAAAAGTGTCTGAAAATAGACCAGATCATCACTATGCCACCTAGTGTGAGAACTCACAAACTACATTTATGAATGAAACAAGTATAATAGAATTCAACCACAAAACTTCTCTTTACCTGCTTTGCTATTTCTCTTAAACAGGCCACTCCTCGTTCAAAGTTAGGAAATACTACAGAGCCATACTTCTGGTATTCAGGGATGGGTCGAATTTTTATTGTAACTTCTGTAATTACTCCAAGGGTTCCTTTAAAAAAGAAAACGATCACTTCAACTTCATAAAAAATCTTCCTGGCTTTCTCACTGACCATATGATTTTGAGGATTTTCATACTATGCCATAAACAAGATGCCTTTGGAATGTTTGCAGATTCGTTGTTTTAAAGCCTAGAGTAGCATTTGTATTGTGCACCATTTTATAAGAAGTTTAATTTTTCTTTCTACATAAGCATTCAAACAGAAGTTGATAGCTAATGCAACTGTTCTCAAATTGTGGATTAGATTTCTTTGAGAAAATGATCAAACAAGCTCAAGATTTTTGAACTAATATAGTTTAATGAAGTATTCTGCCAAAGCTCAGCTGCTTTACTGTATTCACACCAAACTGTGCCACTGTTTTTGACAGGCTCTAAATAGAACATCAAGTAAGGAAAACAGGTGGCAAGATAATTAGGTTTTAAAACAAATACTTATTCTCCTCAGTGATTTATAATGGGGAAGATCAGTTTATTAATATTATTGTATTAGGAGGGGCTAAAGCAGTTATAAAATCTTTTAACATTAGGACAGAAAAGATTATTTCAGGTAACAAGATAATTCAAGTAACTGAGCTTAACCTGAAGATCGTACAAGACAGGAAGTACAGCAAACTAGTGATGACATAACTGTTCAAATTTCTGAGCTGGCTTTAAGCTGGTTTTGAGGACGGCATCAGAAAGTCTAACTATTAATTGGGGTTATTCAACCATAAAACCATAGAATACCAGGACCAGAAGGGACCTTGAGAGGTCATGAAGTGCAGTCACCTGCCCTCATGGCAGGACCAAGCACCATCTAAGTGTGATCCCTAATAGGTGTCGAACCTGTTCTTAATCTCCAGGTGATGAAGATTTAACCTCCATAGGCAATTCATTCCAATGTTTAACTGCTCTGACAGTTAGGAAGTTTTTTCTAACGTGCAACCTATACCTCCCATGCGTCAGTTTAAGCCCCTGTCATGTCTTTCCTAAACTAAACAAGCCCGATTCTTTCGGTCTTCCTTCATAGCTCATGTTCTCTAGACCTTTAATCATTCTTGCTGCTCTTCTCTGGACCTTCTCCAATTTCTCCACATCTTTCTTGAAATGTGGTGTGGAAAAAACTGGTCACAATACTTCAACTGAGGCCTACTCAGTGCAGAGTAGAGCAAAAGAATGACCTCTCTTGTCTCGCCTACCACACTTTTGTTAATGCATCCCAGAATCAAGTCTGACTTTTTGCAATGGCATCACACAGTTGACTCGTATTTAGCTTGTGGTCCACTATGGCCCCCTAGATCCCTTTCCGCAGCACTTCTTCCTAGACAGTCATGTCCAATTCTGTATGCATGAACATGATTGTTCCTTTGTAAGGGAAGTACTTTGCATTTGTCCTTTGTCTATTTATCTCAGACCATTTCTCCAGATCATTTTGAATTTTGACTCTAGCCTGGTATCACCTGCAAATTTAATACGTGTACTCTCCGCCAATAACCAAATTGAAGATACTGAACAGAACTGGTCCCAAAACAGACCCCTGCAGAACCCTACTTTTTGTGCCCTTCAAGCACATTTGTGAACCATAATAACTACCCTGAAGCTGTCTCTAGACTGTGGGGAATTGTTGGCAAAAGATATTTGAATTGTTGACAGAAGCCTGCAGTCAGTAGCCTGAGAATGCTATCCAGCAGCTATGCACCTACTCAGCCAGTTATACCCCATACAAATTGTATTTGCCTAGTTTATTGAAAAGATCACGCAATACCATATCATATGCTTTACTAAAGTCTAGGTATGCCATGTCCACCACTTCTCCCTTACCCACAAGGCTTGTTATCCTACCAAAGAAAGGTATTAGTTTGCTTTGACATGATTTATTCTTTATAAATCAGGCTGGCTGTTACCTGTCACCTTATTTTCTTCAAGATGTTTGCAGAGAAGTTAAATTGACTGGTCTGTAGTTTCCTGGGTTGCTGTTAATTTCCCATTTTATAGACAGGCATTACATTTGCCCTTTTCTAGTCTTCTGGAATATCTCCTGGCTTCCATGATTTTTCAAAGATGAAGGCTAAAGGCTCAGATACCTCCTGTATCAGATCCTTGAGTACTCTAGGATACATTTCATCAGGCCCTGGTGACTTGCAATCATCTAAGTAATTTTCAACTTGTACTTTTTCATTTTTTAAACCTACCCCCTTCCCACTAGTTTTCACTTTGTTAGGCATTCCTTCTTCAGACTTCTGGAAGACTGAAACAAAGAAGTCATTAAACAACTCTGCCACTTCCATGTTTCCCGATATTGTTTCTCCCTCCTCACTGAGCAACGATAGTATGCCACGATAAAATGGTTGTGTTGCTAAAATCACCCCCCAAAAAAGTGTTGTAAGTATACTTTAAAAGAGACAAACCAAGTGAAAAAGGTAAAAAAATCATGTAAATGTATGTGCACCCAATGCACTCAAGTCAAATTTTTGCCAGGATATGTACTCCAGCTATTTTTGTGCACAGAATCAAGGGCATGAAAGGTTTGTGATCTCTGCCTTTGTCCCCCTGCTTTTATTTTTTTATTTTATTTAAAAAAAACCACACACACACACACACACACACACACTAATTAATCTCAGGTAGTTGGGGAAGATGGAATAATCCTGGGCGCTCTCTCTGCATAACATCTCAAAGGAAAAAAAGTTACATAAGTTAGTGTTTTGGTGCTTATGACCGGACCTCACAGCATTAGATGTCTTCAGTGCCTTTTTGTGGCATGAAAAGCATGCTCTGTCTCAAAACAGTTCTGACAATGCAAGGTGGCCAGAGAAGAGCAAGATTATCTAGTTTTCTACCCAAATCTGGCTATAGAACCTTGGCAGCTGGACATGCACTTCTCCTTGAGGAGACTTTCAGTCATGGCCAGGCTCTGCGGAGGGACCCACTGCCTTTGAGAAAGTAAAATTTAAGACAGACAAACACACACACACCCCCCTTCTATTTCCTTGTCCCAATGGTAACCAATCTACAGCTAAAACATGCGTCTCTCACCTAAACAAATTAAGCAACTTTTGTGCCCATCAGTGAGAGGGGTAAGAAACTTGCACATGTCAACTTTTTTAATTCCTGAGGGATTTCTGCATGGTGGGGGAAAAACAAATCCTAGGAGAGCTCTTGACTTAACTAGAATGGCACTATATTTTTTTGCCCTTGAGGAGTTTGTTGTTCATGAGGTTTGAAATGCTAACTGCACTTATATACAAAAGGAGAAAATCCTCTTTTCTGAGCTAACTCACTGAAGCTCAAAAGCAACAGGAAACTCCAACTCTTGTTACAGATAAGAATGAAAAGAGGGGGTTCACAGAAACCCCCATTTTATGCCCTCTGCCCTACACATGATATCAGAGGCCATGCACCACCCATATAACTGATGACAGAGGCCTCCAACTTGAGTACACTGGGGACATGCATGCTTATAGTGTGACGTGCACAGTCATCTGAAGGAGGACAAGTTTTTAATCTAGCAATTTCAACAGATTTAGTGTAATTAGATTGCAAAATATTCAGGACACAACCATGTCCATCTGAATATTTTTGCAGTGTCTAGAATACTGGGAATGTCATTCTGACTGGGGCCTTTGGAGTAACTTCATTACACATAATGAACAAATTGCAAAACTGTAGAGCACATAATGACAAGTCTACGGCGTAAGTAAGATGGCAAATTTAAACCAGCTTGTATAGCAAAATTCCAAAAAAGGCTAATATATGTTGAACCTCCATTGTCTGGCACCCTTTGGACCTCACTGGTGCCAAATGAGAGAGTTTGCTGGACCATGGGATGTCAACACTGTCTAGCACATTACCAACACTCCCACTGTTTCCTGGGCTCTTAGAAGGCATTCAGAGGCAAGTAACACTTAAATAGCAGCACAGAACACTGAAAGCCAGGACTGGTGACTGTAAATAAACCTTATGGGACCATGGGAAACTTAGCCACACTCATAAGTGGTCGTCCGGCTAACTAAACTCATGCCAGATTACAGATGCTGCCGGACAAGTCACCATATGAAAAAGATTCTCATTCACTGCAACCCCTTATGGTAATTTTTCTTCAAATATTTAACAACATTAGCAATAGATGACCCTTAGGAACATATAACAAGGTTTTCAGAGTTTTTTGGTTATCAATCAGACTAGTATGGACACCTTCTCATGCAGAAATCCTGCATGAATAATTAATACGTACCAAAACCAAAGGGAATTAACCAAAGACTACTGAACAGAAAAGGCGTACACAAACAAGACAATTACATTCGTCTGCCCACGTGAACACTTTATGTTAGTTAAATTTTTGAAGAGTAAAAATGTCTCTGAATGGGTATGTAATTTGCATTAGCCTTACTTCTGCATATACATGAAAACTGCAACTCAACACAGCAACCTTTCTGAGCAAAGCCAACTAGCAGTATTTAAATTATTTTTAAAAGATACATGTCGCATCACAAGAGAACAACATTTTTATATTAATAACTAACTGCTGGAAACAATTTGGTCCCATGTTTCACCTAAATGGGTAAGCTAAAATTTATGAACCTTTGATTACTTCTAAACAATTTTAAATATTAGTAGAGTCAAACACATTTATTAAAACAAGACACAATACATCCTGCAGTAAGTAAAACGATAACAGCAAGCTAAAGTAGGGATTTTATTACTGAATGACAAACAAGAAGATAAACTCAGTATTGTAGTAATTAACATTTTCTGATGTTTATATGGTAATAATTTGTAAACTTAAGAGTTTGCTAAAAGCTTGAGTTCAAAATTATAGTTAGAGACATGAGACAAGTACCGATAGACCTTTATTGGTCATGTGTTTTTGTGCAACACAACAATGTGGCTGTGATCCCAGCTATAAAATAGTACCCTTATCCTTCACTTTGCGAGAACAATTGGTTCCCAACTTTCTGCTCGTAGGCAGAAACTCGTAAGAGGGACACTAAATTCCTATTAAGTTACATGTAAAAGTTTCTGATTAGCTCCTAGGGCTCCCAAATGGGGGAAGAAGTGGCAGCAGGTGGTGCTACTTTTGAAAGGTGAGTGAAACTTGGGTTGGGGAGGGTTAAAGGCTGGAGGTAGTTTAGGGCTGTGAGTGGAAGGGAAGGCTAAAAGCTGGTAGCAGGTGGGGTCGGGCTGTGGAAATCAAGGGGCAGGGGGGGTCTTGCTGTCTGGCTGCCATGGTTTGCAGCCGTGGGGCTGGCAGGAGGTCGGGCTGGAGGGGTTACAGGCGGAGGCACAGGGTCTGGCTGCAGGGCCACGGGGGTTATAGGTGTCTGCAGAGTGGTCTGGCCGCAGGGAGGGGGTCTAGCCGTGGTGGGTAAAGGCGGCGGGTGAGAGGGTCTGGCCACAGGGGGTACAGGTGGCTGTGGAGCGGTATGGGCAGCCGCAGGTGGGGTCACAGGGGTACAGGCAGCCACCAAGCAGTACAGGTGGCCGTGGTGTGTGTGGGGGGGTGTCTGCCCTTGGGACTGCGAGGGTACAGGTGGCTGTACAGCAGTCTGGCCATGGGGGTTGTCTGGCCACAGGGGATACAGGCATCTGTGGGGCGGGTCTGGCCACTGGGCATACAAGTGGCTGCGAGACCCACAGGGGGGTAAGGCTATAGGGCCAGTAAGGGAGTCTGGCTGCCGTGGTTTAGGGCTGTGGGGGATGTGTGTCAGGTGGCGGGGAGTCTGGCTGCGGGGAGGCTGCAGCGGGTTGGGGCTGCGGGGCTGGTCAGACTAGGGCGTTAGAGCTGGGGCGGGGCGGAGGGGTGTAAGGTTCATATGAGCAGGGGAAGTTCACTTGTAGAGTAAACTAGGGTAGGTAAGTGTGTCCCTTGTTTAAGCGAGTACTCGTATATAAAGTACTTGTTTAACAAGGGATGAGTGTACAGAAATAAAGGAAAATTATTGCGATTGTAGTACTACTCATTAAGTTAAAAATAATATTATGCATAATTAAATCCTAAAGATTTCATACCATTACAAAAACTGGGCTAATCTCTCTAACTACATCTTGCTATTACTTTTATTTATACCTTCAGATCCCATAATGAAATGATGGATGTCAGGTCCTGTTGACATGCGAGGTACTTGACAGCTTTTTTCTATTACTCCTCTTGGGGTTACCATTTTTATGTGAACCACCTGTTTAACAAATTATATAGTGATGAGTACATATTTGTTCAGTATTTAACAGTCAAGCAATTAACATCTATGGATTAACCCATTCATATAAATTTCTGTTACCACAAAAATGAAATTTAACTTGATACACTATAAAATCTGGAAATCCAGTAAATTAAAGTCTACTGATATTTTGTGGAGTAACCTGCTACCAACTAATGAATCTAATACAATTCAGTTCACCAATGAAAGAACAGATTATTCTCATTGTTTTGCCAAACCAAACTTCTCTTCTGTCCCGTTATGCATGCCACAAACATTGTGGGATTCCTTACGATATTCTATCCTGTATCCTTCTTCTGTTTATGCATCATTTCTCTGGTTAACTCTCACACAGATCATTATAATCACAGAAAAAAGGTAGAGAGAAGTAATTTTTAAGTTTAGAATCCTAAAATCATCTTCCATCAGATACAGCATTTTAAGATAGTTAAATTTGGCTTAAAAATGAGCATGACCATTAAAATGATTTCCAGTGGAAATGAAGACAAAAACCTCACATTTACTGCAAATGAATATTTTACACAACAGCTTGACGGCAAAGCAGAAGCATTACTTATCTACATACATTTACTTTTAGTTTGCCATGATACCAAGAGATTTACAGTCCAGACTGTGAGAAAAATCCTTCATCTCACTTTGTTTCTACTCTCTTGTCCAGACCGCTTGCTATAAATCCATATATACAATTTGTATATCTCTTACTGTAACAGGAACAAGATCCAGGAAAAATTTAAGCTTTTCCAAAGCCAATAAAACTGGACACTTGAAAATATCTTAAATTCAACAAATTGCATTAAAACTTCAGCGTAAATTGAAGACTCTTGAATTGTGCAGGCAGCTCAACAATACAACCCAATAGCTTCACCTGAGTGCTTTGTAAGACCATGAAGACAGTTTCATAATTTGTATGTTTACTTAGCAAAGTGCACTTTTATTTAGACAGTTTCAAATTTGGAATGAGAAGACTTCCTTTAGTAAGCAATGGAACTTTTAGCATCCATTGTAAATGTCTGCTAACATTTTATTTAGAATATTTACTATATTGATGCCAGAATTATATTATAGTTGCATTGTTTTCTAATAGGGAGTACTTTATTCCAATTTTTAAGAAGCCATAATATGAAGGTAATTTAAAGGAACTGCTATGTACTTCCCACTTCCGCTGTCCCAACTGAGTAATCTACACAAGCCAGAACTGCATGTTCCTTGTTGAAACAATACTACATAAAAGGAAATATTTTACCAGATCTTCAATGTTTCCATAGATGTTCTTTTTCATGCCTGATGCTCGTGTGGCCACCCATCCTCCAAGGGAGCTGAATTCCATAGAATCTGGTTCATGGCCTGTACAATAGCCACTCTCACCAAGCTAAAGATAAAAGTAATATTCCACTAATGTACAACAGGCTGCTTTTTGGTTGGTAGTCAACATATTAATTTTTAAACAAACATTTTACATTTAAAGACAACTTGCTAATGATAAGAAGGAAAAATAAAGTATCCTGAACTAATTATTCAGGTACAAACAGTCAATTTTTTCAGATTTAAATATAAATTTGATGTAATTAAGTCGTTCTGTTTCTACTGTGCACGTGTTATGCTGTATATCATAGTATGAAGCCAGTTTTCTGAATTGTGCCTTCCACCCAAATTTTAAGACAAAGACCCCTATTGTTTCCAAAGGTGTGATTCAAATACATGTGGAGAAAAGACAAATAAAAAACTTCCAACTTCACTTAAGCATTTCCAATAAGTACTTAATCTTTTCTTCTCTCCACCCAATGTGATGTGCAGCAGGACTGTAGAAATTCTGAGCAAGTTGCTTGTATTTAATTCTCAAGAAGCGATGTGTTTTAATGCATAGCCATCTGGTTTAACTTCCAGCATGCAATACCAATGGCAATTTGTAATGCAGATCATGCATTCCTGCATGTTGAAGTGTACTTGTTTTTCATTTTTCTGTATTAGTATGTCTCTGCCATCTGTATACGGGTGATTGCATTCCCTTAAAAATGCAACTTCAAAGCAGTCCCTGTGAAATAATGTAAAAACAGAAACAATCTTGTGTTGAATGATACAGACCCAACCACTTGCATTTACTATATTTGAGACCATCTATTCACATTGACCAATTTGATGACAACAGTTAAACATCTGCCATTTTTAAGTATGCTGTCAAAGTGAGGCACAGCAGATGTATTTGCACATACATGCATGTTATGTTTGTGTGTGCATGCTTGTACGCATGTGCACTAGTATGTGAAAACATTAAAAAATATTAAGGTTGCAAAGTTAGCCATTCAAAAGTGGCACTTAATGCTAGAATGTAGATTGCCTGCACAGCCCTATTTCAGCCTCTGTGTGTGTACATATATTTTATTGTAGTTTTTAATTTTGTGAATATACTGTATAACCTCACTGGACCACTGTCTCAGTGCAAGGCCATTTGGATGGTGCTCACTAAATGAGTGGCTATGCAATGGATTACATGAGAGCTGAGACACACAGAACAGTTATGTTTCCATAACTGGCATTCTTACAGATGGATTGCTCATGTCCATTCAGCATAGGTGTGTGTGTTCACCCTCAGCAGTATCCATAAAGGAGCTGGCTGCAGCAGCCCCTGTGGTAACACACACCTGTCATGCCACATAGTGTTCCACCAGGCTCACTCCTCTCTCAGTTCCTTCTTGCCGAAAGCTTCAACAGAGGGAAAAGGGTGAGATGTTGAATGGCCATGATCAACACATCATCTCAAATACTAGTTATGGAAATGGTTAACTGTCTTTTCCTCTGAGTTCTTGCTCATGTCCATTCACTGTAGATGACTTCAAGCAGTATCTGCAGATGTGGGTAGGAACTGAAGGACATGCTGAAAGCAACAGGTCTGCTGAACCCACAGTTGCCTCTGGCCTGTTGCATAATGGGATGTGACTGTTTGCACTAAAGACTATATTGCAGCTTTGCAGATGTCCTGAACAGGATGTAAGCCAGAAAGGCCAAAGAGACTTGCGCCCTAGTAGAATGTGCCAGCTGAACCCCTGCCAGACTGAAGCACACCCTGAGGCAGGAGACGACACACTTGGAAATCCTCTGAGAGGATAAGGACAGACCCTTCATATGCTCAGCACATGCTACAACCAGCTGGGAGGACTTATGAAAGGGTTTTGTCTGCTACAGGTAAAAGGCAAGCGCCCTCCTGACGTCCTACGTGTGGAAGTGCCTTTTCCTCACTGATTTTATGGGGCTTGGAGTAGAAGACTAGAACGAAGATCTCCTGTCCTACGTGGAAGGCAGACACAACTTTGGACAAAAAGGCCATGTGAGATCCAAGTTGTACCTTATCCTTGGAGAAGTGTATGAGGGTTCTGATGTCAGAGCAAAGAGTTTGGACACCCTCCTGGCTGACTCAAATTACCACTAAAAAGGCCACCTTAGCAGAAAAGAGCACAAGGGAACAGGAGGCAAGCAGCTTGAAGGCAAGCCCAGTAAGTCTAGAAAGGACCAAATTAAGGACCCTTTGAAGAAAAGGGGCTGGGGCCTGAGGGAAGGCCTCAAAACCTTTCAAGAATCAGGCAGTCATACTCTGGGAAAACGCTGAGTGACCTTGGATCCACGGGTGGAAGTCTGAAATTGGGGGCAGTTGTACACTGAGGACAGTGCAAGACCTTTGTGTTTCAAATGCAGATGACAGTAAGGATTGCTTGCAGTGGAGCTTCGATAGGGCTGATGCCTCTGAGTGGCCCAGAATAAGAACTGAGTCCATTTCATCAAGTATGTGGACAGCCTTCTGCCTTCCAAGAAAATATGCTTCACCTCCAGAGAGCAGGATTGCTCCTCAGGGTTCAGCTGGGGGGCAATGACGCCATGAGGTGAAACAGCAGTAGATGCGGATGCAGGAGGCTGCAGTGCTCCTGTGACAACAGATCTGTGCAGATCAGCAGAGGCTGAAGCTCCTGCAGGAAGACTTATAAGAATACCATACCAGTGCTCAGGTGTTGCCAAACTGGCTCTGTTTTGTAACTGGATTTGAAAAATAAGGATCCTCTTTCCATTTTCACTTGCAGGTCCCTGCGAATGCTGGTGCGACGAGTATTACTCACATTGTGTCCTGTTTGAGCTGCTGCAAAACACTTTTTTGATCAGAGATAATGGTGACGTGTGTAGCAGACCTTTCTGTCCAGGGAAGCAGGAAAGCATCTGCGAGGAAACCTTCCTCCAAGCCCAGTCCAGAGCAGAACCTGGGGTGCTTTGTATTCTGCCTAGTCATGAATAATTCTACTCAGGGAGAGCCTCACTTTTGTGAGAGAGCAGAAGCTACTTGCGGGTAAAACGTCCACCGGTGGTGAGATGAGAACTGCCTGCTCCGGTAATCTACAATGGTGTTCTTGGCCACCCGAGAGGGGTCAAGCCACCAAGGAGATGTTGGGAATGCTGAAATCCCACAGCCAAATGCCTCCCTGCCTGGTGGCACAGAACATCACGCGTGTGTTATCCGTGAGGACTCACGGCATTCTGACAGATGAGGGAGAAACATCTCACATATCTTCCAAAGAGCCCTTCATATTTGCTATAGAGGATTGTTTCATCCGAAGACCAGTCTCCCTGCATCTGAAGCATGCCACGATGCTTGCCTCATCTCCCATCCAAGGTGTTGGCTAGCAGCTCCAACATGCCTGAAAGTGTACACACGACATGACCTTCTCCGGCACAGTCCTTCCATGTCAGAGAACACAGGACCTGTGGCAGAATGATAACCTCCCAGTCCAGGGAGACTCTGGTAGCTGAGTACACTGAGGCTAGTCACAGCTGTAAGAGGCAAGGCATACTATGTAGACACATGCTGCCATGTGACCCAGGATGCAAAGGCAGACCCTGGTTAGGGTCAATGGCACAGTGGAGACCTCTGATTCAAAGATGATCAGGGCCTTCACCTGTGCTGAGGAAGCAATGCTCAGGCCGCAGTTGAGTCCAACACCACACCAATGAACCTGATCCTCCTCACCAGTACGAACATCAACTTTTTGCTGTTTACCAGTAGTCCAAGATGCTGGCACATGCTGAGCCAGAGTGACATCCTCCTGAACACTGGCTAAGGGCTGCCGCCGACAATCCAATTGCTGAAACAGGGATGGACCTGGGCCCCTTGGCACCTCAGGTAAGCCATTACCATTCACATGCACTTTGTATAACACACTCTGGACCATGGCCAAAGGGAAGTACTGTAAATTGACCATGGTTCATTCCTACCATGAACCAAAGAATTTGCCTGGGCCATTCGTGAAGTGGACATATGCATCTTTGAGGTCAAAGGCAGCATACCAATCCCCCAGGTGAGGGATGATCAAAGCCAGGGAGACCATGCAAAGCTTGAGCCTGACTAGGTAATAGTTCAGACCTTGCTGGCCCAGGATGGTGCAGCCCCCGCCCTCGGTTTCCAGATTAAAAAATTAAACAGGAGTAAAAGGCCTGGTTTCTGTAATGGGGAAGTACCTCCTCCACTGCTCTCATATGGAGTAACATCCCTACTTCCCGATAAAGGACCCAGTGATCCATTGTGATGGGTCTCCCCAACCACTCCTCACTTGAAGGTGGGATGAAAAACTAGGAAGTTCTGGTCCGAAAGATATATCACCCCAGGCACACCCTCCAAAGGAGCATTTGCCAGAGGGCTTAGCACGGATTGAGAGGCAGGTTGAGACTGCTGGCTCTACCTCTTTTGGAAGGGCTTATATTTCCCTGGAGATGGATCCTTCTAGAGGTAAGACTTCAGAATGGGACAGGTTGGTGAATATTTTCCTTTCCAGTCCCAGGACATACAACCCCAAGGTCTTCAAGGTGGTTTGGGAGTCTTTAGGCCCATGCAAATTTGTGACTGTGTATTCCACAAAGAGAGCAGTCCCATCAAACGGAATGTCTTGGATGGTTTGCTAGGCTTCTGGAGATAATCCCATAAGTAACCATGCTGCCCTACACATGGAACCAGCACCCGCTATGGAGCATCCTGTGGGATCAGCTGCATCAGAACCCACATGTAGCGCTGCCCTGGCCGATGAAGCCCCATTCATCAGCAAGCACCCAGAATTCCTCCCTAGAGGCTTCTAGCAATGTGGCATCAAACTTGGATACTGCCTGCCATGTATTTAAATCACAGCAGGCAATCAGGGCCTGATAGTTTACTAACTGGATTTGAAAACTCACTAAGAAATAAAGTTTATGACCAAACTGATCGAGGCATTTGAGCTTCTGGGTTGCCTACAGTTCCATGAAGATTGACTTGCTCAGGATTCATCTTCCAGAGTTTGATTTTGCATGTCTGGCAGGGACGCACAAAATAAATCTGTCTGGGGTTGGCAATTGACCTCTATACTCCTCTTTATGGCTATCATGAGACATAAGGTAGGTCAATGGGAAGAAGTGCTCCTATTGACCTTCCTTAGTGAAGACATTCACAAATGCAGATTTCTGACACGTCAATCTAGCTGTGCAATTGCCATAGTTAGAACTGCGTATCTGAAATTGACTTTCAGGTGTAGTACAGACCTGCACTTTATTCTTTGGGGTGGAAGCAGGTTGGCCTGGTCCCTTCAGTAATTTACCACTTTTACCACCAGGAAATTGGGTACAGGGTGGGTACAGAAATACTCATGACCCTCAGTTTTGGATACATTCTAATCAAGCTTTTGTTCTCTCCACTTTCCTGAAAATTCTCTCATCAAGGTCTTCAATGACTTTTGTCTAGCTAAATCTTAAACTTTAGATATTTCTGCAGTTTTTGATAACTGATTATTCCCTCGCTCCCTACTTCTGTTGTTCTTTTAAATATTTGGCACTGTTTCTTTCACCTTCCTCTTTCTTACCCCTTCACCAGCTTCTCCTGTGGTTCCTCTTCCACATCCCCTCCTTAGGAGTGCCTCAAGATTACCTCATCTATTCATAAGGATTCAAGCAGCAGTTCTGTAACGATCATGCAGTTCTCCGATTCCCCACCATTCACTCCTAATTATCAGACCATTTGACTTTCCACCCCCCAGGACAGTTCATTGGAATCTAAAGCATACCAAAAAATTATCTTTATTTTCCTTTACAGTGTATTTCCATTTTCCCCCATTTCTTTACTACTGTTTACACAACCCAGCCTTATAAACTGAGACTCATCTTAAACTCCTCTTTCCCCTTCTCCCCACATTATCTCTGCAATGAACACACATGCTGTTTTGCCTCTTCACGAATCAAAAGTTGTCTGGTCATCACCAGTCTTTCAAACCCATATCAATCACCCTCCAAGTCATCCAAACTGCACTCACTAAAACGATAATCTTCACTCACTGCTCTAGTACTCGCCAACCCATACAAACTTCATTTCACCCACTGGTTCCATCTTGCACACTCCACTACATTTGATTATGTCTTTACGGGCCTTTCATGACTTCACTACAGCCAATATTTTCAGAACTTTATATCAATCCTCAAGTCTTCTTCTCTAGAGATAGCAGCTTTATAAAGCCTTGCTCATTTGCATCTCCCACCATTTTTTAACATGGTTGCCATCCCGCCATTTTCTCAAACTTCTGCCAAAACACTTTTTGCAACGCTGACAAAAAAATCATATTTCTTACTGCTTTGCTCATCGCTTCTTCCCCACACCTGCCCTGTAGACTAATCTTTTGTGGTTCTAGACTATGTATCAATTATGATGCTGAGTACCAAGTATTTAAATATAATCACGATTAGAAACTCTTGGTTTTAAATGGTCTCCCCTTTTGTATTTTATGTTAACTTAAATCAGATATTTTAATAAGCTCTCAATCAAACTGTTTAATAGAAATATATTTATTAAAAGTATACATTTAACATATTGCCAGATTTTGTATTTCTTGCCTACCCAGGAAATCATAGTGAAGTCACTAACATATTTAATGTTTCTCCTTATATTTAAAGGTGACAAATCTTACCACTGATGCAAATTTATATTCAGCAATGACCAGATTTGTCAGCCAGAGCCACTTTACATTACTGTGAGGAAAATTTCCACCGAAAGGTTAATTCAAAATTCCATTTCCTAGTCAAGAAGCAGCTCTGAAGGAAAACTGCAAGAGTTTTAAGTCTAAGGCACTACTTCAATTTGCAAGTTATGAACGACAGCTGCCGTAAGAGAGGGGTTATTATATCGTACTCTAGTAGGAGGAAAAACTGTATGGCATTTAAAGGATGGAATAGTTAGTGAAATATCAGAAGTTACTAGCCTAGAAAAATGTCATTTAAATTAGGAGAATATGCTCTGTTCATTTTAATTCTAACCTTTAAAAAAAACAGATTTGAAAAGGTTAAAATATTACATCAAATGATAAAAGCTATAAAATAAGAGGCGTGAAAGGCAGTCTCTCTCACCAGCAACAGCTCCACTGGTAAAGTCTCTGACACACATTTCTTGGTAAAAGCTATAGTGCTCCCCCTCAATAAAAAAGCTGATCTTCCTAAAGGAACTGTTTAATTATTACCTAAGGATCATCTTACACATGTACTGCAAAATACATTTATGACTTAAAGGATTTTTTTAAGGCAGTAGTTTGTCCATTCAATGGTATACCTGTAATTCATTGCTATCTGACACGTTAGGCAGATTCAACAGCTTGTTGTATAACTGGAAATCAGTGCATGCCAGAAAGTATTAAGTAAACTTCTACCACCAGCAGTGTTCCCTGTAAGCTGTGCACTTATGCAGCCACTCAGGAGAAATTTAAATGCCATCCAGCTAATTAGCAGAGAGCCCATACCTAGGTTTTGTATTTCTATTGGTAGTGCATATTTGTACATGCCTCTGTGCACAAAAGATTTATTCAGAACACGGATGGAAAAGATTAGAGGTAACATTGACCAACAGCTGCATATAGTTGAACAGTGACATTGAAGGCTGCTGGGGTGTGTGAGAAAACATTGCAATAGTCACACCTTAATCTTAGTACAGACCACCTTTCTGTGTAAGCTTTGGTTTTAAGCACTCTGAAATCTACATGGTTACTTGAGATTTCATTAAATATGGGGTGAATGGTGGGAGAATGGGGCTTGTTTCTGAACAAATTTTGGAGCCATGTGACATTCTGGTTTCCAAGATATAGCCCCCTTCCCTAAAGAACCTTTTCCCCTAAAGATAACTTTTTTCACATACATATAGAAATAGAGCCACAGCTTAGACTATTGTACCAGGGTTTCAAATGCTCAAGATTTACCCAAACAGAGCGCATGCCACCCACTAGCCCTTTGGGGAAAAACAAATTATTATTAGACAAAAATGTTTGGCTAGTGGTGGCTCTCCAGCTAGGCATGCACCTGGTTCATGCAAACGGACTGCACTGTGCATATAGAGAGGGGGAGTAAGGGTTGAAAGCTCGTTCTAACTCACAGGACTGAATATTTCAAGTGAAGAGTTACAGCCAGTGACCTGAACATCATCACCCAAAGCACAGAGTTCAAATCCAGTGTCAAAATTAAGAAACAGGCAGCATCTTACTAAAGTCTGCCTCTAAAAGATTTTTTTTTGCTTTGTTTTTTGTTTTGGGGGGAATGTAATATGATTACCACAAAATAACCAAAAAGGCGCTGAAGCTATTTGTCTGAAAAGAAAATAAGTTACACATGCAAATCCTCATGGAGATGGGTGTGTGACTGGGGGAGGAGTGCCAGGTGATGGGCAGGACATCAGAAAGGGAAACATGGAGGTGAGTGAGAACAGGATATGGGCATAGGCCACTGTAAGGCCCATATTCTCCTCTCCAGTACTTGCCACAGGCTCAAAGGGCTCCCATACTTTCTCCCTTTCCTTTGTGTGCATGCACCAGAATCTCAGAAACCTCTGCCCATCTACAGGAGCTTGACCAGGTATGTACAAAGTTCACAGGGAGAGGTGAAGAGGGGAAACAATTGCTTTTAGCAAATCAGATTCTGTTTCTACACTTCCACCATGATCTGTGGGTCTCTGACCCCCTTTCCCTTCCCTCTGAGGTGAGGTCTGCAGGCCTTATCTAGGGAGCTCAGAACACCATACTTCTTGAGTTGTAAGAAAGTTGATATATAAAAATTAGGAACTATTTGTCTGAAGGAGCATTTGAACTGCACACCTGACAAGTATAACTGCTACCCAACATTTCTGTGTTCTAAAAAACCTAGGAATTTACATGATAAAAAAATCATTCATGCAGAGTTAAGGTTGCCTGATGATAGCCTGTGCGCTTCCAAATCTCTGAAACCAGCAAATTTCATACTTGTAAACATCAGAAAAATAGATAGTTAAGGATACATTCCCATGCAACCTTAACCCTGACTTCCGAATGAAGGCCCAGTAAACTCGCAACATATATTCACTTTGGTTTCAACCTATACTTAACCTATACTTAAAAGGTGCTCCCCACACTCATAAATCTAGGCCACTTCACAGAAAGACAACCGGGTCTATTAAATTATAGAACTCCTTTAAGCACTTCTTTATGCTGACAGTATCAAACACTATACTTTTACTTACCCTTCATTAAACTCAAACCTCACTCATCTCCAGCTTACAATCTTCATGCCAAGACAACTAAGACCCATTTAGTCAGAGAGTCTACACTATGTAGTCATGAGATGTAGTGCATTGTATCTTCTAAAGTACATTTGTACTCCTTCCTTTTGATTACACACACAGGGCTTGGGGAGAGAGGTTCACACACATTCCCAAAGAGTCACAGTTCTCAGATCACCTGACAGCATAATTACAGATCTGCCAAACTGCGCCAGCTTATTCCTACATCATTTAATACAGCTACACCAGACACTGAATGCAGATAAGTTCCCAGTGTGTCTGGCCAGATCCAAGCTAAGTTAAGTATTTATGGTCATGTGGCTTAACTCTTTACTCCCTGGGTTTTATACATGAGTTTTGCTGAAATCCAGATTTTGACAGTACACAAGCTACTACCAGGCAACTTAACTGCTGTGTTAATGAAGTCTGCCATTTAATTACAAGGATTAGAAGCTAGAAGGGAGAATTTTTTAAGTCCTGTTTTTCCCTCTTTGCAGGAAGCACCACAGCAATGCATTCTAATGCCAAAGTATAAAAGAAAAGAGATGGTTAAGAGAAATGAAAATAAAATTAGTTTGAAAACAGTACAGCTGGACTGCACCTGAGAATTATTACAGACAGTTAAACAGTAAGTAGCCAAAAGGAAACGTCTCTCCTGGAATATTTTGATTCCAGCTATGCATATAAACGGGCCATTTGAGGTGCTGAAAGCACTTTCTCCACTCATTCTCAATACTATGAGACATGAGCTCTTACAAAAACAGATTTATATATTTGGTATCAAATACCATACCTACGTTCCACCCGGAGTACAAGGGTTTAAAGAAAGACGACATAGATGTGAAACTAAGCGTGACTCCTTGCAGCCACTTTTGCACTGGTGGAAGTATACATTGCATGCTAAAAACTGACAGTTCACTTTTATGGTATTTTATGCAGGATATGCATTTAAGATTAGGAAGGATTTACTAAAATAAAAGTGTAAAAAATACCCAGTTTTAGACACTGCCCATGGGTTTGGATAGAATTCTTAGAAATTTGGCAATCATAAATGGTAAGCAAAAATGGAAATGAAAACCTATGTTAGGATGAGAATACAATTCAATGGCTTAGATGAGATATCTGAAACAACTTTAATTAGGCAAGAATAATTGAACAATTATTGCAAACTTCATCAGAAATTTAGAATACCTGTCTTTCCAAATCTTGTCCAATAATGCCAGCTTCAATATGAGCAGTTAAGTTTTTCTCATCTATCCAGAGAATTCGATTCTGTTCAAAAAAGAAAGCATAAAGTAAATTCCAGAACTCTAGTGGTCTAATAAGTGACCTTGTGTTTCAAAGGACATTTATACATTAGCAATTTTATGAGTTGTAATTTACCAACAGTGTAGCTCCATTAATAGGGGCAGCATGGGAAGCTGAAGAGACAGAATTCAGCCATTTTATGTTGTGACTATCTACAATTTCCATGATCACTATTGGAATATCGGGCTGAAAAGTTTGCTCGTTGAGGTTCAGCAATGTTAGAAAGAAAAAACAGAGAATGAGGTGTCACAAAATTCTGGAAGATGAGTGGTTACACGGCATTCTTATATGCCAGACATAGAAGTACAGTAAACCCTCAATTCAATGGACCCCATAAATAAATGCTGCTGCTGGAGCCACCAGGACCACATTCTCCCAGGTCTCAGACAGAGCACTCCCTAGTGTGCCTTGCAAGGTGTGTCCAGTTCTGCAGATTCGGATTTATGGATTTTTGGCACTTAGGGACACCCCTTCCCCATGATTCTATGAAATCGAGGGTTGGCTACAATTTTCTCAACTTATCTGAATTTTAGTGGAAGAATAAAAAATTCTAGTGCAGCCCAGGAGTAAAAAGTGAATTAGACTAGGCTGCTCACATTCCATTCTTTCATGATCCTACTCTCTTGAATTTTAAATCAAGACAACAAAATTAAGTAATATACTTATCAAGGCAAGCTCAAGCCTAGCTCAGTTTAACTAAAATGTAAAAGTTTAAATTACTGTGAGGACTACTGTTACTGCAACTTGTGGGCCATATTCTACACTCCCCCCAAAATGCATTAATGAATACGAGGAGAGAATACTTCAGTACAAGTGATTCACGCTCAGCTAGTCTCAAAAAAGAAAAGACTGAAGAAAAAAAGAACCCTAAAACCGAAGAATCAAAATCGTAACCTAGCCAAAACAGAAGAGTTGCTTCCACATGGAGAATGAAAATCAGATTCAGTCAGACTCATTACAGGAGGAACGACATCACAAAAGCTTTTACCCGCAACCCGTACTTGAGGGTAAGAAATGTAAGCCCACTGTTGAGGATGGGAGAGAAAAGCACCCTGATGAGTGACACCGTGAAGATGATTTGAAGACATGCATAGAAAATGGCAGCATTTTGTAAGAAATTTTTTTTTTAAATCATTTGCTTCAAGATATCAAATATACTGGTCTCTAATGTATTACTATAAATGTACATGACTTACTAGCTCATTAATAAAAATTACAATGCTAAATGGCAATTGTAGTAAGTGTGTATTTGTTGGACACCCCAATGAAATCAAATTGTTTCTGTAACTGAATATTCAAGGACCTTGCACCTTTGCCATATACACAAAGAACATCTACCAGACTCTGTAACCCACAAAGATGATATAGCACAGCTCAAAGCTATTTATTTAGTTTTAGGTAAAGATAGTTCTGATGACCAAAGAATCAGAGAGTAAAACTACTGGCATTTTCTTGCACATGTGGCAATCAACACCGCTGAGCCCCAGAAGTCCTCTGAAAAAGTGCCTGTTTGGACCAGCAAACCTTTGTAACAGAGGTAAAGGGAATTGGACTTCCGAGCCACCTCAAGCTTCCTCCACAAAATCCACACTTTCTAGTGATGCTCAAAAGTCCAAAGAAAGGAGAAAGGTGATCAAACAGTGTTAATACGTAGAAATGCTCTTGAAGAATCACTTCCTTACCATGGTAACTTTCCTCTACTAAATTAGCCTCTGTATTCACATTGGTGAAAGTTTAGAGAGAATGACAAGCTGTAAGAAAGGCTGGCTGAGCAATTCTAATTAAATGAGGACTGTGGAACTCATCATCATTGTCCTTCAAGCCTACTGGCATGTAGGGCAGCAACAAATATCCTCCACTTCCGTCTGTCACTGGCCAGCCTCTCAATAGTGTCCCAAGGGTGATTCATGCTCTTCATTTCTAGTTCAACAGTCCAGTGGGCCATGGTGTCTTGGGTTGCTCTTGGTTCCACTTCCCTTCAGGGGTCCAGTGCACAGCAGTCTTTGTGATGGAGCTTCCATCTTTCCTAAGCACATGCCTAATCCATCTCCAGTGTCTTTTCATAATGATGGTGGCCATGTCATCTTAGTTGCACCATGCAAGCAGGTCCTGATTTGAAATTATTTTTGGCCGAAAAATACAAAGGATTCTCTGAAAACTTCTGGTGTGAAAGGTCAATTTATCGAGGTCATACTCTGTCATCATTGTGGAACTACTGCCTGAAGCATTGTGTAATTACTGCCTCAAAAATATTTAAAAAATGCCATCAGGTCTATCCAACTGATGTACTTTGGCACTTCATGAAATTACCTGCCTTTAGTCCAATAACTGAGGCTACCAGTATTTTGCTGATTTCCTAAGATTTAGCCAGATGACTCAAGAGCCGTTTTGGATATCTATGATAAAAACACGTGGCACCCCAAGCCATTAAGTTTTCTTCTAACACCTGCAATCAACTACCTGATTCACATGGTTCTTGCCCCCCTTTGATAAAGGCAGAACAACATTAAGTATGGCAGGATATGGGCATAGTACTACACTAGAATGTAGCTGCCCTGCATGTAGCTCTGAAACCTTCAAAGAGCTACACCGCTGAGAGCTCCAAGAGACTAGGGCTCCGATACCTTTCTATGCAGTTCTACGTGCGTGCCCTGCACTGTTCTCTCTCTACACCCCATTAAGCTGGTACGTAAAAGCTAGGCTTATAGGAAGACTCCAGTGGATGTTACCTGGTAACATCCACGGTCTCAAGGAGTCCAGGACCTGGTTTGGGCTCAGCATCTTTATCGTGTTTATCTACATTCCTGTTGTAGTTCCTTCAGAACCTTCTGAGGACACTGGATACAGGATTTTGCCAGGGGTCATTTCAATATATTAAACCAGGAAACCTGGTGACTGCTGATATTTGGCTGTGAACAGCTGTGTGTTCTGTAATAGATATATGGTTCTGGATTTACTTATCACTGAACAGATTAGGGAAAACTTTGACCGAAGGTGTATCTATACCCCTCCTAGTTGAGGACTTTTACGGAAGGGATCAAGGAGCTCTTCTGATGTTTCTCACAAAACCATGCAGTTGAAGCAGCTCCACCAGTCCATGCTGTAGCACTGCATGCTGCTTTTTTGGTGGGAGCTCTGTTCAAAATGTCATCCAGGAGAAGACGGCATTCAGAGATGAGTCTGGTTCTGACCAGATGAAAGACCAAGGTGTACCTTAATGGATGAAGGTGCTAACCCGAGTTCATAATTGAAAGTGTTATTCCAGAATGATAGGGAAAGGTGCTTGCAGAGGTGTAACTGACACTGTGCATACAAGCATAAAATCCCCAATTTAACAAGGTAGGTGGCTCTAGTGTAGGTTTTTCTAATACCCAACAAGACTTTTTACTTGCACTGAACACTGTAGTTCTAAAGCATTCAGCCATGCACCCTCCATGCCACGAGATGGAGAGACTGAAGGTCCAGGTGTCAGAGATGCCTGCAGTCCCACCAGAAGACAACGAAGAAGCTGATTAAGGTAGAAGGTTGGCCTGGGGCTGTTCCTGATCCACTCCTGCTTGAGGAACAGACAGGGGCTCTAAGCCCTGCTATGCCTATTCTGGCCATGATATTGCCCCTTTCTCCATGGTCTCTGAGGTGGTCTGGAAATCATAGCCTTGAGAGGTTGCAGCCACCAACACAGAGTGCCTGGAACCCAAGCACTGGCCTGGTAATAGGCCCATGGTGTCCAGAATGGCCAATGAGCAGGAGGCCATTGAGGATTCCAAGTTGTTGACCTCTCAGACTGGCATCAATATGGCTTCTACTCGAGCAGATCAACACTGCAGCTGATGAGGGAAGATCATGGAGGCACCAAGGACCTGGGGGCAGCTGGTCTGCACTGAGTGGACCATAGTGAGAGAGCAGTGCCTGGATGAGCGAGATCAGAGCCAGCTAAAAATCAAGCCCTCTCAGTGCTGTGAGGTACGTGTCGAAGAGTTAGGGGCAGGATCCCACTGATGTGTGATCACTGCCAAATTAGAGCCACGTTGTTTATGCCAGGACAGCAGACAGTGCCCAGGAACTGGGTACCAGATCATGGTGCTGTGTAGTTGGAGCTCCTCAGATCAGTTAACCCAGTGGTGAGCAAACCTTTTATGACAGGTCCCACTTTTGTCCCTGCAATTAGCAGCCTCCTCTCTCTGCACACCCATCTAATATAATCCAAACAGATGGAAATTTCATATCTAACCATGTAAATTACATTACTGAACTAAATGGGAGGAAGAGAACAGCACTACCCTATACTCTTTCCCACAGTACCTTGGACATAGGCCCAAAAAAGCCAATAACAGAACAGCACTTGTCATTATCTACAACCCCCAACGCATCATTGAAGACCTACAACTTATCCTCAATGATGCCACACTCCAGAAGGCCAGAGGTGACAGGCTTGTTCTTTCCTATAGATAATCTCCCAACCTTATGAGGACTGTCACTAGCAACCACAGGCTATACCACAATAATACTAATCATGGAACTTTTCCTTGCAACAAGCCCCATTGCCAATTTTGTCCACAAATTTATTCTGGACATACCATCAATGGACCTAACCACATTACAGAATCACAGGCACATTCTTCCGTTCCTCAACTAACATCATACATACCATCATGTGCCAACAATGCCCACATGCCATGTATATGGGACAGACTGCAAATGCTATTTGACAAAAATGAATGGACATAGAACAGACATCAAAAAAATCTCCAAATACACAAAACTGTCGGCCAGCACTTCAGTGGAGTGGGTCATTCTGTTAAAGACCTGAGAGTTCGTGTTCTACTGAAAAGGGACTTTAACAACAGTCTACAGAGGGAATGCTCAGAACTAATATTCATATTCAAATTTGACACATTAACATGTGGTTTGAACAGGTACAGCAATTACCTGACCCCTTTTAAGGGCTCTTTTACATACTTTGATGTTTCATCTAACGCTTAATTTCCCCAACCCACATCCCCGCCCTCCTGTCCCGCTGCTCTTCTGATTTGCCACCCTTGATAACAATTCTTCTGATCTGTCAGTGTTGATAATTTTTGGACCTCTGCGCTAGAGTCTGTTCTAGTAAGGCTATAGATCTGAAGAAGTGGGTCTGTCCCATGAAAGCTCTTCACCTAATAAATTATTTTGTTAGGTCTTTAAAGTGCTACATGACTGCTTTTTTGTTTTGTTTTGATAGAATACAGACTAACATGGTTCTCTCTTTGTCATTTAGTGTTAATACAAGTGGATGGCAGAAGGAATGGAAAAGGTTTTTAATTCCCTCTTGACGAGAGGTTCCCAAACTGTGTGCCACATATGTGGGCACAGCTTTCTCTGCCCCTCAAGATGCCTGTGGAGAAAAGAAGCAGCTTATAAAGGGAATTCCCTGAGGCCAGGTGGAAAGAGAAAGCTGGAAGCTACCTTCCTACCCAAAGTCCATAAAAAAGGAGTCAAAACCCAGCCTTTGCTCCAAGGCAAATGAAGTTCCTTGGGGTGATAGAGCCTGGAAAATATCTCCCTCTAATGCTTTATAATCTTGATGTGTATTGTTACTGTACCAAACAAAAATTTCCAAACTGTTGTCCATTTAAGATCCCTGTAGTTTCTACACTATTTTCTTGCCTTTATCCATCTGTAACAAACTTATATATAGTTATTTTAAAATCTATCCCACAAATTCACTTGCCATTAGCAAGAGCAAAAGGGGACATTAAATAGAAAACAAAATGAACTAATGTGTTAGGTCCCTTCACAAAGGCCATCACGTAACAGATGATGCCAACAATAGAACAATTCTGGACCCCTCTCTGAATGGGAAGCACCTTCAGTGACTAATAGTTTGTGTACATGGTACTGCTTTTCAAAAGTTGAATTCTATTTGCTTTTGGATATAGGGTAAAACATTAGAGAAATTTAATGTTAAGTTGTGGACCAATGTCTTTTCCCCCTTTCCATTCTTGCAATCAGGCAATAACCAAATACTACAATTATTTGTTAACTTTTAAAACATTTACAGTACACTTTTAGATATTGAATCCCCTGAATGTTTACCCTAAAACATAACATACCATTTGTGATGTATCCAATGAAACAATAGTTCTTCTTTCATCTGCAGGACATTCAAGAGCACTAGAAACACTTGTTCCTCCTGCAAATGTTTGAAATATCAACTTAGATTGAAATAGTTTGCCTTAATCACGGTTACCACACTTAACTAGACAGACATTTTGGCTACGTCTACACTGAAAGTGTCTGTCTACAGAAGTTACTGTCGACAGGGAAATCTTGATAGAACCACTGTCAACAGATTACATCTACACACAGCTTGGTCTGTCGGCAGAGAACTGCCAGACTGCACTGCCCTCTGGTGCCAGAAAGCAGCTTGGCAACTCTGCAAAGAGGGCTGCCTGGCAACAGGAAGCCCTCTCTGTGGACAAAGGTATACACACTGCACTTCTGTTGACCGTGCTCTATTGACAGATTGTTACGCCTCAGTTTTTGGAGGGATAATACTGTCAAGGCAAATGCAGAGTTCTGTTGAGAATCTGTTGACAGAACACTAAGTGTGTAGATGCTCCCTGAGTTATGTTGACAGAAGGTCCTTCTGTCGACAAAGCTCTCTAGTGTAGACCCAGCCTTTAAATACAAGACCTGTCTCTCTTAGAAAGGTTGTGTAACGCTTTCTTTGAGAGCGTATTACATTTATGCTTGTGGGACAAGCCCCTGGAGCTATACAATTTCTTGAAAGTTCACCTGTTTAATCCTATAAATTCCACCTTGTAATGCCAAATATTGAGAACCCAATCTAAAGAAGGGCAATTTTCCCCAACCATCTCATTCCCTTCTTTTAAACCTCAGAACAGAATAGGAGCAAAAAGGTGGGATTGGTACAAATACAGAGACACACCACCCTCAAAGAACCACAGTTGCTAGGTAAGCTAGCTTTCTTCCTTCCAAAGGCCTCTAAATGTCCTGCTCATGACAGTCTTAACTAGTAAAACAATGCCCCAGGAAAACGGCTGAGGTGTTTTAGTTAAAGAATCACAATGCAAGTTGAGAAAGTGAAAGTATGGGAATAAAGCCCTTTTGACCAAGATATCAATTTAAGTCATCTTTGACATATACTTTAGAGAGCAGCCAACTCAAGATCTCACACTTCTGAAAAGATTAGTGAGACCACATAAGCACACAGAGTGTATGAAACATTGAAATACCTATTAGAGAATCTGACCAGAGGTGGGGTAAAAGATAGGTTCTACAAATGGATATAGCAAAGGAGGTCGAATATACAATTTAGCCCTTTTGGAAGGGAAAGAATTGGGAGTTAAGGAGGCATATTTCGGCTGCCTTTTCATGGTCCCTGATCCCCAAGAAATTGAGAAAAGTCTCTAAAAATACAGCTACATTGTTCACACATTTAGTGATAAGAAAAAAATTTCAGATAAAGTTATCCCAGAAAACTGAGAGCAAGCTCTTCATGTAATGTTAAATCTTGGCACATGAAGTTGCCTTATTCCTTGAGCTATCCAGCTAAACCTGGAAGGCCAAACCAGACATCCGCAGGCCAACCCAAATGCCCCAAAACAAAGAGACTTTCAGGTCAAGAGATTCCGGCACATCCTCTGATATATGTGGATTTCTACTATATCATTCTGGAACAGAGTACATATCGTGCTGAGAAAAGGACACACACTACAGTTGTCACCTACACCATCACCAAAGATGGAAGTCTCACTGGATTCTAGAATTGTAATGACACAGAATGCTCCAAAGCAGAGATTCCCCCAGCCCCATTTTCCTACTCACACCTGTAAGGGCACAGAAAAACACAAATGAGGTCTCCAAAACATCAAGCCCAACAGAGACTATTTTCTCAGTAAGATCTGGCATCCACAGAAGCAAGCTCAGCTAGAGGCTCCCACAGAGCTGCAAACCTTCAGAAATTGGGAGCCCATACAAATACGCTGACTCCCTCAAGGAAAGCAGCAATTTTGAAGTCTCCAACACTGACACACTTAGACACCAGACAGATTCAGAACTTCCTCAGACCCTGACATCGGTCTGCTGACTTTGAGCTAACGAAAGGTGTCAGTCCCAGGACTAAAGTCATCTACTTCCCCATACAGAGGCCTGAAAGGCCTCTCCGTCTGCACTGTGGACAAACCTAAGGGTTGGGCTACAGGACCTTCCTTCATGAAGACTGTCTGGATCTGAATGTGCCTGTACTTTTGAGCCCATTGTGTAAAGGCCCAGCATGTAGAACTCTAGTCCATGGAATGGCTTTGCTGAAGCACATCAAATGCTCGGGCTCAGAATTCAGGAAGCTGAACTGACTTCATCCAAATATAATCCAAGAATATAACTGAGCAACAAACTTGCTGCAGTTCACTGCCTAAAAACACCCCGAATGTGATCACTGGTAAAATTAGTAAGGAAAAAAATCATAAGTCCACAGCAAACTGCCAAAAAAGGCACAATTGCCTGCAAGGCTTCTTCTGATTTCTACTTCCAAAGTTTGCTGCTGCATGCTCATTCAGGCCCAATTGAAAGCTGCTCTTCTGGAAAGTTCCCAAAGTGCAGCATTGCCAGTGGGAATATGTGGGCACCACCTCAAAGAGTAAACTGCTCCTCTTACATAGAGAAACCTTCAAGGGCTGACAGATGTAAGATGCTTCCACTAGACATCAGTGAACCACCCGCTGCAAATACAATCTATTTATCTTCAAAATTAAAGTAATTATTAACCTTGTCAGACAAAGTCTTAACATATGACTACTACCTTATAAATACACACAACACTTCTGAGTGCTCAAATTACATCCGTGTAGAGTTAGCTGATTTATTACCATGACCTCATGCCACTAGCACTAGTCACCTGAACTGACTATTTATTTAATAAACATATGTAACTTTATAGCTTAAAATTTACCCTATCAAAAATGTTAAAGATACAATACTCACCACCAAATGGTATTATGCAAAGGTTATGTTTGCTGGCTAGTTCCACAATTTTAACTACATCATCATGGCAATCTACAAACAAACAGATAACTGTTAGAAAAGGCTTTTGAATGATTAGCTGCAATTTAAACACACTTAGTAGTTGCCTGCTAATTATTAAGGGCTTGATGATGTTTTCAGACACATAATATATACTAAAGCTATGGAGTTATTCCAGACTGAAGATTATACAGAAAGCCAAAAACACTGGCCCATTCAGTGATTATCAATGACATATGGAGAACTTTCACAGCAAGAGACAGAATTCAAATTATTCATTATGAAAAGTTTAGGGAGGGGGTATATTTTTAATTTAATTTTAAATTGATATTTAAACTACAGCTAGCTGAAAACTAGATCCAGTCTAACTGAGAAAAGGGAAAAATAGCCACAATTTTGAAAGAGGGCAGCTCTTAATGAACTTCTCTGAGGGAAAGTTTTTTTTTTAAATGCCTCAGGGTCTGGAAAAAAAGCTTTCCATTATAAGAACAATTACTATTCAGAAGTTCTGCACCACGCCTATACAACAGAGAAGGTGGGAGAGTGAAATTAGGGGTCCATTTATGCATGTGCAAGAGAATAGAAGGAATGCCAGAAAGGGTGAAACTAGGGTGAATGCACAGAGGAGACTAGGAAAAGGAGGGAGGAATAATTTGAATGTGTGTATATGCAGGGGAATGGAGATAGGTGCAAGAGGCAGGAGCAGATGTGGGCAATAAGCAGTCCATGGGACACGGTTCACTAGGGTTAGCACCTGGCAGGCCGCCAAATGCTTTATTTACTTGTGCATCCACAGGTAAGGTTGTTCGCAGCTCCCGTTGGCCACAGTTCACTGTTCTCAGCCAAAGAGAGCTGCGGCAAGCATCTGGCAAGCAGAAGACAGAAACTGGGGCATGAACTCTGGCTGCTTTTGTAAACCTAGCTAACTGGTCAGTAAACTCTGGGTGCTTTCATGCTGCTCCAGACTGACAAAGCAGTCACAGCATACCTGTGAATATGACCATAAAAAGTCAAAATAGAAATTAGAGGTTGACACTTGGCACTTTTTTGTTGTTGTTGCTGTTTATGATTCATGTATGAAACTTTTAATTAAAAGAACACTTAGGAAATTCCCAGGTAAACTGGGTTACAATGTTGTTAAGGTTGAGAGTACAATACTGGTAATTCAAGGATGTATTTAACGAATTACAGGAACATCGTAATTATCTTCAAAAAAGTGCTAAAACTCCAGGAAACCCACAAGCTACATACACGTGAGGTGGGTTGGACGTCAGTACAAAAAGGCATACAGCTCCAAGACAAAGTTTAATCCTTTATTAAAAATTGAGAAGTTGTACACAGTCATGTGATTATAATGATGAGCATTAATCTTACAAAGACAGACAGTTACTTAGAGCTATTAACTAAAATTCAAGTCCTTAGGCCAAATCTAACATTGCATTGAATAAACCATGGTAACAGACAGGAGATAATATCTAGATAACAAAGTAAAAATAGATGTATAAATGACGAGTCTTAAAAGTTGAAACAGAACCCATTTTTGACTCCTCGTAGGACATTACTGGATTTTTAAATTAAATATGAAAGCCATTTCTGTCACCATTGTATACAGTGGCACCAAATCTTGGGCCAAATGAGGTGCCTAATGAAGGCTGGTAATGTCCCAAATTTGTTTATGCTACTTGTATATCTGTGCCTTGTTTATACGTAAAGTTACAGCTATAAAGCCAATATTTATATTACAAATAGTAACAGAGAGGAAGCCGTGCTAGTCTATACACTGTCAAAACAAAAAGCAGTCAAGTAGCACTTTAAAGACTAGCAAAATAGTTTATTAGGTGAGCTTTAGTGGGACAGACCCACTTCTTCAGACCATAGCCAGACCAGAACAGACAGTGCTACTTGACTGCTTTTTGTTTTTATATTACAAATGTAATAGATCCAAGGGTACACAATGGGAGGTTTGATCACCTCCCCCAGCTAGAATGATGGACTGAAAGACTCAGACGTCAAATACACATCTCAGGAATTTGGGGCTGTCACCTGGAACACACCTAATGGCAAAGTGCCACAGCAGCCCACTTGAGCAATGGGATTGAAATCAGATTCCCAGACATCCATTCCACATAGTATGTTAATAGACTGGAATGTGTTGGCAAACTCAGAAACCAATGGCAGTTTGCCACAATGGCTCTCCTGGATCAGAGGACCCTGGCCCTTCAGTACCTATGGGAAGAAGAAAGGACTTTTTCCCTCCACATGAAGAGCTATAAGATGACCCTAGAAGTGACCATCTATGTTCCAGTGTTCCAGCCTTCAGATCTCCAGTCTCCAGAAACTAAGCTATGTGAACTGGGATCCCACCCCCCAGAGGGTGTGCTTTCAGAGACTTTCAAGAAATCAGCATACATCATCATCATTGGTCTGTATCAATAACTAATTGATGTATGTAGTTTACCGCTTTCACAATTTTTCTCTCTCACCCTACTTTATCTTTGTTAATAAACCTATAGATTTTAGATTCTGAAGGATTGTCGGAGTGTGCTGTTTTGGGTAAGATCCAGCTATATATTGACCTGGGACCATGGCTGGACTCTGGAGCCCAGAAGAATCTGTAAGGAGTTGGTGAAATAGGTTTAACGACCTCTCACCTGAGTAAAGGAGGCTGTTGGTCTGGGTATTTTAGAGCAGCTGGAGAATCTGAGAGTTTGCTTGTGCGGCTTCTGTCTGGCCACTGGGGCTGGCAGAGGTACTTTTGCAGCTGGTCTGATTTGCCTTAGTGAGAAGGAAATCACAGCCTCAGCTGTAAGAGACCCAATTTCAAGCAAAAATACCTGGGTTGCTTCTCTTAGCTGTGCCCAGAACCCTCTGATATTACACCTTGATACAAACAATTTCAATTTACTGCAAGCAAATGACAAAGTGGGAGATATTCCCAAACTGCTCTTCATCAGCAGTCACACAGAGCTACAGCCTCCAGACAAAGAAAAAAAATAAATTTTAAAATATTTACCTGGCCATACAACTATATCAGGAATTCGTTTAAACATTCCTTCCCTAAGCACAAATATCTCATGTAGGCAGTGACCTGAAGTACAAAAAATATCAATGTTACAAGGACTTTTAAAAACTGAATTACTTCTAAAAGCATAAAATTACACATTGGACTTTATCTTACCATGAGCTCTGAACACCCTATCTTCTGCTTCCTGTGAATATGAAATTTTAGTGGCTTGAAGATCCTGAAGAAAATCTTCATTTGCAATAGGTGGGGGCACATCACTAGTATTTAAGGAAGCCTAAAACAACAACAAAAAATCATTGCCTCTAGGGAGTCCCCTTAATCACGCTGGTCGCTCATAACAAACCCAACTAGCCAGACTGAGTTAAGTGGCTGATAAACCCAACAAAAGACACATTTAAAACTGTCTTATCATCATCCCTGGTCTTAATTCTAACTATACTACCTAGCTGGAACAGAGTCAACAGCATGATTTAGCCCTTCAAAGATGATAACAGAAGGAAAGATGTTTATGTACTAATTGCTGTTCTACTCTGAAAAAAATAACTAAATATGGCAGGGGAGGTTCCATCTTGCACTTTTCAATGATTCTTGAGCCATTTTACCACATTACAAATAAAAATTTTTAAATTTTTAAATTTCAAATAAAAATCAGCTTCTCATTTTAGTCAGATAGGTGTTTATAATTCTCCAAGCAAAAGTGTAACTTCACTTACAGATGTATTCTGTACAAGAGTGAATTGACTGAATAATTAAAATTTTAGCCTTTACACCTTTGAGTTATGACTGGAGGAAAATTTCTAATCCTGATATTCCACAATTCACTTTCATTCAAAAAATATCGAGTGAGAATATTTTCTAATCTGAGGGATGTTTAGAAATATTAAAAAAAGTTAAAGATTTATTGAATTTTTTAAAGGAATATTTACATTTTAAGGCCCACATTTATGTTTTGCTTTAAGGTTTTTCACAAAACTCAACAGAAAAAAAATGTCCATATGATTCTTCCAAATTCCAGATTAAATTAGTCTGGTGTTCGTGTTCCCTGACAGGTTTGCAATACAAATACAAGTGTAACTTTTATTTTAAGCTCTTCAGACAAATGGCCTTCTATCCATAACATGTCTGTACCCTGCCTACCATGTGAACACCCTTATCTGGCTCTGCAGGCACTCCCATAATACAAATAAATAACTTTTCAAGTGAATTAAGAAGAATCATTTAGCACCTTCTCTGACTAGACTATGTTCATTGTCCAAGTCTTGTACAAAAAGTAATCAAACAGATAAATGGTGAAAGATATATTTGACTTAAAAACTGATTAAGCTACTCAAAGCTGATTTTTTTAAAAAAGTGTTATGACACCAAATTTTAAAATGCAACAATGTTCCATGAACCAAATGTAAATAGGTACACTTCAAAACTCTTAATATTTATTAACGCTTGTTAGAAGTGCCAAGAAGACATCTAGTTTAATATTTCAGTTACCCTGACAAAGCCAGAATCTTCATTGCTTAGGAGACAAAAATATTATCCAGTCTCAAATAGATGATATACATGGGCAACTTAAGTAGGTTCAACAGACACTGTCATTCTGAGGAAACTTAAAATGATACGTTAATATTAGTTTAATTGCATTTTCTATATTTTGTTTCTTATTCCAAATAGTAATTAAAATATTTATTCCCAAATTAAAGTTCTGTCCTTTCGGGCAGGCACTTCAATTCAGCAGTCCATTTGAAACAATACATCACCATGCAATACTCCCTGGACAAATAGCTTTTTGTTTAAGTAGTGCGAGACTATTACAGCACTTTGGACTTTCAGTAATTTTATGACACTCAAATTTTGATATATGATGTAGTCTATAAGGGGGTGTGACTTTTAAAAATAAATATATTTCATTATTGAGGCATCCAGGCATATACAAGGACAGCATGAGTCATGTCTAACAGATGAACGAGTATGTCATCACGACTGTAATGATACGTTAGAAGGAATTGACTTTTCCAACTATTTACTTACTCTAGAAGTAATTTTGTGCTCCAGACTTGCTCCTAAGGTTTTTTCCATCCATTCCTTCAAAACAGGTAATACCATACCACTCAACCTGTACCTGAAATGTGAAGTCTGCGTTACATTGGTCCTTTTTAAAATGAAATGACCTTATGTAAACCAGATAAATGTCTTATTTGCACATATTTATGCACACTCTATACCTTAAAACTGATTCATTTGTATCTGATAGAAATGTAGGTAGTAACATCTACAAATGTTTACCTTTTGAATCCTATTACTTTTTAGGCCTTAATGATATTTCGTGACAAAGAGTTCAAAGGGGTAATTATTTAATGCACAGAAAAGTACTTCCTTTGATCCATTTTAAATTGATCTTTCATTTCTCTTCAATGCCATTTTGTATTATGGGAAACAACAAAAAAAATAGGAGCAACTGATTACCTATATACAACACCTACTGTTCTTTTGCATACTTATATAATATCACCCTGTATTCCCCCCAGCATTGTGACAATCTTTGCCATCTCATACAGACTCCCTTTGATGACATATTCAAGGATGGGTGAAAATTAAGTTCCCCTTCCTCATCTCCCCCCGCCTCCTTTTTAAAAAAAAAAAAAAAAAAAAAAAAAAAAAAAAAAAAGGCTGAACATCATGGAAAGATCATTTTGCTTAGGACCCTTCTACTGCTTATTTACGTGGTATGGCAATTTCTATTTCCCCCCACAAATAAACATTTTCTGCTAATTTTAACCTTCAACATACCAGGCCTTGACATTGCCAATGTCATTAACAGAATCTAGAGTCTACAGTCCTCCCCTTCATTGAAGAACAGGGGTTGAATCTTTAACTGAACATTTCTTCAGTGTTTGTAAAACCTGTTTTAACTCAGAATTCTGATGAGTAAAAACCTCTTCCCCATTGAATTTCTTAGATTTTGGGCTCCTGTGAAGTTAATCTTACTGTTCACCACAAGCAAAGGGATTCTCTAGTATAAAACGTCAGCTCTGTTGTTACGAGAAAAAAATAATCTTTGATTTTATGAACTCTAAAGAAATAAAAAAAGCATAAATTTTATTTTGTTCTTTAGTTCACCTTGAAAGAGAGACTGCTAGTTTCAGTGTCTGATTGCCTGGAAGATACTGGAGCATAGTCAGCGTAGACAGCAAAGGGAAATCTCACACATCTATACTAGAGACACCATCTCTGGACCTAAGCACATCTGCCACACGATCAGGGGCTCGTACACTTGCACATCC
Organism: Carettochelys insculpta; assembly: GCF_033958435.1. Classification (NCBI taxonomy): domain Eukaryota; kingdom Metazoa; phylum Chordata; order Testudines; family Carettochelyidae; genus Carettochelys; species Carettochelys insculpta. Next base: position 31,821,676 of record NC_134144.1, read on the forward strand.
ACTAACGTGATACAGTAAACTCCTTCATATTCGGCATTCTATCATCTGGAATGCTCAAATAAATCGGCAATGTCCCTCCGCCATATATACATTGGACAAACTGGACAGTCTCTGTGCCAAAGGATGAATGGACATAAATCAGATATCAGAAGTTGGAATACACATACATTTATAGGGGAATACTGTAACCTCCTTGGACATTCAATAAAGGATTGAAAGCAGCCACTCTCCTATAAAAGGATTTTGCCACAGATTACAGAGGGAGACCTCTGAACTGGAATTTATTTGCAAGTTTGACACATTTAACCTGGGGTTTAACAGAGATCTCAATTATCTTACGCATTATAAAGGCAATTTCCCAACCTTTGATATTCTCAGAAATTCCCATCCCACTTAATTTACTTCTTCCACAGGTCTTATTAATGCTAGGTGACTCCCTGCTCCCCCTCACTTCCACCACCTGCATATAAACCCTGGATTCTTATTCTCTGCTCCAAATCTGAAGGCGGCAGTTTAATCCACAAAAGCTTGTTACCTAATATATTAGTCTTTAAGGTGCTACAGCACTGCTTGTTTTTTGTGAGTTACTTTTTATGTGATCAGCCAATGAACACTAAATACAGAAAGCTAAATACACACACACACATATAGATTTCATTGCTCAAGTGTGATTTTGGTCATAAGTTTACTTAAATGGAGAAAGCACTCTGCGCTAGTCATGGTTAAAATAGTTTTCCTAGAAATTGCTGTGCACCCTTACCTCCTCTTGATAAAAACAGCTTTAAGTAAAAAGTATGAAAATTCAGCATTAAGTTATTTTAATACAATAGAGTTAAGTTCTAATAAAACTGTTTTAGAAGTTTAAATCATTCATTAACCTAGCTCAAGACAAAATTGTCTCCTGCTAACTCTGATTCTTAGAATTTAGTTGTAACCAAGAGGTTGTGCATTTAATTTCTTTAGCACAGCTTTTATCACACTACTGGTAAAGCAATAGGAGGTAGTTAGATGAATTCTGTGGATAAAAGAGTCAAAGGAGCTATACTACTGAGTATCACAAGAATGACTAAAGGTTAAATCTAGCCAAGAGAGAGAACCAGGGGCACAGGAAAACACCCCTTCCTCAAGGCTCTCGAGCAGCAGCACACCCCTGGGGCTGCCATTCTAGCCAAATGGATATAGCATCAGTCTCAATGCTAACGAACCTCAGATCAAAGGATCCTCTAACTCCACCCAAAGTTTAAGTCACCCTGATGCAGATTCTTCCCACTTAACAGAACCACCCCATATAAGCTACCAGAGAGCCATCACACAAGAGGGTGGTGACATATTTGCTTCAAATCCCACACAAAACTGGGGGCTCTGCTAATTTAATCAAAAATCACTCGAATGGCATAAGGATCCATATTAAATACTCACATGCCCCCAACTACAGTGCCCTCCTGACATCTCGCAATCTAACGTATTTGACAGAGAGATGGCCATGTTAGTCTGTATTCTATCAGAACAAAAAAAATCAGTCCTGTAGCACTTTAAAGACTAAAACTATAATGTATTAGGTGATAAGCTTTAATGGGACAGACCCACTTCTTCAGATCAAGTCCCACGAAAGCTCATCATGCAATAAATTATTGTGTGAGTCTTTAAAGTGCTACTTGATTGCTTTTTTGTTTTAAATGTATTTATTGTTATCACAACCCTCATCCAAGAAATATTTTAATACCACCAATGGAACCTCAACACATGAATACAGGTTTCTTGTAAAATACGGACTGGCATTTAACTACTCAAGTAATATGAAATGCTGGCTCTCTCACAAGATTTTTAGAGCTAAAGAACACTCAATTTCTGTGTACTGACCAAATCTTAGACAAATAGTCTCAGAGAGGTAGCCATGTTAGTCTGTACTGTCACAAAAAACAAGCAGTCCTGTAGCACCTTAGAGATTAATAATACTGATAGTCCAAGGTGCTACAGGATTGATTGTTTTCTGTAAATCTTTTATAAGTCACCATCATCATCATATAAATGAGTGAAGCTAAATGTTCAGGATGGTGACTACTCAAAATTATGGGGAAGACTTACTTCGCTTAACTTTTCCTTTGAAAAACTACTTTAAGCTTTTTTATAAAGACATGCAATAAACTAATCCTCGGTAAAGGTTTATTTTACGATCCACACTACTAAATCACTATTTTATAACTCAATAAAGTTGTTAAAAATGCAGACAGCAAATATTTTAAGCTCATTCTATAGACTGTCAAAAATCATCTTTCCGGCTGGTTGTGTAACATATCAAATATAATACAGATCATCAAAAAGAAATCCTTAAAACAAGAAACTTTGTAATATTAGACATTACAGCGATGTTGGATTTTTAATTTACCTTTTTCCTGTGAATTCTGCTTGTCCTTTCTTATTAAATATAAATTTGGAATCATTATATCCCCAACCGTTCCACTTCAGAATTTCTTGCCTTAAAAGGGAAAAGATTTTAATACAAGTTAGTAGATTGTTGACTTCCATTGTTTGACTTCTGTAATAATTTAAGATGAACATTGTTCAATATACTCTCTACTAGTTTATAACTTAAAAAGTCAAATGCATACAATAAATGTCTAATTCCACACAGCAAGAAATTCACTGGTTCACAACTGTTTCACCTCCCAACAGAACAATAAAGCTAGTATATAAAAGACAATTATCTGACCAAAAAGCAGCGTGTAGCCAGCAGGTCTGTGATGAAGAAGAAGTATGGAAAATATGTAGGATTTTCTGCATTACACTTAATAGTGTGGCATTTAACAACTGAGCACCAGTTCTTGAATCTGTGAAATTTATTTTGGAAAATTAAAGCTTTCATGAAAGAAAGTAAAAAAGCAACACTTGTTAAATCATTAGTTCCAGACAAAGATAATTATTAAACAGAATATTTAAAGAGTAAAATGGAATTATGAACATTTTAATGCTGTAGCCCAAAACAGTACAAAAAATAAGAAATTCACAATAAAGGTTAAATTTAAAGAAAGCCAAGTAGGCTCAGGCATGGCCATTCACTGTTAAGATACCCAAAGAACATGAACTCTGCCTTGTAGCAAAGTAACAGAGAGATAGGGGTGTTAGTGTATATAGACTATCAAAACAAAAAGCAGTCCAGTATCACTTTAAAGACTAACATAATAATTTATTAGGTAGTGAGCTTTTATGGGATAGACCCACTGGTCTGAAGGAGTGGGTCTATCCCACCAAAGCTCACCACCTAATAAATTATTGTGTTAGTCTTTAAAGTGCTACTGGACTGCTTTTTTGTTCTGCCTTGTAGCAGTGACACTATACAGTGGGAAGTCAGCGGAAGCGGTGGGGAGGGGTGACAATCATCTGTTTCCTTTAAAATGAAACCACAGAACTAACAGCTCAATTGTAACTGAAAGGTGTTGCCACAGGGCAAAATTTCTTTTGACAACTTAATGACATTAAGCTATTAAAACACAAGACAAGAATGTCTGAGTTCTACTCCGTGATACTACGTATCTTCAACTAATTACAGGTAATCAACCTTTAAAATTAAAGCTGAAAAATAATTAAAGAGCAAGTTTACCGGTATCTTTGGCGGCGCTGCACCTCTGAGCTGGGACTAAGTCATATGTACACCATGCACAAAACATCCATCTGCCAGGCCCAACCTTCAAAAAGCATCATATGAAGATGATACCCCATATTACATACTGGAACCTATCCAATCACATGTTGCTGGAAGGGAAAAAGGGAATCACAAGGAAGAGATACCAGGGGGATATTTGGGGAAGTAGCAGGCCTGGAGCCAGTATTATGCTTGCTGTAAAATATTAACAAATTTTACCTGAGCTATTTACTATGGCATGAGCAGCGAGAAAGGAACCTCAGAATTCAGCGCCATCAACCCTAAAGACTTCCTGTGGCACGTACATTACTCAGACCAAGGTTAAACTAAGCACAGGAGAATTTACAGCATGCCACAGGCACGGAATGAAGAGGCTGATCAGAAAGCAATTGCTGCATGCCCTTCAGTTTCTGGGGATCCTTCTCTCCATGTTATTGTTTCTTGCTTAGGAGAGACAAAACTGATCTTTTGGGCAGCTACAAAAATTCACACTCCAGTTTCTACCATGCAGTTGTGATCCTCTTGAGCATCAGGAGACTGGAGCCTGCAATCCTACCCATACTTGTCATCCCTCACCCCCACAGAAATCTCCCCAAGCATGTACTCTGTACTTGAATGCCCAGTGAGGGTCTCACAGAAGCAAGCTACGACAATTATTGGGCAGGGTGAGGTTGGGATGCTACAAGATTCACTACCCAAGTCAGAGACTCATGTGTTCTAAATGCAACATGAGGCTTGGAACACTCCAGAAACACCCCCAACCCATTCAAAATTGCTAGGTCTTAATTCCTACCAGCCTTTGCCACATAGTCTGGGCATATGCCATAGGAATGATGAACACCACCACCTCTATGGCTTGTAATTGGTGGTGACACACCTGCAAACAGCACATGCATGCACGCACTCACAAAATTAGCAGATTTAAGCCTGAATGACAAACGTTGTAATTAAATTTAAATGCAGGAGAATTATGGAAAATTAGGGACAGTTTGCATCTCTTGATCTGTATCTTTTTATAGCTTACTGAAAAGATAGACATAAATAACCAAATGTTTTCTTCTCTCCACACAGAGCTACTTCCTATTGAATGGTGGCAGCCACTCAGATTATAGAACAGAATGCAGTAGCGTCCCCCAGAAATGTTACAAGAGAAAATGGTGTCTCACAAAACTGCAAGACATGCCCACGAGGTGGCAGTATTCCGCCATCCCAGTAAAACAATTTCATAGCCCTTTAGTGAGAAATGTTAGCTTTTGTTAGGTGGATGTTTATATTTTTAGAGCATAACGATTCTGGTTTGTTTGCTTAGGGCAGGTAAGTTTCAAACAATCATATTAAAATGTATACTTAAAATTATATTTCACTTTTAAACTCAATATTAATGGAGTAAGAGTTTATTTCTGGGTATAGTTATAACACGTGTCTGGAATTAACAACAGATTTTGGATCTCAAAATCTCACGCTCAAGTACTAAAGTAATGGGCAGCTATATAAAACCTTAAGCTGATCTCTACAGCTGCAGAGAGCACACATTCACCAGTTTTCGGTCACAAGAACTAAAGCTCTCTGTATTATGAATTTCAATTCTCTTAGGCTGCAGTTAAGAGTTAAAAGTACAGCTCACGAAACTAGACAAAATATTCCTACACAAGAAAAAGTTAGTTCTCATTTTCCCAAAGAAATATTGGTACTTCCCCACAGAAGCATCAACTCTCAAGTACTTATATTGGTAGTATATAATACCAACTCTTGTATGTTTTCCAGCATTTTGCATTTTCCACACTGTACAAATTAAACCTCAACACCTGAAGTACTAACTTTTTAAACTGAGAAATGGGGTCAAAATATCCCTATGCCCAATGAGTAAGATGAAACATCACAGGAATTCATTCACTGTCTAATTTGCTATTACCAAACTGCACATCAAGTAAAGAATGCCAATGCTAAGGCAACTAGCTTTCTTGAGTATAAGTTTATTCAAAGCTTAAATACAAACAAGTGTATTAAATCATCAATAAGGTTTACAAAGTAGTTTGCATTCTGAAGACACTGCATACAAGACTAAAGCAAAAACAGTTGCCTCTTCAAGTATAAGCGTCCAATTTATCAGGTACTAAAGTCACATTAAACAAATAATTTCAAAGACAGTATAAACAAATTCAGCCACTTAATGTCCTATATTTTAAGCATTTAAGACTGATTTTCTAACATCTAACTGGTACTCAAGTTGGCATTTACACACAACTAGCATAACCCAGAATGAACACTGACTAAATGCACTTTTGTAACACAGTTAGGCTATGTCTAACACAACAGTGGTGTCTCGACAGAAGTTGTCAGAAGGTATCTTCCAAAAAAACTTCTGTTGATAGATTGCAGCCAGACAGCAATGTGGATGAAAAAGCAATCTACTCTGTCAGAAAGTGGATGGGCAGAATGCCCAGCCACTCTCTCAACAGAATGGCCAACCAGAAGCACAGCAGACAGGGTTGCTTGGCATTCAGGAAGCCCTGTCTGTCAACAGTGGACCCCTCCCAGAACATCCACACTTGCTTTGTCCACAGATGCTGTCAAGAGAGGCGTTCTGTCTCCCTGGGGAACGGCAGAATGCTGTTGACAAAAATGCTGCCTTCTGTTGATATACTGTTGACAGAACACATTTGTGATGTGCACGCTCTGCAAGTTTTGACAACAAAACTCTCTAGTTTAGACATAGCCTTAAAGACACACGAGAGTCTTAAATGCAATCTTCGTTTTATTTTTGAGTAATTGGCGGTATTACATTTAATCTGGACCCAGAGTGGTATATGCCTTGTACCATACTGTCAGCAGATATGGATACAAAAGGCGATTTTATTCACACAACTTTATTGCTTTAAGGTCATGGTGTCCGATATGCTAAAGATCATTAGCACAGGCTCAACGTGGCAGGCATTGTGACTTGCAAGCGCGATGCTACTGTGACTGACAAGCTGCAACATGATTAGTCGTTAGCTAAGAAATGTATTTCAGGAAATTGCATACATTGTGTGTATTAGACACACTCTCTCTCTCTCTCTCTCTTTCCGTTCAGGCACACACCTCCCTCTTCTTTACTTGGAACTAAGAAGGTGAAAGCTATGCAATGGAAACATAGCAATATGCGGTGACTCCGGAGTCTCTCCCACCACCTGTCAGACATCGCCTATGTTTGTGAACTGTCATTTAAGACATCATGTAGATCATTACTAACCTACTGAATAACATGCACCACCACTGTATTTGAAGTTAGGCCGTTTGTTACTACATTGAGAGTCTTGGAGACACCCATGGCCAGGCTTTCAGTGACAAACGAGCAACACATACCCCACGGCAGATTTACATCAGGAGTAGCCAGCCACGTCTCATCAAGGAGAGCGTCTAATTCCCCAAAGGGCTCTCCAATGCCCCAAAGACTCCTGAGAGGCTGTCTAATCCCCGTGACAGAGCAAATCTCATTCCAGCACCTGGAAAGGAGTATAAATGGGGACCATGACAGCATCACTTAACCTCGCTCCTCTTTGGAATCATTTTGAAGACAAAGGGAAGCCTCCTTGAACTTGGGAAAAGGGATGGTCCTATCAAGACTTCCTAGTTTGTACACCCTGCATTCTTCATGCAACGTCCAGTACTGTGAGAAAAACTGATTCAAATCTTGCTTAGCCTATTAAAAACAAAAACAAAAAACAAAAAGAGAGGTGACGCTTTAGAATGAATGTTTACTTTAATTTTTATGGTATCAACACTGAACTTTATACCTACAACTCATAATTTAAAATCACTGTCTAGTCAAACTTTAACAGTTTAAAGCAGTAGGATTGTCTAAAGCACTTGCTGGGGGTTGTCCACTAAGGAGCGGCAAACTAACAATTGAACTTACATTGATCAAGATTCAAGGTCTTGAGCAACACAAAAAAGATATGTCTGGATTGCAAGGTTGCAGGAGGAAGGGAATCTGTCAGCGTATCCCTGGCTGTGTCTACATTAAAAGGCCTGAGCGGGGAATACTAATGAAGTGCTGCGGTGAATATGCAGCATTTCATTAGGCTAATTCTCCCCATGGTAACTTTGAAGTCGCAAACTTCAAAGTGCCGGCATGCCTGGTAAACATGGGCACTTTGAAGTACCTGCACAGTTTGAATTTCTGGGGAGTAAGGGCACTTCGAAGTTGCACGGGTACCCAGCATGCCAGCACTTTAAAGTTTACAACTTCAAAGTTGCTGCGGGGAGAATTAGCCTAATGAAGTGCTGCATATTCATTGCAACACTTCATTAGTATTCTCCACTCATGCTGATTACCACGCACCCTTTGAAGAAGGGGGCACATGGAGACATAGCCCTGGTGTGCAGCTCATGAATGGATAAGAGTATTCACGCGGCTTAGCTGGATGTGTCCCTGCATGTTGTTGGCTGAGTTATCTCAGAGCACCTGGAGAGATTTGCTGCTTGTTATTAACACAACATTGTAACAGTCCAGGTTGAAGAACTAAGGGGGCACAGCTGTTGTACAACTCCAAATTACACCACAGGGGTCTGTTACAGATGAGCATTTGGAAGGTAAATAGATGTAACGTTGTCTTCATCCACAGACAACATGAAACAAAATCTGAACTCCCCAACTTCCAGTAGGCCCACGGATGTGTTAAAATGTTGTAGCTGGGTTTTTAAATTAATCATTTTAACAAATGCAAGGGTAGGGAAGCCCACAGGAGAAGGAAATGGTAGTTACTAGCCTGTTTTATAAGTCAATTTGGGCGTTAAATCTGAATCGCAATACTGTGTTTCCCAAAGTACAATACACTTTATCAAAACAGCAATATGTTCCATGCAACAGAATACTAGAAAAAGAAAATGAAATGTAGTATCTGTTGAACTTCCTGTAGGAGTCTGGTGCTAGGGCAGTGCTGTAGCTCCGGAGGGGACCGCAGCCACGCCAGCGGTCCTGGGAGCCCCCAACCCTTGGCTCAGGGCGGCACAGCAACAAAAAGGGTTACAACACAGGCCCAGCCCTTACTTCAGGGCAGGCAGCAGTTCCCAGTTTATAGTACCAGCCCGGCCCAGCCCTCAGTCCAGGGCGGGCAGCGGTTCACAGTTTATGTACAAGCCCGGCCCAGCCCTCAGTCCAGGGCGGGTAGCAGTTCACAGTCTATAGTACAAGCCCAGCCTCAGTTTGGGGCGGGGCAGCAGCACAGGGGTTTGGAGCACAAGCCCAGCAAGGGCTTGCCCTGTGAGGGAGGTGGGTAGGGGATCGCAGGCCCTCCCACACCACTGCGACCCGGCCCGGGCCCTGTGGTTGCTCACATGCGACCGCGGCGGTGGGGATCCAGGCTGCAACACACCGCCATGGGTTCGGGAGCAGCATTCCCCGGGCCACTTCCTACCTCTACCTCCACCGGGGGAGGTCCCACTCCATCAGGTCAGGGGGTCCCGCAGGGTCGGCCCCCTCCAGATCGTCTACCTTTGGGGGCTCCGGCCAGTCAGTCACGTCCACATCATTGGGGTAGGCCAGCGGCGGTAGCACGGTGGGCCCGAGGCGATCCTGGGCCTGGGGGCTGCAGGGGCCCGCCAGAGCTCCGGGGCAGGCTGCTCCTGGGGCCTCGTGGTCGCTCAACCCCGTCCGACTGGCAGGGCCCGGGGTTTCCTCCAAGGCGGGGGGTCTCCACCGGCACGAGGGTCCTGGCAGGTCTGGGAAGTCCGAGTAGTCCCCCTGGGGCATCTGGATCCGTGGTTGCTCTGGGCCGCTGGGGGCTTGCTCCTCCAGACCAGCCGGGCGGCAGCAGGCCCTCTGCCCCTAGTGCCGGGGAGCTCGCGCAGGCCCTCCCTCCCTGCCTGGAGGCCCAGGCTTTAATGGGTCCCGAGCCCCGCCCTTGGCCCTTCTGGCTCGAGGCCCCACCCTCTGAGGGGCGGGCCACTGGTGTTCTGGCTCCGGGCCCACCCACCAGGGCTTCTGTGCAGCCTCCTCTGCCTCCGAGTCAGCGGGAGGCCACACTGGCTCACTACACTTCCCCTCATCCCCTTTTTCTTGAGGCTACTGCTATACTATTAAATGACTTCAGATTCTGGTCAATGGGAGCTGCAAGACTGAGCTTGGAGCAGGGGCAGCACATTAAGCCCCCCTGAAGGGTGTGGAGTGCAGACACACATGGCCCCTGCAGTGGGCCGCTTTGAGCGTGGGGCAGGTCCACAGCTGACAGGAAGTCTGCCTGTGGCTCCTGCTGAGGCATGGAACAGTGGGCAGGACAGACTTGTTCCGTGGGCCATCTTTTGCTCAATGTCCAAGACCCCCGTCCCCACATCATTGGACTCAGTATCCAGGTCAAACCCATGCACAGTAAACCCTCACTTTACGCCTCTTCAGGTTGCATGAAAAACTCACTTTAACGTGAGTTTCACACAACTTGAAGACATGTGGCTGTCAGCCTGCCTAGCTTCCCAGAGCTACAGGCAGGCTAAGAGCCCCTTCCCTCTGCCTTCCCAGAGCAGCACTAGGCACCACTGTGGGAAGGTGGCGGGGGAAGATTTTAGCTCACCTAGCTACCTGCCTCTGTGGGCAGCCAGGTGAGCTAAAACCCCATTCCCAGAGCAGTGCTGCTGTGAAACTAACAGGGGGCCCACTCTGGGAAGTTAGTGAGAAGAGTTTTAGCCCCGCTAGCTGCCCGTTGTTGCAGGCAGCTGGGGGGGCTAAAACCCCCTTTCCCCCTCCCACCCCCGTGGCTCCAGCTCAATCCCAACCCACACACAGGGCTCCCAGGCCCCAGAACACTACAACTTCACATGGGGCTCAGGCTCCAGCCCCCAGCACAGCACACAGGGCTTGGGCTTGGGCTCCAGCCCCAGCCCATCATCCCTGTGGAGCCTGCTCCAACCTCCGCAGCCCCAGCTCAACTCTACCCTCCTGCCCCCTCTGCAGCCCTAGCCACCCAGACATAACCCCTTGACCCTAACCCACCACCCAAGCCCCCCGGACTTACCCAAAACTTGGGATATGCAAGGGTTGCATTCCACACAACCCTCGTGTATCCTGAGGGACTACTGTATACACACTGCAGTTGGACAGCCCCTGAACAAAAGTCAGCTGGCAGGTGTCCAATTGCCATCTAGATGTAACCTAACATTAAAAGCTTTGAATTAAGTGAAATCAGCTCTTTAATCATTTAGTTATATAGATTGGATTATTCACTTTAAAATTTTTGAAAGAATTTTCTATACAAGTGGTAAGGAACAAATACATTTTCCCAGAAGTTTAGGCACTAGCCAGACTCAGTGGTTTGGTTAGTGTGACGTACCACTGTTCAAGACCTGGGTTCTAAGCCTTAGAATGGTCTCCATGATCGCATGTGGAGAATGAAGCCTCTCAGCCCTACAAACAACCTCTGAAGCAGTGAAATGAACCCAAAATGGAGTCCCACCCAGGTCTCCCTGGACAAAGACGACTGCCGTATGAGTCGGGTTGGAAAGACTGGTCACCAGGTAAGTAGTTTTCAGCTTTGGAGTACAGGAAAAAAGGGAAATGAAAGTTTTGCTAATGAAGAGCCTCAGGGGCAGTGTTTGGAAAGTAGGATTATTTCCTTCACTACAACTTCTGTTTCCTGACAGGGACTTTAACACTGTCTCTATAATGAATTTATGATTCAGCTGCTTCAAAGGATTAACTTCCAGCTTTGCTTCTGTGCTGGTTGCAGCACATTCCCAATGCATCCATCACTAAGATCTGGGACACTTCATCCACTGGCCACGTAAGCCTAAAGATATTAAGATATCCCGAGGCAAAAATGCGCAAGTCCATTTCAAGAAATAAACAGGCAAAGGCATATATTGAATCTGACAAAAAGACATCTTCTGAAAGTTCCCTGTGAGAAGGGAAAAAACAGAATTTCTATGTTTAAGATTTAGGTGGTGGCTGGTAGCATTAGCTGGTCTTTTGTTAGTCCACAGGTGGCATGGCTTTGAGCCAACTCCAGGCCTAATGGGGGAAGAGAGGTGGGGCTGAGCTCCCACCTCCTGTGCCAATGAAAATCTGCTAGCATGCCACTCTTGGCACCCCTGCTGGGGGTTGCTACCCGCTGTTCTAGATCAACTATTTAAATGAATATTTCTGATATAATCAGAGAAATTCTACACTAGGATTTAAAATTGTTCTACGGGGCTCCTGGTTACAGGTCACTTTGCTGTAAGTTATTTCACAAGTCAGTCATTAATTAATTCAGAAAAGTAGATTCATTATAAGTTACACTGATCTGCGCTTACATTGCTCAGGGGACGAGGGACCAAAAGCCAGGAGGACAGTGGAACTTTGGGGTGGCCGGGCAGCAGGCGCTGTAGTGCAGGAGCCCTGGAATTGAGCACTGAAGTCATGGGGGACCGGCAGGGAGCTGCAAGGAGCCAGTGGGAAAACAGCAAGCAGCCAGAGAAGTGGCAGGGAGCTGGCAAGAGGTGGGGAGCCAGCAGGGAAGAAGCTTTGGGGATGGGAACGGACAGGCCTGATGGCTTTGTGGGCAGATTAAAACATTTAACCATAAAATTTTAGACTAAAACACAAGTAGAGTTATGTAAGGACAACATTTAACCTTAAAACTGAATCACTCTTACCAAGTTGTATGCGTTCCCTACTGGCAAATATTTGTGCAAGACACCCCTACACGCACGTTTTCAAAACACGCAAACCTTGCCTTCTCCTCTCAGTGAATGTATTCAGTAGAGTTCATAGGTGTACACTATTGAGAAATGAGATTGTTGTACATTTAAAAAAAACACTCAGTCTTTCATTAAAGTTTTCTAGTTCACACCTAACTTCTCCTGGTAGCCAATGTCTTCCTCCACCTGCTACCAAAAAAGCCCCAATAACCGAGTTCTTGCCCACAGTCTTGCTAGAATTTGGCCCTCCACTACAACAGTTTGAGGTCTCATTTTCAGCTCCCTCAGGCCCAGCTCTGACTTTTCATATTCCCCAAGCACACTCCCAGTAACAATCACCCTAAGTTATATTCCTGCAACTCTTTTCCATCACCATTTGACTTTCCATTAATGGTCAAAACTAAAATATCCATGACGAAAAGGGAGGAAAAGCTCTCATGTGCATCCCACCAGCACCCCAGGCAGAGGTGGAGTAGCAGTCTTTAAACAACCAAATACAAAAGGTATTGCAAAGGGGCTTTGAAAATCCACTTTAACAACCACCACAGTAGAACTGAACAGTGCTTTCTTTAATGTTTTAACACAGAACTGGGTGCTAGCCTCAATTTTTGAATTCGGTGGCACTTGTACTTAACAGTATCATTTACTTTGACCACTGCTTAGCGTTCTCCCGTAGCTTTTTTGACCAAAGATGATTCTTCCCTCTGGAAACAGAACTTTGAGCGGGAAACGGGCAGAACAGTGCAGAAAAAAAATCAGTGTCACACTGAATTAACATAACTTAACAGAGCTAAAGCTTTAAAATTAGAAAGGAAATAAACACCTATGCCAATCTGAATATATAAAAGGTAGGTCATTTGGGCTGTAAATATCAGTCACAATTCTCATAGGTCAGTATATGAAAACCTGGGGTCTCTCTTGCTACCCTGGCATAGAGTGGTAAGAACCAATAAAGAATCCTATGATTCTACACATGGTACATGCAGGGTGCAGGAAGAAGCAACCCTGTAATTCCCCTGGGGACTGAAAAGCCTGCGATTTTTGGACATGTAGGTCTGAGTCTGCAGCATTTAGGTTTGCTTCGTCAGAAGACTCGTGATGTCCAGGTGTCTTTTTCTGTTGTCCTGCTGGAACTCCTGGCCTTTTTCCTGTCCTTGGTCTTCTCCATGCTGTCAGTCACACAGGCCTTCCAAGACCCTTGTTCACAGTCCAATACAGCACTTACATGCAGGACCTCAGATTACATCCTCCCAAGCCTTCCTCTATCAGGATCAGGCATTCTTTAGGCCTGGAGACCACATTCTTAAATGTTGGCATACCAGAAGCTGCTGATTAAAATGGACAGATGTGACAAAGTCACAGGGGAAAGGGAAAAGGTCTCAAAAATCGATTCTCTTATTGTAACAACACTTCATAAAAAAGGCTTAGACATTTCAACTTCATCCAATTTGGAACACTTCTGCACAATACCACTCTATAGCCCAGAAGTCAGCAACCTCCAGCATACGAATGGCATGAGAGGGCACAAAAGCTGATTTTCATCAGCACGCGAGACGGAAGCTCAGCTCCACCCCTCCCAGCTAGCGGAGCGGCAGGCTGGGCTGCAGATGCGGAGCAGAACTGCTGGGAACACAGGGCTGGGCCCTTCAGGCTGCAAGGGCGTGGCAGCATGGAGCTGCCAGGAACATGGGTGTTGGTCCCTTCATGCCAAAGGGGTACCAGGGGAGGACCTGCTCCCCCTGCTTCAAAAGACAATCCCCCCCCTTCCCCCTCCCCCCACCAACTGCTTCCTCTCCTCTGGGAAAGGGAACTGACCTCAGGGAGAAAGATTGAGTCCCTCTTCCCCCGCTTGCCAACTGCTGTGGTGCAGGGATTTTTTTAGTCCATCTGCCCCTGCCCACTGTCTGGGATGATCCCTCTTGCTTTCCTTTCCTGTCCTGTCTTGCTCGCCACCCAATGGTTGCCACCATCCTTCCGGCAGGCAGTTAACTGCAGTGAGGTGTTTGGAGGTCCTGCTGCCAAGTTCTTCCCCCACAGTTCGCTTGCTCCCTGGACATGCCGGCCCCACTTCTGTTTGCCAGGGCTCTCCCTCCTGCCACCTCTTACAGCTAAACAGTAAAGCTCTGCATCTGAAGTTAATGGTCCTGTTGTAAGTAGGACTACTAGAAACTTTAAAAAGTATCACTAGCACTCAGACTGTACACAGAAGTCAAAAGGTCAATTTTCAGCACTTTGCCTCAAAAGGTTGCCAACCTCTGCTCTAGCCCATCATGGCAATGACGGCACTCCAGAAGCAAGCAGGGGAAAACATTTCTATAGCCTGAAGTTTTAAAACTTCAGTCCTTATTTGCTGCATCCTGAACCTTCCCAAGCACATGTTATGAGCTTATTTATTGCAATGGTGTCAAATGAACTTAGCAGAAACCAGCACGGAAAACTGTCCCACCACAGAGAAAAATGAAAGAGCCATCTGCAGAAGTTTTTGGGAGAGGACTGCAGAGTATCTCAGTGAAAGTTTCATCAAGATCCGAGGAGAACAGGGGCATCCCTAAGAAAATGAAGCACTCAGCATTGCCTCCACACCATTAACTCGGAGAGCCAAAAAGCAAATGCCAACTCTATTTCTACTCATTGAAGAAAAAAAAAGAAAAGTTGATACTTTTGTCTTGGGAATCAGCCCATCCCAGATTAATATATTTAAATGCAAAGACCGAAAGCAAAAATGCATGAACACACTTACCCACAGTATCTTCTTTCATTAGGCTCATCTGTGTTTGCCTGGCAGGACTGGGTAGAGTATGGAGGGGTCTCAAATAGGTTTTCATGAATCCCTGCTGCATATTCCCACTTTGCGCTGTTCCTTGTGTTTTTCAGTTTTATTAAACTCAGGGGATATTTTCCCCTAGACCATATTTAAAAGATTTATATTGTTGAAATGAAGAGCCAGACTTTAGAATGGAGTCTGTCTTGGGCTCCTCAGAGAGGGGCATTGAGCTGCAAGGTCCTGGTGCAGTCTTCACCAAGGATGACCTCCAGTTTTCCTTACAGAAACAGGAATGAGATTCAGCAACAGACCTATTGTTGCATTCTCTAGCCTTGCAGTACCTCTGGTGAAGTTTCTTTCCTCTTACAAAGCACCGCTGCTGATCTCTATCTGATCGAGTGGTGTGCATCCATGGAGCAACCTGCTCTTAAAATGCCCTTGTTTTTGGCTCAACAATGGTGAGCTCCTGGGTATGCTTGCCAAGAGGGCAATCAGGAAAAGGCATTTCAAAATCACGTGGGACGGTTTCAAGGGTGGGGATGGCTTCTGGTGTCTGACACCTGGCCCATCGATTTTAAAATTGTGATCAGAGCAGGCACTGTCACCAGGAATAGGCTGGAAGACTGACACAGTAGACACCAGCCATCCTGTTTCTCCGCTCACAGAGTTGGCAAAAACATGTTGCCACCCCAGGTTTATACAGGTTGAACCTCTCTTGTCCCGCACCCTTAGGATCTGACAGGTGTTGGACAAGAGAATTTGCCAGATGACGGCAGACTATATTGGCTAGCACATTACTAACACTTCCTCTGTTTACTGGGTTCTTAGAAGACACTTAGGGGTAAATTATGGCTAACTAACAGCACAGAACAATGACAGCCAGGACTGGTGGCTGGATACCCATGGGACTGTGCAATACTGTAGGAAACTCATGATAAGTGATCATCTGGCTAACAAAAATCATGTTGGATTATGGATGCCAGATGAGAGAATTCCACATTAGAGAGGTTCGACCTGTACTGGATGCAAATTCTGAAGGTTAATTTGGCAACCAGTAGGCATAATTAATAGCTTTGAATTAAATGTTAGATTCTGAAACACAACATGGGAAGTTGTGGTTTGCTGAATACTAGCCATTGCAAGATGGCCTAATTCAACCTCTGTCATTTTCTGCCTGAGAACTTGCGCATTTTTCTTGACTAAATCCTGAGGGCAGGAATGGAGAAAAAAAACTATTTAACTTATAAATTCTATACTTGATCAGACTGCAAACTTCATTTTGGGGATATGGACTTCACTTCCTCTGTTGTCCAGTTGGACTGTCTCCAAGTCGGACTGAAATTTTAAAGTCTGGTGGCAAAAGGACCAACAACAGGAGGGTTGTTGACTTAAAGTGCTCTGCCACTGAAACAGAGTCAGCGCTAAACAATAAGCTGGCTCCTACTCAGGTGAATTGGTTACCAGGGCAAAGGTTGCCTAGCTAGCAATGAAGTCATCTAATAAGGTTCTGGGATCACTTGAGGAAGCCAATCTAGGAATCACCAGGCAGGAACACAGGAAAGTTCTAAAAGCACTCATGGGGGAGACAGATGGTATATCTACACTGCACCTTAAAACATGCTGTAACGAAGTCAGAGCTGTGGCTGCTACCGATTTTAAAAAATGCACTATAGGTATCTCCTAAGGAAAAAAAAACCCACGTACACACAGAGGAGAGTGGAGACCAGAGAGGACTGATTTAAATTGAAGATTTTAATCCTGTAAAATCAGCACGCAGAATAAAGGTGATTGTAAATCAACTTCATCTTGTTTTGCATTTGTATCTCAGCTATTTTTCAAAGGGAAGCTTCATTCTCCTTGGTTGTTCCAAGTATGTTGGTTTACAACTAAATATAGCTTTTACAATTATAATGGGGTGCTACGCCAACCTGTCCCCACTCCTTGGGTCCTGACCATCTTCCCAAATCAGGATCAAAGACCTCAGGGTCATATGCAACACCGGTGTCTTTTTCACCTTATCGTGCCTCCATTACCGGTGCCAAATTATATACAGTAGACCCCCGAGTTATGTAAGGATTGTGTTCCTGGGCAACCTGGTGCATCTCAAATTTTGTGCAAGTTGAGGGAACCAGGCAGACCTGGGAAACTGATCAGTGCACGAGCACTAGTCAGTTTCCTGGCTCCCAGAATGGCACGGAGCCAGGTACCAGGCTGCCCCTGGTTCCTAGCTCCTCTCTGCTGGCTGGGCCCAGAAAACTGACCAAGGCTCCTGCCCTGCTGCCTGGTTACCAGCTCCCCACAGCCTCCAGAACCCAGGAAATTGACCAGTCACGTGCTGGTCAGTTTCCCGGGTCCTACAAACAGTGGGGAGCAGGGAAACAGGCTGCCCCCCGCCCCCCGGCTCCCCGCCACTCTGGAGACCAGGAAACAGCTTCTGTCAGGGACAGCAGCCTGACTCTCGGCTGCTGCCCCCAACAGGCACAGGCAACTACTCCTGTTGTGGGCGGCAGTCGTGTTAACCTGAGACACAGTTGCGCGTACCTCGAGGATTTACTGTACCAGGGTTTACTGTTGAGCCCTGATGGCTTGATTTAGTGTCCCCACTTGGCGTGCTAAAAATCGAATCCCACATGATCGACCTGGTCCCTTCCATATTAAAAGACTGTAAACAAAAACACACAAAAAAATACTTACTGAAACAGAAGTTCCAAGCATTGCTCAGACAGCTATGATTTTGAAAATAAAATGAGAAGTGTACGTGATTTTTTCCCCAAAGATAGCATTTTTCAAGAATGAAGAAAAATAAAGGCTGAAGAGAGGGTTTGGGGGGGCCTCCCTCTTGGTATTGCAGCTGCTCCCAGTGGCCAATCTCAGTATCGCATCCCTCCTGTCCCTCACCCTTTTGCCTCTCTCTGCCCTCTCCCTTTCTGTGTTCCGGGAAACAGCCCCTTCCCAGCACTTCCCATTTTCCAGGAACAACCAGACCCTGACCTTGAGTTAAGTTAGGGGAAGAGGACTTCCAGAGACTACTGCCAACTCAGTTTGCACAGACATTCCTTAAATCTATCTTTTGGCTGTCAAACATTTGGGCTTGTCTACACTTGCTGAGTCCCCCCAGCCTTTGTGGGGGAGACAGTAGGTCTTTGGGAAAAAATGTGAGCATTCACACTGCCATACATGGATACTAGAGGTAGAGGGCTTTTCCCTACTCCAGCTTTGCAACACACACACCCCCACCCACCCTTCAAGGTTGAAAATATGAGTGTGAACAAAAACAGATACAATTGGCTTTGTTTGCCTCCAGGGAAGGTTCCCAAAATGTCCAGGTAAGTAGCCGCTCCAGCCAGTGCTGTGAGCTCTACTGCTTCACCTCCCCGCTCCCGCCGGCCAGATGAACTGAAACTGAGTCCTCACCCACGTGTTTAAATGCCACCTGCCCAGGTAGTGAGCCACTGATGAGAGCTCTGCTTCCTCCCGCCCCACCTGCCAGCTCCCAGAGGTGAGCCAAAACCACCTCCCACCCCTGCCCCCAAATTTTAAAAGCCATTTCCTGTCCTGTGCTTTCAGTGACCATCTGGGCTTGCTGGGTTTCCTGCTAGTTACACAGGCTTGAATTCCTGGCTTTCCCTGTCCTCATGGCTTCTTCCCAGCAGTCTTCTAATGGGGTGGCTATTGCTCAATAACGAGTCCTGGTGGGAGTCATGCTGAGCTGCTTGATCTCCTCAGTATGTGGGGTGAGGAACCTGGATTTTTCCCAGCTACATGAGAAATGGAAGAACAGGGAGACCTACACACTCATTTCACGTTCCCTGCAAGAAAGGGCTCACCAGCGAGATACTGAACAATGCCAAGCCAAAGTCAAGGAGCTTCACCAGGCTTACCACAGGGCTTGGGAAGCAAGCAAATTGCTC
This sequence comes from Carettochelys insculpta, assembly GCF_033958435.1. Classification (NCBI taxonomy): domain Eukaryota; kingdom Metazoa; phylum Chordata; order Testudines; family Carettochelyidae; genus Carettochelys; species Carettochelys insculpta. The sequence goes on from NC_134144.1 coordinate 31,840,643, forward strand.
TGGGGCTGCCCACCACACATGCCATTATTATGGATGGCAGACTCGATGCTGAGTGTGCAGCCCACTGCAGAAGCAAAAAGAGCTCTGTGGATACCTCTCAGTGGGGTTCACACCATAGTCTGGAGCAAGAGGGGCAGCAGGAGGTGGACATGGGTCCCTGCAGCCAACATTTGATTCCAGACTCCCCTCCCTCCCTGTGAGCAGCCAGGAACTGTTTATCAGCCGGGATGAAGTAGAACTAAAGAGACAGCTGGAAACCCCACAGACAAGAGGAACAAACTTCAGGTACATACACCTCACGTGAAAGCATCATGTGGTGAGGGTATTCTGTGGAGAACAGCTTCTGGTAGCTGGCTCAAAACATGAAGGGTGGACCCAGACGGTACCAGAGAAGGACATTTAGGCTGTCAAGGTTGCCACCTGGTCGTCTTCCGTGATATTCCCAAAGGAACTTCTGAGGTACTTTTCAATTTTCTCCCTAAGATTCTATGGGAGTGTGAAAGTCAATCCATCCCTGTGAAAAGATACACTGTCAATTCACTCCTGCAGCTACGATGGTGGCAGCAAGGCAGCACAGCCTGGCAGCACACAGGCATCACTGCCCTCAAGGAGAAGCTGCTACTTTCTCTTGCCCAATTTCACCATGGAAATATCTCCCATAGAGATGGTAGCCTGTGGACAGACGTGTGTGGCATTTTAAAGTGGTTTCTCCGTGTATCTGCTGAATTACTCAGCATTAGCCCCAAATCAAACCCCTTTCATTACCTATTACCCCCAGCAACCATTACCCCTATTTCCCCAGGCCCACCCCTTCCAAAAGCAGGCGTGAATGCTCATCTTTAGGAATCAGACATCTCACCATGGCTTTCACTTTCGAGTGTAGCAGTAAAGCAAACCTTCCCAGGACAATGACGACAACAACAAAAGAAATCAAGCAGTCCTGTAGCACCTTAAAGACTAAGGATTTTATTTACAGTAAACTCACATCCAACATTCTATCACATGGAACACTCAAATAACCAGTATTTTAACCATAAGTAAATTTTAGTTACATTTTCCATAAGTAAGCATAATGAAAGTAAATGCAAATAAATACAGCAAACACAGTAAAAGTCTACAGAGTACAATACCGTGGCTGGTAAATGAAGTACTCTGCATACATTTTTGTTTCTTAACAGCTAGTCTTGTTTTTCCTTTAGTGTTACGCATTGCTAGGTATACCTCTATATTATCCAGAATATTTGAATATACAGCAACCTCCCAGTCCCAGAGCTGCCAGATATGAAAGTGTTTACTACATTAGAGAATGAGTTTTCATGGGTAAGAATCTGATGAAGTGGGTCTTACCAACGGAAACTCATGTGTTAGTCTCTAAGGTGCTACAGGACTGCTTTATTTTTGCGACACTACAGAGTATTAGTGAACGCTTTCTGAGATTAGAAGACTAGGATAGGAGACAATTAACATCTCTTAACAGCAGATGTTTTTAGCCTAATCTCAGAAACAGTTCAGTAAAAAGAAACTAGGTCTCCTCAGATGCTTCATCTTGCATCTCTCAGTATTGAACAGTACACGCAGAAATAATCACATTCTCCAAATACAATAGTACCACATACTCCTACAGCAGAAGAGTGAAGGTATTATTTACTTGCGTAACATGTTCATTTTCAACTCACACAAGTTGCATCACACTGCTGTATTTAAATTACATATAAAAATACACTAAAAAAATTGAAGGAAAAATTAGGATTTTCATAGGTAATTAAAAGATTCCTCCCTCCAAATTTAGTCTAGCTGCCATCCTGCCATGTTTCATCTTTACTTTAAAACAATATCAAATGAGAACAATTTAAGCAAAACACTGGAGAAGAAATTAGACTGAATGTTGTTCCTTATGGATGGCACCAGTTTATTTTTTGACACTCTTGCATAATGTATTTGACACTTACTTAAATAGTCAACTAGACTTTGATCGCTCTGGAAAAATATTTTTAGTCACATGCCCCAAGACTATTAAACTGTTCTGAAGCAGGGACATGTGCCAAAATTGTATTCTTGAGCACAGTGCTACAATACCTGAGTGCCCAGCACTTTTATTTTGTAACTGGCCTTTGAACAGGCAATTTTTTAACTTACTGTCAGACTAAATTTCTCAAATGACACATCTGTAACTTGTTCATTTTGACACATCCCTGGGACAGTTAGCTTCTAAAGTGGTTGTGACTGATTTCCTGACCTGAAACATTTTCTTTGGAAACAATATAACCTGTATCACCAGTCTGTATCCCTCCCAAAATACATCTTGCCACCACTGATGCAGAGGCTCTCTACACTAATATTCCACATGAAGATGGACAACAAGCAGTCAGGAATATCATCCTTGATGTTACCCACGGCTAATCTGGCATCTGACCTCTGTAATTTTGTTCTCAACCACAATTATTTCCAATTTGGGGACAACTTATAACTCCACATTAGTGGCACTGCTATAGGCACCTGCATAGCCCCACAATATGCTAATATATTTATGGCTGACTTGAAAAAACGATTCCTCAGCTCTCATCCCCTATTACCTCTCCTTTACTTATGGGTACATCAATGACATCCTTTATCACTTGGACTCACGGTAAAGAGACTCTAGAAGAATTTCACAGACTAACAATCTGCTCCCCACCTTTAACTTATGCCTTGACCTCTCCACACAAGAGATATATTTCCTGGACACTACAGCACAAATCAATGATGGCTTGATCAATACCACTCTCCACTAGAAACCCACTGACAGATACACTCACCCACATGCTTCAAGCTTCCACCCTGCACATGATGCGATCCATCATTTACAGTCAAGCCCCGACATACAATCACATCTGCTCTGATCCTACTGACAGAGACCGAAAACTATAAGATCTCTACCAAACATTCATAAACCTGAATTACCCACCGGGAGAAGTAAAAAAAACAAGTCAACAGGGCCAGACGAATACCCAGAAACCAACTACTCCAAGATAGGCCCAAAAAACCCAACAACAGAACTCCCCAGTCATTACCTACATCCCCCAACTCAAACCACTGGAATGCATCATTAAAGACCTACAACCTACCCTAAATCACGATGCCACACTCCAGAAGGCCATAGGTGACAGGACTGTTCTTTGGTATAGACAACCTCCCAACCTTATGAGGATTCTCACTAGCAACCACAGGCTATACCAAAATACTACTAATCCTGGAACTCTTCCTTGCAACAAACCTTCTTGTCAATTTTGTCCACGTATCTATTCTGGAGATACCATCACTGGACCTAATCACATTAATTACAGAATCCCGGGCACGCGCTACTGTTCCTCATCTAACATCATATATGCCATCACATGCCAACAATGCCAGCACACCATGTATACAGGACAGACTGCAAATGCTCTTTGACAAAGAATGGATGTGCATAGAACAGACATCAAAAAAATCTCCAAATACACAAACCTGTCAGCCAGCATTTTAATGCAGTGGGCCATTCTGTTAAAGACCTGCAAGTTCATGTTGTACTGAAAAGGGACTTTAACAACTGTCTACAGAAGTATCAGAGGTAGCCGAGTCAGTCTGTATCTTCAAAAGCAACAAGAAGTCCTGTGGCACCTTGTAGACTAACAGATACTTTGGAGCATAAACTTCTGTGGGCAAAGACAAGCTCTGTCAGATGGGGAATGCTCAGAACTAAGATTCATATTCAAATTCAATACATTAACAGATGGTCTGAACAGGAAGAGCAATTACCTGACCCATTATAAGGATTCTTTTACATACTTTGATGTTTTATCTAACTCAGCTTCCCCCAACCCACACCTCTGCCCACACGTCCTTCTGCTCTTCTGATTTGCCAACCTTGATAATTTTTGGGCCTCTGTGCTTTATATATCGTGTCTGTTCTGGTATGACTATGATCTGAAGAAGTGGGTCTGTCCCACAAAAGCTCATCGCCTAATAAATTATTTTGTTAGTTTTTAAAGTGCTACATGACTGTTTTTTTGTTTTGACAGAATACAGACTAACACAGCTCTCTCTGTCACATTTCGGGAGTGAAGCTATGGATCTTGTGCTTGGAGCTACAGGGATCTGGTGAGCACTATGTTTGACTTGTCCTTTGTTTGTGAAGACTGTGTGACTGGGCTGCGAACCCACATACAAATCATGTGACAGGTCTGTTTGTGTATTGGTAGAGGCCATTTGGCTGGAACCTTTGGATCTTTGTGGGAAAACAGTATTTAAAATGTTAGTAGTTATCTAATAGCAAGGAGTAGAGCTGAACAGCACATAGTTGTGTTACTCTTTTCAAATCATCCTAAATCAGTCAAAAACTCAGGACCTTGCAGGTTGTTACAGAAAAACACATGGTAACAGAGTCAGCTGTTTCTTTGATGTAATCCTGTTTTACATATCATCACATTTAATAGCACATGTAGGTTTGCGAGTTACTGAGAACTCAGTATCACAGGATCATAAATGCATGTGTATCAGTGGATTAAAGTCAATATGAAGTGCTGGTGGAGAACTGTTACGGATGAGCAAATCAAACGAGAAAACCAAACTCATTACTCTTTAATTAATTGTCTGTAGCGTGTGTAAAGAAAATGCTGGCACTGAGTCTTCAATTTGGGACACATAGGTTCGAGATCTCATGCAGCCAGTAATAAATCACTAGCTTCTAAGAGCTGCAGATACTTTTCCAATACAAATTAGTATTCCACCCACCATGACAATTGTGTACACTTTTATGATGGATAAAGATGAATAAAGCATCAAACTGGAGGACTATGCTGTTCAGGGACCAGTAACCAGGATATGATCACTCAATACAGGCAAACAAGACAGTCCTAACCAATAACATACACATTTAGGCTGCATCTACAGTATGAGATAAAAATCAAATTTAAAAGGTGTTAGTTCAATATTAAAACACTCTTCACTGTAAATACCATTCACCTGAATTAATGAGCCCTAATACTGATAACAGAATGTTGATATTATTATATGGCCCCTTTTCATCTCAAGAGATGGTGGCTAGCATCTATGGGCATTGTTTCAGTCTGCAGCTTCTCTCACGGCTTATCCATCCAATATTAGATTTGCACAGTCAATTGCAATAATTGCGTATCAGCCTATTTCCAAATTCCTGGTCTAAGAGTTTTTCCTTCTAAGACAAAGTTATTTTGCGTGGCTTGCACATATACTGTCAATGGATGATGTGCCATGTCGTAGCAATTGTCGCTGGGTATTGTGATCTGATGGAGATTCCCAGGATTATGGATTGATGCTGAATTTTTCATGATGTTTTGGCATGTATACTTGAATCTTAGCTTTAGTCTCTCTTGTTCTCAGTCCACATGACTGTTCACTGAAGAGGATTTTTTTTTTTTTTGGGAAAGACGTTTGACACCCATTCTTCTCATGTTACCAAGCCATCATAGTCTTCTGCTGTTGAGGATTGCTATGAGGCTGGACATGCCAGATCTTGACAGGACATCTGCATTTGAATCTTTATCTTGCCAGTTGATATTCATAGTTCTGAGGAGGCAGCAAAGATGGAAGCTGTTCAGTTTTTTCTCCTGGTTCAAGTAGGTGGTCCACGTCTCCAATCTATACAGCAGGATACTCAATACATATGCCTGGTACAGTCATATCTTTGTTTTCACTGTCAGCTTAGGATTGTTCCATGCTCGTTCCCTAAATCTGCCAAAAATACAAGCTGCCTTCCTGATTCTGATGTTCAGGTCTTTGTCCATGGATGGGTTTGTGGTGACAGTAGATCCAAGGTAACAGAATTGTTGAACCACATCTAATAGGCTGTTATCCAGAATGAGATTGGGTCGCTGAGGTATACCTTGAGTGAATACAACGGTTTTCTTCATGCTTATGTCAAGGGAAAACAACTTGCAGGCTCTGGACAGAGAATCCATCAGTGACTGTATTGTGCCTTCATTATGAGCGAAGAGAGCTGCATCATCTGCAAAGAGGAGTTCCCTGAGGAGGACTTTCTTGAGCTTAGTTTTGGCCTTGAGTATTGCCAGGTTGTAGAGAAATACATCGCTATGCGAGTTTTAAAATGTGCAATTTACTGGAACTGAGAAGAATATGACAAAGAGGATAGGGGCAAGAATGCACCCTTGTTTGACTTTGCTGTTCATTGCAAACGGTTCCGATGCATATCCATCATATCCAACATCATCCATTGTTGCTTTCATGTTTTCATGAGTAGGGCTGGTGGGCAGTCAATCTTAGTTAATGCTCTGTATAGTCCTGACCTACAGACTGTGTCAAAATGCCTTTAAGTCCACAAATGCTATGAATAACGGCTCTCTTTTACTCTGCATTTTCCCTGTAGTTATTGATGTGAGAAAATCACATGCATTGTTGACCTGCCAGCCCTGAAGCCACATTGTGTTTCTAGGTAGACTCGACCTGTGAGTTTTAGCAGACGTTTGAGAATGACATGGGCAAATGCTTTTCCTGTAATGCTCAATAACAAAAAGCCTCTGTTGTTGCAGTCACTCTTGTCACTTTTGTTTTTATAGAGAATTATTATGTTTGCATCCTACATGTCACGTGGGACATCCCCTTCCTCGATGATTTACTCCTAAAACGTTGGAAAGCAGGTGAAGAGAACAGCCTTGTTTGCCTTAAGGACTTCAAATGGGAGTCTGTCATTTCCTAGTGCTTTTCCATTGGAGACAGCATGAAGAGCTTGAGAAAGTTCCTCCTCCATAGGCTTTGCATCTACCTCAGACATTTCTGGAAGAATTGGGATGATGTTGTCAAATTCAGGTTGTATTGTGCACTTGTGGGAATAAAGACTTAAGTAGTGTTCCACCCATCTGGACTTCAGCAGCTTTTTGTCTGTCATCACCTGTCCATTTAAATGCTTCGGTGGGGCAACTATAGTAATGTTTGGCCTGAGAGCTTTCTTCAATCCATCATACATGGTTTTCAGGTCACTCAAATCAGGTGTGCCAGAGCAGATCCCAAAAAAGGCGCCATATTACTGGACGGGTATAATGTCAATTTCGAATTTAAAATTTTGAATAAAGGCTAGTGTGGAAACGCCATTTCTTAAATTCAAATTTCTTTGCCTCACGAAGTGTCCCATATGTATCCCACAAAGCTACATGGTGATCCTTCATGTACGGCCACTTCCTTCTTGGCTGCTCTCCATCCAGGTGCATAGGAAGAAGGTCACAGGAAGCCTGTGACTTTTTGATTGAATTAGAGTTTGAATTCTGCAGTGCCCAGGCCTGCAAATATAAAGGTCCAGACGTGCAGCTGACATAACTGGGTGGGGGTGGACAGGGCTAATAGCACAGCTGCCTGCCACTACACCATCATTTGCAGAGGGCACACGGCACAGGAGACTCAGGTGGATTTGGGGGAGGTCTGAATTCTGTTACTGGGTGCTCTGAATTCTGCAATTCTAACATGAAACACCCACAAGTAACAGGGGCTCAGGCACTGTGTTATAGGTACCCACAATGCGCTGCTCATGCTGTCGAATTTGCATAGGACAACAAGGATGCAGAAACTCAACAGGGAAAAACAATGGGTTGAATTTCAGGGAGGTTTGTGGACACAAATTCAAATTCATAAGAACGAGGATAAAAACTGAGTTTATTTAAAATGAAATTTCTCTTTTAGTGTAGACGTAGCCTCAGTGTTGCAGAAGAGTTAATTTCCAAAAGTTTGAGCTAAACTTATTGTGGTGGGGGGAGGGGGGGAAAAAAAAAAACATACGCAGCAAAAGAACTGGGACAGTTAACAACAGTAATTTATTAGGTGGCCTACAAGCCAGAAGTTCACAATCAAGAATGAAGACAGTTTAGGTTAAAAGTCCATCCTTTAGTGGCGAAGTAAAGGCAGCAATTAAAAGCAGTGAATGAATGACTGACTGACTGACTTAAAGAAAAAGATATGGAAAATATGGGAAATAAAGCATTTGAATAAATTTCACAATCACCACACACTGGTATCTCCTTTCCCATCTGCTTGTTGCAGCCTTTCCCACATGGTTTCAGCATCACTTTGGCTGGAGTGTGCAGTTCCACACAGATTTGAGAAGTAAGTCAAGTCTGATTGACACTGTGACCCAGTGACCAAGGTCATAAACACCAATCAAATCTAATCCTCTGATTCCATCTACAGCAAGACAGACACACCAAATCTGACAGGTGTTGCAGTCACAGAAACCAAGTCAGACTATTCAAAGCAAAGAGCCAGAACTATGGAATGAGCTCACCACATAACTCCCTGCTCTACATGAGATCAAGCCCACTCTTCCTCTTTTCATGGCACATCCTTATTGCCCCACATCTCTTCTACAACATTTACTGAAATTTTCCCAGAGAAAAGTTGTGCCTTTAACAGTGACCCGTGCCTCTTACTTATATTTCCAGTTAATTTTGAGCAGAGAAAAATTCAAAAGTTTGATTCTCAGCTACTTTATTTCCTGCTAGTTCCACGTCTGGTAAAAAGAAAGTTGAAAGAAAACCAGAGGCACTAAAATGCCTCTATCCAGTATTACTAGAATGACTTTTATAGTAGTTTGGTCAGATTATGATGAAGTTTCCAAAAAGAATCTTGTTTTTCATACCTTGCCCTTGCAAGAAGAATTCAGAACAACATATAAAGAACCAGCTCCAGTCTCATGGGAAGAAGAGTCAAAAGAAAAGCTATTAATGCCAAAAGCCCACTGTTTATGAAAACAAGTTTCCTCTCGACTGGGCAATATGGTATATCTACATCAGGTGGAAACTTCAAGTCACTCTTAAATGGACAGTGAAAATTCCATACAAAGAAACAAAACTGAAGCTTTTACACAATGCAACTTACATTGCACAAGGCTGTAACTAAGCCACTTCCCTGAAGATACAAGTTATGCTGACCTAAGTGTTGGCATGGACAGCACTACCATAGCAGCTGAAGAGGTGGTTATATTACACGGATGATTAAGCACTCTCCAGTCAGCACAGAATGTCTTCAATGGACAACCTGTGGAACCTCCCAGAAAATGCTGTGAAGACTAAGGCTATGCCTACACTTCTGGGATTAGATTTTGCGCGCCTGGTAGAGATGTGCAAAAACCAAACTGTTTGGGGTCTGCAGTTGACCCCTGTTCTCCTTGCTATTGGGAGGAGTAAGGGAAACTGTGGACCTCCCTTTGTGTGGATGGCCAGGTAAGTCAATTGCAGATAAGTATGCTAACTACACAAGAGCCAGAGCTAAAACTGAGTATCTGCAATCCATTTACCTGCCAATAACAGGTAACGATAAATATTTGTCCTGTTAATTCCCTCTGCGGCACCTGTCCGTGGCATCAGCCCCTATCAGATGTCAAGATACTGGGCTAAATGGCTCTTTGGTCTGACCCACCATGGCCATTCTTATGGTCTTACAGGCTGCAGCTGTGCCGCTATGGGACTGCTAGTGCAGAACAGTTTAAATGTTTTTCCACAGATATTGCACTTTCCCCCGGATACAGACGTTTTACCAACACTGGCAAAAGGAAGAGTCCTGCTTAAAGTGATAAACGCTCAGGTTCTTCACTGAATAGCCAAACAAGCCTTCCACTTACCAGCTGAACACGGGTGAGGGAGAGAAAACCGGGCCCTTCGATTGCCTGCAGCCCAAGCCCCACCAGGCAGGAGAACTCCTTAGAGCTCCTTCGTTCAATCTGGGATTATCCCCAACCATGGGGGCACTTGCCGCGCCTCTGGTTAACCCGACACCCGCTCACCACCACCCCGGCGCCACCGCGCTTGACTCCCTCGCCCCGCACATGGCCATGTAATTCGGCGCTCACCGCGCTACAGCTCCCACGCAGCCTCCACCGCCAGCCGGCGACAAAGGTGCCCCACACCCCCCGCGGGCAGGGCTGGGGCAGAAGCAGCGGCCCCGACACGGGAGCGGATCCGCAGGCCGCCCCGCTCCCCTCAGCCCGGCTCCCGCAGGGCCCAGCCGGTCCCTCCCCGCTCACCGCTTCTTAGGGATGGAGGGCAGGACCGGCCGCTCAGCGGCGCCCTGCGCCCTGCACTGGTTAGCGGAGAGGCGCCGCCCCGCTTCGTGCGCCGGGCCCGCCGGCGAGCCTTGCAGGTGGCCCGAGAGGATGCGCAGCCTCCGCTGGGCGGAGGACTCAGACCCAGAGCCGCCTCTGGCTGCCGCAGCCGCCATCGCACTTCCGCGTTGCGCCGCCGGGTGAGAGGTCACACGCTGGTCGGGGGCGGGGGCGGGGGCACGCAGAGAGCGCTTATTGGTGCTCCCGGCATGCACCACGCTCCCGGCACGCCCCGCGGCAGAGACAGGACCCCGCCTCGCGCCTGAGCGCGGCCTCGACCAATCGCTGCGTTCCAGCGCTGTCTCAGTCTGCGGGGCGTGTCCTACCGCGGCGCTCGGCCAGGCGCCTGTGCTCCGGGAAGTGTGCGGGTGCCGGCTCGGATGCAGGCGCTGAGTGTATCCTTACAGGCACTGGGAGAGGCAGCAGCCGGGCGTCAGAGGGTTTCTATGGCCGAGAGGACTCGGGGCGTGGGTCAGTGGCGCTCAGTGCCCCGCCACACCCATTGTTCCTGCCTCTGGGCTGGGACCGCAGGGGACGTCACAAGCCCTGAAATGGGCGGTGGTTTTCAAATCTCAGCCGGTGTAAACCGATCCCGGGGATGTGGGGAGCCAGAGCGAGACTTGCAGTGCTGCCCCTTTACCACTGCGCCGCGGGGCTGGGGACTAGCAACTCTTAGGCTAGGTGTACACAAGGCGCCCCCCCCCCACCTTCCGAAAGGGGGATGCTACTGAGACACTTAAGGACATGCTAATGAGGTGCTACAATTAATATGCAATACCTAATTAGCATAGCTGCAGCACTTCAAAGTGCCGCTTTTGATCTACACCGCATAAGCATAAGGGCAGGTGCCCAAGATTCAAAAGTGCTGCTTTCGGAATGCCTGCCACCCACATCGATGGGGGCCTTTCGAAAAGCCCCTGACCGTGAAAGCCCCTTCTTAAACCAAAGAGGAAGAAAGTGCTTTTGAAGTTGAGGGTCTTTTCGAAAGGCCTTGGTCTACACAGGTGTTGTGCATTCCAAAAGCAGTACTTTCAAATTGCGCACAGCCACCATTATGCTAATGAGGCACTTTATATTCATGTCAGTGCCTCATTAGCATCTTCCAAACTCCCTCATTAATGTGCCCCCTCCAAAAGGGGCAGGGGGGGCTAGTGTAGAAACAGCCTATATGTTTTCCAGTTTGACATGGAATCATTGGATTGGCCCAGTCACAAGCCAACTGAATTGAGTTTGAATAAATTCTGATTAATATAAAATGGGGACAAGACTGGGCCTAGAACTTCTACTGAAATAAATATGAGCAGGATAGGGTCCACACTTGTCTACAACAACTTTTTATTTATTGCAGCAGTAGAACTTCAGTTTTTTAGACAAAGCTGGTACATCAGTTTTCAAGGGGACTTAACTTAGTTAAAGTTAGGAATGATTTGTAAAATTACATGACGTAAAAAGAGAAATAAATGTTAGGCAGAATCAGGATTGCTTGTTTCTGTTAAGTTTAAAAAACTTTGTTTTGGAGTTACCGGTGGTTCTTAAAAAATTCTGTGTTTTGTTCAATTAGTAATTTTCAGGCCAAATCAATTTTTCATCCAAACCTGTAAGTCTTTATAAAGGAAGCCAATTGCAATTGCAGGTGGGGGAGGGCTGTCAACTTTCCATAATACTGAAAGTAACTACTTGAAGTGTGTCCTGAGCATAGGATATACAGTTTTTTATAAACTAAATTAGTTACATGAATTAGGGGGAAAAAAGCTGAATTAACATATAATCAGATTGCTTAATACTTAGCATGCTAGGCCAATAGGACTGGGCAGTTTCAAGAAAGTCACATTCATCACACAAATCATGGGATGATAACTGTCAGGATTGAAAACACCATGGCTGTGTCTACACGCACACAAATCTTCGAAATCGCCATGTTTCGAAGATTACTAATGAGGCGCTGAATTGAATATTCAGCGCCTCATTAGCATAAGGACGCTTCCAGCCGTGGTGCTTCGAAAGCATGCGGCTACACGGGGCTCCTTTTTGAAAGGACCCTCACCTTTCAAAATCCCCTTATCCCGATCACTGATCGGGATAAGGGGATTTAGAAAGGTGCGGCGTCCTTTCGAAAAGGAGACCCGTGTAGCCGCACCAAGCCGTGCGCTTTTGAAAGCAGTGCTTTCGAAGTATCCTAATGCTAATGAGGCGCTGAATATTCAGTTCAGTGCCTCATTAGTAATCTTCGAAATATGGCTATTTTGAAGATTTGTGCACGTGTAGACACAGCCCATGAGTCCTTTACTTTATTAAGAACGTCTACTGAATTGCTGCCTGTATTCCACAATTATTTTTAAAAGATTAGTCTCAAATGAGAACATAGTTACAAATAAACAAGCCCAGGTGGATTAAAATCCAATTCAAATGTCCAAATGTTTTTCAACAGGGTCTTGGAGTTAAATAGAAAAGAACAGAGAAGTTACCGTAGTAACGATGGTTCTTCGAGATGTGTCCCCGTGGGTGCTCCACGATAGGTGTCGGGCTCGCCCCGGCGCCGCAGATCAGATCTTTCCAGCAGTTTCTGCCCGACCACGCATGCACCGGTGTGCGCCGCTCCCTTGTGTGCTCCCAGCCACGTGCGCGATCCGGTCCCCGCCAGTTCCTTGACCAACCGCGTTGGATGCTCCTGAAAAACACCAAACAGAGATCCGAAGCGGGGAGGATGGGCGGGTGGTGGAGCACCCATGGGGACACATCTCGAAGAACCATCGTTACTACGGTGAGTAACTTCTCTTTCTTCCTTGAGTGTCCCCGTGGGTGCTCCACGATAGGTGACTACCCAGCAGTAACCCAAGAAGGAGATGGGTAATCGATTTATGTGCAGCTTGCCCCCAAAAGGGCCGCTGTCGAGAGGCAGGTATCCTCTTGGAATACCCGGTGTAGGGCATAATGCTTGGCGAAGATGTCATAGGATGACCAGGTTGTCGCTCTGCAGATGTCTTTTAGCATGATGCCCTTGAAAAAGGCTGTTGATGCCGCCACTGCCCTGGTGGAGTGAGCCCAAGGTGGGGCCAGTAAAGGAGTTTTTCGAAGTTCGTAGCACATCTTTATGGAGGACACAATGTGCTTCGAGATTCTCTGTGAAGAGAGACCCTCTCCTTTTGACCTGGGAGCAAGAGAGACTCGGAGTCTGTCCGTTTTCCAGAAGGACTTGGTCCTGTCTATGTAGAAGGCCAACGCCCTCCTCACGTCCAGGAGGTGCAGGCGTGCCTCCTTGCTGGAGCTATGAGGCTTTGGGTAAAACGAGGGTAAAACTATAGGTTCGTTAAGATGGAACTCTGAAGAAACTTTCGGAACGAAGGCTGGGTGCAGCCGTAAGGTTACCGCCTCCTTTGAGAATACTGTGCAGGGCGGCGTTGCCATAACTGCTGCGAGCTCACTCACCCTGCGAGCTGACGTGATTGCAAGAAGGAAGGTTGTCTTTATCGTAAGGAGACGAAGGGAAACTGTGGCTAAGGGTTCAAACGGTGGTCCCGTTAGCACGCTGAGCACCAGGTCCAAGCTCCACGATGGTGGAAGCGGTTTCCGAGGGGGGAACAAGTTTACCAGCCCCTTCAGGAACCTGGTAACAATAGGATGGGCAAACACCATGGGCCCTTCCTCTTCATGCTGAAACGCCGATATAGCGGCGAGATGGACCTTCAACGAGGAGAGGGAGAGCCTGCCTCTCTTGAGGTCCAGTAAGTATTCTAGTATTACAGGTATAGGCACCTCAAGGGGAGCTAACTGCTTGGTGGAACACCATGCAGTGAATCGAGTCCATTTCTGCTTGTAGGTCTTCCTGGTGGAGATCCTTCGGCTACTTTCCAGGACTTGTTGTACTCCCTCCGTACATGTACTTTCTAGGGAGCTGAGCCATGGATTAACCATGCTTGTAGGCGCAGGCCTCAGGGGTGTGGATGCACTATGGACCCCTGGGCCTGCGTGAGCAGGTCTGGTGCCACCGGAAGGGGAAGCGGTGGGCGATCCAACATGCGGAGAAGCAAGGGGAACCATTGCTGTCGATCCCATGTGGGGACCACTAGGATCATGCGGGCTCTCTCCCTCCTGGCTTTCTGCAGGACCTTGTGGATGAGCACTGTGGGGGGAAACGCGTAAAGCAGGGGGCCCTTCCACGAAATCACGAACGCATCCCCCAAGGACCCCCGCCCCAGTCCTGCCTTGGAGCAGTATTGGGGGCACTTCTTGTTGTGCTGAGGGGCAAACAAGTCTATCTGGGGAAATCCCCATGCATGAAAGATCGGTCGGAGCAGATCGGAGCAGATCTGCCACTCGTGTGTGAGTGCGAAGCGTCTGCTCAGCTGGTCTGCCTTCACGTTGTGAGCGCCTGGTAAGTACGAGGCTTTCAACGTTATATTGTTGGCGATGCACCAGTTCCACAGCCGGACTGCTTCTGCACATAAGGCACGGGATCGAGCTCCGCCTTGTCAATTTATGTAAAACATGGTGGAGGTATTGTCTGTATTGATCCCGACTACCTTGCCTTGTATGTGGCCTCAAAAGTGTTTGCAGGCATTGAACACTGCTCTGAGCTCCAGTATATTTCTATGCAGTGACTGTTCCGTAGGGGACTACAGTCCTTGCATCACCTTTTCGCCAATGTGTGCTCCCCACCCTATGTGGGAGGCGTCGGTGGTGAGAAAAATAGAGATTTGTGGTTGGTGAAAGGGTACCCCTGTTAGCATGTTCTTGGGGTTTACCCACCGTTGCAGGTATCTGTGCACCTCTGTCGTGGGCGACACCACCCTGCGGACGGTGTAGGATGCCGGCTTGTAGACGCTTGCCAGCCAATGTTGTAGGTTGCGCATATGCAATCTGGCGTTCTGTACCACGAACGTTGCTGCTGCCATGTGGCCTAGCAGCTGCAAGCACGTTAAAACCGGCACCGTGGGGCTGTATGTAATGACTTGTACCAGGGAACCAATGGCGCGAAAGCGAGCGTCGGGTAGATAAACCCTTGCTGTGATAGAATTTATGCGTGCCCCTATGAACTCTATGTCCTGTGTGGGGTCGATCTTTGACTTCGCAAGGTTGATGACCAGGCCCAGTGAAGAAAACGTGTTTGCTGTTACGCGTATCATGCGTAGTACCTCTGCCTTCGAGGCCCCTTTCAGTAGGCAGTCGTCCAGATATGGGAATATAAATAGCCCCTGTCTGTGCAGGTAGGCTGACACCACTGCCAGGGTCTTGGTAAAGACTCTGGGGGCCGAGGAGAGGCCGAACGGCAGAACCTTGTATTGGAAATATTCTTTGCCGACCATAAACCGGAGAAAACGTCTGTGAGCTGGTGGATTGTTATATGAAAATACGCATCTTGTAAGTCGAGGGCTGCAAACCAATCTCCATCATCCAGTGCCGTGAGTATAGAGGCGACTGTGATCATCCGAAAGCGTTGTTTGCGCAAGTACCGGCTGAGGCCTCGAAGATCTAAGATGGGTCTCCAGCCTCCTGTTTTCTTCTCTGTGAGGAAGTATCGTGAATAAAACCCTTTCCCCTGGAGTCGCTCTGGCACTCTTTCCACCGCCCCTATAAGCATCAGGTGGTCCACCTTGTGCTTGAGTTTCGCCTCGTGGGAGGCATCCCTGAGATGAGGCCTGGGCGGAGGTCTTGGCGGTGGGAGCGACTGAAAGGGGATCACATAACCCGTGGCTATGATCTCTAGTACCCATTTGTCTGTGGTGATCTTTTGCCATTGTGAGTGGAACAGTCGGAGGCGATGATGGAACATTAATTGTGGATGACATTGCGCGATGGTAGTAATAGTGCAGCCCTCGACCTGTCCATCAAACTTGTTGCCTTTGGGCCTGCCCCAAGGATGCACGGCCTTGTTGGGAACGTCGCTTAGGAGTTCTATACTGTTGTTGCTGTTGATGCCGCCCTTGGTCGTAGCCCCGTTGGTACTGAGCACGCTGAGGTTGGTACGGGTATCGCCTTTGTTGAGGGTAATACTTTTTCTTTCTGTATGGAAGGATATAAATACCCAGGGTTCTGAATGTGGCTCTTGAGTCTTTACTGGAATGAAGGACCGAATCAGTTGACTCTGCAAACAACTTCTGCGTGTCGAAAGGGAGATCGACAATTTTTGCCTGCAGATCCCTCGGAATACCCGATGTCTGGAGCCAGGATTCCCTGCGCATGACCACTGCCGTAGCTGTTGAGCGTGCCGCCGTGTCTGCTATGTCCAGGGTGATCTGGACTCCTGTCCTCGAAGCTGCATAGCCCTCTTGCACGATGGCCTTCAGCACCGGCTTCTTATCTTTTGGAAGTGAATCCATGAGAGAAGTAAGCCTGGAGTAATTGTCGAAATTGTGGTTCGCTAGATGTGCTGCATAATTTGCCATTCTCAGCAGCAGGGTGGAGGAGGAGTAGACCTTTCTGCCAAATAGCTCTAGCTTCTTGGCATCTCTATCTGTTCCCCCCGCTTTGTACTGGGAAGTCTTCGATCTCTGCTGAGACGATTCTACCACCAGAGAATTTGGTTGTGGGTGACTAAACAGGAACTCCATGCCCTTCGCCGGGACGAAGTATTTCTTATCCGCTCTCTTGTTTATAGGTGGAGCGGAAGCCGGGGTCTGCCATATGGTGGTAGCAGACTCCATGGTTGCTTCGTCGAGCGGGATAGCGATTTTGGATGAGGCCGGAGGCCTCAGGTTTTTGAGGAGCTTGTGGTGCTTCTCCTGCACCTCTGCTGTTTGGATGCCTTGCGTGAAAGCCACCCTTTTAAACAGCTCCTGAAACTGTTTGAAGTCGTCCGGGGGGGCAACATCCCTGGGGGCCGTAACCTCGTTGGGGGAGGAAAAGGAGGAACCACTAGGGTAGACCTCCCTTGAACTCTCAGGGTCCTGCTGCCGGTGGTACACCCTCTCACTGGAGGCTTGCGAGGGAAAATCTCGGGGTTCCAAAATCAACTCCCCCTGAGACAGCTGTGTTTCCGTCCCTGTCCATGAGTGCCTGCAGGGGTACTGGACGGTCGAGGGGGACCTGCCCCTGGGTGTATGCCTGTGGTGCGTATGCCCAGCGTGATAAGGACGACCGTGGCAGCACGGGCACAGTTCCTGTGATGGAGACTTGGACCACTCTCGAGGTGCATACCCCCAATGTCTGGGGGAGCGAGATCGTCTGGATGACTGAGACAATGGTGAAACTGGTTTGTGATAGTACTCCAGAGGGTCAAATCCCAGAAAAGGTGAGGGTGGCCCGAGCCATGGTGATGCTGGTTGGAGGAACGGAGAAGGAGGCTCTGGGTAGGCTGGGGGAGACCCATGTCTCCTGGTTGGTGTTCGCAGCACAAGGGGAGGACTTGTTGAGAGCAGCCCTGCAGTCCTGTCCAGAGAAGGGCTGCGGTGCTGGGTTTTCGCTGCTGCCTTTCCCCTCCCCTGCGGGGCTGGCTCCGCCCCTTCCCATGCCGGGGATCTCGGCCCTGCTGTCGGCGCCGCACTCGGCACGCTCATCTGCGGTGCCATGTGGGTGGTCTCCTCCGGTGCCTGCAGGCTGCGTGCCTGTTGGCCCTGCACCGTTGGCGCCGTGGGGGTCTGTGCCGCCAGTTCTGGCGCTTGCCTGGCCGCCGCTCTGAACGCTGCACAGGCCGGCTGCTTAGTAATCGGAGGCTCAGCCTCTGCCACGTGCGCTGCCGCTTGCTTGTGACTGCGGCTGGGGGCTGTGTGCTACGCCCATCCCGCTCTCTGTGACCACCGGCAGGGATTGGGCTGGAGAGAGCTTCCTCCGTTTCTGCACCGAGGGGGTGAGGGACTCCGCCTTCCTTTTATGGAGCCCTGTGGGTCCCTCTGGTTGAGGCCTCTCCGGCACGTCTGGCTGGAGGGCCTTATCAAACAGCAGCATTTTCAGCCGCATTTCTCTATCCTTTCTGGCTCTGGCCGTGAGCTTTGCACAAAAGGAGCATTTCTGGGTGACGTGTGATTCCCCCAAGCACCTAATACATTGACTGTGCCCATCAGAGGCCGGCATAGCTTCGCGGCACGACTCACACTTCTTGAATCCTGAAGAGGACATTGCGGTGAGTCTTTGAGCTGTTAATAGGGTACTTAGCACCTTCTCTGTGCCTGTTCCCCTCTCATGGACCCCAGCCTGCCGCGGCAGGAGGCCTACTGGCCTTCACGTCCCCGGGTTGCCTCCACTCCTCCTTCTCGTTTACTAAGACTTTCTTACTTTTTTTTTTATATATCTATATCTATATCTATATCTATCTATCTATATATATATATATATATATTTTTGCAATAAAGAAACAAACAAACAATCTAACTAAGAACTCTGAAAAGAAAACTCTAAAACTCTGAAAAACTCTAAATACGCTGACTCTGGCCACAGCCTGAGCAGATTCCGTCTGCAGCCGATGGCGGTTAAGAGGGAACTGGCGGGGACCGGATCGTGCATGTGGCCGGGAGCGCGCAAGGGAGCGGTGCGCACCGGCACATGCACAGTCCGGCAGAAACTGCTGGAAAGATCCAATCTGCGGCGCCGGGGCGAGCCCGACACCTATCGTGGAGCACCCATGGGGACACTCGAGGAAGAACCCAGGTTCTCCATAGCTGAGGATTTCAAGTACAAAGAACTGTAGCTAAGAATTGTCAGTTTCTCCACCTCTCTGAGTGCATGATGTGAGCACAGACAAGTTGTGTTTTCCGAAGTAGTGCTGGGACTTCACTGTGATTTCCCAGGCAAGATTTTTAAATTATGCCAAGCATACTTTGCAAGTCTTTCATCTGATTGATCTGATGAGTTATTCTTTGCTGGAGTCTATCTGTGTATAAGCAGTATATAATTCCAGAACTGCATTTATTGATTCCTAGTTCTGGTAGTCCTAGATAAAAGAAGGAAGAAGATGCCGGTAGGGTGCTGATTTATCCACAGCCCACCTACTGCTTCACTTGGCACTCTTGCTTATTTCTGAGAGATAAAACTACCAAAAAAAAATCACAATAGTTCCTCAAACCTGGGCTGTTAACACCCAAAAGATTTTCCTTTTGTCTCTCTCTCTCAATTCCTCCTGCTTCAGAGCCAATTGCAACATTCTTCTATATAGGGCCATCCCTGGGGTGCTGGGACAACCCGGATACCATAGGTACCACCCTGCCTCCACTCCACCCCTTCCCTCAAGTCCCACCTCTGCTCCCATCCCACTCCTTCCTCTCCATGCTCTGCTCTCTCCTATTGGGTCAGTACCAGTGGAGTGGTTTTATAAAGAAAAAGTTTATGTTTGCCCTCTTCATCAATGAAAAAGACATGTACAGTGCTTAACCACCCCTCCTCCCCGGTAACAATTTATACTGGGCTTGTAAAGTGAGCCGGTGTGGCCTCCTGCTCATATTGGAGATACTAGGGGGAAGGTGGGCAGGCGTAGCCTGCCCACGGCTAAAAGGCCCCTCTCACAGCGAGGGGGGGGCCCACGAAAAACACCCAGTCACCAAATAGATGCGGGGGACAACAAAGGAAAAAAACAGGGACGGGAGTGAGGGTCAAAGGTTTAAAATAAGGGAGCTGGAAGGGGATACCGAGCAGAGGACCCAGGACAGCGCCCACCGCTCCTCGAAGGTGTCCAGGGAGTTGGTGGACTCCGCCCAGAGGAACTCCGCTCGGATTCTTGAGCGAAGGGAGGAATGGAAGTAGGCCCCACAGTCGCAGGCCGCCCCCTCTGCCAGCCTCCTCTCCCTGGTCTTGTAAATGGCCATTTTGGCCATGGCCAGGAGGAGGCAGACAAGGAGGTCCCGCGACTTTGTGGGGCCGCGGATTGGGTGTGACAGTATGAGGAGATGCAGGGAAAAGGGCAGCCAGAACCTCAAGAGGAGGTTCTGGAGGAGCCGGAAGAGGGGCTGCAGCCTGGCGCACTCGACGTAGATGTGCGCCAGGTTCTCCCTCATGCCGCAGAAGGTGCAGGTGTCTGGGATGGGGGTGAACCGCGCCAGGTACACGCCCGTGCTCACCGCTCCATGGAGGATTCTCCAGCTGATATCCCTGGCGGGCCGCGGAACCAAGGTGGGGTAAAGGCTGGCGCACCGGGGCTCCCCACCCTCCGACGGTGGCAAGAGGTCCCGCCATTTCTGGTCGGGGCGGGAAACGAGGGTGGGGAAGTGGAGCGTGTGAAGCATGAGCGAGTACAGAAGATGTCTGGGTGCGGTTCGGAAGGGGACTGGCTGCAAGGTATGCAGCCGGCTGAGGTGGTGGTGGGGAGGGGGGCGGGCAGGATCGCGAAGCCGGGGGCCCACGGAGAGGTCCGGAGGGCTAGGAGAGAGAGGGGGGCGGGGTGCACCCTCTCGCAGGACCCGAGCGAGGTAAACATGAGCAGTGGGCGGCAGGGCGGCCTTCACCTCCTCGAGTACGCGACGGGGGGAGCGTAGGTTGGAGAGCCCCATGCGCTGGGCGAGCGCCGGGACCTCCATCCAGTCCCCCCGGTCGTAGTCCAGGAGGTCTCCAACCCTGGTAATTCTACCTAGGACCAACCTCCGGCGCACCTCGGGAGACTCCACCACCTGCACACGAAGGTGGGGGTTGTGTAGCAGGGGCTCCGCGAGGAGATCTTCCCCCGCGGTGGCCCCTAAGGACCTGGAGGCTGCGAGCAGCCGCCAAGTGCGGAGGAGGTCCTGGTAGAAGGCCGGCAGCTCCGAGATGCCTCGCGGACGGTCTCTCCAGGATAAATAAAGGAGCTGGCGGTCGTATCGGAGCCCTCGGTAACGGCGGAGGAAAGCGTGCGCCAACGTACTCCATGCTGGACTATCTGCACTGTTGGTGTTGGTATTGAGGAGTCCCTGCAGGGCCCGGAGGCGGAAGACATGGACCTGAGTGCGTATGCAAGTCAGGCCCTGTCCCCACTCCTCCGGGGGAAGGTGGAGTACCCCTGCAGGGACCCAGTGCAGTCCTGGCCAGAAAAACTCCAGGATTAACCTCTGGAGCTGGCCCAAGAACTTCGGGGGTGGGACCAGGGTGCTGAGGCGGTACCAGAGCATGGACAGGACTAGTTGGTTCAGCACCAGTGCTCTCCCTCGTAAGGAGAGACACTGGAGCAGCCCTGCCCACCTCCGCAGCCACTCAGCAACCCTGCCCTCTAAGCCCTGCCAGTTTTCTGGCGGAGAGGGATGCGTGGCGGATAGAAAGACGCCCAGATAGGACAACGGACCCGTGCTCCACCGGATGGCCTGAAGCGCGGGTGGGAGGCGGCTCATCTGCCATCCAGTCCCGACCACCAGGCCAGAGCTCTTGACCCAGTAGACCCGGGCGGAGGAGGCCGCCGAGTAGATAGCTTGGCAAGCCTCCATTCGCGCCAGGTCTCCCGGGTCCTGAACTACGAGTAACGATCTACTGAGGCTGGTACAGGTCAAGCTGCAATGGCCAATACAGAGACAACCAAGGGCCCAATAAGGCTGCCTAAGATTTTCCACCAGCCACCAAGCACCAGCCCAGGTTTTACCCCGCTACCTGGATCGATGTTAACGGTGTCTGATCCAAGGGGGTCTACAGGGTGTATGACAGAGCCCGTTTGTTCCCCAGAAAAGATGACAGACAAGGGGTTAACTGTTCACAACTAAGTTTCTTTTTATTTAAAAAAAAACTAGGTTATTACAATGTAACGTTTTTTCTTTCCTATTTATTTACTATTTACCTACACTTTGTTTTACTATGTATCTATTTAATATTTCTAGAAGCTACAACTATATCCTTCCCTGTTCCCTGAGTCTCAGCACAGGATTTGGGACTGGCTGACTAATAGCCCTTAGTTGTATTTTTTGTAGTTACAACGTTTAACTATGCCCCTTTTAGACTTACAGTTGGCTCCGCTGGGACGCACAACTCGGTGCTCTTCCGTGCGTGTGCTATAAGGGAAAAGAAATAAACCAGAACTGATAACAACAACTCTGCTATATATTTACTTGTGTATTTATTTAAATATGTATATATCTTTATGTGTCCCTTTATGTTATATATTAATATGTTTTTATGTATTTAATTATGCCAGGTTGTTTAGTCTGGTAACGGGCTTCCAGAATTTCTATGTATACATATAATATGCCAGGTTATTTAGTCTGGTAACGGGCTTCCAGATTTATGGGATATTTTTACCCGAAAAGACCCTAGTGCAATAAATTAGAACTGCACTAGCTTCCCTTCGCCTCAGCGTCCCAAACGCCCAATTTAAATAATGGGTAGTTTTTGGGCTTGAAAGGACTATAATACGATGCCTCCCGAGAGCTGCCTATGTCGGGCTCTCTAATAAGAGAACCCCTTTACTGCCCTGCCTCGGGAGGAACTATACAATATTATATTCCTCTTACTCGGGGCACCCGCCCCCTTCAGAGCACTTTTCTCCTTTTTCTAGGAAAATGGCCGGTGATGTTCGACCCTAGGTCCCCCAGCGACCCGAGGGAACAGCTGTTACGCTTTTACTGCCTAGGTGAGGTTACCCCTGCTGGCCAGGCAGATGGGGCCTCTAAAAATAGCTATAGCCACTACCCTAGGACTTCTTATATGTATACAATTAATAAATATTAATAGGATACCTGCCTCCTTATGGCCACCCCAGGACTTATTGGCAACACCTGAGGTCTTATGTAACCCTGCAGGGATTTACTTAATACGGGTACTCCCTTAATGGGTGTCCCTTTAAATTACTTTTCTATTTTAATATTGCCTATAAAAACCTAATTGGGGTTGTCCCTTTACCGGGTTATCCCCCTATGCATCAACCCCCGCTTGGGTGAGCTCTACCCAGCGGAGGGAGTAATCAGTTCTGGTTCCCTTTAAATTAGGACCCCTATCTAATCTTCTATTATGTATGCAAAAGGTAAAGCGGCTAGGTCAGTAGACCGCCTCCTGTGCTTTACAAATGAGAGCCCTGGGAACAGGGTTCCACAATTTAAGACGATTAAAACCGTATTATTATTTGCTCTACCTTGTGTATAATAACAACAAGGGATCAGTATTACTAATGCTAGCAATATGTACACCCTAACTTTAGTAAGTTAAGCTAATATCCCTAATGTTTGTGGGGAGCAGTTATTAAATACCTATCCTCTTCCTGATCTGTCAGTCCGGGCGCCGGGCCCGAGGGTCTCCACAGGAACCTAGGAAGTGAAGCCCTCACGGCGCGCTTTTTACTGGCAGCCGCGGCAGGCAGATAGGATAGATAGGAAAGAAAAGAGGAAGCCAGGGGAAAAGGCCAGCTTGGTTAACAAAAACCCCTGGCTAAAAACGGCAGCGGCTCCACCGCCGGCCAGCAGAGGCCGCCGCTTGTGCGGCTCCCCAGGCAGGGCACCTGCCGGCGCGGTCTGCCTGGCGAGCCTGCCTCAGGTAAAATCTGAGGGCTTTAGTGAGTTCAGCTCAGTTCTTCTTCACTGGAGCTCTTCAAAAAGGCTTCTTAGCCGGAGCTCTTCGAAAAGGCTTCTGCGTCCCACGGTGGCTGGGGTGCGTAGATTGACACGCGGGTCTGCTTCAGCGCTTCTCGTCGAATCTTCGGCCAAGGCTGAGTCCAGCTCTAAACTCAGTCCCTTTTTGCTCTTCTGGGTCCGTTGTCCTCTTCTCCGCTGCTCCCCGACGGACTGGCAAAGCCGGGCTGCGCTCCAGAATTTATAGAGCTAGGGCGGACCTGGTTGAACACTCGCAGGTGTCAGGTCCGCACCTACGTTGCCCCGGCAACCAGGATGCACGTTCCGTTTACATATTCATGAGCATCATAAATGGTCCAATCCGTGCATCTGAATTCAAACCGATGCTCATGAATAGGCAATTAGCTTATGAATATGCATAGGCAACGGGCAACCCTAACGGTCACTCCCTATACCTTGCATCTACCTGAGTTATATAGTTACTTAAACACTGTTTTTCAAAATAAATTATTTTACATTTTAATTTTATTCTTACACGGATTAGTGGGGAAGACTGTTAAGTCCATAAAAATCCTATTTTTGATTTAAAACTGCTTGACATCTTGAGGCTATCTGGTAAAGGGTAGTGCAAGGCACACACAAACCTCACAGCCCATGGCCAGGGACATGTTCTCTATAGAGGAATTTACAACAACGAGGAGCACGTCGTCGGCTTACGCTGACAGGACTAGCCGCAGCCCCACCTCTGGAAGCACCAACCCTGTCAACCTTCGACGAAGGAGACAGAGGAAGGGCTCGATGGCCAGGGTGTAGAGCTGTCCTGAGAGCGGGCAGCCTTGTCGTACTTCCCGTCCGAAGCTGACCGGAGCGGTCAGGGTCCAGTTGAGCTTGACCATGCACTCCGAGGCAGCATTCAGCACCCGGAGAAACCCGACAAAGCGGGGTCCGAAGCCGAAGGCCTGCAGGGTGCCCAGGAGATGCCCGTGGTCCACCCTGTCGAACGCCTTCTCCTGGTCCAAGGACAGGAGGGCGAACGAAAGGCCGTCCCTACACCCAAGCTCGAGGAGATCCCGGACCAGGGACAGGTTGTGGAGGATGGTACGGCCCAGGACGGTGCAGGTCTGGTCGGGGTGGACCACGTCCTGCAGCACGGACCCCAAGCAACGGGAGATGGCTTTAGCAATGATCTTGTAGTCCGTGCTGAGGAGCGAGATGGGACGCCAGTTCCTGAGGTCGCGGGGGTCCCCCTTCTTGGGCAGCAGGGTGAGGACGGCACGCCTGCACGACAGGGGGAGGACCCCGCTTTGCAAGGCCTCAGCCCAGACACTGAGCAGGTCTGGGCCGAGGATGTCCCAAAACACGCGGTGAAACTCCACAGTCAGCCCGTCCATGCCCGGGGATTTATTGGTGGGCATGAGACAGAGGGCTTCCGAGAGCTCGGCCAGAGTGAGAGGAAGCTCTAGCTGGTCCCGGTTGCCCGTGCTGACCGACGGCAGTTGGTCCCAGAGTGCCCTGCAGGCGTCGGCGTCGGTCGGATCCGGGGAGAAAAGGGTGGCGTAGAAGGCGCGAGCCCTCTCACGCATCTCCACCGGATCAGTAAGAGGGGTGCCATCCTCCGCAAGAAGGCAAAGGATGTGTTTTTTGGCACCCCTCTTTTTCTCCAGGGTATAGAAGAAGCGGGAGCTGCGTTCCATCTCCTGGAGGAGTTGGATTCGCGACCTCAGCAAGGCCCCCTGTGCCCGAAGGGCGTTGAGGGCCCTGAGCTTGTCCCTCTGCTCCTCGTACGTGCCGCAGAGGGATGGATCTTCGGGGCTGGCGGCTAAACGCCTCTCCAGCTCAAGGACCTCCCGTTCCAGCTGCCCTATCAGCGCATCCTGCCGCCGGCTGGCCCCCCGAGTATAGTCACGGCAGAAGAGCTGCGCGCGCACCTTTCCCAGATCCCACCACCGCCGTGCCGAGGGAAAGGCGCGCCGTTGCTCGCGCCAGGCCAGCCAGAACTCCCGGAAGGACGCCACGAAGCCCACGTCCTCCAGCAGGCTGTTATTGAAATGCCAGTAGGCCGACCCCCGCTTCCCCAGCGAGAGGGAAGCCTTCACGGCCACCAGGTGGTGGTCTAAGAAGGGGGCCGGCCGCATGCTGGAGGCGTGGGCCCGGGAGAGATGGTGCCGCGAGATGTAAATGCGGTCCAACCAGGAGTGTACGGATTTATGGCCTACCACTTGGACGTAGGTAAAACCATCGTCCTCGTCCGGGTGGTGGCTGCGCCAGACGTCCACCAGGGAGCGATGGATGAGAAGCTCGCTGAGGACGCCCGCAGCGGCCTGGCAATGCTCGGTCCCCGTGCGGTCCCGCTCCTCGAGGGTGCAGTTGAAATCCCCGCCGAGGACCAGGCACTCGCGAGGATCGATGGTGTCGAGGAAGGCTGCCGCCTGCCGGAAGAAGGGTGTTCTCTCCGGGCCGAGTGTCAGGGCATAGACATTGACGAGATGGAGAGGCAGCCCCTCCACCCGCACCTGGAGATACAGCAGGCGGCCAGGCACAACCTCGACGCTCCCCAGCACCTCGGGCTGCAGGTCTGGGGAGAACAGGGTCGCCACCCCGGCCCGGTGGGCCGAGAGGTGACTAAAGTGGACCCCGTCTCCCCACTCCAGCCGCCACTTAGCTTCGGCGGCTGGGGTAGTGTTGGTCTCCTGTAGGAAGGTGACCGAGTACCCCCACTCCCGAAGGAAGGAGAGCACTTGGCACCTACGGAGACCTGACCCGCAGCCCCTGGCATTTAGAGTGGCAAAGATGATCGGCGCCATTTGGAGGGCTGGGGAGGATCCTCACCAGAGGGAGCACCGACGGTTCCCGTGGGGCCACGCAGCATACCGTGACCAACCCCGAAGGTGACGAGGGCGTCACGGAAGCTGCGGGCCCGTTGGTAAGCCGTGGCGTCCCTCCTCCCGGTCCCCTTACCCTCCTTGAGAAGGGCCCTCAAGGATTCCAAGATGGTGTGAAAGTCCCCCCAGCGCTGGAGGGCGAGAGCAACCTTGTTCTTGGAGCCACGAATGTCCTCCAAGAACCGGCGCATCTCTCCCACCAGCGCATGGGGTGCCGAGGCCTCGGGGTCTCCAGTACCCGTCGGCCTTGTGTTCCTTTGGGCCCCACAGCCAGAGAAAAGATTGGGGTGGGGACTGGGGTCTGGTTTTGGGGGGGATGAGGGCGGCAGAGGGAGAGCAGCCCCGGAAGTGCTGGGAGAGGGCGATGTAAGGGGGGCCTCCCGAGGGATTACGGTCTCGGGGGCAGGTATGAGTGGGCAGGGATCAAAGGGAGGGGGAGGAGGAGGAGGGGTGGGGGTGGGGGCAGGGGGGATGAGACTCATCAGGGGAAGGGAAGGTTCATGAGGGGGAGGGAGAGGAGGCAGTGGGGGAGGGGGAGGAGGAAAAGGAGGGAGTGGAAGGAGAGGAGGGTCTGGAGGGGGTAGGATTGCAAGTTCTGGGATGGGGCGTTGGCTGGGAGAAGGTACGGGGATGATGGCAGGTGATGGGGCTAAGATGGGAGCAGGGGCGGGGATATGGACAGAAAGTGTCTCGGGAGGAGGGGCTTTCTCGGATGGTGGGGCGGGGGAGGGGGGTAGGGGCGAGGTGCCGACATGCTCGGCAGGAGGTGCCAACTGGTCGAGGGGGTGGGTGTCGGGGTCTTTAGTTTTGGGGCCAAAGGCGGGGGACATGGAAAACTCTGCTTCCGCCAGGGCACCCAGGGGCTGGCCAACTCCCGCGGGGAGGTCATCCCTAATTAAGGGGGGGGTCGCCTCCTGGGACGTCCCAAGGCAGAGGGAGGTGGTAGTTGAGAGGTCGCTGGGGAGGGGGAGAGTGGAGGGGGTGGGGGTGAGTGGATGGACGGCCCACAGGCCTCCAGTAGGAGGCTGTCCACGTCCAGGGCCACCGGGGTGAGGCCTAGGGCCTCGACCTCCTGCGAGAGGAGGGCGAGGCCGAGGCCCACCTCCTCCGGATGCTCCGCAGCAGCAGTCTGGGTGGCGGCCGGAGGGGTGTCGGGGGAGGGCACGGGCGCAGAAAAGGCCTTCTCAGCCTCCTCAGGCTCTGGCTCCGGGGCAGAGGGGATGTTACCTTTCTTACCCACCGCCGCGGCAGCCCCCGTCGCCCCCGGCAGATGATCGGTGGCCGGGGGTTCGGCAGGTGGGTCTGGGCTGGCAGCTCTTTTTAGTGCTTTGCGCAGCACCTCCACCCCGTCCTCCGACAGGGTGGGGTGCCGGGTGCGCGCACTCTTTTTCTTTCGTTTCCCCCCCACCAGCACCCAGCCCTCCGAGGAGGCGGGCTGGGCAGTAGAGGAGGAGGGGCCAGGGGACAGAGCCGACGAGGAGGAAGGGAGGTAAGAGGGGGGTGGGGCGGCAAGGGAGAGGGACGACCCGCCCCGGGACAGGCCCTCTTCTGGACCTGCCGCCGGCCCCACCTCCCTCTCCTCCGCAGGCCCGGCTCTTTTGCCCGCTCAGGCGCCAGCGCCTGCTTCTTCTTGCCCGGCACCATGCGGCCGGGCATCCTCCGACGCCCGAGCGGCGATGGATCCGTCCGGGACGAGAGGAGGAGGGTCGGTCCCAGGGCCTGTCGCGGTCGGGGCGCCGCCGATCTCGTGGCTGATGTCCCCCGGGTCGGAGGAGGTCCCGGGCTCCCCTTCGTGCCGGGCCAGGGGGCAATCCCTCCGGACGTGCCCTGCCACCCGGCACATAAAGCACCGGGCCTGCCCCAGGGTATAGAAGACCCGGTACTGGGCCCCTTTATAGGGCACCAGTATAGTCCCCTCCTGGGCCACCCCGCCCTGTGCTGCCGCCGGCGGCAGTTGGACCCGGGCCTGCCGGCGGAAGGAGAGCACATGCCGTAGGGCGGGGTCTTTACAGCCTAGGGGGAGGCGACTCAGGACCGTCAAAGGCCGGCCCAGGGCGGTGAGGAAGGGCAGAAGGGCGGAGTTGGGAAGGAAGGGTGGAACAGATGAAAAAACCACCCGCACGCCCAGGTCTTCCAGCGGCTCCAGGGGCACGTGCACGCCCCCAACCGCCAGGCCCCTCTCCACCGCCTCCTGGGCGGCGGCCTCCGAAGCCAGGAAGAAGACGATCTTCCCGAACATCCGGGAGGCCACCACCACGGCCGCGGGCCCCACCACCCGTGCCAACGCCCGCACGTAGGTCTCCACGTGGGGCGAGGCAGCCACCAGGAGGCAGCGGACTCCGTGCCTCCTGGTGAGCGCGGGGAAGGGGCCGTGACCATTGGGGATGGTAGTCCCGGCAGAGGCGGAAGGAGCAGGGTGCGGGGCGGCAGCCGCCGCCTGGGCATACGACCTGGGGGCCGAGAGCTCGGGGCCCCCAGGAGCGGTGGAGGGAGCAGTGGGGAGGGAAGAAGGGGAGGCTGCACTAGGTGTTTGGGCAGCCTGGGGGAGAGTCCCCGCCACGGGAGGTTTGGCCTTCTGGGCGGGGCTCTTGCCCTTTCTTTTCCCCAGGCCCTTCCTGCCCTTTTGGGGGGGAGGGTTTGGGGCTGGGGCGCCAGGGGGCGCCGCGGCGGAGGCAGTAGGAGCCCCGGAGCCTGCGCCCGCGCCCTCAGCCGACATGGTGGTAGAGTTCTGGGAGGCCCTGGATGAATGGGCCGCCGTTTCAGGGATAGGAGGGGTGACAGAGGAGCAGAGAGGGAGGGAGGGGTCACCAGATGACCCTCCAGTGGGCATGGGGGTCATATTGGTGGGTCTAAGAGGGAGAAAGTTTATTGGGGGTGGGGCCCTTTAAGAAAGAGTGGGGGAGGAGAGTGAAGGGAAGGAAGGAGTGAGGCGTGGCTGCCCCTCCCCCACTGGCCGGGCTGAGGACCCAGTCAGATGGGGGAAGGGCAGGGCAAGGGGAGTGAGGTCAGGGAAAGGGAGACACAAAAAAGGCCACAACTCCCAGCACAAGATGGTAAAATGGCTCCTGTTTCTGCACTGGGATGTGGAGGGAATCAAAGTTTGTGTGTGTGGGTGGTGGAGGGGGCTCAGGCGCTTAAGTAAACAAAAAAGGGGGGGAAGGGGCGTGGGCACGTGGGGGGGCGAAGGAGGAGGCACAGCCAACTTAGGGGGATGGGGGGGCTAATGGGGGGAGGGGTGTGACCACATGCGCCTGAGGGGTGGGCCCGTAGCAGCTGTTGCAGAGCCTCGAGATGACGGGGAGAAGGAAGGGGCAGCTGATTAGAGGGGCCCAGGTGGAGGGGGCCCCAGCGGCAGCTGGGTGTGGGGGGGCAGTAGGGGAGGGGGTGGCTGCAGGGGCGGGGCAGGGGCCATGCCCTAACACCCCACCCCTGGCTATGCAACCCCCCCTCTGGAGCCCCAGTGGAGAGGGGCCCTGCCCAAACTCACCCCCCCCCCAAGCCACTCCACAGGAGGCTGCGTGGAGGGAGCCCAAGCGCCGCTTTGAGAGAGCCCCCTACCTTCTCCAGGTGGTGAGGATGCAGCAGCTGCTAGATGGAAGGTGGGCCCAAATGGGGGGTCAGCAGTTTCTCCCCCAAAAGATGGAAAAAGGGGGGGGCCCCCCTGCTGTAGGGCAGGGGGCAAGAATCCCCCACCCTCCACCCACTCAGCAGTTTCTAACAGAACTAGCTGGAGGGGTGGAGGGGCGGGAGAAAGATAGAGCCTGCCTGCCCGAGGCAGGAGGGAGGCTGACCCCAGAAGTGGGGGGCGGGGAAGGCAGCCCTGCAGGGGCCTCAGGCAGCCAAGGCCGGCCGGCCCCTGGTAGCTCACCTTCCAGCTGTGGGAGGGGGGGTCCCACAACAGCAGCAGCCCTGCAGGAGCACCCACAGCCAAGCCAAAGGGCCTGCAGCAGGCCACCTTCTGACTCAGATGCAGAGGAGGCTGCGCAGAGGCCCTGATGGGCGGGCCTGCAGCCAGAACTCCAGTGGCCTGCCCCTCAGAGGGCGGGGCCTAGAGCCAGAAGGGCCAAGGGCGGAGCTCAGGACCTATTAAAGCCTGGGCCTCCAGGCAGGGAGGTAGTGCTTTTGTGAGTTCCCTGGTGCCAGGGGTAGCGAGCTTGCTAACTCCTGATTGGTCCGGAGGAGCAAGCCCCCAGTGGCCCAGGCCAGCCAGGGATCTGGATGCCCCAGGGGACCTACCTGGATTTCCCAGACCTGCCAGGACCCTCATGCTGGTGGAGACCCTCTGCCTTGGAGGAAACCCCAGATCCTGCCAGAGCGATGAGGGTGAGTGACCACGAGGCCCCAGCAGCAGTCTGTTCTGGAGCTCTGGCGGACCCTTGCAGCCCCAGGCCCAGGACTGCCTCGGGCCCACTGTGCTACTGCTGCCGGACTACCCCAATGATGTGGACATGACTGAGTGGCTGGAGCCACCAAAGGTAGATGATCTAGAGGGGGCTGATCCTGTGGAATGCCCTGACCAGATGGACTGGGACCTCCCCCCGGTAGAGGTAGGAAGTGGCCCTGGGGAATGCTGCTTCTGAACCCATGGTGGTGTGTTGTGGCCTGGATCCCCACCGCCGTGCTTGGGTGTGAGCGACCCCGAGGGCCCCGGGCTCGGTCGCAGTGGTGTGGGAGGGCCTGCAACCCCCTATCCCCTCCCTCACAGGGCAGGCCCTTGCTGGGCCTGTGCTCCAAACCCTCGTGCTGCTGCCCGCCCCAAACTGAGGGCTGGGCCTGTGTTGTAACCATTTTGTTGTTGTGCTGCTGAGCCAAGGGTGGGGCTTCCCGGGACTGCCTGTGTGGATGCGGTCCCCTCCGGGTTTTGCAAGCTAAACATTTCAAAGTATATACTACATCAAAATAGAAGAGTTCAGTATAAACAAAAACAAATAATAGATTTAGTTTACTCAGAGAGGTATCCATAATAAGATCTCTGAGCAGTCTATTACTTTGTACACAGCCAGAACAGTAGAGAAGGAATAGTTCATCCATTCAACTGTGCCCAATAATGCAGCTAAGCATAGCCCAAGTGCAAAGAAAAGGCTACTTGTACCCTCCCCTAATTTTCTCACTTTCACAAATGCCAGCCACAATGTGGTTCAAATTATTTACATGTGACGTTCTTAAAGACATTAATTAATTTGGTATCACAATCCTGGAGATGTAAGTATGAAATATACAGAATGACATCATTCATTGCTGGTCCTGGGGTGGAATGAGTGCACAAGAATAATACAAACATTTACAGGAGGATGTGAAGATGTTTTATTCAAATGAATCTTCAGGAAGGATTTAGAAGAGCCTTTATGAGAATTTGGTCAGCACTTGATGCAATGTATGGCTGTGGCCAGCTGACAAGAATTGGGACTTGTATGCACGGTAATGCAGGCCTGGGCTATTGCCTGGATGAGTAAACACCAGGAAAGAATTTTTAAAGGGGAACCAGCCCAAGGTTACAGTCTCTCCCTATCTCACCTCCCAGTTTCAGAGGTCATCAAGGGAGAAATATTATGATGGGAAGGAATATACAGATGAATCCCAAGAACTCTTTGCCTTCTACAAGGATGGGACAAGTTGGCTCTAAGGCATCCATGTCTTTCTAGGCTTGTGAAACTCAAAAAGCTGTAGAAATATGTGCTAGATCAGAGCCTTAGTTTTAATTTACCAAGTGGTCAGCAAACCCATGGCAGACAAAAAAGTTACTTACCTTGTAACTGTTGTTCTTTGGGATATGTTGTTCCTGTTCTTTCCAGTATATGTGCGTGGATGCCACATGCACGGTTTTTGGAAGATTTTTCCCCAACGGTACCTGTAGGGTCAGCTGTAGTGCCCCTTGCGTCAACATCATTGATGACATTGCCTATAAATTCTTCTGTCAACCTGACCCCCACTCAGTTCCTTCTTGCCATATCATCTAGCAGAGGGAAGTTGGGGGCTGGGGTCCAGGCTGGATAGCAGCAACACACCTTGAAGAACAATAATTATAGGATGAGTAAACCTTTTTTTTTCTTTGGGTTATTGCTCGTGTGCATTTCAATATGTGACTTACCAGCAGTATGCCCCAGAGGTGAGACCAGATGTTACCTCTGTCCTGTAGCAGACTGCAGGAGAGGACTACCCTGCAGGCGTGATGTACTGGGGTAGTGCAAGTTGAAGGTATGCACAAACAACCACATCGCTGCCCTGCAGATGTCTGAGACAGGCACGCAAGCCAGGTATGTCATAAGGAGGCTAGTGCCCTCGTTGAGCATGCTAGACAAGGCAGGGACCTTTGTCATCTCATAGTAGATCTCAATGCACAACATGATCCAGGATTACAGGCACGGGGAAGAAAAAGGTGTGCCTTTTATGCAATATACAAATGACAAAAAATTGGTGAGACTGGCAGAACAGTTCAGTCTTGTCAGTATAGACGGCCAAGGCCCTTTGCACATCAAGGGAGTGGAGCACCCTGTCCGGATCTGAAGCATGAGGTTGAGGGTAAAAAATGGTAGAAAGATATCTTGGTTTATGTGAAAGGGTATTACAACCTTCAGTGAAAATGCAGGATGCAGCACAGCTGCAGCTGGTCCCTATATAACACTATCAGGTGGTTCTGACATCAGGGCCCTCAATTCTGACATCCTCCTGGCCAATGTAATGGCCACCAAGAACACCACCTTATATGACAGATATGCCAATAAGCACATGGCCATAGGTTCAAAAGGATGGCACATCAACTGGGATAATGCCAGATTAAGAGCCCAGGGAGGCTAGGTTTCTTATTCAGGGATACAGTCTACCCAAAACTTTAAGGACCCATATCACCAGTGGGTCCCCAAACAGGGACAGCCCCCACTATGACTCCAGGTGGAAGGTCAACATGGCCACCAGGTGAACCCTGAAGGATGACACCAGAAGACCCTCATGCTTAAGGCAGAGCAGGTAATTCAGAACAAGGAGAACAAATGCCCACAGCAGGGGAACCTCTTTAGCAGTATATCACAAGGAAAACTGCTTCCATTTGGCCATATAAATTTGCTTACAGCTGCCCAATAACACCACCTGCATACCGGCACCGAACATTGGAGCTCCAAGCAATTCAGCCCCAGAGATTCTACACTGTGAGGTATAGGGAGTCTAGGTCTGGGTGCCTGAACTGGCCGTGCAGGCGGTTGGGGAAAAGGGGAAGAGATGGCCATGGCAGTCAGCGGGCCCAGAAGGGTGGTGTACCAAACTTGATTGGGACAAGCCAGGGCTATGAGGATTACCTCTGCCCTGTCCTGGCAGATCTTGGATAGTACCCTGGGTATCAGAGGGAACAGGAGCAACGTTTGTAGGAGCTGCCCTGACCATGATGTGGAAGGTGTCCAAGAGGGATCCTCTTGCGTGGCCCTAAACCAATCAGAACTGGGGAAATTTCCTGTTGAGGCAGATGGTGAAAAGATCCACCCTGAGGTACCCTCACTGCTGAAACAGGGCCCAGGCTACATCTGCCCTCGGGGACTGTTTCAGAGGCTGAAAGGTCCAGTTGAGGCTGTCTACCAGGCTGATCTGTACCCTAGCAAGTGCGATGCCTGAATCAGTATGGTCGGCTCTATGCAAAAGCCTGACAGACGTACTGCCTCTCTGCACAGAGGTGACACCTTGGCATCTAGGTAAAACAAGGGATGTTGGCATTGCTCCCCTGCTCTGAAGACTGACCATCGGCACTGGTTGCACTCCCAGATGCAGAAGACACCACTCCCTTCCCCTGCTGCCAAAAAAGAAGCAGCAGATGGAGAGAGGCTGCTATACCTCCAGGAGGCCAAGTCAGGCCCTGGAGGAACCACATGCTGATAAGAGCATGGTGGCTGCACCCGCAGCACCAACTCTGGCACTGGTGACTCCAGGCGCACAAGCAAGTCCATGGACTTTGGCATCGGTTTCTTCCGTGGCACTAATCATTGGCCCCAGCTCCATTCTCAGCACCAGCACTGCTCTTCACCCTGTGGCTAGCTCCTGCCCTGGC
This sequence comes from Carettochelys insculpta, assembly GCF_033958435.1. NCBI lineage: Eukaryota > Metazoa > Chordata > Testudines > Carettochelyidae > Carettochelys > Carettochelys insculpta. Next base: position 31,875,026 of record NC_134144.1, read on the forward strand.
ACGAGTGTGATTGGCACCGGAGCAATCTGACTTCATGCCACAGGTTACATTCATGCTATTGCAGACAGCACTATGGACAGTGGGGAGCTGTGGCACACGAGGTTCCTCCTGCAGCACCAGGGCCCAGCATAACTTACCCCTCAACACCTCATTAGCTCGCAGGCACTGAGGCAAACCAGAGGCCATGGCATTTAGAAGCTGCTCACTGTACTGCTCACTCGCACCATCTGGCACCCCTTTGTCTTGGTCTGTTTCGGAATAAACTTCAGACTGAGAGGCAGACTCCATGGTGTCACGCAACTCTCAGTTCCCATCTAGGTCATGGCACCAGTCCAGGCACCATTCCTGGCACCATGATCAGGAGCCTCCCCTAGACCCAGTGCAGATCTGGCCTCCACAATGGGCCTTCTTATATAGCAATTGCATCATGAAGTAAAGAACACAGACTCCACCTCTAAATGAAGACAGTATCTATTTGAAACGTAGAAGTTTTTCAAAAGTAATAGTTTAGCGAAATAGACAACATAACATACAAACAGTAAAAGAATAATATCCCTAATGTATGAACATAAATGGAAAACACAAAAGATATGAACCAAGTTGACGACAATATTAACACTTTACAGTATTAATAGGTGGCACAGAGAGGTACCTAATTCACAATAGGGAGCTAGGCTCCTGAATACCTTTCAAGTTTTGATCTAATGTAGTGAGTCTGTCCCACGAAAGATCATCATCTAGTAATCGTTTTGTTAGTCTTTAAAGTGCTACATGACTGCTGTTTTGTTTGTTAGAATACAGACTAATACGGCTACCTCTGTTACCTTTCAAGTTGTAGGCCTATGTGTTTATATCACAAACATCTCTTTTCAAGTTGCTGGTTCATTGTCAGGCTCAGCTGGGAGGCCAACTAACGGAACTATTGTCTCCTCCTTTACAGGAAGTCCCTCTAGACATGGGTAGGGACAAATATCCCCACACAACTGTTAAATTTGTCCATTAAGTGGTGAGATTTACAGTTTCCTGTAAAGCGCCTGGCTTAGCCCACTCTTGGAAATAAGATACGGGGCTAGATGGACAACCAGTCCACTCCAGCATAACAATCCTATGCTTATTCAGCTGCTGACATACCTGTCATGAATGAAACAGAGGGTTTCTTTCTCTAGCACTGGCAAGCCAGCAGCTTTCACGAACACTATACTAGTACTATTAGAAAAAGCCATATTGTTCGCAAAAGGGCAATGCAGTTTACAAATAACAAAGGCAGCTCCCTTTTGAAGAATGCAAAATAGATTAAGCTAGTCTCATCTGAAAAAGCTGCCAACAATTTGGACATCAGCTTGCTCTTTCAGCTGCAAACATGGAAAATGGAGCAGCACAAATGGGTGAACTACTTGATTTTCCAAAATATTTGTGAGAGAATTAATCTATACCATTTTAACTTGTTTGATGGCAGACTCGCTTACTGCTCCATTACATGCATTGAAGACACACATTTCAAATTAATGAGACAAAGAAGTCATTTTATTTATCTTGAACACATTGTCTGTATATTGTCAAAAAAATTACAGCCCTTCTTTGTGTGCAGCATTTCTCAACATTGCAAATGTAGGCATATAGGCAAAGAACAATTGCAAAACAGAGTGTGAGAATACCACACTGTGGAATTTCAGATGTAAATAGCTGAAATGGTGACATTTATGACTTTTAAAATCCTATGAGCATGAAATTGATCCAAAGGGAGTGAATTTGGTAGGGCCCTACCCACGGTGCAGTTTGTCTCAAGTTACCTTGGGAATGATTGCCTCAAAGAAAAACGGTGCAGTTCTTTTTATGACCAGTCATTCAGCGCCTCATTAGCATTAGCACGCTTCCGGCTGCAGTGCTTCGAAAGCGCCACTTTCAAATGCCGGCAGTGTGACATGGCTACACGAGGGTCCTTTTCAAAAGGACCCCGCACATTTTGAAATCCCCTTATTCCCCTCAGCTGAAGGGAAGGAGAGGATTTCGAAATGTGCAGGGTCCTTTTGAAAATGACCCGTGTAGCCATGCCGCGCTGCGGGCATTTGAAAGCGGTGCTTTTGAAGTGCCGCAGCTGGAAGCGTGCTAATGCTAATAAGTCACTGAATATTCAAATCAGCACCTCATTAGTAATCTTCGAAATGGCCATTTGCACGGCTATTTCGAAGATTTGTGCCAGTGTAGACATGGCCTAAGTGTCAGACTCCGAGAAGAGCTACTGCAGACATACTGAATGACTGGGCACAAAAAGAATTTCACTGGTTTTCTTTGAGGCAATCATTCCCAAGGTCACTTGAGACAAACTGCACTGTGGGTAGGGCCCTACCAAATTCACTCCCTTTGGATCAATTTCATGCTCATAGGGTTTTAAAAGTCATAAATTTCACCATTTCAGCTATTTACATCTGAAGTTCCACAGTGTGGTGACTGTAAGGGGCCTGACTGAAAGAGGAGTTGTGCATAGGAGGATCACAAGGTTGTTGTGAGAGGGGTGCTGTACTGGCATCCTTACTTCTGCGCTGCCACTGGCAGTCATGATGCCTTCAGAGCACGTCAACTGGAGAGCAGCAGTTATTGACCCCGAAGGCAGATTTGCTGCCAACAGCAGCGTATTGGAGTAGCACTGAACCCATTTTTTCCAGCCTGGGCTCCCTTATACTGTGCTGCTGAGCCAGGTTCCCTCAAGCCTTCTCTAGCACACACACAGGGTGGGACATACTCAGCTTCAGAAAAACACAGGGTAGGTCTACATTGCAGGGTTTTGTTTGTTTGTGTTTGACATTATTCAACGTTCTAGCACATCTAAATAAGTAATGTCAGAAAACTGTTTTCACTCCGCCATAGCACTTCGAAAAGGAGTGTTCACACTGAAAGAGACCAGTTTTAAAAAAACAAACAAACAAACAAAACAGTGCATTTTGGGCATGTATCCCACCAGACCTGGTGTCTCATCCCCTCACTGGGCCTTACAGGATGTCAACAGGAAGTACAAGGTTTCCTGGGAATGAGGAACTTTTCTTCTTCTTCGAGTGGTCCCCGTGGGTGCTCCTCAGTAGGTGTCGGGCTCGCCCGGCGCCACAGATTGGAATTCTTCTAGCAGTTTCCATTGGATCGCGCATGCGCTGATGCGCGCTGCTCCCTTGTGTGCCCTCGGTCGTGTGCGCGATCTGGTCCCCGCCAGTTCCTTCTCAACTGCCAACGGCTGCAGACGGAATCCGCTCCGGCTCTAAAGCCTGAGACAGATAAGATAGTAGTTTGACTTGTTAGCTCGTTGTTTTTACTATTATACAAAAAAAAAAAAAAAAAAAAAAAAAAAGCATACAAAATAGTAGATAGAAGAGCAACGGACGGGAGAGGAGCAGACAAAGAAGGCTGTTTAAGCCGTCCGCTACCCTGAAGGCCGTGAATGTTATTTGGGTTGTAGAACACACTGATTACCGTCTAAGTACCCTATTAACAGTAAAGACTCACCGCGATGGCTTCCTCAGGGTTTAAGAAGTGTGAGTCATGCCGTGAGGCTATGCCGGCCTCTGATGGGCATAGTGAGTGCATTCGTTTCCTGGGGGAGTCCCATGTTACCCAGAAGTGTTTGCACTGTGCTAAGCTTACAGCCAGGGCCAGGAAGGACAGAGAGATGAGGCTCAAAATGATCTTGTTTGATAAGGCCCTCCAGCCTGAGCCGCCGGAGAAGCCTCACACAGAAGGGCCCTCTGGGTCACATAAAAGGAAGGCGGCGTCTTTGACCCCCCTCTGTGCAAAAGAAGAAGAAACTCTCCCCGGCTCGATCCTTGCCGGCGGTTCCAGCGAGCAGGATGAGCGGAACGCAGAGCCCTCAGCCGCGGGCTGATGAAAGCGGCAGCGCGGTTGCGCATGTGGCCGGGGCCGGGCCTCCGACTACGCAGCAGTCAGCACGGAGGGCGCCACAGGCGCCAGCGTGGCAAGTGCTGGAATCGGCAGCGCCGCCTCCCATGGCACCGGCTATCACGGCGCCGACGGCGCAGGGGCACCCAGCACGGGGCCCATCGGCGCCAGAGGAAGCTACCCACGCAGCACCGCTTATGACGGTACCGAGCGTGGTGCCGACAGCGGGGCCAAGATCCCCAGCACAGGAGGGGGCAGCACCCACCCTGCAGGGGTGGGGGAAAGCTAGAGCCAAAACCCGGCACCTCAGTCCATCTCCAGACAGGGCTGCGATGCCCTTATCACCCAGCCTCCCCCCCCCCCCCCCCCGCCCCGAGATACACACGCTGCATCGCTGGGCGGCAACTCCACCGGCTTATTTCGGACCTCCCTCTCCGTTCCTCCAACCACCTTCGCCTTGGCTCAGGCCACCTTCACCCTTTTTGGGCATGGATGCCTATGAGTACTATCACAAACCAGCTTCACCATTATCAATGTCGTCACGGATATCCCGCTTTCCCAGACATCATGGGCACACTCTCCGATCGTGGTCCAGGTCTCCATCACCGGGCCCTTGTCCATGTTGTTATGGCCGTCCTCATCATACTGAACACTGACATCGGAGGTCTAGATCCAGGGGCAGATCCCCTCCCACTCCTCGCCAATACTCCCGTGTACACTCTCACTCTGGGAGAGGAACACAGCTGTCCCAGGGAGAATTAGGTCCAGAGTCCCGAGACTTTCCTTCACAGCCCACGAAGGAGCAAGCATACCAGCGAGCTCAGGAGCCAGAGGACTTGGGGGAGGTTTATCCCAGTGGTTCCTCCTCATCCTCCCCAGATGAGGCAATTGTCCCTGGGGATGTCTCCCCTCCAGATGACCTTAAACAATTCCAAGAGCTGTTCAAAAGAGTAGCATACATGCAGGACATTCAAATAGCAGAGGTACAGGAGAAGCATCATAAACTCCTGAAAAATCTGAGACCCCCGGCTTCATCTAAAATCGCTATCCCACTGGATGAAGCCATTATGGAGTCAGTCACTAACATATGGCAGACTCTGGCCTCTATTCTGCCTACGAATAAAAGGGCAGATAAGAAATACTTTGTCCCAGCCAAGGGCATGGAATTCCTGTTTAGCCACCCACAGCCCAATTCTTTGGTGGTCGAATCGTCCCAGCAGAGGTCAAAGACACCTCAGTAGAAATCAGGGGGGTCAGATAAAGATGCTAAGGAATTAGAGCTGTTTGGCAGGAAGGTCTACTCCTCCTCTACCTTATTATTGAGAATGGCAAACTACGCGGCACATTTATCAAACCATAACTTTGACAACTACTCTAGACTCACCTCTCTCATGGATTCCCTCCCGGAGGACAAGAAGCCAGTGTTAAAGGCGATCGTCCAGGAGGGCTACGTGGCCTTGCAAACGGGAGTTCAGATTGCCTTGGACGTGGTGGACACAGCGGCATGCTCAACAGCTGCAGCAGTGGTAATGTGTAGGGAATCCTGGCTCCAGACGTCTGGTATCCCCAGAGATCTACAGGCAAAGATCGTGGATCTTCCCTTCGACAAGCAAAAGCTGTTTGCAGAATCAACCAACTCGGTCCTCCACCCTAGCAAAGATTCGAGGGCCACACTTAAGACCTTGGGTATCTACACTCCTCCATACAAGAAAAAGAAATTCTATCCTCAGCAAAGGCGCTGTGCTTACCAACCACAATGCGCACAACATCAGCGAGGCTATGACCAAGAGCGCCCTCAACAGCAGCAACAGTACAGGGCCCCCAGGCGACATTCTCAACAAAGTCGCACAACCTTGGGGCAAGCCCAGAGGCAGTAAGTTTGATGGGTATGTCGAGGACTGCACTATCAACACCATTACTCAATGCCACTCTCACCTCATGTTCCTTCATCGCCTCAAACCGTTCCACTCCCAATGGCAAAAGATCACAACAGACAAATGGGTGCTGGATACTATAGCCACAGGTTACACAATCCCCTTCCAGTCACTACCACCGACGAAACCTCCCACCCAGCCTCTTCTCAGGGACCCTTCTCACGAGGTGAGGCTGAAGCAGGAGGTAGATCACCTCATGTTCATAGGGGCAGTGGAAAGAGTGCCAGAACAATTCCAAGGGAAAGGTTTTTACTCACGCTACTTCCTAACAGAGAAGAAAACAGGAGGCTAGAGGCCAATTTTGGACCTACGGGGCCTCAACCGATACTTGCGCAAGCAGCACTTCCGGATGATTACAGTTGCCTCCATACTTACGGCACTGGACGATGGAGACTGGTTTGCAGCCCTCGACTTACAAGACCCTTACTTTCATATAACAATCCACCCGGCACACAGACGCTTCCTCTGCTTCACGGTCGGTGGGGAACATTTCCAATACAGGGTTCTTCCGTTTGGCCTATCCTCGGCACCCAGAGTCTTTACCAAAACCCTGGCAGTGGTATCAGCTTACCTGCACAGGCAGGGCGTGTTTATTTTTCCATATCTGGACGACTGCCTACTGAAAGGGGCCTCAAAGGCAGAGGTCCTATGCATGATACGTGTCACCGCGAACACGTTTACTTCACTGGGCCTAGATATCAACCTTGAAAAGTCAAAGACCGAACCCACGCAAGATACAGAGTTCATAGGGGTGCGCATAAACTCTATCACATCAAGAGTATACCTGCCCAACGCCTGCTTCCGCACCATCAAATCCTTGGTGCAAGTCATGATGTACAGCCCCGCGGTGCCGATCCTAACATGCCTGCAACTGTTGGGGCACATGGCGGCCGCCACGTTTGTGGTACAGAATGCCAGGTTACACATGCGAAGCCTGCAGCATTGGCTGGCGAGTGTTTACAGACCGGCAGCCCATACCGTCCACAGGGTAGTATCGCCCATGACGGAGGTACGGAAGTCACTAGCGTGGTGGGCAGATCCCAAGAACCTGCTAGTGGGAGTACCCTTCCACCAACCACAAATTTCCATTTTTCTTACAACCGACACCTCCCACATAGGATGGGGAACGCACATTGGCAGCAAGGTGACGCAAGGGCTATGGTCCCCCGCGGAACAGACACTGCACATAAACATACTGGAGCTCAGAGCAGTGTTCAATGCGTGCAGACATTTTCGGAAATACCTGCACGGCAAAGTAGTCGGGATCAATACCGACAATACCTCCACCATGTTCCACATCAATCGACAAAGAGGGGCACGGTCCCGTGCGCTATGCGCAGAAGCAGTCCGATTGTGGAATTGGTGCATTGTCAACAACATAACATTGAAAGCCTCGTACTTGCCGGGCGCCCACAACGTGAAGGCAGATCAACTGAGCAGGCGCTTTGCACTCACTCACGAATGGCAGATCTGCTCCGACCTGCTACGACGCATATTTCGCACCTGGGGGTTTCCCCAAGTCGATTTGTTTGCCACTCAGCGCAACAAGAAGTGCCCTCAGTACTGCTCCAGAGCAGAAATAGGGCGGGGGTCCCTGGGGAACGCCTTCATGATCTCATGGAAGGGCCCTCTACTCTACGTGTTTCCCCCCACAACACATATCCACAAGGTTCTGCAGAAAGCCAGAAGGGAGAGAGCTCGCATGATACTCATAGTTCCAACTTGGGACCGACAACAATGGTTTCCCCTGCTTCTGCGCATGTCAGATCACCCACCACTCCCCCTACCGGTAGCGCCGGACTTACTCACGCAGGCTCAGGGGTCCATAGTGCACCCGCACCCTCAGGGACTCCACCTACAAGCATGGTTAATCCATGGCTCAACGCCTTAGAGAGCACGTGTATGGAGGGAGTAAGACAAGTCTTAGAGTGCAGCCAAAGGACCTCCACCAGGAGGACTTACGAACAGAAATGGACACGCTTTACCTCCTGGTGCTCTGCCAAACAGTTAGCTCCTCTTGACATTCCTATAACTGTAATTCTAGAATACCTGCTGGACCTCAAACGAGACAGGCTCTCTCTATCCTCACTAAAGGTCCACCTCACAGCTATATCAGCTTTTCGGCACAAAGAGGAAGGGCCCACCATATTCGCCCATCCTATCGTCACAAGGTTCTCGAAGGGGCTGGTAAACCTGTACCCTCCTCGAAAACCGCTACCACCGTCATGGAGTTTGGACTTGGTACTCCACACGCTATCGGGACCACCCTTCGAACCATTAGCCACGGTACCCCTCTGACTACTTACCATGAAAACAACCTTCCTACTTGCGATTACGTCAGCCCGCAGGGTGAGCGAGCTCGCAGCAGTGATGGCAACGCCGCCCTGCACAGTATTCTCAAAGGAGGCGGTGATCTTACAGTTACACCCAGCCTTCGTTCCGAAGGTTTCCTTGGAGTTTCACATTAACGAACCAATAGTATTATCCTCGTTTTACCCGAAGCCTCACAGCTCCAGCAAGGAGGCGCGCCTGCATCTCCTAGATGTGAGGAGGGTGTTGACCTTTTACATCGACAGAACTAAGTGCTTCTGGAAAACGGACAGGCTTCTGGTGTCTCTCGCTCCCAGGTAGAAAGGGGAAGGCCTCTCTTCCCAGAGAATTTCAAAGCACATTGTGTCCTGTATAAAACTGTGCTATGAGCTTCGAAAGACCCCTTTGCTAGCCCCGCCTAGGGCTCACTCCACCAGAGCGGTGGCGGCATCAACGGCCTTCTTCAAGGGAATCGTGTTGAAAGACATTTGTAGAGCGGCGACTTGGTCATCCTACGACACCTTCGCCAAGCATTACGCCCTGCATCGGGTGTTCGATGAGGATACCCGTCTGTCAACAGCAGTCCTCTCGGGGGCAAGCTGCACATGAGTCGAGTACCCACCTCCTTACTTGGGGTTACTGCTGGATAGTCACCTACTGTGGAGCACCCACAGGGACCATTCGAAGAAGAAAGAGAAGTTACTCACTTGTAGTAACGATGGGTCTTCGAGATGTGTCCCCGTGGGTGCTCCACTACCCGCCCATCCTCCTCGCTTCGGATCTCTGTCCGGTGTTTTTCAGGAGCATCCGGGGCGGTTGGTCAAGGAACTGGCGGGGACCGGATCGCGCACATGACCGAGGGCGCGCAAGGGGGCAGCGCGCATCGGCGCATGCACAATCCAGTGGAAACTGCTAGAAGAATTCCGATCTGTGGCGCCGGGCGAGCCCAACGCCTACTGTGGAGCACCCACTGGGACACATCTCGAAGAACCATCATTACTACAAGTGAGTAACTTCTCCATCAGCTCCTGCTCTTCCCGGATTCCCCCACCCTCACAGTTTCTGATTCCTTTGTGTGCCATTTTAAACTGCCACAGCTAGCCCAGCATGCCAGCATCTGCAGGCAGCAGTCATGGATCCTGCATTCCAACAAGATTAACGTCAAAGCAATCGCAGATCTGGGATGCTGTGCAGCAGGTGGTGTGGTCAACACATTATGCAGTGGCCCAAATCTTGCGCTTTCTCTCTGAGTGGACAGAGTCAGAGGAGTATCAGAGAAGAAGGCGGCAGAGGAGATCTGCAGCCATCTCACATCCCGCTGTCTCAGACAGCAGCAGATATTTCCTGCTCTGTCACAGGGTCTGTGTACTGTGGACCATTGCTTCTGGGCCAAGGAGACCAGCATGGAATGGTGGGATCGCATTGTCCTGCGGGTGTGGGATGATGATGAAGAGTGGCTACAGAACTTGAGGATGCACAAAGCCGCATTCCTTGAGCTCTGTGCTGAGCTGTCACCAGAACTACAACACAAGGATACTCAAATGCGAGCTGCTCTCTCCATGGAGAAGTATGTTGCCATTGGTCTGTGGAAGCTGGCAACCCCTAATTGCTACCACTCAGTTGACAATCAATTTGGAGTGGGGGAGTCTCCTGTTAGGACAGTGCTGCTGCAGGTGTGCAGGGCAACCAGTCGTGTTTGCTGCACTGGTTTGTGACTCTGGGGAATGTAGAAGAGATTGTGGCTGGCTTTACAGAAATGGGGTTCCCTGTCTGTGGAGGGTGATCGATGGGACTCACGTTCCAATCCTCACCGCCCCCGCACCTTGCGTCAGAGTACGTCAGCCAGAAGGAATATTTCTTGAAGGTGCTCCCAGTGCTTGCAGATCACCTGGCCATTTTACAGACACAAATAGTGGGTGGTCTGGAAAGGTTTGTGATGTATGCATTTTCAGAAACAGCCATCTGCACAGAAAACTGCAGGAAGACACTTTATCTCCAGATCACAAAATAAGTTTGAGGGGTGGTGGTGGAAATGCCCATAGTGATCCTTGGGCACTCTGCCCACCCCATACAACCCTGGGTCACGAAGCCTTACACCAGGCATCTGGACAGCAGCAAGGAAAGATTCAATAACAGGCTCAGCAGATCTGCATGGTTGTTGAATGCACATTTGGACATTTTAAAGATAGGTGGAGAACCTTATATAGGAGGCTTGACCTGCTTCAGGACAACATCCCCATGTCCTAGCCACGTGTTGTTGCCTTCACAATCTGTGTGAGAGAAAGGGGGAAGCATTTATTCATGGCTGGAGTGCAGAGGCAGAAAACATGGCCAATGTGTTAGAGCAGCCAAACACTTGTGCTGTCAGGGCTGCCCATTAGGTGGCCAATAACATCAGGGAGACCCTGAGGAACCACTCTGACAATGATGAGCGCTGAGATTATTGTGGGATTTGTGAGCTTGGGTGACACTCTTCCCCCCACCGCGCTCCCCCACCATGCACAATGGCATGTCCACATCCCCAAATGCCAGTTCCTGGTGGGGGATGAAGGACCCCACCTACATCCTTTGGTACAGGCCAGAGTTGTGGAACACCCACACATTGTGTGTCCAGCCATAACACCCACCATCAGCGTCGATGAATTGTCCCTGGTGGTCAACCACGGCCTGCATCAGGATGGAGTAATATCTCTTTCTGTTGATGAACCTGGCTGTGCTGTGCTCTGGGGCACATTTGGGGATGTGGGTCCCATCGATCACCCCAAAGCAGCTGAGGAACCCAAGGGTGGTGAATCAGGCCATGACCATGACCCTCCCCAGCAGGATGGTGTCGATATCTGTCATAACCTTCAATGGGAGGAAACCAAACACACGTCAGAGACTGAGGGAGGAGATTCCTGGGCCCTAGAGGCCTCCCCTGTCACCTCCTGTTCCCTGTCCCCCAAGCTCTCCAAGAGCCCCCATGCAAGGCCACCCCCCTGGCAACAGGGCTGTATGAGGGTGGAACAGCACGGTCCTCCAGGGATGGGGCTCCTCCCCCACCCCTACCCCTCATACTCCTGAACCTGCTTCCTGACGGTCTTCCTTGGTTGGGAAACCACCTCCCCATGCAGGGCATGCAGCCCAAGAGTGCCTTACCTGCATGAGGATGGCCCTGAAGGCGGACTTTCCCATGCTGAACTGTTTCCTGATGGAGCAGCAGCTATTGGGGGTGGTGAGCTTCCAGAGGGTGGTGGTGACCGGCTTCTCCAGTAGGATGGTGGGCAGCAGCTGGGTGTCCTGTCTCTAGAGGGCAGGGGCGATTGAGGCGCAGTGTTCCAGGAAGGTGCCCTTCCACATTTGGAAGTTCTGGAGCCACTGCTGGTCATCCGAGTGCCCCATGACCAGTTGGCCCCACCAATTTGAACTGGTGCTGTACCTCCAGACCTGCCTGGTCACCCAAGGAGGTGAGAGCAGGTGGGAGCTGGCGCCAGGCTTGCCCCCCCAGAGGAAGAGGAGGATGGCCATGAGGTGCAGCAGAAGCTGCAGCACCCATGAGTGGGGCCAGTGCAAGCCTCCTGGGGGCTGCTCTAGCACCATGGCTAACTGGAAAATGCAAAGTCTCTCCCAGCAAGTGTGTGAGCCCTGCTGTAGCAGCTGTGCTGTCCCTCGAGCCTCAGCATGGGCAGGGAATGTGTGTTGGGGTGGGGGTGGGGGAGCTTTAAAGGCGTGCCTCACTTGGGCTCTCAGAAGGGCTTGCCGGCCGTGCAACTCTCTCTGACACTGTTCCAGGGGCCAGTCTGTCGAAGGAGTGGCTGGACAGTCTGGCCACTCTGTCCACAAAGCAGATCAACAGCAATCGGCTTTCATGTGTGGCACCAATCTGCTGACAGAGGTTTTGTTGAAAGATACCTTCTGACAGTAACATCTGTCGACAGGTTGCTGTAGTGTAGATGTAGCCACAGTTCTGCTTCCTGGATGATATCCATACAGGATTCTCACTTCTCTTGCTCTATTGTGGCAATGGGCAACCTAGGCTAGTGAGTGGACTGCATGCTATCTTTCATCTCACTGGGCTGCAAGACTGTTGTAACCAAGGTGGTCTCCTGGGATAAGGCAGTCTTCCTAACTGTACTGGCATATTTAGAATTTGCAGGATATGCTGAGTGAACTGTAGCAGTTGTTTGATTCAATGCAGAGGGAGTGCATGGCTGTCATAGTCAAAGTTATGTGTGATCAGCGCTCATCTCACTTCACTTGCCCTTGCTTTATGCGTACATCACTTTAGTAATACTGGAAGGAAAAAAAAATCTATGCAGATAGAAACTAGAAGAATCTGGAAACGCTGCACTCAGCTAATGGGAAACAAAATGTCTTGTGGGACACATACAGAACTTCAATGGCTGCATGCAGCTAGCTGGTGACTGGTTGCCCACGACTGGTCTATGCCTCTCTCGTTAATTATATGAAAAGCCATTAGCGCTTAAGAACCTGTACATAAGCTTGAGGAAGTTTCTTTTTGACTGCAGGCAGCGAAGAAGCTCTCAAAGTGTTCTAATCAAGTCCAAGTGACCCATGAGGTCCAAGTCCAGTGACCCGTGCGGGGCTCGATTTGCTGTTTCTGTTAAGTCCCAACTTCCACTCAGTCCTATTTTGTATCCTGAGTACACAAAAAGGCTCCAAGCCCAGTGGAATAAGGCAAGATATTTCCTACAGCTCAGCAATAGTGAAGCCCCATGGCCTTCAACATCTTGCGAAGAGTCCCCTCCAAATGAGGTGCCTACTCAGTTAAAGCTCATGAGGCATCAGCCCTTCCTGTGCAAATGGTTTAGGTATTTTTCTCTAAGATCATTGCTTTTACTACTGCCAAGTTCTGCTCTGGCAATGCATTCTTCAGGAGACACAAGAGTACAGATGATGTTTTCCTGCCTATTTCCTATACACAGAGGAGGAGCTGATGATTACTCCTTCCCTCACCACATGCTCTAATATCAAGGAAGACCAGCAAGCTACAAGATGCTGAGGAGATGCCATGCCCCCTCATTTAGCATAGCACTGAAATGGAGGGGGCAGCAGGCTTTGGTGCTCTCTACTGGTGTCATGTGGTAGCATGAGCTGAGGCTGCTCCTCTGGGGTTAGGACTGAAATGGAAGTCAGATCTGTTCATTTGCCACGATGTTAGTGTAACCTTTCTATTAATGCCAGGCGCCTGCCAGAAGGGCTAGATTCAGCTCCTAGGGGGGTTGTGACAGATAAAGCAACAAACCAGAGTTGAATGCGTGTGGAAGCGAGAGAGGGTCTGCTTCCCCATCAGCTTCCCATTAGTTGTTTTCTATAACCTGCACCTCCTCCCTCACCGTTTGTTACAGGAACACATGCTTACCCTGCTTCCTGCATTTTCCCTATGCCTCCCATTTCTTCTGCCAAGCTTCCTGTGGCACCCTTCTCCCTCTCACACTTGGGCCTGGGCCAGCATTGCAGGGCAGCATGGAAGAAGTCTTCTGCTATATTTAGACCACTTGATCATATCATTCAAATCCCTCCCTCCTCTGTCACAGCTTTCCCATAACAACCTCCCCGAAGAAAGAAATGGAAATTAATAAAATAAGAAGTTGTATATTTATAAAGTGGGACTTAAAAGAAATACGCAAAACAAAAGAGCTGCTATTGATTTGCTCTCTGTGGGGAGTGGGGTTGTTGGCATAGAGCCGTTCTGACAGCTCCACACCAACTGGGAAATTACTTCATCCTATAGCTATTCCCTGTTACACCTTCCTTCCAGAAATGTAAGGGGCTGAAGCTGGCACAGAGTTGGCCCTCTTGCCTTCATTTGCCTGTAACATGCTATATGTATAGTGCTATTTAGTTAACAAAATACACCTGCAATACTGTTGAACCCAAATTGCCCCAGATATTTGATACTTTGAGGGCAGGTACTTTATCTGTCACCTGGAAGAAAAGAGAGAACCATACCATGGCAGTATATGGGCAGTATACTCAGGCCTGCCAACAACAATTCTGTGCCCAGGACAGATCAATGGGCCCTCAGGTTGTTCCCCCAGCCCACCCAGAAAAAAACTGAGGAACTCCCCCCACTCCCTGCCAACTACAGGATTCCCAGCCATTCCCAGCCCTGTCCTCTCCTGCCGGGAGAAACTGCTTTCCCCCGACCTGCCCAGAGGACCCCGGGACTAGCCACAGCCCCATTCCCCATGTGGCCAGAGGAGCCTCACGACAGCTGCAGCCATACCTCAGCTCACCTCCCCACAGCCAGTCCAGCGGGCATTGGCTGCTCAGCTGCCCTGGAGCTCGCATAGGATATATCAAAAGCATCTCTGAAGAGACTCTTGTCCCCAGAGCAGGCTAGGTCTAGGGAAAGGAGGTGAGGCATGGCTGCAGCTGACCCTGGGCTTCTCTGGTCTGGGAAGGGGGCATTTGAGACTTCTCTGGGCAGGGAGGCCCGCACCTGGTCCATGACTCCTCTGGCCAAGAAGCAGAGGACTTGGGGTGGGTGGGAGGCTGGTGGTTCTGACCAAGTAAGAGTGGGGGCAGGGAGCATCTCACCACTCCAGCCATGGAGGGACAGTGTGGTTGGAAAGAGTGGAGCCAGGGCCTAGCCTTCCCCAAAGGTCCGGGGGGGTCCACCTGCTGCCCATGTGCCTATGCCTGTGGCCTGCCTGAGCAAGTTAAAAGGGCCTGGAGGGGTTCCTGGCTCCTGCTACTGTGGTAGTAACCAGCGCCCCTGGGCTCTTCTAAATTGCCCAGGCTCCTGGGCAATTGCCTTCTTTCACCCCCACCTCCCAGCCCATCAGCGAGCCTGGGTATACTGATATCCCATGATTACCTGGTGTACACTACCCCACCTGTCACTGTGGTTGCCCAATCATAGAACTAGGGCTAGAAGGAGCTTAAGAGGTGTTCTAGTCTAATCCATCCTCCACACACTGAGGCAGGATTAAGTATAACTAGACTATCCCAGTGCGGTGTCATCTGAAAACAGGTGCTGACTTCCACTGTAGTGCTTGCCCCCCCAACCCCCAACTCTTCCCTAAGCCCCACAACTATTCCATCCCTTCCCCCCAAGGCCACCCCTGCTCTGTCCCTTCTCCTCCCCACTCCACCCTCTCTCCAAGCCTTGCACTGTGCTCTGCTTCCACCCTGCCCACATTACAGCCTGTCTCCCAACAGTCTGCCCTGCCTCTTCCCCACCTCCTCCCACTCTCCTGGAGCTTCCTGAACACCAGAAATCTGCTCTTTGCGGTGCTCTGGAAGAACTGGAAGGGCAGGAGAGGAGATGGTAAGTGACGCCACCAGCAGGCAAAAGGCACAGCGAGGAAGGGAAGCAGAAGGCAGAGCTTGACTACCAGTGAGTTCTCGCTACTCACTAATTTCCCCCATGGGTGCTCCAGCCCCAGAGCACCCCCACAGTTGGCATCTATATCTGCAAATATTGTAAGTACACTCCATCATCCAAGTTGTTAATGCAAATACTGAATAGTGCCAGACCTAGGACAGACTCCAGCAGGGCCCCCATAGGTATGACCTCCCAGTTTTACAGCAAAACAGTGATAACTATATGGAGTATGGCATTGCAACCAATTGTGCACTCACCTTAGAGTTCTTTCATCTAGTCCACATTTCCTTACTTTGCTTATGAGAATGTCGTGTGCTACTATGTCAAAAGCCTTATTAAAGTCCAGATTTATCACATTTAATGCTTCCCAAACTGACTTGGTCAGAAACACTGTCAAGAAGATTGAGTTGACATGATTTGTTTTCGACATATTAATGTTGGCTGTCACCATATTATGCTTTAGGTTTGAACAAAGTGATTGTTTAGTCATTTATTCCAGTAACTCTCTGGGTGTTGAAGTTCAGCTGACAGGTTTGTAATTCCAAGATCATCCTTTTTCCCCTTGTTGAAAATAGGTAAGATTTCTTCTCCAACCCTCTGGCACTTTACCCTTTCTCTATGGGTAAGAAGAAAAGAGAGAACCATACCATGATAGTATATGGGCAATATACTCAGGCCTGCCAACAACAATTCTGTGCCCAGGACAGATCAATGGGCCCTCAGGTTGTTCCCCCAGCCCACCCAGAAGAAAACTGAGGAACTCCCCCCATCCCCCGCCAACTACAGGATTCCCAGCCATTCACAGCCCTGTTCTCTCCTGCTGGGAGAAACTGCTTCCCCCGACCTGCCCAGAGGACCCCAGGACTAGCCACAGCCCAATCCCCATGTGCCCAGAGAAGCCCCACAATAGCTGCAGCCATACCTCAGCTCATCTCCCCACAGCCAGTCCAGTGGGTATTGGCTGCTCAGCTGCCCCAGTGTGTGGAGGATGGATTAGACCAGAACACCTCTTCAGCTCCTTCTAGCCCTAGTTCTATGATTGGGCAACCACAGTGACAGGTGGGGTAGTGTACACCAGGTAATCATGGGATATCAGTATACCCAGGCTTGCTGATGGGCTGGGAGGTGGGGTGAAAGAAGGCAATCGCCCAGGAGCCTGGGCAATTTAGAAGAGCAAATTTAGAAGAGCAAACAGGTTACTACCACAGTAGCAGGAGCCAGGAATCCCTCCAGGCCCTTTTAACTTGCTCAGGCAGGCCACAGGCATAGGCACATGGGCAGCACGTGGACCCCCCGGACTCTTGGGGAAGGCTAGGCCCTGGCTCCACTCTTTCCAACCACACTGTCCCTCCATGGCTGGAGTTGTGAGACGCTTCCTGGCCCCACCCTCAAAGACAATCAATAATGGTTCAGAGATCGGTTTGGCTTTGTACACATACTGTGGTGAAATCTATCCACTCCTCTTACTCATATACAGCAGAAAGTATTTATTCAGTCATATTTTTTTCTGAACATGAAACAACAGTACTGGAAATAAACCAACAAGTATTTGTTATCAGCAGAAATCTGTGTAGCTTGTCAGTAGATTAATACTGCATGAACAAGCAAAGGTTTAACTCAAACCTTTATGACAGATAACAGCACTCCAGGGTGACAGTGGCCCCTTATGGGAAGCATCAACAGCAGTAATAAGAGGGCATCCATCCCTTTATGAAGTATCTGAATTTGGCCCACTTACAAGAGTTTCACAATAAATTGGCAGCTGAAGAAAAGAACATAAAGAAAGTTGGCAGCCTAAAATATTTAAAGAGCTCATGGCCCTCAGAGGAGCAATGCAGACTGTTGGAGTGGAACTGACTGAGCAGTATCTAAAAGTGAACAGGTGCTTGCGGGCCTTGATATGAGAAATTGGACATGGATGAGGCCTCATTTCTTAGAAGCCACAATTATGGAGGTAAATTGAGCAGCAGGCTGGAAACAGAATGTCTGTAGTAGCTAAGATAAGGGTTCCCAGGAAACAATGTCTGTAGTAGCTAAGATAAGGGTTCCCAGGGTGTTCCCCCATTACAGCCGGCAAGATAACAATGGATAAGATAACCCTGGCATGTAAGACAAGGTAACGAGTAAGTTGGGCATAGAAAGTGTATGGACATGCTATGTTCCACAGGGATTGGATCTCACAAAGTGACCAAGCCAATTCCAATACTTATGAGGCAATGTACAAATGTGTATAAAGAAAGAGGTTTGCTGTGTAACTCTGGATTTGTGGTATGCCCTGGACCCACTCCCTTTACTTCAACCTGATCAGTTCTAGTTTGACTGCATGCTAATAAAGAAACCCCAGTGACAAGTCTGGAGCTGAGCCAAGTTCTTGAGAATCAAATGAAAAAGGTCTCAGAGGCTACTGAGTTGGTGAGGTCTCAGAAGCCATCCCACCAGCCTTTTTAGGAATAATAAAGTGGACAATTATTTGGCATAGCAACTTAAAGGAAAAAAATAAAAAGAAAACAAAAGAGCCACCAAACCTGAGCATAGATCCCCAACTGAGGAGCAAATCACTTGAAACAGTTTAGGGAATCAGACCATTCTATGCATTTTTTCAGAGGACATATAGTTGAAGTCCATATATTCTATGGCTATAATTGAGATAGCAACCCTTTTTTAAAATTGCTCTCAATGCCACTTTTCTGGGCCAAGTTCAGGCAAAACTAGACACCTCTCAGTGACTGCAGTAGGAACTGTGCTTGCTCACCTTAGCCTGAATTGTATCCAGATGTCTTATTGAACTAAACCTTACAACATGGTAGTACAAACACAGCCCAAATTGAAAGATATTTTAATATTATTGTAAGCCCTCAGAAAAATAACAGTGTGCCAGAGTGCAGGCATACCTTGGCTAATGACTAACCACTGAAATTTTTAATTCTGAAACAGTTCAAGTCAGGTATGCTTTTTCCCCCTGGGTAGGGTTTAAACAATCCACTTGTGCCTTCCATCTAATTCCAAACCCACACTACTAGCACACCAATCAGTATTGAACGGGTGTTCTGCCAGTGATGTTTACCCTAACACAGTCTCAAAAGCTCCACATCCATTGCAAGAATTGCTCAGACTGTATATAGGTATTTCACACTGCACTATTATATTTTATAATACAATAAAGCTTAGAATCTTAAAAAAAAAAGTCATCTGTAAGCATTTCACAGAAACCTCGAGAGTGCTTTCAGATGGTAGGCAAAAACATATGTGTTGCTCCCTGAACCTTCCTTTCTTGCAGTCATTAGTCTTGTGTGAAAATACAGTCCCTGTTCCCAGTATCTAAACCATTGTCACTCAGATGAAAAGTTATGAGTTCTTCCATGATATCGCTGTTCTGCTGTTACTCTGATTGCTGTTTGATACTAGCCTTATGTTTCAACGCATAAATCACTGGTTCTCCTCCAGGGTCTCTCTCTTTCTCTCTCTCTCTTTTTAATTTGCACAGGGAATGCATTTGGAATTGATTCAAACCAATTAACTCAAATATCTTTTGTTAGTATCTGATATGTAAGCTGAGCTTGATTGTGGGCTCTGGATTCAGGGCTAAAGCAAAATGTCTTATTTATCAGTTTGTCATATTTTCTATTTTTCATAGCAGATTAGAGAAAGTGCTGTATGTACAGAATTATGCATGTGTCACTTAGGCTACGTCTACACGTGCACCCAACTTCGAAATAGCTTATTTCGATGTTGCGACATCGAAATAGGCTATTTCGATGAATAACGTCTACACGTCCTCCAGGGCTGGCAACGTCGATGTTCAACTTCGACGTTGCTCAGCCCAACATCGAAATAGGCACAGCGAGGGAACGTCTACACGCCAAAGTAGCACACATCGAAATAAGGGAGCCAGGCACAGCTGCAGACAGGGTCACGGGGCGGACTCAACAGCAAGTCGCTCCCTTAAAGGGCCCCTCCCAGACACACTTTCATTAAACAGTGCAAGATACACAGAGCCAACAACTAGTTGCAGACCCTGTATATGCAGCACAGACCCCCAGCTGCAGCAGCAGCAGCCAGAAGCCCTGGGCTAAGGGCTGCTGCCCACGGTGACCACAGAGCCCCGCAAGGGCTGGAGAGAGAGTATCTCTCAACCCCCCAGCTGATGGCCGCCATGGAGGACCCCGCTATTTCGATGTTGCGGGACGCGGATCGTCTACACGTCCCTACTTCGATGTTGAACGTCGAAGTAGGGCGCTATTCCCATCCCCTCATGGGGTTAGCGACTTCGACGTCTCGCCGCCTAACGTCGATTTCAACTTCGAAATAGCGCCCAACACGTGTAGACGTGACGGGCGCTATTTCGAAGTTACTGCCGCTACTTCGAAGTAGCGTGCACGTGTAGACGCAGCTTTAATTGTATATTATGGAGGATAAATTGGACGTATTGTGGTAATATGGCAGCAATGTATATTCAATATAAACCAGAGATGAACCCCAGCCAAAAGCCTAGATCCAGATTCTAAACCATTTTGAACTCCGGAGAAATTTGAATCTGAATTACAACTTCACAGCTGGTCACTAAAATGAATTGAACTAAAGTCCCAGTTCTGAGCATTCCTGATTTGCATTTGAATCTCAAGTCAGCAACCTCACATGTTGAATTATACCTCTCTGCCTCGTTTATGCCCTAGAAAATATATACTTTCACCACAGATGTGAGAGATTCACCCCAGATGTGGAGATTCATTAATGCCAGGCTTCCTAAACAAGTTCATAAAGTGGACTGTTAGTGGTGAGGTCATTCTCATGAGCCAACTTCTTTTATGACCTTTTAATCAAGCTTAGATTTGCCATTGTACACTTGCCTCTCAAATTTATATGAATGCTGTTAACATCAATGACTATTAGAATGGAATGACTCATCATTTGAGAAAAAGGCACCTCTTCTTACTACTATATGTTTTTCTCTCCCCTGTCTTTCCATGCTTTCATCCCTTTCTTTTTTCTCTTCCACTCCAAATCAAATGATCTCACAAACTCAGTAAACAGCCCACACATACACTTAAAGCCCTGCAAATCCATAGATGTCTGCTTTATATGCGCAGGTATCCAAATCCATGGATATGGATGTGGATGTGGATATCTGCAGCTCATTTTTGTGGCTATGGTTGTGGATACAAATTTTGTATCTAGAACTTTACAAATTTAAAGATCTCAACTTTATAGCCATTGGTATCCACATCTATAGTTGTCAATGTGGATATCCATGGTTAATTTTGTAGATATAGATATAGTTACAAAATTTGGATCCACGAATGGCTCTACATACAATCAAGCTCCCTCCTTTGGCAACGTCAGTCCTTCTTACCACCTCATTCAAAATCTATTCTAATCCACTTATTCACCTCAGCACATTTATAATTGATATCTCCACAATCAAAATCAATTCCTGCCCTTAATCAGTTTGTTCACAAATCAGCTTCCCTCATTCTTAGACAAATCAAAATGGGATTTCTCAGTCTCCACAATCAAAAGAAGTTGTTCCCCATTCAACTAACTTCTTCTCCCAACATATAGGCTACGTCTGCACTAGCACATTACATTGAAGTAGCCTATTTTGATGTTCTTACTTCGAAATAGGCTACTTCAACGATTATCGTCTACACGTCCTCCAGGGCTGGCAACGTCGATGTTCAACGTCGAAGTAGTGACGGGGAATGTCGAAAGGAGCCGCCCTGGAAGGAAATGCAGAGCATCCACACACACAAGCACCCTCTTTCGAAATAAGGGGCCAGGAAAGACCGCGGACCGGGTCACAGAGCACAGTAGCCCTTATGGGGCAGCTGCAAGCCGCTCCTTTAAAGGGCCCCTCCCAGACACACCCGGCTTGCCCAGCACAAGGTCTGCAGAGCAGTAGCCACTCTCTCGCAGACCAAGTCACAGCAGATATGGACACCCAGCAGCAGCTGCAGCAGCAGCAGCAGCAGCAGCAGCAGCAGCAGGAAGCAGAGGCCCTCCAGATAGTCATCAAGGGGGCAAGCGCCCTGCTAGTTGCTGCCTGGGAGGCCGCCCAGTGACTCCTGCCAGAGGAGCCCACCCCGGAGGCAGACGGGGACGCCCCTGACCACCGGGCTCCCCTCTTCCTCCCTCACCAGCTGCCGCCCCGCCTCTGGAGCTACCCCACCAGCTCCGAGTGGTGGGAGCAGCTCGTCATGCAGGACTGGGACGACGATATGTGGCTCCAGAACTTCCGCATGCGCCGGCAGACCTTTCTCGAGCTCTGTCAGTGGCTCACCCCAGCAATGAGGCACCATGATACCCGGATGCGGCGCGCCCTCCCCGTCGAGAGGAGGTTCGCAATAGCCGTCTGGAAGCTGGCCACTCCAGACAGCTATCACTCCGTGGGACACCAGTTTGGAGTGGGAAAGGCCACGGTTGGGGCCGTCGTCATGGAGGTAAAGAGGCCCGGGCACACACCCACTGGGAGGCGGGGGGGCCAGGTGTGGGCTTGGGGAGGGAGGGAGAGAGGGGCCAGATGTGGGGCTGGAAAGGAAGGGGTACTGGGGAGGGCCAGGCTGGATAAGTGGGGTACTGGGGGAGGTGCCTGGGAGGGGGACCTGGGGGAAGGGCCCTGGGGCACCCTGCACAGCCTCATGGGCATCTGTGTTCCCTACCAACAGGTGGCCTGTGCGCTTAACGCCATGTTGCTCCAGAGGATCGTCCGACTCGGGGACCTGGTCGCAGCCGTCGCCAGATTCGCCTCCATGGGGTTCCCAAACTGCTTCGGGGCCCTGGATGGGACCCACATCCCCCTCCGCACCCCGGACCACAGCGGAGGAAGATACATCAACCGCAGGGGCTACCACTGTGTGGTCCTTCAGGCCATGGTGGACAGTCGGGGCCGCTTCCAGGACGTGTACGTGGGCTGGCCCAGCTGCACACATGATGCCCGTGTTTTTAGGAACTCGGGCCTGTGCCGCCGGCTGGAGGCGGGGACCTGCATCCCCCAGAGGGAGATCCCTCTGGGGGATACCACCGTGCCCCTCTGCCTCGTGGCGCACACGGCCTACCCCCTCCAGCCCTGGCTCATGCGCCCGTACACCGGCCACCTCAATGCCAGCCAGGAGCGGTTCAATGCCCGCCTGAACCACGCCTGCCAGGTGGTGGAGAGAACATTCGGCCATCTGAAGGACCGCTGGTGGTGCCTCCTTGCCCAACTGGACTTCAGCCTCCAGAACATCCCCCAGGTTGTGGGCGCGTGCAGCACACTCCACAACATCGTTGAGAGCAAGGGGGAGGCTTTCGTCCAGGGGTGGGCGGTTGACACCGGCACAGGCTTCCCCCAGCCGGCCCCCACACCCAGCCGCCAGGCTCACCATGAGGGGGTACGAGTCTGCGAGGCCCTGCAGGCCCACTTCAATCAGGGAGACCCCTGAGCACCTCCCTGGCCTTCCCCAGAAGACTCCCCCCAACACACAGCCCGCAATGCCCGCACACCGCCCCCAACACCCGCATGCCACCCCCCCAACAAGCACACCACTCCAGCTTTTTGGAAAATAAAACCTTTTTTTTTTTTAACCAGATAACTTGTTTGATTCAACAAAGAAACTGCAACTAATCTACACAAAGGGGGACAACTATATACAAAAAGGGGGACAACTATGTACATGGGCCAACAGCCGAGCCATCTGCCAGGCCCCCATCAGTCCGGGGTGGGGGTACAGGGGCACGAGCCCCGGTGGGTACAGCTCGCAACCCCCCCTCCCCGTGTCCGTGGTCCCCGGCGTGGCCGGCTGGGGGCTGGGAGGACCAGCAGGTATGGCCGGGATGCCTCCACTGGCTGGTCTTCAGCCCCAGTGGGCTCTGTGGAGCTTGCTGATGGTGAGGCGGGTGGGGCGGCAGGTGGGGCAGCAGGCAGCAAGGCGGGTTGGGCGGCGGGGAGGGCGGCCCAGGGGGCACCAGGGGGTGGAAGCCAGGCGACGGCCTCCCGGATCGACCCGGCTATGTCCCTGAAAACCCCCATAAGTCCTCCCATGCCGCCCACCGCCAGGTGGACACCTCCCACTCGAAACAGAGTCTTTCCTCTGCCACCTCCATCTGCCACCGGAGAGCTGCCAGGAGCTGAGGGTCTACTGGGGCCATCCCCAGAGTCCGGTGGTGGCGGGACCGTCCCGCTGGCCTTGGGGGTGTCTCTGGGTGCTGGCGGTGGCTGGCCTCCGAAGGGCTGTCGGGGACAACAGACGGTGCCTGGCTTCCTGGGGCGTCAGATGCTGGAGCTGGAGAGAGGGAGAGAGGGAGGGGAAGGCTGTTAGTTCAGTGCCCTGGCCTGCGGCCTGTTCTCCCTGCCCCCTCTTGGGTGCTGGGTCTCCATCGCCGTCAGTGGGTTTGATGTCCCTGTTGGCTGTCACCATGGCATTGTCCCCCCACCCCCAGGGTCAAGACTGAGTTCTGTCCATGGGTACAGGTGCTGACGGGTGCTGATGGCCGTGCCGCCATCCTGGGACTGTACTGTGGCTGGGCATTCGCGGTTTGGGGTCTGCTGGGGGTGGGTGAGGCTCCTGGTCGTGGTTGGTGCCCCCGCCCTGTGGCCCATGGGTGTGTGCTCTGTGGGGTACGTACCTGACGGTCCATTGCCGCAGTCGGGGGAAGCCCGGTGGGCGGATGCCTGGCTGGTGCTCTGGGAGGGGAGGTCGATGAGGAGCCCCCCCTCCTCGCTGCTGGACCCCTCCTCTGCTGTCCCGAGGGAGGGCTCCTGAGGTGGACCCCAGGGTGTGGGGCTGGCCTCCGGCTCCAAGGCCTGCTGGGGCTCGTCGGCCATGGTGTCAAGGGTGGCCAGGAGGGAGGAGGTGTCCTGGGGGCCCAGGATGGCTCTGAGCTCCCTGTAATAGGGGCAAGTGGCGAGGGCAGCCCCAGACCAGCTGGCCGAGTCCTGGGCCTGGGCGTACCCCTGCCACAGCTCCTTCACCTTATTTCGGACGTGATCCGGAGTGTGGACAGGCCCTCGCCCAGTTGGGTAAACACTTTTGCATTCTGCCGCTTGCTCCCCATCACATGGAGCACCTCCTACTCACCCCAGAGCCCCAGCAGGTCTCGGAGTTCGGCCTCCGACCAGGAGGGGCCCCGCATCCTTTTGGCCCCTCGTCTGGCTGCTGGGGGTTCCTGGGTCCCCTCAGGAGGGGAGCCCTGGGGGTGCTCGTGGGGGCTGGCTTGAGGCCATGGATGAAGGCAGCAGGGATCGGGGCCTCTGAGAAGCGTGCAGAGTTAGCACATGCCTGTGCTGCTGCCTGCACGCTCTCAGCTTCCTGCCACAGGAAATCCGGGTCCGTTGTGCCTTTAAGGCTGCTGCGCGCGGGGACCATAGAGCCCCACAGGGGCTGGACAGAGTGTCTCTCAACCCCTCAGCTGATGGCCGCCATGGAGGACCCTGCAATTTCAAAGTAGCGGGACACGGATTGTCTGCACACACCCTACTTCGACGTTGAACGTCAAAGTAGGGTGCTATTCCCATCCGAGGATGGGAACAGCGACTTCGACGTCTCGCCGCTTAACGTCGATTTCAATGTCGAAATAGCACCCAGCGCGTGTAGACACGATGGGTGCTATTTCGACGTTGTGCTGGCTACTTTGAAGTAGCCGGCTAGTGTAGACGCGCCCATAGTGAACTACAGTGACAGTTGGCATATTCAGGAAGTAACTGGCAAGTAGAACAAAAACTGCAGTTTATGAATGCTAGCTTTTTCAGACTAAAGGGTTTTTTATCTTTCCTGTATTTTCCTTTTGAATGAAACCCTATGGCATATAGATTGGCTGTGGAGACTCGGGACTAAAAGAAATTGGTCTGCAGCATCTGGAAGGGATCTGCAACCTTCTACCACCTTCTTGAGCAGAAAGACCTAACTGAGGCTATATCTACACTACCAGGTAATATTGATTTTAAGGCAGTTAGCCTGATTTTAGCCTGTCTTTATTGTAAATTCCACTAGCCCGATTTATAGAGCACTAAAATCGACACAATATCAATATCATAAAATCGTCATAACCTGACAGGTGTAGTGTTCAGTTTGAATCTAAAATTTTGAATGAAGGATAATGAGGAAGCTCCATGTCTATAAATCTAATCCATTAGCCTCCAGAGATGTCCTGTCTGTACCCCACAGTATCCCATAGTTCTCCGTTCTGGCCTTTTCCATCTCCACTGCTCTTAAGCGTGCAGGAATTAGGCAACAGGAAGAATATTTCAATTCAGCACCTGGAAGCCCATGTCTGTTGGGTCATGCTTGTATGAGAGGCTGAAAATTCTTCTTTCTTTCTTTGCTAGTAGCACGGCTGTGGGGTCTGTGGTTCTGTGTCTGTTTCTGACAGCTGTCTCTGCTAGCTGTTTTTCTGTGCTGCCTGATGCCAGCTGCTGCCCCCCTGCACCATGTGGTAGCTAGCCTGTGGGTGAGGGGTTGTGCCTGTATGATAGGATGAGAAAAAGAGAGTTACCTGTTCTGTCACTGGTGTTCTTCGAGATGTGTTGCTCGTGTGCATTCCAACTTGGGTGTGCATTGGCGCACGCCCAGTTGCTGGAAGCTTTTTGCTCTAGCCAGTAGCTATAGGGTCGGTGTGGCACCCCCTACAGTGATGCCTGTATGGCGGCCCATATACGCACTGCCCGACCCACCCCCTGCTCAGTTCCTTCTTGGTGGCTACTCCGACAGCAGGGAGGGCGGGAGGGATTTGGAATGGACGTGAGCAACACCTCTCCAAGAACACCAGTTACAGAACAGGTAACTGTCTTTTCTTCTTCCAGTGATTGCTCATGTGCATTCCAAGTTGGGTGAATACAAGCCAATGCCTAGGAGGTGGGTTCAGAGACCTGAACGGACTGCAGGACAGCCCTGCCCACTGCAGAGTCTTTCCGTGCATGCTGTGTCAAAGCATAGTGTGCTGTAAACATATGAATTGAGGACCAAGTAGACGCCCTGCAGATATCCTGGATAGGTACTCTGGCCAAGTACGCCGTAGAGGACGCCTAAGCCCTGGTGGAGTGAGCTCTGATTGAGGGAGGGGGACCCCTGGCAGCTTGTAAGACTCTTTGATACAGGCCACTATCCAGGAGGAGAGCCACTGGGAGGAGACCAGAAGACCCTTCATCCTGTCTGCCAACACAACAAAAAACTGTTGAGGCTTTCTGAAGGCTCTGGTCCTGTCCATATATAAGGCCAGCACCCTTCGAACATCCAAAGTATGTAAACTCTGCTCCCTAAGAAAGGCATGAGGTTTTGGATAAAACACCAGTAGGGTAATGTCCTGGTTGACGTGAAAAGGAGAGACCACCTTCAGCAGGAATGCCAGATGGAGTCTTAACCTGACCTCATCCTTGTGGAACACTGTATCAAGCAGGTCCACCTGAGGAGTGCCAGGGCCCTAGTAAGGAGTCCGACAGCCTGTCCCTGTGTCTCGTGGACTACCCACAGTGTCCAAAAGGGCCACTGGGGGGCACCCTGGGAGGACATCTGCCAATCCCCCACTGCAGGGCAACGAGACTGGTGCCAATGTCCATTGCACTGAGATGACCTCGTACTCCCACTTCGAGCTGAATTGGAGTAAAAGGAGTCTGACTCCAATGCCAACTCCAATGCTGAAGATCCCAGCAGTGCAACAGGACCCGTGATGCACGCCAACTTCCGTGTGCCTTGCATGTCATGATATGGCGCACCGAAAGAGGTAACTGTTTGCGGGGTCTGAATCCGTGTCAGGAACTGTGCCGGTGCCTGTCAATTGTTCTGGCACCTGTGCCTGCGGTGCGTGCTCCTGTGGTGACAAGGACTCCTAGTGCAGTGTTGGTCCTGGCACCATTACCTGTAAGAGGCCCTGCGCCGCACTGAAAGCCTCCGGCATTGAAGGCTGCCTCTGAGAGCGTGGGCTCCTGCCTCGTGCCGGCATTGATGCCTGCACCTCATGACCCCAGTTATGGTGCAATCTGGCAGACACCTTAGAGGGGTGTCCCTGCTTAGCCCTCTCATGGGACCGGCCCTGGTCTCACCTCTTTTTCTTGTGAGGCACCAGGGACTGACTCCTATAGCGCTGTGAAGTGCTAGGTGCTGAATCCTGGTCCTGGAGTTGGGAGTTTTCTGACAGCACCAACGGTGCCGGAGTGCTCTGCACTGATGATGCACCACTCTGAGCTCCCTCAGGGGAAATGGTGGGTCGTAGGGCTGCCTCCATCAGTAAAACCTTCAAGTGTTGCATTCTGTCCTTCAAAGTTCTAGGCTTGAGGGCCTTGCATATGGTGCACCATTCTCAGAGGTGTGCCTAATTGAGGCAGCTCAAACAAGTCTTATGTGGATCACTTTTGGGCATTCATTTGCCACATTTTTGAACAGGTTTTAAAAGCTGGAGAGCCAGGCTTCCCCTGGTGTTGAAGCGCCAAGAGTCCTGCCTCGGCTCACTAACCGTTAAGAAGAACTATTTACAACTAAAAAGCAACTAGCCAAACTATTTACAACTATTCACACTATCAGCTAATTTACAAGTAAAAGCTACCAGCCGAATACACTAGAAGTGAGAGAGCTCCAGTAACCGACAGCATGGTGAGAAGGAACTGAGTGGGGGTGGGTCGGGCGGTGCATATATGGGCTGCCATACAAGCGTCACTCTTAGGGGCACTGCACTGATGCTACGGCTACTGACTAGAGCAAAAAGCTTCCAGCAACTGGACATGCGCCAGCACCCACCCAACTTGGAATGCACATGAGCAGTCACTTGAAGAAGAACTTCTTTTCAGCATTTACATTTTGTCCTACTCCACAAAATCCCATCCCTTCCCTTCTCCAGAGGCGCCACGCAGTCTGAAACTTTCCCACACCCAGCCACATCACACGGCTTGATCCTGAACCAATAAAAGGATGTGCTGAACATACTGCCAGATAGTCTGCGTGCGGTAAGGGTCCCGGAGCCAACTGGGGGAAGCCTCCCACTGTGGCTAAAGATACTTGGGGGCTGGGGGGTGGGGATAGCATCTATTCGGGGGCCTTGCAGTCACCCGGGGGAAGTCTCCCTTGGTAGCTAAAGATATTCAGGGGCTGGAAGACCCCCAGGGAAAGTCTCAGGTGGCAGTGATATTTGGACATCCTGCAACTGCCTGGGAGAAGTCTCCCTCAGCAGCTAAAGGTACTAGGGAGCTGGCAGCTATTTGGGGTCCTTGAAGTCACCTGGAAGGAAATCTCTGGCAGCTGTGATATCCAGGGGTCTTGCAGTCACCCAGGGGAAGTCTCCCTTAGTGACTAAAGATATCTGGGAGCTGGCTTAAGAGCATCAAGTGCCAGAGGCAGGGGTTGTACCAGACTTGCCCTACAATGGCTCATCATTAAAGGATTTAAACTTTACTCAGTCGAATGTGGCAGCCGTTTCTCAGGCTCCCCAGATACGTGAATTTCTCTGTGTTCTCTAGTTCAATCCCCTCTACACTGATCTTCCTTCCTATTTCCTTATCTCCGAACACAAGTGTTTATCTATGTTCAGAATCAGTCCATACTGCTTCCCTTCCTTGTTTAACACCTGCACTCTTCTTGCTAGCTTCTCTTCATCTTCCTCAGTGATAACTACATCATCTGCAAACCTCAAGTTGTTAATTCTCATCCCATGATCTGATATCCCTTCTACCTTCTCCTTGATCTTGTCCATCGCTCTCTCTAGGCGCATGATGAAGATACTCAGCGATATCGGATCTCCTTGTCTCGTACCTCTGCTCGTTCTAAACCAAATTCCCAACTGTTCACACATTCTCACCACTGCCTCTACATTGTCACTGATATCCTCCAACAACTGTATCACTCTGCTATCCACTCCGTATGACTCCAACGCCGCCCAAATAACTTTCTGATCTATACTGTCAAATGCCTTCTGAAAATTGACGAAGCAATTGTAGATGTTCTTGTTTTTTCAATCGAGCTTTCTCCGCTATCAATCTTAGTGCCAATATCTGCTGTATGGTACTTCTGTCCTTCCTGAATCACGCTTACTCATCCGCTAGATGTTCACTCACCTGCAATCTCAGTCTCTCTGTCGTTATCATCATCAGCACCTTGCCTAGATGACTCATTAGGGCAATCGTTCTGTAACTCCTGCACTCCAATGCACTTCCTCCCTTGTGTTTTGTCACTAGCACAGATCTTATCCATTCCTTAGGTGCCTTCCCTTCTTTCCAAGCTATATTACATAGTTGGTGTATTTCCTGAATCATACTTTTTCTGCCGTATTTGATCATTTCTTCTGTGAGCTGATCATTTCCAGGGCTCTTGTTCTTTAGTCGTTTTGCTGCTCTTTCTACTTCCTCCTTCAGAATATCAGTCTCACTCTCAATGCTTGACGGTGATATCTCTTTCAGTCTTCTGATCAGTCTCTCTGAGACACTCGGATCCAACTCTGCTTTGTACAGATCTCATCCGTCACTGCACAACCTTCTTGTTCACGAGCACCTCGTCATTCTCATCTTTGATTTCCGTCTGCTTCGGCTGCCACTTCGGGCCAGCTACTGTAGACACATTAATCAATCCAGTAGTTGCTAACCCAGTCCTTTGTGGAGCGCAGTAATGGGGTCCAGAGGTAACCAGTGAGTCCTGCTAATCAGACATGAAATTGCATCATGTATCGTAGTTTCAAGTATGCTTTTGCTACTACTGATGGTGCTGTTCCAGCAAACTGCTACTCTGCCCACAAGCCAGCCTTCCTTACACTGTCATCTCAGCTCACAGACTGACGCCTTTGAGCTCACAAGGCTGTTACTTCTTTTCACTATACTTTTTACAGGAGGACTGGGCAGTAATTTTTGATGGGGCAGGGAGGGGGAAACTCCAAGAATTTGGATAAATTTGGACAAAGCTAAGCCACACTTTTCTATGGAGAGAGTGCAGGGTCTGGGGTGGAGATTGCTGCAGAAGGGAGCTTGGGATAGGATAATGAGGTGCAGGAGAGGGTGTGAGGTCTGAGAGGGAGTCTGGGTGAAGGAGGGGTTGTAACTTGGGGCAAGGTATTGGGGTGCAGGATCCTGGAGGAGGTGCGGGAGAGGATTCTAGCCTGGGGAGGGGTGTAGGAGAGGTTGCAAGTTCTGGAAGGTAGCTGGTGTGTAGTGCCAGACGCAGGATCTGGCTGGGAGGCACTTACTTAAGAAGTTCCCAGCCAGCAGCACTCTCAGGCAGGCTTATCTGCCTGCCAGCAGCCTCAGACCACTCAAAGTGGCAGGTTATTCCACGTGGCTCTCTGTGCTGTGCGGGGAGGGCTTTGCCTGCGCTGCCCTCACTCCCAGCACAATTTCTCCACTTTTGGCCATAAACCAGCCAATGAGAGCTGAGAAATTGTGCTATGCTGCCCCCCACCACAGCAAAATCTCTCAAATAATATGGGCTGGAAACTGGCCAGTGGGATCTAAGAGATTTTGCTGGAGGTGGGGGCAGCACATGAAGCCCTCTTCCCCTCAGTATAAAGAATGACAGGAAGCAGCCAGCTGCTTTGAGTGGCACTGCTCCATGCTGCAGGGGCTGGCCACAGGCCAGATTAAAAGGCTTGGTAGGTTGGATCCAACCCATGGGCTGTTATCTTGCCAGCCCATACTCCACAAGCCCTATACTGAATAACATCATTCCCTGTAATGGCTAGATCCCTAATGCTGCCACCTTAGGGGAGAGCTACCAAGTAATGAGCTAGTAGGTTCATTACAACACCCTAATGTACATTAAAAACTTGCTGAAAGACTGTAAACAAATGTACTGAATTAGGAGGAGATATTCAGCAGGGTACTGCAGGGTTTGGTAACATGTCTGTTTTGTGGGTGTCTCCATCAATAACCTGGAAGGTGCTGTAAATTGAATCAAGACAGTGACCTTTATAGAAAATACTAATTTGCAAATAGCTGCAAATGCCAGTGAGGGCAGGAAAATTATAAATGGGATTTAAAGAGATTGTTAAAATATATAGAAAATATTAAAATGAGTTAATGAGGAATTGTGCAAACTGATAAATCTAAAGAGTAATAATCCAAAGCATTTAGTTCATGCAAGGGATTAACCTGGAAAGAAGTAATGCTAAAGAAACCCAGGTGTGAAAGAGAAAGCAAGCTGCACAAGAGTTTGCAATGTGCTATGGCAAGCAAAAAGATATCCAATGAAGGTTAGCTCTGTATACGGAAAGGTATCATAGCATGGAGCAAGGAGGTAAAAATCCTACACTTAAGCTACATCTACACGTGCATGCTACATCGAAATAGCTTATTTCGATGTAGCGACATCAAAATAAGCTATTTCGATGCATAACGTCTACACGTCCTCCAGGGCTGGTGCCGTCGACGTTCAACGTCGACATTGGGCAGCACTAAATCAAAGTAGGCACTGCAAGGGAGCGTCTACACACCAAAGCGGCTCACATCGAAATAAGGGTGCCAGGAACAGCTGCAGACAGGGTCACAGGGCGGACTCAACAGCAAGCCGCTCCCTTAAAGGGCCCCTCCCAGACGCACTTGCACTAAACAGCACAAGATCCACAGAGCCGACAACTGGTTGCAGACCCTGTGCATGCAGCATGGATCCCCAGCTGCAGCAGCAGCAGCCAGAAGCCCTGGGCTAAGGGCTGCTGCACACGGTGACCATAGAGCCCCGCAGGGGCTGGAGAGAACATCTCTCAACCCCTCAGCTGATGGCCGCCATGGCGGACCCCGCTATTTCGATGTTGCGGGACACGGATCGGCTACACGTGCCCTACTTCGACGTTCAACGTCGAAGTAGGGTGCTATTCCCATCTCCTCATGAGGATAGCGACTTCGACGTCTCGACGCCTTATGTCGATTTCAACTTCGAAATAGCGCTCGCCACGTGTGGACGTGGCGGGCGCTATTTCGAAGTTGGCGCAGCTACTTTGAAGTAGCCGGCACGTGTCGACGCGGCTTTAGTGACCTGCATTTAAGCATTCAAATGTGGACACCATATTTTCAGAAGGGAAACTGACAAATGGAAGGAATTTCAAAGAGCCAAAAAGAAAAATAATCAGCAGGCTGGAGGGATTGATTTATAAGGAAAATACTAAAAGGTCAATACATATAACTTATCTAAACGATGACTGAGGGGACACATGGTGGGTTCAATATTATAGAATGTGGGTATAAACATAAAGCAAAACCATGAGTTAGACCGGGAGCGCTGAGGGCAGGAGTGTGGGGGGGGCCCTGTCCTACTTTGAAGAGAGTACTGATGAGCAGCTACTAAATTTCTTCTGCCTAGTAGCAAGCCCACAGCAGCAATCAATAAAAAAGTGCATACCTAAGTGCCTCATTTGTAGGGCTTTACCAAATTCATAGCCATGCAAAACACATCATGGACCATGAAATCTGGCATCCTTCTGTGAAATCTGGCTTGTGTGTGCTTTTATTCTATACTGTACAAATTTCACAGGGGAGATCAGCATGTCCCATATTAGGGGTCCTGAGCCAAAAGGGAGTTGCAGGGGAATCACAAGGTTATTTTAAGAGGATTATGGGAGTGCCACCCAAATGGAGAGCAGGTGTTGTAATGTTGGCCAGGTGCCCAGCTCTGAAGGCAACATCCCACCAACTGCAGTGCAGAAGGGTGATAATACCATACCTATGCCACTTTTACTTCTGTATTGCTGCTTTAAGAGTTGGGTGGCTAGAAAGTGGCAGCTGCTGATCAAAGGCCCAGCTCTGCAGGCAGCAGTGCAGAAGGAAGAATGGCAATACCATGACATGCCATCCTTACTTTGGTGCTGCTCATGGCAGTAGCTCTGCCTTCCAAACTGTATTCCTGGCCAGCAGCTGCTGCTCTCCAGCTGCCCAGCTCTGAAGGCAATGTTGCTGCCAGCAGCTGCATAGAAATAAGGGTAGCAACTACAGTAACTTTGCAACTCTCCCTCCCAACACACAGGACTTGTCTACATATGCCCCCAACTGCAAAGAGGGCATGTTAATCAGGGTGATGGGAGATTACTAATGAAGTGCTGCAGTGAACATGCAGCACTTCATTAAGCAAATTCTCCCCTGTGGCAACTTTGAAGTGCACGCATTACTTTGAAGTACCTTTACTCCTCAAAATTTCGGGGAGTAAAGGCACTTCAAAGTGCCAGCGCCACTTCGAAGTGCCCATGGCTATACGGCATGCCGGCACCTCAAAGTCTGACACTTCGAAGTTACTGCGGGGGAGAATTAGCCGAATGAAATGCTGCATATTCACCACAGCACTTCATTAGTAATCTCCCATCACCTTGATTAACATGCCCCCTTTGAAGTTGAGGGCAAGTGTAGACAAGCCCATAGACTCCTTTTCGGGTCAGGACCTCTACACTACAACACTATGACATTTCTGATTTAAACATCTGAAATCATGAAATTTACCTTTCCGTAAAATCCTGTGACCATGACATTCACCAAAATGGACATTGAATTTGGTAGAGCCCTACTCAGCTGGATTCCTTAAATCATGCTTAGAGTTGTATGCCCTCAGAAATATCCATTTTTATGTAGACCTTCACTTTTGACCTTTCTTAACCCAGGTTCTGAGAATAAGAGACTTGAGACTTACATTCTGCTCATTGAAAAGGTGACTTCTTTGCTTATCACTTGTGCCAAAACATAGCTTTTGATGATGTTTAAGCAAAATATCCTTCCTCTTATTTCTGAGCCATATACAGGAACTTGCAGGGTCCAAGCCTATAACAGTCTACAGATCTTTCATGGGTATGTACAGCAGGCATGAAAATAGAATTATTTAGGGTGAGGCTAGGGAATGTAAGTTAGAATTAAATGGTTATATTAAAAGTAAAATTCAGATTTGACTATCAAAATAAATTTCCTGACAGCAAGATCCCTTATAAACTGTGGAACAACGAAAGCAGACAAAACCCCATTATTTAGACACAAAAACCTGCATTATATAAGGGAGTCAGAGCAGAAGGTCAGTACCAAAGATAACATCTGATCCCAAGCCAAAGGTCTGAGCCAGAGACAGAATCAGGTGCCAAGCCAGGTACGGCATCAAGTACCATGCCAGGGGTCAGAGCCAGAGAAAAAGCTAGGGGTAAAATGAAAGACACAGCCTGGAGGAGGGCAGAGCAGTAAGAACTGTGAGCAGACAGGAGGCTGGAACTGGAAGACAGGAACAGGCAGAGAAGCAATGCTCAAGAGGCCAGGTAGCAGGAGAGATCCAAACTAGTAGCCAGGAAGGGATAAACCCAGGGTTGTGAGGGGGCCATTTAGGGATCTGAAGCAAATAGATTTAAAAAAATCTGTCAGGAATAGTGATAGGTCCTGCTCTGAAGGCAGAGGACTGGACTCAATGACCTCTGAAGGGCCCTTCCAGTTCTATGAGATAAGTATATCTCAGAATACTTTAGTTTTTAAAAGGGGGAGGGAAAGCTCAGAAGTCTGCAAGTTGCTCTGCTATACTCAAGGTTGTACATTCAATCCTTGGGTGGGGGGCACTTAGGGTTGTGAAGCAAAATAGATTTTATATATCAGTGATGGTGATATGACCTGCAGTAAGGTCAGGGTACTGGATTCAATGACCTCTCAAGGTCCCTTCCAGCTCTATGAGAGAAGCATATCTTCTTTCTCTTAAGTGGCCAAATAAGAAACAGATTTGGTTTTCCTCCTTGTTCATCAACCTTTTCATGATTTTGGGGGGAATATGGGGTGGGGAGAGTGATGAACAGATAATGTGAAACACACACACACACACAAGTATCTGTGGCAGCCTCAGATACTTGGATAGGAGAGGTGTTCTGGCACATGCTCATCTTATCTGTGATGAATGAAAGATCACAGTTGCCTTGAAAGCAGGACCACATTGTTCCTGCTCCTGCCCA
This sequence comes from Carettochelys insculpta, assembly GCF_033958435.1. Classification (NCBI taxonomy): domain Eukaryota; kingdom Metazoa; phylum Chordata; order Testudines; family Carettochelyidae; genus Carettochelys; species Carettochelys insculpta. The sequence continues at coordinate 31,910,315 of NC_134144.1, forward strand.
CACCTCCTTTGCCACAATTCGGATGCTCTGTGAAAAGTCCAGGAACAATCAAAGTCCCTGAGCTTGAGATAATGCAGAAATTAGTCTCTCTATGTCGCTGGGAGCATTCATCGCCCCTACTTGGAGCGGGAACAGTAAGCAGAAGTTAGGTGAGGGTACCTATGCTATAATTGGATTTAAAATTCTAAAGGACAGCAGTGAAACTCAATACCCTACTGAGCATGGAACTGTGACTATTAAACGTGGTAGCCCCCAAACTTGTGTGCCATATTTTTTCTTACAGATATATAACTCCTTGAGCCAGGATGAGGTGTTCTGGTGTAAGAGACATGGCTAAATCATTTTAAAATATTTCCTGTATAGTCAGTAAATTATGGATTTTGGGGACCATAAGGGAGGGAGGAGTGTGTTTGGGCAAACAGCCAAAAAGCACAGGAGAGAGAGAAAGTCCAGAGAGATTAACATTAATTTGGATTAATGTATATAGCAGTGTAAATTTAAAGCACAACTGTTATTTCTAAATAACTGTCTATGCAGATACTCATATTCCAAAATAAAGAGTGACTTGTTTCCCTCTTGCTTAATTCACTTTCAAAATGGATTAACTAAACAGGGCCAAGGCTTTTGCTGGAATAAGTGCTTTAACACAGAGAATTATTCAGGAATAAAGAGCTATTTCTGAATAACTCCATGTGTAGACAATAAGGTCATAAATCCTCAGAAATAGTGATGTTGTCTAATATATGTCCTAGGTTACCTGAAATAAAGAAGAATTAGGATTCTAGTCAGGTAAGGAGTGCAGATTAGATCATTTATTACCTGCAGATGTCAGGACATTAAAACACTCAAGCATTTCCTCACCAAGCAGTGAATGAGGCAGTTCCTTAATACAATTACCTCTGTATAATTGGAAACTAAATCAGTGATGACTGCATGATTGGAATATTACTTTAAATAATTTCATTTTTATTATACTATTTTGTTGGTACATTGTACCACCAAATAGGTTATTCATTTTTCTGTTGATTTTGATTTGAGTGCATATTTTTAACAAACCCACATTTTCAATAAGGTATACTATACATTGCTGTTAATTACTTAGTCTGAATTATATGAAACAAAAGATACTTGCTGCATATTGTGTGCCATGTGAAAGCACAACTGTGTGGGCAGCAGAGCTCCTTGGCAGTTGGGAGGAAAACAAGACCTTTCTCCCCATCTCCAAACTGCAGAGTTTCTGGGGGGAGCCTTGCTCCTCCTTCCAGATACTGGAAGGCTGCCAGTGGCCTCCCTTGCCTCCTGCTGAAAACAGCAGTTTCAAGAGAGAGAAACAACAGGTATCAAGCTTCTATCAAAGTAGGAAAGGGAACCAAGCAAACACACCACTCACTTCAAGACAATAGAGCTAGGGTGGAGATTGCTGGTTGCTTTGCAAATCCTGAGGAATCTGAAAGGCACTGAAGCAATGTTCCTAGCCACAGCTCTGCCATTAGAACTAGTGTGCCTGTGTTAGAAAACATTGTGCCTCAGTAGGAATACAAAAATGCTGAAAGTGAATACAGTACATTTGACAGGACTTGTTCTTTAAACTCAGAATGATGTGCTTTTGCAAGTTGGGGACTGCTCAATACTCGAAAACAAACACCCTTTTACCATGATATCTAGTTAACTCCCAGTCCTTGGTAGCAGGAGCAGAATTTTTCTTGTCTATTGTCCACTGCTGACAAAAAGTGTGCCTGGAAATGGCAGTTTAAAAGAATCACAACCAAATATTTTACATAATAAAACTAGTCCATTGAGCAAAACAGTCTGTTGGTAGAAGGGACAATCACAGCCCACAGGCACAGGTATGGCAGCAGTCATTTTTCACTGTGTATAAAGAATGGATAGTGCATTATTCTTCTAAAGGCGTCTAAAATTCTATCACTACGTAGCTGAATTGTCCTCACAACTCCTTTTAGTTGTGATTTCAAATGTTTTAGTCTCCAGAAAGACAATTCTTGTAGTGAATTGGTTTTACTGTCTAAGGTTAAAAGTACAACACTTGAATAAGAAAGAAAGCCTGAGGGCCACAAATCCAAAAAAATCCCAGTTCCTGGACTACAAAGTGGATGGGACACGATACAAGGGATTAGACCCAGGGCCTGCAAATGATGCGTTTTTTTCTGACCTTGCTAGGCAGAATTTAAAGCTGGTTTCCCCTAATGGAGAATGGCTGCAGGTACATGCTCCTGCAAGGAAAGCACAAATGACATATATTAATACAGCAACGAAGGGTCCTGTGGCACCTTACAGACTAACAGAAAAGTTCTGAGCATGAGCTTTCGTGAGCACAGACTCACTTCATCAGATGCTGGTCATGGAAATCTGCAGGGCCAGGTATAAATAAGCCAGAGCAATGGTAGGGATAACAAGGTTATCTCAGTCAGCAAGGCTGAGGCTTACTACCAGCAGTTGATCTGGAGGTGTGAACACCAAGGGAGGGGAAACTGCTTATGTATTTAGCCAGCCATTCACAGTCTTTGTTTAAGCCTGAGCTGAGGGCGTCGAATTTGCAGATGAATTGTAGCTCAGAAATTTCTCTTTGGAGTCTGGTCCTGAAATTTCTTTGCTGTAGGATAGCTACTTTTAAGTCTGCTACTGTGTGGCTTGGGAGATTGAAGTGCTCTCCTACAGGTTTTTGTATATTGCCATTTCTGACATCTGATTTGTGTGTGTTTATTCTTTTACGTAGAGACTGTCCAGTTTGTCCGATGTATATAGCAGAGGGGCATTGCTGGCACATGATGGCATAAATTATATTGGTAGATGTGCAGCTGAATGAACCCATGATGGTGTGGCTGATCTGGTTAGGTCCTGTAATGGTGTTGCTGGTGTAGATATGTGGGCAGAGCTGGCAACGAGGTGTGTTGAATGGATGGGTCCCTGAGTTAGAGTGACTGTGGTGCGGTGTATAGTTGCTGGTTAGGATTTGCTTCAGGTTGGCAGGTTGTCTGTGGGCAAGGACTGGTCTGCCTCCCAAGGCCTGTAAAAGTGGGGGATCATTGTCCAGGATGGGTTGTAAATCCCTGATGATGCGCTGTAGAGGTTTTAGCTGAGGACTGTAGGTGATGGCTAGTGGTGTTCTGTTGGTTTCTCTCTTGGGCTTGTCCTGTAGTAAGAGGCTTTGTGGCACACATCTGGCTCTGTTGATCTGTTTTTCCACTTCCTCAGGTGGGTATTGCAGTTTCAAGAATGCTTGGTAGAGATCCTGTAGGTGTTTGTCTCTGTCAGAGGGGTTGGAGCAAATGTGGTTATATCTTAGTGCTTGGCTGTAGACAATGGATCGTGTGGTGTATCTGGGATGGAAGCTGGAGGCATGAAGGTAGGCGTAGCGGTCAGTGGGTTTATGGTACAGGGTGGTATTGATGTGGCTATCGTGTATTAGCACCGTGGTGTCCAGGAAGTGGATCTCCTGTGTGGACTGTTCCAGGCTGAGGTTGATGTTGGGGTGACAGTTGTTGAAGTCCCAGTGGAATTCATCCAGAGTCTCCTTCCCATGGGTCCAGATGATGAAGATGTCATCAATGTAGCATAAGTAGAGACAGGGTGTTAGTGGATGAGAGCTAAGGAAGCGCTGTTCCAGGTCAGCCATGAAAATATTGGTATATTGAGGGGCTATGCGAGTACCCATAGCTGTGCTGCTGATTTGAAGGTATATATCGTCGCCAAATCTGAAACAGTTGTGTGAGGATAAAGTTACAGAGCTCAGCCATCAGATGTGCTGTAGCATCATCAGGGATACTGTTCCGGACAGCATTTATTCCATCTTTGTGTGGGATGTTGGTATAGAGAGCCTCTACATCCATGGTGGCTAGGATAGTGTTTTCTGGTAGATCATCAATTTCTTGCAGTTTTCTCAGGAAGTCAGTGGTGTCTCGGAGACAGCTGGGAGTGCTGGTGGCAGAGAGTCTGAGGAGAGAGTCCACATAACCAGACAGTCCTTCAGTGAGAGTGCCAATGCCCGAGATGATGGGGCATCCAGGATTTCCAGGTCTGTGGATCTTGGGTAGTAGGTAGAATAGCCCCGGACAGTGTGTTGGTATAAATCTGTTCTTGTGCTTGTGTAGGGAGTGTCCTGAGAAGATGGTGTAGTTTCTTAGTGTATTCCTCAGTGGAATCTGAGGAAAGTAGCCTGTAAAATTTGGTATTGGAAAGTTGTCTGGAAGCCTCCTCCTGGTAATCAGACCTGTTCATGATGACAGTAGCTCCTCCTTTATCTGCCTCTTTGATTATAATGTCAGGGTTGTTTCTGAGGCTGTGGATGGCATTGCGTTCCGCACGGCTGAGGTTGTGAGGCAAACAATGCTGTCTCTCCACAATTTCTGCCTGTGTGCGTCGGCGGAAGCATTCTATATATAGCCGCGTCTGCATGTGCCGGCTACTTCGAAGTAGCCGTGCCAACTTCGAAATAGCGCCCGCCACGTCTACACGTGGCGGGCGCTATTTCGAAGTTGAAATCGATGTAAGGTGCCAAGACGTCGAAGTCGCTGTCCCCATCAGGGGATGGGAATAGCGCCCTACTTCGACGTTGAACGTTGAAGTAGGGCACGTGTAGCCAATCCACGTCCCGCAACATTGAAAGAGCGGGGTCCGCCATGGCAGCCATCAGCTGAGGGGTTAAGAGACGCTCAAGGGTGCAGTGGCCCCTTAAAGCTCCCTGCCCCCTGCGTTCCTGTGCAGGAAGATGAGCGCATGCAGGCGGCAGCACTGCCACGCGGCCAGCCTGCACGCATCTCTGCAGCCCCAGTCCACCACCCCTGCAGCAATGGCCACCCGCCAGCCCCCCAAGCGCCCCCAGGGCACCCCCCCAAGGGCTCCCAGGCAGCCAGCCAGCCTGGGAAAAGGCAGCGGGGCCCCTCCTGGACAGAGGCCGAGATCTGGGACCTGCTGGGGCTCTGGGGCAAGCAGGAGGTGCTCCAGGTAATGGGGAGCAAGAGGCGGAACGCGGATGCGTTCGCTTGGCTGGCCGAGGGCCTGGCTGCCCGGGGTCACCCTGCCCACACTCCTGACCACATCAGGAGTAAAGTTAAGGAGCTGCGGTAGGGTTACGCCCGGGCCCGGGATGCGGCCAGCCGATCTGGGGCTGCCCCCGCCACTTGCCCCTTCTACAGGGAGCTCAGGGAAATCCTGGGCCCCCGGTACACCTCCTCCCCGCCGGCCACTCTTGACACCTCGGCCAACGAGCCCCAGCAGGCCCCGGAGATGGAGTCCACCCCGGAGGCAAGCCCCGCACCCCAGGGGCCCCCCCAGGAGCCCACCCCTGGGATGCTGGAGGAGGAGGAGGGGGAATCCTCCTCCAGCGACGGGGGGTTCCACATTGCCCTGCCGTCCCAGAGCTCCAGCAGGGCGTCCGCCCAGAGGGTATCCCCCGACTGTGGGAGCGGACCGTCAGGTATGTACCCCCCCGGTGCACACCCCCGGGGTTAAAGGGTGGGGACGACAGACATGACCAGGGCCCTCCACATGCCCAGATGACCATGGCCCCAAGGACAGCAGTGGCATGTCCCTCAGAAGAGTGCATCACCCCCTGCCCCCCAGCAGGACAGCGCCATGCCCCATCCCTGGGGATGGGGGGAGCGGAACCTAGGGTCCCCCGGGGGGATACCCAGCAGCAGCAGCAGCATCTCCCAGGGACGGGGATGGGGAACCAGCAGCAGAGGGGTGGGGGGACAAGGGCCACGGGTCGGGGCCCACACTAACGGCTGTCTCCACTCTTCTTCCCCCGTGTTCTGCAGCTGCACCATTGGAGGGCCCGGAGAGCACCGGCGAGGTCTCAGTGGTCCCAGAGAGCCCAACGGGGCCATCCCAGCAGGCCAGCCCCTCGGCGGAGCACCAACCAGCCCCAGGACGAGGTCGCCAGAGGAGGAGCCACCAGAGGACGGCGACGGACCCCCAGCTGCTCGCGACCCTCCGGCATCAGCTGGAGGTGTCAGAGCGGCGCTTGTGGGTGGAGGGGCAGCGGCTGGAGCTCCAGGAGCGTGCGCTGGCCTGGCACCAGGAGGCATGGGGGGCCTTCATGCGTACATTCGAGCGCATAGTGGAATACCTGGCCCCCCATGCCATGCCGCCCGCCGCTCCGACCACCACTCTGCCCACCGCTCCGACTGCCGTCCACCACCCTGGGGCCTTCCGCCGAGGGGGACCTGGGGCCTGCAGACACCCGCCGGCTGTACCTGCCGGTTCGCCTGGCCCCCAACCCAGCCTTGGCCAGGGCTCAGGCCGAGGCGAGGGTCGCGCCCTCCAACCCCGGGCGCCAGACAGTAGAGGGGTGCGGGACTGAGGACATGGCTCACCCCCTTTGTACATATCCCCCATTATATTTGTATATAGTTTGTGTTAGACCCCTGTTCTTTTATGGTACCTGCCCCCCCATGTAAATAGTTCCCCCCTTTTGTTCTACTATATATATATATATATATATATATAGTATTAATAAGAGAATTCACTGTTTTTTGGTTTCAGAAACAACAGGTCCATTTTTATTTGCAAGAAAAGTAGGGGGTGTGTGCTCTTGGGTGCTCTGTGGTGTGGGCGTGGGGGCAGGGAGTGTTGTGGAGGATGGGGGGTTGCAGTGGGGGGCCTGCCAGCGTTCACCCCGCGGCCTGGTTGAAATGGGCCCACAGGGCTTCCCGGACCCGGATCCCCTCGGGGTCCACCTGGCGACTGGGGGCAGCGGGTGGCTGCACATCAGCCCTGCCAGCCTCCACAGCCCAGCCCTGGAAGAATGCCTCCCCCTTGCTCTCGAACAGGTTGTGGAGTGCGCTGCACGCGCCCACAACCTGGGGGATGTTGGTGGGGCCTGCATCCAATCGGGTGAGGAGACACCTCCAGCGCCCTTTGAGGCGGCCAAAAGTGCACTCAACCACCTGGCGAGCAGGGTTCAAGCGCGTGTTGAAGCGCTCCTGGCTGGCTGAGAGATGGCCCGTGTAAGGGTGCATGAGCCAGGGCCGGAGGGGGTATGCTGCGTCTGCGACGACACAGAGGGGCATGGTGGTGTCCCCCACAGGGATCTCCCACTCCAGCGGGTCCCCGCCTCCAGCCAGCGGCACAGGCCTGAATTCCTGAACACCCGGGTGTCGTGGGTGCTGCCAGGCCAGCCAACATAAATGTCCAAGAGGCGGCCCTGGCTGTCCACCAAGGCCTGGAGGACCACCGAATGGTAGCCCTTCCTGTTCAGGAAGCATCCTCCGCTGTGCTCTGGAGCACGGATGGGAATATGGGTCCCATCCAGAGCCCCAAAGCAATTTGGGAAGCCCAGGCTGGCAAACCCTGCAATGGCAGCATCCGGGTCCCCAAGCCGCAAGAGCCTGTGGAGGAGCAGGGCGTTGATTGCGTGGACGACCTGCAGGGGAAGGACATGAGAGAGCACCAGTGAGGGGTGTGCAGGGTGTGTCTGGCCCTCCACCCCAGGGCTGCCCCCCACCCCAGGACTTCCCCCCCCAGGCCCCCCCCCCGGGTCCTCTTACCTCCATGAGGACAGCCCCGATGGTGGCCTTGCCCACGCCAAACTGCTGCCCCACGGATCTGTAGCTGTCTGGAGTGGCCAGCTTCCAGACAGCAATGCCGACCCGTTTCTCGACCGTGAGGGCACACCGCATGGAGGTGTCCTGGTGCCTCAGTGCGGGGGTGAGCCACTGGCAGAGCTCCAGGAGTGTCTGCCGGCTCATGCGAAAGTTCTGGAGCCAGCGCTCATTGTCCCGCTTGCTGAGCACCAGCCGCTCCCACCAGTCTGTGCTCGTGGGGTAGCTCCACAGCCGGCGGTGTGTGCGGCGGGGGGCGGGTCGGAGGGCTGCAAGGTCTGGGGCTGCTTCCTCTTCCCCTGGGGGCAGCTCCTCTTCTGCAAATAGAAAGTGGTCAGCTGCCTCCTGCATAGCATTGAGCAGGGCAAGCACTGCTCCTGCAGGGGCGGGTGGGTGGACCTCTGGCTGCTGCTGCTGCTGCTGCTGCTGCTGCCGCTGGGGGTCCATACTGCCTCGATGGGGTGTGAGTGCCTGTCGCTCTGCAGACCGCGTGCTGTGCAGGCTGAGTGTGTCTGGGAGGGGCCCTTTTAGGGGAGAGGCTAGCTGTTGCCCCGGAAGTGCTAGTCTACCCTGTGACCCTGTCTGCAGATGTTCCTGGCACCCTTATTGCGGTGTGGGCCGCTTTGGCGTGTAGACGCTCCCCTGCAGCGCCTACTTCGAAGTAGCGCTGCCCAACGTCGACATTGAATGTCGACGGCACCAGCCCTGGAGAATGTGTAGACGCTATTCATCGAATAGCTTATTTCAATGTCACTACATCAAAATAAGCTATTTCAATGTAGCATACAACATGTAGATGTAGCTTATAGGTCCAGACTGTTATTTCTACCCTCAGGAGGAGTCCACATGGAGTTATTCTTCTTGTGCTGCTGGGAGGGTGTCTGTGTAATGGTGTGCTGGTCAGTGTTGTGTTGAAAGTATTCTTTGAGTCTGAGACGGCGAAAGTAGGCTTCCAGATCACCGCAGAACTGTATTATGTTTGTGCAGGTGGTGGGGCAAAAAGAGGGTCCCCAAGAAAGACTCTTCTGCTGAGCTGAGTGTGTAGCTGGACAGATTGATGATATTGCTGGCTGAGTTAGTGGTATCACTGCTGTGGCTCTGTGTGGCAGTCAGGAGTTTAGACAGCTTGCAGTCCTTTTTCCTCTGTAGAGTAGTGAAGTGTCTAATGTAAATCTCCTGTCTTATTTTAATAAAGTTCAGCGGTGTGGAAGTTTGTGTTGAAGGTTGTTTTTTTATGAAAGACTCCAGATTTTAGATGTTCTCCTGTTTGTTGTACAGGATGCTGATTAGGCGGTTCCTCAGTTTCTTCAAGAGTGTATGGCATAATCTCTCACTGTAGTCTGTGCAGTATGTAGATTGCAAAGGATTTTTCACCTTTAGTGCATTTGGTATGATGTCCATTTGTTTGCATTTGGAGAGAAAAATTATGTCTGTCTGAGTTTGTGCAAGCTTCCTTGTGAGGTTGATAGATTTCCATTCCATGTGGCTAAATGCAGTGCCCTGCATGGTGTCAAGTATTGGAGGTATATATTAATACAGAGAGGTGTGAATGAAGCCCTAACTCTTTTGTGTCATAAAGCGTAATGGCATCATGGTGCCACACTTTGCGTGAAATACTGTCCTGTGCTGCTACCAAATTTGGAAAAGGAGCAATCACCCAGTCCCATTACTAGCAAAATAGGGTCTTTCCCAAGGGGTTAAGAAAAGGAAGCACCTACTTCATATCAGCCACATAAGGGCCTGGTCTGTCTGTCAGTTATGGAGCACATCAAGCTAAATTGTGGTCAGCTGCTGACTAGACACATCTGTGTGATTCTGCCTTGAACAGCTGGATGGCTATTGTATCACATGCATATTTGGCCTGACTCTCCTCAGCCTCGTCTTCCAGATCAATTCAATTAAAGATAGAACTTTGTCCCATGGTGGAGTTCACATAAATCTTACTACACTGAACGTCTTTTTCCCTCCTGTATTTTCCCAGTGTTGTTATGAAGACCAATTTGAAAGTTCATGTTTGTTAAAAATACAGCCTCAGTAAGGAATTCCAGCACAAAATCAGACCTCAAATTAACTCATAACAAAACTAGGAAGTCCCAGTAAGGATTACAGGATCTCTCTGAAGCATTTTTCAGTAGCTTGAAATAATTTTGAGCAAAGTCAATTTCTTCTAATAGTCTTTTATTTGAAAAAATACAAATTCACAAGACTTGCTTTTAGTTGCATGTTTTAAGCAGTAGGTGGCACTGGTGGTTTCTACTGTCACAATAATATTGTTTCTATATTGTAATATATGTGAAGGTTAGTCAGGCCTTTCTGAAAACAGTTTCACCACAGCCTTCCTATGTTATTAAATTAATGCAGAAATATTCAAGAACAAACATTTTCATTTTATAACTGCTAATCTTGTCTTAAAATCAGAGGCAATATCTGCAAACATGTTCCAATTAAAAGAACAAAGTATTTTATTTTTAAAAATACTACATAAATTATAAAAAACTTATTAAATTGAAATTATACATGGTTGGGAAAGATATAATGCCAGAATAAAATTATTCAGAATGAATAAAAGGAGACAATGGAGAAAATTTAAAATTATGTATTTTTTATTAATGCTTGATGTTAAAAAACCGCATATACTATCATAGAGCTCAAAAATGAATATCAGCACATGTAGATGAGTTTTATACACGTAGATTTTCCTAGCTACATGCCTATCTACAAAAACTGTATATACTCATTTATTACCCCATTCATTAATAAGGTGACCCACCCCATCCAAGATGTGCAAAAAATGGCAAAACACACTGACTCTTTCATAAGCTTCACTTCCCAGCCCATCAAAGCAAGTAGGTGCACAGTGATGTTTTGTTTACCTACAGTATCAGCAGGCCTGAAGCCCTTCAGCTATATGTGTCTGCAATTCACCATTCCAGGCCAACAGGAGTGACAAGAAGTGGGGGCCAGCATGTCCCTCACACTATGCCACTTCCCGCAGCTCCCATTGGCTGGGAACAGCAAATTGCAGTCACAGGGAGCTAAGGGGTTATGTGCATGTCAATGCTCCAGGTACACAAAATGTGCTGGTGTGCCCAGACACACTGGGAGCCAAAGTTTTGCCAATCTCCCTTCTTTGATGATTCAGTTTTTTACCAAAAAAAATGGTTTATCTCCAAGCACGTATGGTAGTTGATGAGGGGTAAAGGTGCACATATGTTTTTGTGTATCAATAAAATTTCATACCTGCAAGCGGAAGCCTACATATATGTTATTTTATCACAAAAAGAGCTAAATGTGACTTAAGGATTATTTCTGGGAGTGAAGAAGAATCACAAAGAAACACTTCCTTGAAAATGTTTTAATTTGAAGAAAAGAAAAATGCTGAGGGTCAACTAACAAGCAAACCAGATGAATCCCCTGCCCAAATGCCTCAAATTACTTAATCTAATAAAATGAAAATAACAGTAATAAATTTAATAAAACAAAAAAGCAGTAAAGTAGCACTTTAAAGACTAACAAAGTAATTTATTAGGTGAGCCTTCATGGGACAGATCCACTTCTTCAGACCATAGCCATACCAGAACAGACTCAATATTTAAGGCATAGAGAACCAAAAATAGTAATCAACATCGACAAATCAGAAAAAAATTATCAAGGTGAGCAAATCAGAGAGCAGAGGGGCGGGGTGGGGGGGGAAGTCAAGAATTAGATTAAGCCAAGTATGCAAAAGAGACTCTATAGTATCCCAGAAAATTTGCATCCCGGTTCAAACCACGTGTTAATGTGTCGAATTTGAATATAAAAGAGAGTTCAGCAGTCTCTCTTTCCAAGGCAGCGTGAAAATTCTTCTTCAATAAGAGACAAACTCTTAAATCTTTAACAGAATGGCCTACTTCATTAAAATGTAGACTAACTGGTTTGTGGATCAGGAGTGTTTTGATGTGTGTTTTGTGCGCATTAACTCTTTGTCTGAGAGAGTTTGAAGTCTGTCCAATATACAAAGCACCTGGACATTGTTGGCACATGATGGCATACATGATGTTAGTTGAGGAACATGAGAATGTGCCCGTGATTCTGTGACTAACCTGGTTAGGTCCAGTAATGGTATCTCCAGAATAGATACATGGTCAAAGCTGGCAGCAGGCTTTCTTGCAAGGAAAAGTCCCAGGACTGGTGTTCCTGTGGTATAGACTGTGGCTGTTGGTGAGAGTCCTCATAATGTTGGGAGGTTGTCTGTAGAGACAGACCAGGCCTGTCACCCAAGGCCTTCTGGAGTGTGGCATCCTGATTTAAGGATAGGTTGTAGGTCTTTAATACTACAGACAACCTCCCAACCTTATGGCAATTTTTCATGCACAGAGACTTCACATTATTTGTTTTGTGCTAATGCTCCATGTCTTCTGGGTACTGTTCTTTAATTTTATTGAAAAACTTGATAAATGCTATTCAGTAAAACTAAGATTTTCAAGGAGACAGGCTGGAACTGGAGCAGTTGGACTCAAAATGTTTTGGTTTTTGTTTTGGTTTTTTGGCACTGACTGGCCTTTCCTTTTGTAAAAGCTCTGTTTCTCCAGGGTTTCCAACATTCAATATGACTTCAGCTGCCAGTGGGGTCATTCTTGGATTAGAGTAAACTGGAATCGACCAGTGAAAGGAAAAGAGTGACTAAGTTTTTTGCTCCTCCATCACAATTGCTGCAATACTGTCATGCAATATTTCTCCTTGAAATCAAGGACAGGGTATAAAACTTGTCTTCCTCAGCACTAAAGTTGGTCCAATGAAAGATATCTAATATACCCTGTCTTTCTAATACCCTGTCACCAATGCAGCTACCGTTAACATATATATACTTTTCATTCAGTGACAGAACATATGTATTCTCCTTATAGGTACCTAATAAAGAGACACTGCAATATGTTCTACCTGAATTTCCATAGCAGAGCAGGTGTATTCTGGAACATTTAACAAACGAGTCATGTAATTAAGACATTCTAATGATAGTTTGTATGCTTCAATTGGATGTATATGTGTTTTGTATATAATTACATTGAAGGCTTTCTATATTTGTAGTAAACACACACCAGAAACATACTAATGACAAAAACAAGTGAAACATTGAATTATACTTTCTGGAGTGATTACAATGTCAAACATCTGATGATAATAACAACAGGAGTGGTGTAAATACACCAAACACAATAATACTAAAGAGACACAAGAGCAGGGGTCAGCAACCTATCTGAGGAGGAGTGCCAAAATTTGACCTTTTGACCTCTGTGTATGTTAGTCTTGCCAGTGATGCTTTTTAAAGTCACTAAGAATCCTACTTACAACAGCTTCATTAATAAATAAATTAAGATGCAGGGCTTTACCATTTAGATGGTGGTTGGTAGCATTCGCTGGTCTTTTGTTAATCCACAGGCAGCAAGGCTTTGAGCAAGCTCTGGGCTACATGGGAGAAGAGAGGCGGGGCTGAGTTCCCCCCCTCATGTGCCAATGAAAATCGACTTACATGCCACTCTTGGCACCTGTGCCGGGGGTTGTTGACCCCTGCATAAGACCAAACTCCTGCAGTTTATATAAGTCTCATATTAAACAATGAAAATACTCAGGTCTTATGGTGAGACACATTAACATTTTTGTGTCTCTTCTTTCAGTTTTATCAAATGCAGTATCATTACTATTTTGTGCGCAAACCATCACAGTTAAACTCTTGCGCCTTGCAGAGGTAACGTGAGGAGGAGGATCTGCACAGTGACAAGTTTTGCACTGGTGAGGTAAAGTGATGAAGACACTTTGCATTGGTGTAAAAACTTACTTTGCACTCGTGTGGCTTACCTTGGTTTGAAACCAGGGAAGTGGCAGCAGTCTACTTGTGCAGCACATCTGTGTGAGAAATTTACATGCCTTAATTAATGCTTGTAAAGTGCTTTGAAAAAGAAATTTACTGTATTAATTATATGTATGATTCACCCTCTGCTTGCTAAGCTAGCCAACCCTCCATCATCCCAGGAGGGTTGGGGAGCTGTGTGGCCAGCCCACGGTAGGGAGGCAAGGTGCCTCTCAGAACTGAGCTCTCTCTGTTGCTACTCCCTCCCTCCAGCCCTGGGGCTGGGCAGCAGGATGTGGCTCTCATCAGTAGCAGTAGCTGGAGCTTGGCTCTGAGCAACCCTGCCATCACCTCTGCAGGGAGGGAAGGTACTGGTCAGACCCAAGCTCCTCCCTTACCATCCCACTGAGTTCTCCACAGCAACCTCCCTTATGCCTTCCTGGGCAGCAGACAGATGCAGTTGTGTGATGATGTCATTCTGTCGCCCAGGAAGGAAAAAATATACATACATAGAAAGAAAATATTTTCAGCTGTTCCAGATTTAAATGATGAACAGGAAATTCAATCTCTTTTCTCTGTCCATGGTCTCCAATTTGGAAGTCTGGCACTGTGTACATTCATGTGTAAGTTTTGCCCCAACAGAACAACACCCTTTATTATAGTACATGTGAGAGGATTAAATAGCACAGTGAGCTAGATCATTTAGAAAAGTATATGCAGAAAAATAGAGCCACAGTTTCAGCATTGGCAGAGCAGGGCAGGGGTCATTAATGGTGCCATCTATAATTATATTTAATAGCTTTAAAAGGAGCCACACATACACCTAAAACCACCATTAGTTCCACCACCATGAATACATTATGGACGCTATTATAAGTTCATAAACACAACAGCTTCCTTTTTTATAGTGACTTTCACCCCCAAAGGATCACAAATTTAACAATATAAAATTTACTTTCACCCACTGCTGAAATGCACAAACTTCTATGAGGATACATAGCAGCTGTTTAACAGAATACAGCAATGTTTGAGACCAAGAAGTGAAGAATACTGTCAGATTTAAATTTCATCAGGAACTAAAACAGGAAGAATGTACTTATCTCAGTTGGAATCTAGTGAGTACACCAGAATTAATGCTCCTATTCTTCTACAGTGTTGTGGGATCTTTAATTATCAAAAGCAGTTAGAACCTCATAAGAAAGATGGCACCTCTGCCAAAACAGCATCCTATGCTGGGGCAGTTTTAGGACTACAGGTTGAACCTCTCTAGTCCAGCAGCCTTGGAACCTGACCAGTGACGAACCAGGGAATTTGCCAAACCACAGTAGGTCAATATTGTAGTGAGTGGGTCATATTTATTTCACCAAGACAAATAGAACAACACTTGCAATACTGCTTAATAATGTATGACTGTACTTGACTTCAAAGCTTGTACTCTGAGTGGAACTTAGGTCATTGACAAGTCTCCTCCACTTCACTCTGTCTCAGGCCAAAAGTTCTAGCTGGCTGCAGGAGTACCCCAGTTGCTGTCCCTCGATCTCAACAGACCTTCTCCACGTTGTCCAAGGTCTTCCTCTTTTGCCTTTTCCTTGCAGATTCCATCTGAGAGCTTGAGGGACTATGCTGGATGATGGTTTTCTGAAGGTGTGGCCTAAGCATCCCCACTTTTTGCTCTTGATTTGGACATCAAGTAGTTCTTGTCCTGCTCTATTCCAAAGCTCCTCATTTGTGACAAAGTCTTGCCATTTGATAGGGATGTACCACAGGCATCTCTTTACGCTGGCGATGGAGGGGTTTTTGCCTGCCAAGGCACATTTACACGGCCCATTTACTGTCGGCAGCAGCCTCTGCGGAAGGGAGATCTCGCATGGCTATGTTAATTAGCAACACAATTATGCTAATGAGCAGCCATTTGCAATTGTGAGACTGCTCATTTCCATGAAACTGCCAGCACTACAGTTCCATGTAGACCCAGCCTAAGAGTTTTGAGAAACATGTTGAAATTTCCACAGACCCTCCTCTCCTATTATTAAGGCTGGTACTTCTGTGGTAGCTGCCATATTAGGTAACAACTGTGGGTGAGATCTATTCCGAATGAAAGCTTCCTTTTCGTCTGCAATTCATTTAGATACTCCTGGGAGGGTTGCTAAATTAGCTCAAGAGATGTGAGGAGGAGTATGATGTGATATGGAATAATCTAGTGGGGTCTGATGGTGAAGGAATGTGGTGAAATGCATGGGGAAGGATCTAGTATGATCTGTAAAGGAGTTGATCATTTGGAATGTGGCAAGATCTGCTGGAAAAATATCTGATGCCTCTGCTAACTTGAGATATATTGGGATGGGTGAAATGGATGTAGTATATTAGAATGTGCTGAGATTAGGGAGGCAGGGATCTATCAGACCTGGAGACGGCATGAGTTACAGTAAATTGAGGAAGGAAGGCTTAATTTGTGGCAGGACTTGGTGGGGATAGGTTGAGAAAGGAACTGATGGGAAAGGATGTGGTAGGCATGGAGAGGAATCTGGTGAATTGGAATAGTTTGAGGAGAGATCTGTTGGAATAGAGAGGAATCTGGAAATAACTGGATGGTTGGGGAAATGATGGGATCTGATGAGATGGTTAGTTTTGAGGAGAAATGTGAGAGGATAGAGTCTGAGAGTGTGCGCTGGGCCAAATTTCCAGTTAAGCACAGCAGGCATGTGCCTAGTAATGCTGGAGTTCTATGGGCACCTAAAAGTTAGAAGTGGTTTACAAGTTCCATTTTTTAGGGAAAACACACATGCCAGCTGCAGGTAAAGGTGAGCTCTGAAGATGCTGGACCTAGGAGTACATAAAAGAGATGTAGCTATGGGTGGGCTTTAGTGCCTTGTGGCCCACCCACTTATGATCCATGTGCATTCACCCTCTCTCAGCTCTGCTCCTGCTCCAGCACCCCCTGCCCTGCTCATCCAGTCTGATGCTCTTGCTGAAGTCCAGGGTCAGGGTGCAGGGCTTGCCCCACTCCTCCCTTCCAGCACTCCAGCCACCGAGCCCAGTTGGAGTCTTGCCCTGGTTCTCCCACCTGGCTTGCTTGCTGGAGACCAGCTTTGGTGCATGAGGCTTATAAGCCTCCAAGCCTGCTCCTGGGACAGCCATGCTGGGAGCAGCAGGTCAAGTACCTCAACCCTGCTTCAGGGATTTCCCCCACCAGGTAGGAATGTCAGTGGGGCAGAGAGCCAACTGCTCAGATCCTGTGCTCCCCAGTAGCAGTGGCAGGTCAGCACAGTGGGCCAAATGCTCTGACCCTGCTCCAGGGACCCCCACCACCCAGGTAGGAGTGATGGCAGGATGCATCCAGACCCCACTCCAGAGACCCAGCTTCCTGGTAGGTGTGCCTGGCAGAGCAGGGTAAGCCCCATACCCCATCTCACTCTTCAGCTATGTTCCTTGATGTCCCCTGACCAGCGTGTCCATCCCCTTCCACCCTCTCCAAGGTTTGTTGGTGGGAGGTAGCCCAATTTCTCCTGCCTCCCTTCACCATTGCCCACACATTTGAAATCAGGGCCCACTCACACAGCCCTTTCTGGCAACGCCAATGGCATGTAAGGCATAAATCCAGCCCTGGACTGTGGGGGGTCGGGAGAGGATAAGATGGGAGGGGGGATGGTGTGCGGCAGGGACGGGACGGGACGGGACGGGAGGGCACCTAGGGGTGTGATGGGAGAGGACAGGATAAGGGTGGGGGGGGCTGTGTCTGGGAGCGCTGAGGGGGTGGGCGGGTGAGGGGGACAGAGGAGGAGGAGGAGGGCACAGGAAGGGGGCGCTCCTGGGGAGCTGGGAGAGGACAGAGGGAGACAGGCGCGGGGGGGACGCGCCTTTTAGGTCCTGGGGACTCGGCCGGGTCAGGGTAGTTTGCGGGGCGGGAGGCGGCGGGGCCTGTCTGTACAGCCGCTAGGTCTGGGGCCCAGCCCCGGGACTGACCGCGGAGGCGCCGGGCTGGGCCCGCCGACTCATCATGCTGCCGGGGCTGGGGAGGCCGAGCCGGTCCCGGGAACAGGGCGAGGCAGCAGCCCCCCGCCGGCTCCAGAGGTTGCTCCCGAGGGAGGGCCGAGGCCGAGGCCGAGGCCGGGGCTGGGCGGCCGCTGTTGCCGAGGCACTGGGACAAGGGCCGCCCCCGGCTCCCGCGGCCCTGAGTGGCTGGGCGGGGGAGGGCGGGGCGGCCGGCGCTGTCCCAGCTGTTCGCGTCCGGGCCGCTCACTTCACTCCCCCGCAGGCAGCGTCGGAGCGAGCCGGGCTGGGCACAGGGAGCGAGCGAGCGTCCCGCGCAGGGCTGCCTGGGCCTCTTGCCGCCAGCACGATGGAGATGGAGGTGCTGCCCGCCCCGCAGGTGAGGGGTCTGACCCCGGGCCCTCCGCCGGGCGCCGCGAACCCCCCTGCGCGGCCCCGCTTGTGGCCACGCGCAGGGCGGCGGGGGGCTGCGGCCCCGCCCTGCTCACGGGACCGGCTCGGCCTCCCCAGCCCCGGCAGCTTGATGAGTCAGTGGGGTCGGCGGGGTGCGCGCTGGGCCTGGCCTGGGCTGGGCGAGGCGGGCCCGGCCCGGCCCGGCCCGGCCCCGAGCCGTCCCCGATTGCTGGCGCCTGGGGTGGGCACCCCAACCTAGTGGCCCCTTCTGCGAGCTTGGGCCGTACCCCTGAGTGACTCAGTTGCCCCTTGGAGGAGGCCCGATGTGCGGCTCAGGCAGGAGCAGCAACAGACGTGGGGGGTGAGCCAGGTCTGCGGGGCTCGCACATCCTGCCCGCCGCCCCGAGTGCAGAAGTCCGGGGACAGGTCAAGCACAGGCCTCGGGCAGCCTCCCCCTCCCCCTGAGCCTGACCTCCCCCAGCTGTAGACCAGATACCCCTGATTTCCTGAAAATCTGTCCCCTGAGGAAGCTAGGGCGAGATCAACGCCCCCCCCCCCCCCACCGCGGCTAGGAGAGACCATAGGAGTCAAGGGTTTCAGTTTTAGCTGTAAGGGGCAGTTGTAGCCCTAGCCAGCATTAGCTTCCAGGACAGGCTCTTTACCATCAACAGATGTCGCTAAGTCTGCCCTGGAGATCTTACCTACGTCACTGCAGTACCTGGTAAGATGTAAGACAACTAGTGTAACTAAGACAGGCTGCAAGGCTGATTCTGGGTAGCCATTCCCATAAATACTGGCACTGGCTTGAAGTGGTTTCTCTTATGTACAGGGTTTTACAGATTGCATAGGGAGCTGTCAGAACTGGAATTCATTTGCAAGTTTGATGTATTTAACCTTGCACTCAACAAGTATATCAATTATCTTACACATTACAAGGACAATTTCCCCACTTTTGATATTGGCAGGAATTGCAGACATCCAACTTAATTTACTCTCCCAGATGTCCTCTTAATGATCGAGTCCCTCATCTCCCCGCCTTTTTTTTTTACTTTTTCTCTTTTTTCATCCCCTCCTTCTTTCTCTCCTGCTTGCTTTGTGTTTCCCTGATTTCTCAGTTTTGCTCCATAAAGCTGAACAAGTGGGTCTTACCCACAAAAGGTCATTACCTACTAAATTGCTAGTCTTTAAGGTGTTACAGGCCTGCGTTTACAGTGTAGTTCAATGGCTCTCAGCACTTCTACTGTACAATTATTCCAGCAACGCTTCTCTGGAGACCCCATAGGTCTATGTGGTATTTAGTTCACACAAAATAATAGACAAGTGTCATTACATGTCAGTGTTTAATGCCCTTATCATATTCCTAATTTGGATGAATTATGAGAAGAGTGTGAGTGGCTTTTGGCTTTCGTTGAAAGTTTATCGTATGTCGCAATTTCCCTAAAAGGGCCCTTTCCTCTCTATAGCGTGAGATCTTTAGTGCTGGGAGCCAGGCCCAAGTTGAAGCTGTTGCACAATCATTTATTTTCCCAGGGCTGTTATGTTTTTGGATTTAGCCTTGCAAGTGCAGCTTCAAATTGTGTAAAACAGCATATATAGTTATGTCTTGCCTTGGCTAACTGGTGCTATAATCTCTGTTGTGTTATCTGAACATAACAATTTTAAATATTAAACATTTTTTCAAATCTTTTATGATAGTGTCTTTATCTCATGTGTCTGCATAAAATATAATGATATAGCCCCATAACAAGTTTTTTCAGGAGCATATAATGGCACATTCTGTTTCATAATATCATGCTATCAAATTTATCAGTAGGCAAATGTCATCTGCTTTTAGATAAAGTTATTCCCCTCCTTTAATAAAAATTATAGTTTTCAAAGGATGGAGGTAATAGTTGAAAAGTAAACCAGTTTACTCTCCAATTTTAGTATACAGATGTGTTTATTTCCCCCCTGCTTGTGTATAGTTGTTTCTCAAGGGCTAAATATCCTACCTGATTGATTTAGGACAATGGTTCTCAAGCAATAATATGTGTACCACTGTGGGTACGCAGAGGACTTTCAGTGAATACATAGACTCCTCTACATATTTGCCTAATTTTATAACAGGCCACATAAAAAGCACTAACAATGTCTGTACAAACTGAAATTTCATACAGAAAATGACTTGTTTATAGAGCTCTATGTACAGTACACTGACATGTAAGTACAATATTTATATTCCAATTGACTTATTTTATAATTGTATGGTAAAATGAGAGGGAGAAGCAATTTTTCAGTAATAGTATGCTGTCAAACTTGTATTTTTATGTTTATTTTATACACAAATAATTTCTCAAGTGGGGTGAAACTTGGAGGTATGTAAGACAAATCACACTCCTGAACGGGGTACAGTAGTCTGAAAAGGTTGCCAGCCACTCTTTTGGGGGACAGAATCCATTCACAAAGGTTTCAGCTACACCTGAAGTATCACAGAAATCCACCCTCCCTACTCTTGACCTGCCTCCCTCTATCCAACACTCCTTCTTTTCTCTTTGTTCTTATCACTAAAAGTTCCACCTGGGCTTTCATCATTTCTTAGATTCACTACTACAGTTGCCATGTGTCTGGCCTCATTCTTGATCTCCATCAGTACCTTTCAAAATGTTGCTGCCCGTCATTTTCTTGGTGTATTCGACTGTGCCAGTTCCCCTCTGAATTTGTGTCGGCACCACTTTATGCAGTGCCTCAAATTCAAGCTTTTTTTTGTTTTAATCTTTAAGGCCTTTATCAACTATGGGCTTATATAAAGCTACAGTGGTGCAGAGACACAGCTGTATCAGTATTTACTGAAAACGCAAGCTATGCCAATGGGAGAGCATGTCGCATTGGCACTTCACCCCAGAGAAGATGTAGATGTGTGGATGGGAATAGCCCTATCAGGCTGTCTACATCAGTAGTTAAGTTGATA
Source organism: Carettochelys insculpta (assembly GCF_033958435.1). Taxonomy (NCBI): domain Eukaryota; kingdom Metazoa; phylum Chordata; order Testudines; family Carettochelyidae; genus Carettochelys; species Carettochelys insculpta. Next base: position 31,931,034 of record NC_134144.1, read on the forward strand.
TAACTGCTTCATTCTGTGGTGTGGAAATTCCACAATTCTGGGCAAACTCACATACATTTGTAGTATAGAAAAGGGCTATTCCTCTCTATACTTATGTACTCTTTTATTTTCTTGTATAACTTTTTTTTTTTTTCTGCCAATGTGTACTTTCATTGCCTGTGTGCTCAGGCGCTTCTGTGCGTAACTTCTGTCATCCTTTGTTCCATGTGGGTCCTTATGCATGTAATACCTTTCTCAAGCTGGTCTGCAGACCCACACATCCTCTCTTCCTGAAGACTCACTCTTTGTTTAGCTATTCTAATACGTTGGGTTTATTACAATATAAAACAAGACAATCCTTAAACTTATTAAATGGAAATTTTTACCTTCCACATCCCTTGTTACAAATTGAAGTATATTATGGAAAAGGATGTTATTTCAGAAGCGTGGTCTGTGTAATCCCTTCATTTCTGTGAGCCAGCAGAACCTGATGTGTGGGCCCTTGAAGGCAGTATGCCTACTTGTTTGGGGAGGGATAAGGCTGCTGACCAAGAAGCCATCAACCCTTGCTCCATAAAGGGCCTGTAGACAGATGACGGTTCTAAAGAGTGAATTCTGTGAGTGACCCAGGAGGGGAATGGAGCCCCAAATAAAATTTTAAGTTGCTTTCTGCCCATATACATCTGAGGGGAAGCAGTGACAATAGTATTCTCTGCATGAGCTTTGGGTGAATTTTATTTTTGTTTAGTCACAGAGAGGTAGCTGTGTCAATCTGTATCTTCATAAAACAAAACAGCAATCATGTAGCACTTTAAAGACTAACACAATAGCTTATTAGGTGATGAGCTTTTGTGTGGCAGACCCACTTTTCAGATCTGGAAATAGCCAGATCTGAAGAAGTGGATCTGCGCCATGAAAGCACATCACCTAACAAATTATTTTGTTAGTTGTTAAAGTGCTACATGACTGCTGTTTGTTTTTATTTTAGGATAGTACAAATGCCTTTTTTGTTAGTAAACACTAACAGGTGGCTGAGAATGCTTACTGTAGATAATAACACAATGAAATAAGTGTCAGGTGCGTCACTTCTGAAAGATAAGATACAGGAAAATAGCCTTCCTTTAAAGGTCATGTTGAATGACAGACAACACTGAACTAAATGGAGGGAGAGCTTTACCACTTGTAGCTTTGTAAGGTATCCAGGTGAGCTTAACAAATATTACTGACTTTTGAGCATCACGATGAGAAGAGTGGAAAATGAGTATCTTCCTCATATGATTAAAATTGTGGGGGAAGTGAAAGCTGTGTACTTAACAGTTTAGATTGGAGTGAGACCAATAGCAAAAACTGCTAAATTGTCTCAAGTAACTTTTTGGGTATTTTTTTCCATCTCTGATGTAAATTCTCATATTTTTTGAGTAAATGTGCAGCTGCTTTCACTTCTTTTTAACTATATGGAGATACACATCTCATAGAGCTGGATGGGACCTCAGGAGGTCATGGAATCCAGTCCCCTGCCCTCTTGGCAGGATGAAGCACCATCTTTTTTTTTTTTTTTTTAAATCGGTTTGCCCCAGACCCCCAAATAGCACCCCCTCAAGGATTAAACTCACAACACTGGGTTTAGCAGGCCAATGCTCAAACCACGGAGCTATCCCTCTGAGTACTTGAGTACAGTAAAGATGTGATGAGCACATGTTTGTGTATGCATGCGTGTGTACTTTTACTCAAGTAGTTTTCCAGAGGCACGCTGGTGACTTGTACTTAAGTACCCCTCCACCCCCCAGCCCTGCAGCTGTACTTGCTCAGGTAACGTTTTGGGTACTTTTTCCACCTCTGACTGCATAGGGCAATTGATTGGTTTTCTTCCCTGGCAAAATATTCTGAAGAATATGGATCTGCTATCATACTGTAGTACAGAAACTTTTTATTAAGCAAAGTTCTTGTCAGACTGTTGGATTTTAGCTTGCCAAGTAAATGCCTTTATTTCTAAATTTTGAGATTTTCATACTCAATCGCTTTCGAAAAGAGAGAGGCTTCAAGAGAAGACAAATATATCCTGCAGCCCTGTATAGCATTCACCAACTGTCAGATGATAGTGAGCACTTCTTCCAAAGAGTTCACTAGGACCACTCTGAGGGGAACCAAGCATCTGTGTTCTGGATACCCAGGGTTTTTCGGGCTCCTGGAATCCAAAGAGAGTCCAGCCGTTGCCCCCATACCTGGGTTCCTGGTTCATTCTGAGGGTGTAGATCTTCTCTGGTGCCCATCTCCGAATGTCAGAACCTGCTCTCCAGTTGTTGGATGCACTAGTGGCCCTTCAGACTCCCTAGTATTTAACCAGGTCTTTCTCCCAGAACTCCATCCAAAAGGTGTGAAGCTTTGATTTAAGATTCAGCGTTCTGTGAGGGATGCAGAAGTTTTCAGGTAGTCAGTACACTCATTTTGTTCAGTCTAATGTCTTTTTATATTTTTTTTATTTAATTATGGAAAGTAAAGATCATACAGACTATTAAACCAGTCGAAATGCAGTGTCCCTCACTAGCTCACCCTTCTCTGGGGAGTCACAGCAGGGGGGTTATCTGTGTTCATCAGGCAGGATCCTCCATCCTTACGCCTTCCCTGCAGCAGCCTCAATCATCTGAATCTGGTACAAAATGGTTCTGTTCCAGCTACACAACCTGTATTTGTGCTAGGCTTCAGAGCAAAGCACTAGGGAGTTGGGGACTTCCTGGCCCAAACAGCCACTCACCTTCTTACTTCTTTTATCCCAGTAAGACCACTTCCACCCCTGTGTCGTCTTCTTGTCCCTCCCATTCCCTTGATTCTGTTTGTCACCCCCTCCTTGATTTTCATCCTCCCGCTTGTCTGTTCCCTTTCACCCCAACTCCTATTTGTTGTCCCCCTCCCAGATGTGCCCTGCTGCAGATAAGTATCATGCCCAACCTGTTGTCCTGGGCTGGGTGCTCCGGTCTGGCTGCTCCGAGTCCCTTGTTGGCTCCCTGTTTACTTCACATTTGTTTAGGAGGTGGGGACAGAAAGGAAGCAGGAACTTGTTACAGAAATGTATTTCCCCAGCTAATGCTTTTCCCTCCCTTGGTGTGCCTGTGCTGCTTTGTGATTAGGGGGTTGCTCTGCAGTGCTGGACTGTGCATACTAGTTTGTTGTTACAGAACTTATTGTTACCACTGGGCTTGTTTTTGCTAGTGGGAGTGCTGGGCTACGCTGCAATGAATTAGTGTTGAAAGCAGGGTTGAGCATGCCAGTTTGTTCTCGTAGGGTTACTTATAAACAACTGTTCTATATGCTGGTTTTGTCATTCTGAGACTGTGCTTGCTGCTGCGGTGTCCACGCTGGTTTTTTGTTGTAGGGTCACTTGTGCTCAATGGTTTGTTATTGTAGGGTTGCTCAGGAGTGTTGAGTTCCTGGCAACTCTGTTCTTTAAATAGAGAAAATAAGAGAATGAACTCAAGGGGCAGTGGTTTTGGCGGAAGAGATGGAGAGGTTTGGTGCCTGGTGTTCTGTACAGAAATGGATCCAGGCTCTGCTCAGAAGGCACAGTGCACATCATATGCAGAACAGCCCAAGTCCCCAGCAGGTGCTGGTGTCTCCAAGAGGAGAAAAAGGTCCTGTATCCCATTCCCTGTGTTGGGTCTGTGTTGGATCCAGTGGTCTCTTGTGTAGAAAGGCCAGGCCACACCACTTGTTTTTCCCCCAGACCCAACTTCACAGTAACAGGACAGTTCTGTTTCCTTTCATTCTTTACTGCTGGGTTTCTTGCTCCAGAATGTTTATGGCTGCAGCTCCGGGGTTCAGAGACTGCACAGAAACCTTTGGAGTATTGTGTGTGTGGATGATATTTCCTTTCCCCCCCGAGTTGGGAGGCTGAAGAGTGGCTTCCCAACTGCACAAGGCCCTACCGTCATTGTTCAGTATTTGCTTTGGGGAACACCCACAGTGTGCCAGGTGCTGAGGTGTGGACCCTTTAACTGCAGCTTTCCACAGATTATCGTGACTAATCATGTCTGCTCTGAGAAGGAAGCCCAGAGAGAGGTGTGTGGTGGGGAGAAGTCCCATGCTGCTTCCAAGTTTTAAATGGGCAAATGACAGACTGGTTGCAGCTGAGCTAAGCTTGGTGCAGAAAGGCCTGGAGGAGAGAGACATTCTCTGTGTGTAGGTGTGGGTGTGTCAGATGTTCTTAAGTATCTGTGTGTGAGAGACGGAGGGTAACCAGATGCATGGGTTTCATTGCTGAAAGGGGGGTTTTTAATAGGGGTATATCAGGTATCCCCATGTGCAACCCCCTATGATTGCTTTGCAATCGTATCTGTATGTGGGAGTTTCTATGGGATATCTGCGTTCCGCCATGTGAGCTCTTTTACAAACTTCTCTTCTTTGTTCTGTCTTTTGGTAATTTTCCATTACTCCCCAAACCTGTTCCTTTCAGATGAGCAGAGGAAGTCTTTTCTCTCAGATAGAATCAACAGTTGTTCCAAGGTGTTTTGCTTTTAAATAATCCATTGCATGCTGATCACACATGATAATCTGTGGCCTGGCAGAGGCAACTCTGTTCTCTCTGAAGAGATCCATACATGACATAGGAATTTCATGATAGTTTTCGTAAAATCATCCATATTTCAGAAGTGATATAGACAGAAACCCCATTTGTCACACTTCTGAATCGGTGCAAATGGGTCTCACCGTTATCCCTTGGGAGTGGAAACCTTTACCTCTATATCAAGTGAGGATAAGTGACAAAATCTAAACAAAGCTATGTATCTAAGAATAAGGACAAAATGTAACAGAGGATTAGAGGAAGGAAGAAAACACAATTACTTAAAAAAGAAAAAAAGTACCCAGACTTAAGAAAATATCCATTTGCTGTGGATGTTCCCATTTTACTGTGTTCAACTTGAGATGAAGCTTTCATTTACACTAGGAAAATTTATAGAACAAACAACTCACTCATTCAGTGAATTCCGGGGAATATGTAGTGTAGACAAGACTCCACGCGTTTCTGATAAGTTTGACTGTTTCTGCATGTTTAAGTATAATGGTGGTAAAATACCAGAAGCTGCCAGAGCTTTATGACTGTTACAGCGCTGATCAGTTCACATAGGTAGGATTTTTTTATAAATATCCAAAATGAGTACACAGCCCTGGACCCTGCTCAGACTCTACAACTACAGTTAAAATGAATAGAAGTCTGAAAATCTCTTCAAAATCAGGTTATAAAAAATTCAGGTTTAGCACCTAAAGTTAGAAATGTTCAGATTCAATTACTCATTTGAAAAATGTTTTCAAGAGAACAAACTCAGAAGAAAAGAACGTTAAGGAATTGTCTCCACTGACTCTGCAGTGATCTCAGAGTGCTCTCCTGTAAGCACCAGTACTCCACCAAAATAAGAAGAGTTGCTGGCATCGATGGGAAAGCAGCCTCTCTGATCTTACCATATGCGAGACATTGAGGTGAATATGTAGACTTCATCTGTGCTGTTTGCTTAGCTAAAACCAATCAATGGTGGCTGTTAGTGTAGATAAGGCTTCCCTGTAGGCAAGGAGCAGCTGGATTATCTCACATGCATGGAAGAAGCACAGCCATTTGTATGCTGCTGCGTGGGAGGCTTGTGTACGTTTCACACTAATGTTTCAGTGGGAAGAATAACTTTGGCTCCTTATCCCGTCATTTTTTCAAAAAATTGGGGAACGTCTACACTGGCTCTCAATCAGCAGCAGAAATATTCCTCGCTTGCTCAACCATAAAGGCCAAAATATGTAACTGAAAATGTACGACTGGTTAAATTAAAATACTTGCAAGCTGTACCATTTCCCCTATCTACAGATCTGTTCTTTTCTGTTGGGTCACTTCCCTTTAGAACTCACCAAAGCCAGCATATTTACTATTTGGTGGATGGTGCTGCCTTCATGGTCCTGACCAAAATCAATTTAGAAAGCCAAGATGGGGAAGGGTATCTGTTTTCTTAAGTCGCATGGAACCTCTCTGGAATAGACAGGACCCCCAGGTTTGAGAAATACTGGAAGTGGAAGAAGAAAATAATGAACACATTATATGTCAATTATCTATTTCTGAACTGTACCATTTTTCTAGTGATGATTACTAAATTTAGTATAAACTTTGGTCCTTCAGCAAGAAGTTGTAGGAACTTATTGAAAGCGCCAAGAGAGCACTGGTATGAAAACTGTCTTATTAAAACAATGTGAGTCTCTGAATACGGAAACATGGTGAACTGACATACCTAGGAAGGAAGGATGCCTCTCCAGTGGATAAGACTCTTATGAGATGAGACCTATGCAATCTTTTTAATGGAAAGGGAGGAAATAAAGATATTTTATGTTAACCTCCTGCAGGAATGCATACGTATAGGGTACTCCCTTTAAAAATTGAACATCTGGCCAACCTAGAAAAAGTCAAACTGGTAAATTGAATCTCAGCCTTGACCCAGAGTCATTTTTACATAACTAAACCTTTCCTAACACCCCTAGTTTTTCAGTTTAATATACAGATTTGTGTTTGTTAATAACATCACCTATTGAGCCACCTCTCTGTCTGGGTTCTCTGAAGCCCCTTGCAGATGGGTTCTCCGAGTCCCCAGGACACAAGGCATCTTTAGGGCTTAACCCCTTCCTGCCCATGCATTAGGCAGAGGACAGGAGGTGGTTGGGATATGTTCTTGGCCAGCAGCAGCTTGGAGGTGTTAGCTGCATGTTGACATTATGCAGATAGGCAGAAACAAGCTGCATTCAGCCACAGGGGAGCGGAGATGGCAGGGGTGTGAGGAAGAGATGACCCTTCCAATATGTGGCCCAGGTCATGCCTACGCCCCAATCCCCTGTCCCCTGTGGCTGGAAGTAACTCATCCCTTCTCTTCTGAACTGTGCTAAGAGGCTGCTGCTGGTTGTACTGTGGTGTGACCCTTGACATCAATCTGGAGACATGGACTCTGCAACCCTGCATGCTCCCTACATGTTGCCTTGAGAAAATTTGGCACCAGGTAGTAGGAGAGGCAGATCCATCATGGGGGTCCAGCCAGGAATGGAGAGTGGAGAACTCTGGGCAGGGAGAGTTGGGTCAGGCCGGTTAGTTACCCCATCCCTGTGTGAGAGGGGTGTATGGGAATGTTTGTGTATCACTTCTCCCCATGGAAACCTTAAAATTCAGAAGGTAAATAAAAAGACTCCAGCTACATAATATTATTTTTAACATGGGCTCAGTCAACTTGATGTTAATTTGAAAATGTGTACTGCATTCATTCTGATTGATTGCCATTGTACTCACTTGAATAAGAGTAATTTTACCAGGTGTCCCGAACTCAGGCTATGTCTGCACAACCCCGGAAGATCGACCTGCTCAGGTTGGATCTTTTGGGGTATGATTTCACATGACTAGTATGAATGTGAAAAACTGACCTCTAAGGGGTCACAGTTGACCCCTGTACTCCTTGTAAGACACAAGGAGTAAGGGAGGTTGATGGGAGAAACTCGCCTGTTGACCATCCCCAGTATAGTCAGCCAAGTTAGCCGAGCACAGATATGTCGATTTTAGCTGTGCAGTTGCCGTTGCTAGGATTGTACATCTGTGTTTGACTTACTTTGCCTAATGTAGGCGTAACCTCAGCATAGGGAAATAGGGTCAGCCTACTTAAATGGCTGCCATTTTTCCTTTCTAGCAGCAAAATAAATATTGAGGAATATCTGTAAACATCAGGAAAAACTAAAAGATGAGCAATAACTCCCCAAAGTGGACAGGAGAGGGGCCAGTACTTCATTTGGTGTACACCTTTGTAGTGCCACTCTATTCAGTTGTTACAGTAATTTACATCAGTTGAGGAATTTAGCCAAGGTTCCTACATCTAAATTATATTCCCGAACAGAATTTGAGAATTATGGAACACGAGAGAAACTATTGTTCGTTCATTTTTATTAAAACGTCTGTCATTATGTTATGCAAGCATAAAACACAGAACACCATGCTGTGTATTTCTAAATGCAGGAGTTGTACTTTAAGTGGCCAAATTAGAAATTCAGACTCTATCAGAAGTTTGATTCTGAACTTCCTGACTTTTAATCTCGTTTTCAAATTTCAGCATTGTAATGAGATTATTTTTAAAGTATTTCTGCTTTCAGTCTTTAGTGACAATTTGGACATTTAGTTAGGAATCTAAAAAATATCATGAAGATAATTTATACTTTTCAATAAAATCAAGTGAATTTATTTTTGCTTCAAATTGAATTTGACTAGTGATGCAACACTTGAGTCTGTAAATTTAAACCTCTTACCAATTTTGAGTGCATAGCTATTCCACTGAGGAGTTACCACAGAAAATCTGTATAGATTGACATATAAATAGCTATTTTCCTCAAAGAGGCTAAAAGTACCCATGGAAATTCCTTGAATTGGAGATCTTTGGCTAACAGAATCTTAGGAGCTGAGCAGAGTTTCTTAATTCCGAGATTCAGAATTACCATGCTTGTGGCTTTATCTACCCTTGTAAACTTTAACAGGCAGTACTTGGACCCCAAAGTGGACTTTAAGACATGATAATACAGAATTTCAAACAGTGCACAAGTGATCACACCAATGTCTGAACTACACTTGCTCTAAAGAAGTCTAACCACCATATCATCCACCAACACGTCAATCTTTATGAGTACAGCATCAATGTAGATGACTAGAGGACAAGCACTAGTTGCAAAGGAAAATCTGCCCACTTAACACTGTGCCAGAGTGTATCCGTCACTCCTAGGGTAGCCTCTCTTGTGTACTTTGCTTGACTGAGATCAAGTTTTCCCAGAATCCTGTCACTTGTAGAAACTGAACTGCACCAACCTTAGCTCGTGATGCACATGAATCCACAACCCCTTCTTCCTGATCGCTGTAATCCATTGCCTCATTTGCATGATGCCAGCTACTCGCTGTTCCAGAAGAGCTGGTTTGGAAATGCAAATGGCCATGTAGATGGAGTTCCTTCAAAAGGAAGCCCCACTTTTGAAAGCACCCTTCTTTCTCCTTTTTTTTGGGAAAAAGGGTGCTTTTGAAAGCAGAGCTTCCTTTTGAAGGAACCCTGTCTACATGGCCATTTGCATTTCCAAAGCAGCTCTTCTGGAACAGTGAGTAGCTGGCATTGCACAAATGAGGCAATGGATATGCAAATTAACACCTTATTTGCATTTTGATCAGCTGCATTTACATGCCCATTCCGAAAGGGAGGGGTAGTGTAGATGCAGCTGTTGAGATGTGGAATGCCAAAAGCATCTAGGGACCACTTTATGCCATGCTGATTAAAATTTTTGAGCAGGATACTTCAAATACAATCCATTCCAGTGGTACAGTAGCCGTTCCGTTCTAATTGCAGTGGCGAGCAGGAAACTACCACATTTAAAAAAACAAAAGGAGTTTCCTAACTTAGCTGCTTATGACCAAGCAGCCCTGAAAAGATTGAAGAGCTTCATTCCATCATAGCAACTTTTGTTTAGACCAGTTATGTGAAGATTTTTCAGATTATCATAATGGAGTATTGATTTCAAATGCAGCAAATGGGTAAACCCTCAAGAATGAAACAAAAACTGTGATTTCTTTTTTAAAAGGCTGTCTGGACAGATTAACACACAAACACAGTCATCTTGTCAAGTATATAAACCATTTTTTGCAAGAGGTTCTCTCTGGATTATATCATACTTAAAAAATACAGCATGCAATACCACTACAATAAATAGTAATACAAATTTTAAACAGCAGGTGGTTATCTTTTTTGGTGACACACACCAATAAAGAAGACTTTTCCTTAAAAGGTTAGAAAGAGTTTAATTTTCAGCCACAGTTTTAAATCCTGGAAATTCGATATTTTCAGTCTGACTACATACCACAAGGATACCACGGGATGCCGTTAAATTGAACCGAGATTTCTTTGGCTTTGGCTTTTATAGTTTAATTGCTCATTTAAAAACAAAGTTTGTCTTGGAGAACGATGTCCTCTGTCTATAAACCAGGTATAGAATGGTTGGACAATGTATGTTTCCCTCTACTAATGTGTCTCAGTCCTGACCTGAAGGAACCACTTCAAGACAAAAAGAGAAGTTACTCACCGTAGTAACGGTGGTTCTTCGAGATGTGTCCCCGTGGGTGCTCCACAATAGGTGACGGGCTTGCCTGGCGCCGCAGATCGGATCTTCCAAGCAGTTTCTGCCGGACCGTGCATGCGCCGGCGCGCGCCGCTCCCTTGCGCGCTCCTGGCCATGTGCGCGATCCGGTCCCCGCCAGTTCCTCGACCAACCGCCTCGGGTGCCCCTGCAAAACACTAACAGAGATCCGAAGCGGGGAGGATGGGCGGGTAGTGGAGCACCCACGGGGACACATCTCGAAGAACCACCGTTACTACGGTGAGTAACTTGTCTTTCTTCTTCGAGTGTCCCCGTGGGTGCTCCACAATAGGTGACTACCCAGCAGTAACCCAAGATAGGAGGTGGGTAATCGGATTATGTGCAGCTTGTCCCCGAGAGGACCGCTGCAGAGAGACGGGTATCCTCTTGGAATACCCTGTGAAGGGCGTAATGTTAGGCGAAGGTGTCGTAGGACGACCAGGTCGCCGCTCTGCAAATGTCTTTTAACACAACGCCCTTGAAAAAGGCTGTTGATGCCGCCACCGCCCTGGTGGAATGAGCCCTGGGAGTGGCCGATAAAGGAGTCTTTTTGAGCTCGTAGCACATTTTTATGCAGGATACAATGTGCTTCGAGATTCTCTGCGAGGAGAGACCCTCTCCTTTCGATTTGGGAGCGAGGGAGACTAGGAGTCTATCCGTTTTCCGGAAGGACTTGGTCCTGTCTACGTAGAAGGCTAGCGCCCTCCTCACGTCCAGGAGGTGTAGGCGCGCCTCTTCGTTGGAGTTATGAGGCTTTGGATAAAGCGAGGGTAGAACAATAGGTTCGTTGATGTGAAACTCGGAAGAAACTTTGGGACCAAAGGCTGGATGCAGCCGTATGGTTACCGCCTCCTTGGAAAAAACAGTGCAGGGTGGCGTTGCCATGACTGCCGCGAGCTCGCTCACCCTACGAGCTGACGTAATTGCAAGAAGAAAGGTCGTCTTTATTGTAAGGAGGCGGAGGGGAACCGTGGCCAAGGGCTCAAACGGTGGTCCCATCAGTGTGGTAAGCACCAGGTCCAAGTTCCACGAAGGTGGAATCGGTTTCTGAGGGGGGTAGAGGTTTACCATCCCTTTGAGGAACCTGGTAAACATAGGGTGGGCGAACACCGTGTGCCCTTCCTCCTCATGTCTGAACGCCGAGATGGCGGCAAGGTGGACCTTTAACGAGGATAGCGAGAGTCCTCCTCTCTTGAGGTCCAGTAAATACTCTAGAATTGTAGGTATAGGCACCGAAAGGGGGGCCAGCTGTTTGGTAGAACACCAAGCCGTGAAGCGAGTCCATTTTTGTTTGTAGGTCTTCCTAGTGGAAGTCCTCCTGCTACTTTCTAGGACTTGCTATACTCCCACTGTGCATGTGCTCTCTAGGGAGCTGAGCCATGGATTAACCACGCTTGCAGTCGCAGGCTTTGGGGGTGCGGATGCACTATGGACCCCTGGGCTTGCGTGAGCAGATCCGGCGCCACCGGAAGAGGCATCGGTGGACGGTCCGACATGCGCAGGAGTAGGGGGAACCATTGTTGGCGATCCCACGTTGGGACTATCAGGATTATCCGGGCCCTTTCCCTCCTGGCTTTTTGCAAAACTTTGTGGATCAGCACTGTGGGAGGAAACGCATAAAGCAGGGGGCCCCCCCACGGGATCGCGAACGCGTCCCCCAGGGACCCCCATCCCAGTCCTACCCTGGAGCAGAATCGTGGGCACTGCTTGTTGTGCTGAGTGGCAAACAGATCTATTTGGGGAAAACCCCATGCGTGGAAAATCGGCCGTAGCAGATCGGGACGGATCTGCCATTCGTGTGTGAGCGCAAAATGCCTGCTCAGCTGGTCTGCCTTCACGTTGTGCGCACCCAGCAAGTATGAGGCTTTCAAGATTATATCGTGGGCGATGCACCAGTTCCATAAGCGGATTGCTTCCGCGCATAAGGCACGGGATCGAGCTCCTCCTTGCCTGTTTATATAAAACATGGTGGAGGTATTGTCTGTACTGATCCCGACGACTTTGCCTTGTATGTGGTCTCGAAAGTGTTTGCAGGCGTTGAACACTGCTCTGAGCTCCAGTACATTGATGTGTAGTGACTGTTCCGTGGGTGACCACAGTCCTTGAGTCACCTCTTCGCCCATGTGCGCTCCCCACCCTATGAGGGAGGCATCTGTAGTGAGAAAAACCGATATTTGCGGCTGGTGGAAGGGTACCCCTGTTAGCAAGTTCCTGGGGTTTACCCACCATTGCAGGGATTTGCGCACCCCGGCTGTGGGCGACACCACCCTGTGAATGGTGTGTACTGCCGGTTTGTATACACTCGCCAGCCAGTGCTGCATGCTGCGCATGTGTAACCTGGCGTTCTGCACTACAAACGTCGCCGCTGCCATGTGGCCCAGCAGCTGCAAGCACGTCAAGACCGGCACCGTAGGGCTGAAGGTGATGACTTGCACGAGGGAACCGATGGCCCGAAAGCGAGCCTCTGGTAGGTATACTCTCGCTGTAACCGAGTTTATGCGAGCCCCTATGAACTCTATGTCCTGTGTGGGGTCTATTTTTGATTTTGCCAGATTGATAACCAGGCCAAGTGAGGAGAACGTGTTTGCTGTGACGCGTATCATGTGCAGAACCTCCCCTTTCGAGGCCCCTTTGAGCAGGCAGTCGTCCAGATACGGGAAAATGAATACCCCCTGTCTGTGCAGGTAGGCTGACACCACTGCCAAGGTCTTGGTGAAGACTCTGGGGGCCGAGGAGAGGCCAAACGGTAGGACCTTGTATTGGAAGTGTTCGTTGCCTACCATGAACCGGAGGAATCGCCGGTGAGCCGGATGGATGGTTATGTGGAAGTACGCGTCTTGTAAATCGAGGGCTGCAAACCAGTCTCCATCGTCCAGTGCTGTAAGGATGGAGGCGATCGTGGTCATCCGAAAACGCTGCTTGCGCAGGTACCTGTTGAGGCCGCGAAGGTCTAAGATGGGCCTCCAGCCTCCTGTCTTTTTCTCCGTGAGGAAATACCGGGAGTAGAACCCTTTTCCTTGCAGTTGCTCCGGCACCCTTTCCACCGCCCCTATGAGCACGAGATGGGCCACCTCCTGCCTGAGCCTGGCTACATGGGAGGCCTCCTGGAGGTGGGGCTTGGGTGGAGGTTGCGACAGTGGGAGCGACTGGAAGGGGATGGCGTACCCCCTGGCTATGATCTCCATCACCCATTTGTCTGTGGTGATCCTTTGCCACTGGTCGTAGAATGGTCGGAGGCGATGGTGGAATAGCCGCTTCGGATGACCTTGTGTGATGGTAGTGATGGCGCAGCCCTGGATCTGTATGTCAAACTTGTGGCCTTTGGCCCCGCCCCAAGGACGCACGGATCTGTTGTGAGCGTCACCTGGGAGGTCTGTACTGCTGGTGCTGTTGATGTCGCCCTTGCTCGTAACCCCTGTGATACTGGGGGTGCTGTTGCCGGTACTGGTACCGCCTTTGCTGAGGATAGTACCTTTTCTTTGTGTATGGAGGGGTGTAAATCCCCAGGGTCCTGAGTGTGGCTCTTGAATCTTTACTGGAATGAAGGACCGAGTCAGTTGATTCAGCAAACAGCTTCTGCGAGTCGAAGGGAAGGTCAACTATCTTCGCCTGCAGATCCCTCGGTATACCCGAGGTCTGGAGCCAGGACTCCCTTCGCATCACCACTGCGGTTGCGGTGGAACGTGCTGCTGTATCCGCAACGTCCAAAGCAATCTGAACTCCCGTCCTCGCAGCCGCGTAGCCTTCTTGCACTGTGGCCTTGAGGACCGGCTTTTTGTCCTCTGGAAGCGAGTCCATGAGGGAGGTTAACCTGGAATAGTTGTCAAAATTATGGTTCGCTAAGTGCGCTGCGTAATTTGCCATTCGCAGCGTTAAAGTGGAGGAGGAGTAGACCTTTCTGCCGAACAGCTCTAGCTTCTTGGCATCTTTGTCTGTTCCCCCTGTTTTAAATTGAGATGTTTTTGATCTTTGTTGCAAGGACTCCACCACCAAGGAGTTTGGCTGTGGGTGGCTAAACAGGAACTCCATGCCCTTCGCCGGCACGAAGTATTTCTTATCCGCTCTCTTTTGGACAGGCGGAATAGTTGCAGGGGTCTGCCATATCGTAGTGGCGGACTCTAAGATCGCTTCATCAAGCGGTATTGCTACTCTGGAGGAGGCCGGAGGTCTCAAATTTTTGAGGAGCTTATGGTGTTTCTCTTGCACCTCTGCTGTCTGGATGCCTTGCGTGAAGGCCACCCTCTTAAACAGCTCCTGAAACTGTTTGAGATCGTCCGTAGGATGGACGTCCCCCAGGGCCGTAGCCTCGTCCGGGGAGGAGAGCGAGGAACTGCTGGGGTACGTCTCTCTGGACCCTTCCGGTTCCCGCTGGTGATGGTACACCCTCTCGCTGGAGGTTTGTGAGGGAAAATCTCGGGGTTTCATGACCAGTCCCCCCTGAGATGCTTGAGTCTCTGTCCCCGGTCGCAATTGCCCTCGGGGGTACGAGATAGTCTGTGGGGATCTTTCCCTAGTAGATTGCCGATGGTGTCTATGCCCAGCGTGGTAGGGGCGACCATGGCAGTATAGGCACTGTTCTTGGGAAGGTGACCTAGACCACTCCCTTGGTGCGTATCCTCTGCGTCTGGGGGAGGGAGATCGTCGAGACACTGGAGAGAGCGATTTCGCATAATAGTCCAGCGGTTCAAACCCCAGGAAGGGTGAAGGTGGTGCCAGCCATGGTGAGGCTGGTTGTAAAAATGGAGAAGGGGGCTCCGGGTAGGCTAGGGGGGACCCCTGCCTTCTGGTTGGAGTCTGCAACATGAGGGGAGGGCTGTGAGAAAGCAGCTCCACAGCCCTGTCCGGAGAGGGGCTGCAATGCCTCCTCTTGTGTGCAGCCCTTCCCCCTCCCTGGAGGAGGTAACTCTGCCCCCTGACGCGCGGGGGATCCCGGCCCCGTCGGCACTGTGCTAGGCACGCTGGAAGGCGGTGCCGCACGTGCGGTGTCCTCCTGCGCCTGCAGGCTACGTGCCTGCGCGCTCTGCACCGCCGGTTCCCTGGGGGTCGGTGCCGCTGCCTGCGGTGCCGCCGGTACCGGCGCTTGTTTAGCCGCCGCCCTGCCTGCGGTGCGGGGCGGCTGGCTGATTATCGGAGGCTGAGCTGCTTCCACGTGGCTCTCCGTGCCGCCGCCGATCAGCTGTTGCTGCGGCTGGGGGCTGCTTGCTCCTCCCGTCCCGCTCACTGTTGCTGCCGGCAGGGATTGGGCTGGAGAGACTTTCCTCCGTTTTTGCGCTGATGGAGTGAGGGAGGCAGCTTTCCTTCTAAGGGCCCCGGAGGGTCCCTCCTGCTGCGGCCGCTCCGGCACGTCTGGCTGGAGGGCCTTATCAAGAAGCAGCATTTTAATCCGCATCTCCCTGTCTCTCCGTGCTCTGGTCGTTAATTTAGCACAGAAGGCGCATTTCTGTGCCACATGGGACTCCCCCAGGCACCTTATGCACAGACTGTGCCCATCGGACGCTGGCATTGCCTCTCGGCAGGTACTTAGCACCTTCTTTGTGCCATTTTCCCCGTCCGATGGCCTGCCTCAGCAGGAGGGCTGATGGCCCTAGCTCCTGGCCTCCGGCGCTTGTTACTGGGACTGGACTGAAGCTGTCCCGCTCGTAGTTTGTTGTTTGTTTTTTTTTTTTGCAAAATAACAACCGGCTAACTTGTAGTAGCCTAAGTATCTGAAAAAACTTCAAAGAAAAACAGATAAAGTCGTTTAATACGCTATTTGGCCTTAGCCTAGTCGGATTCCATCTGCAGCCGACGGCAGTTAAGAGGAACTGGCGGGGACCGGATCGCGCACATGGCCAGGAGCGCGCAAGGGAGCGGCGCGCGCCGGCGCATGCGCGGTCCGGCAGAAACTGCTTGGAAGATCCGATCTGCAGCGCCGGGCAAGCCCGTCACCTATTGTGGAGCACCCACGGGGACACTCAAAGAAGAATGCTTATTTCAGTACTGACTCCTTTAAAACTGCTGAAAATATTCTCAAATAGCACCAGAAATGACTGGTTGTTGTGAATGAACGTTAAATTGGAAACCGTGTTTAACAGAAATTAAAAGATAAGGAGTGTAGCAAGAACTCATGATCTTCACATTACTGAATATGTTGCTAGCCTTTTAAGTAAAGGTTGCAACATTGTTAAAATCCTAAAATTTCATGTGTATGACCATAGGAAACTGGTTAACAATAATTGCCAGTGTGTACATAGCCACTGTTATTTTATCATGCCGTTTTACCGGTTTTCTCCATGCTTCTGAGGCAGTAGAGAATTGACATTCAGAAAAGGCCTGGTCCCAGAGGGTTTCAGAAAGTAGATTTCATTTTACTCCCTGCCCACTGATAAGAATTAAGTAGGTCAGGAGAGCACAGTACTCTCATGGATGTTGCATAACTTTTTAGAGGGATGTCCTCTAGGACAGGTTGAACACAGTTCACCAGAGGTAGCACCTGATGGTCCACCAGATACATGAAGTATCTGCATGTCCACAGCTCTGGCCGCTTGCAGATCCCATTGGCCGCAGTTCACTGTTCCCAGCCATGGAGTCCGTAGGAAGCTGTGGCCTGGTCTGCACCACTTCCTGCAGCTCCCATTGGCCAGGAACAGCATCCAGCCCACAGGACACCCTGATCTAGGATGAAGTTGTTTTGGAGGATTGGCATTTTGCCTTTAAATATCATGAGGGCAGTTTTTTAAATAAAGCAATAAATACCGCTGTTCGTCAAAGGTAGGGTCTCATTAATGGGACACTGCTAAGAGGTATAGCCACTACTGTATTTACACAGTAAGATTTCTAAAAATAACTTGAATACATATTCCAACCAGATGACTAATTTTACACTGAGACAAATTCATTCTAAATTGGTCTAATTTACATCTTCATCCAGCTCTGCAGCATACCTCCAACCTACATTTAACATCTGAATTTTACTTACTGTCACATCAATATCTGTGTTAGGGATTAAAAATAATTGAGGAGCAGTACACTGTTACCAAAATTAAGATTATTTTTATATATATATATATATATAATATAAAGACCCACTTACTAACATTTCTATGGTCTGACTCTGATGCATCAGCTTGTCATTTTTGTCTTGATTGTGATGAAATGAACTTAAAGACAGTATAGTGACAGTATGTAACAGAAAGCCAAAATACAAAGCAGGTATTAAAACATATTCAAACACTGTTTTGGTTTATCGATGCTGTGGTGACAGTAAAACGTGTGTTACACAATCTGAGTAAATATTTAAAAAAAAAATTCAGAATGGTTGGAGATGGGAAACAAAAGAGGCTTCATTTAAAAGAAGAAAAATTGTTCATCACCCCAGGGGTCGCTACGCAACCATTTTTCTCCACATTTGATGGCAGCAAATTTCTCAGCCAGGGCTTTTTTCCAGCGGAACACAGTGGAACTGTGTTCCACCTCCTTTTTTTGCCAGGGCTGCCATTTTAATAAAGATGGCTGGACAGCTCTGAGCTGCATGTCGCTCTTTTTGCAGCCACTTGTGGCTCCTGCCACTCTGGCTCCTTCAGGTCTTTGCCTGCTGATGAAAGAGCAATACTCAGTTGATTTAGCGGCTGGCGCCGGCTGTTAGACCAATTACACTGAGCCCTGCTCTTCAGCGCGGCAGCTCAAGCAGCTGCTCCACCACATGGTAGGGGGAGCTGCGTGGAAGGGGACTTGGCAGCTGGCAAAGGAGCAGCAGTGTGTGGCGCTCCTTTTGAAATGTAAGTGAACCCTGGTTTTGGGGAGAGGCGGTTGGAGGGGTTAAAGTCTGGGGACGTTTGGGGCCGTGGGAGGGAGGGTTAAAGGCTGGCAGTGAGCTGGGGCCACAGGGGGGTGGTGGAGCACGTCAATGTCTGTCAGGGGGGAGTTAAAGCCTGGCTGCAGTGGGGGGGGACATGGAGGTTTAAGACTGGCAGCAGGTTGGGGCTGCGGGGGGTGTGTGGAGTTAAAGCCTGGTGGCAGGGGGTGGGGGATAAAGCGGGTGGTGGGTTGGGACCGCAGGGTGGATTGGGTTAAAGCCTGGCAGTGGGTTGGGGCTGGAGGGAGTTGTGGGGTAAAAGCTGGGGGTGAGGGTGGGTGGATAAGGCTGGCCGAGGGGTGGGTGTGTGGGGTTAAAGCCTGGTGGCAGGATGTGGGGGCAGGGGGCTAAGGCTGAGGTGGGTTGGGGTTGTGCCAGGGATGTGGGTGTTAATTCTGGCTAGGGGGAGAGTTCTAGTACTTTTTTTTCCTAGACAAAAAGCACTGCGCTCAGCTATCCAAATTCATGTCTCTAATTAGAGCTTCATACGTTTACATGCTTGGAAAGGGCTTTGTTTAAAATACATACTTCTGGGTCACAAGGACACAAGCTAAAACAAAACAGGTAAAACAGTACACTCTTTTGGGAATTTGTTTTCCTTTTATTCCGATGTTTTTTTCATTTTACCTTTTTATTTTTATAAATATTTTAAACATTAATTTAAAAATCCAAAGTTATGGTATTCCTCAATATTGTATTGTGCAAAGTAACCTGCTCTTCTCAGACTTCAGCAATACCCATGTTTATGGTTAGTAAATATATTACCAACAGATAAGGAGTGACTGTTGCTGCCATTGCTTTCTCCTGTCCAAGCTCCAACTCTAATAATAATAATAATAATAATAATAATAATAATAATTAATACAAGCACATTGAGTACTTTTAACTCCCAGTACCTTTGCTCACTTTATCTTCAGACTAGGCTTTTATGTTTTAAGGTAGTTGTGTACTACTGATAGTTCCATTGACCACATATCTTATTGGTAGATTTAACTGTGTAGCTTAGTAAAGCAAACATGTCATAAAGTTATCAGATTGACTGTGACTGATCCTTATTAAAACTTGACTGTAAATCAGCCTGCTTTTGAAAATGCCAAGTTTACAATTTCATGAGTTCAACTACTCTTGACTCTTTTTTTTTGCTTTAAGTAAAAAGATTGCCTAAGCGGTAGTTGACCTTTCTCCCCAAACCTGTTAAGCTGGATTACTACAGAGGGAGAATCTGTGCAGTTTGTTCTGACTTTCCCTTTAAATAAATTTGCTTTTTGGAACATACTGTCTATGCAATTTTGTAAAGTTTTGACAGAGAAAATTTTCCAAGAAAGAACAGATATTAAAACCAAAATTGTTTCTGTTTGTTTTTTTAAATCTGCTAAAGTAAAGTAAGTCCTTTTTTTTTAAGGTTTGGAATGTGATGCTTTTGAGTCCAAAACAAACTTTAACTAGGTGATTAACCTCGTGACATTGGAGGTTTCTTTGATGGCTGCAATTCAAACACAGCAGCAAGGGATTAATATTTAATTCACACCAATGGGGTAACAGTTGAGACTTGTGCTCTGCTAAGCTTCAGCCAATGCAATTATTGTAAATAATTCACAAATTGGCACATTTACACTCAACGGGTTAACAGTACTAAGTTTATCTTTGCATGTTTTCAAAGACAAAGGGGGAAAAATAGTGACCATATTTCCCTGTGCTAAATACACCTTGTAGAATTACTGCTATTCAAGTCAGTTCAATGGCAGTCAATCAGAACTATGCTGTACAAATGTTAAAATTATATCAAGTTGACTGAGCACCTGTTAAAAAGAAATACTGTGCAGCTGGCATCTTTTTATTTACTTTCTTATCCTTAAGGTTTGCCTGGGAGAAGTGACACCCATATATTCCCATACACCTCTCTCATACAGACTTGATCCAACCCTCCAAGCCCAGTGCTCTTCACCCTCCTTGCTTGGCTGGCCCCCCAGGATGGACCTGCCTCTCTTCGTACCTGGCACTGCATCTTGTAAAGGGAACATGTGAGGGACATGCAGGATCACAGGGTCCTCTCTCCAGATTTATGTCAAGGGTCACACCAGAGCATGGCTAGCAGCAGCCTTTCAGCACTGTGTGGGAAGGAAGGGATGGGAGCTCTTTCCACATACAAGGGGCAGGGGATGGGGGATTGGAATGACCTGACCCATGTAACAGAGAAGTATTCTCTTCCCTCCCACTCCGTGCTCCCCTGTGGCTGAATGCAGCTTGTCCCTGCCTGCCAGTGCAGTGTTGAAAGCTGCTGCTGTCCACAGACCTGATAATCCAACCACCTTCTGTCCCCTGCCTAAAGCACGAACAGGAGGGAGTTTATCCCTAAGGATGTCTTGTGCTCCAGGGCTCAGAGAATCTGCCTGAAGGTGTCTTAGTGAACCCAGCCAGTGAGATGGCTAAGCAGGAGAGGCTGCCTACTGGGCAGAGCAGTTCCATACGCCCAGGGGGCAGGACATAGGACGGGGCAGTATCTGAAGAGGGTGCTATGGCCTTGTATGGAGGGCTGCTGCAAAGACTGTAGGGTTGGCGTGCAGGGACTGAAAATAGCTTCCTCCCCACCACTGCAGAGTTTAGCAGAGGAATTGAGAAGTTTCCCCAGGCCAGAGCAGTGCAAGGCCATAGGCACATAGAGGGTTTGGCTTCTCCTGGGCACTGACCTGAACCATAAGGGCTTGAGCTTTCCCTGGGTGCCAGCCCAGCTAAAGGGAGTTGGGGAGGAAGGAGCCAGGCAGCTAGAATGTTGGTGATCTGAATGATCTGACAACAGCTGGTTCTCCACACAGCATCAGAAGTGGGACACCCCCTGCCAGGGAGATGAGCAGGGGGAGCGGAGAGAGAGAGGGGGAGGGGGAGGGGAAGCATGTAAAGGGCCAGTGGGTGGGTAACAGAGGTAACATGTAACCAGCCTCTGCCACTGCAGCAAGCAGCCAGTGGTGGCTGGAAACCAGGGTGGGGAGGGACAGGAACCTGTTGGCCAGGAGCCATCACACAGCAGGGACTGCATTCACAGACCAGCAAAAGGAGCAGTCAGCCCAGCCTGCTGCACCTTTGCCCAACCACCCACCTTGCACTCCCATCACCAGCCGCTGGATACCTCCCACTCGCCACTGTGGGTGGGCAGCTAGTGAGCAAGGATCCAGCCAACAGTAGGACCCACCAGTACTGATGGGAGGGGGAGACAGAAAATATGTGACAACTGACCTATTTTTTTTTAAAGTTGTGACACCTGCAGGAGGGCTTAAATACAAAACTGTCCTTTTAAAAACAGGACGTCTGGCCATCCCACATTTAAGTAATTAATAGACACTCCAGATCATTCAGTAAGATCTCAGTGTGGATTACATGGGAGACATAGAACTATTGTAAATGCAAAGAGAAGTGATTGTCTGAAATACAGTTTTTAATAAATAACGTATGTTGTGGCCAAGGATTAAAAAAAAAAAAAAAATCCTTATGAAATGTGAATATGCTTTACCATTGGACTCCAGCAAAGATTTATTTTAAAATATGTTGTATTATTACTAATCCTTTGTTATGGGAATTCACCGTGCTGCTCAGACCATTTTAGCTCATGTTTTTAACAACAACCTATTTTTAATCTAATTTTCCTATTGTTTACTCTCATACAAGGAGGTCAGGTAACTTGCCCAAGGGGATAGAATGATACAGCCAGAATTAAAATTTGGGATCCTCCTTCTACTATATTTTTTCTGAAGCCATGACCTACATCTTACAATCCTATTCCTTTGCATTTCAAGTTGCTTCTAATTTTAGTTGAAAAGTTAAATTGCTTCCTTTTTTCCATAGCATCTTCTACTGAAAAATGAATGCAGGTACTTACAGAAGTGATCTACTAAATAAAAAATTATCTTCTTGACTTGGAACATTCAGCACACAGACCATAATTTTTCAGCAGATATTCAGGATAGTTGTGCTTCTTCCGTTCTGTAGTCAATAAATTGCTATCATTCGTCTCTTGAATAATGTGCCCCAGCGTTCATGGTGCTGTTGGTAACGTTGGCACGTTTCAGGGAATGCAAGCTTTCTACAGTGAAAGCAAGATAAGTATGTTTCTTCTGCTGCTGCTGCCCCCAAAGTACTTTTTGTAAAGCTGTCTTTCACCCTGTTCTAACCATGTAAACTAGGAAGGTCATCCTGTGGTGGCAGTCAGTATGGGTTACCTCATACCCTGCCTGTTTAGCATACCACACATAAGGGGGAGAAGGAACAAAGGTAAGATCATTGGATGACCCAGAGAGGGAGAAATAGGTGGACAGAGCAAGAGAGGGAGCGAGGATGACAAGCCAAGTTGCTGTATCTGGCGCTAACCTTCTATTACTACCATCCAAGAGACTTGCTTGGTTTACCAGCTCAGCCTGTTTCTTCACTGAGCTGACTTATGCTGTGATGACAGAGAGCTTGACTTTGCAGGGAAGTAAGACTTCTTTAGTGAACCCTGAGACTTCTTTTGGTGAATCCTCGGGGGGGAAAGGCTGTATGAAATGAACTGTGGTTCCGAGCTACCATGAAAACTGGTCTTCTTTTCAAGTGCCATTCTTCTACTCTAAAAAAAGGACTTGTCGTTTCTGTCCTGTTTGTATACAGAATAACACTGAAAACTTAGAGCTTTGCAATACTGATTTAGTGAAGAAATAGACTTTCTTTATCCTACAGACAGCCTGTATTCTCGATCATCATTCAACACTGAGCACAGCCTCCCCCATACAATGTGTATTGGGAGAATTTTATCGAACTGCAGTCAGCAGTTGTGGGAAATAACATGTTGCAGCCCTAGTGTAAAGTATGCAGAAATGTCCTCTTACATTGTTTGCAGCACTCAGCCAGCATTTGAGTTTAAGGTTGTACCTTAAAACAAAGCTGCAGGTCACCTTTACCTTATTTATCCTATAAATATGTGGATTATAAATGTACAAACAATCAGTTTCTGCTAAGATAAGCAATACAATTCTTTCTTACATAAAACTAATAAATGTTTAACCCATACTGGGTTGTGTGACCTTGGGTTTAAAGTCTAATGATTCCATTATCTTTTTTGAATAGTTTAAAATATCTTACTCTGAATGGGACAGATCTACATCTTGGGAGGTAAGAAAGATACACTAATATAATCCTATTCATAGTTGCCAATCACTTTGTTTTGGCAAGTACAGCTTTGTGTAGGGCCTGGCTCATTCAGTAGCTCTGGCCCTCTGTGAGAAGGCAGGTAACAGAGGCACTAGTTGCCTTTTAGGAAGGGGTAGCAGTGTGAGAGCAGATAGCTATAGGCGAAGGTAGGAGGCAGAGACTCTAACATACAAGGATGGCAGCAGAATAGGAGATTTGCAAAGAAATAGGGGACAGAATCAGTTTGAGAGGCAGCCTTTTTTTTTTTTTTTTTTTTTTTTTTTTTTTTACGAGGAGTAAAGAATTGATTTGAGTGAATGGTGTAAGAATCTGTTTTAGAATGCATAAATATACTGGAACAATAACAATTGAACACTGTGCAGAACCTTTAAGAAGTGAGGAGGACATAAAGACTCATTCTTTTATAAAGTACAGTTATGTGGCATAACTGGACTAATCTTTTTCTGCACGACTCCCATTATTGTGCAGAGTGGTGAAGTATTTGTACTTTGAATATTGACTTAGTTTTAATTATGTCATTAATATTTAGGGTGGGTGTTTAGTTTATTATATCTGGGTAATTTTAGAATACGTGTAAGTGAGAGCACGAAGCGAGAAAATGGCAAAGGTTATGGTTACACAACTGCTTCCTTTCCAAATCCATCTTTTCATCGCTTTTTGAAACTTTCTGCTTTGGGGCAAAAGATATATATTTGTAATTGTTGTCATGGAAGATTATTTAATTTGTGGAAAGTTTAAGCAAAATAATCGGTCTAAGACCATGAAAAGAAGAAAGGAGCTATACTCTTTTCCTGTTATGATGAAATCCCTCCTGTGATTTCCAACACCCCTTCCCACCTTTTGGTGTGGTTATACCAATGTCTGTAGGTATGAGGCTGAATTTTGGAATAGAAAAGTTCCATCTGTCAGAAGTGCCATTTCAGTGAAAACTTGTTCGATCTGCCAAAGTTATGCGTGGCTGAAGGAAAAAACTGCATGCCAAGGAAGCGTAGTAAAGACTTGACCCTGCTCATGGTGAAGACCGTGACTACGCTGGGTACAAGATTGTGCCATGAGGGATTAAGGATGCCATCTTGAAGCCTGGGAAGTGTGGTGTCAAAGAAGGCTGCACTATGTGTGATTGAATGGCTAACTTGCTCTATATAGGGGTGTGTTTTGTGATGTAATACTGGCACAGTGCCAAATATGTGTAGGCTTGGAACATCGATCCTCCTGTTGGCCTGCTAAGATTAAATAGCTAGACCTGCAAATCTGCGCATATCTGCTTTATATCCATGGGTATCGACATTCAGTGATGTCACTGTGGACATCCGTGCCTCATTTTTGCAGATACAAATTTTGTATTTAGAACCCTGCAAATCTGCAGACGTCTGCTTTATATTCGTCGGTAGCCACAGCTCATTTTTGCAGATGCAAATGTGGATACAAATTTTGTGTACACCAGAGCTCTACAAATAACTCAGGCATTTCACTGGTGCCTATCCAAATAGCTCCATGCTGTGGATTTTTTTCATTTTTCATAGAAAGCAAAGAACTTTTCTAAGAGTGTATTAACCTGCATTTTTAAGGACTCCAAAGTTATGAATGACAGGAAAGACTGGCACACAGTCCTCAACTCTGTTCATGTATGCATGCATTCAGATACAAAAATGCATATTACTGCTACTATGTACACTATTTCTCAAATGCAATATCATACTTTTTCTATAACTTTAGATACTGCAAATGAACACTTTGAAGTATTGTATTTCAATATTTAAAGTATCACATATTCCACACATTCATAAAGAAGACTCAGGGATTATGAAAAGTACACAAAAACTCTGTGTATGTTACAGAATAAGTTTAATAGCCTAATAATAATTAAAATTTGCCCATCTGTTGCAGCTCTCTCTCTACATAACTATGTCACCTGAACTGCGCCTTAGGAAAGTTTCTGTATACATATGTATCCTTGAAAATTAACTTTGCAGCTCATTGACTTGTCTGGATTACATCTAAGGAATGCTGTATTGTTGAAAGGAACATGAACAAAATTAAATATCCTGAGGAGATGTTACATGTGGATTTAAGATTATAACAAATATTATGATGTACTAATTAAGAAATAATGCATGATCATGTCTTCGTATAGTGGGTTTCAGCAGGGGTGCTGTAAGAGATTTTATTGTGGGGACACTGAGAGCTATTGACCCAGACTTTAAACCCTTTACATGATGCAAACCACTTCAAACCAGGGCATGTGGCAGCACGACTAGTTTCAGCACCTGTGGGTTTCAGATTGGGATTAAAAATGAGTGGTGGTACTGTCTCCAAAGATGACTTCTCATTCAGGGAATTGGCAATAATTCTTCTATCAGTGCTACTACTTCGGGCTGTTGGAAGCCTCAAAATAACAGTGCATCATATTACATTTAACACTTTGAAGGTTATCTTTTTAGTGATCAGGGCTAGGATTGCTTTGTTTTCAAAGGGAACCTTAGCTTCTGTAGTACAGGCTAACAGCCACCAGGAAAAAATGTCAATTTGCTGAGATGCTGAGAGCACTGCTCTAGTTCTACTTGAGATGTAAAGAGACTATTGTAGCGCATAAGTGAACAGAGTTGCCACAAGCCTAACTTTATTGTAAGTTCTCTTTTGCTCCAGAGTTGGCTGCATGTGTATATGGTTGGCTTTAGTGACCATGAACCCAGTTTGAAAACAGAAGAATTGCATAATGTTACAATTTGATTAAAGTTTGTAGACTAGATTCACATGACTAAGAATGGGGGACGATGTGATAAAGTTATTTGTGCTAGTGCAGGTGCGATGGCAACCAAGAGAGCCAGAAGAGCCATTTTTTCGAATTCAGTAAAAAACTCAATAATTCAAGAGCCACAGAGTATGTGAATACAAGACAATTCGTTGTTCAGCTTTTAGATGTTCACTGAAATATTGAAAATATGAGAGGTTGGTTTTTTTTTGTTTTTTTTTTTTACTTTGCAATTATAGCGTCGAGAACCACAAAGAAGTCCTTAAAGAGCTGCATGCATCTCTGGAGCTACAGGTTGCAAACCCCTGTGCTAGTACAACATCTGGTAAACTGCATGGCTTATCTGACTCCCCTGTAGGATTTAACTTACTAAGAGAGAGTAATTTCCTTGCTTTTCTGGTTAAAAATCACCTATGGTACAAACAAAAAGGGATGAGACAAAGCATGGTTATAGATGCTGCTTTTACTACTAGACCTCACAACTTTCATGCTGACAGCAAGATATAACTGTAGCAACCATGTATTGTCTGTCTTTAACATGGAGAATGGGGGAGGAAGGGGATTCAACTGAGGCTCAAATAATATAAGTAGTAATTTTGTGCTAGATGGTTGAAAGTATATATTTAGACTTAATTTTTTCATATATTTATTTAGAATATCCATAAGGATAAATGTATTCTTAAGTTTGGGTCAAAACAGGTTTATGCAAAATTTAGATAATCCTGATGAAACCACAGATGGCAAATTCTTTGCAGTTCATTAGGTTTATCATCTGGTTATGTGTTCATCCATTTTACATTCAGTAAAACAGTTCTAGGACAAAAAGTGTTCTGTAGACTGGCTGGATCATGCTTCCTAGGTGACTGGATCATTATCATAAAACTCCCTCTCAGATGAACTAATCAGTAGCCCATGGCAATGTCCATGCAGGACATGCCTAGGTATAGCAGGATAGCTAGAAGACATCATTTATCAGGTAATTATTTTCCAGGTAATGTAAACTTAGTGTGTAAACTGGATTGACATGCAAACAAGTGCTTCTGTGTTGCTATGGTTGAGATGGCAACAATTGTTTTAGATGCTTGTGAATTAAAATGTGTGTTGTATAGTGTCTATCTTAGTGCCTGCTTTTTGTGTACCTAATGATGTAAGTAGAGTTGGCATTCATTGACTTTAGTGTGATGTAGGCTTGTACTGAGTTTAATTTGGAAAGAAAACTTCATTAATATTCACTTTCCTGAAATACAGTAGGTCTCCCACTGAGATGGCTGCTATTTAAACACCTTTCTGAATGGAATTGTGTACTGTACATAACAATTAAATAATAGTTACAAAAGTGAGCCACAACAGAACTGCTCGGTCCACTTGCTGTTGCAACAGAGCAGGTTTATGTTGCTGTGCCAAACGTAAAAACTAATGAAGCCAAATCTACTCCTTAACAAGTCCTTTTGCCTGGTCCACTCAATTTCCTTATGCAGCTTGTTTAATTTATGGTAACTCTATGTATGCTCGTTCTATTAGCTCATTGACCAATTTTTTTTTTTTTTTAAATACTGCCAGTGAAATGCACAGTACCGAAATAACAAGACTAGTTTATCTGTTCAGCTGAGAGAGGGATTCTGAATTTGGAATAAATATTAAAATCTTACTTGAACTGTATCTTTGTGAATGTGTGTCTGTAGATATATAAATATGGATTTTTTTTTAAATCAAAGGGAACTTAAGCTCAGTGCATGGATGTTATTTGGAAATGATGTTAATTCACTAAGGTCTGGCTTAGGTTTAAAATGTATACCAATGGAGCCCTGCTGTTATAAGACCTCGCATACATACGCTTACACTACCATAAAATGTATACCAATGGAGCTCTGCTGTTATAAGACCTCGCATACATATGCTTAAACTACCATAAAAGCACTTTTGCTGGTATAGCTGGAGGTGAAGAACTTGTACACCAATAAAAGATGCAACTACTGTAGGAGGATTTTGGACAAATTCTTTTATGAAAATGGAGACCAGAGATGGGTTTTTGAAATAGCCAAGGAGATTTGATTAATATTTTGCATAGTGAGTGGATCTTAGATTAACCTGTATAAACAATATAATTAAGATTTAAAGATCAAGTCTGATTATTATCTTCTACCGTACACTGAAGGTCTGAGAAAGTGAATGTCATGTGACTTAGGACTGCAGTTTCAAAACCCCGAGAGACCTTGGTAACCAGCCAGGAGTAGGACTTTTAACCTGGATTTGTTCAAGGGCGAAAATAGTGAGCGTTTACTCCCAAACTAAATCAAGACTCACGGACTATGGTTACACTGTGCTTTCTATTTTGGGTTACAAGTGTATACCGAAGTAAAAACCCTGTGGTGAAACACTGCTCTCAAAATATCATGGCTATTTCAAGCATGTATTTCTGTCTCAGTACCCCTCATTTTGAGAGAAGTAGCGAGAAGTTAGAAATAGGCACTTACATCGAATTTGAAATAAGTTCCCTCAAAATAACCTTATGCAATTTGGCTACAGATATGGCTACAGAGGTTGAGTGTGACACAATTATGGCACTGAATGCTAGAACTGATCATTGAAAAGGCAGATACTTGCAATCACTGTTTATTCTGTTAGTGAAGTATAGGCCTCAGAAATGAGGCCTGATTTTCCCCATCCCTGAATTAATTAGCACGTGGGGAGATAATTCTAGGAACTGTCACTTTGCTTGGCCCCTTGAAATTCCATGCTATATGGTAGGACTTCGTAAAACAGAAGTTAATTTAAAAACTACTAGATACAAATTCACTAAACTTATAAAGACAGTCTACAGAGAGTGGCAGAATTCCCTACTTGTGTTCATTAGCCTCACCAACTATGTTTAATTCTTGCATGGTTCTCAGAGACTGCAACAGTTGGCATGAGAAATAAGGGTAGCGGGGAAAGAAGTAGGGGAGAAGACTTTCAGTCCCACCAGAAATTGGCCCATGACCTTATGTCTTAGGCTGCTAGCTGTAGACCCTCTGTTATTTAAACTAATTTAATGACTTTCAAAAGTATTTATCCCTTTGTATCAGGTCTGGTCTTGTCACCTTCCCTGGTGGCTTCCAGGGGAACCTGGGATCTCCCTCTCCTCTAGGTTCCAAACCAAGGACCTTGTAGTGAGCAGGCAAGAGCTTTCTAGTCTATTTAGACCCGCCTTTATTATTTCCTGGGATTTCTTTCTAGTTCAGCCTGTCAGCAGGCCTTTCTCACAACTTCCCAGAGCCACAGCTTCTAGGTTCCCCATTGGTCCAAGGGTTGGTGGGATCTCTTCAGAATCCTCTTAAAAATCCCAGATGAAGATACAGTTATGCTTGCCCTGACATTCCTCTCTTGAATACCTTCTGGGGTCTCTCAGGAAGTCTAGATCTTTTAATCAGGGCTTATCATGGAAGCCTGCTCCATGTCTTTCCTTACCTTTGGTCAGACCTCCTTCTGAAGTGAGGATCCCAAGGTCTATTCTCTCCCAAGCTTCTAGAAGCATCCCCCTCCCCCACATAAAGTAGCTATCCAACTTCTCCCCATCTGGGTTTCATCCTAAATTGATCTTAGCTCATCCTCCAGAAACACCAGTGCACTAATTTAGCTCTTTAGTGCTTCTTAACCATGTCGGAGCCAATATGGGGTTTACATCCCATCCCACTACCTTCTTTTGGGGTCCATGTGAAATGTTGCTCATTTCTAGTGTTGTTGGAAATATTGAAACTTATCAGGACTCCTGTATTTTGTTTGGGTGTGACAGAGACTATTACATAAACTAATGTATATTGTTATGCAAGAGTATCAGATTGTGAGCAAGTGAGTATAGTTCTTCCACTTACACCCTGAATGAGTTGAATTTTTTCTTGAAAGATTAGTGCTAGCAAAATACATTAATCATTTACTTTACAAAATTCATGTTCCTGGAATAGTGGTGTTCATAGGGAGGATTTTAGTGGAGTATTTTATCCAGAGGATAAAGTCAGTTAATCAATATGTCTCTCTCCTCTCATGCATAGATTAGCCCAAAATAACATTTCTAGCACACTTATTTAAAACAGGGCAATCCAGACAAGACAACTATGTGTTTGTAACAGGACATACTAATAATTATGCATTTGTAGTAGAGCATACTGATGGAATGAAACATATCTGATAGAACTGGAAGGACCTCAGTAGGTCATCAAGTCCTGTCCCTTGCACTTACAGCAGGTCCTATTACGATCCCTCACAGATTTATTTTTTTAATTTAACCTGCCCCAGAACCTTGAATGGCCTCCCTCGAGCTACAGTGTATTGAATATAGCCATTATTCTTGGATAAGCAGTAGGAGACTAAATTTTTAGTTAATGAAAGGGTCAGAAGGCATGAAGGTATCAAGGAGATTTAGACTTCGTCAAGCAGTTTATATCTGTCTTAGGTGACATAAGCTAAAAACAGGTCTAGGTAACTGTGGTAAATTCACAAACTGTGGAATAAAAAGATATTTCTCTCCCAATGTTAAATTTGTTTGTTTCTAAACAAACATGGAAATATTAAGAGATGAGCTTATCTCTGCTCACTAGATTGGGGATGAAGTAAGTGTTGGGAGATATATATGGCCAATATCTGCAGCAGGAGAAGTCACCTGGACAGAAAGTGGAATTTGCCTAATGTAAAGAGGAACACCCTTTCTGTAGAACCAGGCATATTGGGGGGCCCCTCTGATGTAATAATTCAAACCTCCTCCTATGCTTAAAATTTTTGAGAGGATATAATGGAAGGGACAGGTAAATGGAGTTCAGGTGGTATAAGAGCTCATCCAGAAGCCAGTGCAGTTGTCAAGTGGTGTTGATTCAGCCTCACCCAAAGCATCTGTAATAGCTGGGTCATAAAACAAGTATGATAGATGATGAGGATGTTATGTCTTGGCTTTCAATGTGGGCCCGTAGCCAGGTCCATAATAGGCTGGGTCAGAATTTGACCTTCCTACTGTAGCTTGTTCTACTCACTCTTCCCATGGTCTGTAATTGGATTACCTGTATTTCCACTGAGTCAAATCCATGCCTGTTTCCACTGCCATCTCTTCATTCTTCTAAAATACATTATTTCTGGTCTCCTAATCCATTCTTGTACCCTCCCCAATAAATCTTTGTTCCATTTTTCTCACCCCCCCACACCTCTGATACTGCCAGCCCCAGATGTTTAAAACTCACACAAACTATGAGATTGTCTCAAAAATCACAATTTTAAAAAATTAAAAGCAACAAGGGGTCCTGTGGCACCTTATAAACCAACAGAAATGTATGAGCATAAGCTTTTGTGGGCAAAGACCCACTTCGTCAGATGCAGGTCATCTGATGAAGTGGGTCTTTGCCCACAAAAGCTTATGCTCATACATTTCTGCTTGCCTATAAGGTGCCACAGGACCCTGCGTTGCTTTTGCAGATCCAGACTAACACGGCTCGCCTCTGATACTTAAAAAATTAAAGTTTTCTTTTATTTTTTTTCTGCCCGTTGGGATCCTCCACGTTCTCAAGCTTTTATCTGCAATCACAAAGGCCAGAACTTTCTTATAAAAGAGGATGATTTCTTCTAATCATAAGATTCCAGGGTCCAAGTGTTTAAAAATAAAATCAGACAACCAAATGTTTTGAGGCTTGTGATAAAGTCATGCGACTTGTTGACATGCTTCTTATACTGCTCAAAGAAATCAGTCATGTCCTGCAAAAAGTGGTGGGGTGGGACTCAGCTGCTACTGATGTTGCCCTTCCTGTTCCCCTTTCCTGGATAAGCAAAACGCTTCCAGATCCTTCTCTTGCACTTCGCCCTGTGCTCTTTGCTCCCTCCCACCTCGTACCTAAGGATAAGTAGCTCAGAAACTGCCCTATTTGTCACTTCTGTTCCTCTCTTGTGAATGCAATTGCAGCTCTAGATGCTCCCTGTCCACTCTTCTCACTTCCTGAAAAAATAAACAAAACTTCCCCAAAAACAGAACAACTCACCACCCCCCTGGTAGCAATTCTTGAGCTGCTTTGGTCACTCGTCTCCTGTTACAGTGGCAGTTCTCTCCTCTTATTGTGGGATATCATCCAAAGCTGGGGATCTTTTCAGATGCTGGTGCTCCAACCTTTTACTTATTGTGCGTGTGTGAAATTTTATCTGAACATTTTACTCATGTAACATTCCGTAACTATTTGCTATATCACTTCTATTTGGAATCTCTGTTGCTAAAGCTGTCCCAATTTGTGCAGGGTTCTTTGTGACAAAGAATGTGATTCATTTTAAAAAAAAAAAAAAAAGGCAATAGAGTCCTGTCAGAAGAAACTAGATAATAAAAGTGGGTGAAAAATCCATGTGAGAGGGTGGATTGTTTGCCAGAGTGACACTTATGCCATCTCAGATGTTTCCAGTTTATCATCTGTGTAAATGTCTTGTGCTCCAAAAATTAAATTAAAAATTCAAACTCAACATAGTGAGCAGTTTTTAAAATTACTGCTTTCATCACAAAGGCCTTCCAGTCCATGAAAATAACAAATACAACATAGGTATGTATTTAGAATCAGTCTCCTTTTGTTTAACCTACTGCAAATATATTTGCTTAAAGAACAATAAGAGTTAATAGTCAAACTTTGCAATCCAGAGATTCTCATAAAACGTATAACAGACAACCCAGATGGCAAAGCTGATATGTAAATCTAAAACATGAAATTTCCACTGGGGGCCAGATGGCGGCTTAATATGAACTGTTTAACATTTATGCTTATCTTGTTAAAACTGCCTTTATGAGGCCAAAGCTGTATAAGTTAGCAGTGTGGTTTGGAAAAGACTCTGGAACAGCATATTACTAAAGGAACCAATAACTAAATAAGCAGAGTGGAAGGCACCATTTGCTTCACGGACCATGGGAGAGAAAAGCAGATCAATGTCTGATTGCAGGGGTAGTTCTTCATTTACCAGTAGGAAGAGAAAAAGCCCCTAAATATGTTAGCCTAATTTTTGAAGGCAATGAGCACGCACACACAGCGCTCTGTTTGAAGCATGAAATACGTGGACTTTGATACCGAGGGGCAAGGCATATTTTTGAGGTGTGGGGATTTTCTTTATTTTAAAAGGGTGCAGGATTAGGCCTCTAGAAAAAAATCTGTAATCAGTGGAAGTTTTGCCATTGGCTTTAAGGGAGAGCAGGATTGAGATATTCACTTAAACTAGGGAAAAATACCCTTGATGAAAAACTAGTTCAGCTAACAGATTATTTTTCTAACACTGTACTGAAATGGCTAAGCCGCTTCCTGCCGGATTCCTCTCTTTAGCTTTTGCCAGAACAATTATTTCCTCTGACATGATGCAAGAGCTACTTACACAACTGAAGAAAGAACAAACAGCCATTTGTGAAGCAAGTCACATGATGAACCACTAGAGCACTTACAGTAAATGCCTTCTGTATGAAGGATGTGGTAAGCAGAGCTCTGAAAAAATAGCAGTGACATGTGTATTCATGTACCATTTATAAATCTGATATGGAATTCTTAGTGCATTTAATTTAGTTTGGACATTCATGTGCACTTCCTGTTCACATCAGCACTTTCACTTGAGCTTCTTGGCTTAACATTGTCCATACAAGTTTGTGGAAAATATATGTTAGTTAGAAAGTGTTAGCCGATGGCCAAGGATGTTTGGTGAGGTGCCAGCTATGCCCGTTTTATACCATCCGTGACTTTAACCGCTAGGACGCACTGTCCCTTCGTGGCGGGCAGCCCGGGCTAGGCTGACGGATGCCCCAAGGTCCTAACCACCCGTGACTTTAACTGCTAGAGCTCAGAGCTCCTTCGCAGTGGGCAGTCAACACTGACTGACAGGTGCCCCAATGGCAGCACTAAGAGCCTTTCCACACCCGTGACTTTAACTGCTAGAGCTCAGAGCTCCTTCCCAGTGGGCAGTCAGGATTGACTGACAGGCACCCCAAGAGTTTGCACCGTGGAGGCGGCACAACTCAACGCTAGGCTCTTAGTACTCTCACCTAATGGCCAGGCTTTATAGCCAAAAAGGCTGAGGTTCTTTAATTGTGTTGGCTGCTTTACAGTAAACCAGAGAAACAAGTCAGGCTTATGCACAAATGGTTACCAAAATTTATTAAACTAGATTCTAATCATGTGGTTACAAAATTGCTAGTGCCTACTTATTTAAATGTATAGATGTTACACACACAAACAAGTTACAAAGCTGAAGCCACAATCCCAAAGAAAGACAACAAAGTATAGAGCTCTATTTCAAAATATGTGTACACTAAAGATAGGAGATCAGGTGTGGGTGCTTCTTACCCTCCTTGCATCTCTCGATTCCAGCGGTGCCAAGCCAGGATCGGTCACTCAATTCCGCGGAAAGACGAATAAGGGACAAGGCTCAGGGACCCTCTTATCTGCAGAAGCCTTGGGAGGCTGTCACTTATCTGACCAGCAGATAGATAGTGAAAAGCACTCAAAAATCATGGTGCTGTAGGTCCCATACTTATACCTCTGTACTCCTTTATTCTCTTTCTCCTTTCTTATGCCAAATTGGGGCTGATCTGTCTGGGCGACGCCAGCTCTCGCAAGAGTAGTTTACACTTGCAAGGGAGAGAAACAATAAGTTTCGACTACTGGACATTCTTTTATTAGGGTAAATATTTTCCCACCTAGGATGTGGGGGTGTGTGCATCACGTTATTTAGTAGGGGCTAAGAGCCATGTCTGTCACAGCTTCTCTGTCTGCTGTGAGCCTAATCGTTGTATATGTTCCCAGAGGCACCTTGTAGCAGCACACCTGTGCTTCTCACAGCTTCAAAGGCTGTGCTGGAATTTATGTTAAGTGCCCTGTTGTTTTGGCTCCCTTGTGTTCCCAGCAATGCTGGTCTGAGAGGGGGCTGGCTGGCTGGCTACAGAAAGTAACTATTAAGAGTCAAATACATATATTAAAATACCTTATTTTAAAACATAGCTTTAACCCACTTTAGATAGACTATTCATGGTTTCCTATATTTTGACCAGATGCTTTGGAATAATGTCCAATATTCTGTACATTTTGTTGATTACAGCACTGTTACTAAAGTTACTCGTTTACAATGTTAAAATACAGATAGCATATTAAAATGACATCTTTATTTAAATAGCTTTCTAGTGGAAATTTGACACCTAAAATAGTATCTTGAGTAGATCATGACCCTTGCTCGTGAACAGAATTTGAATTTTTACTAGTGTTAAAGATTATAATTATCTTAGTTTATGGCACCTTTCTTGACAATGAACCCCAAAGCCATTTCCTTTTTCATAGACTATCCTATATAGAATTAATTTTGACTCCTGAAGCTCTTCAAAAGCACTTTTTATTATAGGTGCAGCTTGTGTAAGAAAGGTATCTCAGCAGTCACTTCCAGAGGGGAACACAGCAACAGTGTAACAAAATAGCGTGAGACTGCTCTAGCTAGCAAAAATGTACATGTGGGGAGTGTAACTAATATTTGGAATATAGTCAGAATGGGGGGACTAAATGCCCTCTTATGAAAAGTGGTAGATAGTGATCTTTGAATGTCAGCTCTCTGAATTGCTTGTCCAACAGACATCAGCAATCAGCTTCTACTGTTGTGCTAGTGCATTCCTTCTAAATTATTCAGAAGAGGAATATTGCTTATTAAGAAGCCAAAACTGCTTCTTCAAGCATCTGGCGTTCATATGGAGGTCTCCAATCCATGTACTGATTCAGACAAGCATTGCTTATTTTGAGATAAAAGCCCACAGCCTGGTACAGTTGATGGCTTTTAAGACAGTGGTTTTTAACCTGTGGGTTGTGCAGGTCTGGGTTTCTGCAGACTATGTCTAAGGGGTCAATGAAAAGAGACGATGAAAATAAAGATTCAAATCCTAGGAAAAGCATTCATGTTTTCTGATCAATCAAAACTATGTGAATACCCGTACCTACAGATCAAAACCTGAGAATGTTGTTACCATATAAGCCCCCAGTTTAGCACACTTTCTCATGCTGTGTCAAATGTTGCGCCAAACACAGGCGGTATGTAGAACTGAATTCTGTTGAGTTAGTTTTCAGTCTAAGTTTCATATGGTAGGAGTTCATGGACAACAGGGGTCTGTATATCTGTTTAAAATTTTTAGAGGTCGTCATCATCATCATCATCAACAACAGCAACCATGGGCTCAGTGCACTTTGGTGTCTGATGCCTCTCCAACTATTTCTTTCCCTGACCAGTGCGAGCTGGCTCAGTTTCTGTAGCCTAGCTCCACGCCAATCTACTATATCATCTAGTGGGGTCTGCCTCTCCTATTTGAACCCTCCATTATGCCGAATATAAGGGTCTGATATTTCATTCGTCATTCATTCTGCAAATATGCCCGAATAGCTGTAACTTGCGTTGTATAACCTTCTTTTGGCTGTATCTTCCTATATAATTCCTTATAGGTGACCTTCTGCCCCATCCTATTCTCAGGATCTTCTATAACAACTCCTTTGGAACGCCAACATTCTTCTCTTTGAATCTTTCGTTATCACGTGTGTCTCACATCCATACAACATGCTGCTGAATACATGTTTTCAAGATGCTCAGCTTCATTCCTAAGCTAATTGCTTTGCTTTTCCAGATCTTATCATCACCTTCAGATTTGCTGTTGTTTTCCCTATTCTAGTCACTATTTCCTTCGTACAGTCTAGATCATACGTTATGTTGCTCCCCAGATACGGGAACTTCTCTACGTTCTCTAGTTCAATCCTATCTACACTGACCTTCCTTCCTATTTCCTAATGTCCAAATACCTTTGATTTTGTTTTATTGATATAATCAGTCCATACTGCTTCCCTTCCTCGTTCAGCATCTGCACCATTTTCGCTAGGTTCTCCTCATCTTCCTCAGTGATACCGATATCATCCGCAAACCTCAAGTTGTTAATTCCAAAGTAATTTCCAAAGGGGTCTGCATATCCATTTAAAATTTTTAGAGGTCCACAACTGAAGAAAAAGAAAAAAAGGGTTGAAAAACACTGATTTAGTAGGTGCCTTTCATATTAAAGCCATGGTTTTCTCCTCTGAAGAGAACAAGCTAATGCCTCCCAACGTCTGTTTTTATGATCAGTTTTGTTGTTGAAATTTAAATGGAAATGTATAAAGAGTTCTGTAATTCCAGTGGTCTAGTCCATTGGAGACCTGGGGAAATAGAGTTCTGTTGATACATGTCATTCCCACATGTCATATGAAAAATATTTTGAGTCACAATATGTCATGGTGCCTTGTAAACCAATTCAGAAACTTGCCCCAAAATACATATCCTGCAGTTTTACCCAGAACATATTGCAAATAAGAAAGGAGGATGAGCAGCTGGTAAACTACTGGCCATTAATGAAGCCATACCATATTACAATACCTTCTGCTACTGCACAATTTACTTAGTTCTGTTTACCCTGTCAATCCAGAGAGACCAAACAGAGTCTTGGACATCCATTGTAATAACGTCAGCTTCATCACTGCTGGCCCTAAAGCAGAATTTGGTCTCTTACTGTTAGGTTTATTAACATGTAAATACAGGTTGCACCTCTCAAATCTAGCACTCTTGTCCGGCAACATCCGCCAACTGGAATGACCAAGGAAGTTGCCAGATGAGAGAGTAGCTGGCAGGTACAGGAGCCCCAGCCAGGCTGGGAGCCAGAGCCCCCACCTGCCTCATAAGTGTGGGGCAGGAGGCTGCTGCGGGTTGGGAACCAGCGCTCCCTGGCAGCAGGGGGCCAGGAGTTAGAGCCCCTGTCTGCACTGGGGCAGTGTGGAGCCAGGACCCTGAGCTCCTGCTTGTCCCACAGCAGCAGGGGTTGGAATGCTCCCATGGGGAGAAGGAGATACACTGGAGGGTAGGGACAGGGTCCAGAGTGACTTAGACAAATTGGAAGACTGGGCTGCAAGAAATCTGATGAGGTTCAATGAGGACAAGTGCAGAGTCCTGCACTTGGGCCGGAAGAATCCCAAGCATTGTTACAGGCTGGGGTCCAACTGGCTTAGTAGTAGTTCTGCAGAAAAGGACCTGGGAGTTGTAGTGGACGAGAAGCTGGACATGAGTCAACAGTGTGCCATTGTAGCCAAGAAGGCTAATGGCATATTAGGTTGCATCAAGAGGAGTGTTGCCAGTAGATCCAGCTTTGGTGAGGCTGCATCTGGAGTACTGTGTCCAGTTCTGGGCCCCCAATTATGGGAAGGATGTGGACACACTGGAGAGGGTCCAGCGGAGGGCGACCAAAACAATTAGGGGGCTGGAGCATATGACTTATGAAGAAAGGTTGAGGGAATTGGGACTGTTTAGTCTGCAGAAGAGAAGACTGAGGGGGGACTTGATAACAGTCTTCAACTTACTGAAGGGAGGTTGCAAAGAGGCTGGAGAGAGGCTGTTCGCAGTGGTCACGGATGGCAGAACAGGGAACAATGGTCTGAAGTTGAGGTTGGGAAGGTCCAGGTTGAACATTAGGAAAAACTTTTTCTCTAGGGGGGTGGTGAAGCATTGGAGTGGTCTACCCAGGGAAGTAGTGAAGTCTCCATCCCTGGAGGTGTTTAAGTCTCGCCTCAACAAAGCCCTGGCTGGGTTGATGTGATGGGTTCGGTCCTGCCTCGGGCAGGAGGCAGGACTTGATGGCTTTTTTAGGTCTCTTCCACGTCTGTTGTTCTATGATTCTATGACTGGAAATCACAGCCAGAGGCTGGGAGTTGGAGCCCCCGTCTGCCCACAGCAGCATGAAGCTGGAGCCCAAGTCGCTACATGCCTCACAGTAGCAGGAGCCAGGAGGCTGCTGTGGGCAGGAGTTGGAGCCTCCACCTGCCCTGTGGTGGGGAGGCAGGGTGAAGAGGGTGGGGGCTGGCTGGATCCCTGTGGCAGCCCCTGGGAGTCTGGGTTGGGGCCAGAGCACCAGAGGAGGAAGGCTGGAGGCTGGTACCTGAGCACAGACCTGCACCTTCCCTTAGCCAAAAAATTCTCTTGTTCGGGACCTGTCAGATCCTGAGTATGTCGGATGAGGGAGGTACAATCTGAAAATGGCAGTGCATATCCCATATTGCAAACATAAATAAATTTATTAAGGCACTGATTAT
Organism: Carettochelys insculpta; assembly: GCF_033958435.1. Taxonomy (NCBI): domain Eukaryota; kingdom Metazoa; phylum Chordata; order Testudines; family Carettochelyidae; genus Carettochelys; species Carettochelys insculpta. Next base: position 31,970,026 of record NC_134144.1, read on the forward strand.
TTTTAATTATTGGTAGAAATCATAATTCCTTCTAACCCAAAATTTTGCTGATAATGGTACAGTGAAGTTTTCAGTGAAGAAATCAGAGATCCATAATTCAAAATGGACTCGTTTGTTAAAGATTTTTCATTACACTTGATCAGAAGCCCTGGTTTTGAAAGACAAAGTTTGTTTGCTGTGCTCTAGTTGAAGCTAGTTTATAAAGATAAGAGAAAGTTATTGGTTTACTATTTTGACAAGGTAAATTATCCCTGTCTGGAATTGCTATCTGAATTGGTGCAATTTTGATTCAATTAAATAAATGCTAACATATATTACTTTTGCACCAGGTTGGCATAATGCTCAGGACTAAGCACGTAGTCAGCACACATGGCTGTGTCTACTATGAAAGTGTAGTTAAAGAAATTCATGAAACACACAGTTGCTGTATCTTTTCCATAATAAAATACAATCTTCATTATATCAGAGACATTAGCACTGTATGTCCATAAGCTATGTTCCATCATCTCAACTAATTTCTTGGTTGATGATTTCTTGGGCTATTAGATTTTGTTTACATTAAAATACACGTAACATTTCAGCCTTTAGAAACTCTGAACACTAGAAAAAAATGCATATTGAGATAACGTTCATTAAATAAAAAGGGAAAGTACATAACCAAACAAAATTCACTGAGCAAGTGGCATTTTCTAAATGGAGAAACTTAATTTAGTTATGTCCTGAGACACAATCAGAGTTGTACTTTCCAAATTAAATATGCATGGGGATATTTGACTTCAACGGTAGTTGCCTCTTTATAAACATTGTCTAGTAAGCAATGAGTTAGAACTGCGACTCTGAGAGTGATCTATTAATTTATACAAACTGCTAGTTGAGCTCTGGAATACTGTTGGTATGGTTGACTTGGTGCAACCTTTTAAACTGCAAATCTATTACAATTATTGTTAACTAGCAGATGTACGTGGCATTGCTCAGGTACTTTTTCTGCTCCCAGCCCCAACCTGCCTGTTTTTTGGTGGGGATTTGGGGCAGTGTGGACTGAGGCTCCTGGCCTCCCTGCCTGTCCTCCCATGGTGGTACCAGGGGAAAGGTCAGTCAGCAGCTTCTGTCGTCCCCACCCCCACCACCTCGCCAGTCCTGGGAGCGCGTGGTTTGGGCCACCGCTGCCAGCCCCGCTCATCTGTTCCCAGTTTGGCTCCCGACCCCCAACCTGTCCCTGGCGATGTTTGGGGGGAAGACAGGTCAAGTCACAGCTTCCTGCCTCTCCTCAGGGGAGAAGGGAGAGGCTGGGTCAGGCTGCAGCTCCCAGCACCCCCCCACCCCACTCCACTGCCTCTTTATTGTTTTAAAACAATTTTGCTGCAGAGGGGACCTTCTTTTAACAATTACCTTCTTCTCTATATATAGGACATGAACTTGATTGACATTCTTTGGAGGCAAGATATAGATCTTGGGGCAAGACGTGAAGTTTTTGATTTTAGTCAACGACAGAAGGAGTATGAACTTGAAAAGCAGAAGAAACTTGAAAAGGAGAGACAAGAACAGCTCCAAAAAGAGCAAGAAAAAGCTTTAATGGCCCAGCTGCAGCTGGATGAAGAAACGGGTGAATTTGTTCCCATTCAGCCTACCCAGCACATTGAGTCAGAAAACACAGGCACTTCCAGTTTTTCACAGGTAAAAAACAGTAACTTTTCTCTTATTCTGCTGTAAGTGTGTCTTGATTTCACCTTTTTGTGAATAAGATGATAAAACTGTTGGTTACCTAAACTTAGTCTGTATTCATAAAGGAGGAATCTTCACAGGCCTCCAAAAAGAAACGTACATTGTTCTTTATCTGTCCTGTATAGACGACACATATTTCAAAACAAGAAGCAGAGGCCTTGTCATTTGATGAGTGCATGCAGCTTTTGGGAGAAACGTTCTCATTTGTGGATGACAGTGAGGTAAAATATCTACCTAACTCTTTGTACAATGGGCTTTTGAGGGGTATTTTGGGGGGAGGGGTGTGGGATGATAACATCTGCTTTTAGACAACTTATTTACAGGTTTTTTATTTCTGTTGTGAGGATGAGCATTTTTATGGGATATTTTAACATTAGTGTACTATATGTTAGGCAAAAGACAGTGATTTATATGGAATTAATACCTTTTCCAGGGGACCCTGTGGATCTGTTATATGAGAATAATACAGAAAGCACTAAGAATGGCTTTTGCTTGATGCCTTATTGAGTTATGTGTATTTATGAAATTCCAGGTTTCTTTGGCTGCATTTCAGTTGCCAGTACCTGCTCATATAGATAGCGACCCTATCTTCATTACTTCTAATCAGACTCAGCCACCTGAAGCACCAGTCCTACCATCTCCAATTGGTGATGTAGATAACATGCAAAACATAGAGCAAGTTTGGGAAGAATTACTGTCCATTCCAGAACTACAGGTAAGGGTTAATGTAAGCAGCAGCTGAAAGACTGACACAGTATTCTTGGAGAGCATCTGTAAAGAATTCAGAACAATAACTGGGCACTCTTTGTTAAGGAATGGTAACAACCTCGTGAGACTAATAGCTGCAGAGTTTTTGTAAATCAGTGCATGCTTTTTAATAAGAAATATATTGAGAATCTAAAATCTAGTTAATCAAAAGCAGGGTAAGAGGGGAGACTTCAAGAGAAGAGAGCTATTTATCTAATACTGTAAGAAAATGTATGCTTTTTTCTGGCCAGAATGTTTATATTTTTATTGATTCTTGAACGGGACTCTGTTACTGCACTGTCATATTTGAATTGTACCTGAAGCAATGCAAAGAACTTCTAAAATATGGTTCCTGCAGCAACCATTAGTCTAGCCCGAAGAACTACTCTAAGGCTGTGTCTACGCTAGAGGGTTTTGTTGACAAAACTGGCATTTTGTCGATAAAACCTGGGGAGTGTCCAGATTACCAAGGTGTTCTGCTGACAGTAAATGGACAGAATGCAGCATTTCTGTCGACAGCCATATCCTGCTCCCCATGAGGAATAATGCCTCTGTCGACGGAGATCTGTCAAAAGCACTGTGGTCTGGATGCTCCAAGGGGGCTCCTATTGACAGAAGAGGCACAGAGCTCCAGGAAGGTGGTCTTTTGCATGCGGAAGCTCTGGAGCCACTGCTGCTCATCCCACTGCCTCATGACCGGCTAGTTCCACTAGTTGGAACTGGTGCCGTGCCTCCAGATCTGCCTGTGCAGCCAGGGGCTGGGTGCAGGTGTGACCACAATGAGTTCCTTCAAAGTGGTGTCTGACTCACCCTTGCTGAAGAAAAGGAGGATGGCCAGGAGGAGGTGCAGCCTGTGCTGAAGCACCTCTGCATGGGGCCAGCACAAGTCCAGGGACTGCTCTGGCACCATGGCTCTCTGGAAAGAGCTGTGTCTCCCAGAAAGCAGCAAAGCCCTGCTCTAGCAGCTGTGCTGTCCCTCATAGAAGTGGACATGCCTCAGCATGGGCAGGGAATGGGCACCTCAGACGGGGCCTTTAAGGGCACGTCTTGCCAAGGCTGCCAGAAGGGATTTCTGGCCGTGGGAACCCCGTCTGACAATTAATTTTGCTTTTTAAAAATATTTTTTTTGTGTGAAAGACCCACATAAACAAAACAAGGAATTGAGTGACTGACTATACTGAGGCAACAATGAAACTGACAATATAGAAAGTAAACGTGAAAAAAACATGTAAATATTTCTACTATTATAATTCTGATTGTAATTTCAACTAATAGAAAGAAAATAGAGATTTAAGTTGAGGGTATCCCTTCAAAAGTATTAGATTAAGGGGGGGGAAAAAAAAGAACCAAAACCTCTCTCATCTGGTAAATCCTATTTTAAGTATGATTTTATTTGTGATTAAACAATCAGTGTGTGGCCTGGTTTAAGAGGACCAGAATCAGTTGTTTAATTGCCTTCTATCCTTTTAGAATTAGGCATACTTGGATATCAGCTTCCTTCCATAAACATTATGCCTACTGCCCTGCAGGAAAGTGTATTGTTTTTGTAGCCAGTCAGGACTATTAAAATAATCATCAACCCTTAAACAGATGTTAACCAACTTAACTAAAAGTATCTTGGTTGATTTAATGTTTGTAAAGCCCCATGTTAGTACTGTTTTTTATTACAAGGTAAATTAAATTTCTCTGAATCAAACAGCTGCTTCATTGAGTACCACCTCAACAGACCAAAGATGTTTAAAAAACTATCCTACAGAGTGGAATTTAAGGGAAAGTTGTTCAAAATATATGATGTTAGCATTTTCAGTGGCTTTAATGTTTAATTTATACTATGGTGCTGCTTAAGGTGTACTCAGATTTGGCAGTGCCAGGATCCATATTGGTAGTTTGAGAGCAGGAGAGATGCATCTAGCCTCCACATAATGAGGAGCATATGGCAGCAAGTCTTTATGGATATGATTTTGGGATGCTACAGGTAACAAAATGCTATGTTATCTTCCTGGTGACCCTGCTGAGAAGAAAATTCACCCTCTGCTAGGGCCTGCAGTCCCGAGAGAGATTGCCCCTTAGTAATAAAATAAGCACAGCAGTGGGCTGTGCTGTAAGCACCTAAGCTATACAGCTGTCTTTAATGCAATTTTATGCGTATATTGCTCTCAGAAGAGCAATTTTAAATTTGTGGAATCTAGCAGCTAGATGTCAAAACATTTTGTTAATTTATTATTGGTCAACTTTTCTTTTTAACATTTCTTTATATAGTGTCTTAACATTGAAAATGATAACTTGGCTGAAGTAACCACTATTGCAAGCTCAGAAACCAAGCCATCAGAGGGTCACAATAACTTCTACAACTCATCCATCACCATTAGTTGTAATTCAGATTTCCTCAACACTTTTGAGGATTCCTTTTCCAGCATCCTACCACCAGAAGACCTCAGCCAGCTGAGAGTGGACTCTTTAGATACCTCTTCATGTTTAAGCTCCAACTTTTGTGAAGATTTCTACTCCTCCTTTGTTGATACAAAGATGAACGATGACATAACAGCACCAAACATTGACAACCAATCATTTGCTGAAATTCCATATGAACCTATTGATATTTCTGATTTCTCACTGTGTAAAGCTTTTAATGGTGATCATCAAGGAACTGCGCCAGAATGTAATGATTCTGACTCTGGTATTTCACTGAACACACATTCCAGTACAACATCACCTGAGCACTCAATTGAATCTTCTGTCTTTGGAGATATGGCTTTTGGGAACAGTGATTCTGAAATGGATGAAATGGAGAGTGCCCCAGGAAGTCTGCAACAGAGCAGTGCTGAAATGTATTCATTAAAGTTCCATGATCCAGTCTCTCCATCCCTGCAGCCAAGCACTCAAAAGTCTGATTTGCAAAGTGTAAACACAACAAAAAGAGAACTGCCTGCCAGTCCAGGCCACCCCAAAGCTCCATTTACAAGAGATAAAACTTCACGCTCCCTGGAAGCTCATTTCACAAGAGATGAGCAAAGAGCAAAAGCTCTGCACATCCCTTTCCCTGTAGAAAAAATCATCAACCTCCCTGTGGATGACTTCAATGAAATGATGTCTAAGGAGCAGTTCAGTGAGGCTCAGCTTGCACTCATTCGAGATATACGAAGGAGAGGCAAGAACAAAGTGGCTGCTCAAAACTGCCGTAAAAGGAAACTGGAAACCATAGTGGAACTGGAGCAAGACTTGGGTCATTTAAAGGATGAAAAAGAGAAATTGCTTAAAGAAAAAGGAGAGAATGACAAAAGCATCCGTCTAATGAAAAAACAGCTTACCAACCTATATCTTGAGGTCTTCAACATGCTACATGATGAAAATGGAAAACCTTACTCTCCCAGTGAATACTCACTGCAGCAAACAAAAGATGGCAGCATTTTCCTTGTCCCTAAAAGCAAGAAGACAGAGACTAAATTTTGACAAGCAAGGACGCTAACTGGCTCTGACAGAGCTGGTACTTCGGTATTTGTATTCTAATAGCTTTTACTGTGACGTGAAATGCAGAATTGTCATATTTTACAGTGATTCTATGCAAATATATATCTAAAGTTAGTATATAAAATACACAAGTTAAAAAACTGAGTGTAATGCATATGTAGGCAAAATCTGTAATCTCATTTTTCTAGCAGTCAATATTTCCTTCTTTATAGCACCACTTTGGTTAGTTTCTATAGGACTGTAAATATTTAAAGACAACTTATTTATATACTGTTCTGTCCCATTTGTTATATCCATATATATAATTTTAGCTGGCAAAATGCAATTTGTTGCAAGACCAGGTATATGACTTCAGATAACTTTTTATAAATATAAATTGAACGTTTGCCACTTTTCTTATATATTTTAATTTGCTTTACACTTAAAAGAAAACTTAATTGAGTATAAAAGTTGATACTTAAAAATTGATACTTAATAAAGTATATTATTTTGATTTGTCTTAATAGATTAAACCTGTTTTTCCTGCACATCATTCATGTTTACTTCCCCTAAATATATTTACTAACGTAATGCTTTTACACTTTTCTTACAAAGGTGAGGTGTCATATAAACAAGCTTTGTAATTATTCACTTAAAATGCAGTATACAACATTGTCAATATTCTTAAGGCCAGGAGCACACTACAGACCTTTGGGGATATAACTACATTGTTAATAGATGTTAAAAATTCCACACCCTCTGAGCAACTTAACTATACTGACCAAACCCCCTGTGCAGAGGGTGCTGTATTGACAGAAGAGCATTTTCTTTTTTTCATGGTCATTAAATTTCACCTCCTAAAAACACTCATTCATATTAGATATTGTTCTTCCTTTCCTGCCCATTCTCCCCACAACTATAGGTTCACTCTTATTCTCTCCGTCACATGGTTACCATTTTTAAAACTAAGTTTAGTACATTTGAACTACATAAGTGCTCTTTAAAATTTACTGGAAACTTTTTTCTTTAAAAATCCAACATTCTGCGTTTATACCGTATTCCATCCTTTGAACAGTACTTATTAAACAAATTCTTGAAATCATTAGTTATAGGTATTTTAATCCATTTAATTAAAGCTTTGTCTACATTGCAAAGTTTTCAGTCCACAAATTTTGTAAAGTTTACAATGCTTGGTCAATTACTGTGCTGTACATTTCCTGATTTGAGAGTCAATAATCATCATTTGTCACTGCTGTTACTTCACATCATCACAGAAGATTGTAGCACACTAATCAGAGCACTGCTTTGAACTCCGATAGAGAGCACTCTAGAGTTTGAAAGCATGGTTTACAGAGAGAAAAAAAATGGGCAAATAAGTAATATTGTTTGATTATACTGCAACAGTTACATCTGGGACTCAGCAGTGGTAAATACACAAAATACATCATCTGTATTTTGAAACACATCTGTACTATTTCTTTCTTTACTGTGACAAGTACAGGTCTGAACAGTTATCTATTATCATTCACTCTGCATCTTTGAGGAGAAAAGTCCATTTTTTAATTTAGTTTGATTGTAAAGTGGCACTGGTAAGTTTAACATTTTGAAGATAATCTTAGCATAGATTCAAGTTTTAACTCTTCTTGAATCACATCCAGTACTAAACATTTGTCTTTCGGCACTTTTCATAAAATGCAAATTGTTATTGGCACCATAAGCTAACTCCTTGCAAAGTCAAATTCTTTATGGATTTTGCAATGGGTCAGACTGCTTTTATACAGACACTAAAAAAGTGGAAGGCAAGGGGTTTACTATGGCATGACCTCATGGTCATCTTCTAGTGGGTTAGGAGTGGCTGGCAGAGTCCTTGGAATAACGATCCTCGCACAAGCTCAATAACATTACACATTTATTACTAGAAGAGTGTACACAGGCAGCTCCCTTCTTGCTGCTGCTATTGCTTGCTCCACTTTGCAACGTTACTTCCACTACTAGGTCCCCTCTGAGGTGGTCTGTGGGTGTGCCATACACATGCACAACCAGCCAGAATACAATTCCATTATTGTCGATCTCCAGGATCAAAAAGCGAGAGCCTGTGCAAAAAGTCCTGAGTGTTTTTAAACGAAGACCATGGAGGTGAGAGAGGGAGTTGGCCTGTTGATTTTTGAACTCATCAGGGATGGAGGAAGTGTAGGGAGGGGAGGAGAGTTATCTTCACTCTGCAAGATTCATTGGGTAAAATGATTTTGGTTGCCAGTACAGGAGCTCTCACCTCACATTTGCCCATCCCTTGAACACCAATTAATTCTGTGCCCCCATCTCCAACCCACAGCTGTCCCCTTGTCAGTCCATCAGGCCATCCCACGCAACTGCTTTGATCACTCTCTGCCCTCTGGTCAGCTCTCCTGTGCCTCTACTGGGCTCTTCACCCACTGCAGGCATGCGGGGCTAGAGTGGGACCTCCTCTTCCCCACCAAGCAATGAAGACAGCTTCCTGCCCTGTCCAGGCCAGTGGGCCGAAGAGCAGAGGAACTGTTCTGTTGCTCACAGGACAGGAGTGGGAGCGGAGGACTCCTTGGCTCCACAAAGAGAGAGCCTTGAGTTGCTATGGGAGTGGGGGAGGCGAGAGAGCCACTGTCCCCTTCCTTTGGTTCTGATTGGGCTGCTCAATACCAGCAGGTGGGTAAGTGGGGCATCCAGGCAATGGGGGCAGGGAGCTGCCCTCCTGCCCCTGGAAGGGCTCAGCGCCTTGGCAGACTGGGATCTACTGCTGTGTTGCGAACTCTTGCAATGTCTCACAAATGCCTGATGAAAAGTGACAACTCCTGAATTTTCCCTTACTCAAAATGGACGCCATCTCCTATTATCATAAATGGGTTGAAAGCCACAAAATGGCTGCCCTTCATAATGGGCCATTATGTTGGCTACCGCCTTGCTCAATTTTCAGTGAGACTGAAGCTATCCCTATAGGCAAAATGGGTGCCGCTAAGGCTGATGGAGGCTAGATATGACATGGGGACTGGTAGGAGCAGCAGAGGCACTATGAGAGGTGACGTGGGGGCAGAAGGAAGTTTTAGGAGTTGCAGGGGGATGTGGATGCAGTGGGGATGGAAATGAAGGCAGGGGCTTGGAGCAGCAGAGCAGAGCAGGGGTGAAGTGGGTGGTAGTATTGCCGGGCATCTGGTTTTCAAGCAGAACACTCAAAAAAAAAAGCCAGGTGGATCCAATCGGCAATGCCAACCGGGCCATTAAATCTGTGGCCAGATGGGGTGGGGCAACTGCCCCAGGGCACAGGGCTAGGACGGGGGAGGGGCAGGGGAAATCTAGATGGTTCTGAGGGCTGGCTGCCTGAGCCCCACCCCTTCCACTCAAGGCCCCACCATTTCTAGGAGCATGGAGTCGTCACCCCACATTGCCCTGGGAGGGATCCAGCAATTCTGTCAGCCCCCTGTCAGTGGCACAGCAAGGAGGCCTGGGTCTAAGGGAGGCTCCCTACTAGCCCTGGCTCAGTGCCGCTCCCTGGCACTAGGCACTAGGCACAGGGAGGCGCTATGCATTGCTTCCACCCCAAGCACCAGGCCTGGCCAAAGAGTTTGTGTGGCCCAAGGTGGCATGCTGACAACAGAGCCCTGCCTTAGGGTGTGCGGTGCCCTGAAGGCCCAGGGCCCTAAACAACCGCCTGGCTTGCCTTAAGGCCAGGCCTGCCGTGTGTTGGCTCTGCAGCACCTATTGGCTGGGAGCCATCATCAGTGGGGGCTGCATGGGGGAGAGTGGTAACCTGGGGCCACTGTGGCAGTTCATGAAGCCTCCCTGGCCACCCATATGATAGGGGGGCGGGGCTCAGTAAGCTGGTGGCCACTACCTGGGAGCTGTGATGTGTCACCAGGACCCTGACCCCCCCCCCCCCCAGCCCTCTGCTGCAACCTGGAGTCCTCGCTCATATGCACCTGGTATCCTGGAACATGCACCCCCCCCACCTCACTACCCAGCCCTGAGCCCCCTCCTGCACCCCCAAATGCTGCATTCCTGCCCCCCCCAGCTGAATCCCTCACCCCCCCCCGCCACACACACTCCAACACCTGGCCAAGCCCTTCATGCATGCCAGCCCCCTCATCTCCACCCCCAGCCTACAACCTGTATCTATAGCAGGAGTCCTGCCACACCTACCACAATGTACTCCCCTGTGCCATGCAGTGACTGTGAGCGAGGCAGTGGGGGAGGTGAGCAAAGTGGGGACAAAGGTCTGGAAGTAGCAGTGGGGGCAGGGCCTTGGAGAAGGGGTGGTGCAGTAGCAGGGCCTCGGGAGAAGGGTCCGGGCAGGGCTGTTCGGTTTGATGTGATTAGAATGTTGGCAGCTCTAGTTGCGGGCAGGGCAGGGCAGGGGACTGGCATAGGACGAGGCAAGGTCTGAGCAGGGCGTGGGGCTGGAGTGACTGAGGCAGAACTGAGGAGCCCAGAGAGGCAGGACATGTGTGGGTCAAGGGCAGGGAAGTGTTATTTGCTAAAGGCTAAACCAATCCCATACTATTTTTACTGTGCCATCACTTAGCTGAATGAGTGAGATGTTTGACATTCTTTAATATGCTCATCTGTAACTCCTATCATGTTAACTTCTGCGACAGTGTGAATCATGATGCTTTCAAGCAGGAACAACAACCTGAAAGGGGAGAATTAGGCCAGTATTAGGAAAGTAATTTCCCTATTTTAGGGTTGAAGAGAGGGTAAATGGAATCTCTACCTGAGCAACCAGGCAGAGAGGTGGATTTTGGTGGGCATTAGAGATTGACTTTACAATCTGGAAACATCACATACATTGGCAGAATAGAGGGGCATTAAAAAGTCACCGGACAAGACTAAACGTTTTTTTTTTTAATGTTGTAATTCTTGATTGCTTGAAATTGGCAATACTGCCCCAGGCTTAGCTGAAATAACAACAGGATAGTGGGCAATATTGTAAACCCTTACTCTTGGTGAACACTATGACTGTGCACCGTAGAAAATCTCAGGCTAGCCCGCAAAGGACTTGCATTCAGAATGTGGCAAGCACTGAGGTAGCCTATACCTATGTAAATTATAAGCTCCTTGAAAGTGGGCCTTTTCTTTATGTTGGTTTGTAAAGTGCTGAGCACACTTCCTAAAAAGCAAAGGGTGAGATTTGTTATAATGTGCATGATAGACAACAATAAACCTAAGCTGTGATGGTAATTTCCAGCCATTTTTTTTTGTTCACTCTTAATTCTAGGCCGCTCCCAGGGCTGTAGAGGCATTGATGCAACTTAAATGGCAAAGCCACCTTAGACTGCCCCAGTAGGTCAGACCTACCTGAAATTTCCACAGTGCTTTTGACAAAGCCTCTATTCCAGCACACCTTCTACACCACAGCTTGCAAGGTAGCCATGAAAGGCAGCTTTCTGTGTTCCTCTTCAGACAGAGCCTGCTTTGGGAGAATCCTTTGCCACCTGGAACTGGAACTGTTTGCGATACATCAGTTCCTTTACTTGTGTTACGACAGCCAGAACAGAGATTAGGATCTCAGTATTCATGTCTTTCCACCCCCATATTACAAGACTTTTAGTAATAGCTTTTGGGTTTTTACTTTCCTTCTGGTTTCTGATCTTTTGGAAAACATTCAGGTCATATTTTTGAACTTTTCTCTGCAACTGTGAGGGTTAGAAATGGACTTTATTCACCTGACTCCAGGAACTGTGCTGAAAAGAACCACTAACTATTATGAGACTCGTCAACCCTGCTCATAAATTCAGCATACAATGGCCCTTGTCCATGGACTCTGATAAACATACATTGTTGTGGGTACTGAGTCAACTATAAGCACACCTCAAGTTTCAGCTTTTGGAATGAAACCATATTAGGAGCAGTTAAGAGGCAGCTGATTCCCTTATGACAACTGAGACTGATGAAATCAGTGGCCCTAAGAGAACACATAGGTAAGAAATGAGGTTTCCATGTGATATGTTCTTTAAAGCACCACTGGATGATTCACTATTAAATATCTAATTTTAAGACCACAAAGGGACCATTATAGTCATGAAGTCCACCCTCCAGCATCTCTCCCCCATGTACATGAACAGTCAAGCCCAGTAGCTTGTGTATTTGTGTTAACATAGGTTTGCCATCTTGTTGTCTTTCAGCGGCATGATGCTGCCTTGTTTAATGTGTGGATTACAGTTATGGTGAGGGGCCCAGGTGCCTTTGGACTTGGGTTGTGGAGAAAGTAAAATGAAGGTATGTTTCTCACAAACTACACCTTTAGGGGAGTAAGGTTACCAGGTACACAGGATTTGTTTTACCTTAAGACAAACCTATTACAGCTCCAGCTGTGGAAGAACAAGGTTCTCATGCATCATATTCCCTGGCCACTCAGAGCAAATGAGGCAGAACTGACTGGCCCATAGATTGTGCCCTGAAAGGGGCTATACTAAAGTATTCCCTGCTCAGAAGTAAGAGGGAACCAAGCATGCAGTTTTACTGGATCACATGCCTTAGATTGTACCCAAACAAAAAATTCAAGAAGTCCTGGGCCGAGAGATCAAGGATTGTGTATTTCCTTAGTTACTTGTTGCTGGTGATGGATTTCTGGTATGGAAAATATAAACGCTAGATGTGCCCTGTGGAGTCTTTACTTATACCCTAACAAATTGTGAGTTTTTTAGAAGAGTGGTGGGGATAGGACAAAAATACAGATTTCTGCTCTATTGGTTTTAGAGTTGATATTAGTTCGAACCAAATTTTGAGAAAGCCCTTTGCCAATTATGAATGAGAGGATTCTGCTCCTAAAGGGTGTGAGTTGCATGGCAGGGTAGTAGGACCTCAATGATCAGTAGGAAACATTTCTTCTGTACTTCCCTGTCAAGTGGAGGTGCAGCAGCAACACAGGACCTAGCACAGTGGTAATCAGCCTGGGTCCCTGAAGGTCCATAAACTCTAAGGGAGTGTGTAAAATATGTCTGTAAAAATGAAGTTTCAAAATGTTCTTTCTAGGATCAGCCTTTCTGACCAACCTTAACTAACTGAATCCCCACAGCTAGAAGTCAAAATTGTCATTACCCAACTAGTCCAGTTTAGCACCCTTCTCATGCTGCATCGAATGCCAGGCTGCAAGAAATCTATGCTTGGGGGGGGGGTCTCACTCTCCCATAAAACAGGGATGATGGTTCATTTTGAAAGACTAAATTGTATATGCTAGTCTTGCTAAGGCATACATTTAATCCCAAAATTTTCTTCGGTGGTCATCTGGTCCCAAGATTTAGCAAAAATGCCAACTTTGTTCTGGCACTTCCAGGTTACTTCAACCTCCACCTTACCCCCAGAAAATGCTCTTCTGTTGAAAAGGGATCAGCCTTTCCCTTCCTCCCAGACCCCAAAAAGAGATGGATTGACTTAGGAAAGCTGCCCTCATGTGCCTAGAACTCTTACTTACCTTAGCAGGTGCACAGATGGACTAACCTTCCTTCTGCTGACATATTCCTTCACCATTGCCATATCTGGCTTCTCCTCCACTGCAGGGAGCACAATGAATCAAGCCAAATTAATTGTGGGGTCAGAGTGAGGGGGAAGAGGAGTGCTAGATTCACAGTCTAAGACACAAACTGCACATTGTATTCTGACTACCCCATGTGGAACCAGATGGCATACTCTAGATATTCAAGTATGTGTTAACAGAGTCCAAAAAGGGGGCTGGAGCCCAACATATGGCTTGTGAATCCAACAGCACCCCAACCCCCCTCCCCAAAAATTACTAGTTTGCCTTCTCAGACCCTCAATAGAACTTAAATCTGTTACCTCCAACTGCTGCAATGCTAATGTGTGGAAATGACATCTGTACACACACACGCACAGGGGACAGTGCGTCAGACCTACAGTCCACATAGTCCTATATTCTACTTTCTGAGAGGGGCCCCCGCCACATGCTTCAGAGGGAAAGAAACAGGATGTGCAATTGAACATAGATTCCATTATCCATGCTGTACCTCTAGCAACCAGAAGCTAGAAAAAAGAGCACCAGTGCTCCATAAGCTTATCCAGTTCTTTTTGAATCCCATTATAGTTTTGACCTTTAGAATATCCCTGGAAGCAAACCCAAGCTTAGCTGCAGTATGTGAAGTACTTCCTTGTGTTTATGCCTGCCAAGTTCAATGGCTGACCCCTAGTTTTTGTGTTATGTGAAGGAGTAAAACACCTCCTTATTCATTTTCTCTCAGCACTTTACAGACCTCCCAAAGTTAGCAGATTTAAACCTGAATTAATCTTATGTAAAAACAAAACAGGAGAATGGTGGAAAACTGAAGATTGGTATACCTGAATGTAGTGAACTATGGAAAGTTTAAAAGCATTAATCATTAAAGACAAGAATTCTGACAGTCTCCTGAAGAACCTATTTTCAATTCAATTAGTTTACATAATTTACTTATCAGAAAATCCTGTAAGGGTGGAACATTTACCATGTATGGAAAGATGCAGCATATATTTTTACATAGGGAAAGAGAGACTTCTATATAAGCTACTTGTCATAGTTTTTACCTTGTACTTAACTTGGTCTTTTTCTTACCCCTAACAATATGGAACAAAACAAAATCCCACAAAGGTAGCATATGGCTGAGTTTATCCCTTTGTACTGCCACTGCAACATTTCACTGCCTACATTTCTTCAGCCTAACTGAGAATATACAATTGAAGTTAGAACAGCGATCAGACAGCCTACTAGATACAGAATAGGTTTGCCTTCTTAATTAACTAGGAGCTTTTATGAAGTGTTTTCTGGCACTGTTATTCCCAGAATGTGAAGACAAAAGATATTACATCTCTTATTTTGTATTGGACCAAACAGAGGACTTCAAAGATGACAAATACAAAGGTGTATTGGTGAAAGCTTTTAAGCTTACATAGAGCTTTTTCTCAAGGCTGGGAAATGTACTTGCAGTATGTCAGCTAAATACCTGATGGAACAAATTCTTCTTGATCTGACATGTTGATCAATGGATCTCATGTTCTATGATGCCGTGGGTGACAAACAATCCTTGATCAGCACAGCCTATTACAAATGTCACAAACTGCCAACTGTGGGCACTGTACGTTTTTTTCAGATCCTACGCTTTTCCTGTAGCGACTGGATAAACTGATTTGCAGAACAATTAAGAGCATGTAAAATGATTGCCCACATGAATTAGTGTGACAAATCTTCCTCAGACAGCACATATGAAACAGTTTCAAAACACGGCGATGACATTGTCCTTGACTCTGACCATAAGCAGAATATTCAGGACAACTGCCTGATAAACTCCATACTAAGGTAGCAGTTTAATACCTTGGTCATTCCATAGGTGCTTGGTCAATTTACGAAAGGCAGTACTGGCTTTGACTAATCAAGCAGATACATCATGATCCATGTTTATGCCAGAGGACAGTACACTTCCAAGGTAGCAGAACCTGTCAACAGCCTTAAGGATGGTACCAGCAGCAGAGATCACTGGAGTGCTGGGCTTTTTCCAAACAGGCTGATGCAACTTCTGTCTTCTTGAAGCTCCCTGTGAGTCCAAAGTGGTAAGCAGAAGTAAACAAAGCGATCAAAAAGCTCCTTTAGCTTCTTCACTGAGCCAACAGTGCACAGTCATCAGCAAACAGAAGGTCACAGATAGTTGTACCACTTTAGTGAGCCTGAAGTCTCCAAAGACTGAGAACACTGCCATGTATTTGGAACCGAATAGGTTTGCCCAGCACGCAGTCCTTAAAAGCAACTTAACAGCATCACTGAAAAAAGAGATGTTGAACAGGAGAAGAGCAAGGACACATCCTTGCTTTGTACCTTTTGGTATTTCAAAAGGTGCTGATGTCTCTCCATTGTTAAGGACACGACCAAGCATGCCATCATGAAAAGACTAAACAATGTTGATAAATTATTCAGGAAAGCCAATTTTCCAGAGCCCATTTCTGTTGACTGTGTCAAATGCCTTGGTCAAGTCGACAAAAATCACATAAAGGTCCTGATGTTGCTCTCTGCATTTCTTTTGTATCTGTCTAGCTGTAAATATGTCAGCAGTGCCTCAACCAGTACGAAATCTGCACCGGCTTTCAGAAATAATACCAGTTTTGAACGCATGTAGTGGAAGCCGGTTGTAAAGGATGCAGGCCAGGATTTTACTAGCCATAGAGAGCAGAGAGATGCCTCAATAGTCATCACAACATACATGGTCACCTTTTCTCTTTTATGTGTACACTATCAGGGCAACTCTGAAGTCCTGGGGTCTAGCTGCTTCTCCCAAATAGCACCAAATAAATGGGTGAGACAGTACATCAGCTGGCCACCACCAGCTTTATAGTTTCTGATGGAACTGCATCTTTGGCAGGTGCCTTTCCAGATTTCACATTTAACAGCTTTTTCTACCTCATCAAGAGTTGGTGGTATGACCAGATGCAAATCATTAGCCCTCTGAGGAATGTCTTCAAAAATGTTGCTATCAAAAGTTCAGGTCTGGTTTAATAATTCGTGAAACTGTTCAGCCCAGCAGTCAAGGATTTTAGCACTGTGATCAATGTGAGGCCATCAGCACAATACACTGGTATATGTGGCCCAAAGACTACTTTCAGCACATCATAGAATGCTCTAAAATCATGTCTATCAGCTGCATCTTGGAATTTAACTGCTTGATATTTCCACCACTCCTCTTTGATTTTCCATAATTTGATTCATGCCTCCTGTTTAGCTCGAATATATGCTGATTTCCTGGAGGAAGTCTCTTAATCATTGATCCAAGCCAAGTGTGTCATGTGGATCTTATCTTATCAAGAAGAGCTTGGGCATCTCTGTCCTTGGTGTCAAACCAGTCCCTGTGCCTGCATTTTTGGAAACCAAGGACCTTCACAACAGTTCT
Source organism: Carettochelys insculpta (assembly GCF_033958435.1). Lineage (NCBI taxonomy): Eukaryota > Metazoa > Chordata > Testudines > Carettochelyidae > Carettochelys > Carettochelys insculpta. The sequence goes on from NC_134144.1 coordinate 31,986,828, forward strand.
GTAGGGTGTTTCTTTGATGGTAATCCAATCATCCTCAACAGATGTTGACCGTTCTGAACTTTCACTGTCAATGATTAAACAAGCATCAAGACTGTGCTGAAACAGCACTTGTGTCTCAGTTAATTCAAGTTTATCTACAGCCAGCTTTTTCTGGCATACAGCAGAATGAAGACCTTTTAGTGGACAAAGGCTCAAGACAACACTGCATACCATGTAGTTGTCAGACCAGGAGCCAGTACCACACATTGCATGAGTCAACTTGTCATCAGATCTGTTTGGTGATGAACTGGTCAATCATATGCCAATGCTTCCACCAAGGGCGCATCCAAGTTGTTTTCTTTGCCTGCTGGAAAAATGTGCTTCCAATAGTAAGCTCATGCTGTACACAAGTTTGAAGACAGTGCCATTTAAGTTCTGACTTCCAATATTCTCATAGCCAAGTGGTGCAGACTTGACCAACTCCAGCACTGAAATCCAGCTCATTGATTTCAAAGGTACTGAAGAGATCACTGAATTCAAGCTAACATAGAAACCCTCCTTTTTGGCATCTGCATCAACGTGATAAAGTGTGGCTGTTTTACGTTGTTTTTCTTTCAAGAACATAGTGCTTCCCATTTCACCAACCTAGATGTCCTCTCAGAATGCACACCAAGTGCTTATGCTAAACAGTCTGTTCCATCTAGTCTGTACGATTCCCCAGCTGGGGAGTGCACCACCCTGGGAAGGTGTGAACAAATTCCAGGGGGACCATGAGGCAACCCAGACCCTCCCATCCACTCCCCCATCCCAAGAAAGCACCCACACTGGTGTTACCTCCTGCAAAAATGGAGGTATTGCAAGCTTGATGCAGTGTGTATGCGTGTTGTGGGGAGGCGGGTGTTCAGCAAGTCCTGCAGCTGCATGCCAGAGCTGGCAAGCGTGTGCACTGTTTCTCCTCCCCAAACAGCCAGCGCATTTGCTGAAAAGCTAGGTCTGTTGCCCGCTGGCAACTTCCTTCTGCCTGCTGCTTTCCCATGCAGTGGGCGGTGGGAGTAGGAGTCGCAGGTCCGCACCAGCTCCAACTGCTCAGTTGGTGCCACTTCAGGAGGGCTTTTTCTTGGGGGTAGAAGGGGGGGCTCAAAAGGTTTTTTTTTGGGGTGGGCAATCTAACTTGCATGGTCCCCGACTTATTTTTCTGTGGGTCAGTGGTCCCTAACCCAAAGCAGGTTTCCTGCCCCTCTCATAAATAAAGACAATGCTGAAACATTTGTGCTGGACGTATTTTATTTACAAATGAAGCCTGGTCAAGAAGCCCCCAGTCAGAGCCAAGCCACCACCAAGCCACATCACAACACTGCTGCATTCCCACACACCTCAATCCTGAGCCTGTAATACACCAGACCCCCATCCTGAGCCTCTCACATCCCCTTTCTGCCACTACTGCACAATCCACATGCTGCAAATCTGTGTCCTGAGCCCATCATACATCCAACCCCCCTGCCCTGAGCCCCTCATACACCACAACCTGAACTGCTGCACCCTCACATCCATCAGCCCAACACTCCACCTGACTGCAACACTCTCCAGCCTGGAGGCTTCTTCCTGAGCCAGCAGCCCCTTCTCCACCTCTTCCTGCACCCAAATTCCCTCCCAAAGCTTGCACCTTTCACCCCTTCCCACACCCAAATCCCTCATTCCCAGCTAAGAGAAAGCACCTGTCTCAGCCAAGTGAGACTGAGGACTAGGGACAACAAATGATGGAGGATGAGAATAGACAGGACAGGGCCTCAAGAAAGGGGTGGGGTTTTAGGGGTTGCCCTGACATTTGACAAGTGCTCTTGGTTGTAAAAAGACTGGAGACCACTGCCAGTAAAAGGTTTTTTAAATTTCAAACCACAAAATGCAATTTTTGCCTTTTGACATATAGGGATTATGAATTAAATTTTTTATTAAAAGGGGTAAGGGCATGAGGGTTTCTCAAAAACCAAAAAAAAAAAAGGGGGGGGCCTGCGTGATGCCAAGAAGCTTGGAATCACTGTGTCTAGTCTTTCAGTGGTGACAGTACCGCTTTCCAGACTGGAAGAGCTCTGTGTAGCTCAAAAGCTTGGCACTCTCACCTGTTTAGTCATTAAGATATTATCCCATCCAATTCATATATTATGATGGGAGTAGCACAGCTACAATGCAACTTCATGCAAAAAATAAAAGGCACTTCAGCCAGGGACATTCTCATGGGCGCATATTAGAAGCTCAATGTGAATGATTATGAGAAGTTACAGAAAATTTGTAATAGTGTTTGGCAACAAAAACACAACTGAGAACCATTTTATAGACAGTAAAGTTGATTACTTTCTAACTGGTTTGTTTCTAGTGCTAAATTCACCCAAGTTCATTATTAACCACCACATACTAAATTAACATTTCTATGGAAAAAACTCAGAACAGCTTCAGATACTGAAGCTGTAGTTTAGGAGTTTAAGGCTATTTGGAGATAGTGTTTTAACTACACTAACTGTGCTGATTACAACTGTATCTGTGTAGACTTCTCTATGGGATCACAATGTACGTTCATTTGCTCAGCACTTAAATCATCACACCTACAAAGCTCTCTGCATTTTCACAGAAGAGAGGGTCCTCATCACCCCCCCGTTACAATCCAATCCACAGCTGCTTGGGCTAATTCTTCTCTCCTGCCCCACCTCAGGTGTGATCATAATTTCTATTATCAACTGGTTAGCAGAGAGATGGTCAGGCTCAGACCATAGATGCGGGGGGGGGTAGGAGGAGGGGGGTATATCACATGATTTATGGAAGAAATTTTGAAGGTTTTCCAGCATGTTAAGGTCTTGTGTTAAACCTAAGAAACCCTGCCTGTTAGAGTTCTAATGCCTTCTACCTCATCTCTCCAAAAAACATTTCCACATACAACCATTAACAGCTGAGCTCAGAGAGCCACAAAATCCCACCACCTTTCCAGTTTAAAAGTGGTATCAGGGCACAGGAAAATACTAGGCAGTCTGACCATGCAAAGCCCCTTCTCCCCAAGGGGAGAGTTCGGGTAATTTAAGTTGCAGTCAGCAGCAGTTGAAGTTTTCCTATGATGTAATGGAGTGGGGGGAGTGCCTGTGTGAGTTAGGCTGGATGTCTGAGGCAAGCAGCAGCTCCCAGTGGCTAAGGATGACCCTGGGGCTACAACTGGCAGGTGACACCTCTGCCTGAACAAAGAGCAGGGAGGAGCTGAGCTGGGTTTTTGAATCGGGGGCGGCAGTTGGAGGCTAGGAAAAGGGAGAGCTGGAAGGCAGCCAGCCTGAGGAGGGGGAAGCTACACCCCAGAGGGGCACCCCTCGGGGTCTTCTCCCCGGGACAGGTTGGAGGGACTGTCTCTGGCTGCTATGCTGTTGCTTCTGTGAGAAACTGGACATCTGTTGCCTAATAAACCTGCTGTTGTACCTGCTGAGTGAGAGTCTCTCCTGCCAGCAGACGGGGTGCAGTGCAGGGGGACCCCTGAACCCCATCACACTGGTGTCAGAAGTGGGATGCACTGCACCCACGGATGAGCTCCCAGCAGTGGCTGACTGAGCACCAGAGAAGGAAGGAGTCTCAAGAGCCAGAGGGGGAACAAAGCCATTCCTGCAGCTGCTGCTGGTGAGTGGATACCCCGGGAGATAGCGGGGAGATGGATTATACCCGACTCCTGAAGGCAGAGCTAGCGGGGCTGTGCAGAGAGAGGGGCCTGACCGTGGGGAAGGCGACCAAGGCCCAGCTGATTGCACAGCTGGAAAAGAATGACCGATCCGGGGGGGCAGAGCCTGTCCCGGCAGAAAGTGGCCGGTCAGCCTCGGGAAGCGTTTCGGATTCTCCGACAGGAGCAGGGGCTCGACGCCGTCAGACAGACGCGGTGCCCGCCAGGTCGCGCTCAGCTAGCGGTGGTCCATTGCGGGCAGAGTCCCGCGCCGCAGAGCTGCGACGGCTGGAACTCGAGGTGAAATTAAAGGAACTGGAGCACCAGGAACGGGAAAGAGAGCATGAGCGCCAGCAACGGGAAAGAGAGCATGAGCGTGAGCTCCAGGAACGGGAAAGAGAGCGTGAGCACGAGCGCCAGGAACGAGAAAGAGAGCGTGAGCACGAGTGCCAGCTACAAGAGAGACAGCGGGAGGAAAGAGAGCGAGAGCGTGAGGAGAGAGAGCGAGAGTGGGAGCATGAGCGAACCATGGCAGAGGCGAGACGCCAAGAGGCCCCAGCTGCGGTAAGCGGGGAGAGGGCCAGACGGCTCGGGGTGGCCAGTCACTTGGAGACGCGTGTGCTGGCCCAGTGTCAGGACCCAGGGGACATGGACGAGTTCCTTACCGCCTTTGAGCGAGCCTGTGAGTTGCATGAGGTTCCCCCAGATGAGTGGCTCCGGCACCTCACCCCCTTGCTGGGCCAGAAGGCTGCAGCGGTGCTCAGCCAGCTGGTGGGGCTGCAGCCTGGGGACTATGAACGGTTCAAACAGGCCCTGCTGCATAAGTTCGGGCTGACTCCGGAGATGTACAAGAAGTTCCAGGAGGCGCAGAAGAGGCCAGAGGAAACCCATGTAGATACAACCGCCTGCCTGAAGCAATACTACCAGAAGTGGGCGTTCGGAATGGGAGCCCAGTCCGTAGAGGACCTGATCGAGCTGGCGGTCGTGGAGCGATTCTACGAGATGTGCGCACCTGACCTGAGGGTGTGGCTCGTGGACCGGAAGCCAGGGGACTCACATGATGCAGGGAAACTGGCAGATGACTTCACAAACAGCCGGGCCAGGTTTGAAAGTGAGCCCCACAAAGAGAGGGAGTCCCGGAGAGAGAGGGAGTCCCGGAGAGACCGAGAATCTCAGAGAGACCGGTCCCTAACTGTACGACAGAGGGGACCACCTCTTGGGCAAGCCCAGGAAAGAGGGGCCAGCCACCCACCCCCCAGAGAGCCAAACAGAGCCCGGACAGAGCAGCCGGCCCGAGGGACACAACAAGACCCAGGCTGTTATCGCTGTGGGCGAAAGGGGCATAGAGCAGCCCAATGCCCCAGGCTCCCAGACAGGTTGAGCAGGCCGGGGGGTCGTGGAGTCAACTGGGTGGAGTCCCAGAAGCCAGAGGGGCTGGCGGCCAAGGTGGGTGGTGCTGACAATGGGCACTCGGATTGGGCCGAGTCCGCCCCACAGACCAGCTCCTCAGGGGGACCAAATGCTCAGAGGCCAGTTTACAGAGTGGGGGCGGCACTGCCTCTGTGGAGCAAGTGTCTCAACACCTCGAGGTAGACGGGAAAAAGGTCACGGGGTTCTGGGACACAGGCGCTGACGTGACGCTGGCCCGACCCGGGGTGGTGGCACCGGGCTGCATGATACCCGATTCCCACCTGACGATAACAGGAATTGATGGGACCCCTTTCAAGGTGCCCATGGCGAGAGTGCACCTGAAATGGGGGAAGAAGGAAGGCCCCAAGTAAGTGGGCGTGCACAGCCATTTGCCGGCGGATGTACTGATGGGGGCTGACCTGGAGAACTGGCAAGGTGAACGCCCTCGTGCCCTGGTCCTGACCCGTAGCCAAAGAAAACGAGGGGTGCGCTCCCCAGATTCAGGGGTACAGGCCCAGCCAAAGTCACAGGAGCCACAGGGGCCAACCCTGAGAGAAAGGGGGCCCCCAAAAACCAGATCTCACAGGCCAGGGGTGCTGGAGCCAGGCAGGGATGGGGAAGTAGCATCTGCTCCTGCCCGAGCGGAAGAATTCCAGGCAGAGCAGCAGAGAGACCCCTCCTTGCAGAAGCTGAGGGAACTGGCCAGTCTCAGCCCAGCTCCACAGCTGGGGGAGGGCTGCAGGGAGAGATTCCTGTGGGAAAAAGGATTCCTGTACCGGGAATGGGCTCCCAGACGCAAAGCGGAGCCATGGAAGGTCCAGAGGCAACTGGTGGTTCCCCAAAAATACCGGCGCAGGCTGCTGTACCTAGCCCATGATGTCCCGCTCGCAGGACACCAGGGGATCCACCGCACCAGGAGAAGGTTGTTACAGAACTTTTTCTGGCCAGGGATCTTTGCAGCTGTCCGTCTGTATTGCCTGTCCTGCGGTCCCTGCCAGAGGGTGGGGAAGAGCCGGGACAAGGGGAAAGCTGCCTTGAGGCCACTGCCCATCATAGAGGAGCCTTTCCAGAAAGTGGCTATAGACATAGTGGGCCCCTTCAGCAAGGCAACGCATTCGGGGAAGAAATATATTTTGGTAGTGGTAGATTTTGCCACGCGATACCCAGAAGCAGTGGCCTTGACCTCTATCGACGCTGACACCGTGGCAGATGCACTGCTGTCCATTTTCAGCAGAGTGGGGTTCCCCAAGGAGGTCCTCACAGATCAGGGGTCCAACTTCATGTCGGCCCTACTGCAAAGCTTGTGGGACAAGTGTGGGGTCCGGCACACCTGGGCCACAGCCTACCACCCGCAGACCAATGGGCTGGTGGAGAGGTTCAATGGGACTCTGAAGCAGATGCTGAGAACCTTCATGAATCAATACCCCCATGACTGGGACAAGTACTTACCCCACCTGCTGTTTGCATACAGGGAGGTGCCCCAGGAATCCACGGGGTTCTCCCCGTTTGAGCTGCTGTATGGAAGGAGGGTACGGGGACCCTTGGACTTGCTCAGAGAAGAGTGGGAGGGGACGGCCTCTCCTGAAGGGGAGTCAGTGGTACAGTATGTACTGACCTTCCGGGAAAAACTCACCGAGCTCATGGGCCTGGCCAGGGAGAACCTCTCCATGGCCCAAAGGAAGCAAAAGGTCTGGTATGACCGTAACGCCAGGGCCCGAGCCTATGCCACCGGGGATCAAGTGATGGTCCTTATACCTGTGCGGCGGAACAAGCTGCAAGCGGCCTGGGATGGGCCCTTCAAGGTTGTCAAACAGCTAAATGATGTGAATTATGTGGTGGAACTGTCGAACCGGGCCCACAGCCACCGGGTCTATCATGTGAACATGATGAAACCTTACTGGGACAGACAGAACTTGGTGCTGGCCGTGTACAGACACTGGGAGGGGCAGGGGGATGATCCCTTGGATTTACTCACAAGGACTGGAGCCGGCTCCTTGCTGGAGTCTATTCCCCTCTCAGACCAGCTGACCCCTGCCCAGCAGACGGAGATCAAAGAGGTGCTGCATTCGCATCAACAGCTGTCCTCGGACAGACCCGGACGCACTGACCTGGCTGTCCACCGAATAGAGACAGGCACCCACGCCCCTATCAAGTGTGTGCCATTCAGAGCCGCAGGGAGGACGGCTCAGGACATAGAGCGGGAGGTTGAAGACATGCTGGCTCTGGGGGTGATCCAACCCTCGTCCAGCCCCTGGGCCTCTCCCGTGGTGTTAGTACCTAAAAAAGATGGGTCTGTTCGGTTTTGTGTGGACTATCGCAAGCTTAACGCCATCACTGTCTCGGACGCCTACCCCATGCCCAGGCCTGATGACCTTTTAGACAAGCTGGGGGGAGCCCATTACCTCAGCACCATAGACCTCACCAAGGGGTACTGGCAAGTGCCATTAGACCAAGATGCCTGGCTGAAGTCGGCTTTCATCACTCCTGTGGGGCTCTACGAGTTCCTGGTCCTGCCCTTTGGCCTCAAGGGGGCACCCGCTACCTTCCAGCGTCTGGTGGACCAGCTACTGAAAGGGATGGAGAGCTTTGCCCTGGCTTACATGGACATTTGCATCTTCAGCCAGACGTGGGAGGACCATGTGTCCCAACTCAAGCAGGTGCTGGACCGACTCCAGAAGGCCGGTCTGACTATCAAGGCAGGGAAGTGCAAGGTGGGAATGGCTGAGGTGACCTACCTGGGCCACAAGGTGGGCAGTGGCTGCTTAAAGCCAGAGCCAGCTAAAGTGGACGCTGTCAGAGATTGGCCAACACCCCAGACTAAGAAACAGGTCCAGGCCTTCATTGGGATGGCGGGGTACTACCGGAGGTTTGTGCCCCACTTTAGCTCCATCGCAGCCCCCCTCATGGAGCTGTGTAAAAAGGGAAAGCCTGACAAGGTGGTCTGGACAGAGCAGTGCCAAGAGGCCCTCTGCGCACTGAAGGAGGCTCTGGTCAGGGCCCCAGTGCCGGCAAATCCAGACTTCAACAAGCCCTTCCTGGTGTTCACCGATGCCTCAGACGTGGGGCTGGGGGCGGTGCTAATGCAAGTGAATGACAAAGGGGAGAAACACCCCATCGTGTACCTGAGTAAGAAGCTGCTGCCCCGGGAGCAGAACTACGCGGCCATAGAGAAGGAATGTCTGGCCATGGTGTGGGCGCTGGGGAAGCTGCAGCCGTACCTGTTTGGACGGCGTTTCACCGTGTACACCGATCACTCACCCCTGACCTGGCTGCATCACATGAAAGGGGCCAACGCCAAGCTCCTGCGGTGGAGTCTGCTCCTGCAGGACTACGACATGGAGGTGGTCCACATCAAGGGAAACACCACCACCATAGCCGATGCCCTGTCACGCAGGGAGGGCCCCGAACTTCCCCAGGTCACTGGCTAAGTGACCCCGCTCAGTGCAGTCTGGAAGGGGGGAGAGATGTAATGGAGTGGGGGGAGTGCCTGTGTGAGTTAGGCTGGATGTCTGAGGCAAGCAGCAGCTCCCAGTGGCTAAGGATGACCCTGGGGCTACAACTGGCAGGTGACACCCCTGCCTGAACAAAGAGCAGGGAGGAGCTGAGCTGGGTTTTTGAATCGGGGGCGGCAGTTGGAGGCTAGGAAAAGGGAGAGCTGGAAGGCAGCCAGCCTGAGGAGGGGGAAGCTACACCCCAGAGGGGCACCCCTCGGGGTCTTCTCCCCAGGACAGGTTGGAAGGACTGTCTCTGGCTGCTATGCTGTTGCTTCTGTGAGAAACTGGACATCTGTTGCCTAACAAACCTGCTGTTGTACCTGCTGAGTGAGAGTCTCTCCTGCCAGTGGACGGGGTGCAGTGCAGGGGGACCCCTGAACCCCATCACACCATGCAAAGCCCCTTCTCCCCAAGGGGAGAGTTCGGGTAATTTAAGTTGCAGTCAGCAGCAGTTGAAGTTTTCCTATGCAACTCTGGCATTGTTACTGTATTTTCTAATCCCATGCAAATGCAATTCATTTCCCGGTCAACCCCACCAGGTCTGAGTGTTGCATACACGGAACCAGTAACTTTACTGAATTAAGACCACACATTTAATTCCAATCAAGCAACATGAGATGGGTTGCTTATAGTCATGCTCATTTGAATGGTTCTAAATTCTATTACTCAGAACTCTTAGTACTATAGGAAGACCCAACAAAAATTTTACTGACACACTAGATATTCAAAGTGAACCAGGATATTTTTAATAGAAAATCATGACAATTTACATTTCATTCTCTTGCAGGAAGAGAAAACATTTACATCCGTTACTGACAATACTTTGTTACACACACCTAACATTCATGGGCATTCTCTTCTAAAACTTGTTTGACTGAAGACTGTAAAGTGTCACTACATTATTACCCTTTAAGGCTTTATCTGAAATTCTAATTAGAAATTAATTTCTGTTTTCAAGTGTGAAATTATCCTCTATGGAAGGATCATTCTTCTGTGATGGATAAACTTGCACCACTGAATTCAGGAAAACAGCTATCTTAGAGGTACAGGAGTCAACATGCAGCATCCATACTAGAAAAGAAAATATCAGATACATTAGAAAGTTAGCATACCCCGGGACTCTCTTGATATCATTCAGTTACAGGGTATTTTTAAAATACAAGTGCTGATAAAACGGAACACTCATTAGTATTTCAACGAACACTCCAGTTAAGCAACTGCACAATCAACGAAGCTAAACTGAAGTGTCTTAAACATATAGCTGAGATATTAAGTCAAGACATCGTGAAAATCCAAGGCAAGAAAGGACTAGAATCTTTCTGTCCACTCAAAGTACTGGAAACCAGATTGTTTCAAAATTGTAATATAAGATAACCAGTTCAATTAAAAACTCTTCAGATTGACAAACCAAATTTCAGTCTCACTCTGCATCAAACTGGGCCTCTGCTGGGAAAGAGAATAATCCACAGACACTGAATGTATACACACTGAAGAGTTTTCATACTCCTAAGCATTTAAAGGAACGTCCCAATAAAGTTACAAGGTATTTGTTTGTACACTGCAACTCCTTATCCTTGATTCCAAGTACAGCAAAATAAAACTGATCCTCTATTATAATCTGATTTTATCTAGCACATTTCACAATCATGGTATCCTAACGTACTTTACTAAGCAGCTAATTAAAAACTTGCCTGGCAGGTGCTTTGTTCACAAGTATAGAAGCTACTGCTAGGTCAGAAACTACACCAAGTAAATTGGCTCGAATATCTGAAGCCTATACCAGTTTGGTGAAAGGAAAATGCTAGCCATGGAAACAAGACAATCTTCACCTTTTTAAAAAGCCTATGTAAATGTTACCTGAAAATTCAAATATTCCAGCATACCATCTGTCTATTTTTCTTTAATGTAATTTGTTCATCTGCTGAAACGAAAAATAAGCAATTGGAAGACAGTAAGCAAGAGCAAATTAGCTCAATACCACACATCTATATTGGGAAGCTAATTTCAGAAGCCTGTGTAACTAAGTTTTATGCTTAAAATATTAAGAAAGTCTCCAAAGCACGTTAAGTACACAGAAAAGACAAGTTTTATCACATTTTCTTCCTGGAGTCATCCTAAGAACCATCAAGTATATCAACCTAAACATCTTACGACTAAAACACTTGCCAGAACTGTATAGCTAAATATACCCTGTATGTTCTAAGCACTTCAAGATGCTATATTGCCGCAACCTGCCTAATCTACAAATTGTCTATCTAGAAAGTGCTCCTTTATTGATCATGTACTTTCAGAAGAGGTTTCTCTTACCCAGGGCTGGCACAACCAGTTCTCAACCTCTGGCTAAGAAACCCTTCTAATTACCAGACATGACAAGGGTGTCTAGTACTCTAGCTATTGAGAACTATCTGTGCCAATATAAAGGAAAAGCTACTTGCTCAGCCTAGGGTGGGGAAATAGTGTGCTACGACAAATGAGATTTTCATGAGGTTTACAAACATGTCTAAAATAAGTCTGATCACAGAAAAATCTCAATACTTTTATCAAATAAGAATGAAAACTAAGAAATTTCAAAGTTATTCACAGCATTTTTTGAAGTCTGGATTTCTAGGTGCTTACAAGACAAATCACAGGACTCAATCAGTAGGATTCCAGAACTAATCAAAAAAATCCATGAATGAACACTTAACAGCAAAAAAAGTGTGAGATGTGTTTTTATTTTTTTCTCATTTTACTGCAATTTAAGCAGAAAATACTGGCTAAGGTGTACTTAAACTATGATTGTCTCGGAAGAGTATCCGTATTAGTCTCTATCTTTACAAAACAAAGCAAGCAGACCTGCAGCACCTTGAAAGCTAAAAATTTTATTAGATAATGTGCTTTTGTGGGTAAGACAAACAAAGTGGGTCTTGCTTACTTTATTTTGCTCATTGAAAGCAGTTTTAGAGTCTCCCCCTTCACTTTAAATAAAAACTTTTCAGTCAGGTAAACAGTTGGAGAGAGTCCCAACCCTGAAACCTTCAGGTCTCTAGCAGTGAACATGGAGGATTGGGTCAGGGGAAGCAAGAATCTGAGTGTGGGGTTCGGGAGCCTAGACTTTTGTAAAGGTAGAGATCATTGTTCTCACAGGAGGAATACCTTCATCTGTATTGTTCCACAGTCACCATGTGGAAGACTATTCTGAATGGTGACCAAAGTGTTGTTTAGAAGTTCCCTTAACAGCACAGACAATAGTTTACATCCCCAAATCTCTAATAATGTATATTTCTTCTAATACAGATTATACCACCTATTTCTACTTTGCTTGTTTAAGGCAGATGGTACTTTATTACAAAAAGAATATTCTGAAATTTGGAGGTTCATGTTTGCAAACAAAAACTGAATACCAAAAAGGTGGCAAATGCTATATTCAGTCTTGTGTCCAGGAAAAAGCTCAATACAAGTCTAATAAAAAGGAGGGAGGGGAAAAATCTCAAAGGGAATGAGTTAAAGGGTTACGAATTTACAAGTCTTACCTAATCAGAAAACTTTGAACTGAAAAGGATATGCAAGACATTCCTCACTCTGTCAAGCAGCAGTTTCACATTCAACCTGCAAATGTAAAGAAATTACTCTCACCTTGTTTAAAAAAACCACTGCTATTCTAATTCATGAAAAAATTTAAAGACAAACCTTACCTATCTCATTGCCCTTCCTTTCAGGTCTAAATGCTAGACCTATTGATTTTGTGTCAACTCAAGTGGCTATCACTCAAGGAGGTTCCAAAAAGATGAAGAACTCTTCCTAGACTTTCTTCGATATTTCAGCAGATTTAACTAGCCTCTGGAAAGCTGCTCACTATCAGCACAGTATCTTATGCCTTCACTTCTCTGGAAGTTGAAGCTGCTGTTGCCTTGCCATTCTGTTATTATGCTGACTTGTCCATACTCAATAGGCTGCTGAAGTCCTGTCTTATGAGTCCTTTGATCCATACTTTGCTAAGAAGTACATCCTAGGTTCTTAAAACTGGTTAATCACTGTCTCACAGCTTACACTTTTCCATATTGCATACCATAAACTAACTTACCCCACCCACCTAGGAACAAGTCACTTGCAGACTTCACCTGTTTAAAGTTGCAAACCAGTCTTGTTAATAAATAATCTTGAAACTAACGTAGTAGTGTTACAGGGAAGGTACAGAGGCCCTGTTAAAAAGAACACTGTCAAGGTTTTTTAAAAAAAATACACTCAAACCATCTTAGCTCTTTCCCCACAATCAGACGCAGATCCAACTCTACCAAATTCTTTGTTGGCAAACACCTGCACACTCAAGTCACGGAGTGATCTAAATGTTACATGACTGCAGAACTCGCCCACAATTTTGCAAATATTCAGGTCAGATGCCAGATCTGGGCCAAATTTTAAGTGACTTCATTTTCCACAAAAGAACCTAGATGTTGATTTAAATATCTTATGTAAGTGTTACCCTTTCAAATCCTATCACACTGTATGCCATTTCAGCAAAGCCTGGATTCACGCAGATGCTCAATTTTTTTTATTTTGAAGAATTTTAGAACATATCTACAAGGAAAAACAAAAGGCACACAGATGGGAAAAAAATTCAATGTGTTGCCTACTAACCTTGACAGTGTTACGTATCGTTAAACTTGAACACACTCCCATAGCAGTATTTGGGAACACTGCTTTATTGATTTTTTTCTTCTCCAACCTTGTAAATGGTAAGTTGCTGTTTGACTGGTTGGAATTTAAGCCATTTCATAACCTGTTCAAATTAAATTGCATTTGTCTTATACTGCATATTAACTCAGATGAAACAGATGAGAGCAATTTAAGTGCCACATAACTGACAAATGTCTGGGATTTTTCCTTCCACTTACTGTATCCCTACTCTTCTGTGCTTTTATGACAAAGCACTGCTTGTGCATGAACTGAGAGAAGAGTCAAATCAAACAGAGGAATGAACAACCGCTGCCTAAATTTGGTGTTCAAAGACAGACAGTAAGCATTCTTCCTAGGAAATCACAATCTCAGAAATGGAGGACTGTAACGGACCTTCAGAGGTCATCTGAAGTAATGGACCAAGTAAACCTAGATAACCACTGCTAGGTTTTTGCCCAACTTGTTCTTCAAAGACCTCTAATCATGTGGACTTTCCAGTCTTTTTCAGAAGCCTAGTAACAATTGAGTTCTGGAATAAAACAGGATTTACTAATATCCTAAACCTCTTGCTGTAGATTAAGCCCACTGCCCCTTGTTCTACCTTCTGTGCACGTTGAGAATGTTACAAAGAGAATGGGAATCAAGGTTTACCACAGCTGAAAGTTTATCAGCCCCTCCCCACCCCCAGGTTCTTTTTCCAAGATTAAACGCCCAGTTTTCGTTTAGCTTTTCCTTCTAAGCCAGGTTTTTCTACACTCTTATTTTAAATTTGTTGCTCTCTTCTCAACTCTCTCCAATTTATACGCACAGCTCTTGTGGACACAATACACTACCTGAAGTCTTTCTAGTACAAGTGGAGAGGAACAATTAACACACGTCCCCCAATCCAACATTAACACTCCTGTTAATGCACCACATGAAAGGTATCAGACTTTTTTTTTGGGTGTGCAAATACACCATTTTTGACTCATTTATGATCCTTTTCAGCATTACTGTCACCCTACACAATTTTGTTTGTATTCTGCTTTGACATACCACCACCATCCAGTGTGCTCAATCTGAATCAATATGCACTATTTATGGGCTTCTCTTAAGCAAACTCAAACTGGTATCAAATCTAGTTGAAATAACAGAACCAAAAAGGTTTTCTGCCACTAAAATATGACCAAGTTTGTTAAATAACCCCAAAACCCTTACTTGATCTCATAATCTTCAGGAGAAAGACTTTAGCCATGACATTTTGCCCATCATCATGAGGCTTTTTAATGAATTACCTGAGACTGTCAAGGATTATACCTGTGCTACTCTTTGTTCCAAGTCAGAAGAATGTGTCCAGAAAAAAATGCCTAGGGTGTATATAAGGAAGCATATAGCCATTAAATTGTTTAAAAACATATACCTATTCTCTCCTATGACAGCACATTCAAACAAAATAGTTAATCCAAGAAAAAAAACAAACATTTAAGCCGCTCTCTTTAAAGTTCAATTTCATCCCGAAAAATAGCTAACTTCAGACCCTAGGGTAATAGGCACTTGAGTTTCACCCTTGTGAGCTTTACATGAATTTGAAGAAGATAAAAGCAAGTCTCTCTTTTCTTTACCCAGACCTTGAGCAGGAGTCTGCAGGTATCCCCCTACATACCAAGTGAGACTTGGAGGTTGTCTGAATATGTCTAAAGAGAGTCTTGTTAAAATATTTATCATGCCTATTTTCTTGAAGAGTCAGCACTAACTAATACAGAACTACAAATTACAAAATATGCACAAACCAAAAAGTAATTTGAAATTTTCATTTGTGTAAGCTTAATTCTATCATTCACAACACTAGTTTAAATAACTCAATTCTAATAATACATCTAAAACAAACTATAATGCAACATGTCCTCTATTTGCATACATATAACCCATATCAATGGGAGTTATATATATACACATTGAGACTAGACCCCCTTTAAAGACTGTGAATCAGGTGTTTCTATAGTTAACTTTAAATTAACACAAAATGGTAATTGAGATATGCATAAATCTTCTATTAACAAGAAACACCCTAAACTACATTTCTTTATTTGTGTTATAGTCTGAACTAAAATGTGGAAAAACTGAGCTACACAAATATTGAAAAGTTAAAAATTCCTTAATTGTTTTTTATTCCTGGTACCACTACCACGATTTACAGGGCAATATACCTGATGTAATGGGAAAAAACCAAGAAAAAAAAAAAGAAGAAAGAAAAAGAAAGACAAAGCTACAACAGATAGAAGACCTCAGGAATGTACATCTAATTGATACTACATTGCATTAATCAATAGCTGCACTTTTTGCAAACTGTGGCTATGGCAGTCCTGAACAAGAAAGGTTTTCTGTTTAAGCTGCAGTAACTTTTCTGACTATGGATCATCGTTCCTTCTGTGGCAGATTTTACAGTTCCTCTAATGCATTTGGGACGACTGTCTCAAAGTAACCTGCAGCTTTCCTGACAACTCCTCGCTCTCTCTCTCCTGCTAAGAACTGTAGCCTGTTGAATACAGGATAAGAAAATTATTACTTAGTGAACAGCTGTATATTCTTCATCATTATCGTCGTCATCTAAACATATAACATACCCACCTTTTTACTGGTTCAATTTAGAATCTTCGGCCACCATAGCCACCACTTCCACCTCCAGATCCATAACCACCTACAAGTAATATGCATATTGGTGTAAAATTCCCTTTCAATTTACTTATTTATTTAATTTATTTATTTAAATTCTGTTCTAAGAATTACATTTACCACCATAGGGACTGCCTGAGCTTCTGCCACCAAAACTGCTACCTCCTTTCATGGGTCCATAGTTCGACTGCTGTTGTCCGCTATAATTGCCAAAGTCATTATAGTTTCCACTGCCACCATAGTTACCTGAAACAAATTTCTGATATTTTTAACCATCCCAAATTCAACATACAAGAGAGCTTTATTTGCAGAGCGTGCATGCACAAGCATGAAGACGACAAGTGTTTATTATCAAGTTTTACACAAGTCTCGTAATGTGGTTTTCTGCACCCTCACACTAACCCATGCCAGTCTAACTTTCAACATCATCGGAGGGGAGGGACAGAAACACTATCTTGCCTTTGACTAAGTGTCCACACTATTATTTCACTCCTACTTCTAGGTCCTTAAAGGCAGAAAGTCACATTTTGCTGAGGCAACCTAGCCATAATTACCCACATTTACAGCTTTCATTTGTAAATCAGGATCTCCTTAAAGCAAATTTTAGAAGAACAAAAATACTAATATATTGGTTGCAGAAAATCACAGCTAGATTGTTCTGCCCGAAGATCCTGTTAAACAAGATGAATGCCTTTCAAGTCATTCGTGGCCACTAAATTGCCACCAACCACTACTGAAAGGCTATATCCACACATCAAAGATAACTTTAAAGTTGAGCATCTACACATACCCTACTTCGAAGTTAAACTTCGGAGTAGGCCATTACTCCATTCACGGAATGGAGCAAGGACTTCGAAGTTGGGCTCCTCAACTTTGAAGTTAGTTCCCAGTGTAGGCGCACTGGACGAGATGTTATCCAGGCAGACTGCATAGAGTTTAGCTTTCTTTCTTTATAAGAAAAGGAAAAATTCCTCCATCAACTTTGGCCCACACTTCTCATTCTACATCCGAAGAGTTCAGTTAAGTACATATCTAATCAAAATATTAATGGTCAGTGTATGCTTAATTGAGGTCTTCAGACAGTTCAATCAGTACATTTGCTATATGTAGACCTAAGGTTTGTTTTTTAAAACATCTGGTTTAACTACTGGGGGCTCTTAAATCAGCACAGAAGGGGCCAAACTAGTATCACCAAGTTTAGCTCAATTTATATTAACCATTCCTACATGGATTTTTAACTAAATGAACTGAAACACCAATTTGTTAATCACTGATTTAATCCTATTGGTCAGTGCAACGTGCAAGAGCAGAAAAGCCCCATAAATCCTGTCAACATGAACAGTGTTCCAATCAAGCCAAAGGAGCTCATACAATATATAAAACACAGTTGTCTATGGGTGTTTGGAAGGGTTTTCAAGTTGCTTGAATCTACTAGAGGGAAAAAAAAATTTTTGGTTATGACGACAAGACCTTAGATACCTTCCAAAAGAAGCTTATCCTTTGGTCAGGTCTATACAACCCCAGGGTAGGCTACAGGAGAGAGAGCTGCAGCATCACTGCCAAGAGCATATTAACTTACTGTCTGTGGGTCTTATGCTTGTGCCAGCAGGGTCTATACAGGGCACTTACAGCACAACGGTTCTGTACATATTGAAAATCTCACCCCCCAGACAAGCCCTAAGTGAGCTTTGTGGGTATAGCTACGGTGGCATTATTATAAAGCCAGGGAGCTCCTAAGAGTTCAGCTTGTATCTTCAGAATGCTTTTGCTGACATCTCTTATTCCAAAGACCAAAAGAAGTACACTATATTTTAAATAAGCACAACTTTGCCAGTCACCTGCATCCCGCAGTAAGGATTTTTACCCACACAGCTATGTTGTAAGGGATTCTCCCCTCCGCTTTTCAGCCAATACAGTCATATTAGGAAGAACATATAGTGCAGACACGGTCTTTGTTGCAGTACGCAATTATGCACACAAAAATACTGTCTGCATGGAAAGGTGCATGTACAGAAATAGGTGGTATCTGAACGTTTAACAAACGCCCACCCCTTTTTTAACCATTTATAACGCACAAGCCTGTTAGCAAAGCGACCTTTCACACAGTAAGTAATTTATGGGCAAATGTCTTATGCCATCTTTGAGGTTCAAACCTTGCTGAGGTGGTAAGATGAAGGAAGGGCAATTTCATATCTTAACTTCCCAGCCAAAATAGCAGTGTTCTACAGGCTATGAAAAATTATACTAAATATCACCATGTTATCTTATACAGAACTCTGATATATCAAGTTGGGCATAACCTTGAGAATTCTCTAGTCTTTCTTGATCAAAAGGTCAGTGAACAATCTATCCTCTTACTCCTACCCCCCCCGCCCCCCCCAAGAAAAGTCATTGCTCTCCCTAAGAATTCCAGAGCAATGGAAGACTGTACAATTATGTATAATCACAAGGAAAGTGCTCTTACTTCCTCCGTTCCACGCTTATGTTGGTTATATCTGGGACCAATGCCTAACCTCAGTTTCACTTCTAGAACTGTTACTATCTCATCATTCTATGTTCTATACAGTTTAGATTTGCTAGCTAGAGAACAAAAGTTGCATTTTAAAGGTCTGCAAATATTACTTACCACCACCAAAATTTCCTCCTTCATTGTAACCATCATATCCCCCACCGCCTCCTCCACCACCTCCGCCACCGCCACCACCATATCCACCACCTGGATTTCCATATCCTGGTCCTCCTCCACCACCACCACCATAACCCCCTCTACTACTGTAGCCAGGGCCACCTCCATAGTTCCCACCTGGAGAGGGGGAAAAAAAAGTTCAGTCAGTGTACCAAAATAGTTTAGGTAAAGGCTAAGGCAGAAAGACAGTAAATATGGGACAGCTGAAATGCTATGTTTGCTTCAGCTACAAAAATACTCTTTTGATCAATGAGCAGCTAAGTTAGTCATACCCTGTAGACATATGTCTGTACCGAAAGCAATTATGTATCTTCAATTATATTTGCATCATCACTGGCAAGTGTTCTTGCTTTATATATAACAAGGAAGCATGCTGAAAAATATTTAGTACTGTGTAACACACCAATGCAGTAACATTTCTTTGGAGAGTATCTTTACACAGATGGATAGACCCAATAAAGTCAGTGTCACTACTTAACATGCCTGGAAGACAAAGCCTCAAATAGAACTGTAGACTACCTCTGTATTGTTTACAGAATCCAGAAGTTCTGTCCAGACATGAATGTGGATAAGCATCCCAACCCAAATCTGCAAAGATTAAAAGCTTACGAAGTCTTTAACATATGGACCTTCGATATTAGGATAACCTCCGTAGCAAACTTGGCACAATTAACTACTGAGGTTTCAGATAATACCAGACATAAGGATAGGAAAGATTAGCTTTCATTTAACTGATTTCACTCAATGTATATTTGACTATCACTTAATTAAGTGTTAGGGCTCAGTTTACACTGGTATCAGTTTCATTTTAACCACCTTGTTCATTTCTAGGTACAATTTAATTGTGTTGGAAAAAATACAGTTAAAGAAAAGTAATTCAAATCACACCACACAAGGCCCAGCTAAATCATCATTGCCAAAATAACCTCACTTTCTAAGTCCAAATCCGTTTCTGATCAAGTGGTATGCTTACCATCGCCAAATCCATTATATCCATCACCACCTCCAAAGGTTCCTCTGCTTCCGCCACCACCACTGCCATAACCTCCTGAGCAAAAGGAAAGAAGTTTTCATGAACATTTACAAGTCTGTTCTGAGCCAACATATTCAGTAACTTAGACATCTCATTTTGAGGCTATACAAAAAGAGAACTCAATCACCTACCTCTGCCACCAAAGTTTCCTCCTCGGCTGAAGTTTCCACCACCACCGCCACCTCCTCCTCCTCCAAAACCTCCACGGCTCATGAAGTTGCCTGAGCCACCTCCACGACCTACAAGACATTTTGCATACATTAAATTAAATGAAAACAAATGGAAAAATATCCCATTACCCATCACCTTCCACACTCACCTCTCTGTGAACTAGCAGTCTGCATCTCTTGCTTGGAAAGTGCTTTTTTCACTTCACAATTATGTCCATTTATAGTATGATATTTCTGAACTAGAAAAACAATTTTGAAATAGTTTCTTACTTTCACTGTCCACTAGAACATGAACTATATAAAGCTTTATTGAAAACCGAATAGATTAAAACCAAACACTATACTACATGCAACATATTTCTTGACATGTGCTTTTAGTCTAGTGCTTGCTTGCTTACTAACAACACATTCAATGCATTGTTCAGGTACGTGTAAAATACTAGAAACAATAGAATACTGAACTTCACACAGTAAGTTACATACCAACAATTTTATCAACTGTATCATGATCATCAAAAGTTACAAAAGCAAATCCTCTTTTCTTTCCACTCTGCCTGTCTTCCATGACTTCTATGGTTTCAATCTTGCCATATTTTTCAAAGTAATCTCTTAAATTATACTCTTCTGTATCTTCTTTAATTCCACCAACAAATATTTTCTTTACTGTTAAGTGTGCTCCAGGCTTTACTGAATCCTAGGAGGCCAGAAATCATGTTTAGTATGTTATATTTCTCATTAATTCTAAACCCACTTAGTACAGACTAAGATAATTTACCTCTCTAGAAACTGCTCTCTTGGGTTCAACCACACGCCCATCAACCTTATGTGGTCGAGCACTCATTGCAGCATCTACCTCTTCCACACAAGAGTATGTCACAAAGCCAAAGCCTCTGGAACGTTTTGTTTGTGGGTCTCTCATCACCTAGAAAATCAGAGACACCACCTTACTACATTTAGGCATTTACACGGTATTTAACATTTTTTTTTACATTATTACAGCTTACCACACAATCTGTGAGTGTGCCCCATTTTTCAAAATGTTCTCTTAAGCTATCATCAGTTGTTTCAAAGCTCAGGCCTCCAATGAATAGTTTTCTCAACTGTTCTGGCTCCTTTGGGTCATGGCCCTGCAAAAAATCAAGGTATTTTCTCAGCAAGCTACATGAAATTAACTTCACAGAACACATATTAAAAGGTCTGGTAGATTTACTCACAATTCTTCTGTATTCTACCAAGTTCCTTTCCCATAATACAGAGCTGTGTGCTCACACTAGTTTGATACTCTAGTATCTAGTTATAGGTAGGACCAAAGACTGTATTCTCAGTATCTTTTGCATGTTAAAGACACTTCATTTGCCAAGTCTCAGGAATATATCCTATGGATTTCATTATAAATACCACTACAGCACTGAGAAATAATTTTCTGCATGTTTAAAATAAAGCAAGACGCCCTAAGCCAACAGGATCCGACTACCAGTTTCATTACTCTGAGGATAACATCCTGTTTCGCCAAATGAAAGTAACACTAACACACACACACAATTTGAAAATCTGGGCCCTTTGCAGAAACAATGTTGTATACACTTTAAATAGCTCCACTATCAAAACTTATAACTGAAAAACAAAAATTCCATTCAAGAACAGTCACTAGCTTAGGCTTAAAATACATTAAAAAGACCCACCAGCAACACCAAAGAAAACCCACACCACAACTCCGTAACCCACGTCTGGTTCAAGAGTGAAGCAAAATCATGTCTATATGACAGAATTGCACTGACTTACCTGAAAGCGTTCTTAAAAACAAGTTTAGTTAAACTGCACAAAAAGGCTGCATATTTTCATAAGAAGACAACACAAGCAGGAATGGCATACAACCCCAAAATGCTGCTGAATATTAGTGAAGCAATTACAATTTTTAAAAGAACATTTTGATTACCTTAAAATATGTTCTATGACTTACTGTGTAAATCAAATTTAAGATTTTTTTAAAATTTAAATCAACTGTAAACTTACTTTGCATCTCTAAACATTCTTCTAAAAAGTCACATTGTAAACTACCTTGCAACATAAAGTCTCAGCAGAGTTGTGAAAAACTGGCCCCCCAATGCTTTAGGCTGGCCGTATGAAACAAGGTTAAAGCAGGAGAAAACAGGAAAGCAAAAGGAAAAAGCTTATTTCCAGTTTAGCCAAGCTAATTTTTTGAGCCCTATGCACATTAAATACACACTGGTCAATTCAGGATTCCAGAATGCAGCTTTTCAGGGGATCTTTTAAATTGAAAAATGAAATTCAAAATATATTGTTGAACAGGTAAGGATCTCTCTTTTTCCTATTCAAGACTTCAGCAATGGAGGAAATATCTGACCACTTCTGGTAACTATTTAATTAAGTGGGTTCCAGACTCATGGCAAAGACCAGTTGCCAATGGTTGAGAAAGAGCCGGCTCTCATTTTTAGTTGAGAAACTGTAGACATATCAGGGATGTTTTTGCCCATCAGTTATGCACAGAAACAGACAGTTACCATATGAATACAGGATGGTAAGGGGATGGGGTTGTTCAAGGTCCTATGTTTCCCAGTGGGAAACATGATTCACAGAATACTTCAAAACAGGCGTGTCCAACCTGCAGCCCGTAGGCCGCACGTGGCCCTGGACAGCTAGTAATGCGGCCCCACAAGATCGTAAACTTTTACCATTATTATGTGATTTATATACATTAACTATATCATATATTTTGGACGTGGCCCAAGACTATCTTCACTCAATGCGGCCCAGGCAAGGCAAAAGGTTGAACACCCATGCTTTAAAAGGTTCGCAGTCAAAGTATTTGCATATCTTTATTCCAAATACTTTCAATTACATTTGACATTAAAAATGTTAATGATTCAAGTTTAGCCCTGGTGTAATTGCTCTCAACGTGAACAGTGTAATTAGCAGCATTTTAATTTTACATGCTAAAATTTAGCTTGTATGCTAACTAGTATTTAATATACGTTTTTATATACAGTAGCCAGCTTTGTTTGATAATTTACGTACACACTGCTTCCCCTGCTGTGTGTATGTGCTTTAGTTTTAGTAGATGTAGAATGTATAGGAATAATAAGTAAATGATTTAATATTTCAAACCTGCCCGGTCACATTAATGGAGCAAAAGAAAGTGCAAAGAAAAGCTCTCTCAATCTGAATTTTATCAAACATGCTGAACAGCCAGAAAAACTGAGCTGGGTTCCATTGTTGAAAGGGATCTGCAAACACAAAAACTGGACCCAGGCCCTTCTGTTCAGACATGTAGCAAGCCTGAATTTCAAAAAAATTGATGTCTTGCCTAAGCTCCAGGAATGACTAGAAAACAGCTGATGGGAGCCATTCCTAATAAAAGGGGGGAAACTTTACTGTATTGCATTCTGCCCTGGATTGATACACAAACATACTGGAAATCTTTCTGCCAGACTTGTGTCATCATTGGACAAAAGGGAATAATTACTCTGTTAGTTTCTCTCTCAGAGGGCACTTTGCTGAGTACTGCATTTTCTCCACAGTGATTTTTACATGAGAGTTTTGAAAGAGCTTTATTTTGGAAAAGTTCTTCAGAAAGCTGGATTCTTTTCCCCCTAGGAGTTTGTCCCTCACCAGGGATAGCATAAGGAATTTTTTTCTGGGGATGACTGGCTGGGATTTTCTGGGTGTCAGTTTCAAAGGGACGGGAGCAGCACTGTCTCTCATACATATGCGGTGTAGGCTGTGGTGTAAAGTCTCCACGATTGAGGATTATAGTGATTACTACACTACTGTCAGCTACATTTCAACCTATCCCCTTCCCTTGCCGAGCCAAAGCGTGCAGTGGAAAGAAATAAGAACCACCACCTGCTCCGAGCCCGCAACGCGGACTAGGACGCCATTTCGCGGCACCGAGAACCTACGGAGGAGGCACATTCCACTTCCACAAGGGGGGGGCCAGTCTCGCAATGACTCGGCACAGGCAGTGCGCCCCACCGCCCGGAATTTCAATAAAGCCCCCTCCAGCCACTTACTCTAGACCAGCAGCCACTCTCTCAAGGTGGAAACGCGGCAGCTACCTCCATTTTGTGACCGGACACCACGCACCGCGCTCACTCTCGCCGCAACATGGAGCCGGGGGAGGGGGTGTCACGTGATCGGAAAGCGGACACGAGAGCCGAGCACGCTCCCAAGCCTCGCTTACAAAATGAGGGGAGGGGTCAGTCTCCCCCCCCTCCCCCTCCCCCGCGACAGCCTCCAGCGACTTCATGGCGTCTCCTATGAGATCCGCGTCTCTCGTCCCGCACGCAAGACCTCTATTTTCCCAGGCTCGCTACACGCAGCAGCCACAACAGAGGTGCACGAGGGAGGGCCGAAATACAAGACAGAACCCGGTTACGTCCTCCTCTGGCAGCGGCATCTCCAGACCACCGGCATTTCCATACGTAGGTGGCAACCACCACCAAAGCGCGGCTACAAGCCCGCACAGCACTCCATGGGAGTCCTGTGCTGTCTCTGGAGCCACCGCAAGCTAACCCCTTAAGACCCTTTCAAAAAACACTTCGGTGGAACAAACATCCGTTCACTTTTGGATTACAGCGTTTCCCCACAGTAGTTACAGGTGCTGTTTTGACAGCTCAAGATATCAAGATCTTTCCTAAACGAGGGGGCGCCAAAAAAGGGGCACATGCAGATATGTACTGCCATCCCCGAGTCGTTTCAGAGACCAAAAATAAGACCAACAGTGACAGGGTTTGGTGGACACACTTGTCCGCTGGAAAACTGGCTCAACATTTGTCACTGTGTTTTTAAAAAAATCAAGTCATGGAAAATTTAACAAAAGCCATATGCTGTGTGGTGTGACTAAATCATAGACTAGAGTCTATGTTTTCCTTATGTTAGCCTTTCCTCTCTCATGATCTAACTCTGTTGGGGGGGGGGGGGGGGTGTCCACCAACACCAGCAACAGAATACTCTGCACTGCAATTCTAATCTTGCCCCAATGAGAAGGGCAGGGAAGCTGCTGAGCAAGCCTGCCCTACATTCATCCCAATGGCAGCTCCTACATCCTATAGGACTGGGCCAGCTCCCTGGAGTAACAGCAGCTCTTGGATTCTGCCTGGTCATTTCTCAGCCATGTTGGCACTACAAACCTGTGCCCATGCTGCAAAGCCCTGATTGCGGATCCAGGTCCATTCCCAAAGGAGCCACCACTGAGAAGTGAATGTGGGGCAAGATTGCTCTGACATCCGCAGCTCTCAAGGCCTGCCCTCTTCATCAGTCTGACAGGGCAACTCACCTAGGCTCTTCGCGGGTGGAAGTTGAGATTTACAATACCCCTAACATTTTTCGCCACTATGAAACATGCAGTCCTAAAGTAACCATGAAATTAATTTCATGCTTGTGAGTTGAGACTTGAACAACGTATATTACTTTTTTGCATCTCCGGATAGAATACAATAGATTCTAGCACTGTTTTTAGAAAGTTTAGTGACCACTGCTCTATAAAATATCCTTGTTACCTATTTTGTAATTGTGCAAAACTGGCAAGATGGTGACAGTACTGTTGAGGAGGATCTGGAGGTTGTAACAGATTACTAATTGAATGAGCAAATATGATAAAGGCCAATATTCTTGGTTTAGAAGTTGTATATAAGACACTGCCCTTCCACAACCGCTGCCCATTCCTACTACACCCCAACAGTGCTGTAATTCATACCAAATGGAGCTCCTAAATATGGATGTTTATAGTTAACCAGTAAACCTCATCCTAAATGGCCAACCAGTAGTGGCTCAAGCAGCCCCCCACTCACTGCAGGTAGGAGGTTGCTCCACTCCTGTGGGGCCAGCATGGACAAGGGTGCTCTAGCCTCACCAAAGCAGTACCCAGCAGCAGTGTATGCATGTGTATTGGGGGAAGAGAGGGACACACCAGTGACCACTCCCCTTTGACTAGTTAACCAGTTAAATCTACCATTTAACTCAGATAACAAATTAAGCAGGATTTTACACCCCTACTCCCAAAGTACACCTAACCTACCTTCAAAAAATCGTGTTTCTTTCCTCACTGCAGCACCACTATTACTGGTTCAATCTTAGTCTTAGATTACATTAAAGTTAGGGTAAGATAAAGATGCTTATATCGACCTAACCATGTCAGTGTCTACACTACAGCCTTGTTCCCTCTCATGTAGGTATGTCTGCATTATGAAATTGGATTGAATTTATTGAGGTCAACTTTAGAAGACACAGGAAATAACTGCCCAACTCTATGTAGCATTTTTGAGGTGTCAGCTTGAGTATTGGGTGCCGTGCTTTAAGACAGATGTAGATAAACTGGAGTCCAAAGGAAGGAGAATAAAAGGTTTCAAAAACCTGACCTATAAGGAAAGGTTATAAAAACTGACCATGTAAAGGCTGACAGATCTGACAGGAAAGTTGTCACTTCTACAGGCATAGTCTCACTTCCATCCAGAGGTAAGGAATTGTTCATCTTAGTTAGCCCGCTTTCTTCTCATTAAGGGGAAGGAATTTGGAATATGATCAAGAATTCATTAGTTGACTGCTGATGCTCTTGAGATCATAAGCAGAAAACTCAGTCATGAAAGTTATCAACTTTGAGGACATTTGTAAGAATTCTTTTACAGTAACAATAGAGGTGAAGATTTTACTTCATGTTCTCAAAGTGTATCCTGTAGAAGTAAAACTACACATTTCTGCCAAGCAAATCTGTTGCTGAAACTGTTTTTGTAGTGCAAGGGATTGGCATGTCTGCACACGCTGTTAACAGAACCCAGCAGGCATGAATGGTACTGTGTGAACTATTCTATACCTGTCTGTATAAAAGGTTCTATGCCAATACTTCATCCACCCACATCAAGAGAACAGAATGAACTTAAAATGAAACACTACCTGTGAAGATCTCCTGCCTTTCCTCTTGTAGTCTTCAATATCTCTCTCCTCTTTGATCGCAGACATTTTAGAAGGATGCACAAACTCAGTTCTTCCTTTTACCCTAGATGATAAGCAGTATAAGAGTATTTCTCTCTGTTGCTCTTCACCATATGTAAAGTAGCATAGGCTGGAACAAACAAGAGGCTTTACTAAGTGGAATGGAGAGGAAGAGGAGGTCAGTAAGGCAAAGCGGTATATATACATATGTGTGTAGATAATATGAAAACAAAAACAGTAGGTCAGGTTACAAGCAAGTAGATGAAAGTTTAGAGGAAGAGTGTTGCAACAGGATTTGTTTTCTGTGTAACCTTAATCTAAAATGATCCCATAAAACAAAGTATGTAAAATACTTTACCAATGTAGGAACCATCAATTATGGAAAAGAGTTTTAACATTCAATGCTTGGTTTTAGGTTTAATTCTAACAATATAATTATGTTAGTCAGAGATCTATAGCAATGGAGTCTAGTAAATCAAGAACAATTCTATGTTTATTCCAATAACAGTATCTGAAAAAATGTAATTAGTAAGCCAAGTAGCTGGAGGTGGATGGTGAGATCAGGATTTAGAGGCAGTCTAGGGCTGCCAAAAGGGATCCTGGGTGGGTTCTGATGCATGCTAGCATAGGCCTGCACATGATCATGCAATCTATCCCTCTTTTTAGGCCTCTAATGTACTTTAAGGTTCTAATTCCCTTCACTTTCTAATCACCTACTATTGCTACCACCAGCTAGGCTCTAGACTGGCCAGTGCTAGCAAAAAAGGTAAACAGGTTACTCAAATTTAACACCGCAAGGACCAGTAAGATAAACTACTGTCTGTTTAGAGGCCACGTGAATGGATGAGATATCAACTGGGATGCAGGCAGGCCTGATGGGCTTGCAATACGCACAAGTGTACATGAATGAAATTTGGCAGGGCTATGCCTATAATGTGTTTCACAGACAGCTAAGACATTTCATTTGAACAGAAATGTAGTTAAGCCAATCCTGACAATGCTAATATATTGCAATTATATCTGAGGATTGCTTTAAAAATAATTCAGTTCTCATTATGAAAGAATATAAATGGTTTGCATTGTTACAGACAACCCATTCCCAATGTAAGCATCATTCTCTTGTAAAGAGCAGGAAAGTATTATTTTGATGGATTTGCATATTACATTAATCATTGTTTTATGTCAACAGGCCAACTCCTCTACCATTTGTAACAATCCTGAAGCGCTTGCAACTGCTTACATGGAAAGTTATTCTGACCTGTTTGCGATGGTTGAGTTTCCTCTCTGCCTCTAACGCAGTAGCAAATGCTAATGCAGGCAGCCAGGTTCTCCCTTTCTTCTAGATGCTTTTACAAGCTTCCAGTCTGGATACCTGAGAAAAGGAGTCGTGGAATCTTGTGAGTTTTTACTGGCAGTGATGCATGACCATATCCCTGCCCAATGGACTGCAGAGAAGACAGCAGTTATATAACAGTAGGAACATTAACAAGATGGGTAGCGGTAGGACTTACTTTGTGTCTTATTCTCACTATAAACCAAGTTCTAAAGCCCAGTGAAGTCAGAGACAACTCCATGGACTTCAGTGGGTCTTGGATCTGGCCCAATGAGAGTCGGATCCCACCCAGGCGAGACTCTGGGGACAGTGGGGATTTTGCTGGCGTGGGAAGGTGTTGCGTACGCCAGCCTCTTTCCAAGCAGGCATTCTGCGGCTGTCTGGGGGCGGAGGGAGACTGCGGAACGGCCTTTTGCCGCTGTATCCCCTAGCGGCGGGGGGATGTATTACACTCATTATACTCCCCCAGGCTGAGCGGCTGCTGCAGCCTCTGTGGGCGCCGACTGGAAGGCGTGTGCGGATGGCCGGAGAGGAGGTAGTGCGGATGGTTAAGCCCTTCCCGAGGGCGCGTACGCTGGGGATTTGGCCGGCCGTGCACTCTCCCCGGCCAGCGGTGAGACCATTACGAAAATGGCTGTTCCAGGCCGGGCCCACAGTGCCAGTCCCCCTCCCTCCAGACCAGAAGACGCAGAGGGCGGTAAAATGGCGGTCGCAGCCGCGTTGTTGAGGATCTGGAACACGAAGTCCCCCCCCCCGTAGTGCGCCATTTCGCAGCACTGAAGTGGGTGCGCTGGGGTGGGGGGAAGTGAACCCGGAGGACGAAAGCCCTACGGGAGACCCGGGGGAGGGCGGCAGGGGAACCGTTTTACCGCCCCAGCCCCGCGCCCCTCCGGCACACCCAGCTGCCAGCTCTCCCGTCCCGCCGCCCGCCGCGGAGAGCCGAGCAGGAAGGCAGCGCGGGGACAAGCAGCTTCGCTCCTCCTCCCTCACCCCCAGCCGGCTGGCGGCCCCGCTCCCTCCCCGCGGCGCGAACGCGGCGATTACCTCCATTTTGTGACCGGACTCCTTTCCCTCGGTTTCAAATTCAATATGGAGCCGAGAGGAAGAGGGGGGGAGGGGAATGAGAAGGACAGGTCACGTGAGACGCAGGGAGGCGGGCTCGAGGCGGCGCGTGCGCGCGCTCATTAACAGCGAGGTTGGCAGCGGTTTCGCGCGCAGAGAGGGGCTGCTACTTTTCCCTTCCCCCAGGCTGGGGGTGGGACCCGCCAGATGTCGGAGATGGGGGTGGGGGAGAAAACAGCCGCAGCTGGGGGATGGGGAGACGACGGTTCCCTGTTTCAGTGGCGTGTGATTCCGCCGCTTACGTAGCAATCGCCGCGCTGACATCCGAGCCGCCGATCATGGAGAGGCGCCTGTGGCGCTGGAGTTGCGCGGCAATGCGCTCTCCGTAGTCCCCCTTGGAGTTAGGGGGCGGCAGAAGCGAGGCCTTTCCCGACCTCCTAGGGGCAGGGCAGGCTGCTGGCCTAGACTCGCCTCTGTCTAGGCTCCAGGCGCCCTGTCCCACTTCCGTGCTGCGTCCCGCGCGTCTTCCCCCGCCAGGTTCCCAGGGGTCTCCCGTCTCATCCCTGCCAATAGTCACTGGCTCGCGGCAGGGCTTTCTTCCTGCCATCTGTGGCAGCTCACAGCAGCAGCCATTTTCCTGCATAGTAAGCTGCCTTCATTCCCCCTTGGAACGAATGGAGGGCCAGCCCCAAGGTAGCAGCCATACGTTCGCCCGCCCCCGTCACTCAAACCAGAGCTGGAGCTACCCATCCAGGCCTGCCCAGCCCAACCGGGGCTGGAGCTCCCCTCCCTCCCCCCCACCAAATCCACAGGCTGGGAATCCTGGCCCCAGCTGAGTGTGTTTCAGGCTGACCCCATGGCTCTCTTGCTTGAGCTGTGTGTGGCTGCCTGGGTCTCTGGCCCCACCACTAGCCCCACGGGAAGGGGTGGGGTCCCACAGGGCAGCTCTGGGGTACTAGCAGGGGTGGCAGATGCTGAGCTGGGGTTGGGACGGGTGGATGGAGCTCAAACCTGTCGTCTCCCCTTCTCCCTCGTGGGTGCAGCCTGTGTGTTCTGGATGCCTGGTGAGCAATAAGGGAGAGTTGGGGGGTAACATGTGTCCCCTGCCTCTTACAAGGGCAGCAGATTCCTCCTATACCCACCCCTCTTTCTGTCTCTCTGCCCAGGGCCCCAGATCTGTCCTGCCTCCTCCCATCTCCACAAGGTACAGGATCCCTCCTGCACATCTGATCCTTCCTGCCCATGATCATTCTTGCCCCCACCCAGGCCCTCCATCTCTTCCATTCGGCCTCCGTCATTGCCCACCTACCTGAGGCCCCAACTGCTTTTCCTGTCATAGCTATGCCACTGAATATTATGAAAGGTAGTAACTCAGGGTGGTAAAGTAGCATTTTAAAGTCTAGACAGAAAATAAAATAAAAACCTCAGTATTGTCATCATCCATAGATAGAAGTCATGAGACAAATTCCTAAAGAGGTGAAAGGTTGATCTAAAAACTCCATTTTGGGGGCTAATTTCTTAACTCCTTTATTTCTCTGCCAGTGTGTGACAGTATATGGTTAAAAGGTAATGAATGCAGTTCTCTCCCTGGATGCTCAGATGGGAACTCCATTACTTTTTCCTAACTCCTGAGATAAGGGAGCTGCAGTCCATTACCATCTTCACCCAACAGCATTACCAGTGTTTTCCACCTGTGACACAACAGCAACAAAAAGTCTCTGAATTCACATTCTTGTCTTCTCTCCCTATGTGTGGGCAGGGCAAGTCTGTGGTATCTTCAGTCCTAAGCCACTCATAAGCTAGGTCTACACTAGAGCGACCTGTCAACAGAAGTTACTTTCAGAAGATACATGCTGACAAAACTTCTGTTGACTGCTTGTGGCCACTCACAAAAGCGGATCGCTCTGTCGATCTGCTCTGTTGGCAGAGAGCGGCCAAAGTGCCCAGCCGCTCTCAACAGAATGGCCAAACAAGCACAACAGACAGGGCTGTTGACAGAGCGCCCCCTGGAGCATCCACATGGCTCATTTTATTGACAGATTCTGTGGAGAAGAGCACTCTGCCACATTTTTAGTGTGGATGCTTTACAGATTTTGCCAACAAAGCCCTCTAGCGTAGACATACCTATAGAGAACTTCGCCGGGATGCTGCTGCCCAGCCCTGAGACAAGTCACAAGTGCAGAGGAGTTTCTCACATCACGGAGAGCTGTTCCTACAGGTGCCAAAATATCATAACTGATGATTGGTTTCCAAGGGCTGGCAGACTATTTTCCAGGTTATTTAGAGAGGCCTCCCTTTTCTCAACCATCACTGCAGGTTAAGGTTGGTATCATTCTTTTCTCAATCACTTTTGGCCCCATACACCCCGCAGTCCTACCTCCCTATGTAACCTGTAGAACCAACTTTTTTCTCTACTTTATTATCCCTATTCACTGCTTAGTGTGTTTCTGCTGCTCCTCCAGGTCCCGATGGCCTGCCTAACCCCTAAAACGTAAAATAGTGGCCATTTTGCCTCTGGGGATGGCTTCAGTCTCACTGAAAACAGTGGGAGGTAGCAGCCAAATCTGCTGCTCCCTGCCTCATTTAGATGGACTGTGGAGAAACTGGCCATCCTAGTGGTTTCAGCCCCATTGATAGAAGTAGCAGTTGGTGGCCATTTTAGATAAGAAACTGGATGTATTGGCACTGATCAACATGTTTTCATAAGACACATTAACAATATCACAAAATCACTGCAGTCCTGATAAAGTCAGGACGCAGTATTAATGGGAAAGTCTTGCTTCTTGTCTCAAAGTTTTCAGGAATCTGTACTGCAAAATGAATCTTAGAGTAGCAGGTAAATTATTCACAAACATCAAGATTTTTCAGGTGTGATTTTGCATGCCTTCATTTTTGTATATTCAGCTGGTTATATTGTAAAGGGGTTTCAGTTGCCAGAATTATTGAGCACCTATGCTTTGAAAGTCAGGTCATATTAAGGGGTCTCAAATTAAGCACTAAAAACAAGGGCAATAGTCTTAATCTGCAGTCACTTCTGAAAATTTTTGCTACAGCACTGTAACAGGCAAGCTCATCACCGTTTAGAACCAATTTCCTCCAGATCTTGTCCTCACACACTTTTGTAGGGGACTAACACATTTTCAAGTTACCTAGTAAATGTGGCTGGGAAGTACTTACCTACTTGTTACATCTAGCATTAGAAAGATACAAATTAAATAATTATAAGTGGAGGTAGGCATTTCATTTCTCTGTAGAGAAAGAATTTCAGAATAGGCATGAAAACCCAAAATCATGCAACCTGTAGAAGTCTTCTTCCTCTCTTCTCACATAATCTTGAATATCTTTATCCTCTTTGATTGTAACAATAGCTATTTTAGGGGGATAGACTAACTCACAACCTGGAGCTCCTATGTATGCTAAATTAATCCTGGGTTTGGGGCTGTGAGAGGTTAAGCCTGGGGGCAGTTTGTGGCTGGAAGGGGTTTAAGCTTGGGGGGGTGGCAGTTGGGGTTGCAAGAGATTTAACCAAAATAATAGGCAGAATGAGCCAGTATGTATCTTGTTACAGACATTTCCCATTTCCTCCTACCTATGATTATAACATCTGTTTATTGTGGGGGAGGGTGCGGTTTACTGAAGAGGTGCTGGCAGCAGAGGGTTGTATAAAAACTTGAGCAGAAACAGTATAATGAAAATTACAAGTAAACAAAAGAGAGGAAAAGAGATACACGTGTTAGCTTCTATTATAGTAAGGCTTGTATTGTTTCATATTTAAACTTAAAACTCTAGTTGTGTTCAGCTGCTTTCTTCATTGGATCTGTCCTATAGTAGGTGACTTTTGGGTGCCCGCCTGGCTCTGTCACTCTGCTTCTTCATTTCCATGGGTGGGTATTGTAGTTTTAAGAATGCTGCAACTCACAGAAGCTTACGGCATACTAAAATTGTTAATCTTTAAGGTTGCACCAGATTTCCATGAAAGAGACTAACACAGCTCCCTCTGAAACTTATTTCTAAGAAAGTAGGTTCACTTTGTACATACAGATGCAGTCACCACAATTCTGTTAGAAATGTAAATAGTTTCAGTGATTTCAGTATTATTGCAACTGTTTTCCTCTCATTTGATCTTGTTGCTGCCAGTCCCCATGCAGATGAAGTTTGAGTTCAAAAGTCCTGACTCACAGTCACTCTACCCTTCATGCAGTCCTTTGCACAAATGTAAAGTGGGAGTAAAATGCTGCCAATTGAGAATGATAGCATTTTACATATATTTGACACTCACTTTGCATTGGTCAAGGACTATATAAAGTACAGGACAATGGTCTTTTGAAGCTGATGTTTTCACATTACACAAGACAAAAAAGCAGTCCTGTAACACTTCAAAGACTAACAAAATAATTTACCAGGTGATGAGCTATCATGGGACAGACCCACTTTTTCAGATCTAGAAATTATGATTTTCCAGAACTGAAGAAGTGGGTCTGTGCCATGAAAGTTCATCACCTAACAAATTATTTTGTTAATCTTTAAAGTGCTACAGGACTGCTTTTTTGTTCTGTGAAGATACAGACTAACATGGCTAACTCTCTCTGATGCTACCCAGGTTCGCAGAAGTTTACCAGAACTCAGTGTAGAACTAGGCATCAGCTCTAATGAAGTAACAGATTTAGTACACTGTTCCTCTTGTAAAATTGGGATATAATGGTGTCAATCAGGGGTGTCCAACACGTGGCCTGCAGACCAGAATCCGGCCCCTAGAGCTGGCAGTGGCACATTTTGAAAGCCATTTGGGTGGCTCCAAGCCACATGTGGCTCTTTAAGGAGCCATTTGTGGCTCCCACCACTGCTGCAGCTCACTCTTCCTCCAGCTTCCTGCCCTGCTATGCTGAAAGAGTAAAATTCAATTAAATTGGTTTAATAGCCAGTAGGAGGGATGTGGCCATTAAATCAATTAAATTTAGTCCCATTATTTCAGTGTGGCAGGGCAGGGAGCTGCACATGCTGCAGGTGGGGGAGGGCTGCACTGCCATGCTAAGGAGGAGATACCAGTGGCCTAGCTTAGGTGCAGTGTGGGGTGGGGTGGGAAGGGGCAGCTCCCAGAGCTCCTGTGTAAGGTAAATTAATCTTCGGGCTGTGAGGGGTTAAGCCTGGGGGTGGGGATGGCATTTAGGGGATGTGAGGGGTTTAAGCCTGGGAACAGGGTAGGGGTGGTGTGGGGCTGTGAGAGGTTAAACCTGGGGGTGGGGGCCGATTTGAGGCTGAGAAGGGTTTAGCCTGGGGGTGGGGGAGGGGAGGGTTTAGTGCTATTTTGTGTTCGGCTCCCGGAATATGTAAAAAATTGTCAGGTGGCCCCCCAGTGAAAAAAGGTTGAGCCTGACGTAACCAAATAACTATTCTGAATACATAACAGATTACAGAACATAATGCACCAATTTTGCTAGTCTGATATAGGAGTTTAGAGAAGTTTTGTTAGGTGGATTAGCACACCACAGGGATTCTCAGGATTAATCACATCTCATGGGCATGTCCCTTTCCATTTGTGATCACACAACATTTGCTTACGTGGAACTGTAATGTAGTTATTTTTATCTACTCTGCTGGTGACTCTAGTTTCCCCTTTCTTTATCATGTGACACATTGCATAGCAGCAGCTGCTACCAGGAGGCAGTTAAGTTGGCTCTTCCCTTTCTTTTCAGCTGCTTTTGCAAACATCCAGACTCCTCTTTACAGTGATGAATGGGAGTTTGTACTTTTTGAAAACACATGGTTCATAATTCTTTTTAGTTGGCCTGAGTCCTATGTGATTCAGGAGGGACCAAATGAGTTTGGAAGGCAGCAGGCTGCTCAGTATGCAGTACTTTTCCTGAATGTATAGGAATATAATATTGTATATTGAAATATGGATGCTACTGCAGAAGGTTGACCTATAACATACTCTGCAATTTCTTCTTGATTTAGGACCCATCATTTTGACTTTTATATTTGATCTTATTACATAACTTTTTCTGAGCAAACACAGGAACATACACATTATATAAATGTGTTTAAATGTTAGCAGTCATAAATGTATTCATTTTTATCCAATGTCCTCTGCAAACATGCAGTTCACTCAGTTGATGTTAAATGCCTGTAGTGAAAATGACTGTGTGTCAGGGTGAAAAACCTGAGCAAGCTATAAATGTATTGTGTTTTAAATACTGTGTGGTTTAAATAAATAGTTACCTATTCTATTGAAATGTCTCTCTTTCTCTGTATGTAATATACATATGTGCACACAATAACCAAAGGAACACAACAAATAACTCTCCAAATACTTCCTCCTGAAATTATAACTGCTCTGTTCTGCTTGCTGTCCTAGACTTACATTGCATGACTTCTGTCTCCACAAAAGGCACATCTGGTTACTGTGACTCCCATGGGGCTGTGACCGTGGAAAAAGTATTAAATAGCAGCTAGTTCAACTAAAAGCACTTTTAAATGGCTTTTTTCCCTTGGAGATGCTGTATGTGTTGTTTTCATTCATGGTTAGGAGAGAAACTTTCCAATGTGGCATACTGTACAAAAATGTTTATATTCTTTAAAGATTTTTGTACACATGGGCACACACTCTGTAATTAACCTTTACCTTATGAAAAATCTAATTTTTTGATCACTGTCAGGTAGGCAATTCACATCTCTAATATGCTGAACACTAATCCAATCTGGACATATTTATGGTTTAGATTTTGTTGGTTTAGTTCAATCGTATTCCCTTTTCCCCAGCTTCAGATTGTTTTGTTTACACTTCCCTCTTTTTAAGTTTTATTATTGAGCAGATATATTTTCTTGACTAAACTAGAGTCTCGCTGACCAAAAAAAAAAGAGGGGGGGCTGGAACTTGCTTACCAGGGTTGTTTTTCCAAGGCCTATTCAGACTTACCAAATAATAAATAAGATCTCTGAAAAATCAGGCAAAGGCAGCTTGCTGAGGTACCCGTGTAATGTGCAAATGTGAACTTGGGCCATTGTGTGTGAACAAAGTTGCATTTCACTGGCTGGATCTAGGCTGACTCGGATGACCTAAGATTATGAGTTTACCTCTTTAAATCCTAGCCTAGGAAATGGGTTGCCTTAGAAGGTATTAGCAAACACATTTGAAAAATATAATTGGACCAGGGCAGTGTGTGTGTTTAAAAATGCTAAATTGGTTGAGTTACCCAGGGTCTAACTTGACCCAGCTTAGTGAAGCAGCATGCTGTGTATATCATTTTCAAATGTGTTAATTTTAGCTAACACATCTTAGGGCAAATCTACACTACAAAATTAAATCAGCCTAAATTCTGTCAAAGAACAGACACCACAGCAATTTCATTGCTTTTGCATCTCCACATTATGTTCCTTGAGTTGCTGATATGTGTCCTTACCAGGGGTGCTTGAACTTTCAGCGTGTGATATCATGGAATGGCTGCTGGAATGCAGTGGATG
Organism: Carettochelys insculpta; assembly: GCF_033958435.1. Lineage (NCBI taxonomy): Eukaryota > Metazoa > Chordata > Testudines > Carettochelyidae > Carettochelys > Carettochelys insculpta. Next base: position 32,023,394 of record NC_134144.1, read on the forward strand.
CAAGTAATGTGGTCACTATGCTGACACTGTGCCAACCTAACTACATTGGCCTAAGCACTACACCTTTCACAGTGGGGAGTTAAATCAGTGTAGTGATCAGTTTATATTGGTGGGAGGGGAGCTACGTTTTCATGTAGACACTTACAGAGCTAGGTTGACACAAGCTGCCTTACTTCAACCTAACTCTGGCTATACCTAGATTATACGGTTTTGTCGACAAAACTGCCATTTTGTTGATAACCTGTGGAACTTCCAGACTGCGAAGCATGTATTGTTGACACAAAGTTAACAGAATGCTGAACTTTTGGCAACAGCCGTACCCCACTTGCCACAAGGAAGAACACTGTTGTCAACATAGATCTGCTGATAAAAGCTGGTCTGGAGGTTTTGGAGAGCCTTCTGTTGACAGAAAAGGTCTTGGGGGCACTGTGCAGGTGCCTCAGTGGACACCATGTCCACAGTAAGCAGTACTCCATAGTTCCTGCCTCTGGCCATTCTTAAAGCCGCAGGGGGCTCAGGCAACCCCCGTGGCAGGAAGCTGAGAGTGTGTGAGAAGCAGCATGCCAAGCGGCTCTCCAATGTGCCCTCAGAGTCACACGCCACCAGGGATGGCTGAACGCCAGGCACCCCAGAACACCCTGGGCCCTCAAGGGAGCAGACAGTGGGGTCCCAGGATCCACTCTGGGGCTCGAAGAAGTGGGCCCCCTCATGGAGCGGGGCCTCACAGGAAGCCAGACGAGCCCCAGGCTCCAGGGTGGGGTGTCCCCTTCCAGCACCTGCCACAGCTGAAAGCGGGCTAGACACAAGGGCACCAGCCTGACCCCAGGCGTACCAAGGGGTGCAGCATACAGGCATACCCGCAGCTGCCAGGCAGCACCTGCTCCCACAGGCAGTGCTGTGAGCCAAAGATGTTTGGCCAGAAACACCACTTGGCCACTAGCCTATTGCTGAGGGTGGGGTTGGAACTCAGTGGTCAGCATGCTCCTGGAGGCACCACAGAGGCCCTGTGCAGCAGGGCCCGCTGTGCAGCCCACAGATGGCTTTGCTCCCAGGACATCCCCGTTGGTCACTGCTCACAGTGTGGGGGAGGGACTAAGGGGCTGCAGTGCATGGATGACTCACTGTCTCTCCTCCTTGTCTTCGCTACAGCTGGACCCGCACGGTCCAAGGGCCGAGCCCCTCCCCCCTTTCAACACCAGGCTGAGCCTGTGGCCAGGAGGGCTGTTGGCAGATGTATGAGGAGCTGCAGCAGGACCACAATGCCGCCCTGTGGCCCATGCAGGGCACAATGGAGCGCCTGCTCAGGGCCAACATGAAGTGGCAGTTGCAGGCCTGTGTCCAGCTCCTGTCCTGCTTTGATGCTGTCACCTGTTGGCCTGCTCGCAGGGCATTCTGGACCCCCACCTGCTCCAAAGGGCAGTGGCCATGCCTGCTCCCAAAGGCCCCTCCTACCTCCCAGGTCCCCCTGCCCACACAGACCCTGCCACTGCCCCTCCCTGCCTGTATCTCCCCCAGTCCTGTCTCCAGCCCAGCCCTGATGGAGGCTCCAGACCCACAGTATGAGGGAATCCCGAGGCTGACACTACTTGAGGTCCTGCTCCCATTCAGGTTTGTGCTCCCCCTAGCCCTCCATGTTCTGAGGCCCCCTCTCCTCTGTCCCAAGTTTCCCCCATAAATGGTTATGCATGCCACGTGTGCAAATAGTTTAGAATAGCACTGTTTTTGTTTTGCACAAGGTTTTATGTTGTTGAGTAAAAGCCACTTAGTTTTTACCACACCCACGTTCGTGGTTATTGTGCAGGCTTTGGGGAACGGTGAAGGGAGGGGTCATGGTGGGTATGCAGTAGGGCTGTGGGCCCGAGGCCCCCACTGGGGGTACCCAGGGGAGGGTTACTGGGGGGCCATGGGAGAAGCTCTCCTTCAGGGCCTGGCAGAACTGTACCTTGTCCTGATGGGCCAGGCAGATGGCAGCTGTGTCTGGCTGCTCATAAGCATGCCCCTTGCAGCCAGCAGCTGCTTCCCACCCTAGGAGGAAGGCTTCCCTCTTCCCCTCCACCATGTTGTGCAAGGGCACACCACACTGACACAGTTTGGTGGATGTTGTGCTCCCCCACATCCAGATGGGTGAGCAGGCACGTAAACACGCCTTGAGGTGGCCAAAAGCACACTCGGCCTGCATCCTGGCCTGGTTGACGCAAGCATTGAATAGTTCCTGGGTGTGGTCTAGCTGGCTAGTGTAGGGTTTCATCAGTCACAGAATACGGGGGTAGGCCGTGTCCCCCATGATGCAGAGTGGCATCTGAACATCCCTGACTGTCAGGTCACAGTGGGGGATGAATGGGCCCACCTCCAGCCTCTGGCACAGGCCTGAGTTGGAGAACACATAGGTGTCATGTACGCAGCTTACTCACCCAATGTAAATGCCCAGGAACTGTCCATGGGTGTTGACCAGGGCCTGCAGCACCATGAAGAAATAGCTCCTTTGGTTTATGTTCTTGTCTGTGCTATACTCTGGGGCACGGATCAGGACGTGGGTCCTATTGATAGCCCTGGCACAGTTCAGACACCCCAGGGCAGCAAATCTGGCCACAACTTCATCAGCGTCTCCAAGACGGCTGACCCTCCACAGCGTGTGGCGCTGTTTTCTGGGGCCTGCATGGGGATGCGGGTCCTCTCCAGTTCCCTAAAACAACTGGGGTAGCCAAGGGCATTGAAGCCAGCCACAAGGAGCCTCTGCAGCAGGATCATGTTGATGGCCCACATCACCTGCAAATGGAGGAGACTGGACATGCTCATGAGAGGATGGGAGGGGATAGCACCCCTGGGTCCTGGTGAGCTCCACTGCCCCCACTCCCCTTGCCCATTCCCCCTCCCCTCCCCTCCCCTTCCCACTCCTGCTTGTCCCTCCCCCTTTCCCCTTCCCCTCCTCCCCTGGTGCAGGGCCTGCAGCCTGAGGGTGCCTTACCTGCATAAGTATAACCCCAAGGGTGGACCTCCCAATGCCAAATTGGTGGCCCCGTGGTGCGGTAGCTGTCAGGTTGGCCAGTTTCCATAGGGCGATTGCAACCTGCTTCTCGACGGGGAGGGTGGGCTTCATGTTGGTGTCCTGTCGTCAAAGGGCAGGGATGAGCCAGGTGCACAGCTCAAGCAAGGTGTCCTTGCACATCCTGAAGTTCTCCATCCACTGCCGGTCACCCCACTGCCCCATGACCACCAATTGGAGCTGCTGGGCTACCACCAGACCCTCCTGAGCACCCAAGGGGATGAGGGTGGATAGGGCACCGGGACACCATAGGTGTGCTCTGAGGGCTGCCTGTTGGACTTGTCTTGTCAGATGCATAGAAGACACTGATAAGGATGAGAAGCAGAGCCAGCAGCAGCTGATCTTCAGTCCAGGGTGAGCACAGGGGTTGCTCTGGCATGTTAGCAATCTGGCATGATGTGCTTGTCACTCAAACAGCTAGGGAGTCCTGCAACGGCTTTGCTGTCCCTCCAGGAATTATGGAAACCTCAGTATGGGCAAGGATCATGCGGGAGGGAGCCCTTCAAGGGCCCACAGGGCTAGTGGCTTGCTCTCCATGTGGGTCTCAGTTTCAGGGCCACCTTTGTCAACAGAGCAGCCTGCACATGTGGATGCTTTCTGTTGATAGACCAGATCGAAATATCAAACTGCATTTAAGTGTAGATGAGATGCAATCTGTCGAGAAGTTTTGCTGGGGAATCTCTTCCGACAGTGACTTCTGTTGACAGAGGCTTCTTGTGTTGACATAGCAATGTAGTTTTCCAGAGGTACACTGGTGACTTGTACTTAAATAAACTCCCCTGCACACAAGCAGCTGTACTTTTACTCAAGTAACTTTTGGGGTAATTTTTCCACCTTTATAAGTTATCCATGAAAGGGAAAAGAGAAATTCACAGAAGTAATGTTACCAAAGGAGAAAACAAACCCAGGACATGAACCTTATGTCAATTCTGGGAGATACTTTGTGCTCCTTAAATCAAAGCATTAAAAGTAATATTTTATGAGTAAGTCTCATTTAATATCTTAGGTCAGAAGTTTTGAAATTGTGGGTCAGGACCACAAAGTACGTCACAAATTTAAAGGGGTCTTCAGGGCCTGGCTTAAACTTTGGCTGAAGCCAACGTCTGAGTTCTACCATCCAAGGTCAGAGCTATTGCATGAGGGCTTCAGTGCCAGATGGCTGGGCTCAGTTTACATGCCCCTTGCCTATGGCTAAAGCCTGTGGGCTTTACCTCCCCTTCACCCCCATCCAAGGCAGTGGTGTTCAGACAGGTTCAGACTCTGGTCCCCACTTCCTGGGGTCATATAGTAATTTTTGTTGTCAGAAGAGGGTCGTAGTGCAATGAAGATTGAGAAACCCCTGTCTTAAGCAATTATTAATTCCCATGATTAACAGCTTGGAACACATTAGTAAGAAATAACCATATTATTAGGCAAATGCTAAACACATTACAGGCTAGAGTGTATTACTGGGGGTCGTCTGCAAGTGAATGGTTAACATATCCATGCATGTGAAACAGGTAGACGAAATAAATCTTGTTCCTTCACTGACTGCAATGCAGATCTGGCTTGGGCATGGTTTTCAGATCAGTACAGCTTAAATACATGATCAGCATTCAACCGATAGTTACCTTTCTGTCTGAGACTGGATTAAAATGTGTGGGATTGATTCAAGATATTTTCTTTCCCTCTTCTTGGTAAACAAGGAAAATTCTCACTTTTATTTTTTAACCTGAATTTGCACTTTCCTGTGGCTAGGATCCTCCTTTCAGATTGTAACGTGCCTTCTCTTTTTGTTTTCTTCGTTCTATTCTATTCAAAATTGTGCTTTTTTTTTTTCTTAATGATACCCATTTTATTAATCTAAGATTTTTGAAATTTTAAGAGGTCTTCTCAGACTGAATTTTGTATGCAATATTTCCTCACCTATTCTTGCTGACGGAAACTTCTTGTCTTTTGAGACTTTCAGAGTACTTATCTGAGGAATCTGGCTACAGTTTATATTTATATATAGCGCAAAACAGACACTGTATATCACAAGATGCCAAAATGAATTTGTTGATTCCTCTAGGGGAGTGTCTCCCATCCACATTACATAGTAATGTTTGAAGTGAAACTTTCCTCTTATGACATATCTGTAGAAAAATACATATATCCGGACATCTTTCTAGTGATCTCATTTAAACAGTTGTAGATCAGTCATTTCTCCCTATAAGCAGGAAGTACATTTTTATATAGGAATAAGTAGTCCTAAACACAAACATTTTCCCCTATTATATGAAATAGTCTTAATTTAAGATTGTGTCAGAATTGTAGGTGACGGCCAGGTGTTTTCTTCTAAGTACCCCACTCCAAGCCTTAATTATTTTCTGGACTGCATGCACCTCTCCAAAGTGAAAGCTGTGTAACTAACATAAAAGCATAGAGAATGACAGGGCCTTATTAACACATAGCAGCTATTTTAATTGCTTTTTTCAAATGTAGGCATAAAATTGACTAGGAGGATTTAATCTAAAAACAAGATGTCTGTGTAGGTATTAGTAAGCAACAGCTAATTTCTAGAGCCAAATTTACTTCTAAATGCCTGAAATACATGGACATATTTTCTGAAATAGCAAATCATATTAAAAGATAAAGCCAGTTGTGTGGCACTAATATTTTCCAGTTTCACCACAACGACTGTATATACCTGCTTACCAAATACTGTAGGTCACATTGCAACAGGCACAGTTGGAAACTGCTGAATATACTAGCAATATTTATGGCAATATATAACCTGATGACATTTCCTGCCTTGAGGACACATGCGATTTGAGTTCTCCTGGTTTTGTTGACCATATAATTAATCATTTTCCACATATTAATATGAAAGCTAGTAGTATAAGCAGTTTACACAAACAGAAATCTAAGATAAGGTCAACTGTGTAATACATAAAAATGGAGACAATGATTCATTTTTAAACAAGTGATTTCACATAAACAACATTCACATGGGAAATGCCTTTTTTGTGATGAAAAAACTATTCATTTCTAGTAAACAGTATCTAGCAGTATTAGATGGAGGAAGCAGACAATTATGTTGTTATTTATTTATTTGTGAAATATCCAGTTAATCTCCTCTGGGTCCTGTTGAGAACTATCCAGAAATTTTCATAACATAAGGCTCTGCTCACACCAAAGCTTGTATTAATGTTTGCAAAACAAACAGTTAAAATGTAGTTTGCAGCCACATTCAACATGGTGTCCATCTAACGTACACTAATATGTCAAGGGCACTGGTTACAGTCAGAGGTGGAAGAAGTACCCAAAAAGTTACTTGACTAAAAGTGCAGCTGCTTTCACTTCTGGATACTTAAGAACAATCTATATGTGACATGGGCGTGTGTACTTTTTCTGAAGTAGTTTTCCAAAGGAACATTGGTGACGTACTTAAGTGCTTCCCCACACATCAGCTCTTCTTCTACTGAAGTGACTTTTTGGGTACTTTTCTCACCTCTGATTATAGTACTCTTATCTCTCACACCACTGTGACTGCAGCACTGATTTTGTACTGCTGGTACTATCTAACTCTTTTTTTAATAATATCAAAACATAGACAATTCTTTGATAAAAGCTTTAAAAGTTACAGGATCAGATCCTCAACTGATGGAAGCTGTGTCAATTTATACCAAGGCCTTGCCTACATGGGGGCTTTAGTTCACACTGAGTTTATGCATGCTAGTTGGCATGCAAAGCCCATCTGTCTTCCACTACGTCAGAGTCTGAGCTCCAGACCAAGCTGCAATATTTATACAATTGCTTCTAATTGTGCAAAGTGAGGCTCTGAAGCCTGAAATCTATAAACCAATTTTGGCATAGGGAAATTAACTGTTAGAGGCATTGTCATACAGGTGTCTGATGCTGTGCATGAAGGTATGTGCAGTAAGTTATAAAGCATATAATGCTTAGGGTATTATTGGTGGCTTTGAGTTTATAAATGGAAAGGGGTATCTCTTTCTAGTGCTCCAACACTTGGTTGAATACCATGGATGATGCATGAACATAAATGGCGCGTTAATACAAATGGAGGTCTGCAAAGGTCCATGATGCTAGGGTCTGTTTGCTTTTTATGAATAAAAGGAAGCTGCCCTTGCTGACTTTGGCCATTCTGGCTATGTCTGTACTAGAGGGCTTTGTTGACAAAACCCATGGAGTGTCCAGGCTCCCAAGGTGTTCTGTTGACAGTAAATGGACAGAATGCAGCACTTTTGTTGACGGTCTTATGCTATTCCGCATGAGGCATAATGTCTCTGTTGACAGAGATCTGTCAACAAAAAGCCAGTCTGAATGTTCCCAGGGGTGAGGGGCTCTGTTGGCACACAGGGCTTCTGGCACACTGGGCAGCACTGTCTGCTGTGCTTTTGATTGGCCGTATTGTCAAGAGAGCGGCTGGGCAGACCAACCACTCTCTGTCAACAGATCAGATCGCTGTTTGTGATCCACCTAGCATTTTGGCCATGATCTGTTCACAGAAATTTTGTCAGAAGGTATCTTCCAACAAAAACTTCCATCGACAAATTGCTGTAATCTAGGCATATCTTAATGGTATTGAGATTGTTCCAGTTAAAGTGGGAGGGTCTCCCTGTCTAAAGATTATCCTGTGTTTCCCTGGTGCATGAAGCCATTCTCAGGCCACATGGACAAAAGGAAGAAACTTTAATTATTGCCCTGATGCAGTATTTCAACTTGTCAGTGTGAAGCACAAGTTCAGCCAGTCTGGAACATACTGTAGTGTATGTAGTGGGTAATGTCAGGGAGAGAGAGGAGAGAGCTGTAACTGTTAGTTGTAGGACATTGTTGCACCTGGTTATATCAGTACCTTCTCACTTGCTGCAAGCTCTTTTTCCCCCCTTTTGCTTGGTTCAGTGACCGTTTGTCAACAATTTCTACTTTAACCTGTGGATTGCATCCTGGATGTAACAAATGTGTGTGTGTTTTAAAATTCTTGCATGAGGGCATTAAGTTGCTAGTTCAAACACTCAGGTATCAATAACTGAGAGAGTGCTTGATTTTAGTTTTCAAATACTGCAGTGGTAAGAGCTGGTAGAATTTTTTTTAATTTAAAAAGTGTGGTTAAAGTCCATTTTCACAACAAAAATTTATATGAAAATTTAATTTTGTACATTTTAATTTTTTTTTTTTTATGAACTCCAAAGCCAAAAGAAGTTGGTTTTCATACGTTTGCATTTCAATTTTTCCTTTATTTCTCCCCTCTTCCGCACTTTTTCCAGTGGTAAAAGGGGAAACTAGTCAAAAGGGAAAGAGAGGAGAGAAACTCCAAAATGACAATTCTGGATAAATTTATAAACCTCTGGATTTTGAATTTTTGCAAACATTCCTTACCACTTTTCACCATCTATAGCTGAAGCTATTCGGTGTACTGTGAGAACAGAGTCTACGGGCTTGTCTTCACTATGGCACTACAGGAATGCAAGTGCATCACTGAAGCTGTGCGGATGCAGCACACCTGGAGACACGCTTAGTTGTTGGGAGAGTGCTCTCCCAGTGATTGAATGACTCCACCTCAAAGAGGGACAGAAGCTATGTCTGCAAGAGCCACCTCTTTAAATTGATGAAACTTTGTCAATCAAGGAATGTTTTTTCCATATTTCTGAGTGACACGCGTCATATCTACTTCAGTGATAGAGTGGAAAAGCCCTTAGTTTTAATGTAAAGTTAAGTAAACAGGTAATACGAGGAATATTCTACAATTGTTATCAAATATATTTATACAGTAGTTTGCAAAGCCAGGCAGGTGAGATGCACCTCTCAATTCTTCGCTGCATCAAGCGTCTGCTGAGTGTAGCTGAGGAAAGAGGAGTTTGTGCCTTCCCTGTCTTGAGGCTGGCTAGGGGCCAGTTCAGCCTCGGCAAGGTCACAGGGCTGTGTGAAAGCGTTTGGCTGTCTCTGCCCTCAGGAGGCTATTCATTAGCTGGAAGGTAGCGTGAGCGTACCAGCTATGCCTCCACCACACCACTGCAAGGTCTCTAGTATTCCCCCTGCACAGAAGGAATAACCTGGAAGGTGTCATAAGACATGGCTATGCTGGAGCATGCAAAGACAACGGAGTGGGATTCAGCACTGAGGTCATGGTAATATGTGGTAACTAAACACCCATCTATACTAAAACATAGTTAAAACACAGTTTTGTGGTATGGCTGGGCTGGACTGTGTTTTAATTTAGTGTACTGCCTACACTAAATGTGTCTACACCAGAAAAGCCAAATTTACTCCCTTCCTGGGGTTCTGCTTTGTTGGTATTTAAATACTAATTGAATATAAGCCTCAAGCCTATGTTTTCTTCCTAGAGCTAGCTATTCCTGCAGGGCTTCCCTGTTCCTGCCTCCCTCTGACCAGAGGGTAATGCTTGCACCCTGTGTTAGTTTTAAGAGTCCTGAGTACTGGGGGCGGGGGGGGTGTCACATATAGCTACAAGCAGATGACCATGTTTGCCATACATGAAAAACAGTATCCTCTAGTTTTTCACAGTGCTTCCCCTCTTTCTGTAAAGTGTGTGCTACTGAGAGGTAGAGTTGAAAGTTAAAACCAAAGTGCAGCTTGTTACGACACTTGGACTCAATCTCAGTAGTGCCCTGGCAGTTATTGTTCAACAGGGAGACTTTGGTCTGAAGAGAAGGTCAATGTGAGTACGTGAAAGAAAAAGAAATTGGCTATTAATGCGTAAGAATGCCCTTTTCTCTGATTCTCAAGTTCTCTTACTTTTGCTATAGAACAGTTGTAAGCTCTCTAGTGTGGACACAACCTCAGACTCTCTTGGGGGCAGAGGGATGGGAGGGTCTAGCTGTGATCATATTTATATATGGAAGAATTTGTAAAAACTCCACCTAAGTCAATTGAGTGCAAAACTGGGCTGCATGACACAGATTCTCAGCCATTTCTGCATTTTATCAAGTTGTGTTTATATAATAGTCAAACTTTCTTGCTGCATTTAACTCTGTTCTTCTTGATTGGCTGAAGTCACAAAATTCAGATTCATATTCAAGTTCTCCTAAAGTCTAGAGTTATTTAAATTCAGGGTTTGCATTCTGGTCTCTCTCTAATTATTGTCTATTGCTTTGTTTTTAGTGATAAGTACATATTTCTTTAATACAACGTCCTTTTCATAATATTCCTTTATTTGTAAATGGGTGTCATTTTTCCTATTAATCTTCATCACTCTTTTTACCTAGTTCTCAAAATATTTCTTCATAAATTTACATACCATTTTAAGTTTTTACCTCAATCCTCTCCATCTTTTAAAATGTGGTGGTAAAAACAAATTTATATAGATGTTTAAAATAAATAATATAAGAAAAATCTCTCATTTCTAAATGGATAGAGCATCAGTATTCTTTCTGAGGCCCTAATCCTGCAATTGCATCTGTCTAGGTAGACACTTAGGCTTGCATGGAGCCCCCACTGAAGTCAACAGAGCTAGGTGTGGGTGCAGGAGTCTACACATGCAGAGCAAATTGAAGGAGTACCCAAGTTAGTCCCATTCTTCTCTATTATTAAAAGAAACGTACCCTCTTCCAAAACTCCTGAAAGATAATGCTACTTTAAATTTTGTAAGCCTCATTATTGTGAGACTGTAGAATTAATTAGTTCTATTACAAAGTAAAATATATGAGCCAGATGCCCAGGTCTGCATTTTGAAATATACACAGTGCTTTTTTTTGTTTGTTTTTGTTTTTAAAAAAAGGAGCTGGTGCTCAGCTGGCTTGCCCCCATCTCCCCACCTCCAAACAGTCCTGCATCTGGGGCTGCCAAGGCGCCACTACTCAGAACCAGCACAACAAAGCCCTGCTTATACATACAAAGTATACAATGGAAATCATAATGGATATAGCATCTTTAAAAATAACCATATTTTGATTGCTCTTTGTTTTCCTAGTCAGTTAATGGTCTGAAAATCTGATGGTCCTAAATATTGGCTGTAATGCTATGGTTCCTCTGTCTTCTACTTAACCCTGTCCCCTCCCCTCCCCTCCCCCTCCCCCCCAAAAGAAGGCCATCTTGTCCAGGTTTATGGACTGCTCTGACAAGAATCTGTTTATGGTGCATAATATTTGAATGCCTTTCTGGAAACTGGAAATGAGATCTAGACTAACTTATTAGGTGAAATATATTTTGTAGTCTCAGTTTTAATCATCTACGTATTGTGGCAGACATCACAAACACACTAAAGCTATGTCTAGATTACAAGGATTTGTCAACAGAAGTTTTGGGCGGAATATATCTTCTGATAACATTTCTGTTGACAGAGCATGGCCAAATGGCCAAGCAGATTGGACTGCCTGGCTGCTCTGTTGGCAAAAAGGCTGACTGGAGTCACAGCAAACAGGGCTGCCCAGTGTCCTGGAAGCCTTGCGTGTTGACAGAGGGCCCCGACGAACATCTGGACCAGCTTTCTCTTAACAGATCTCTGTTGACAGAGGTGTTATGCCTTGTGGGGAGCAGACTATGGCTATGGACAAAGGTGCTGTGTTCTGTCAATTTACTGTTGACAGAATGCCTTGTGAATCTGGATGCTCTCTGGGTTTTTGTTGTCAAAACATGAGTTTTATTGACAAACCCTCTAGTGTAGCCATAGCTTAAGGTAGTTAGCATGGTTATTTGTTCAGATGATGCCTGGAACTGGAAACATGAGCTGTTTTGGCAGAGCTAATCGGAGGATTTTGTACAGCATCACAAATATCAATGTATTGGGACACAAAATACCACAAAATACAGATGCATTCTTATTATGAAGCCCATCTCCACAAACCTGAGGAATGGTTAGATACAGTTTGGGTCCATCTCTTGTTTTAATGTACATCAGCACTAAGAAAAGGAGTTCTGAATCCATTAAGAGAAAAAAAAAACCAATTGACATTAAAGTTCATTAAATAAAAAAGTACACATTTAACAAGCAAATCTCTGCTTGTTACATAGAAATTGTTTTATTGCAGAGAATTGTTTTTGCGCAAAATAAAGAAGTAAAAATTGTCAGTTTTGTGAAACCTGGTTTTGCTTTTCAAGTGCCTCCCTCTCCCCTTCCAACTACTCTCCATATAAATACTGAGAAGCTTGGCATAAAGAATGCAGCCTGGGGCATTCCCCATAAAACTTACAGTGCAATTAAATGAGCAATTTCTACTGGAATAAAATGGCTACGTTGAGTAGAATATGAATTAAACCAAGCAAGAATGGAGTCAGACAACCCTACATAGTACTCAAGGCTCTTCAAAAGATCCCCAGGGTCAACAGTACCAAATGTAGCTGACAGGTCAAGGCCAATCAGTAAAGAAAGATAACTGCAGTTTGCAATGAAAAGCAGGTCATTCCAAATTTTGATTAATGTAGTTTCAGTGCTGTGGCGTCCACTCAAATGGGTTAGCAGAATAAAGACAGATAGTCGTGGATTAATTCTAACGCTTCTTTATCGTACTGCAGCCATTACAAGCTTCTCTATTGCAATCCCTGTAACTAGTGTTTCTCCAGTTTATGACCCTTTCTCTCACTTTGCCATCTGTCCTGAATTTTGTGGAATTGCCTTGGTTACATGGCGCTGTGCTGTTGAGCATGTGCAGGACAATCAAAGTAACCCCAAATGGCTTCAGGACTGTAATGACCGAATGTATAGCAAACAATGGCAACTGTAATAGCCCCACCTAGTACTTGAGAAAGGGTGTGTAACTTATTGTTTATTGATAGGGATTTGCTAGACAATGCAAAGGGTCAAAATCTGTTGTATTAATTTTAGTACAGAAAAACCACAATGCATGGATAACTTGTAACAAATAACATTTAGGCAGTTGAAAACTCCAAATATATTTAAGAAATGTTGATATTAAACTCTCCCACACCATCATTTTTTCCTAACAGGGAGGTGGCCATTGCTGCTTCTTTAGTTTTTTTTTTTTTTTTTTTTAAGAAACAAAAGAACACAGACAACATGCTTTAAGAAACTACATTGTCCAAGAATTCATGTGGAAGAACCTGAGAGAGATTTAAAACACTGTCAGGGCATTTATTCTGGCAGCGTTCCTCTTACTACTACTCTTCAGGCTTTTTCTTCTGAAAAGCAACAGTTTTTAATTAGAGGAAGTCCAAAAAGAAGGCTAACAGCCAGTTCTGTCACTTGTATCCTTCCAAATCCGTCATGTAGAGAGGTGGCTTCTAGACTGAAGCCGGTACTGACTCCAGTAGCACAGGAAATTCTGTGCCTGCGTGTGTATAACCTCTTCAGTGATCGAAATGCTGAATGCAACCGCTGTTTTTGCTCCTTTGTTCTGGTAGATGGGCAGTATCAGGAGGTCTACAGCCACACAACTAAGTTATTTCGAGATAACAGCTGTTATTTTGAAATAACTTTGCTGTTGTCTTTACTATGCACGCACTCTTTCAAAATAAATTCAAAATAGCGGGTGCAGTATTTTGAAATCAGTAAACCTCATTGCAGGAGGAATAGAAATAAGCGCTATGGCTGTGGTCATGCTACCCCTCCCTTTCAGAGCGGGCATGTTAATGAGGTAATTTGGAAGATGCTAATGAGGAGCTGACCTGAATAGGAAGAAGGGGCTTTTGAAGTCACGGTGTCCTTTTGAAAGGCTCCCATCTACACAGGCGGTGTGCATTTCAAAAGTGGCACTTTTGAATTGCATGTGGCTGCCATTATGCTAATGAGTCGCTGCATATTCATGTCAGAGCCTCATTAACGTCTTACAACTGCCTCATTAATGTGACCCCGCCGAAAGGGAGGGGCAGTGTGGCCACAGCCTGTGTGCGCCAACTGTGTATTTCAAAATAATTAAGTGCTATTTCAAAATACACTTCTGTGTGTAGCAGCCTTATTTTGAAATAGCTGTTTCAGAATATTCTGGAATAGGGCTGTTGTGTAGACATAGCCTAGTAGTAAAGTGGTACCGTCACATGGTTAAATCTTGATAACCTTACCCAGAAGCTACCTCTCCAAAAGGGGAGGGGAAAGGAAGTGGTTCAAAAGGGTGATTCAGAAGGGTGCACGGTGTCAACCCTCTGGCTCTGTGGAGGGTAGCTGAGAAAGTGAATACAGCTGTACAGCTGCATGATGCACAAATACCCCCATGGAGCCAGGGGCAAGATTCCAGTGAAACTCAAAAGGTAAAGCATTAGGGAACAGAAGAGCCACTGCAGCTGCACAAGTCCTCTGGGCATGCCCCGCATTTCAGAGTGGTTTTTCTATTGGATGGATGAGGGGAAATGGGATTATTCTTAGTAATGATTTTGTCACAGAGTTAAAACCTTCCTGGGGCTTTTCACGTGGGAGGGGTCATTCAGGCTCCATATTTACTTTGTTTCTGCTCACTTAGATCCAGAGTGCTGATGTCTGTATTACATGTACATTTTAATTTTCTTCATGCGAACAAGCATAAAGCTAATGGACAGTTTGTGATGGCTGTCTTTGCCATGTATCCGCTTATTGTCTCTTCTAAAGGCAAACAGTGAGGCTGGCCTGGCTGACTCCTCTCCTGTGAATACTGTGTGAATTCTGCAGTGGAGATTCTGGAATATTCGGAGCAGACTGCAACTGTGCAGACTGTAGCATTGTCAGGGCTACTCCAGTCCCAGAGCAGAAACCTAGCTTCCTGGGCATCCATATCCAGCCACTTATTAGGAAGTGGAAATCAGCAAAAGAGACATATCGAATGAGTTTTAATAGCAGGCCGGATAGAGAAGATTCTCTGGGAATGAACTTGATGTGCTCTAGGAGGGGTCATTTGGGACTGGAAAGTGTGGTAAAGTAGCAATTGATTTGGGTTCATATCCCTCATAACCCAACATGGTGACCTCTATCATTTCTCATCTGGGGTGGGGGAAATCAGATCCTCACATCTATTCACAGATAATCTATTTCTGTTTAATAAAAATGAGCTCAGAGTCCATTAACTGTTACACATTTCTTTTTTCAGCAAATGACTTAAATGTTATCATTGAGAATACCCATTTTAGTTTCAGACTCATTTTAGTTTATGACCCCAAATATTTCTCATTTGCTTTGAATAATTGTTTTCTGTTAAAATTATGTGGCTGTCTGGTTAATTAGTAAAATATAAAATGGGCTACATCACTACATTTTTAAAGCTATGGTGCCAGCTAGTGGTCAGAGATGATCTGCAGATAGTATCTCAGACTTGTCATTTATGTAAGCGTACACTATATTTTTACGTGCAGCATGATAACGTGACATTAAATTTTATTTGTCAGTTATCATAGAATTGTTACTGAAAAATAAAACCGGGCAGCTCCCATTATTTTCCAATATGATTTAATTACGGGTTGTTTATTTGAAACCTGCTTGCCATTATTGAAGGAGAGATTGCATCATTCATTAGGCCATTTGCCAGTCTTTAGTCTCTAGCTTCATTAGCTATCTATTCTGTATATGTAACAATTGTAGTGTTTCATTAGAAATACTGCATTTTAAAGAAATGCAGTGTATTTAATATTATGTTTTTCACCAAAAAAAAAAAAAAAAACAAACAGTTGAGGGTATTTTTCCCTGGAGTGTAGCTATTCTATGTTTGCTATTGAGTCACGTATGAATACTAAAAAATAGAGCTATAAAATGTAAAATTCTTCAGTGGCTATTTTTCTGGTGCATCATCAAGTGATAAAGTGAAAATAAACGTACAATTTTAATAAGCTAAAATACAGCCAATTTCTTAGGTTCAACTCAACATGTAAGTGAACAGAAAGAATTAAAATCTGCAGGGAAACTGAAAATATACTTAGCAAGTTTTGGAATAAAGAATCACTGGCCATCTTTTTTAGTTTAATTAAGCAATAACTGACCTTAGTGGGGTTGTGGAAGGCTCTTAAATACTAATAAAATTAGAGGCTCAGGTGTTTCTTCCATTAAATAGTGAAACCCATTTATAACTCCTATTATTATTACTACTGTACACAGGTAATTTATAAGCATCGGTGTTCAATAGGAATTCAAAGCTCGCCACACTTGTGGTGGTCATGTTTCCTTTTTCACCACATTATATTATACAAAACTTTATTAAATAATATTAGAAAAATAAATACCTTTTAGCCTTCGAATTCACACAAAACTGTGAGATGACGTAACAATCATAGACAAGTATGGCAGCACAATTCACTGCAGCAAAGAGAAGCTAACTACAGAAAGGCTTTGGAACCCTGCATAACCTGTAACAACCACCCTCTCGGTGTTGCTGGGAGTGGCACTCACCAGCTGTTTCCCGTGAGTAGCTCACGGACAGCAGCACTGTCCCCATGCATTAGCAGGCATGATACCAAACCCCCAACCTTGCCATGCCCTGTAGCGCTCCCTTTCAGTGCAAATGGTGTCAGTGCCTGCAGGTGCTGATCATCTTGAGCACGTATGATTAATTTGAAGAATTATTATTTCTTATGGGTTAGGTATGCATGCATGTGCCACAGCTCAGTGTCCTATTCACCACATGTGGCAAGTAGCAAATGTATTGGATGCTGCAGATTTGTAACTAAAGCTCCCTGAGGGTTGTAAAGGAGTACTTTTGTTTTTAAACTTCACATATACCCATGAAGGTCATTTATTGTGAATAAGGACACCCCAGATGAATATACTTGCAATAATGTTTTGTGAGGATAGATCTAATATTAGTGACGTGCAACTAGTAAGCAGAATTGTCCCAATCTTACTGGCAGTCTAATGTGAGTGATTGCATTTATATTTACAATGCCACAGAATAAAGCAAAACAAAACAGAAAAACCCCAATGATTTTTGTTGAGGGTTAACATCAACTGGTGTAAACCCGCAGATAAAAATATTTAAAAGGATATTTGAGATAAAATTATACACGGAAGAAAAATCTTTACTGTTACTAAAAGTAAATTAGATGTTGCAAAGGCATTTCAAACACCTGGTCTTATTTAGACGCGTGTGTGCTGTTTGTTCACTTTTTGTTTTTCATTCTGCTTGAACTAGAGTGAAAAGAAAAGATCCACTGATTCTTCAGCCGTTTCATGCATCGCATTTATTCTGAAGTCAGTGGGAATTGTGTGTATAGAAGGCCTTCTGGCAAAAATCACTGATTTATTATTTATAAAGAAGAATCACTACATTTGAATTCCTGGTAGCTAAATATCCCGTCTTTTATTCGGAACGTCACTGGAGCCCTCTACGGATCTCTCCATTAGAAGATGTTGTGACTCAGCATGGGAGTTTGCCACATCTGTTAGGAAACAGATACAGATGGTTTGACTCATTAGCTGACAGAACTCCTAGTGAACATCATTGAAGAGTACTGGGACATCACTTGGACTAAATGTTAAGCTTGCCTCCTGTTCATTGCCATTACATTTTCTCTAAAATAAGATCCTTAAACAGTTCTATTGGACCCAGGATACACTTTTAAATGCAGCCAGACTGCAACCCTGTTTTAAACAATTGGCAAATGTGACCAAGTTAAACAGCACCAGTTGTCATTGTTCAAGTCTCTGTCTAAAGATTGTGCCTCAAACTTAACTCGTAGTATCTTTTAAATCTTTATTGCATCAGGTATTATTGCATTTCTCAAAGAGTGACAATTTTATTTTTTAATTTTAAAATGTTTATATTTTGCATATATTGTCTCGAAAATATTTTTTCTTTGTCATTTTTGTGCTTCTCCCTTTGGCATACACTGATATAGAGTCCTCCTTCCTCCAACTCCACCCAACCTCATATTTTTCATGAACTGGTTCCATGTGGTTGAAGCATTGGCCTACTGAACCAAGGATTCCGAGTTCAATCCTTGAGGAGACCATTAGGGATCTGGGGAAATAGATTAAAAAATATCTGTCTGGGTTGGTGATAGGTCCTGCTGTGAGTGGAGGGGACTGGACCTCTGAAGGTCCCTTCCAGTTCTGTGAGATAGGTGTACCTCCATGTTTGTATTTCAGCATCATCCACATTAGTTTCTTAATTCTGCAGCAGAGCCAGCAGGAGGAGCTCACATGTTTTCATAGGTTTAGGGCCTGATGTTGAGACTCATTCTGAATGAATGCATACATTTTGAGAGGACAGCTAATGAATTTGAGGCACAGACTGGTGTTACTGGAGTTGTATAGATAAATGCAAGAATTGTAGAAACTGATTCATGTACAATTTTGTGCTTGCAAAACGAGCTTTGATCCTGCAAAGCCTTACAATGGGCTTAACTTTATGCAATGCAAGTATATTTCGATATTCCATGTATATTTCAATATACCATGTAATACATATTTTAATAATATACATTTTAATGACAGGTTAGAATAGCTTTATGCTTTGCAAGGACAAGCCCTTAATAAATCACTATACACATTACACAGGTATCTACTGTCAGATGAAATGACTTTGAAAAGACTGTTCTGGTCTATCAGGTAATATAGTGGGTACTTGGAGATGTGTGTGTATATATGTTAAATATACTACGTAACAGCCCCAATATGGTTGTGTATATAGCCAGAGATACTAAGAGCAGAATTACTGTAATATAATTCTCTACAGGATCAAGCACAACATTTGGGTTATTTATCTAAAGTCAACTGGAGTTTTACCCACATCAGGGTTGGACCATGAAAGAATTTGTGTGTGTTTTAACAATGCAGTCATTAAGTATTATCTTAAAATATGGATATTTTCTTGTTTGTGTCACAATTTAGACTTTATTTAAATGTGGGTTTTGTCTTCAGCAGCATGACACTATTAGCTCAGATCAGCCAGACTGGGTTGGTTATCACTAAAGCATTATTTATTTCTATTTTATTAAACCCATTTTTACATTCATGTTACTGGTTAATTTATACTTTTATTTCATGCACTAGTTGGCTTTACTGATTAATATGCCCCACAGCATTCAATAAAGCCAGGCAGTGGAGGAAATAAGAGTGGTATTAATTTCTAACATTGCTATAAATTTGCCTTAATAAAACTAGCTTAATAACACTGCAGTAGTGATACAATGGATGCCTTCAAATTATTATCAAAGACACCATTGAAAGAGTAACACATTTTCCCCCTGATTTTAACATTGCTCTGGTACTTTTGTACCAGTACTGAAATATGATTTTATTATAATGTTATGCTCTATTTACATGGTCCTCTTAAAATGGTGAATAATATTGTGTGTGTGTGTGTGTGTGTGTGTGTGTGTGTGTATATGTATATATATAAATAAAATATAAAATGTGATCTTTCAAAAGTGGATAGTTGTCCAGGACACTTACCCTTTTCTGCAAATTCACATACACAGATGACATTTGCTTTGGCAACTGAGCATGATCAGTCCCAGAATGGAAGACGCCCTAAACCATGACTTAATATGGCTGATTTTGCTGTAGCTGGTGGCATTTACAACCAAGAACAGTTTCAAGTATGTTCTATGTTTACAAAACCAGGGCAACCTAAGATCTGTATATCTTAATTAATATTGCTTGAAACACAAATCCCATCTAATCTACTTCAGAGTAATGCCAAAGAGATTTCTTACATATCTTCCCTTATCATACCTAAGGAAAACTGACTTAAGGGGATTAAGATACCTGAGTTTCATGTCAGCTTTCTAAGCAGACTGGTCAGATTTGATGGGGAACAAATGCTCAAAACACTCTGATTAACCAGTTTAGACTTCTGTTACTCTGCAGCAGAATACTATGCTTGAGTCTGACTCCAGTCATCTTACGTTAAGTAGGTGAACACAACTGTATTTAGCTATGCAAATCAAAACTTGAACAATCAGACCCATACCAGTATCCTGGCTCCCTGTGTTGAGCAACATAATTCCTCCATACATCTATCCTGAGGATGATACAGCCAGAATGGCTGAGAAGATCAGGCAAAGTGGCGCCTATCACCCAAGAATGCACCTGTCACCAAAGCTGTAGTTAGAGAAACATGGGCAGGATAAGTGGGCCCTATGTTATTGATATGGTGTGAAGAATGGTCTGGTCTGTAGCTCATATCAGAAACAAGTCTCTCTTAAAACCTGACCATCTGTGCACCCCACTTTGATTTGCCATGCCCGGCCCTTCTGAAGAGACTTCAAAAGGGCCAGGGTTAGTGTCCTACCCCTTTCACACCTGCAGCCAATAGAAAGGATCGCACATGCAACTGTGGCCAAAGACCGATGATGTCATCCATCACTACTGAGTGCCTTCTGACCAGATTTAATCATGGTCTGAGGGCTCTGCTGACTGGTATTTTGACTCAGCAAGCACCACAACCAATAAGAAAATTCATGGTTACTGTTACTGCACCTGGCCATCAGAATTAGCTTTTAAAGTATCAGAAACAATAGAAGATTCTGGAGTGAGAGGCAAACAAGAGAAAAGTGGATTAACTGATTTTCTTTTGAGTAGTAAAATAATTACTGTTTGATTTAAATATTCCATTGCAAGAGAGGGGAATTCTAGAGAAAGTAAAACAATTGACTAAAGACTGACTATTGGAGCATATTGGTTTGGTCTAATAACTGACCATTACTAGTCCTATTATTATGATATCTAGAGTGTAATCATCACCTTACAAAAATATGTAGGTGTTTCAAACTTTTTGCTCACTCTGTCATGTCTTACTTGAGGGAATTTTACAGATATAATTGGTAGTTTTGGCTGAGCAAATGCTTCAGTGTCCAGCTCTTATTTGTCCTTTAGTATATCATTTAAGCATTGTAGTGTGGCAACAGAAGTTTACATGTGTTTCATATTTAAACCTTCATTCAAGGGAGTGTCAAAGTTCTTAGAATCTGATCATGTAAATTAGGTGGAGTACCCTTAATTACCACATCACCAGTGGATATAAGAGAGTGTTCCTCCACTTTCAAAATCTTCCCCTTAACAAATTACACAGGAAGAAGTCTTGGGGGAAAATGTGGGCTATATTTAAGTGTTTAAAATAGATATACATATAACATTTATATTATCTCAAAGAGATCTAACAAACCATAGTGTCATTCTGGTGTATGTATTTGTTTGGACAATAGGCTACATTCTGTCAATCTTAGACCTTGATTCTACAGTCAGATCTGCATGGGTCAAAGATATGTCTCTAGGGATACAACTGCAGAGTAAGGGCTTTATACAGCTCTTAAAGCACTTTCTATTTCTAATCAGGAAAATTAGAAATACCAAAACAAACAACACTGCCATAGCTATTTAACATACAATTTGTATGCCCAGAAATACATAAGTGAATTTGTTTATACAGTACTGATATACTTTAATTGTATCAAATAACTTTATTTGAAAGCTATAATCTAGTTGCTCTCTACCCTTGAATTGGCATGTCCCCTATGCTACATTGTCTAATAATTTGTCCAGGCTAATCTGTTCTTGAAGGCTTCCAATTTATCAGGTATATTTTCAAGTGACATAAATTTTCCCATTCAAAATTAAAGATTTTTGCTTTGATACAACATATTAACCAGGAATGTGAAAAAAATCACATTCCTGGTTACAGAAGATATAATCCTTCATGCTTCAGGGTATGTGTGAACTGCCTGAACTTGGGGGGAAAATGTCACTATTGATGGCTTATTTAGAATGAAACTTCATGGGTCACCTTGTGCCTCTCTGGGAAGCACCTTGTACATACCACTACATGAGATAGGATATTTTATTAGCTAGACCAGTGGTTCCCAAACTTGAAACATTCTTGTACCCCTTTTGGGACCTCAGTCTTACTAGCATAAGCACCAGGAGAGGGGGGGTATCCTGATTTTTCAGTAATTTATTTTCCGCCACGTACCCCTTGAAATCCTTTTGTGTACCACTAGTGGTACTCATGCCACACTTTGGGAAACACTGAGCTAGATCATTGATCTGATCTATAGTGGCAATTACTTTCAGCACCTGCATCAACAACAAGAAGTCCTGTGGCACCTGATAGACTAAGATATTTTTGAGCATAAACTTTCATGGGTGACAAAGCAGGTCTTTGCCCATGAAAGCTTATGATCAAAAATATGTTAGTCTATAAGGTGCTAGGGGACTTTCTGTTGTTTCTGCAGATACAGACTAACACAGCCACCACTCTGACACTTAGCACTTACATCACTTATTAATGACATCTGATGCGGGTTATTAGCATTCCTCAGCTATCATAGACATCACCAAGAATTTTAGTGCTCAACAGCCATTGGAATCAGGCCCATAATTTTTATTTGGGGTATGTGTGTATATAACATTCACAAGATATTTCAACTGCTAGACATGAACACATGCAACAGAAATGTTAATAATGGAAAAAGTGCACAGTCGTATTTCTCAGGTCATTTCCCACCCCAATGCAACAGTGTGGTACATATCAGTTTTCTTGTGCTAAAGTATACCCATGCAGAGTAAACAGTATTTGCAAGACAGGCAGTGGATGGGGTGCAGGGAAGTATATTTGAGTAGTTAACATGGACAATTAAATATGGAAAGTTAATAGCATCCAGAAAGAAAAGGTGTGTAGGGATGCAGATAAAACAACAAGGCTTAAGACAACATCTTTTCATTTTCAAGGTTGGAAGTGGTCCCCTGCCCAAGCAAGCTATTTTTAAAAGGACATACATAAAAAAAGCAATTAAAGAATGGTAGGAGGAGGAAGGCTAAACTTACTCCGCCTCTGGTATCATAGTATGTTGAAACAAGAACATTTCAGCTTTTCTCTTACTTGGTTCTTTATCAATAAAGACTGTTAATTTTTCTTCATTCATCCATACAAGGTAACTGTAGTGGTCTTTTCTTTTTTCCCCAAAACAAATATTTACCATTCTTCCCTTTTGCAAAATCTTCCTCCCCCTTCTGTATATTTTTATGAAGTTAAAGGTGTTGTTTTATTTATAGTTAGATATAAATAACATTTATTACTAATGTCCTTTTCTTTATGGTTCATTCTTTGAAGAGGAATTGTGGTCAAAACATTGTTGCTAAGTTTTGTATTTTAAGTTGTACATTTAAATAGCTTTTCTTTCAGAAGGAATAGATCATTTTACAGATGACATTTTCTGGGAACCAGAACTTACAATGTAAAGACAACATAGCCAAAACCCTGTCCATAACTGCTAAAATAACACATCTTGAAAACAATAAAGCCAGCCAGTCATAAATGGGATCATTAAAATGTTCTCCGGACATCAAAAGAAAATCCAGCCTGTGATTGATGCAGTTGAAAGGCAGCATATTACTTAATCTAGCACTTTGCATTGATAACGTTCATTACATGCCTGAAACAATCTTTAGTGGGCTTTCCTTCAGAGGTACAAATTATAAGTGAAACCTTCTGCTCGTACCAATAATGAAAATCGTCTTAAATGTCAATGAATCTTAGAGCTATATGTAGAAAAAACACTTGATACTTACCAGTGCCCTGTTCTACTAGATGAGCGATTGTATACGAGGATGTCCGGATAATGTATTTAAAAGACATGGAAACAAACTTAGTTCTGTGGGCGAGTTAATAACTAAGTAGTGCCAGGTTGTTTTGTTTTGTTTTGTTTTGTTTTGCATATAGGCTAGAATATGTTTCCAGTCCACAGGGTGGCGCTATTACCTACTGCAGCGTTCTCCGAATCTTCCCCCTTCCAGCCCCACTTACTACTTAGGACAGCTACTCATTTCCCAGGTATGCGGCGACTGATGTGTGGAAAACACTAAGATCTGTTAAAATCTGCGATCAGTTGGACGTTATTCGCTGCAGTTGTGACAAAACGATCAGCGGGTAGCCCTCAGCGTGGGATCGTTGCGTTGCAGGGG
This sequence comes from Carettochelys insculpta, assembly GCF_033958435.1. Lineage (NCBI taxonomy): Eukaryota > Metazoa > Chordata > Testudines > Carettochelyidae > Carettochelys > Carettochelys insculpta. The sequence continues at coordinate 32,047,189 of NC_134144.1, forward strand.
GAATCGCTGCCTGCCTGGAAAGCTCCCCAGCCCGGCAATGGGCATTCCACCGCAACGTGCAGCGTGTTATTGGGCTGGAACCCGCGTGCAAAAAAGCCCACTGCAAATAGTCCTCTTCTTGTTTGGGAGCGAGGGAGAGGAGGTGCTCTCGATTTGCATAGAGCCGTAATTCCTTTCCTCGTGTGCGGGTGAAGGGAAATATCCTGCCCCCACTGTGGTTGAAAATTAACCTCAGCTGCGGGCAGGCCGTTTAAATGAAATCCTGGGTTGAATGGAGCAGAGGATAGGTCTGGGAATATTTTTCGTTTTGTTTGGGGTTTACGGAAGCTTAAACTGGAGGCCTAGCTAAGGAAAGGGGAGTTTTATTCCAGGGTCTGTCTCTTCAGCATTGCCCCCAACACATGATAATCACAGAATCTCTCTCTCTCAATCACACATGGAGGCACACCCAGGGTCTGTCTCTTCAGCATTGCCCCTTACACGTGATAATCACAGAATCTCTCTCTCTGTCACTCACACACACCAGCACGTGGGGATGATGGCAGACAAAAGGACTGAGCTTCCAATGAAGGGTAAATAACAATCTGAGATCCATGAAGTCAGATTCACTGCAACCGCCTCCCTGGTTGCCTGTGTTCCAGTAAAATAAACTTTTGTCTTTCAGATCTGAGCCAAAAACAAAGGTCAGATTCGTGCGGTTTTGATTTTGTTTCAAACACATTTTGCAGAAATCCTTGCCCTGTTTCAGCCCCATTAGCAGAAGCTTTATTGGAGGTGTATGGCCGTGGTTTGCTGCCCTTCAGTACAGGTGCAGATCCTTACTCTTAACGGAGCAATGCAGGCACCCCTTGTTAATTGCAAAGGTGGAGAGCCTTTTTAATTAAAAATCAATGGGCCTGATTTTATTGGGCCTTGCTTAGATTGATGCAGGAGCACTGCAAATTTTCTTTCTTTGTATTTAATTAAACCTTAGGTGAAATAAATAACTGGCACTTAGGTGTATATATGTATATTGAATAGAATAGTGACACATTGCTAGAATTTCGGTGCTATATAATAGAACAGCCTGTAGTAAGTTATTGAATGTAGCCTTATGCAGAATATGGATCACTTGTGTCAGTGACAGGGCTGTGCCTACCACCTTCCCTAGCTTTTCCCCAAAATCCACCAGATTTTGAGAGTAGGACCTTGAGAATTGTTCTAATACCCTGTCCTTTCCCATTACGGTTTGCTGTCATCAGGAGGGTACAAGACTTTGAGTCTTTAACGCTGCATCTGAGATGATGGTCCTATTTTTCCATGATCATTTTTATCATATTTTGGTTAGAGAAAACAAGTAGGAAAAAAAAAGTTTCTTTACTTGGCTGTGCTAGGCTGTTTCCACAAAAATCTGTTTTTCTTGGAAAATGGAATATACTTGTCCAAACAGCAGCAAAAAGGATTATTTTTGGCATTTGTTTCTTGGAAGGGGCAGGGAGGGAGAAGGGTGTAAGATGGGAGTGACAGAAGGGGTAGCTAAGAAATACATTACTGTGAATAATATAAATCTCTAGGAGCAATACACTTTTCACCTCTGGGTGCCACTGTTCAACTGTTTCTTGTTCAGTGACCATGAGTCTGTAGCCCAGCATTTACCAGAGAAATATTCCTGAAAGAAGCTGTTAAAGAGACATTTCCTGTATTTGTGAGTATCTGAGATACTGATATTCAAAATATGGATGTTAATTGTGCACCCTTCTGATATCTATTTCATATTATAAGATGAACTAATAAACTAGAGAAGATTTATATTTGCCCTATTTAATGATTGGAGTAGTCTAATTCTTTGAATCTTCTCTTCACTTTTTTGGCTAGAGGTTGAAATGTGTGTGGTATATGCTCCTATATAAATGTGTGTATGTTTATTAAATCATTAAATTTATTCTCATATTCTAGTTGATATAAATGCTGCTACAATGCCAGCATTAATTTGCTTTGTTGCTCACAAACTAGTTAATCTAAAAGTCTATTGACTATCATCCCTTTCCCACTACTGTAGAACTGGTAATATTCAGAGCAAAATTAATTGCATTCTGTGTATCCAGCTGTTCCACCAAATTAATTATACTCTTTCTTCTATAAACTGTGCCAGGCCACAACACATTGTTGAATTGCACTGGACCACGTCTCAGAATTGTAGTGTGACTTATTCTACCGAAGCAGACATCTCTAAACAGTAAAAGGCAAGCACTTTAACTCCTTCACTACTAGAGGGCTGCATGTTTTGGCAATAGCTTTTAAAGAACATCCATTTAGATCAATAGCATGTCAGATCACACGTTATGTTTTACTGCACCAGAGAGAACCACTACAAACTATCCTGGCCTGCAAGTTTTTTTAACCCGTAAGGAAATAGTTTGTCAACAGCCCTGACAATATGTGCCTGTATGCACAAAGTTTTATGATAGCCTTTATAAATAAGCACACACTCCATGGAATTATCTCAGTGGGGTAGCCATGTTAGTCTGTAGCTTTGAAAAAAGCAAGCAGTCATGTAGCACCTTAAAGACTAACAAATTTATTCATTAGGGAATGAGCTTTTGTGGGTAAAACCCACTTCTTCAGATTTTCAGACTCCAAGCTGAAGAAGTGGGTCTTACCCTCAAAAGCTCATTCCCTAATAAATACATTTGTTAGTCTTTGAGGTGCTACAAGACTGCTTGTTTTGGCCACATATCTGTGTAATATATGTCCTGTGCCAGGGATATCTGTTCTTCTCTTACTAGATGAAACTGATGAGCCAGTGTGCTTTTCATCCCTAAGTACTAAGATTCTATGCTAAATTCTATACATGCATATTTTCCTCCTACTGTCAGAGGAAAAATTCAGAATGAAACATCTGTTAAAAATTAACACCATCCCAAATCTGTACATTTTCTATCTAGTTGCATTTGGAAAGTCCTAAATAAAGAGTATTTTCAAAGAAAAGAATTTAACTTTATCCTGGGAACATGCACTTCAGGTTTTGAAAGGGGAAACATGTAATAAAAGTCTGTTTTAAATGAAACTGGTAAGGCAGTAAAATACGTAAGTGGAAACTTTGAGGAAACTGGCAATGAGAAACTGGAAATCAAGCAGTAATTTAAGTTTCACTCCACCACCCCTTGCATGTGTGAGTACAAAGGAGAGACTGGGCATGAGTGTGAGTCAGAGCCCTCCTCTCAGGAACCAGAGAGACAGAGATTCCCAGCATCTGTTTCCTTAACTATCACCCAGAGGATACTGGTGGTAAATCATAGTGAGTAAAAATAGAAACAGAAGGCTAGCTCAAAACAAATGAGACACTGTATTATGCAGTATAGTTAATACTATATCTGTATGTATCACTCTCTTGCTCAACATTTATCTGTTTACAAACTCTATGTATAAAATACAGTTCATGTTCAAGCAGATTGTTGTTATTAAAACTTCAAATGGGGACACTTAGGCTCTCCCAAGCAGAACAGTTTGCCAAATCTGCTTCACAGCTAGCAGATATATATATATATCTATATATATCTATATAGATATATATATATAACAACTCCTCTTATCTTTCAAACAAGTATACTGAGAAAGTTGATTGAGACATGGAAGGCCAGATCCTCTGGTGGTGTAAATCACTATGCTGATTCACACCACCCGTGATTCTGGCTCAGGGATTCCCATGAAAGAGTGAGTTTGAAATTGTGACATTTTATATGGTCTACTGACCTGTACAGCAAACTCCTACTTCCTCAGTGCAGGATAATAGGAATAAGTATACTGACTTGCACTGCAGGGCTGTTGTGTGGTTTAATTAAATTGCCTCAGATGGAAGGCGCTGCAGAGGTGCAAAGAATTATCATCATCCATCAGAGTTTTGAGTGTGTACACAGGTGCCAAATGTTTTAAATAATATTTTACTCACTTGTTAAACTCCTGACATTTTACTAAAATGTTAAAGGCCAGCTTGCAGAACAGGCTTCTTCTGTTCTTTAGTTGACAGAATTGGATGAGTTATTGTAAGCAGTATCATAATTAGCAATGCTTCATTCCTAAATATGAAGAAATAATGGCTCCAGGATCTTCAGACGAACAGTGCAAGTGTTTACATTAGAAACAGGTGTTTATGTTTAAATAAACAAGATTAGATATTTCTTGGTTGCTTTTATATTATTTTGTTAAATTATAATTACAACTTTTTGACAAATACAGCAACTTTAATAAATGAGATTAAGTGGAACAAATTAACAGTAGGTAATGGAATTGATTCAGTAGTGTTGACATCTTAGTGGCTACCTTTAAATACACTTTATTATTAGGAGAGAATGTAACTTGTCTTTAATCTGTTGTGTTTGCATATTTCAAGGATATACTTTTTGTCTTGTTTTAGTGGTTCACTGAAAGTCTTGGCATTACCACATTCATTTAGTTTTGTTTCCAATTCAAGATGTTTTTAGAAAACTCCAGTTCTTCTAATGAAATCTTTAATAATTCATTTAGGTCTAAAAGGGCTGTTGGTGTTTATGAATGAGCTTTGTTAGAACAGTTACGCTTTGCTGACTAGACATAATATTAAGAAACTAGAACAATAAGATGGTCAATAAGTACAATGGAAGAATTAATTAAAAATGGATAAAGAAGTTCTCATGCAAAAAAGAAGAGATCTTGCACTGAAGATCAGAGGCAGGAAGTGTTTCAGCATTGTTATTTACAATGAATATGATTGAAGTTTAGTAGACTCTGAAGTGGCAGAACTGAACTGTACTGCCATATTGAGCTTCAGATTTTTTATATTAAAGAATTCTCAGCCACAAATTATTATTTTGCTTTCATACCTATTTGTCTCTTAACTATGCAGTTATGCACAATCCAATCTTTTTAACTGATTAGAATAATCTTGAAATATTTTTGACATTTATATAATTTAAAATCTTAGTCTGATGGGACAAGGCCTAAGGTTTAAACAGAAGGCTAGTTCAAAACAAATGAGCTATATCTTTTACATTTGGTCTCTGTAAATATGTTAGAATTATTAAATTATTATTCAATAGTCAAGTTTATTAGGATCAGGGAGCAATTCTAGATAGATTTTTATCTTGCTCTTATCACAGTAGGATTTCTCTTGTACAGTCCTTGCTATTATACACATACAAATGAAGAAGTGAATTCTACTTTAGTTTAATTATGGTGAACCAGGAGAGGCCAGGACTTCATCCACCCACCTACTTTATGTGGCAAGAAAGCTGAAGTGCCTTGTTTTCACAGTATTTTTTCCCTCGGGATAATTCACGTTAGCTGTGCTGAGGTAAAGCAAGAACAGTAGTATGGCAGTGAAGAAAGGGCAGGTATTATATCTGTGTAAGGGCTGGTATAATTTATGGTGGTTTTTTTTTTTTATGTTTTCCACAGCTCTGTGGAACCTCATTTTGACATTTTTGCAGTCTGTTTATACTGTACTACTTTCAGGAGTTTTATCCACCTACAGTGTTTTTGTTGCCTCAACTTGTGGGTGGCACTACTTCAAACAATACATACCTTCCAACTTCACAGGCAACTACACTACACAAGTCTCTCTCACTCCAGTTTGGTTCTTGTCCCCTCTGCATTCGAATCAGGCAGCTTTTTCCTCTTCATTGCCTTGTCCAGCAGGAGATGGCTAGAGGGATGGAATCTGGGAACATCAATGTATAGGAGAGAGAGGTTCCCTGCCCTCAGTTCCAGTACCTGCTGGCAGCAGCTCAGAACTGATATTTCAGGAAAAGTCATGCTCAGCCCCAGACTGCTGTCTGCTCCATGAGGACTGACTCCTCCGTGGTTTTAGCTTTGACTGCCACCCAGCCAAATCCACGCATGGCGAAACTTGCTGGGATTAGAATGGGAAAGAAAAGCAAAGGGCATGGAGGAATGCTGGGTAATCCCATGTGGACCAGAGGCTCTAGCCACACATTGGTCTGTTGAAGGATGAGGGCAGCTTATTGGTCCCTTGCACTTCCATTTAATTAATTAATCCCCTATTACCTACCCACTTCCAACTGTAGTTTCAGAACTATGTTTTGTGGATACTGACTGAGGTGAGGAAGGACTTTTTTTCCCCCATTGGGGCTAAATAGCCAGAGATCTTGAGATTTTGGCCGGCCTTGAAGTATCCTGGAGGCACAGCTAGGTCAAACAGGAATAGTGATTAGAGGGAGTACTTGGTAAGGAGATTAATTCATTGCAACTTGAGGCCAGCTTGTAATGCAATTAAAAGGCTGTTCCCCAGGGGTCAGTCCTGGGACCGATCCTGTTCAACTTGTTCATCAATGATCTAGAAAATGGTGTAAGCAGTGAGGTGGCAAAGTTTGCAGATGACACCAAGTTGTTCAGGACAGTCAAAAGCAAAAGGGATTGTGAAGAACTACAAAAAGATCTCAGCAAACTGAGTGATTGGGCAGCAAAATGGCAAATGAAATTTAATGTGGGTAAGTGTAAGGTAATGCATGTTGGAAAAAATAACCCAAATTACACGTACTACATGATGGGGTCAAATTTAGCTACGACAGATCAGGAAAGGGATCTTGGAGTTATAGTGGATAGTTCTCTGAAGACATCCATGCAGTGTGCAGCGGCAGTTAGTAAGGCAAATAGGATGTTAGGAATTATTAAAAAAGGGATCGATAATAAGACAAAAGATATCATACTTCCCCTATATAAAACTATGGTACGCCCACATCTCGAGTACTGCGTGCAGATGTGGTCTCCTCACCTCAAAAAAGATATATTGGCATTAGAAAAGGTTCAGAAAAGGGCGACTAAGATGATTAGGGGCTTGGAAAGGGTCCCATATGGGGAGAGGCTAGAGAGACTGGGACTTTTCAGTTTGGAAAAAAGGCGATTGAGGGGCGATATGATAGAGGTATATAAAATCATGAATGGTGTGGAGAAAGTGAATATAGAAAAATTATTTACCTTTTCCCATAATACAAGAACTAGGGGACACCAAATGAAATTGATGGGTAGTAGGTTCAAAACTAATAAAAGGAAATTTTTCTTCACACAGCGCACAGTCAACCTGTGGAACTCCTTGCCCGAGGAGGCTGTGAAGGCCAGGACTCTATTAGGGTTTAAAAAAGAGCTTGATAAATTTTTGCAGGTTAGGTCCATAAATGGCTATTAGCCAGGGATAAAGTATGGTGCCCCAGCCTTCATAACAAGGGCAGGAGATGGATGGCAGGAGATAAATCACTTGATCATTGTCTTCTGTTCTCCTTCTCTGGGGCACCTGGCATTGGCCACCGTCGGCAGATGGGATGCTGGGCTCGATGGACCTTTGGTCTGACCCAGTATGGCCATTCTTATGTTCTTATGTTCTTATTTCCAGCCGTAAAGGATCTAAGACAGGGATCAGCAACCAAAATAGCAAGAAAAGTCTTGGTGTTTTTTTTTTTTATTTGATAAACTCTATTCAAGAACCACAATGCATGTGAATATGAAACAGTCCTTAACAAATAAGGTCAAATCATACTTTTTGTAGCCCCTATTTTAGGAACAGCCACACACAGTCATTTGTAATGCAGTACATGCTTACTGCAGAATGTTAACAAACTTTTTACATGTTCTATTTCCTCACACTTTATGTGCTGTACTTTTTTTTTTCTTAAAAGAAAAATGTGCCAGAACTCGGCCCCAAACCACCAGGCTTTAAACCCCTCTCAGCCCGAAACCTGCCTCTCCATCCCCAGGATTTACTTGTCTCGGACGGCAGCTCTGTGCACTGTGCACTGCGCACCTCCCCCTGGTTGCTGAGGTAAGAGGAGGCATCCCAGATCCAATGCCCACCCCACCCCCTCACAGTGCAGGTGGATGGTGCAGTCCAGGCAGCAGTGGTGCTAGCGCCAGGTGCTGCAGATAGGCATTCCAAGCTGGTGGCGGTAGCAGGGAAGGGGGGAGCAAACAGCTGGTGGAAGAGTGGCTGCCTCTCTTCCCCTTTTGGCTGCAGCTGAGGTGGAGCTGCCCAATCTCCCCCACCTGCTGTTGCTAACTGCCCCACTTGGAGCAGGCTGGAGCAGGCTGCAGCAGCCGGGCAGGGCCAAAAGGGTGGGCAGGGACAGGTCAGCCGCTGGAGGAGGACAAGGCCCCTGGGGGAGCAGGTGAAGTGATACTGGCTCTGGAGGTGAGCTGGCTGCTTTCTTCCACTGTTTCCCTGGCAGGGCTGGGGGGCACCCACAGCTGGAGGGTGGGTTGAGCTGGGTTCTTGCTGTGCTTCTCCATGGCCACTGCCCCCCACTCCACAGCTCCCCCTTTCTCCTCCTCAGCTCTGGCAGGGGCAGGCTTGGCCACCTCACCCCCCCACGTGGAGCGTGCAGGTGGCTCCCTGCCTTGTCAGCTTCCTCTTCTGGGGCTCCCTGCCACAGCTGACTGCTCAGCTGCTCCAGGGGCTGCCCCCGCTTGAACAAAACTACTAAATTGAGTTTTAAGGGTGGGCGGTGTTTAAGCAGACGCAGCCTCCAGAGCCGCAAGTGGAGACCGAGACGGTAGTGCTCGGCACTGCAGGTTGCTGACTTCTGCACGGGTAGCTCGGAGCTTTCAAAAAAAGTGCCAGAACTTTGTTCTGGTGCCTTCCCCCAGAAAAAAAGCCCTGTTTCCATGTGTGTGTTTGTACCATTATCTTCCTGACTTTCACTCCCGAGCCGCCTTTTTCTCCAGGAGACACCAGGGTCTGAACAATTTCATTTTTGTTTTTAAATCACTGTACAGCTCTTCTGCTACTTCGATAAAGCACTCGTATATATTCACTATCTGTGAACAGCTTTCCTTGTTTCACGATCTCTTGAGTTGCCACAAAAATAGCCAGTTATTCTAGTTGTGATTTCACCCATTTAGCGAATGTGTTCTTACTTTGCTCAGCTTTGCGTAGCAGCTCCTCCATGGCCTTTTATATTGGCATCTCCAGCTGGATACTTGTCAGCAAAAGTAGGGTGGTTTTTTGAGAAAATGACTCTCGAAGTTGCCTTTTTTGTTGTTGGTGAAATTCTCATAAAGGGGACCCAGCCAAACTCAATAGAAATGTGAAGGATTGGGTCCATTTAGTTTGACATTCTCTGTTTTCATCTTAGATTTTCCTCCTTTTTTTTTTTTCTTTTTTTGAAGCCTTTCCTGCCCTGTTTTAATTATACCAATTTTCCTTTACTTAACATTTAATTTCAGTTTTCTTTCTTAAAGTGTGTTGCCCTTCACAGCAGGAATTCTGCAAACTTCCTTTTCCCTTTCAAAATCAATACTTCATTAGCAACGCGCACACATCCCACAATGCACTGCACATATTAAAGGGGTAGTTATCCAATGTTTTGTGATCACATAACATTGGCTATTTAGGTATGAGTTGTTCATTATTGGGCATTTAGATATTCACCGTTTATCAAAATTAAACAGGAGGGTTTAGTTTTACTTTGCAGTTATAGCATTGGGAGCCACAAAGAAGTCATTAAAGAGTCACAGGTTGCAGACTACTGACTAAGATTTTGTTGATGGGCTTTTTGCATATGGGCTAGAAGGACACTTTGTGCACAAAGGTCCCTTTCATTTAGTATTCTCTGTCTTCCTTGCAGGAGCAAAAGGAGTCAGAAGAGTGAGCTGAAGCATAAGGTAGGCTGAGGAGAATCTACTGCAAGCTATTGTTTACAATAAGAACCCTGTGAGGTGCATACAAAATTTGTATCTGCATCCAAGCAAAGATCCACAGGTAATAGTCTGTGGATATCTGCGGATCTGCATGGTTCTAATTACAATATGTTATAGACCATTTCGCATACTGGAACCACTTCCAGTGCCTGGTATGTCAGGATGTGGGGAATAGGAATAGATTTTAACCACCCAATATCTGTGCTTATTTTCTGATGTGTCCAGATCAAGGACTTGAAAGTCTCTAGGCATGTGTGAACTGTTGTCATTTTTTTTCAAGGTTTATAGCTAGGGTTGCTTATAACTTGGCCAAACAAATGTGGGCAGATTTTTTTGGGGAAGGCAAAAAGCAGTCTCCTGATACAAAGTCTGTGGCCCCCTTCTCTAAAGCATGTGGCCCCTTAAACTTCTCAAAGAAGATTTCTGCCATGGACAAAGCATATTTCTATTCAGCCATGTTCATGGAAATGTCTGAACTACGTAAACTGAAAATTTCCAAATTCATTCAGTGTGGGGCAGATACTGGCATGGAAAAATGCAGTCTGAATAGCTAAAGTTTAGCAAACATTTTTACAATGGGAAGTGTGGAACAACTCTAATAATTGCTACCCGCCTCTACCTATAATAATTTAAATGTAGTAGTAGTAGTAGTAGTAGGCATCCTTCAGTCTACGTAGACTATGGATCGCGCCCTTCATAGTTCCATTTGGAATCATCATTTGCAGCGTCGACTGTGACTGTGAAGGCCCACACGAGAGTGACAGTCCTTGCTGCATCTATTGCATGTGTAATGGGTGTCTGGCAGGTCCTTACTGTCCTTTCTGTGGGCTCGCTTCTCCTCTGCTAGCTGTCTGATTCTCATCTTACCCTTCTGGAGGCCTTTGTGTAGTTCTTGCCTCCATCTGCTGCGATCATCTGCCAGCTCCTCCCAGCTGTCCGGCTCGATGTCTACCTCCCTGAGGTCCCTCTTGCAAACATCTTTGTAGCGCAATTGGGGGCATCCAGGAGGTCTTTTGCCAGAGGCTAGCTCGCCGTACAGGATGTCTTTTGGGATCCTTCCATCATTCATCCTGTGGACGTGGCCAAGCCAGCGGAGTCAACGCTGCCTGAGGAGGGTGTGCATGGTTGGGATTCCAGCTTGCTCAAAGACAGCGGTGCTGGACACTCTGTCCTTCCATGATATTCCAAGGATGTGCCTGAGGCAGCGCAAGTGGAAGATGTTCAGCCTTTTTTCCTGGTGGGCGTACAGGGTACAAGACTCACTACCGTAAAGGAGGGTGCTGAGGATGCAGGCTCTGTAGACTTGCATTTTGGTGTGGGTGTACAACTTGATGTTATTCCACACTCTCTCGCTGAGTCTGGACAGAGTTGTGGCTGCTTTTCTGATCCTTCTGTTTAGCTCAGTCTCCAATGACAGAGTGTCAGTGATGGTGGACCTGAGGTTAACGAACTCATGGATGACCTCTAACGAATAGTTGTCAGTGCTGATTGATGGAGGTTCAGCAATGTCCTGAGCAAGTACGTTTTGTCTTCTTTAGACTGATGGAAAGCCTGAAGTCCTTGCATGCTTTGGAGAACCGATCCAGCAGTTTCTGAAGCTGGTCTTCTGTGTGTGACACTACAGCAGCGTCATCTGTGAACAGCAAATCTCTCATGAGGACTTTCTGCACCTTAGATTTAGCTTTCAGCCTTGCAAGATTAAACAGTTTCCCATCAGATCTTGTGTGCAAAAAGATGCCCTCTGTTGAAGATCCAAAGGCGTGCTTCAGGAGGAGTGCGAAGAAGATCCTGAACAATGTCAGAGCAAGGACGCATCCTTGTTTGATGCTGCTCCTGATGCTGAAAACATCCGATAATGTGCCGTCATGTTGGATGGTTCCTCTCATGTCTTCATGGAAAGACTGGATCATCTTGAGTAACCATGGTGGACAGCCTATCTTGTGGAACAGTTTGAACAGTCCATCCCTGCTGACCAAGTTGAGGGCCTTGGTCAGGTCGATGAAGGCAATATAGAGTGGCTTCCTCTGTTCCTTGCATTTCTCCTGCAGTTGCCTCAGAGAGAAGACCATGTCAATGGTGGATCTCTCTCAATGGAATCCGCACTGTGATTTGCGATACACCCTCTCACCAATCTTCTGGAGTCTGTCAAGGATGACGCGAGTGAACAGTTTACCAGTGATGCTTAGGAGGGAGATTCCATGGTAATTGTTGCAGTCGCTTCTGTCTCTTTTGTTCTTATACAAGGTTACGATGTTGGCGTCACGCGTATCCTGTGGAACCTCTCCCTCTCTCCAGCACAGACACAGTAGCTCATGTAGGGGTTCCAGGAGGGTGTCCGTGGCACACTTGATTACCTCTGGAGGTATACCATCCTGACTGGGGCGTTTCCTACCGCAATGCTGTCGATGGCTTTCTTCAGTTCGTCCACAGTTGGTTCCTGATCCAGTTCGTCCATTACTGGTAGGAGCTCGACGGCATCAAGGGCTGTATCAACCACAATGTTCTCGCGTGAGTACAGCTTGGAGTAGTGCTCAACCCAGCGCTCCATCTGTTTGGCTTTGTCAGTGATGACTTCACCAGATTTGGATTTCAGAGAAGCCATCTTGTTCTGGGTGGGTCCTAATGCCTTCTTGATGCCCTCGTACATTCCCCTGAGATTACCAGAGTCAGCACTGGTCTGGATGCTGCTGCATATCTCGAGCCAGTCGTTGTTGGCACAGCGCCTGGCTGTCTGCTGTACTGTTTTTCTGGCTGCTCTGAGTGCTTGCTGGGTACTCTGGCTCAGTGAGCGTTTGTACTCCAGGAGTGCAGCGCGCTTCTTTTTGATGGCTGGAATCATCTCATTGGTGTTAGCTTCAAACCAGCCATTTGTGTTTCTAGCTCTTCTTCCAAACACCGACAAGGCCGTGTTGTAAATTGTATCCCTCAGATGCTGTCATCTGGATGTCACATCAGCACCCCTAGGGCTGCTGCGCAGATTCTCCTTGAGGGTCATTCTGAACTTTTTGGCTCTCTCTGAGTTTGCTGTCTTTCTGGTGTCAGTGCGGGGCCTTCCAGTTGGTTTAGAGTGGCACAGCTTCTTGCGTCTCAACTTGAGTTTGGAGCAAACTAGCGAGTGATCCGTATTGCAATCGGCACTATGATAGATGCGTGTCAGAAGGACGTTTTTGGGGTTATCAAGTCTAGTGATGACCATGTCTAGTTGATGCCAGTGTTTTGAGTGTCGGTGTCTCCATGACACTCTGTGCTGTGGCTTGGTTTGGAAAAACGTGTTTCTGATGCACAGATTGTGGCACATACAAAGTTCGAGAAGACTCTGTCTGTTTTCATTCATTTTTCCCACACTGAAGTGGCCTAAGCAGGAAGGCCATGAGTCATGATCGGCTCCAACTCTTGCATTGAAGTCACCCAAAATGTACAGTTGTTCGCTAGCAGGTATTTGCGCTATGGCAGCACTAAGCATGTCATAGAACTTGTCTTTTACTTCTGGTGTGGCGTAGAGGGTTGGAGCGTGAGCACTGATCAGGTGGACAAGACCAGCGCAAGTTTGAAGTATGACCTGAAGGAGTCTTTCTGATCCGCCCATGACTAATTCCACCATTTGTAGGAGGGTGTTTCTGATGGCAAAGCCAACACCATGCTCCCTGGGTTCATCTTGGGCTTGCCAGAAAAAGGTGTAGTCCTTTTCCCTTAGAGATCCTGAATCTGCGAGTCACATCTCTTGCAGAGCAGCAATGTCAACTTGGAGCCTCTTCAGTTCCTCACTGATGACAGCGGTCTTTCGGGTGTCACTGATGTCCTGAAGATATTCAGTCAAACCGGTCAGCATGGTCCGCACATTCCAGCAAGCAAGCTTAAAACTTTGATGGTTTCCTTTTCTTGTTGATTTTCTTATTGGTTTGCCTGGTGCTCAAATTTCAGTCACTTGTCAGGTTTGGGAACCTTAAGCCTCATGCACCCAGTGAGGCAGGTGAACTGTGGCGGGACAGTACCCTTCTGGCTGGGGGCTGCCCAGCTTGAGGCAGGCGGTGACTGTCCAGTGAGATGAGATGATCTCTCCCACTGTCGAAGGCAACCCCTGGCGCTCATTCTCTACACCAGTCGAGCAACAGCTTATAACCGGTATCTGTTACCTCCCATGTTGGTTCAACACTGTTAAGCGATGCTGAAGTACCTCTCCAAGCGCAAGCCTGGGCAATGTTTTTGGGACCCTGGGCTGCCCAGACGCCAGTGTCCCCCCTCTCGGCTTTACTGATATAGTCCAAAGGAGAGGATAACCTCTATGTCTGGTACCAGCTCAGCTGCAGGAGTAGGAGGTTCTGTGGCAACTTCTGGGATTGACCTGGCAACTCCTGCAGCTGAGCTGGTACCAGACGTAGAGGTTATCCTCTCCTTTTGAACTATATCAGTAAAGCCGAGAGGGGGACACTGGCGTCTGGGCAGCCCAGGGTCCCAAAATAATTGCTCAAGCTCGCACCTGGAGAGGTACTCCAGCATCGCTTAAATTGCCCCACTGCCTTGTGGGTTATCCTGGGAAGGAGCAAGGCTAAGGGAGTAAACTCTGACAGCGAATCCAGAGGGGAAGGAATTTAAATGTATATAATATGTATCTCATGTGCATGAACAGGCATAAGGATTTTGAGTTTGGTCAATCAGTCAAGTTGTATGAGGAATGTATGCTGACGTTAACACAAGTTCTGCTTCTGGAGAACTTGGAAAAACCTTATTCTGCTATTGAAGGTCAATAGCTGCAGTAAATAAAATTCACCCAGGTGTGTGGCGTATGTGCAACGTTGTGTCATCTTGGCTGCCTATGAATCTACATATGAGACTTGTTCAGTGCTAATGATATGAATGATGGTGCTAGTTTGGCACAGTCTGTAGTTTTTATTCCTAGTTGGCTTCTCATTAACTAGTCTTCTGTATGGATACACAAACTATAAAAATCTATTTATTTCAGGCAAGCACAGACAGAATGGGAGAATATGTTTCTATCCAAGACTTAATTTGAAAAAGGCACTGGGGTAAAATAGAGTTATTTTTATCAGGCTATTTAATGGGACTAGAAGTTACAGCTAGCAGGGGACTTTTATAGACGTATGGCCAAATGCAGTCCTTGTCAAAGCGAGCATAAGTATGTGTTGACTTCCATTGAGACTGTGGTTGGATTTGGGCCATTCAATTCATCGGGTTTGTACAGGGCCTAAAACAGTGTTGAATTCTAGCCATTTTGTATTTAGACATTTGAGTATGAATAATACTGTATTGTAGAATACATAGTAACAGTTAAAATTATTGTATCCAGTGAGTATTTTTCTGGTGTCCTGTTCCATGAAATGTTAGCAGTGAACTCACCACATACATTCTTTTCGACTCAGGGCTTAAAGAGCTCACAGTGTATATGTATGAATGCTAGTGGGAAAGTGGTAGGGTTAGAAGCTGAAATAAAAAAAGAACAAATTAAAAATCACTTAGAAAAATTAGATGTCTGCAAGTCACGAGGGCCTGATGAAATGCATCCTAGAATACTCAAGGAGCTGATAGAGGCGGTATCTGAGCCTTTAGCTATCATTTTTGGAAAATCATGGGAGACAGGAGAGATTCCAGAAGTCTGGAAAAGGGGCAAATATAGTGCCTATCCTCAAAAAGGGGAACAGGAATAAGACAGGAAACCACAGGCCAGTCAGCTTAACTTCTGTGCCAGGAAAGACAATGGAGCAGGTAATTAAATAAATCATCTGCAAGCACTTGGAAGGTGGCAAGGTGATAAGGAACAGCCAGCATGGATTTGTAAAGAACAAATCATGTCAGACCAATCTGATAGCTTTCCTTGATAGGATAACAAGCCTTGTGGATAGGGGAGAAGCAGTGGATGTGGTATACCTAGACTTTAGTAAAGCATTTGATACGGTCTTGCATGATATTCTTATCAATAAACGAGGCAAATGCAATTTAGATGAGGCTACGATAAGGTGGTGCCTAACTGGCTGGATAACAGTACTCGGAGAGTAGTTGTTAATGGTTCTCAATCCTTCTGGAAAAGTATAAGAAGTGGGGTTCTGCAGGGGTCTGTTTTGGGACTGATTCTGTTCAATATCTTCTTCAACGATTTAGATATTGGCATAGAAAGTATGCTTATTAAGTTTGCAGATGATACCAAGCTGGGAGGGGTTGCAACTGCTGTGGAAGACAGGGTCATAGTTCAAAATGATCTAGATAAATTGGAGAAGTGATCTGAGGTAAACAGGATGAAGTTTAATAAGGACAAATGCAAAGTGCTGCACTTGGGAAGGAACAATCAGTTTCAGACATACAGAATAGGAAGAGACTGTTAGGAATGACTGCGGCAGAAACAGATCTCGGGGTTATAGTGGACCACAAGTTAACTATGAGTCAATAGTGTGATGCTGTTGCAAAAAAAGCAAACATGATTCTGGGATGCATTAACAGGTGTGTTGTGAACAAAATACAAGAAATCATTCTTCCACTCTGCTCTGCTCTGGTTAGGCCTCAGCTGGAGTATTGTGTCCAGTTCTGGGCACTGTAGTTCAAGAAAGATGTGGAGAAACTAGAGAGGGTCAAGAAAAGAGCAACAAGAATGATTAAAGGTCTAGAGAACATGACCTATGAAGAAAGGCTGAAAGAATTGGGCTTGTTAGTTTGGAAAGGAGAAGATTGCGGGGGGGGGGGGGGACATGATAGCAGTTTTCAGGCATTTAAAAGGGTGTCATAAAGAGGAGGGAGAAAACTTGTTCTTCTTGGCCTCTGAGGGTAGAACAAGAGGCAATGGACTTAAACTGCAGCAAGGGAAGCTTCGGTTGGACATTAGGAAAAAGTTCCTAACTGTCAGGGTGGTCAAACAGTGGAATAAATTGCCAAGGAAGGTAGTGGAATCTCCATCGCTGGAGATATTTGAGAACAGGTTGGATAGATGTCTATCAGGGTTTAGACAGTACTTGGTCCTGCCATTAGGGGAGGGGGCTGGACTCGATGCCCTCTCGAGGTCCCTTCCATTCCTAGTGTTCTATGATTTACATTGCAGTTAAACTCCTGTGGCTGCCCAGGTCAGCTGACATAGGTTCCCAGGCCTGGGTGGTAAGGCTGTAAAATTGCAGTGTAGATGCTTGGGCTAGAACCTGAGCTCTGGTATTCTCCCCTACTACAAAGTCTTAGAGGTGGGCCCAAAGCCTGAACATCCACAATGCAATTTTTACAGCTCTGTGAGCTTGAGTTAGCTGATGTAGGCCGGGGGTATCTAATTGTAGAACAGCTTCTTTGATAATGTCAAAACCAGGTGGCACCTGCTCCCCAGAGGACACTGAAAACTACACCTGCTTTAAACTCTGCTTCCACAGCATGGCTGTTGTGAATTTAAATGACCCCTGAGACTATTGTGTTCGCAGCTCATTCACACCCCTGAGTTTCAAAAGCCAAACACTTCTTGCTCTTGCACTATTTACATAGCATATTTTAAAGAACAGAGTATAATAGAAGTGTTTATATTCATTTAGGGCTTGTCTTCATGTGCACTGCTGCAACAGTGGAGCTGGAGTGCTTTAATGGGAGAAGCTCTCCCACCATTGTATCACAGAGGTAGCCGTGTTAGTCTGTATCTTCAAGAACAGCAAGCAGTCCTGGGGCACCTTATACACTAACAGATGTTTTGGAGCATAAGCTTTCATGGGCAAAGACCCGCTTCATCAGATGCATGGCTTGGGGTGGGGGGATGGGGTTTCAGAGCAGTATTTAAAGAGTGGGGTCCCAGTAAAAGGGAGGGCCAGAGTTGACATGGTCTCTTCAGTCAGGGTGGAAATGGCCCATTATCAGTAGTATAGATCAAGAGAGGAGAGAAAACAAGTCAGATCAGTCAAGGGGGATGTGGCCCTTTGTCAGAATTTGCCCAGAAAAGCTTGTGCTCCATAATATGTTATTCTATGAGGTGTCACAGGACTTTTTGCTGTTCCCATCAGTGTAGTTAATCTACCTCTCAAAGGCGGCATCTACAGTATGAGATAAAATCAGTTTTATTAAAATCGATTTCTTAACACTGGGTTTTATCCATTTGATTTTGAGCATCTTCACTTGCTCCCCACAAAATTGACTTACTGCTGCCATACACAAGTAGCCTAAATCAAGTGGTGTAGCAGTGTACTGCGGGAACATATCCCACAGTTCCCTGAGCCCCATAGAATTCTGGCCCCACAAGTATACGTGTGTATATGACAACATCTTCCTACATTTCATTCCCTTCTGTCCCCTGCCATGTTAAGTATATTTAACTAGGCACGGGTGCTTCAATGAAACTCGAATGAATCATTCACAGTTTTGGCTCGAGGTGGCTAACAGACCCCAGACTACAGCCCGGTTTTACCTGCAAAAGAAGATCCTTAGCACAGAAATATTTCCCGCTGCAAGCCTTACTTCAAGAACTGTGGTAATCATATAGCTGCTACATTGTGTTCATTGACATGTGTGGCTCGGGGTGGCTAAAAGACCCCTGGTTACAGCCAGCACCTGAAAACTGTGACATTTGACAGCCCCAAAAACCGTGACTGCCCAGGGAGACCCACCATGTGCCCCTATGAACAGCATGCCTAGGCTTTATTTTGGGCTTGGGTATTGATCTAGGCCTCCTGGGAAACAGGACTCAAAGTAGACACGAGTTCTATGCTGAAACTCAAATGAATCATCAGTAATGGTTCCGGGTGGCTAAAAGAGAGTAGGCTTTTGACAGCTGTTAAAATTGTGACTGCCTATGGAGACCCTTCAGGAACTTGAATTTGGATTCAGGGCTCCTACAAAAGAAGACCCTTATGTTTAAGTAGACACGGTTGCTACTCTGAAAATCTAATGATTCATTGAAAAAGTTACAGCTCGGGGTGGCTAAAGATCCCAGACTATAGTTAGGTTTGCACCTGGAAAAGAAGACCCTTAGGACAAGAATATTCCCTGCTGCAAGCCTTACTTTGGCAACTGTGGTAACTGTAGAGCTGCTACGTTGCCTTCATTGAAACATGTACGGCTCAGGATGGCTAAAAGACCCCCAGCTACAGCCAGCCCCCAAAATAATGACTGCCGAGGGAGCCATCCCCTGGGTGGCTAAAAGACCCCCGGCTACAGCCAGCCCCTGAAAACCGTGACTGCTGATGCAGATGTCACCTGGGCAGCGAAAAGACCCTGGCTACAGCCAGCCCCTGAAAATCATGACCCTCACCACGCGCAAGCTGCCTGGCATCTTGCACAGCATGTCCCTTTATTGGTTTGGGGTCAAGCCATGTGATGTGGCTGGGCGCGGGAATGATCCAAACTGTGTGGTGCCTCCAGGGGGAGGGAAGGGAGGGGATGTGGGAGTCAGGACAACAGGCAAATGGCTGAAATAAAGTTTCTCATCCTACCAGACAAACGCAACCCCCCAGCTCACAGCCTAGCTGACACACAGTACAGGGGGCCAGCGGCTGGTGCCAGGCAGTGCAGGGTAAAAGGCAGCTAGCAAGGGTATACAGATAAGCACAGACCCCACAGCTACAGGCTTCCAGGTGCTGAACTGTAACCGTCTTCCTGTTCCCTAATTCCTCTGCACCTGAGAGCAGTGGAGATGTACGAGGCCAGAGTGCAGAACAGTGGGGCATTGTGGGGCACATATGGGCCATCTGTGGTGGCTAAAGAAGTCAATTCAAAGACATGGTGCATCCTCACTACCCTTCGTTTGGAATTTTAGATTCAAACTGAACTCTACACCCATCAGGTTACTACAATTTTAGGATTTTGATATTATTTGGATTTTAGTGGTCCATTAATCGAGCTAATGGAATTTACAGTGAGGACAGGCACTTGGAAAAATTGGGCTATCTGACGTAAAATCAATTTTATCTCATAGTGTAGGTGCAGCCTGAGAAGTGGTAGTTATGTAAGACAGCACTATCCTGTCAACCTGATGGGAAGATGGGTGTACATATGTCACTCACGGGTGTGGATATTTTTACACACCTGAGTAATGTAGTTATAACCATACCAGATCTGTAGTGTAGTTCTGGTTTTAATGTACGTTTGCCAAGGGATGAATCCTCCTTCCTTGATTAAATTTAACATAAATCAGCTGTTTAAGTAACACTGGATAATCTAATTTGTTGTCCTTCCTTTCTGTCTGCAAGTTCATGTGTCTCTGGTCAAACGAGTGTATTGCAGGCTGAGGGAACTTTTTTGAGGAACTGCTTGTTAAAATATTGAGGTAGTTTATCATTGCTTATATGTGAGCCTTTAAAGTCAAACAGGATTCTAGAATAGAACACACACATTTTTGTACCAGGTTCTTGAATTAGAGAAATATTAGTGTTCTTATATTCATGCTTGTACTGTCCATCCATGTAACTAAGAGCAGAATCTAGCCACCAATATCCAGAAATCATTATTTCAAAAAAAGCTTTTTCATCAATATCAATGTTATTCATCAACATCAATATCAATGTTAACAGAAAATTTTTATGAATGTGACATTTTTCTTTTGTTGATTTATTTCTTAAATGTAAATTATCAACCACTATGATAGAAAATTGCTTGTGTGTTGGAAGTTAATGCTCAGTTTTCCAGTAATAATTTTTTCTAGTAAATTAATCTTGTTACCCAATGATTAAAATTTTGAAATAATGTCAGTGAAATATGTGTTTTAATTTTTGTCAGTGTCAAGAAGAGGTAAAAACTGATTGCAAATGGGTTTGGATTAGCATTTAAAAATTCTCACATTATATATTTCCAGTAACTCCTGGGAGCCAACAAAATTTTTGAAATATCATAAATTGGGGGAGGGGACAGGTGTGTATAAAGTAGAAAAAGACAAGTGATGCATGTTTATAAACAGGAAAATCATTTTCAATTGAAGACTAGTCTGTCGAGATTACTACTTCTACTATACTTCCACAACAAAACAATTTGCTTCTTAAATCCTATACCATTTCATAACAAAAAGCAGTCAAGTAGCACTTTAAAGACTAGCAAAATAGTTTATTAGGTGAGCTTTCGTGGGAGAAGTGGGTCTGTCCCACGAAAGCTCACCTAATAAACTATTTTGCTAGTCTTTAAAGTGCTACTTGACTGCTTTTTGTTTTGATAGTGTATAGACTAGCACGGCTTCCTCTCTCTTACTATACCATTTCATAGTTTACTATTCTAGTGTTCATACTCTCTCTGAACATTGTGCAATTTTCAGTTAAGATGCTAATTGTCTACCCTTTTGACTGTGTGATCTAATTCTGATTATATTAAATCAAACTCGAGTTATTAAATATACAATTATTAGACAATTGACATAATACAGTGACAAGGTTCACTTTTTCCTGATATCTGTTAATTTGCAGTGCTGTTGTTTAAGTACAGTTTAAAAGCCCTTTTGTGCTGTGACTTTAAACGATATCTTTACTAGAAATGGTGCGTACACTTACTCCTTTCAGGAAACAAAGGGGAAGAAAAGCAACGCAACAGCTATGTTTACACATCCACGAAACTTCAAAACATCTGTCCCTCTTTCAAAAGAGTGGGAGGAGTGTCCACGTGTGTAACACATTCTTTTGAAAGAAAATCAAAGGAATGGGGCGTAGATGTAGAAATCCAAACCCTGATCCTGTATCAGGAAGAGCGTCCCCTTTGAAAAACTATTTCAAAAGACTACACGTGTAGATGCTCCACGTCCTGCTCTTTCGAAAGAGGGGTCTACTGTGACCAGTCAGCTGGAATGTGGGGCTGTTCCAGCCTGTAGCAGCAGGGCTCTATGATCCCCGTGTCCAGCTGCCTTTAAAGCAGCACAGATGCAGGAATCCTGTGGCACGAAGCTGAGAGCATGCTAGGAGCAGCTGTAGAACACGCTCCGACAGCACACCCTCCACACAGCCCCGGAGGATGGGAGGCGACAGTACTCTGTCAACAGATTGTTATGCCTCAAATTTTTGAGGGATAATACTGGTGAGGCAAATGCAGAGTTCTGTGGAGACTCTCTTGACAGAATGCTTTCAGTGTGTAGACACTCCGAGTTGTGTTGACGGAAGGTCTCTTCTCTTGACAAAACTCTTCTAGTGTAGCCACAGACAGAGTGCCCTTACGGCTTTTTTGTTGACTGATTCTGTCAACAAAGGCACTCTTCCTCATCTGTGAGAGGCAGAAGGTTGTCTGCGAAAGTGCCAGCATGTCGACAAAACGCACTTTGTGTGTGGATGTTCTGTCAGCTTTGTCGGCAAAATGCTCTAGAGTAGCTGTAGCGTCTCATTCTCATTTAACTAAGGTCCTTTACACAGCTCTGGAAGTGTAAAGTAACCTCAAAGGGAGAACAAATTATATCCAATCTGAGGTCAGTGGAACATTTGTGTAAATGAGAGCCAAGTCCATTATCCATCCGACATTGAAAACACTAAAATTATAAAGAAGCATATGCAATAGTCTGTTGCAGTCTGACTGGTTAGCATCCCTGCTCTTGTGAAAAATGGCAGAAGTCATGTACAGCCTGATTTAACAGCATCTGTGGAAGTTAAAGGGGATCTTTCCCTTGATTTCAATGAACTTTGCACCAGGCTCTTATGGAATAAAAATATTCAGTACTTTAATTTTATGACTGAACTGGAGATGTCATCTCCACTAGAAACTGCTCCCCTAATGTCATGCTGAGGCATTGTTTCTATAATAACTCTCTGTGAAAGGTACCACATCCCATCCAAGATCACATCTTGCACATTTTTAATTTTGTAGGAATATAGGATATTGAAAACAATGGACACACAAACTTAGTTGGTACAAGGATGACAATGGCAGTTGTAGCTTTAAATATCTAGCAAAACCCAAACAAAAAAAAAACTACAGAATTTTGGATTAAACAAATATTATATCATGAGGATACACCTGATATTTTTGCTACTGTGATCTATAAATGTGATTTATGCTAGTAATATACATTAAGAACTGGTTGAATAATTCATAATTAAGGCCCTGATAATGCGAACTCTTAATGCACACACTTCATACATGTAAGTATTTCCAGTGAAATCAGTTAAATGTGTACATAAGTGTTTTATTTTCGGTGAATTTTTGTCCCTTTTCATGCATTGTTTGTCTACAGGTCATCGTAGAATCATAGAATACTAGGACTGGAAGGGACCTCGAGAGGCCATCGAGTCTAGCCCCCTGCCCTGATGGCAGGACCAAGTACTGTCTAGAACATCCCTGATAGATGTCTATCTAACCTGTTCTTAAATATCTCCAGTGATGGAGATTCCACAACCTCCCTTGGCAATTTATTCCACTGTTTGACCACCCTGACACTTGGGAACTTTTTCCTAATGTCCAACCTAAACCTCCCTTGCTGCAGTTTAAGCCCGTTGCCTCTTGTTCTATCCTCAGAGGCCAAAAAGAACAAGTTTTCTCCCTCTTCCTTATGACACTCTTTTAGATACCTGAAGACCGCTATCATGTTGCCCCTCAATCTTCTCTTTTCCAAACTAAACAAGCCCAATTCTTTCGGCCTTTCTTCATAGGTCACATTCTCTAGACCTTTAATCATTCTTGTTGCTCTTTTTTGGACCCTCTCTAATTTCTCCACATCTTTCTTGAACTGTGGTTCCCAGAACTGGACACAATATTCCAGCTGAGGCCTAACCAGCGCAGAGTAGAGCGGAAGAATGACTTCTCGTGTCTTGTTCGCAACACACCTGTTAATGCATCCCAGAATCATGTTTGCTTTTTTTTTTGCAACAGCATCACACTATTAACTCATATTTAGCTTGTGGTCCACTATAACCCCTGGATCCCTTTCTTCTGTAGTCATTCCTAAACAGTCTCTCCCCATTCTGTATGTGTGAAACTTATTGTTCCTTCCCAAATGGAGCACTTTGCATTTGTCCTTATTAAACTTCATCCTGTTTATCTCAGACCATTTCTCCAATTTATCCAGATCATTTTGAATTATCACCCTATCAAAAAAGAATAAACATCAGTAAACATAAACATCAGGTCATGATTTTCCTGAATTTACTATTTATATAAATTAGTAAATAAATTCTGCTTGTTTGAAGAAGATGTGGGAAATCAATATTTGTAATTCAAGCTGTTTGACTGGCTCTGTTTCTGTTCCTTGCCTGGGTGATTATACATCTTAGACTTGTGTGCAAATGCTCAAGATTATTTTCATCTGAAATCTGTGTTCCATTAATATTATTTTAAAATGTGTGAATATACCAATTGTTAAAAATGCACAAAGCAAGTTAATCTTTAATAACATTAGGTCTTTTTTTGAGGCCCATCTCATCTGTATTTTTACCAGAGTGGGAATTGTCTGCATTAATGTCTATCCAATTGGGTTGTGTCTACACTAGCAAGTTCTTTTGAAAGATTCCTTGGAGCATCTACACACAAAAAGTGTTCCTTTGAAAGTAAATTGAAAGCATGTGGCACTCCTTTTGAAATTGCTCTTCCTTTCCTGTTTCAGGAAGAGTGCCCCCTTTCGAAAGATTCTTTCAGAAGAAAACTTGTGTAGATGTGCCCCAGGCCTTTTTTTTTTTTTTTCCTTCAAAAAAGCAGTCTTCATGGAGCCTGATTTTTTTTTTTTTTTTTTTTTTTTTGGATCCCTGGCCTGTTCTTTTGAAATAGCAGGGGCTGTCTGGATGCTCTTTTGAAAGAGCAGATTGCTCTTTTGATCTCCTTTTTTGTGTGAGACGCACTCTTTCGAAAGATGCTCTTTTGGAAGAGATCTTCCACAAGGGCTTCATTTGAAAGATCTCTGTAGTATAGACATAGCCTAGTAGAAGCTGAATTAGGCTGGCATAAGAATTTAGTGCTAGGGATGGATTAGTTGGCTATTTTGCTTCAATGTTTCTTACAGACACACAACCAAGGAGTTCAGAGTCCATGCTGAAGTTTTATTGACAATAAAAACATTCATAAAAGCTGATCCTCATATAACATTGGTTAAAATCTGAATCCAAATGTCTTTGATTATCAGGAGAAAGTGCTTGCGATATGATTATTTGGATGTTAATCCACCTCTCTGGTGTTTAGATATAGAAGGGATCCAAAAGCAGAAATGTACTATTCTGAGGCTCAGATATAGTCAAGAGCTTCTAAGAACAGTTAGTAAGATTTCAGCATTATGAAATTCAAATCTTGATTGTCTACAGCTAATCTAGATCTGAACACTGTTCATCTAGCATCCTAGATGCTATACAGACATATGAGATAGGCCACATTCCCAAGAGCTTACAATCTAAATAGATGGTATACGAAAACAATATTTTTGTCCCTATAGTCTTCATCATACTCTGCCCTGGTAGTACTTGGGCTATACCTAAATTATTACATTGTTTCTTCATCTTGAATAATTAATTCTAATTTTTCTCACTCTTCCTGCTCCCTTTTGTACCCTATTTTTTATTTAATTTATCTTCAAACCCACTCCAACTTCTTTCTTAATAAAAACATCATCATCATCAACTGTGGGCTCAGTGCCCGCTTTGGTCTGATGCTTCCCTCGCTATTTCCTTCATCTTTCCCTGTCCAGTGTGGAGTGGCTTCGTTTCTGTAGACTAACTCCATGCCAACCTACTGTATCATCTACCCATTCTCTGTGGGTCTGCCTCTCCTCTTCGAACTGTCCATTATGCTGAATACTAGGATCTTGACTTTTTGCTCATTGTTTGTTCTGTGGGTATGTCCAAATAGCTGTAACTTCTGTTGTATAACCTTCTGCAGTAGGCTCTCTTGAGGCTGTATCTCCCTATATAATTCCTCATTGATGACCTTCTGCATCCATCCTATTCTGTAACAACTCCTCTTGAATGTCAATATCCTTCTCCTCAAATCTTTTGTTATCACCCATGTCTTAAATCTGTACAACATGATGTTGAATGCACATGTTTTCAAGATGCTCAGCTTCGTTCCTAAGCTAACTGCTTTGATTTTCCAGATCTTATCCATAGCCTTCAAACACGCTCTTGCTTTTGCTGTTCTAGCTGCTATTTCCTTCTAACAAAAGCACCTTTTACCCATAATTTCTGTCATCTCTTCACCATCTGTCTTCCCCTATGCACACATCTTGCCATTCTGCAGTGACCTCTCCATTAAGCATCTTTCATTGGGCAAGTGAGCAGTTCACTTAGTTTCAGTTGGAAGGAGACCCCAGGCAGGTTGCAGCTCCCAGGAGTCTGCTCCATGTGCTGCAGAAATATAGTTATCATTATTTTTTTTAAAAAATTGAAAATAGGATTTTTAACTATTAAACATTCCCAGTTAGCATTTGTCATTGAAGCACAGAGTGTTTGTGCATCTCTACAATGGGAATTATGTTAAACTCATAGACATATTATCATTCTTAACTAATGTTTGCAAAGTGTTTCGTATTCTATAATTAAACACACAGTATTTGTGCAGGATTAATGCTGGTCTCCCTTGACACACCAGATTTCTGAGGGTATTCTTAAAAATGAGTCTGTCAGTTGTCCCTTTGACTGCAAATAGGATTCCTTGCATGTGTTTAAGTGCTGCTTTGGATCAGACTTTAAATGTGTGCATAACTCCCACGAGTATCAGTAGGAATCGTGGAGTTTATTGAGGGCAAAAGTAATCCCACAGGCCGTGTCTACACTGGCCCCAAACTTCGAAATGGCCAGGTTAATGGCCATTTCAAAGTTTACTAATGGAGCGCTGAAATACATATTCAGCGCCTCATTAGCATGCGGGCGGCTGCGGCACTTCGAAATTGATGCGGCGCGCCACCGTGCGGCTCGTCCCAACGGGGCTCCTTTTCGAAAGGATCCTGCCTACTTCGAAGTCCCCTTATTCCTATGAGCAGATTAACATGGCCATTTCGAAGTTTGGGGCCAGTGTAGACATAGCCCCAGTGATCCAACTTCTTCCTATTATATTTCACCCATATGTATAATTCTGTTGTTTTAAAGTAGAAAATATCCCAATTGATTGCAATACATATATTTTGTTTTTGTTCATGTGTTCTACGAACAGTTTTCATTAGTCTTCCTATTTTTAGGTTGTATATCGCAAACACTTACTCATCTGAGTTGACCCACAGATGTGGCTACTTTTGTTAGGAAAAGTTAGGAGGTGAGGTAACCTTGTGTCACATTTGTCCATTTCTCCAGAAACTGTTGTTGTTCTTGTTCAGCACAATCTGTACATGCTGTTGTTCAGAGATAATACAGAGCAGGACCCTTCATAATGTAGGTCCTAATCCTGCTAAGAGATACATGCATGTAAATTCGAGAACAACAAGCAGTCCTGTGGCACCTTATAGCCTAACAGATATTTTGGAGCATAAGCTTTTGTGGGCAAAGACCCACTTCATCAGATGCATGAGTGGGGGTTGGTACCCCACTCTTTAAATACCCCTCTGAAACCATGCTCCCACTCATGCATCTGGTGAGGCGGGTCTTTGCCCATGAAAGCTTCTGCTCCAAAATACCTGTTAGTCTATAATGTGCCACAGGACTTGTTCTCCAAGATACAGACTAACACGGCTACCTCTCTGACGCATGTAAATAACTCTGCTTGTGACTGTGATGTAGCGACAATGGTTCAAGAATGCGGTCTCAGCAGGACCCAGGAGTTCATGGGTCCCAAACAGCGAAGGCTGTTTCAAGGCAAATTAGGCAGTTGCCTAAGATCACAGATTTTTGGATCTTCCCTTGCTCCCTCCAAAGGTGGTGGAGAGGGGATGAGGCTGGTGAGGTTATCTTGGGAAGGAGGTGGCTGCCAGCTGGAGCTTTCAGGAGCTGTAAGTGCCATTCCTCAGGGCTCCAAGGAACAGCCAGTCTTTGGGGAAAGTTCTGCCATCCATCCTCAGCTGCACTCCTCCACTGGTGCTGGTGTGAGCATGGCTGTGGCTCATGGCTACTTCTTCTGGGGCTATCAGTGCTGCTATGGCTTTGGTCCCCAGGTGTTTGCTGTTCCAGCCCTGGCCACTGTTCTGGACTTCTGCAACAGGAGCTTATGTGGAAAGGTGCTGAGGCACAGGGGATTTTGTTGCGGGGGACCAACCTGTGCATGCTGTGAAGTGGAGTGGTAGGGAGTGTGAGAGCATGGAGGGCAGACAGAGGACAGTGGTTTCAGCAGTGTTATTGAGCATACTCAGTACAAGCCAAGCAGCAAATATGGCAGGGAGAAGCAACCCCATCCACCCACCCCCCGAGCCACATATCACCTCCTTCCAGGGGCTACTAAGGCACCAGAAAACTTTAGTTTTTTGGCAGATGACTTAGTTATTAGCTGTCAGGAGCTGTGTTCCTAATTCCTTTATAAAAGAAAGAAAATTAAATATTTGACCCACTCAGTCGAATACTAACATATTCTGGCATCTTGGCTATGTCTACACTAGCTCCAGATCTTTGAAAGGGGCATGATAATGAACCTAATTGAAAGAGGCTAATGAGGCACTGCCATGAATATGCAGCACCTCATTAGCATAATTGTGGCCACAGCACTTCGAAAGTGCCACTTTCAATCACGCATGGCTTGTCTACATCAGGCCCTTTTCTAAAGGACCCCACGTTTTGAAATCCCCTTATTCCTATAACCAAATAGGAATAAGCAGATTTCGAAGTGTGTAGGATCCTTTCAAAAAGGACCCTGTGTTGACGAGTCATGTGCGATCGAAAGCAGCACTTCTGAAGTGCCGCAGCCACCAATATGCTAATGATGCTGCGTATTCATGGCAGCACCTCATTAGCATCTTTTGATTAGGTTCATTATCATGCCCCTGTCAAAGCTCTGGGGCTAGTGTAGACATAGCCCTAGTAGCAGGTCACTTGAGGGACACTGATTAGCCTTAACATTTCAATGTATATTCTCACTCTGCGGAGAGAGAGAGAGACTGTTGGTACTCATGGACTCTATGTCATGGGAGGGGAGCGGGGTCTAGTGGATTACAGCAGGGGGCCGATACGTTTGGGCTGTGTATAAGAACATCATAATAGTCATAGTGGTCCATTTAGCCATGTATCTTGTCTTTGAGGGTTAAAGGCATTTCAAGGTAGCACGGGCACTTTGAAGTGCCCACGACTACATGCATGCTGGCACTTTGAAATCTGACACTTCGAAGCTGTGGTGGGGGAGAATTAGCCTAATGAAGTGCTGCATATTCACCACAGCACTTCATTGGTAATCTCCCATTGCCCTGATTAACATAGCCCCTTCGAAGTTGGGGGCAAGTGTAGACAGGCCCTCTGCGTTTCATTCATTCATGACAGAAGAGGCAATCATCAAAGGGTCCATCCCTGTCACCCATTCCCAGCTTCTGGCAAACAGAAGCTAGGAACACCTTCCCTGCTCATTCTTGTTCGTAGCCATTATTGGACCTACCCTGCTCCCTGAACTTTGTTCTTATTGGAACCCTGATATAGCTTGGGCCTTTCCACCATATCCTGGCAGAGTTGCGCAGGTTGACCATGAAGAAATAAGTTGTGTTGTTTTTGTTTTAAATATGCTGACTATAAATTTCATTGAGTGAGCTTCTTGTGTTAGTGGAGGAATAAATATCATTTCCTTATTCTAATTTTCTACACCATTCATGATTTTCTGGACCCCTAACATATCCTCCTCTGTTTAGTCATTGCTTTTCCAAGCTGAAAAGTCCCAGTTCTGTTAATCTTTCCTCATATGGAAGCTGTTCTTTACTACTAATGATTTCTATTGCACTTTCTGTACTTTTTTCCCCAAACCCAAATTTTTTTTGATGCAATGACCAGATCTGCATTCAATATTCAAGATGTGGGCATATCGTGACTTTATAGAGGGGCAATATGATATTTTCTTTCTTAGTATCTGGTCCTTTCCTAACGATTCCCAGTACTCTGTTAGCCTTTTGCTCTGCCAGTGTTTCCAGGGAACTATCCACAATGATCCCAAGATGTCTCTCTTGAAGGGTAACAGCTATTTTAGACCCCCTCCTTTTTGTATGTAGAGTTGGGATTATATTTTTGCATTTGTCAACACTGAATTCATCTGCCCTTGTGTTTCCCAGTTGCCCAGTTTTGTGAAATCCTTTTGCAGTCAGTTTTGGATTAAACTATTTTGAGTAATTTTGTATCAACTGCAAATGTTGCCACCTCATTATTTACAGGAACGTTTATGGGAAGTTGGACAGCAGTGTTCCAAATACAGATCCCAGCAGCAGTGTTGGCAGTGTTTTCAGGATGATCTAAGGATCCTTCAGTTACTTAAATGACAAGCCTTTTGTTTATCTAATCACTTTGCTTTCCTCTCTTTGTAAACAAACACCCTGTTCCACAGGCAAAGCTGGGAGTAGAGCAAGCTCTGTAACAGTTAAGAACTGCCTCTGGAGCTAGGGCGTGGTCCTAAGCAGACCTCAAGTATGAAATTCAGGGGTTCAAACTTTGGGGGAGGCTACTGATCCTCGCAACCCCTGCAGTTCCTTATAAATGGTGCCCTTGTGCTGAGGGCAGACTGGGGGGGGATGGTTTGGGGGTTGCTGAGGACCCGATGGAGCATGCAGACTTGGATGTGCTGGAGGTGCAAAATGCCGGGGACAGATGGGGTGTGTGTAATGGAAGAGATCCACTGAAGACAATGGTCTGCTATTTTGGGTTGAGTTCAGTAGTTGGATCTCCTTTCAGGATCCAGAACACAGGATTTTGAAATTCAGTTTAATTAAATGTATACATTGAGAGAGAGTAAATACCACAGAAACAGCAGGAGAAAACCGCCTAAGCCAGAGGTCAGCAACCAATATGGCAAGAAGAGCCATGTTTTTTTAATTCAGTAAAAAACTTAATAATTCAAGAGCCATAATGCATGTAATATGAGATGGTCCTTACTAAAAACGTCAAACAATACTTTTTGTAAGCCCTATTTTAAGAACTGTGCAAACACAATGATTTGTATTGTGATATGTGTTTACTGCAGGGTGTTCACTGTTTATTGAAAATCGTCAGGAGAGTTTCTGTGCTTTGCAATGATAGTGTCAAGAGCCACAGAAGAGTCCTTAAAGAGCTGCATGTAGCTCTGGAGCTCCAGTGGAAGACCCCTGGTCTAAGTGAATAATTTTGTTCTGGACACTGTTGTGGTTATACTATTGTACACAATGTATTACATGTTTGTTACAAAAATGCAGATATAATGAGTTCTATTTCAAACATTTTGTCTTCCCAACAGTTGCTCAATAGTAGAACATTTGGTACTAAGAATGTCCTGTTGCAGACATTTAAAATGTGTTCCTTACAAATAATCCTCACATCCAACATTTTAAGAGATATTTCCTTCATTTAATTTTGAAAAATTTAAATGTGTTGGCCTGAGAACTTCAATTGGAAATGATGAATTTTGATTACTTTAGTTAATCACCAAGTATAGGGATCTCATGTTTTGGTCTTATATAGCAATTGTGACAGTACAGTTTTATTTTTTTAAAAACATTTTTCTGACATTATCATTGTTCAGAATTTTTAAAAAAAGATGTGAAAGGGAATTAGTGTGTACATATGTGTGAAATATAAACACAAAATATGTATTTGAGTGCCAACATCCCGTGGTGACTGGTGTGTTAGAAATGCCTAATAAAAATCAGTTGCCAATTTTGCAAACCCTGAATAAGGTGTAGATTTTACACATAAGTAGTTCTGAAAAGAAGGGCTTAATAAATGTATAGGTTGTAAGATCAGAAGGGACTATATGATCATCTAGTCTGAACTTCTGCATAACAGTCTGTAGGAAGCTGCTTCCAGTACTTTCCGGTACTGAGCATTACCAGCCATAACTTCTGTTTGTGCAGTTGGTTCCATAATAGATTGAAAGCGTATGTATGTATGTATTCTATATATATGAAAGAGAGCGTGCGCACGCGCGCGCACACACACAAACTTGCATAGGGATGATGGGGAAACAGATGTTGCGCACATCCAAGATTGGAATCCCCTGGGGGAAAAATAGTCTCCTTTAGTATAAATCTGCACCTGCCTGCTGCCACTCCTGCCACGATGGATAGATAAAGAAAAAACTGACTCAGCGATTATATTTAAAATCTCTCTCCCTTCCCCCATTCTTTCTTTGCCTATTTATACTTAGTAGGGAGATACTCAGATTAAACCACACTATCTAGATATAAACAATAACACTGATTAAATGGATCATTTTGCCAAGGGAGATGTAGGTGGCTTGCCCATTTTTCATTCAGACGTTCAAGCTTAGAGAAATAGCTTCCAGCTCTAAACATATTGGGTCACCATTACCCCACTGTAAAAGGTAAGAACACAAATGTACGCTTCCGATTAGATGAACGTAGTTCTTTGTCTCATTAACACAAATAATTAAACGCGCTGTTTATATGGATTTTTAAAAGTGAGTTTAAACAAAATTCTGCATGGCAAGCTCTTAAACCTATGACTACAGCAACTTGAGGAACCTTTATTGGAATATCTATCCAGGTCTAGTACGGTCCCATTACAGCCAGGCTAATGGAACTCACAAGAAAAGTTAGTACTTCCATTTGGTCTGGTAGAAGTCACATCCCACAGGAATAATAATTGGACCCTTTTCTTTCTACTATAGGAAAATGATCACAACTCAAGAATATAGCAAAAACCTTCAAGAGTGGAATAAAATGCAAATGTAATTTAAGAGCATTCAGCTTTGCTATGTGACGTACTAGGAAATAAACAGTTTAAACACCAGATAAGACATCTAAATCTTCATCCTCTCATATAGTTGTGCTCTCTATAAATCTGAATTAGTGGTGGTTTCTGATCTTTATAATATATGACTATTATAGTATTTTTAGAAAGAGAAATGAAACTGAAGCACTTTTGTTTCTTTATCTTTTCAAAAGACTAAAAGTCACAAAGTTTGTTTTAAAACTCTCCCGACTCATAGTAGCCTTAAGAGGGTTTCACGGATTTTTAAGGCCAGAAAGAACCATTATGACCATCCAGTCTGACCTCCAGCACACTAATTTCACCACGATTCCTGCATTGAGTCCAATAACCTGTTCTTGAACGAAAGCACATCTTTTGGAAAGGTGCATTTCTAGGTACAGACTGCTCATGGGGTCAGCATGTGGTGGCTGCATGTCTGCTGAGCTGCCACCTTGCTGAACTGTGCATGCAGTGGCGTGTAAGTAGTAGGCATCCTTCAGTCTGCATAGACTATGGATCGCGCCCTTTAAAGTTTCAATTGAGGACTTCATTTGCAGCGTCTATTGTGACTATAAAGACCCACACGAGAGTGACAGTCCTTGCTGCATCTCTTGCAGATGTAGTGGGTGTCTGGCAAGTCCTTATTGTGCTTTCTGTGCGCTCGCTTCTCCTCTGCTAGCTGTCTGATCTTCAGCTCGCCCTTCTGAAGGCCCTTGTGTAACCCCTGCCTCCATCTGCTGCGGTCGTCTGCTAGATCTTCCCAGTTGTACAGCTCGATGTCTACCTCTCTGAGGTCTCTCTTGCAGACATCTTTGTAACGCAACTGGGGGCGTCCGGGAGGTCTTTTGCCAGAGGATAGCTCACCATACAGGATGTCTTTTGGAATCCTTCCATCGTTCATCCTGTGGATGTGGCCAAGCCAGCGGAGTCGACGCTGCCTGAGGAGGGTGTGCATGGTTGGGATTCCAGCTTGCTCGAGGACGGCAGTGTTGGTCACTCTGTCCTTCCATGATATTCCAAGGATGCGCCTGAGGCAGCGCAAGTGGAAGACGTTCAGCCTCTTTTCCTGGCGGGCATACAGGGTCCAAGTCTCGCTGCCATAAAGGAGGGTGCTGAGGATGCAGGCTCTGTAGACTTGCATTTTGGTGTGAGTGTACAGCTTGTTGTTATTCCACACACTCTTGCTGAGTCTGGACAGAGTTGTGGCCGCTTTTCCGATCCTCCTATTTAGCTCAGTGTCCAACGACAGGGTGTCAGTGATGGTGGACCCGAGGTAAACGAACTCGTGGACGACCTCTAACGTATAGTTGTCAATGCTGATTGATGGGGATTCAGCAACATCCTGACCGAGTACGTTCGTCTTCTTTAGGCTGATGGTAAGCCCAAAGTCCTTGCACGCTTTGGAGAACCGATCCAGCAGTTTTTGAAGCTGGTCTTCTGTGTGAGACACTACAGTAGCATCGTCTGCGAACAGCATGTCTCTGATGAAGACTTCTCGCACCTTAGACTTCGCTTTCAGCCTTGCAAGGTTAAACAGTTTCCCATCAGATCGTGTGTGCAGCAAGATGCCCTCTGTTGAAGATCCAAAGGCGTGCTTCAGTAGGAGTGCAAAGAAGATCCCAAACAATGTCGGAGCAAGCACGCATCCTTGTTTGACGCCGCTCCTGATTCTGAAAGCATCCGATAATGCGCCATCATATTGGATGGTTCCTCTCATGTTTTCGTGGAACGACTGGATCATCTTCAGTAACCATGGAGGACAGCCTATCTTGTGGAGCAGTTTGAACAGACCATCCCTGCTGACCAAGTCAAAAGCCTTGGTCAGGTCGATGAAGGCTATGTAGAGTGGCTTTCTCTGCTCCCTGCACTTCTCCTGCAGCTACCTTAGAGAGAAGACCATATCAACGGTAGACCTCTCTGCGCGGAATCCACACTGCGATTCAGGGTACACCCTCTCAGCAATCTTCTGGAGGTTGCCAAGGAGGACGCGAGCGAACAGTTTACCAGTGATGCTTAGGAGGGAGATTCCACGGTAGTTGTTGCAGTCGCTTCTGTCTCCTTTGTTCTTATACAACGTTACAATGTTAGTGTCATGCATATCCTGTGGAACCTCACCCTCTTTCCAGCACAGGCACAGTAGCTCATGCAGGGGTTCCAGGAGTGTGTCCGCGGCACATTTGATTACCTCTGGTGGTATACCATCCTGACCAGGGGCCTTTCCAGCTGCAATGCTGTCGATGGCTGTCTTCAGTTCATCCACAGTCGGCTCTTGGTCCAGTTCGTCCATTACTGGTAGGAGCTCGACGGCATCGAGGGCTGCGTCAACCACAACGTTCTCGCTTGAGTACAGCTCGGAGTAGTGCTCAACCCAGCGCTCCATCTGTTTGGCTTTGTCAGCGATGACTTCACCAGATTTGGATTTCAGAGGTGCCATCTTGTTCTGGGTGGGTCCTAATACCTTCTTCATACCCTCGTACATTCCTCTGAGATTACCAAAGTCGGCACAGGCACTCGCTACTTTGCTCCAAGCTCAAGCTGAGACCCAAGAAGCTGTACCGCTCTAAACCTGCTGGAAGGCCCCGCATTGACGCCAGAAAGACGGCAAACTCGGAGACAGCTGAAAAGTTCAGAGACACCCTCCAGGCGTGTAAGAGGTGTGATTCATCAGCACACTTATCCTGCAGCTACACAGCAGAATAAGATGGCGGCAGCAGCTGGCAGACCCCATGGCAGGAGAAGGTGATCAAAGATAACTGAACCCTCATCCGAGAGGGCTGGGTTCTTTTCAGACCCAAGCCAAACCTAACACTGGCAGTCAAGTCCCAGGGTCAGACTGCAAGGCTCTGCTCTTGACAGCCTCAGTTTAGGATGAGCTTTTTCCATCTGGGTGATAGCGTGTAGTAAGGTTTCTGTGCATGAGACTATGTCTAGATTGCCGAGATCTGTCTGCAAAAGATATGCTGATTGCACAATGAATCTGCATATCTCCTGCAGACGCTTCTGTCAGAAGAAGCTTTCCTGACATTTGGTCCATCTACACCAGGCCAAATATCGGGAAAGTCCCCTCTGCCGAAACATCCCTTCTTCCTCGTGGAACGAGGATGACCAGGGTGTTGGCAGAAGGCTCCTGGAGGGGCAGGCTTCTGTCGGGAGACTTCCAGGCTCCTAACAGAAGCCTGCAATCTAGATATAACCTGAATGAATGATGTTGCCTTCTAATGTCTGGGAAAGAGCCTCCTGTTACCAGTCGTTGGAGAAAGTTCACAGCTTCTGTTGTAGAGGCCTGTGTTTCTAGAGGTTAACGCTATAGGTTCTAGTGTTAACTTTTTGTAATTGTGTAATTTCTATGGCACTGTCGATTGTGTTTGCTGACCATGCCCTAAGAAAGCACTGCTAAAAAGACAATGAGCCACAGCACTGTTGGGAGCCAGTGGTATGTAAATCTGCCTCTTGATTTGAAATGAATTCACACCGGGTTTTATATAGACAAATGAGATGAAAGGAAAAAGAAGAGAAATGCCATTAGCCTTTCATATACTCATGGCTGCCAAGGTCAGAAGGGATCACTGTGATCATCTCGTCTGACCTCCTTCATATTACAGGTCCTCCACTCTTCTCCCCCGAAAGTCCTAGAGCACATCGTTTAGAAAAACATTCAGTACTGATTTACAAATTGCCAGGGATCCATCACAGCCCTTGATAAATTGTTGCAGTGGTTAATTACCCTCACTGATAAAAACTTACACCTTTTCCCAGCTTCATTAGGGGATTATTTATTTATTTCTTTAGCACAGCCTCTGATCTCAGCCTTGGAGACATTCAGGCATTTCATATTAATGATGAGTTTTTAATGTTTCTTTAGGTGTTTAGTTTTTACTGTTCAAGCCATAGTCTGTGAGTGGGTTGTATTTCCTTTTAGAGCCTTTTTTTCTTTCCCCCTAGGTGAACAGATATCAGGCTGCAGGCATACTTTTAATAGGTACCAACAGGAAGAATCTACTTGCCTTCACTTGTTCACTATACCAAAAGAAAACACACACTCAATAGACTGGTGATACCAACTGTCCTTTGCTTTCTTTAAACCATTCTGTTAATTGTTTAAACTTTCCTTATATTTATTCTTTTCATTAACATGTGAAAAAATACCTAGAATTAAACTAATTCCAAAGGTAATTATTCAAATTGTGAGTCCTGTAGATCTTAACTGTAAACTTAGCATTAGGGCTAAGCACACAATATGTGATAATCCTATTCCGGCTGGAAGCTATAAATTTTCATTTCAGACCATTTGGCCTGGTTGAGTAACATTGCATTGCAGGACAAAATAGTTTACTTATTACAGTGCCACTGGATATTAAATAACTCAACAGATGGAACACTACAGAGCAGATGGCCTTTGTGGAATGTTGGAACCTTGTGGATTAGATGCAGGAGTTGCAGCTAGCTATACTGGCAGCGTGGACATCTCACTTAGGGAGTAATCTGTTAATTTGAAATGGTGTGGAAGTCTGTGCGTTGTCATCTATTAACTTGACAACCTCAGACCTGCTCATATCTTTGTCTTTGCAACTGTTTGTCTCATGGGTGGTTCACAGCAAATATAAGACCTGGCATTATTACAGCTAATGGTGGCTTCCCTTTCATTCAAGTGATGGAAATCTGTACTTTTGGAGCAGAGAAGCCTTGATTCAGTTTTTTTTATGAAAGCTATGATGTCCTGCAGCCTGAGTGCAGAGAGGTGGCTACAGTATATCGTATAGCTTCAGACAGTGCAGTCTGTGGTTGCTAGGGATATGTTACAGATTCTAGTTTCCTTATGGGGATGAAGACTAGAGGCCAGATTCTGGTCCCTGGTACTGCAATGGTGACAAGTATCAGAGAGGTAGCCGAGTTAGTCTGTATCTTCAAAAACAGCAAGAAGCCCTGTGGCACCTTTATAGGCTAACAGATATTAGTCTGCAATGTAATTCCAGAATGACTCTAGAGAAGTTTAAGGAGTTGGATACTAACTTATTTGGGATCAGAATCTAGCCCTATGAATATGTAGTGAAGATCGCTCAGGATTCTAGTGCTCTGTCTCCTTATAGTTGACCTCTGAAGAGTCTTTTTAGGAAATTATTGATGCTCTGATTAGGATGCTAGGATTAGGAGAATGGGCAGCAATGAAAAACTATGCAAAGAAGGGAAGAAGAATTTTTGTGACTAGAGATAAAGGAACAAGTGATTAGCTCAATATACCTTGTTCTCGTTATATCTGTATGTATAATTGGGAGACCCCCCCCACTTCATCTTTTCCTTTTATTTAAAAGCTTCAGGCCCACAATTTTCATTGGTTGTATGTGTGCAGCTTCACAGAAGTCATTGGACTGGGTCTGCTGGAGTGTGTTTTCTTCCGATGTGGAACTTTAGTACAGCAGCATGGCTATCCAGTTTATGTTTGGATATGAGATGATGATGGCCCCTTGTTTTAGGTGGGTTTGTGTTTTGTTTTTGAGATGATATACACTTTCCACGAGTACTTGGCCATAAATAAAGCCAGTTTCTGCCACTATGTCACAAATATAGCTTGTACTCGTGGGGAAGAATATTTGGCTGAAATGAACACAGGTTAATGTCAAGTCCCAGTTCTCCCACACCTGTAGTAAAAAATTAACATTTAGACCGTGTCTAGATAGCTGAGAACTATCAGCAAAAGATACACAAATTGCGCAACACGTTTGCACATCTTTTGCTGACAGTTCTGTCGGGAGAAGCTCTTCTGGCATTTGGCCTGTCTGGGGGGGCCCAAATGTTGGGGGGAGGGGGGGAAAACACTCCATCAAAACATTCCTCCTTCCTCGTAGAACAACGTTCATAGGGATATTGACAGAACGCTTCTGACTGGCAGATCTCTGCCAACAGATCTGCAGTTTGGATGCATGCTCTGTCAACAAAACTTCTGTCAACCGAAGCCTGCAGCCTAGACATAGCCTTAGAGAAGAAAGAAAAGTGTAATGGGCACCCTGGCAGGAGCAGTGGGAACTTATGCCAGATTCATTGCTTTGTAAAGGATAGTGGAATTCTGCTGAGGCTTTGGGCTTCAGAAAATGTGTAACTGATTAACTCTTGAAAGACCAATCTCCATAACCACCATCCAGTCTGTATCTCCAAGAACAACAGGAAGTCCTGTGGCACCTTATAGACTAACAGATATTTTGGAGCATAAGCTTTTGTGGGCAAAGACCCGCTTCGTCAGATGAAGCAGGTCTTTGCCCACGAAAGCTTATGCTCCAAAATATGTTAGTCTATAAGGTGCCACAGGACTTCCTGTTGCTCTCATAACCACCATATACACTCTACTGTGACATAGTGACTCAACACAAACCTTGTTGCGCTCTCTTCCCCATCTGTACGTGAATTACTTGGAAATGCTCCTGAAAGTTTTTAGTATTTAGTATTGGAAGTGAAGATTTTGAGGTGCGTATATCTAACAACAAACAGTTCCACAATGAGCCAGTGTATCAGTTACATGAGTGTTAAATGGTGAGTATTACACAAGATTGTGAATGTTTGCCAAAAGATTCCTAACTGTTTGTAAAACTGGCTGTTGTTAAGTGTTTTAAGTGTAACAAACCCCAGTTCTATGATCCAAATAGGATTTTCAATAGTGGCAAAACATGAACTCTTGGCTTGGAGTGACAATACCTTCTCTTTTGCTAGGATTCCTTACATTCCTTGATATATGCTTCTCGTGCCATCTGTTTGCAACCTCCCCAAGAAATTCCTATTTCTCTCACACCACATCTACACTGCACTGCTCTTCTGGAAGGGGTGTGCTAATGAGTGAAGGGGAACATTCAAATATGGTACGGATTTAAATATCTCATGCTTCATTTGCATATTCCTGCAAGATGTTGCTTCTGGAAGAGCCTTTTCTGTAAGCAAAAGTTGCTGTGTAGACAAGGTTCCTTCTGAAAGACATTCCCCTTCTGGAAGAACCCTTATTCCTCAAACGGTTGAGGATTAAGGGTTCTTCCAGAAAAGGGGTTTCATTCTGAAGGAACCCTGTCTACACAGCAGCTTTTGCATCCAGAAGAGCTTCTTCCAGAAGTGAGATCTCATGGTAAATATGTAAAGTATGCAGAGATATTTAAATCCACGCCTCATTTGAATGTTCCCCTTGCTTATTAGCATGCCCATTCTGGAAGGGCAGAGAAGAGTAGACACAGCCTTATTGATTTTTTTTCCAAGCCAAATATTGCTCTTCTGTTCTGATTCCAAGTGCTTTTGATCAGGAACAGACTATAGTACTTGGTCAGGTTGACTTTTTATTCACACTTGTTTTGAAACAGTATATGCAAAGGAAAGAAGTGAGCCAGATGTGAGTTGAATAAATTGTAAACCCAACTTTACCCTGATAGATTTTTGGGGTTTAGTGTGGATAAATTCAAATCTCGGGTGAACAACTTTGTAGGCCCATTTCTATGGATAAACCAGATATAACAGAATTGTGCAAAAAAGATCAATAAGGATTAAAGGACATGGTACAGATAGATAAGACAATGTCCACATTTCAAGGAACTGATAGTATGAAGTCCTGATTTTGCAAACACTTACTATAAAGCTTAGTGTCATGATGTTAAGCACTATACTCCATAGGCGATGTCTGCAGGAGTGTGTCCACGCACACGCACGAATGGGGGAAGGCTGGAGAGAAGAGCTATTATAAACCGCAGGACTTTGTTAATGTCAAAACAAAAAAGCAGTCAAGTAGCACTTTAAAGACTAACCAAATAATTTATTACGTGCACTTTTGTGGGACAGACCCACTATCTGGTATGTCTGTTCTGGTGTGGCTATGGTCTGAAGAAGTGGGTCTGTCCCACGAAAGCTCACCTAATAAATTATTTGGTTAGTGTTTTAAAGTGCTACGGGACTGCTTTTTTGTTTTGATAGTGTATAGACTAGCACGGCTTCCTCTCTGTTGCTAGTTTGTTATTGTTTGTTAGAAAACTTCCTTTTCATCTCCTTCCTGCCATTTTGAAAAATAATGCGCAGTCTTTCATAACAGGTAGAAGAAATGAATTACTGGTGATGTTTAGCTAAAGTGGTCCCAATCCTGTAAATTCTTATTCACACTGGCAAATTGAAATCAGTGGGTCCACATGTGAGTAAGGGCCTATTTGTACAAATAAGTGTTTGAAGGACTGAGGAAACCCTGATTTACAAGGAGTGGAAGATAAGAGGAATGAAGTTGTTTGGCCCATTGATGATTTTGCTGGAGAGGATGTAGGAAAACCAGTTTGTGGAGATGATCAAATAGCCTTTTTGTCAACTTGTTTGTGTGTATCTTGTGTCTTTGTCTTGTTGACAACATCTGTGGATCAAACAGAAAGGCCTGAACTATCCGTGGGCTGATGTTTGCATGAAGAGCTTTTAAAAACAGGAAATGCATAACAAAACAAAATTATTAAATGATGAGAAAGCAGAATTTGTGACACACTCTGGGGAGCGAGACTCTGAATCCTCTCCTCAGAATCCTGGGTTGCCTGACATAAAAAATGACTGTTGGCAGCTTTGGTGAGTGTTCTGATCTCAGTTATGTTGCTCCGGGTCATAATGACCAAAACAAGGGTGGAGTGAAATGGAAAAGAGCCATTCTTATTCCCAAACAATTCTGTTTCCAACTGCTTGTTTGTGTGAGTGTGAACCTAGATTACTTTGAGAACTGCAGGCACATTGATTTTTTTGTAAGAGGGAAGATAGAGGAGCTGGCTTGCTCCCATACCAGGGCTGTTCTATTTTCCTATTCCATATAGAACCCCTTGACCTTGCTCTGTGCACCCAGCAGTGCACCCTTCCTCATCTATCTAGGGAATAAAAGCACGCGTGACTTGTGCTGCTGAGGTTGGTTGGGCTTGTATTGACTGTACAACAGTCTTCATTGTGGCTTGTGTATGGAGACAGAGATAAAAGTTATGGGTTTGTCAAATGGAGCTGTAATGTGATGCGACTAAGGATATAAATAATTTTTTCTGGGGACAAACCAAACCCATCAGCAACTTGTGTAAGATTAAGGCCCAACTGTTTCCTCAACTGTGGTATGACAACTAGTATGATGCATTTCAGCCCATAAGATAATTTTGTTTTAGAAAGTTATAAGTGGCTGAAAACATGAGGTTTTGGATGAAAATCAGAATGGACTGTGGAGAGGGACTAAACAGGGTTCTGATCAGTAAGAAGGGAAAACCAGAATTATTTAGGCATGTTTAGATATGGACTTCTGTACCATCCCCAAGTGAACAGAC
This sequence comes from Carettochelys insculpta, assembly GCF_033958435.1. Taxonomy (NCBI): domain Eukaryota; kingdom Metazoa; phylum Chordata; order Testudines; family Carettochelyidae; genus Carettochelys; species Carettochelys insculpta. The sequence continues at coordinate 32,088,767 of NC_134144.1, forward strand.
AAAAAGGCCAATGCCATCAGCACTCTGGTTTGGCAAGTAAAACTACACAACTTTTGTTACAAAATTAAAAACTTTAATATTCTGGCTGAGTTTTGGTGGGAAAAATGGGAATTGCCCTGTAAAAACAGGGTACCTTATGTGGCACGTATAAATAGGAAAGGTGAAAGGAAAACATTTGGGGCTGAACTGTAGAGACAAGGCGGGTGACTGTGATAGGGTGACCACCACGCAGTCGGCTTGCCAAGTACACAGTTTTCATTTGGAATGCCCAGTCAAAGAGGGAGCCTAGTGGTTGGGCTTAATAACGCCACCTCCACAACGGGTGGTAGCTACATTGGTGGGAGTAGCTCTCTCACTGACTTACCATTTTCTTTACGTGTGTTTAGGCCAGTGTAACTAGATCACTGAGAGTAGCTTACAGAGTTAGGTTGATTGTAAGACAACTTACGTTAACCTGACTCTGAGTGATATAACTTTTGCCAAGTCAGGTGCTGGTGTGGGCAGTGCTTTGTCTGTGGGAAAGCTTCTTTGGCTGACAAAGCTACCACTATTCATGGGGACTGGAGTAATTAACTGTGTTGACTTAAGTGCTATGCCTCTTATCGATGGAGTTACTAAGCTGGTGTAGTGAGTGAGTTACATCCATGCTTTTTTCGGCTGGAATGGCATTCTGGCACCTTTTCTTCAAAAGCCGTCAGGGTGGCTCTGTCCAAGCCAAATGTGGCTCTTTAAGAGCCATTTGCACCTCCGGACTCAGCTGCCTCTGGCTCACTCCTCCTCCACTCCCTCCCCACCCTGCCTGCTGTGCTGAAATGCTGGCAGAGAGGAGCCACATGGAGGAGGCAGTGGCAAGGCACCCGAGACTGGGGTTGAGGTAAGGTGGGTGGGTAGAGGGCCAGGAGGGAGTAGCTTAGGGAGTGTGGGGTTTAAGCCAGGGGGTGAGTTACAGCCACGGGGGGGGAGATGTTAAGCTGATGGGGGGGCGGGTTGGGGTGGTGGGGTGTGTGTGGCTCAGGCCCTGTATGGGGGGGTGAAGCTGCTCATGGTGGGGTTGGGGTTGCCTGGAGGGGTGGCCATGGGTGGGGGTGGGGCGGCGGCTCAAAGGTTGTGCAGGGGCCCAAGCCATCGGGGAGGTGGCTTGGGCCCTGCTGGGGTGGTTAAGACACTGACGGGAGTAGGTCAGGCCCCGTGCAGGCCCCATGCAGGGCTGGTTTGGGCCCATGCAGAGGGGTTGAGCCACTGGGTGAGGTGCCGGGGGTGGTTTGGGGCTTGAGCTCCTCCACCTTGTTTCCTAGGGGGAAAAAAAGCACTGGTTACGTCTGTGGAGGTGCAGTTTAGTGTAGACACTTAACGTAGGTCTGTATCGCCAGGTTTCATCATCAGCATAAATACTGACATGCACAAAGTGCTACAAGTCAAGTCACAAAGATGTGTTCACATTTGATCCTCCTATGGACAGACTGTGTGCACAAGTTTAGCTCCTTTGTTGACAGCTTGAGTAACGCACTTCGGATATATATCCCTCAGGGCCTGGGAACACCATCTGTCGCTACGGCTATGTGTAGATGGCAGGCTTCTGTTGGGAGACTGGAGGTCTCTTGGCAGAAGCCTGCTGCGTCAGGAGTGTACTGCCCACATCCTTGTCTTCCTCATTCCATGGGGAAGAAGGGATGTCTTGGCAGAGGGGGGTTTCCCAACATATGTCCTCGGATGGACAGCAGCAGTCAGTCATTTCATTTGGTACTCACCGAGCAGCTGTACAGGATAGACTGCCACTTTTGGGCTAGTGAAACCACCATTGATTGGTGGAGTCGCATCATCATGTGGGTGTAGGATGAAGAGAAGTGGCAACAGACCTTTTAGGATGTATAAAGCAACCATCCTGGAGCTCTGTGCTGAGCTGACCCCCAACCAGTGGCACAAGGACCCCAGAATGAGAGCTGCCCTTTCAATAGAGACAGATGTGGCAACTGCTGTGTGGAAGTTGGTGACTCCTGGTCTATTTCAAATCAGTTTGGAGTATCATAGAATCATAGAATACTAGGACTCGAAGGGACCTCGAAAGGTCATCGAGTCCAGCCCCCATGTCTAGAACATTCCTGATAGACGTCTATCTAACCTGTTCTTGAATATCTCCAGGGATGGAGATCACACAACCTCCCCAGGCAATTTATTCCACTGTTTGACCACCCTGACAGTTAGGAACTTTTTCCTAATGTCCAACCTTAACCTCCTTTGCTGCAGTTTAAGACCATTGCCTCTTGTTCTATCCTCAGAGGCCAAGAATAAGTTTTCTCCCTCGTCCTATGACACCCATTGAGGTACCAGAAAACTGCTATTATGTCCCCGCTCAATCTTCTTTTTTCCAAACTGAACAAACCCAATTCTTTCAGCCTTTCTTCATAAGTCATGTTCTCTAGACCTCTAATCATTCTTGCTGCTCTTTTCTGGACCCTCTCCAATTTCTCCACATCTTTCTTGTAGGAGTAGGAAGTCAACAGTTGGGGCTAGACTACTGCATGTGTGCAGGGCAATGAATCACATTCTGCTCCAGAGGACTGTGACTCTGGGAAGTGTCAGGATGTACCAGATGGGCTTTCTGAACTCTGTGTGTGTGTTGGGAGGGTGGTGTTCAGTGGTACACAGGCTCCAATTCTGGCATTAGATCACCTATCTTCTGAGTACATTAAGCAGAAGGGATATTTCTCAATGGTGCTGCAGGTACTTGTGGATCACCATGAACATTTCACAGACACAACATAAGGTGGTTTGGAAAGTTGCATGACTTGCATCTTTGGGAACACTGATTTGTACAGGAAGTTGCATGTGAAGACTTTCTTTCTAGACTACAAGATTACAGTAGGGGCTGTGCAGAGGTCCGTGGTAATCTTAGGAGACCCTGGCTTACCCCTTATAGCTGTGGCTCATGAAAACTTGCCCTGGGCACCTTGACAGCAGTAGGGTGTGTTATAACAGGGTGAACTGGCACTGCACGGTAGTAGAATGTGCCTTTGGCAGATTGAAGGGTAGATGGAGATGTCAGGCTATATACTTTATAGTGGAGAATATTCCCACTATAAATATAAATATATTTAAATATATGGCAGGCTGTATACTTTATAGTGGAGAATATTCCCATGGTCATAGCCGCGTGTTGTATTTTGCATAATCTGTGTGAACCTACGGGTGAAATGTTTGTTCAGAGGTGGAACAGTGAGGCACAGTGCTTGGTTGTAGAGTTCGAGCATCCAGACACTGGGGCTGTCAGAGGCACCCTGCAGGCTGTTGTTAACATCAGTGAGGATTTGAGAAAGCACTTTGACAAAAAGGGACACTAAAATCTACATCTTTTCTCCAGTTGCTTCTCTGCTCCATCCCAGTTAACATGCCATCTAACACATCTGTACCTCAGACCGAAGTGATTGCTATGGTTTGAGGAATAAAAAAATATTGTACTGTTAAAAATGTTTGCCTTTATCAACCAAGAGAGATTACAATGGAACACATCAGAGCACCCCGTTTGCTGGTCAGGAGTGTCTTAGAAAGGATAAAAACCTCATTCCTAAAGGCAGGTGCAGCTTTATAGTCAATGTTGAGAGGGGATGGAGTTTGGGGGGGAAACTGAGGATTTGCAGAGAGTGAAAAGAAATGCGTGCGTGCGTGTGGTGGTGGTGGGGGCGGGGATTGGTTGACAAAGAATTGTGCATGTGCTGCAGGGGAGTTAAAGCCCTGATCTGGTCAATCTTCCAGCTTGATTGAAAACTTGAGCATCTCAGTTTGCTCCTCCATGACCTTGATCATGAGGTCAGTGGCATCCTTCCTGTTCTGCCTTTCTGTTCCCTATTGCTTCTTGACCTCTATAGAGGAGTGTTTGATCATGTCTCTCACTAAATTCCCCTGTTGAATTTGGGCTGCTTTCTTATCTGATGCAGTCTGTCAGGTGGGGAAGGCCCTTGGGTCCTCAAGGTCTCTGCAGTAAAACACAGTGCGCAAAAGAGGGATTGTTAAATTCCAACTCAGCATTGAACCATTTTAGTCATAGGCACCTTTTGCAAAAATCCAATCACTTTCCCACTGTTCCTTGCAAGGCACACACCTCTCTGGGGGCACTGTCAATATGGTAAGTGTGGGGGGGAAGGGAGTGATCGGTGCACAAAAGGACAAAAGAAATTTATAGTCGTGGCTTGTGGAGCAGCTTTATAGGAAAATCATTGTAATTATGCCACATTTCTCTGTAGGCGGGTATCGCTCTAGCAGACATCTCATTGCTGAGGGTAAGGAGGAAAACCAGGGCTCAGCTACTGAATGCTAGAGGCTTTCACCTGGCTGCATATGCAGCCCCCATATGTGCTGCTTTGGTCCCTGCACCACTGATTTCAAGACAAGACCGTGCCCTACAACTGGGGAAGAAACATGGTGGCATTGCCATGGAACTTGTGGCAGAGCATTAACAAGTGCCTCAGGCAAAGTTTTCAGAGCATCTTTCTTCAGGATTCCATTGAGATCTCGGTGTGCATCAACACAGTGCTTGGCTGTAACGATTAGCTGCCCAGAGCTATGCACCACTCACAGAAACACACCAGACTCCCACTTTTCTGGACCCTACATCCACCTCTGCGCTCTAAGCCACAGCTACTTACCCTGCATCTCATCTCTTGCTTCCTGCACCCCCTGGAACAGTTGCTGAGACTGGCTATTCACCTCAGGGGTGGAGAATAGTTCCTGGCTGCCTGCCCCACCATGTGATACCTCTGGGAGCCCCACATCCTCATCTAACTCTACCTCTTTGTCTATTATTTCATCCTCCAGGTTACGTTCTCTCTCTGCGGAGTCCATGCCCTCTTGAGTGTCAGTGGTGCTCTTGGCGGTGGAGGAGGAGTGCATCCAACTCTATAAAACTGGCAGGCCTTTGGTGCAGCACCACAGTAATGGTTTGCCACCATTACTGTTACAGCATGACTGCGTCAGCTCCTTTATCTTCATTCTGCACTGCAGCATGTACTGCTCATAGACCTTTCACAAAACTTGCGTGAACATATCCAAGTTCCTATGGGTAACTCACAGCTGGGACTGCAAAGATGTCTCTCTCCACAGACCGATCAGATCCAAAAGCTCTGTGGAGATTCCAAGCAGGAGAGCATTTGGAGTGATAGTTAGCCATGGTCAGCACAGAAGACACCAGAAAACACTCCACCCTGAGCCAGACAGCAGGAAGTGGCATTTATAGTCCTTGGGGATAGCAAGGAGGGGAGGGTGGATCACTGTATTCTGAGCTGCAGGGCGCAGGGTTCAAAGTGCTGACCCAGAGTGGTTGCCTGAGGTGTTGTGGCTTTTTTTTTTTTTTGCGCTTTTCCCACCTGGTGTCCACGTTGCATGTTTATTGACAGTAAAGAGATGGGAAAGAGAGTCCCTTGTGGAGGTGGAAGTTTTTGGTTGCTGAAACTGGGTGTTTTCTGCGACAAAAGTCCCATTGTAGTGTGTACGCTCTTGCAGTCTTGTCACCAAAAGTCAGTTTTTTGGCCACAAATCTTGGTAGTGTAGAGATGCGAATAGATGGGAAAAGAAAAACAAACAAACAAACATACAAAGTGTGTGTGTATGGGGGGGGGGTTTGGGAGGTGGCAGATTATATTTCGCTGCAATGAGCCAAGGTGTTTGTTTCAATACAGGGTGCTTGGTATGTATTAGGCTGAAATTCCACTGTCCAGCAGCTCACATGGGTATCGCTAAAGATGGGATTTAAGCCAGTGTTTGTGGTTTTGGACAAATGGTGATTTACATTTGTTTCAAAAATGATATTTACATTTTAGTGAAATGATCTGTAACCAATATAGAAGACATGCAACAAAGACAAATCACTTTCTCAGGCTAATAATGCATCACTGGTGATGCATCACGGTCATTTATACCTTGTACAGTGCTATCATTCCAGACAGAACAGCACAAATTCATGCACGCTTGTGCTGTACACAGAATTTGTAAAGGTTTATTTTTCAATGATTTCTGATTGTCTCCCCTTTTTGCATTCTTCTGCACTGTAAAGTTTCCATTCGCATCCAATGTTGTTATACAGAATTTACTTTCTATACTAAGAACTGGCTAATGGTTAATTACACGTCTTTTAGGCTCAAATGACTGTGGATAAAATTTATATTTCAGATCTAAAACTGGGATGTAATTTTTAGCAAACAGTGCTTGTGCTGTCGAGCCACATTTTTTGGCAATGTGGAAGGGAGCATTGTGAATACTTCCTGATCTGTACCTTCCCTCTTGTTACTGCTTAATTTCCCAGAGCGAACCTGCCAAATAATACCACAAAGTTCAGAAGAGGGATGCAGAGACCAACAATAAATCCTCAGCTGAGGTACCTTCAGTGGCATTGCATCAATTCACACCACTGAGGATCTAGTTCCACAAAGCATTTTCTAATTTTATATGTAAATATTTACAGGGAAGTCCCTATTACAATGCACTACAAAAATTCAGTGTGAAGACCTGTGCACATATATATTGTTCTGAATCTGGATTATGGGACGGTTGCTCTCTGGCTCTATTTAAACCATGTGAAGAAAAGCAGCTGGGCCTCCTGGACTTATTGGCTACGTCTACACGTGAAGCCTACGTCGAAATAGCTTATTTCGATGTAGCAACATCGAAATAGTCTATTTCGATGAATAACGTCTACACGTCCTCCAGGGCTGGCAACGTCGATGTTGAACTTCGACGTTGCGCAGCACAACATCGAAATAGGTGCTGCGAGGGAACGTCTACACGCCAAAGTAGCACACATTGAAATAGGGATGCCAGGCACAGCTGCAGACAGGGTCACAGGGCGGACTAGCGCTTCCAGGGCAACAGCTAGCTGCTCCCTTAAAGGGCCCCTCCCAGACACACTCAGCCTGCACAGCACGCGGTCTGAGGAGCCATAGGCACACAGACCCCGGGCGACGCAGGCATGGACCCCCAGCAGCAGCAGCAGCAGCCAGAGGTCCACCCAGCCCTCCCAGCAGGAGCAGGGCTTGCTCTGATCCATGCCATGCGGGAGGCAGCTGAGCACCTCCTTGCTACACCGGAGGAGGAGCTGCCCCCAGGGCAGCAGGGCTCAACCCCCAACCCTGCAGCACCCCGCCCCCACCCCCGCCTCACACGCCGGCGGCTGTGGAGCTACCCCACCAGCACCGACTGGTGGGAGCGGCTGGTGCTTGAGGAGTGGGACGACGACCGCTGGCTCAGGAACTTCAGGATGAGCTGGCAGATATTTATGGAGCTGTGCCAGTGGCTCACCCCCGCACTCAGGCACCAGGACACCGCCATGCAGCGTGCCCTCACAGTGGAGAAACAGGTCGGCATCGCTGTCTGGAAGCTGGCCACTCCAGACAGCTACCGATCCGTGGGACACCAGTTTGGTGTCGGCAAGGCCACCGTCGGGGCTGTCCTCATGGAGGTAAGAGAACCCACGGGGGGAGGGCAGGGCAGGGGAGGGGGGCCCGGGCAGAGGAGGGCAGGGCAGGGGAGGGGAGGGGAGGGGAGGGCAGGGCAGGGCAGGGCCACGCACACCCTGCTCACCCCTCATTGGTGCTGTCCCATGTGCTTTCCCTGCAGGTTGTGCGTGCCATCAATGCCATGCTCCCGCACAGGCTCGTGAGGCTGGGGGACCCAGATGCTACCATCGCGGCCTTTGCCACCCTGGGCTTCCCCAATTGCTTCGGGGCTCTGGATGGGACTCACATCCCCATCCGCGCCCCGCATCACAGTGGAGGACGCTACATCAATCGCAAGGGCTACCATTCTGTGGTCCTCCAGGCCTTGGTGGACAGCCGGGGCCGTTTCCAGGACATTTATGTGGGCTGGCCTGGCAGCACCCACGATGCCCGGGTTTTCCGGAACTTGGGCCTGTGCTGCCGGCTGGAGGCGGGGACCTACATCCCCCAGCGGGAGATCCCTGTAGGGGACACCACCATGCCCCTCTGCGTCATCGCAGATGCGGCATACCCCCTCCGACCCTGGCTCATGCACCCGTACACGGGCCATCTCTCCGCTAGCCAGGAGCGCTTCAACCAGCGCCTGAACCACGCGCGCCAGGTGGTGGAGCGCTCATTTGGCTGCCTGAAGGGACGCTGGAGATGTCTCCTGACCCGCCTGGATGCGGGGCCCAACAACATCCCCCTGATTGTGGGTGCCTGCTGCGCCCTGCACAATTTGGTGGAGAGCAAGGGGGAGACCTTTCTGCAGGGCTGGGCTGTGGAGGCTGGCAGGGTCGACGTGCAGCCACCCACTGCCCCCAGTCGGCAGGTGGACCCCGAAGGGACCCGGGTCCGGGAGGCCCTGCGGGCCCACTTCGATGATGAGGCCGCGGGGTGAACTCTGCCAGGCCCCCCACTGCCCACCCCTTCCTCCACCACACTCCCTGCCCCAACGCCCACACCATGGAGCACCCAACCGCACCCCCCTCCCACTTTTCCTGGACAAATGACAGCATGCACTTGTGGCTGAACTTAAACTGCTTTTTCTTTTAGAACTTTTTTTTTTAAACTATAAATAAAACAAGAACAAACTATATACAACATGTGTGGAACCAAAGTAATATGTACAAATAAAACAATACTAATAAAAAAGTGTGTTCAGTAATAAAAAGAAAATGAGGGGATGATAAAGGGGAGAACTATTTACATGGGGGGGACGGGGCAAACGAGGGGCACAAAATAATAAGTCCCAACTATATACAAGGGGGGGGGGGCCACGTCCCGGGCCCCTCGCCCCTAAAGTCCGGCACTGGGCGTGGGCGGCCGCGAGCCGTGCCGCGGCCGCAGCTGCAGCCCTGTCCAGGGCTGGCTGGGGGCGGGGCGGACCGGAAGATATGCCTGGCGAGTCTCAGCTGGCTCCAGGGGTCCCTCAGTGCTCCGGCCCTCGGCGGTGGGTGGCGGGGCGATGGCGGACAGGACGGCGACGTGCGGAGCAGCGGGTGGAGCAGGCAGGGCGGACGCTGCGGCGGCCGGCGCTGCATGGGGGGCCAGGTAGTCCACCAGGCGGTTGAAAGTCTCCATGTAGGCCCCCCATGCCTCTTGGCGCCAGGCCAGTGCCCGCTCCTGCAGGTGCAGGTGCTGCTCCGCGACCTCCAGCTGCCGACGGTGGATGGCCAGCAGCTGGGGGTCCATCGCCGTCGGCTGGTGGTGGTGCGGGGTCCGCCGTCTAGCCCGCCGTGGGGCCGGTCGGTCCTCGGCCGAGGGGCTTGCCTGGAGCGATGGCCCCGGAGGGGTCTCCAGGACCACTGATGCCTCGCTGGTGCTCTCTTCCGGTCCTTCTGATGGTGCAGGTGCGGGACACAGGAGAGGAGCGGGGGAAGAAGAATGGAGACAGGCGTTAGTGTGGGCCCCGAGCCGTGGCCTTTGTCCCCCCAGCCCTGTGCTGCAGGTTCCCCATCCCCGTCCCCAGGAGATGCTGCTGTGATGGATGGGGTTCAGGGGTCCCCCTGCACTGCACCCCGTCCCCTGGTGGGAGCGACTCTCACTTCACTCTGCAGGATCTGACAGGAGAGGTTTCTTAGGCCACAGATGCCCAGTTTCTCCCAGGAGTGACAGCACCAGCTGTCGGAAGAGACAGTCCTTCCAACCTGTCGTGGGGAGAAGACCCCAAGGGGGGCCCCTCTGGGATGCAGCTTTCCCCCTCCTCAGGCTGGCTGCCTTCCAGCTCTCCCTTCCCCTAGCCTCTACCTGTGGCCCCCGCCCTCCCCCCCCCCAATTCAAAGCCAGCTTGGCTCCTCCCTCCTCTTTGTTCAGGGCAGAGGTGTCACCTGCCAGCTGTAGCCCCAGGATCCTCCTTTGCCCCTGGTAGCTATTCGGCTCTTGTTGCTCATATCTAGCCTGTCTCCCTTTTGCACTCCCCCCACTCCATCACATGCTGCTGCTGTTGCTGCTGCTGCTGCTGCGGGGTGTCCCACCCCCTCCTCCCAGGGGCCCCTCGAGGTTCCGCTCCCCCCTCCCCCGGGGATGGGGCATGGCACTGTCGTGCGGGGTGGGGGGGGCAGGGGCTGATGCACTGCTGTGAGGGACATGGCCCTGCTGTCCTTGGGGCCATGGCCATGTGAGCATGTGGGAGGCCCTGGACACACATCTATTACCCCCCGCCCCTCAAGCCCAGGGGTGTACACCAGAGGGGGGTACATACCTGTCGGTCCACTCCCACGGTCCGGAGATCCCCGGGGGGCGGAGGCCTGGCTGCTGCTCCGGGATGGCAGGAGGAGGATCTGCAGCCCAGATTCTGCAGAGGAGGAGCCCTCCTCCTCCTCCTCCTGCCGCGATGTCCCGGGGGTGGCCTCCGGGGGGGGCCCCCAGGGTGCGGGGCTTACCTCTGGGGCGGACTCCGGCTGAAGGGCCTGCTGGGGCTCGTCGGCCGAAGTATCAAGGGTGGCCGGAGGGGAGGAGGTGTGCCGGGGGCCCAGGATGTCCCTGAGCTCCCTGTAAAAGGGGCAAGTGACGGGGGCGGCCCCAGATCGGCCGGCCGCATCCCGGGCCTGGGAGTAACGCTGCCGCAGCTCCTTCACCTTACTCCTGACGTGATCAGGAGTGCGGGCAGGGTGACCCCGGGCAGCCAGGCCGTCGGCCGGCCGAGCGAACGCATCCGCGTTCCGCCTCTTGCTCCCCATTACCTGGAGCACCACCTCCTCGCTCCAGAGCCCCAGCAGGTCCCGCAGCTCGGCCTCCGTCCAGGAGGGGCCCCGCTGCCACCTGCCAGCCTGGCTGCCCTTCTGGCTGGGCTGTGAGCCCTGGCTCCCCTTGGGGGTGGTCCCCTGGGGGCGCTGGGGGGGTGTCCGGGCAGCCATGGCAGGTGCTGGCCCTGTTCTGGGTGGCTGAGGGACGTGCAGGCTGGCCACGTGTCTGGGCTGCTGCCTGCACGTTCCCTCAGCTTCCTGCACAGGAAGGGAGGGGGAGGGGACCTTTAAGGGGCCACTCCACGCGGCCACCATTGAGCTGAGGGGCTGCAGAGAGCATCTCTCAACCCCTCAGCTGATGGCCGCCATGGAGGACCCCGCAATTTCAACGTTGCAGGACGCGCAACGACTACACGGTCCCTACTTCGACGTTGAACGTCGAAGTAGGGTGCTGTTCTTATCCCCTCATGGGGTTAGCGACTTCGACGTCTCGCCACCTAACGTCGAAGTTAACTTCGAAATAGCGCCCGACGCGTGTAGCCGTGACGGGCGCTATTTCGAAGTTAGTGCCGCTACTTTGAAGTAGCGGGCACGTGTAGACACAGCTATTCAGTGGTAAAAGGAACTATTTTAAGCAAACACAGATATTCTCAGTTTCTCTGTGTCCTCAAGTATTTTTGAGAAGTCTCAACAGGGAGACTTCCAAAAATCTGTCTCATGTACAAAGGAAATTAGATTTTCATGCAGACAACTTAATAAATATTATAGGCTCCTTATATTAATTCTGTCTGACTTGCTCTTGTTTAAAGAACCTGGAGGCCCAATGATGGCAGGAGGTTAGATTTCCTGGCAACAACCCACCTCTGTTATTACAAAAAAAAAAAAAAAAAAAAAAAGCCCTGCAAAGAATGATGAAGTGCTGACTTTGCAAAATTTGGACTCATTTTATCGCTTTACAACCAAAGCATGATCAGTGATAATGACCATATCTAGCTACTATTCTAAATGAAATAGGTCACAGTAGGCAATTGGAATATTCTTTTTCTAAACCAGTGATGAGAAACCATGAATCCTGAGCGGGCTGCATGAGTGGCCATCCTTCACCTCAGTGGGCTGCAGCAACCTGTGGCCCACTGATGTTCCACCTGTTTTCCAGCGGCCCCTTGTCTGTCTCCGTTTCCCCACATACCGCTTGCATACTTGGGCAATGGAGACCCACACTTTTCCTCCCCTTCCCTCCCAGAACTTTTGGAACATGCAAATCATCTGATTTGCGCTCCGTTCCTGCTTTGCTCCTTGCCTCCAAGAGCTGAAACGCTGTCAACAGATGACTTGTGGTGTTCTGGCTCTGGGAGGGAGGGGAAGGAGCTGGGATGGAGCTCAAATCAGAAAAGTTTTGGTGCTCCTGAAGTGCTGTAAGGGAGGGCGAGGAGCAGGAAATTCAGGGCTCTGGTGCCCCAGTGTGCAAGAGGCATGTGGGGTGGAGGGTTGGAGTAGTCAGGGGTCTGTGGGCCACAGGTCGCCCACTGTTCTAAACACTAACTTAAAAATAGCATCAACAGATTGTAGGAAAAACACAACAAGGAAGGTGAGCTTGGCTAAAGGTCACCTGACTGACTGATACAAAGTCACATAAATGATCCCATTTCACAACTTGTCTTGCATTTTGAGTTATTTAGAATGAAGATAGATCATTTCATTAGCACGTGTCATGATTAAAAGGACAAGAAGCCATTGCAGGGCTGGTACTCTACTGCTATGAGGCAATGAATTGTTGCTGTAATAGCCAGATGTGAGTAGGTCTCTCCTTTTCATTTCTGGGCATTACGTTTTTTTTGTGATAACTACCATAGGCCATCAGAAAATAGTGTGCTTAACTATGAAACCTGAAAATGACCATAAATAGCTTAAGATTAAATTCAGAGTTTGAGAAGTTGCTTCTCAATTTGTGTACGCTCCTTCTCTAAATCTGTGAATCACGTATGAACAAATGGTCTTGTTGTTTTGTGAGATAACATGTCTCAGTTTCCTAGGATTGTTCAGTTTGCTGCTCCTTCACCCCATGATGACTAGTCAAACTTAAGCATTTTCTTTTGTGTTTGAATACTGACAGATATTAAGGGGGGGATAGTATGATGGGTAATGGGTGATTCTAAAATGAGAACAAGATTCAAAGGGGAATTGGCTTTTTGATGAGCCAATTCAAGATGGAAAAAACAGTATATGCATTAACTAATCAGCTGCTCCTGGCCCTGCTGAGCATGTGAGGGAAAATAACTGAGCACCTCTAACATTTTGTACTTACCACATACATTGCTTGCTAGTATTAAGCCATGAGATGTATTTTTATTGCTACTGCCCAGTTGTGGTAGGGGGGCAGTTTCACAGCAATTGGAATAAAGCCAACAATTTCAAATGTCAAAGTACATCTTAACAATCTTGGAACTCTTTCATCATGTGTTATTTCTGTGAAATGGCATATGTTCCTTTCTCCTGTCTGTATACCAACATTTGCAGAACAGAGAATAGTTAGTGGATAAATTTAGCTCAACATTTGGTGCATCAGTTTTCCCCAATATGAATAAACTGTAAAACCATAATTAATTGTTATGGTTCTCCCCCATTTGATATATTTTACTCTCAAAGTTTCATAGTTATTTTCTTTTTATGAACCAATTTTGGGAGGGAAAGGCCCCAAGGAAGTTTTTGAAATGAATGAAAGATCACATTTTATACACTCATATTTACTACGTTATTTCTTCCAGTCCATCCAAGGCACCTGACGCTTGATCAGGCACTCAGATGATGAATAAGCTGCCTTTGAGTTCTATTTCTTCCACATTACTAGTTCCAAGACTTGGAAGAAAAATTGATGGAAATGTAGTTTACCACAGTCTAAATATTTGCCAATTCACAATATGAACTTTCATTTTGCTCTGTAAAGAAACTTTTTGGCATCATTTCAGAAGGAAAGTTTAACTTCACTGCTGGCTTAGACATCTCCTTTCAGCTGGAATATTGTGCTGAGTTCTGAGCACCACATTTCAGGAAAGATGTGGAGAAACTGGAGAAGGTCCACAGAAGAGCAACAAATGTGATTAAAGGTCTAGAAAAGATTATCTGTGAGGGAAGATTGAAAGAATTTGCTTTGTTTAGTTTGGAAAAGAGAAGACTGAGAGAGGACATAATAACTTTCAAGTGCCTAAAAGGTTGTTACAAGGAGGAGGAAGAAAAATTATTCTCCTTGAACCTTTGGTGATAGGACAAGAAGCAATGGGCTTAAATTGCAGCATGGGACTCTTAGTTTGGACTGTCAGGATGGTTAAGCACTGGAATAAATTGCCTAGGGAGGTTGCGGAATCACCACGATTGGGGATATTTTAGAGCAGGATAGAAAACCATCTATCAGGGATGATGTAGAGTAGTGGTTTTCAACCAACGTGCTATGGCACACTGTTGTGCCTTCAGAACTGTCCATGTGTGCCATGACATTTGGCAATTTCCCCTTGCTGTGGCTCTTTGCAGAGCCACCGTGGGGGGAATTGATGACCTCGCACTAGCTGGGGCTCAAGCGGCAATGCTGCCTGAGACCCAGCTGGTGTGGAGTTTGTCAATCCCCCCTTTGCTCCTCCCCACCCCCGCCCATGGTGGCTCTTTGCTGAGCCACAGTGAGGGGAAACACTGGCCCTGCAGAACCCCCTTCATGCTGAGAGGCATCTGAATGCTGTTTCCCTGGCCCGAACAAGCTGGCAGGAAGTCCTCCCCCATTCTCTGCTGTGGCAAGGGGGAGGGAGGGTGGCACTTTGTTGGAGCTGGGATGCAGTTGAAATGCTGCATCCTGGCTCCCCTGGCTGCTGGGAAGGGGAGCCTGCTTTCAGTGGTTACTCATTTACTCAACATCCCTAGCATGGCATTAAATAGATTTTGAAAATGTATCTGTGCTCAGTATGTAAGTGTACTTTGTGGGGGATTTGAAACATTAATGCATATGATCCTTGTTTAGCTTGTTGTAGGCACTACTGTGTTGCAGACCTTTCTAGTAAGACTGTAACTATAATAAATGTAAGTAAGCGGGATGTTTATGTGCAATTGATTCAGCTGAAAGAGTGGGTGTGCCGTGGAATTGTTTGTCTCATTGAAGTGTGGAGAGGTAGATACGTTGGAGGGTAGAGAGAGAATCCAGAAGGACCTGGATAAATTGGAGGACTGGGCCAAAAGAAATCTGATGCGGTTCAATAAGGAGAAGTGTAGAGTCCTGCACCTGGGGCGGAAGAATCCCAAACATTGTTACAGGCTGGGGACCGACTGTCTCAGCAGCAGTACGATGGAAAGGGACCTAGGGGTTATGGTGGATGAAAGGCTGAATATGAGTAAACAGTGTGCCCTTGTAGCCAAGAAAGCTAACGGCATACTGGGGTGCATTAGGAGGAGCATTTCGAGCAGATCTAGGGAAGTAGTTATACCTCTTTATTCAGCACTGGTGAGGCCACATCTGGAATATTGTGTCCAGTTTTGGGCCCCCCAGTATAAAAAGGATGTGGATTTGCTAGGCTGAGGGATTTGGGCTTGTTTAGTTTACAGAAGAGAAGACTTAAAGGTGATTTAATAGCAGCCTTCAACTTCCTGAAGGGGAGCTCTAAAGAGGAGGGTGAGAAATTGTTCTCAGTGGTTTCAGATGGCAGAACAAGGAGTAATGGTCTGAAGTTGAAGAGGGAGAGGTGTAGGTTAGATATTAGGAAAAACTTCTTCACCGGGCGAGTGGTGAAGCATTGGAATGCGTTGCCTAGAGAGGTAGTGGATTCTCCATCCCTTGAGGTTTTTAAGTCCTGGCTGGACAAGGTCCTGGCTGGGATGACTTAGTAGGGGTTGATCCTGCTTGAAGCAGGGGGCTGGACTAGATGACCTCCTGAGGTCCCTTCCAGCCCTGTGATTCTGTGATTGTGTTGTGTTGCTGAAAAGGTTGGGAGCCACTGATCTAGAGGGTGCATCGTCCTGCTGTGAGTGCAGGAGACTGGACTTTATTGACCTCTTGAGGCCCTTTATAGTTCTAGGGTTCTGTGATTCTGTCATATCACTCTATTTGAACTATGGGTATCATCATGGGAAGAAGTCTTTTAATATGTGGAACTGTTTATCAAGTTGGGCAGTTCCCATGCTTCTCTTTCAAGGCTTGAGAGCTGTTTGAACTCTAAAGGCTGCATGAAAGATGAGACTCTTGATGTGGTTTGACCTGGTTACCTTGCGTACATACGTGTTGTACTTTGAATACTAGAAGACCATAAATAAATTGTATTCACGGAACCCTGTTGGTTAATCTGTAAGCTAGTTACGTTTTTGTGTTGATTTGCTTCCCATTCATTCCAAGTTTCACATGATATTGCTTACCTTTGGGTATAGCATCCCCAGAAAATTAAGCTTTTTTCTACTAACTCATGCTCTTGTGGGAAAACTCCCGACCACCTATCTTGAGTTTTAAATTGAGGTGAAATTAACACAGCAATTTTTGCTTACTAGTTTGTTTGTGGATCAGCATAATCATTAATGTCTGTACAGCTCTGGGAATAAGAGATGTAAGATAGATTTGTTCTAAAGAAAGAGCAGAAAAAAGGCTAGTGGATTTAAAAAATTAAACTATAGATATTAAAAGTCAAATATTCAGTGTGGATTTAAGTAGATCTCCATATTTTTGGGTGTAAATATCTTGCTTACCAAAATTAGGGTATTCAGATGTCTAGATCACTAAATGCATACTGTTTCTTTTCAAGATCCTAGAGTATAAAACATTTTTACTGTGTAATGCAAAATTACATAAATTAGTCATCCAGAGTTCTAAAACATAGCAGTTTTTTAAAATAGAATTTGCTCGAGACAGCTTGCTCTCTGTGTAGCTATTTAAGTAAAAAAATGTTAGCACAAAATTAAATTTAGCTTCCATAGAAAAGGTAGGGTTACTCTCTGAAGCACTGAAAGTTTAATCTGTATTTTTCCTGATGCTTTGTACTCTTTATTCCATTGCATCATATTTCTTTTTATGCAACTTGTACATTATAGAGGCTGGGTCCTGGATCGTTTACTGTGCTCAGTTGGCATGTTCAGTTTTCTGTGATGTCACTATGTAGTTATCTACTATGTATAGAGAGTTTATTTGATCAAGGACTCCTTTAAAATGGTAAAAGCTAGGACCACAAAATTCAGCATGTATCTTCCTGTTACCACAACTTTTTTTGAAAATAAATAAATAAAGCATGTACATTTTTTTTCTTTTATTTAAAAAAAAAACTTAATTGAGTTAAAACAATGAGAAATCCTGTGGCACCCCATAAACTAGCAGATTCTTTTGGAGCATAAGCTTTCATATCATGTATCTGACGTGAAGCATGCCTTTGCCCATGAAAGCTTAGCCTCCAAAAAAATCTGTTAATCCATAAGGAGCCACAGGACTTCCCATTGATTTGGCAGCTACCTTGTGATACTTGATTGAGTTAAGGATCAGAGCAATGCTGGGCAAATCTGCTACCATATATTCCTCTCAAAAAACATCTAAACCCCACATTACAATAAAATCACCTGGTTATTGTTGCAGGAATATTTACAAAGGACACAGGGTGAAAATCCCACCTGCTGCACTGCCTGCCATGCTGCCTGGCAGCCCCCCAGGACCAGAGCCCGCTGTGGCTGAAGACCGGCTGGTGGAGGCATCCCGGCCATACCTGCCGATCCTCCCAGCCCCCAGCCGGCCATGCCAGGGACCGTGGACAAGGGGGAGGCCATGACCCATACCTGCCGGGGGTCGCACCCCTCTACACCCACCCCAGATTGATGGGCCGACGGCCGAGCCATCCGCTGGTCCCCCATTTGTATATAGGTGTTCCCCTTGTACATAGTTGTCCTCCTTTGTATATTGGTTCCAGTTTTTGTTGTGCACATAAGAGAGTTTACTGGCTTTCAATATCCACAGTTTTATTTTCCAAAGAACCTGAGATGTGTGCTTGTTGGGGTGATGGTGTGTGGGGGGCCAGGGAAGGCCAGGGAAGTGCTCAGGGGTCTCCCTGATCAAAATGGGCCCACAGGGCCTCGCGGAGCCATACCCCCTCGCAGTGGGCCTGGCGACTGGGTGCAGCGGCTGGCTGGGAGAAGTCCATGCTGGCGTCGACTGCCCACCCCTGGATGAAGGCCTCCCCCTTGCTCTCAACAATGTTGTGGAGCATGGAGCATGCGCCCACAATCTGGGGGATGTTCTGAGGGCTGATGTCCAGGTGGGCAAGGAGGCACCGCCAGCGGCCCTTTGGGTGGCCGAAAGTCCTCTCCACCACCTGGTGGGCGTGGTTCAGTTGGGCGTTGAACCGCTTCTGGCTGGCGGTGAGGTGCCTGTGTATGGGCGCATGAGCCAGGGCTGGAGCGGGTAGGCCGTGTCTGCCATGTGGCAGAGGGGCACGGTGGTGTCCCCCAGAGAGATCTCCCTCTGGCGGATGTAGGTCCCTGCCTCCAGCCGGCGGCACAGGCTTGAGTTCTGGAAGACACGGGCGTTGTGTGTGCAGCCGGGCCAGCCCACATAGACATCCTGGAAACTGCTCTGGCTGTCCACCATGGCCTGCAGGACCAC
Organism: Carettochelys insculpta; assembly: GCF_033958435.1. Classification (NCBI taxonomy): domain Eukaryota; kingdom Metazoa; phylum Chordata; order Testudines; family Carettochelyidae; genus Carettochelys; species Carettochelys insculpta. Next base: position 32,107,018 of record NC_134144.1, read on the forward strand.
CGAATGGTAGCCCCCTCCAGTTGATGTATCTTCTCCCTTGTGGTCCGGGGTGCGAATGGGGATGTCGGTCCCATTCAGGGCCCCAAAGCAGTTTGGGAACCCCATGGCAGCAAATCCAGCGATTACTGCGTCCAGGTCGCCGACTCGGACGACCTTCTGGAGCAACATGGCATTGAGTGCATGGCCACCTGTGGGGAGGGAACACAAGCACCCGTGAGGGTGTGCAGGGTGCCCCAGGCCCCCCTCCTGGGCACCTCCCTGGGTACCCCTCCTGCTCAGCCCCTCCCTCCCTGGCACCTGGCCTGCCCCCGCCCCCACCCCAGTGGGTGTGTGCCCAGGTCTCCTTATCTCCTTGACAATGGCCCTGACCTTGGCCTTTCCGACTCCAAACTGGTGTCCCACGGAGTGGTAGCCATCTGGAGTGACCAGCTTCCAGATGGATTTGTGTCCCTCTTCTTGATGGGAGAGCGCGCCGCATTCGAGTGTCCTGGTGCCTCAGTGTGGGGGTGAGCCACTGGCAGAGCTCCAGGAAGGTCTGCCGGCGCATGCGGAAAAGTTCTGCAGCCACATGACATCGTTCCACTCCCCCGTGACCAGCTGCTGCCACCACTTGGAGCTGGTGGGGTAGCTCCAGAGTCGGCGGAGTACCTTGCGGGGGAGGAACAGGGGAGCCCAGTGGTCAGGGCATCCCCATCTGTCCCCTGGGAGGGCCCCTCTTCCAGGAGCTGCTGGGCGGCCTCCTGTTCAGCACCTAGCAGGGCACTTGCTCCTTGGATGACTACCTGGAAGGCTTCCAGGTGCTGCTGCTGCTGGGGGTCCATGGCTGCTGTGCGTCGGTCTGCAAGAGTGTGGCTAGTGCTCTGCAGACCTCGTGCTGTGCAGGCCGGGTGTGTCTGGGAGGGGCCCTTTAAAGGAGCGACTTGCTGTTGCCCCGGAAGGGCGAGTCCAGCCTGTGACCCTGTCTGCGGGCTTTCCTGGCCCCTCGTTTCGACAGGGAGCGCTTGTGTGTGTGGACGCTCCGCATTTCCTTCTGGGGGCGGCTCCTTTTGATGTTCTCCCTCGCTAGTTTGATGTTGATCATCGATGGCAGCAGCCCCGGAGGACGTGTGGACAATATGCGTCGAAGCAGCCTATTGTGTTGTTGCTACTTCGAAATAGGCTTCTTCGATGTAGTGTCCTCGTGTAGATGTAGCCATTGTGATCAAGCTCGGTGCTCTTGAAGCCAATAGTCTGCCTCAGTATGCCAGGTCTGGAGCTGACCTTCGAGATCACTTTGGTTTGGGTTGCTGCTGACTTTTGGAAATACAGAGAGATTAGTTATATTTAGATATTTTTTCTTCCTAATTTTATTCGTCAAGAATTAGACCTTGCTCTACATCTTTATTTGCAAAGACAGAGGGCCATATCCAGTACTGACTTACATTCTGTGCAGGCTTGGGTTAAGTAGTAGAGTTGCAGCTTTTAACCCACATCTGCATGGATTGTAACTCAGGCTAGATGTGACCTTGAGTGTAGCATTGCTAACTCACCATTTGAAGGCAAACTGGAGAGACCAGGGCAGGTAGCAAATATTTGTCCACAGTGTCTCTGCCCCATTAAAAACAATTGCTAAAGTGGAAAAATATAGGTATGTGCAGGTTGTCCCATAAACACATTTTCCTTTTCAACCTATATTCATTACAAAAGCTGCCATGAGCAGTAAACGTTAAGTACCTTTTAAATTTTGCTCTTACCACTATCGTGTGTAGGTCCCCAGATGCTGCAGTACTGGTGTGAGCGCTGTGCAAGGTTGGGCCAAGGATGAGACGCGTCTATGTGGGTGAAATTTAGGCATAACCTGGAAGTAGGAAGTGTCTGTTTTGGAGTTGATTTTATCAGGGACTATAAATATGTTGTTAAATATTAGCCCTCTTTTCTTCATAGGAACCGTCTGTGAATGGAGTTTGATTTATGCATTTTTAATTTGCTATTTGAAATCATTTGGTGAAAAACTTACGGGATCAAATTTTAGCCAATGGGTTCTTCATGAATTCTTCACGTCAGCTATTCATTATTTGTAGTGTTTCATCTATGGGTATGTCTGTTTGTTTAAAAGCAGAAGTGCACCAGCCATGGAGGTGGTAGGGTTACCATGCTGGTTACGTGCCTGTCTGAGACACCAGACACATAGTCAGGGCAGCCTGTCTCTCCCACTGCTCATCCTGCTGGCTGAAGCGATGTTTTAATTTTAGCACACTAGCTCAATCCCAGCTAGTGCACGGGTCTCTTCTACAGCTGGGAATTACACTCCATCTTGGACTGTGTAAATGCGCCCTAAGCCTCATGGGATTGTCTCTCCTTCCTTCTTGAATGACTGACAATTTCAAATCAAGAAATTTAGCAAATAATGAAGAATGAAATAAAGTAGGAGTGTTTTTGTTTGTAAACGTGTGAAAATAAGTGAATTCACTGCAAGTGAATCTGTGTATTCAACAAAGAGTTACATGAACCTGCTCGTCCCAATGTTCAAACAGTGGTCAAAGGCCCTGATACAGTAAGGTATATGACAACAGTGGGACTAGTCACAGGGTTTAAGTGGTGTACCTGGCTGAATCAGGACTAAGAGGCACAAACAGGGTTGAATTGGCCACTGATTTAACATTATCATCATAGAATGCTAAGACTGGAAGGGACCTTGAGAGGTCATCATGTCCAGCCTCCTGCCCTCATGGCAGGACCAAGTACTGTCTAGACCATCCCTGATAGACCTGTTCTTAAATATCTCCAGAGATGGAGATTCCCCGACCTCCCTAGGCAATTTATTTCAGCGTTTGACCACCCTGACAGACGGGAACTTTTTCCTAATGTCCAACCTAAACCTCCCTTGATCCAGTTTAAGTCCATTGCTTCTTGTTCTATCCTCAGAGGCCAAGAAGAACAAGTTTTCTCCCTCCTCCTTATGACACCCTTTTAGATACCTGAAAACCGCTATCATGTTGCCCCTCAATCTTCTCTTTTCCAAACTAAACAAGCCCAATTCTTTCAGCCTTTCTTCATAGGTCACGTTCTCTAGACCTTTGATCATTTTTGTCGCTCTTTTCTGGACCCTCTTCAATTTCTCCATCAAATGAAATGTAGTGAATATTTTTTCACTATTCGACTTGAGGTCTGCTGCTTGATAGATTCACCAGCCATTTTCCCCTTTACTGAAGGATGCAGGAGATGCAAGTGCCAGTGCAAATTCAGGGCTGTTCTAGTAGCCGTGAGGGCCATTGCTTGACACCTGCCATCTGACAGCCCAGTTATTGTGTCAGACAGGTTTGCACCTTTATTGAGTAATATTAATTGTACAAATACCTCAATGGTCCGATGCAGCTACGTGAGGAAAGGCTGCTGATTAGAATCTCTATGCATATACTTTACTTTAATTTTACAAAACAATCTGTTTCAATAAGTAGCTCTTCTTGATGCAGAAAAGAACAACATGACTGTCTTTCCTTCCTACTAGCTTGACTTTTTGCCCTCCAGATGAAACTGAAGTGGGAAGGCTGAGATGGCAGATGACTTTTTGTAGTAATTTAATTTGAGTTCTGCTTCAGTTATTTTTATAATATTGTGTATTGTTTTTACTGAGCTTTTAGAAATATTGATGGTTAGTCGTCACCAGGAATACAGAAATGACTTAAAAATACGCCTATTTCTGCAAACATGTTTACATTTTTTTATTTAATAATCCATCGTCTGTGAGGAATATCTAGTATCAGTCCATCCCAGTGTTCCCTCTAATTTTTTCCATCCATGAGTGGAAAAAATTTTATGTGCACCAAGGCGGATGTGGTACATTACCAATAGAAACACATGCTGCCGGTTGTGGACAGCTTTGGGCACTATGCTAATCAACTGGACAGCACCTGAATATCTCCTGGGTGGCCGTCCAGGTGCTCAGCTTAGAGGAAACACTGGTAATGAGTCTGATCTCTCCAGCGGCATGAGACATACTGAAATAGATACTATCAGGATATCCTCAGAACCATTTTTTTTCTGTATCTGGAATGGTGGTTACAGTGCAGCAGTGGGATCTCACTTTTCTAATCTTAATTCTGTTATGGTTTGTTTTGTGACTGAGAGTTATTTACCATCATGGTGACAAAAATTTCTATCTGTAAATTTCATTGGGTATAATACATACCGGTCTCACAGATGTTCTTTGAGACTTTATGTGGTAAGGTCTGTAAAAAGCATTGAGGTTGTTGGATAGAGGGTGCTGTCAGAGTGAAAAATAATATTACTGCTCTTTGGATTCTTGAAAATGAAATTTTCCCATATGTAACTTGTTTTCCTTTATGCAGTAAATATGTTATAATAAGGGTTTTCATAAGCTTTGAAATATTTGGTTTAAAATAACACATACAGTTATGTGGCTTGTGCAAACAGAAGACAATATTAGGTCAAAATCTGGACATAAAAATCCCGATTCCATCTAACACAGGCATTCATAAATGGTAAGATGCAGTTTCTTTTGTCACAAGGTGGCATGTGACAGCTGGAGGGGAAGATAAGATGGGGAAAGTCTAGCTGGAGAGAGTGAAGCTGAGAAATCTAGAATGGCTGCAGTGTAACAAAGCAGTGTTCGAGTTAATCCATCCTTATTTTCTAGTCCACTCAGTTGAACACCACAAATATGAATTTGACAGATTTTAGGAAAGGGCTGGATGCAATCCACGCTACGTTAGTTGCAATGGATACAAAGTTTAAAAGTTTTGGCTCAAGACAGCAAGAAACTGAGGGGCAGGGGAAAGGATCTTGGACTTAATGATTGATAGACACAACACAAATTAAATTGATGAGCTGGAAAACAAATCCAGATTAAGAAATATAATATTGGCGGAGGCTCATGAAAATGTGGTAACTGGATATCTAGAGATCTATTAGGGATTATGAAGGTGCTGAGAGATGGATCATTTATCATTCTGTTTACAATGCCTCATTGTCTTTGTACCCTGAGATTGGTCAATGAAACAACACCAAATAAGGTGCGGTGGGCAACGCTTGGCATTTAGGGCCATGATTTCTTTACTGCCACATAAATATGAGATTAGAATTTGGGTTTCAAAAAGGTTTTTTAAAAATCTGTGCTATGGCCCAGTTTTTCAGCCCAAGTATGTGTTTAGGAATTGTCAAAATGGGAATGAAAAAAAGGACTTGGAACCCAGTTTGCCTTATTCTGCCAAGCTGAGGCTGAATATTTTTTCCCACCTCCCCAATGCCACTGTTCTTTTCCTGGCTAAGGATGTGGAATACACATCTGCTTGAAGAGTGGGAGAATGTCTTCATAATTGTTGGCATGTAGGAAGGGAGGGTTTTCATTATGCCTTCTTTGCTTTCTGGTCTCCCCCACTGCCTATCACAGTTTCTGATGGTACATTTAATGAATTATCTGTGTTTTTATAAGTATTAGCCATTAATAAAGCTTTTTTTCTGTAATTTAGAAAGCTGTTTAAAGCAAAATAATAACTTTCCCACCGTGTGAATCCTGCTAACCTTGTACCGTTATTGGCTTCAGGAAAATGTGAAAACACTGGACTTAGGCCAGAAAATGTCCCTATTGTTTTATTAAAGAAAAGCTGGCAAAAAGCAGCTTTTCATTTTAACCCAATCTTCACTGCTGTGAAGCAACTGTAATACAGGGTTCTTCTGCAGACACGGTGTTCTAAAAGTGTAAAAAGACAGTCACTCAGTAGGGGCTTCCATGTTGGGGTGATGTTCCTCTATTTCCTGGCTTTTTTTTTTTTCCTTAATTTGATCCAGGCTATCCCTTTTGTGCTCAGTTTCCCTGTATCTTTCCATATGCAGATGCCACTTCACTTAAACGGCCCTTATAACTTTAGTGCCAGTGGGGCTGAAGCAGTGCCACAGTTTTGGTAAAGCTGTTTCTTACATTACTGAGACAAGAAGCTGCCCTGTGCATCACTTGGTAAGAAGGGAAGACAAAGCCCACCATGATCAATGAGTTCCTGTAGAGGGAAAGCAGAATCTTCTCCAACAGAGCTGCCTGAACACTTTCTGACATAATAGTTTTCTGCTGGAAAATACCAATGCAATGAAATTAAAATGTTCCACAGGATTATGTCAATTCCATTGAAATGTTTCATGATTTCTGGGTGGCCCAAGCTCCCTGGCTTCCCAATTAGTCGTCTCTGGGTGGGCAGCTCTACCGCTGGCTTTCTTCCTGGGAGCCCCAAACCTCTGACTTTTGGGTTGCCTGGTACCCTGGCTTGTTGTGAATGTTTGGGATTCTGTACAACTTGTGAATTCTGGTTAATATTATGGCATTGTTATGAAATATTACAAAGAAAAATGGCTGTATAATGTATGCCTGTATGTATCTACCTCTGAGGGCAGGACATGAGCCAGGCACAAGCCTGACTGAGGAGGATAAAAGGCTGGTAATTGAGGTTAATGATGATGCTTTGACCACACAAACGTTCTGTGAGAGAGTAGTTACATCCTTGGAAAAGTACTCTCAGAAAAGCAAGCTAAAACTATGCGTGCGTGTATGTGTGTTTGGGAACAGAGGAAAGTTACAAATACAGAACAAAGCAGCCAGGGACCAGATGGGGCTAAAATAAGGAAAAACACAGGAAAAGAGGGAGCCAGGCAGGAAAAGGAAGCAGCATTGCACAGAACAGAGTAAGATCACAGAAGCTGGAGAGGAGATTCCGTGAGGGAAAAGCAGCCCAGCGTGTAGGAGTCTCTATGATGCAGGGAGTCTGGCCTGCTTTCCTAAGCCCAGATGGCACGAAGGAGTCTAGATAACCCAAGGACTTTGACTCCAGCCCAAAAGAAGGTTGCAGAGTAGTGAGGAAACCGAGGCAGGAAAAGGCATGTAAGGAATATTGCATACTGCATGATTTGGACAAACTTTTACTTTATATGATTTAAGTAAAGGAGCAATTATGTTAGACTTGTGGAAAACTGCCACTGTGCTGAATGTTTTATAACTACTGTGTTGCCTCTGGAGGAAATTAAGCTGTAAACTTGAAGCCTCAAAAGTTATGAGTCAGGCTTCCAAATCATGAAATTATCTAAAATAGTAAGAATTAAAAATGTCGGCTTCTTTTCATTTGCCGTCCTATTTCTGAGCCTTAGGATTCACTTGCTTCACATTTTCAAGTTTTTATCTACAATTATGAGCGTTACAAATTAAAATAAAAAAATAAGCTGGGATACTCATGCAGTACATACTGATTTCAGCAGTGAGGTCTGACTCCCCTGCCCGCTGATTATTGGCAGAATGGGCTTTCTTCCAGATGTTAGCCTTCTCCTAGTAAGTTATGTTGGGAGTGCTTTATCCTAGCCACAGCAATGCTAGGGAGGCAGTGATCAGCGAGAGAGCTCTCTCCTTGATCTGTTTGTTCTGCCTCACCATGCCTAATGCCAGGACAGCTTTACAAAAAGGGGCTTGTGAGTGGTTCGCACCTGGGACCGGGTGGCCTAGTGGCTAGGCCCCCTGGCCAGGGCCTGTTAGATGGGTCTTCAGCCCTACCTGAGAGTCTATGGGTTAAATTTGGGGTGTGGCCCTGAGAATCTAGTTCCCCCTTTGGCAGGAGAGGGGTTCCCTAGGGGGGGCTTCCCACTCCCCTCAGTGCCGGGGAGAGGGTCCTGGGCTCTGCCATCCGGGGGCTGACTGGGTGGCAGCTCTGGCTTGGGGCCTGCTGCCTCAGACCTAGCTCCTGCCTCTTGTTTGGTCAGCCCCAAACTGGGCTGGCTTCCTTCCCTTTATACCCCTCCAGGCCCAACAGTGGCTGCAGGTGAACCGGGGTGGGGCTGACTGGGCCAACGGGCCTGTTTTTACCCCTGCCTTGCCAGGCCTCCCTCTCACACTCTTACAGGGCTACTCTCTGGGATTGAATGAGAAGCCCAAAGAGCAGGTTCCAATCCTAGTTTCTCCAAGATTCTCCAAAAATGGAAAACATGAGATAATATCCGCCAGAGGCATAAAATAAGGGAGCTAAAACTAGCAGCAATAGAAGTGTTGTTCAGTATTACTGTAATAGTAATGTTAACTAGTAATTATACTCAGGACCAGATTAACTCCTCTTGGGGCCCAGGGCTATTAGATTTTGTGCGACCCCCTAGACAAGGCCAAAGAGGAGGGGTTCAGAATGTGGGAGGGGACTGTGGGTTGTGCCAGGGGGTTGGATGCAGGCTGTGACTGAGCATGGCCTTTGGGGTAGGGCTGCATATGAGGTATTTGGGATGCAGCAGGAAGCTCCAGGTTGGGGCCAAGGAGTTTGGAATACAGGAGGGGGCTCAGGGTAAGAGGGCAGGATGGAGTGCATAGACACTCAGCTGCGCAGCTCCTCTTTGGTGGCACAGGCCATGGGGAAGGGAGGGGGGAGGTGGCACTGCTTGCTGCCCTGCACTCACCTGCAGGCACTGCCCCCCACGAGCTCTCATTGGCTGTGACTCCCAGTCCATGGGAGCTGCAGGGGCGGAGCATGCAGGCACGGGGATCATGCAGGCAGAGCTTTCTGGTGCTCACAGATCCAACCCAGGAGGGCAGGGGAGGGGAGGGACAGCGGCATGCAGAGTTGTGCTCTCCACCTCGTGAGGCAGGGGCAGAATGCAGGTGCTTTAGTGGCTGGAACTAAGGGGGCCCTGAACAAAGCTTTGCACTTTTGCAAGAGGAATATCTTTTTGTGGGGCCCCCTTGTTCTGGGGCCCTGGGCTGCAGCCCATAAAGTCCCTTTCTTAATCTGGCCCAGATTATAGTGTATCCCAGCAGTTTTAAGATACTAATGGCGTCATTCATAAATTTTGCCCTATGGCCAGGAGTGCAGAGATTTATCTTCTCCCACTGGTTTCATTGGTTCAACCTGCAGCCATCCCTGCAGATTCTCTCCCTCAGGGGGTGGTCAAGGCAAGCTGCAGTTTCAGATCCCAAGTTGAGAAGTCCTAATTGCTGATAGGAGTCTTTCTGCATTAGACAGGTTGACTTTGACTAGTGCCTTTGCTTCAAAGGTCTGCACTAAGGATCAGAGTGGTTGGGAATACTATTTCTGATCGACAGGAGCTTTTTAGTTTAAGATCAGCACAACTGCATTTGGAGAAATATTTGACTGTCTGTGGCATGGTAAATCAGACATTTCTAAGATCATGTATCTTGGTAAGCATAGGCTATGGTAACAATAGATCCCAGTTTTATGATGACAGTCCTAATTCTTCATATGATGTCCTGTATGAAATACCTGAGTGTTTCACTTAATCAAAAATTTTATGAGGTTTGTTTTTTTTTAAAAAAAAGCATAGTTAAGTCCAGTGATGGTAGCCCTAGAACAAATATGTGGACAAAATTGGCAGTGGGATTTGTTGCAAGGAAAAGTTCCCGGATTAGTATTATGTGGTGTAACCTGTGATTGCTGGTGAGAACCTTTCTCAGGTTAGCAGGCTGTCTATAGGAGAGGGCAGACCTGTCACCTAGAGCCTTCTGGAGTGTAGCATCCTGATCCAGAATAGGTTGTAGGTTTTTCATGATGCGTTGCAGGGGTTTGAGTTGGAGGCTATAGGTGATGACAAGCGGTGTCGTCCCCCCACCTCTCACCCCCGTCCTTCGAGTCTATTTGATTTGTCAGTTTTTATTGCAAACTTTTTTTTTTTTTTGGTCCTCTGTACTTAGTAATGTCAGTCTGTATTGGAACTGAAATTGATCTGGTGAAGTGGGGTCTGTCCCATGAAAGCTCATCACCGAATAACAAGGAGTCCTGTGGCACCTTATAGATTTAGAGCTATTTTGGAGCAGAAGCTTTCATGGGCATAAAGTGCAGATGTACGACAAAGCGGGTCTTTACCCATGAACGCTTCTGCTCCAAAATAGCTCCTAGTCTGTAAGGTGCCGCAGGACTTCTTGCTGTTCTCGAAGATCCAGACTAACATGGCTGCCCCTCCGTTACTATTCAACATGAGGTTTGTTACTATAGCGACAAGAATGTTTTGTATTGACCAAAACAGTATAAACTATCCAGTGGAATGAGTGTCCATTGTAATGAACAGTGCGTGGAGTGGAGAGAACAGTTGAATCATAGCAATTCTGCTGCTCAGAGCGAATGTTAACAACACTTGTTCAATGTCCCATAGTAAATGTATTCAGCACATTAAGGCTACATCTACACTACAGCGCAATGACGAAAGGTGCCTTTCGAAAGCCTGCGTCTAGGCACACAAAGCGGATTGAGGTCACAAACCGCCCTTTGGGAAGCCCGGTCTGGCCTTTTGAAAGAGAGCGCCCACGCAGCCCAGGGCACCCTTTCGAAAGACCAGACCAGGCCAGGAAATGCTGCTGATGAAGTCTCATGGCTGACCAGATCTTCCGGGGGCCACAGCCAGCCACTCCCTGAAAGGTCCCTTCCGAAGCACTTCGTCCAGCACGTGCTGAGGACTGTTTTGCAACACGCAGCGCTGCAGACGTCGAGCATGCAGTGGAATCACTGTGGAGAACCCTATGGATCCCCAGCAGCTCCACAATGGGGATTTCCTTGCGGCCATAATGAGCCTGCTGGCCACGGTGCTTGTGGGCCATCCTCCAGTGGCTCTGGGGGACCAGCCACGTAGCTGCCTTATTGCAGGGTGGCTCTGTGGGGCAGCGTCTGCACCCCCTTCCCCATGTGATCTGGCACCTATGGGGCTATCCCACCAGTGCAGAGTGGTGGGAAAGCCTCATGCGGGGGGAGCGGGATGACAACTGCTGGCTCCAGAACTTCCACATGAACAAGCGGATGTTTCTGGAGCTACGTCACTGGCTTGCCCTAGTCCTCCAGCACCACAACACCAGGATGCGATGTGGCCTGTGCTCCCACTGCAGAAGAAGGTAGCCATTGGCACCTGGAAGCTGGTCACCCGGGACAGCCACTGGTCAGTCGGCCACCAGTTTAGGAGGGGCAAGGCCACTATCAGGGCTGTCCTCGTGGAGGGTAAGTCGTGCTCGAGTCACATACCCACCCTGGAGGGAATGGGGAGGAAAGGGTGGGGAGGAGGGGGCACCTGGCCATGCACTCATGGGCATGTTCATCTTCCCCCCCATTCAGGTAATCAGGATGGTGTTTATCGCCCTTCTTCGCTGGGTCATCTGTGTCGGGGACTTTGACATCAACCTCGCAGAACTTGCAGAGTTGGGCTTCCCCAGCTGCTTTGGGGTGCTGGATGTGACCCACATCACCATCCGGGCACTGGACACTGTGTGTGCACCTTCATCAGCCACAAGAGGTACCACTGTGTGGTGCTCCAGGCCCTCATAAATGTCTGAGTGAGCTGGTTGGAATGGGCCCATGATGCCTGGGTGTTTAGAAATTCTTGGCTCAAGTTCAGGATGCAGGAGGAGACCTACATCCCCCCCGCAGGACCATATGACCATGCCCCCCACATTGTGGCTGATGCTGCCTACCCCCTGCAGTCATGGCTCGTGCAGCCCTGATCTGAGCCAGGATCTTTTCAACACCCATCTGAGCCCAGCCTGGAACGCTGTGGAGCAGGTGTTTGGGCCTCTGAAGAGGCACTTTCAGTGCATCCTCACGCGGCTGGAGATTGGCTTCCACAATGTTCCCGCCATGCTGCACTCTCCACAATATTGTGGAGAGCAAGCATGAGCCATTTGTACAGTGGTGGGCTGCTGAGGCTGGCCCCGGCTCTGAGCAGTCAGCTGCTGTCCCATGTTGCCAGGATGGGGTGCATGTCAAAGAGGCCCTCCAGGAAGCCTTCACTCAGGAGCCCCAATGACCTCCCCCTGCACATCCACCCCTCACTGCCTCTCCACCATGCACAAGGGACATGGAACTGGTGAAAAATAAACTCCTTACTGAAAAAATGAACCATTACTTAATGGAAAGGTAACTATTTACACGGGAGCCAGGGGTGGGGGGGGCTGCGTGCAGCGGGACTGTATAAATGGAGGATCTTGGTATGGGGTGCAGGACCTTACTCCTCATGGGGGCTATCTGGGGTTCATACGAACAGGGGTCAGCAGCCATGTGGCCAGCCTGCTGTCAGCTGTAGGAGGGGCGGGTGTTCCCCACCCCCAACTGGGGTGTCCAAAACATCTGGCACCTACCGGAGGGTCCCTCAAAGATTTCAGGGTAGGTCCAGGAAGAGAGAGCCTCGCTGGAGGACCCAGAAAGGATGGTAATGGCCAGGGACCTCTCCTCCAACGTGGGTTCCAGCGCCTGGTCATTATCACGTGTCCTGTCCAAAGATCCTGGCTGGTCTTCGGCCTCCATCTCGGTTTCCATCTCTGGTCCCATGGTGTGCTGCACCTCTGGCTTGGGGGGTGGGGCGGGGGGGCTGCTGCCTTTGGCTTTAGCAGGTAGCTGAGTTTCTGGAAGTGGGGGCAGGTGGTGGCTGCTGGCCCTAAGAGGCTGGCTGCATCCCAAGCCTGACAGTATGCCTGCTGAAGCTTCTTCACTTTACTGCAGACCTGGTCAGTTGTGTGTGGTGTGTGTGTGTGGGGGTGGCTCCCGAGGAGGTCAGGCAGGTTGACAGCTGGCAGAATGCAGTGGGGTTCTGGAGCTGGACAGTGGTGTGGAGCAGGAGCACCTCATCCCCCCACAGTCCCAAGAGGTCTTTGATCTCATCTTTGCTCCAGGAGGGGGCCCTTTCCTTTGGCCCCTGGTTGGGCTCCTGGGAGCCTTCATACAGCTGGTGGGTGGGAGTGCTGGGGGGGCGGGGGGGCAGGGGTCCTGGCCACTGGCCATGCTGCTGGTGGGGAGGCTGCTGCTGGTCTGCTGTTGCTGGGCTAGTGTGCTGCTGGAGGCTCGTGGATTTGCTGCAGCCAGCATGCTGTCAGCTTCCTGCCGTGGGGTTTCTGGGTCTATGTGGCTTTAAATGGGGCTAGGCTCAGAAACCATAGAGCTTTGCTAGTGCTGGCAAGGGTGTCTCCGTGCTCCAGCTGACCAGTGCCATGGAGGACTGCTCTCTTGAAAAAAGTGGCTCACAGAGTGTCTACACATCTTTTCTTTCAAAAGAGTCTTTTGAAAAAAAGGTGCTCTTAATGAAATGGGAATGGAAGAGCCATTTCGAAAAGTGGGCTGTGTTCTTTCAAAAGAATGTGTTTTGTGTGTAGATGCTCCATGGAATATTTCGAAAGAGCCCCTTCTATTGAAATTTATTTTGAAATAACTTGGCAGTATAGATGCAGTCTAAGGTTTCTGGATTAAATTCTCTACTTAAGAGCTATAGATATGTTGCTATTGAATTGGAAGTGGACATGGTAGCTACATCATTACTCAGCTTAAAAAAATGTACTTTTATATGCCTGACCCTGAGGAAGAATTGCCAGAAAATTGTTCCCTTTTTCATATTGAAAACATGGGCAGCTTATTACTAGCCATGTTTTATTATGCAAAGAGTCTGTCTCTCTCTTGTTGGACAAAATCATGCACATAGATGCATTTAGGGCAGACTGACTTGACCACAATTTCTTTGCCTGGAAGATAGAGCCTCTGAAACTATCCCACAGGGCCCCTGGGTGTGTGCTTTCTGATCATTGCTCCCCAGGTGAGCAGAAAGTAGGTGACAGGAAGCAGTGGTCATCAGCTCAGGAATTTTGAATCCATTTCCTTTCCTTTCTGGCTAGTGTGGTGAGCAGATGTCAGGAGCACACCTCCGCAGCACACCTAGTAGCCATGAGTTCCCTGGGTCACAAAAGAGCCACAGCATAGAGCACTCAGGATATCTTGGACCTCATTGCTGTGTGCAGGGAAGAATATATCTTCCTGCAGCTGAAAACCAGTAAAGGAAATGCTGATATTTATGTGAAGATACTGCAAGGTGTGATTCAGAAGGTGTCATGGACACTACAGTACAAATCAATGGTGGCTGATCAGTACCACAGTCTACTGGAAACCCACTGACCATTATACTTACCTACATGCTTCTAGCTTCCATCCTGCACGCACAAGATCCATCATTTACAGTCAAACCCTTAGGTACAATCGCATCTGCTCTATCCTACTGACAAAGACCAAAAACTACAAGATCTCTACCAAACATTCATAAACCAGAATTACCCACCTGGAGAAGTGAAAAAAACAAATCGACAGGGCCAGACGACTACCTAGAAACCAACTACTCCAAGATAGGCCCAAAAAGCCAATAACAGAACACCACTGGTCATTACCTAAAGCCCCCAACTCAAACCACTGCAACGCATCATTAAAGACGTACAACCTATCCTCAGTCAGGATGCCACACTCCAGAAGGCCCTAGGTGACAGGCCTGTTCTCACCTATAGACAACTTCCCAACCTTATGAGGATTCTCACTAGCAACTACAGGCTATACCACAATAATACCAATCCTGGAACTTTTCCTTGCAACAAGCTCTGTTGCCAACTTTGTCCACATATCTATTCTGGAGCTAACCATATTATTCACAGAATCATGGGCACATTCTCCTGTTCCTCAACTAACATCACATATGCCATCATGTGCCAACAATTCCCACACACCATGTATATAGGACAGACTGCAAACATTCTTTGACAAAGAATGAATGGACACAAAACAGACATCAAAAGACTCAACTCACAAACCTGTCAGCCAGCACTTTAATGGGGTGGGCCATTCTGTTAATGACCTGAAACTCTGTGTTTTACTGAAAGGGAAACTTTAACAATCATTTACAGAGGGAGTGCTCAGAACTGTCATTATATTGAAATTTGACACATTAACACGTGGTTTGAACCGGGACAGCAATTACCTTGCCCATTATAAAGACCCTTTTACATACTTTGTTTTATCTAACTCTTAACTTCCCCACCCCCGGCTCCTGCCACCCCTCTGCTCTTCTGATTTGTCAACCTTGATAACAATAATTTTTGGACCTCGGTGCTTTATATATTGAGTCTGTTCTGGTATGGCTGTGATCTGAAGAAGTGGGTCTGTCCCATGAAAGCTCATCACCTCATAAATTATTTTGTTAGTCTTTTAAAGTGCTACTTGACTGCTTTTTTGTTTTGATAGAATACAGACTAACACGGCTACCTCTGTCATGATTCAGAAGGGTACACCAGGGACACTCAGCAGTGCTGCATTAAAATCAAGAAGTTGAGGCAAAACTACCAAAAGTGCAAAGAAGCAAATGGTTGGTCTGGGCCCCTGCCAGAATCCTCTTATCTCTGAGGAGACTTCAGGGCCAAATCAGGATGATGTCCGTGAAATAACCTTTGTGGTCCACCAATCCCTGCAACACCATAGAGAAGTACCCCTTGCGGTTACTGAGGCCTGATGGTATGGTGCCAGGATGGCTCCAAGTCCAGAAACAACTCCTGGGTTGCAGGATCAGCTTCTGCACTTAACTGCATGCACTGTTGTCCACCTTTTCCTCGTCCAACAAGTTAGACCCCACTTCATCAACCTGCTGAGCAACCCATGCTGAGAAGTCCATTCACCTTCCAGGGGAAGAGGTTGCATTTGTCCCCAGAGCAGCATAAAGCTCATCATCATATCTGCATTTCTGGGGAGGAATGTTGAAGAGCTCCCTGCACATTACCCCCAGGGAATCACCCACCAGCAAAAGGCTAACGTACCAGGAACCAGGAGTTTATTCTCCTTTTGTTTTCCCTATGCCTATCACCCTGTCATTGAGGGCCCCTAAATATAAAAACATTGTAGGTTGGAAAAAAACAGTTTCATATATTAGTTAACATGCTTTGGGGTCAGTACTTTGGGGTTGGGCATGGTGGTGAGGGTTGGCATGTGGTTGGAGGTGGTTTCATAAAGGGTAAGAAAACAGCATGGATGTTGGGGTGGGGGTGCTTGTTAACGGCAGGAGATTCAGGACCCTGCATGCTCATTCATAAACTTGGTTTTCAAGACATATCTGATTTTCATTGCCTCTTTCTGTGCTTTCCCATGTGCCCTTGTGTTCAGTTGCTGATCATTTCTGGCCTCTGCCCGCTAGGCATGAAATTCTCTCCTTGCGCCTCACAAATGTTATGAAGAATACAGCAGGCCCCAATGACCAGGGTAATGTTTTCTTTACTGAGGTCTAAGCAGGCCAGAAGGCACCTGAACCTGGCTTTTAAATGACCAAAGGTACATTCTACTACTATTCTGAACCTGCTCTTCAGTCTACAGTTGAAGAGCTCCTTACTAGAGTCCAGGATGCCTGTGTATGGCTTCATGAGCCAAGGAGTAAGCAGGGTCACCAAGAATCATTATGGGCATTTCCCCACCCCCAAAGTCTGGTCTGGGAAGAAAGTACCGCACTGGAGCCTTCTAAACCGATCAGAATTTCTAAAGATTTGCGTGTTATGCACCTTTCCTTACTACCCCACGTTGATGCCAGTGAAACAACCTTTGTCTTCTTCCAATGCCTGCAACACCATAGAGAAGTACCCCTTGCAGTTAATTTGCCTGGTGGTCTGGTGCCAGGATGGGGATGTGCATTCCATCTATGGCCCCAGCACAGTTAGGGAACCTCATGGCAGCAAATCTATCTACTATGTCCTGCACATTTCCCAGAGGCACTGTCTTTCACAGGAGAAGCTAGTGATTGCCTTGGCTATCTGGATGACAACAGCCCCCACTGTAGAGTTGCCCACTCCAAATTGATTTCCCACTGACTGGTAGCTGTCTGGTGTAGCAGACTTCCTCAGAGTAATTGCCACCTGCTTCTCAACTGTCAAAGCACTTTTCATTCAGGGTATGAGACAGCACTTCACAAAGTTCCATGAAAGTGGTCTTACGCACACGGAAGTCTTGCATACATGACTGCAAACCAATATGATTTTACCAGTCTGAGTTGGTTTCACGGGTCCAGAACCTGTGGTCTATCGTGTACAGGGACTACAGTGCTGCAAACAACTCTGTAGTGCTCTTCTTCACATCATGATGTCTGTTAGTGCCCCCCACGTCAATCCATTGATACTCCATGGGCATTACATTCAGAATATTTTGCATTGCAGTGTGGGAAGTCCTAACAAAACACTATGGCAAACAATGAAGCATCTCAGGATTCATGTAATTCTTTTTAATGGCGGGTGACAGTCAATGTAAAAGTGGCACAGAAATTCCCTTGTCTGTTTCTTTTCAGCAGAAAGCAGGAAGTGAGGGAAATGCACCCTACTATGATGATCTCAGAAACCCAGAACCATATGTGGTGACCTTTTTTCCCACAAGACACTGGCACAGAATCCCAAAATGCAACAGTCTTCAGGAACTGTGGGATAGGTGCCCACAGTGCAGTACTGCCACAATTGAACTTACACAATTTGACGGGGACACACTAAGTTGACTTTGTGAGCAGTTTTGAGCACTCAGCTTCAGCTTTGTAAATGTAGTGTTAAATACTTGTCTTTCGTACATTTGCCTTTATTTCCAAGTGTGGACATAACCCAGAGAAAATGAATGCACAGATGAATCTAAATGTTTCATTACTTAACATCAGGCTTCACCTTTAAGTGTGTTTGTGGAGGCACTAAGTGAGGTGTCACTGTGCAGGATACAGTGATCAGAAACAGTAGTATGGAGGGTAGTGGCAGATGCTGTGGCCATCACTAAGGCTGGAATGAGAGTGTACGGTACCTTGAATTCTTTTATTTTTTCTTTTATGTCATGAGTCTATTCACACAGACTTTTGTGGCTGTGAGAGGCTGATCTTTCACTGCAGCTGGACTTAGACTGTGGAATTCACCCTCGGGGGAAAAAAATGACCTCATAAATTTTAGACCTAAGGACCTGATTCAGAGCCCACTGCAGTTAAATGAAAGTCTTTCCATTGACTTTAGTGTTTTGGCTGTTTCCCCACATGCGTATCCCACTTCTTTCACATGCCTCTTACTCAGTTATTTCTACATGCATGTGTGTGCATGTACACACACACACAGGCATATGTAGCATTCAAAAATTCTGGCATGCACTTTAAAATCCTAGTGAACTTGACTTTGAAATGAAGATTTTGTTTGTAGCCGTTTTAAGAAAGGCCAGCTTAGTTTTTTGAACATTGCAAATCATTTCAGGATGCTTAGCTTTTAAATGGGAGCTGGCATAAAACTCACTGGCTACATGTTATCATGAGATGTCTGAATTTAAAACCTAAAATTAAAATGTTTTAGTGGTGTAACAAAGTGGGGAATAAAAAAAAAGTATCTCTTATGTCTCTGAGTGATGCCAACTGAGGCTTTTTAAAACTGTCCAAAGTAGCCAGCTGTCATACATTCATCAATTAAAGGCCTGAACTAAGTATTACTTTAATTTTATCAAAACAAGTTTACTGCTGATAGATGAATGGACAGAAGCAGATGTACATATTTCTAAAAGGATTTCAATAAGCGCTGGGGGGAGAAAACATGCAGTGTTATGTTTCTAAACTGGAATGAGATGGCAGTGTTTCAGAACGTTACTTTAATTAGAGAGTACCCAGCTGGCTCTGCTCTGTGCCTGCTTATTGTGTTGACTGTTGGTAGTGGTAAGGGCTATAGGAGAGCTGTGATGTTATGCTTGTTTAATTCAAAAACTAGGGGCACCAAAGGGACTGTAAACTGTATTGCTATATCAGATTGTTCATGAGAGAGTACTTGTTTAGGCTTGTCAGTTGTGACTGCTGACTACAGAAGAGAATACAGTTATAATTCAACAGAAGATACAAAGATGTCATCTTTTCATACATGTGTAATTTAGTTTTATCTCAACCTCACCAATTTTATCTTCAGCTCTGCCCTTACTTTTGTAAACGTGGGCCAGCAGGTCTGATGCTTTGTCTGCTAAGGCTTAATGCACTGATTACAGCAAATTCCTTAGCACCTTGGAGATCCTGCACTGTATGGGATACCTCTAAATTTAGAATATTTTCCTCCCTAGAATTTCTCGTAAGCAGTTCCCTGTTCATTCTGAGATATAAATAACGACCCAAATTGGTTGGCAACTTTGTAGAGAACTCAAGTCCAGCAGAGATCACTAAACATTCTGGATCCATATTTTAGGACACATCTATACTTATGTGCAGATTGACTCTCTGAAGGTTGATCTTCCATTTACTAAGCTGAACATCCAGGGCATCCCTGGTGACCCCAGTAAGGGAAGCCAACAGGAGCACTTCTCTTGTCAACCTCCTGCTGTGAGGATGGCGCCAAAGTTTGAATCAAGGTATGTCGACTTCAGCTACACAGTTAACTTAGCTCAAGTTGTGTATCTTAATTCAAACTTATCTCCTAGTGTAGACCTGGCCTTAGAAGGGTAAAGGGCAAACAGTGGTGCAAGTATCCCAGTTTTGTTAAATGGATCCTACATTCCAAGCCACATGCCTGTAAATACCCTGCATGCTTCCCAGGGCACCCAACCTTCCTTGTTCTCTCCCAGAATTGCCAAAGAGGCAGAAATTAATCCCAGAAACACAAAACCTCAGTGCTAGAATTGCAGCACCTACAGAGAGTCACATGTACCTCCCAAAGCAATAGTTACATACTGGCTACGTCTACACGTGAAGCCAACATCGAAATAGCTTATTTTGATGTAGCAACATCGAAATAGGCTATTTCGATGAATAACGTCTACACGTCCTCCAGGGCTGGCAACGTCGATGTTCAACTTCGACGTTGCGCGGCACCACATCGAAATAGGCGCTGCGAGGGTACGTCTACACGCCAAAGTAGCACACATCGAAATAAGGGTGCCAGGCACAGCTGCAGACAGGGTCACAGGGCGGACTCAACAGCAAGCCGCTCCCTTAAAGGGCCCCTCCCAGACACAGTTGCACTAAACAACACAAGATCCACAGAGCCGACAACTGGTTGCAGACCCTGTGCATGCAGCATGGATCCCCAGCTGCGGCAGCAGCAGCCAGAAGCCCTGGGCTAAGGGCTGCTGCCCACGGTGACCATAGAGCCCCGCAGGGGCTGGAGAGAGAGCATCTCTCAACCCCCCAGCTGATGGCCGCCATGGAGGACCCGGCAATTTCGACGTTGTGGGACGCGGATCGTCTACACGGTCCCTACTTCGACGTTGAACGTCGAAGTAGGGCGCTATTCCGATCCCCTCATGAGGTTAGCGACTTCGACGTCTCACCGCCTAATGTCGAAGTTAACTTCGAAATAGCGCCCGACGCATGTAGCCGCGACGGGCGCTATTTCAAAGTTAGTGCCGCTACTTCGAAGTAGCGTGCACGTGTAGACGCAGCTACTGAGTCCCCATTAGCTACCTATTGTCCGTACTTTTTGTAACTCTGACAATCCAAACTGCCCTTGGTCCCCACTCAGTAAGTTCCAAGCGGGGCACCTTCTCTGTCTTGTGGTGGTCACTGGGTGCTGCAGCCATGCCCCTTGGTTGAGTGTTTGGGCTTCTTTTTCCAGCAGCCACAGCCACAGTCACAGCATGTGTATTTACTCTCCAGTTCCCCCTCTTGCCATACAGCTGGCACAGAGCTAATAAAGTGGCTTGTAATGAATCCACTGACTCCATTTGGTCATGGCTGAGTTCACACTCTGCAATGGCATTCTCATCCACTGATGGACGATGGGCTGGCAGCTGGAAGTTAAGGGTGGAATTTCCTTCTAGTCCTCTGGCTAACTAAGGATCTTGGGCCAGCACCTTTCTCTGCCCACCCCCTTATCAATCAGAGCTCAAGGGAGCAGCAGTAATTCTTTCCACACAAAGATTAAAGGCAGATTGTGATACAGAGGGGATCTGCATAAGAGGGTTGCTGTATTGGTGAGCGTGTCAGCTGAGCAACCTGGTAAGGGGAGGGAAGAGATGCAGGGGAGACCTTCAAATGTACAGGGATTTGCTTATTCAAACTTTGGCTGTTTATCCAAACAAACCTAACAATCTTTAGTGAGTCAACCATCCGGTGTTCCAATAAATGTTTAGAGCTCTAGAAGCCAACATATTCTTGCTCTTTGTCTATTTCCAGAGCTTCAAAATATCCAACCTGCTCTTCTTAGGCTTTATGATGTACTAACATGCCAGTTTCAAGACTTATAGCAATATCTGAAACTTTTAAAACTGCAGTACATATTTGGTGTTTGCAAACTTGTTTCCTGGACACTAGCTGGCCAGAGGAAGACAGTACCAATATGTATTAAAAATCTTATTGCATGGGTTTAAAAATGCATCCCTGGCTAAGACAGCGCCTCAATCAAATCAATGTAGAATTTGAGCATAAGGATTTTGTTATTAATCCGAGCCTGTAGTACTGTGTATGGTACATACATTTCTAGGAACCTGAAACTTACATCTGTTTTTTCTCAGGGAGTATGAGTAAGAAGTTAGAAACTGAATGAAACTCTTCTTTGTTTAGCGTTTAGGCTGTACCTGTGAATGAGCAGGTCGTTACCTGCATCTTGTGTCCATAAACTCTTAGACTTTATCTGTTCAGGGATATACTCAGGACTGTTACCCACACATACATATATGTAATCTAAAGCAGTGGTTCTCAATCTATTTACCATTGTGAATTGGTTCCGGTACTATTTGTATGTCCCTCAGGATGTCATACAGGCTGCAGTTTGATGCTGACCGGGCTGCAAGTGACCTGAGGGATTCAGGCTGAGAATCACTGATCTAGAAAAAGGAGACCTAGGTAAGGATGACACTTCTGACACGCAATGTTTTTGTATCGTCGTTAATTCCAGGATAGTGGGTCTGTTCGCTCTTTGCACCTTCTCACTGTGGGAAGGAGATGGGACTAGGACCCCACCCCGATAGCAAAGTTGGCCATGCACATTGCAGGGGCACACTTTATCTCCCAAGGATATCCTGTGAATTGGGAATTCTGGAAGGGACTGTGCTTCTGTAGCTCCCTCCCAGTGTATTTATGCACGTCAGTTTAATAAGGGCTATGTGTAAATTTCAGACTTGGTCGGATTTTCTCAAGTGTGATTTTTAGGCAATTACGGAGTAGGAAGCCTTTGATTCAATGACAAGCTTGGCGTTATTTCATCACACGCTCATGTACAAACCACAGCTTCGGTTTTCCTGTGGTACCACTGATTATCTCACACCTATTTCTCAATCCTTTGCATTTCTTCAAACACCGCAAGAATGCATTCACATTTTTGTCTACAAAAGCCCTGGATACACTCATGCAGGACCTAAAGCCACTCCAGAGGCACCCTGTGTTTCCTTGCTGCTGTTAAGATTATCTAATAAAATGAAGCAACCTACACTGCATGATACAAACTTTTCTCATTAACCTTAAATATAGCACAATTGAACTGCTCCCCCGGCAACAGCCCAACCCAAGACATCATAACATTGGATGCCCTTCCCCCAGGAACGTATTTACTAATCATTATTTAACTAGGAACAACACTGAACCAAAATCTTATAAAGAGATTCTTCAGCCAGTGATGCAAGATCTAGTTACACCTCTGCATTGCATAACAGGGCAATTAAGATACGTTGTATGCACAATATACTTGTTGCACACATGCACAGAGTGGCTGCGTCTACACGTGCACGCTACTTCGAAGTAGCGGCAGTAACTTCGAAATAGCGCCCGTCACGTCTACACGTGTTGGGCGCTATTTCGAAGTTGAAATCGACGTTAGGCGGCGAGACGTCGAAGTCGCTAACCCCATGAGCGGATGGGAATAGCGCCCTACTTCGACGTTCAACATCGAAGTAGGGACGTGTAGACGATCCGCGTCCCGCAACATCGAAATAGCGGGGTCCTCCATGGCGGCCATCAGCTGGGGGGTTGAGAGATACTCTCTCTCCAGCCCTTGCGGGGCTCTGTGGTCACCGTGGGCAGCAGCCCTTAGCCCAGGGCTTCTGGCTGCTGCTGCTGCAGCTGGGGGTCCGTGCTGCATATACAGGGTCTGCAACTAGTTGTTGGCTCTGTGTATCTTGCACTGTTTAATGAAAGTGTGTCTGGGAGGGGCCCTTTAAGGGAGCGACTTGCTGTTGAGTCCGCCCCGTGACCCTGTCTGCAGCTGTGCCTGGCTCCCTTATTTCGATGTGTGCTACTTTGGCATGTAGACGTTCCCTCGCTGTGCCTATTTCGATGTTGGGCTGAGCAACGTCGAAGTTGAACATCGACGTTGCCAGCCCTGGAGGACGTGTAGACGTTATTCATCGAAATAGCCTATTTCGATGTCGCAACATCGAAATAAGCTATTTCGAAGTTGGGTGCACGTGTAGACGTAGCCAGTGGCTGCAGCTAAAAATCTGTATCCTCAGTACCTGATACACTGCAGATATTTATTATTTTGTGGTGTTCACATAATTTAAATTTTGTTAGTTCTTCTCTCACAGCATGCCATGAACCCCGTCTTCCTCTCTGTTCTGTTTACTGTCAGTGCTCTAACACACTTCCAGTTTGACTGCTGCATCCAATCATATCATCCACTTTGATTCTGACCAACATAAAGTCCTATAAATTATCTTTCTTGACCATTAATTTGACTGTGTTGTTTTTCATTTCAGTTCCCTTTGTTGTCTTCACATCACCTCCAGCTTAATCTTGTGCAGAACTTGCATTCACTTCAGAGCACTTGCAGGTTCGGGCTCTTGCGTTGTTAGACTGATGTTGTCTTCATTTGAATGCACAACGTCGTATGTGTGCAAAATTTGTGGGTGGAAGTTCAAAAGCATATATGAGAATATGGTCTTAAATGAAGTCACTTGAACTGAAGAAAACTAGAAAATTAAGTTCTTCATACTTCTACTGAGAGACTGCTTTTCAAAAATACATTTTCTGTTTTGGTTGAATATTATTATGAAATAAACCAAACCTGAAGTACAGAAGTTACTTTAATGTGATGTGCAAATATGTCACTCAATCTGAACCTTTTCTCCTGTCACTTCTACTGTATAATTTTATTTAAATGTGCCCCATATTTAATTTTCTTTAGGGAGGTTTTTCCGTTTAAAAAGAAAAAGGAAATAAAAAAAAAATTCTGTGGGTTTTTTGGGTAATAAGGTCTGTGTGCCTGATGGACTGGAAAGGTCCCAAGCATCCATTAATAAAGTTAACATGTTTTAAAATGTGCGTGATGTACTTGATAGAAGCTATTGTTAAAAATTAAAACAATATGCTTCTAGAGCACTGATTAATGCATATGTGGCAGTTAATATGGAGTATCATATTGGGATCTGTGTTATGTGAAGTCTGGACTGCAGGGTAAAGGTAATATTAGAGTACAATGATTGAGCTGAAACAGTATTTTGCCTATTCATTTTTAATATCACAAAATATCTGTTGGCAGAAGACTTAAGCAATTGCAAAGGAATGGTGACATGGTTGGATGCTAAGAATTTACATACTTAGGAGAATCTAAGTAGACCTCAATACAGTTGACTAGCGTGGTCTACCATGTCAATAATCTGCATATTGAAGAGAAATCATTGGCTTGCAGATTAGAGACACCTGTGATTCTGTGTGACTCCTCCTGCAACAGCTGCCAGTGTTCCTGTATATCTCTGATAGACGTAATACACATTCCATGAACACACACTTAAGTAGTAAAGAGATTTTTTCTACCAATCAGCTTTATATTAAAGTCTCAAAGTTACTGTAACACCTCCATTTACATGATAGCAAAGCTTCTGTTGGCACTGTCATTGCTTCATGATTTCAGATTAATCAACACAATATAAATAATGTTCTTTATACTTTTACTGAGAGACTGCTTTTTAAAAAAAACATGTTTTCTGTTTTGGTTGAATGCTACTATGAAATAAACAAACAACATTTTAGATATAGATTAAAGCCATGGCTTAATTTACATCCACAAGTGGGCATGTAGAGTGAAAGTTGAAAATCTGCCATTAGCATGCACAAATGTGCATGGGTCTCTAGATAATGTATACTATATCGGGGGTGTGCAAAGGGGTGTGTGTGGCATTTTGTAAGGGGGATGCAACATGATTGGGTTGCTCCTCCTCCTCCTCCTCCTCGGACTGCATTACCTCTTCTGCAGCCTCTGTTACCTCCCACGCAGCCACTCTGCCCCTGTTATGCTGAGTTCTGCTGAGAGCTGTCTCCTGGTCTTTTTTTTTTTACCTGATGCAGCAGCTCTGGCTGGGTGTCTCTCCTGGGAGGAGGGTGTGGCCTTGCTGCAGGAGAGCAGCTTGATTAATGACCCTCCTGCAGAGAAGTGAGCGGTGGCTGAGTGTTCAAGGGAACTTGGGCAAGCTCCCCACTGCATGCAGCCTACCCCACTCCTTACAAAAGGTTCTGCTTGCAGATATCAGCAGGAGGGGCTGGGGGACAATGTGGTTAGAGAAGCAGGAATGCCTCACATTTTATGCAGACTCAACAGCTACACTCCCAGGCCAGACCAGATCAGCACCTGCAAGCTACTCGTTACTGCCACCCGGCAGGGCCAGCAGGAAAAGTTAAGCCCCGCTTCAGCAGCTTGCTGAGATCTTCTGAGCACTGTTCTGGGCTCGAGCTCCACCAGGGGCATTGCTTTACAAATTCTAATTCTGTTTTATAAGTGTGTTTGGACTTAATTCCTTGAGGCACCCGGGCCTGGGTTTGCTCTGAAGCTCCTGAGCATTTGATATAAAAAGAGAGTAACGTAGTTTAGAGCCAGGGTCTGAGAAATGGTCCCAGGGGTCCAATCAATAAAAAGGAAATTTATAAAACTTTCCTTAAATATGTTAAAAATAAAAGCCAAACTTTTTAAAAGAGAAAGTGGCATTCAGAAAGCTGATTTATCCACTGCTTCCTCCTACTCTTGCCTACGGGGCCTCCGCCACCACTGTTGCTGAGGGAGTACAGAGTGTTACTTCCCAGAGACCACCTTTTGCTTCCAGGGCCGTCCAGGGGAGTGGAGTGGCCCTGCTAATTGCAGGGACAAAAAGTGGGGCCCTGTGTAAAAAGTTTGCTCACAGAGGATTTGTGCACCATGTAATTACGTGGTTTCTTAGCACAACTTTTGAAGGACGACATTTACGTATTAGCTTTGAACTGTCTGCGTGAGTGTGTTTGTCAGAACCTGAATTTTATAAATAATTTGTTAATTTAATGAAAGTGTTATGCAAATTGTGCTTGATTTTTTTCTGGAAATTATCCCATTTCTTTTACAGGTAGCTGTGTTTGGAAAATGGTTATTGGTAACGGGTGAACTTCCAAAGACTAGTGATTCAGAAGAGTGTGCAGAAATACAGACGTATACTTAAAACTTACCAAACAAACAAGGCTGCCACTCTTTTTAGTTTAGTGGTTTGGCTGGAAATCATGTGGGTTTTCTAGTTAGACAACTTTTCATTGTGATACTTCACCCTTTTTGTTTCTCATTTGTGACAAAAACATTTAGTTAACCATTAGTTAACATTTTAAGGCTTGGTCCTCCAAGCCCTTACTTACACAAATAGTCCTTCAAATTTCAGTGACACTGTCTTCGTAAGTTTTGCGTACCTGGAGGACAAGTATCAGAGGGGTAGCCAAGTTAGTCTGTGTCCTCAGAAACAACAAGAAGTCCTGTGGCACCTTATAGGCTGATGCATTTTGGAGCATAAGCTTTCGTGGGCAAAGATCTGCTTCTTTGCACACGAAAGCTTATGGTCCAAATATCTGTTAGTTTATAGGGTGTCACAGGACTTCTTGTTATATTAGGAGGAATAACTGGTTACAAGTGCAGGTGTTTTACATGGTAATTTGCAGAAAGTATGTGACTGAAGGATCTCTTTTCTTAATTTTCTTGAACCTATATTCTGAATTTCTGGGGCTAGGGTACAAATTCTCCAGTTAGAATCAAACCCCTTGAACAGGTCTGGGTCAGAACTAGCATTGTTTGGGGTTTGTTTTTCAGATCCAGTGTGGATACAGACAATTAATTTTTACCAAAGAAAGTGGCACTCTCACATGAACAGCAGATTTCATGTGATGATATAGATGCTGCTTGTGAAATTTTTGTTAACATTTATACTTCTTAACCTGCCCTTGAAACTGGATTCCAAAGTTCAAGGCAAAACCCTTGTATGAACCCCTTTTGGATCCAAACACCACCTCCGTAGCCAATCTCTATTTTTAACCAAGGGGAGCTGTCTGTTTCTTGGCACTCTGTACTGCTGTACTATAGATCTGAAGAAGTTTAGGAATTTTCTCCAGCAGAACCACAAAGCAAAACATGATGCTTTTTATTTTTCTGTATTTTCTGAGCATGGCTAAAGTGCCTTTCTATTTTCACTCTTAATTAGAGCTGGAGTGGGACTATGTTGTCTGTACCTGATAGTCCTTCTAACCGTAAAACAATTTTCCCCTCCTATCTATATTTTCCCCACAGGCTCCAATCCTGAAAATGCATGTGAATGATGGCATCTACATGGGCAGTCCTGCTGTGTCCACAGAACTTGTCACATGAACAAAGTCACGTACAAGGCCTTTGTTTCCATAACACCCCAGTTCAATCTGTTGTATTTGATGTGTGGAGGTTTTTTTAATGTGTTTTTCTTTTCCTTCATGGTTCTTATAAAACCCCAGTTTTAGATGTCTTTGTGCTTTTGCTTTGGTAACGTGACTTATTAGTGCTGTGAAAAGTAGTGGGCAGGTATACCAGTAAAACACCCATGAGGTGACACAGCAATGACGAGCCAAGGTGGGAGAGTGACGTGAAATGATGGCACTATATCCTGCAGTCTTGCAGCACTCCATGGGGGTATATCTTTCTACCTGGGCAGATTTCCAGTGAAGTCAATAAGGGATCCTTGTAGATTCAGTATCAATCTATTTAAAAATATTCTTTTATTCACAAGTAGAAAAACTGTTACTGAAGTATTTCACAGAAACAACATAATGAAATCAGCTCTTCTAACAAGTGTTTTATTTTGATGTTTTTTGTTTGTGGTCTGAAAGTTCATGACGTTTGATTCCTAAAATCCAGGTGGGGGAGAGTTTATACCCATCTTCACCGAAGGCATCTCGCATTCAGAGAGCTGAATTTTTGGTTGAACATTTTGCGACTTTTCCCATAAAAGCGTAGCAGCCAATTGTTTTTTTGAAAAGCTACTTATTTGTTTTAGGTCCTGCCAGAATATTAAAAGTTTGCCTGGTGATCATTCCCTGAAATCAAAATGACTTATTATTTGGCTTCCTTTGCTTTTGATCCTGTTGTAGGATGATGTGTTTTCCTAATGATGCAGAATCTCTCGTTAAGTTCAGGAAACAGGATATAAGGATAAGTCAATTGACTCAATTTATGGGCATAATAAAACAACCCCTATTACCTTCAGTAGTCAAGGGAAGACAAGGTGAAACACAGTGTTGTAAAGTTGTTATGACAAAATAGCTTAGTATTTACCTGACAAAATAAAGTAAAAATACTGCATTTATTTTTGAAGCAGCATTTCAGATGTTATGACCTAAAATTAATAGTGGCAGCCTATCATTTATCCTGTCATCCAGGGATTTTCAGAGTTTACTCGAAGCCAGAAATATCTGCTATCTAATCATGACAAACTACAAGAATTTTTTTGAAGTGTTTCCTAATGTCTACTCTTGGCCTCACTGAATCGTTAACAGCTGGGACATTTTTTCCCACTTGTAATATAATCAAAAACAAATTTAGAAGCAGAATAGATGTTTTGTCTCTTGGATGCCTGTTACTACTTGGGAAAGTGATTGGCAATGTACACAGCTGCTCCTGGCAATTATAAACTTAGAACAGGAAAATGAGGAAATGAAACTGAAGTGACCAAATCTGGATCCCTTAGCATGCAATTGGAAACTGAGTCATTGGACAGGCTTGAATTCTGCATGCAGCACACATGAGTAAAATTTTGTTAAACATGCTGCCACACAGGAGTTACAGATGAGGCAAAAGGTCCTCCATGGGACTCTAGAGCAATATATGCTTCCAAACTGCAGGAAACACTGTTGAGAAGTAATGGAAATGTTTGGCGCTCATGCTGGCTTTCCTGTGCCCTACAGTCTGTTACCTTGAAGGAAGAGGACATGTTTTTGAGTTCACATGGGAATATGATCCAGAAGCTGGAGAGAAAACATGAGGAAGAGCTGGTTCTTATCTGCATAACCAAGTGCCCGTCTCAAACCCTTCCAACATATGCCAAAGCTCAGATTTATACAAATGACTGGACAATGCCACTTATGCTTAAACCTGGCCCCAGAGGCTACTTCTCTCAGGACAAATCTTTATAAAGGAGGAAAATGGAGCAACAATGAAAGAGATGTTAGAAGTAAGTTGTCAGTCTATGGTACCTTTCCCTCTTTGAACATTAAACCATAGTGCCAGAGGCTGGGTGCTGTGTGTTTGCTGGTAGATGGCATTTAAAACAAGATTTTGACTGCCTGTGAGCTTTGAAAATCCCATGACATTTTTACAAGAAGAAATGGGTTAAGTTTGGGGTAAGTTTGCTGTGAAATAAAAACTCACTGCACTGAGTTGCAGAGCCTCTGTTAATTGACTCAATCCCACAGAGCTTGAATTGTGGGGCTGTAACATTGCAGAAAAGAAACGGGGGCCAGAACCTGGCCTCTGAGGCCCTCCCACTTCAGAGTCTCAAAAATCAGGCTTCAGCCTGAGCCTGAACATTTGATACTGAAATTTTATAGCCCCGCAGGCTGGTCCCCATAAACCTGATACAGCTGACCTGGGCCAGCCGTGGCCACCTGTGAATCTATTATTGCAGGATAGACATACCTTTGGAGTTCATGGTGAATTTCCGTATGGACAATTATCGTTCTCTTATACCTAAATATCCCCTGAGAAGTCCATTCCATTATTCTCTTTCACTGTTTTAAACAGCTGCTATGGTATAACCAAGTCGTGGCTGCAATTTGACATTGGACGAAATGAATGAATTTGTATATTAGTTTCTGAAATTCTTTAAGATCATAAGGAATGAGAAGTGCCATCAATGTAAAGCATCATTAACATTATATAAATGTATCATCATTAGCATTAAAAATTCAGAATTGAGTTAATTATGGTGTTGGAGTTCCATACTCAGCTCACTAATTTTGCACAGTAGGCAGAGTGAAAGTAGAAGAAAATTAACTCTAGCATTGAACTGCCAACAAAGATTTTGTGTTTCGGGACAAGAATCAGAAGCAGGAGCACCAGCAGTGGAAACATCTTCGCTAATCACTTAAACCCACCATTAGGGACAAAATCATGCTCTAGGCCCATTTACCATGTCTCTCTACTGGCTCTTGCCTTCTTGACGTCAACCTCTGCACCACTGACTGGTTACATGGCAGATTGGGTTAGCAAAGGGACAAAAACAAAGAGGGAACAGCAGGGACACTGCAGCTGCTGTGGAAGGTAAATGCAATAATGATATTGACGACATTACTAATTTATTTAGTGGACCAGAATTTAGCAAGGGAATGAGGATTAGTTTGTTGTCTGTCATAATTATTTCATTCATCAGCTAGATGTTGCCCTGGGTAACTGCCATGCTCGTTTGCCTTTTGCTATTTTTAGCTTGCTCGTCCATGGGAGGTTTGTTCTTTTCAGTTCCCTTCCTGTATTTTTGGAGATTAAAAATGAAAATGAGAGTGTTGCTCTGTGGGAGACTGAGAACTGGCATCTCACAACACCTGAAGAGCCAGCAGGCCATTTGGTTAATTGTTCTGTGGTTTGTAGTTGGTTGGGAGGGGCCAAACCTTGTATTCACCTGTATGCTTTAAATGTCCTAACTTTGCAAATGAAAAAGCAACTGGCATTGGCTCTAGGATCAGAACTTGCTTTTTCAGGAGGCCCATATACTATCATTTTTATGCTTCACTTCTAGGCTCCACTTTCTCTTTGCTGCTGTGAGAGAACTTTTAGTTCTATATTAAATTTAAAACCGTGTTTGAAACGTTCAGATAAAATCAGGAGACAGAATAAGGATACACAGTTTGCCTCCTTATTCATGCTCGTAACTGCTCTGCTGTTGTATGCATGCATGACTCCCATTTCTCTGTCTCATTGACTCTCCATCTCATTTCAAATCTCATCTGAAGACAGATATTTTCTCCCTCTCCAGTTATTTGTTGTTTAACTGTCTATCTGTGCCACTGAAAAGTGCAAAAAATCCTGGGACACCATTTTTATGAAAGATGGAGTGTGTATATGTAAAAATACGGTGGTATTGTATTTTCATTCAATTGGACTTACATTCACATATCCACACCAAGAGAGTCCCGAGGGCTATGTCTACACTGCAGTGATCTGTTGACAGAAGTCACTGTTAGAAGATATCTTCTGACAAAACTTCTGTCGACAGATCACGTCCACACAGCAAAGCAGATCGCTCTGTTGATGTGCTCCATCAACAGAGTGGCCACGCTGCCTGGCCACTGTCTCGATAGAGCGGACCCTGGAACCTCATCAGACAGGGTTGAATGGATGGCAAGCCCTTTGGGGAACCCCAGCCAGGCATGTCCTTAAAGGGACTCCCCCGCCACCCACCTTCCCTGCCCATGGTGAGGCTTGCCTACCTCCCCTAGGGACAGCATAGCTTGTGCAGGGCTCACACGCTTTCTGTGACAGAGTTTGCTCTTTCTAGTTAGGCAGGGTGCTCACCCTGATCATGGCCGTCCTCCACCTCCTCTTGGGGGGACACACCCACCACCAGTATCAAGGAACACACTCTCAGTGCCCCGGGACTCAACCTGCACTCGCTCCCTTGTTGATCTGGCGGATCTGGTCGCAGAGCACCATTTCAGATTGGTAGGATCAGCTGGTCATGGGGCAGTGGGACGACCAGCAGTGGCTCCAGAACTTCTGAATGAGGAGGACACTTTTCTGGAGCTCTGTGCCCGGCTCTCCTCCACCCCCTGCAGACTGGACACCTGGATGCGGCCTACCATCCCCCTTGAGAAGCAGCTCGCCATCGCCCTCTGGAAGCTCGCCACCACCGACAGCTCCATCGGAACAAGTTCAGAGTGGGGAACTCCACCACTGGGGCTGTTCTCATGTAGGTAAGACACTCTTGGGCTGCAGGCCCTGCATGGTGGATGGTCCTGCCCAAGGGGGACACTTGGGCAGTGGGGTTGGGGGTGCAAGGGATGGGTTGGGGGGAACCCTTCCTTGAGGGACTGTGCTATTCCACCTTCACACAGACCTACTGCTGCGGGAGGGGCTGCCTAGAGAGCTCAGGAAGAGGGGACAGGAGGGGGCAGGGGAGCCTGCCGGTGTCAGGGCTTCCCTCCCTCAGTCTCTGTTATGCATGTTTGTTTGGCCCCCTCCCTTTGCAGGTCATGACAGCAATCAATACCGTCCTGCTGTGGAGGGTTGTCCGTCTCACAGATGTGGACACAGTCATGGCTGGCTTCACCGCCCTGGGGTTCCCCAGCTGCTTCAGTGCAATTGATGGGACCCGCATCCATATCCACACCCTGGACCACAGCGCTGACCAGTACATAAACCACAAGGAGTACTACTCCATTATGCTGCAGGCCCCGGTCAACCACTGGGGATGGTTCCTCAACATTTGTGTCAGGTCTACAGGCCAGGAACACAACGCACAGGTGTTCTGCAGCTCTGGCCCGCGCCAGAGGATGGAGGTATCTATATCCACCACCAGGAGCTATCAGTCTGGGATGTGGACATACCATTGTGAGTGGTGGGGGATGCCACCTAGGCTCTCCTGCCCTGGCTCATGAGGCCGTACGCCACCCACCTGGACCCCACCCAGGACTTGTTTAATGCCCACTGAAAACTGAGCACAGAACCCGGATGAGTGCACCTTCATGTGCCTCCTGACCCAGCTGCAATTTGGAGGGCACAATGTTCCTCAAGTTGTGGCCATGTGTTGTGCCCTCCACAACATTGTGGAGGGTAAGGGGGAGGCCTTCTTCCCAGGGTGGGGGGCGAAGGCTGGTCACGGCTATAAACAGCTGGGTGTGGCCCTAGTCCACCAAGCCCACAGGGATGGGGTGTGGATCCACGAGGCTGTATGGGAGAGCTTCTCCTGAGGCCCTCAGTAATGCCCCCCGGGCACCCACAGTGGGGGCCTCAGGCCCACAGCCCTACCCTGACCCCCACCATGACCCCTCCCTTCACCCACTCACCCCTCCCCAGCCCCTTCCCAATGAAGAGGGATGTGGGTCAGGGTTCAAATAACTTTTTACTTAAAAATATAAACGTGTTGAAAATAAATGTTGGGCAAAACATAGCTACAATGTACAAACAGATATAATTATATACAGTGAGGGGGCCTTGGGCAGGGTATGGGGGGCATCTGAACCTGGTTGGGGGGGCTTGAGATGGGGGCAGGAGGGGGTCTCAGTCCGAGGAGTCCATGACCCTGCGGGGGAACAGGACCCTGAGTGGTGTTGGCCTTGGGATCCCCCTCCCACCGTGGGCTTGGGGTCGCCGTTGCGGCTGGATTTGGACTGGGAGCACAGGGAGGTATGGGGGTGGGGTGGCTGCAACAGGGTTTGGTTCCACATGGGGAGCAGGGAGGTGGGCATTACGGGGGGGTGGACGTGGCAGGGGGCCTGGGGTCAGGGGCACTGGCTATGGCCATCACCCACTGCATCAGGTGCACCATGCCTGGGGGCAAGGCAGCGTGTGTTGGGGGGACAGGGACGGGGGGAGCTTACGGGTTCCTGGGCCAACAGAGCCTGCCAGATCACAGTGACAGAGTCAAAGTGGGCCATCAGTTGGTCCCAGGCCCACGTGTGTCACTCCTGTTCCCATGCCCGCCACTCCCAGTAATCCCACAGCCGCAGCTCCAGGAGGTTGGGGAGCCTGCAGAAGTCAGTGGTGTGGGCATGCTGGAGGTCCTCCTCTGGCCAGCGATGGTCCTTCTGGCCACAGGCCTGCCCCCCACGGTGGCGGGGTGTGGGCTCTCTTAAGTCCTCGTTCCGGGCTGGCTCACTCGGGTATGGGGATGGGGCTTGCTGGCCCTGGCAGGGAGGTGCGGCTGGCCTGGCCCTCAGATGGCGCAGCCGTAAGGAAGACCAGGAGGGGAGAAGGTGAGTTCATAGAACACAGCCCCCGAGGCCCTGTCCTCCCTCCACCCGCCCACCTCTGGGCCGAGGGATGGGGATGTCCCAGGAGCAGAGACAAGTGTGACCTGCGTGGTGGGTGCTGCTGCACAGGGAACCCACGCTGCCTTGGGGACTGGGCTGAATGTTACAGGACCCCTGCCTGCCCGACAGGCTAGTGGCAAAGGGGGGGAGGTGTCTGGCCACAGAAGGGTCCCCTGTGTAGGTGGTGGGTGAGCCGAGCGCAGCCTGGCCCTCACTGTGGCCTCACCACACACTTGTAGCTTGCAGCATGGGCAGCAGGTGCTGACTATTGCCCGGGTGACTGGCCCACTTCCAGCTGTGGTAGGGGCTGGCAGGTCCCCTCCCCGTTCCCTGGGGTGTGTGATGCATGGGGTACTTACCAGAGGGTCCCCCGAAAAGGTCCAGGGATGCCCTGAACGTGGCCTGGTTTGAGGGGCCCAAGTCCAGGGCAATTGTAAGTGTGCCTTTGTTGGCCTCGGACCTCATGTCTGCTTCTAGCTCCAGCAGGGTCTCTGGCTGCTCCTCCTGTGGCTTTGTCAGCAGTAGGGGGCCTCGTGGCCTGTGTTGACAGCGGCTGTTGGTGGGAGAGGAGTTCTCGCCCCTCAGGAGTTTGTGGAGCTTGTGGTAGTAGGGGCAGGATGTGGGTCCTGCCCCTGGCCTCCTGGCAGCATCCCAGCCCCTGGTGTACCCTGCCTCAGCTCTTTCACCTTTGCCCGGACTTGCTCCATCTTCTGGGCAGGGTGGCCCTGTGCTGCCGGAGTGGTGTCCAGGGGGGCATAGGCAGGGGCATTCCTCCTCTTGGCCAAGGGGTCCAAGAGGATCAGCTTCTCAGCTCAGGCTGAGGAGGTCCTGGATGGGGCCTGGAGATTTATGCCCTGGGGCACTCCTGGGACCCCTCTTGCAGCTCCCTAGAGGGCCCCAGGAGGGTTGTGGGGCTGCTGGCCTTCGGCCATAGGGGGCCAATGTGCTCTGGGGAGTGTCTGTGGAGCGTGGGTGGAAGCAGCGTGCTGCTGCCATGCTCTTAGCTTCTTGCCACAGGGTTTCCAGGGCTACCTGCAGCTTTAAAATGGCCACAGGCAGGGAGCATAGAGCTGTGATTGCTGTGCACAGGGCATCTCCCAGGGCCTGCTGGCCGGCATGATGGAGTACTTATCTATCAACAGGAGCCCTTCTCCCCACCCCCAGAGTGTCCACACTTGATTTCTGTCAACAGATTCTGTAGAGAAAGGCGTTCTGTCTTGTGGGGGAATGGCAGAAATCTGTTGACAAAAGTGCCGCGTTCTGTTGATTTACTGTCGACAGAGTGCATATGTCGTGTGGACGCTCCATGAGTTTTGTTGACAAACCTCTCTAGTGTAGACATAGTCAAAGTGTGTGAAGTTTTTAGACTCACATTTACTTTTTCAACTTCTCTTCCTACTGCACTATATATTGAAACAATAACACAGGACTGAATATTTCAGAACTGCTAGACAGGCTTGTTATCTGTTCACTGTTACTTTTTCGAGCCTGGTGGTGGGGGTGGAGCCTGGTGAGGGAGGCGCTGAAAGTTAATAATCTCCAATAGTGATACATGAATGTGTGATTTTTGTAGTCCAGTTCCCCTGTCTGGTTGTTGGGCCCACAAACTGCTACTACAAGGGCACTTAAAATTGAGAAACCACGTGTGAGATGGGTATGAGGAATAGACTCCAACAGCTGGTTCCTCCTGGCTGAGATTAGGGCATGTTTATAAGGCAGAGTAGGGAAGTTGTGTAATCACTGCTTATGTTTAACCTACTTGGATAAAATAGAAAGTTTAATATGCTGGACTGACACCCTACCACATTTTAGGAACATGTCATGTATTTTAAAGAAAATAATTGCATGGTTTTTGAGCTTCCACATTTCTTATGTCTCTGTCCCTTCTTAGGCTACCACTGAAGGAGAGAGAAAAAACAAAATCCCGTTTGTTATACTTTAATATGTTGTTAGTTAAAATTCACGCTCTTGCAGAGCTAAACATTTCAGCAAGGAGACTACATTTCTGCTGCCAAATTTTTGCAAAGCCAAAATTCAGGTTGGTTTCTCTCCATTATACAAAGGTAAGAATCAAGGCGAGTGTTTGCTCCAAAATCCACTGAAGCAAATGGGGAAGTTACTACTGATTTCAAGGGACTTTACTCTGGTTTGTAAGTTTGTCCAAGCTCCTCCTCTAAGTTCAATCCATTCCTCTTTCCCTGGGGTGTGTGTATGGCATAGTTGATCTTTTTTAGGCTACCAGCAGTTTGGCATGTACACTGGAGATAAAATCACCTGGAAATAGTTTAAACTGAACCCAGGAAGCAATTTATGGGCAGATGTTTTACTTTGAAAATTGTGTGTAAGGGGAGAAAAATTCAAAGGGAATTCAAAGGAATATTCAAGTAGTAGCAAATAAAATTCTAGGCAGTGGCAGTGTTTGCACTAAAGAGGGGGATGAACTCCTCTGTCTGATTGGTTCCATATCTATTGGAATAGGCAAACTTCTAAAAATTATGGGGCTTGATTTATTTTGGCTAAGTGTCTGAACATTCATATGTTTAACTAATGCATTGAAGAGCTAATCCCTGCTGGTTTTACTTCTGCAAAATCACCGTTGACTTTGAAGCCAACTGGAATTTTGTCTAGCCAGTGAGTGTGGATTTAAGAATTTGTCCCTAAACCTCAGGGATTAAAATCATCTGGAAATCTTGCCATAAGCAAGTTGACTCTTGGTACTTTCCATACTTCTCATTTTGCTGCTGTTACATATCACAGGAACGAATGTCTTTACACACAGTCTTTCGGTTTCTTGTTGAAAGGAGGAATTAAAAATACAGAGTTCACAAAAATCAGGATATTCTTGGCAGAGTAAACTCAGTAAAATAACTTTGGGGATAATGAGGGCCCCTATCTAGCTTCCACTGAAATTGGAAACAAAAGTCCCGGAGACTTCAATGGGAGTAGGACTGTACCTTGGCAAAGAATAGTAGGAAACAGGACTAAAGGGCTAAATCTGTGGGGACCTGTGTCTGAAAAACATGTGGGCAGCTACATGTTATAAAACTGCTGGTGTTGAGGGACTATTTGATTAGCTAACTACCCATGTAAAGGGACAACTTAATTTGTGTGTGAAACTCCCCCAGCTAAAAACTCCTCGTGTCCTTCTATTTTACAATTATTCCTCCATAAATTGCAGTTAAAATAATTGCATTTTAATTAAAAAGACAGAAAAAATTTTCAAAGAAAAGAAAAAAAAAGATAATGTAATTTGTCAATAAAAATCAACTGTTAAAATTCTTCCCTGGTGGTCTGGTATTATTAAATATTCTCCTTGCTTTTTTTTTCTTATCTTGGTTTATTGGAGGGAGAAAAACAATTATCTGTAAACGTAATTTTTAATGCATGGTAATAAAAATAAATGGTACAGCTCTGCTGCTGCTCACCTAAATCTTCATCCCTGGTGGTCTGGTGGTATTAAATAATCTGTACCACATGTATTCATCATTTGCTGACAGGAAAAGGAAAACTTCACATTTTACTGTCTAAAAACCAAACACAGTGTTAGCTAAGCAGCTGGGGGAGACTTTTCTCAGGGTCAGGCACAAGAACTGGAGAAACTTTTTATTCTCCTGACTGGTGTGATTTTTGTCTTTGTTAGTTTACATGACAATTAGTATAAACCAGAGAAGTAGATTGTATTTGCCAGGTGCCATTTTTGTTCTTGATATTTTTGCCAGATTATATTTGGCAAAAAATGATGAATTGTGCTAGGTGGTTTCTCTCTGATACTATAGCGACTGCTGTTCTTCAGGAATATTGCACTTTTCTGATGTGTAAATCTCAAAGTGCTTTACTGAGTTAGATAAGCAAGTATTATTTTTCCCATTTCAAAGATTGATAAACTGAGGCATAATATGGTTAAGCAAATTCCCTCTGGTTTCATAGCAAGTCAGTAACAGAAATATGAATAGAATCCAGTTCTCCCATGTCAGAGACCACAAATATACCTGGCTTCAAAAGCATGGGAGATTTTGTGTTAATTATCAGTGTGTGTACATATTTTGTTCCTCAAATGTTTTGAAGAAAAGAGAGCTGTCATCAGTGGAAATGAGGACTTCTTTTCTTCTTCCTAGAATCATAGAATCCTAGGGCTGGAAGAGACCTCAGGAGGTCATTGAGTCCAGCCCCCTGCCTAAAGCAAGATCAACTCGAATTAAATCATCCTAGACAGGACTTTGTCTAGCTGGGACTTACAAACCTCTGGGAATGGAGATTCCACCCTCTCTCTAGGTAATGTATTCCAGTGCATCACCACCCTCCTGGTGAAATATTTTTTCCTAATACCCAACCTAGACCTCCCCCACTGTAATATGAGACCACTGCCCCTTGTTCTGCCATCCCTCACTTCTGAGAACAGCTTCTCTCCATCCTCTTTAGAGCCCCCCTTCAGC
Organism: Carettochelys insculpta; assembly: GCF_033958435.1. Classification (NCBI taxonomy): domain Eukaryota; kingdom Metazoa; phylum Chordata; order Testudines; family Carettochelyidae; genus Carettochelys; species Carettochelys insculpta. The sequence continues at coordinate 32,145,354 of NC_134144.1, forward strand.
AAGTTGCAGGCTGCAGTCAAAGCGCCCCTCACTCTTCTCTTCCGCAAACTAAATAAGCCCAGATCCTTCAGCCTCGCCTCATAAGTTATATGCTAAAGCCCCCTAATCATTCTGGTTACCCTCCGCTGGACCTGCTCCAGTGCATCCACTTTCTATACCGGGGGGCTCAGCACTGGATGCACCACTCCAGATGTGGCCTCACCAGTACTGAATGAAAGGAAATAACTTCTCTAGATCTGCTGGAAATGCTGCTCCTGATGCACCGCAATATGCCATTAGCATTCTTGGCTACAAGGTCACACTGTTGACTCATCTCCACCCTCTCATCCATTGTAATCCCCAGGTCATTTGCTGCTGCACCAGCAGTACTTAGCCAGTCAGTCCCCAGCCCAATGCTTGGGATTCTTCTGTCATGAGTGCAGGACTCTGCACTTGTTCTTGTTGAACTTCTTCTTACTTGCTTCCCTGTATAGCTTCCAGTCTACAGCAACGTCTACTTTCAACGTCCCTTTCGGAAGGGGCATGGTATCAAGCCACATTGGCAGATGCTGATGAGGCGCTGCCATAAATATGCAGCACCTCATTAGTATAATGTTGGCCATGCGTGGTTCAAAAGTGCTGCTTTCAAATCACATGCTGCCCATGTAGGTGGGGTCCTTTTGAAAGGATCCCCCACAGAATCATAAGGCTGAAAGGGACCTCAGGAGGTCATCTAGTCCAGCCCCCTGCTTCAAGCAGGATCAACCCCCACTAAGTCATCCCAGCTGGGACCTTGTCCAGCTGGGACTTAAAAACCTCGAGGGATGGAGAATCCACCACCTCTCTAGGCAACGCATTCCAATGCTTCACCACCCTCCTGGTGAAGTAGTTTTTCCTAATATCTAACCTACACCTTTCCCTCTTTAACTTCAGACCATTACTCCTTGTTCTGCCATCTGACACCACTGAGAACAGTTTCTCACCCTCCTCTTTAGAGCTCCCCTTCAGGAAGTTGAAGGCTGCTATTAAATCACTCTGAGTCTTCTCTTCTATAAACTAAACAAGACTAAATCCCTCAGCCTATCCTCATAGGTCTTGTGCTCCAGACCCTTAATCATTTGTGTTGCCTTCCACTGAACCTGCTCCAGCAAATCCACTTTCTTTTTGTACTGGGGGACCCAAGACTGGACACAGTATTCAAGATGTGGCCTCACCAGTGCCGAATACAGCGGAATAACTACTTCTCTAGATCTGCTCAAAATGCTCCTCCTGGACTTTGAAAGCCCCTTCTTCCTAAAACCAAATAGAAAGAAGGAGTTTTGAGGTCCTTTTGAAAGGCCCCTGTCTACATAGGCAGCACACTATTCAAAAGCGGCACTTTTGAACCGCGTGTGGCCAGCATTATGCTAATGAGGTGCTGCATATTTATGGCAGCGCCTCATTAGCATCTGCCGAAGCGGCTCAGTACCATGCCCCTTCCAAAAGGAAGGGGCTAGTGTAGACATAGCCTTTTGTTTGAATATCTTAAAAATAACCCATGATGCACTTTGCTTTAGTGTGTTTTAAATACAGGGTAGCTTTGTGTATTTTTCTTTTGGAAAAGACACAAGCAGAACATGTTGATTTTTTAGGTCTGGAAGTATGTATTTATAAACTGCATTTAAAAAAAATATCATTTTTGTATTGTTATAACTAAGACCATGACACAGAATTCAGTAGCATGTATTGTAGAGATTTATCTGTGATGACTGATTTATTATATTTTATAAAATTATGTATTTGCTTAACTTATTAAAATAAGCTGATATTATTTACATAAATCTTAAGATTTATATTGGATGTAGACTTTTTTTATGGTTCACTGGGGATGCTACAGCTTTCATTTCTTTATTTTTCACAGGATTTGGACACTGAAACAGTAGCTTGTGGAAAGTGAGCCCTGGCTCATATTTACAAGGGCTGTCACAGAAGCTGTTGTCTTTTAAACAGCCTGTAAACAAAGAGAGCATAACAGACTGCCATCAGATGTAATTCTGATCTCATTATGCTAGGAAGCCTTGATAATTCAAGACTGGTAAACCACAGGAGAGAAATAGATTTCACATCAAAATAACAAAAAAAAAAAAAAATATCATTGAGTATGGGCCCATATTCTGTTCTTAGGAAAATTTTAGCTTTAAAACAGAAAGATGTGTTCATGTTCAAAAACATGGATTTCTTTCATCTAAGTGATATAAAATAATTAACTTAAACTCTGATAAAACCTGTAGTTTGTAATTGAAAACATGTGTATCGTGGGACTACTGGAATGTTTCCAGCCGAGCTGCGTGGCAGAAAGGAATCTCTGTAGAGCTCAAAGCATTCTTGTTTTATGGTAAATGTCTCTCTCCCCTCACTGAATTCTTATTAATCAGTTTTATTTACATGGCATTTTAGTGATCTAGTGAAGAGTAAAATGCTTTAAAACATTTGGAAAGAGACATAAGAGCCCTTGAGGGAGTAGACTTTAATTTAGCAGAAAGACCCATTATAAAGCACATTCGTTGCTAAGACTTTTTTTCAAACAACTTGTGTATTTATTTGCTTTTTGTATTGATGCAGTTGGAGTGGCTTTTGGGGAAGTTCCCTTTAGTGTAGAGCGGAATGACATTTGTGCCAATTACAAGCGCGTGTTTTTCTTAGGTGCATCATATTTGTTAACCCTAAGAGCTTTAAAAGTATTAGAAAGCATTCTCTGTTAAACAGTTTCTCATCAGTACAACAGTTGGTCCTCAGTGTGACTACAGTAGTGTTCTGGTAGTTAAAAATCAAATCTGAAGAATAAATCCTGATCCTCAAACACCAATCTTCAACAAACAGCTTCTCCTCCCTCTCCCAAAACTGCCGGTTCTTTTCCTTCAATGTAATATTTTAGAAAATTAATTTTAGTGCTTTTTAAGTACATTTTAAAGCATCTCTGAAATGCCATACCAAAGGTGTTTCACGTTTTTTCATGAGTCAGAGGGTGGTTCTGTCCCAGCACCTAATAAATCTGCAGCGTTCCCGATAAGCTGATCAGCAAGTATGCAAATTAGCACCTATTACCATGGCGATTGTTTTTGTTTTGCACAAGTGTCTGCTAGAAGTCTGTGGGAGGGGTGGCTGTGTTAGTCTGTCTCTGCAAAAGCAATGAGAAGTCCTGTGGCACCTTATATGCTAACATCTTATAGTCTGTAACCTTATAGACTAATGTCACATGCATTTGACGAAGTGGGTCTTTGCCCAGGAAAGCTCATGCTCCAAAAAATGTTAGTCGTAAGGTGCCAAAGGACTTTTAATTGTCTTTGCTAGAACTAACCACATTTCACATGATCTGCTGAATGATATTTGAATGCCATTGACCAGAGATGGTTTTAAATCTTGTCACCAGTCACTTGAATGACTCCACTCAGTAACCGAGAGGTAGCTGTGTTAGTCTGTACTCCAACAAAACAAAGCAGCAGAAATCACTCAGCCAATTGATTTTTTTTGTTTGAAATATTTGCAATCTAATGGATTTTCAGTTTTAGACATACTCAGTATTGCATCTGTGGTTCCTAACAGGTACAGTGTTTTGTTAACTTAGAATGAGGCTTCTAAAATACAGAGAAATGACTCAGATAAATGTATCTGGTAATGGAAAGCAGGCAGGTCTCCTTGTGGGTTCTCTTGCATATTAGTATCCAGATCATATGGATGTCCCCATCAGGTGCTCGTGTATTTGTGGCTGCTTGTAATCCTTCTCCTGGCACACCTTGGTGGGGATGGCAACGATTTAGACAATTTTGGAAGAGGTAATTCTGGTCATTTTGAGGAAGAAAGCATTGATAAAAGGCTACAGTGGAGAAACACAGCGATTAATTTGGCCTTCCGTGTCCATCGAGCCAGAGTAAGGTTTGAACTACAAGGCTTACCTTCCACTGATAAGGTTCTCACTCCTGATCTGACCCTTTTGTGTTGGGTAAAAAGGATGAGGTGTTATAATGGGGCTTTAAAAGCCCCGCATACGGGCTAGGGAATATGTCCCCAGTTCAGGAACAGAGAAAGGTAGCCACAGGCTGCCTTCTGAGGACCTCTTGCAAGCTTTGGCATACAAAGTGGGAGATTTGGAAGGGAAAGGGACAGCACACAGTATTGAGTATTGATCTAAGAGTGGTTCATGAAATCTGCTGTAACTTAGGCTTTGTGTACACTAGAGAGATCTGTTGACAGCAGTTATTGTTGGAAGAAATCTTAGACAAAACTTCTGTTGGCAGATTGCGGCCAAACTGCAAAGCGGATTGAAAGACTGTGGCCAGATTGAAATGGGAGTGGAAGCGCGCTTTTGAAAGGAGAGAGGTTATAAGCAAGTGAAAGTGAAAACATGCAGTTAAAACTCTAAATTTTAATCTATCAAGCTACAGGCTTTGTTCAGGGAAGTTAAACTCTGAAGTAGGTTACTACTCCATTCCTGAGAATGGAGTAAGGACTTCAAAGTTGGGTTAACTTCGAAGTAAGGGAAAATGCGTGTAAACTCTCTGCTGGCTATTTCGAATTAGCGCCTAACTTCAAAGTTAACTTCGAAGTTAGTTCCTAGTGCAGACACACCCAAAGTGAGGTTTGTTCAAGGTGTGAGGAAGGTGATCTGGATGCTGGTGGTAAAGGGAGCTCTAGGCTCCTTTCCCCCACATTACTGTAATAATGTTTAAAATGTAAAAATACACCTTCGTTGTGTTTGCCTGAGGACTGGACTAATCAGAGAATCAAATACACATCCGTTTGGCTAAGGTAGAGTGCTTTACCAACTCCCCCAACCAGTGTATATCTGGAACTCTTAATGCATACTGTGTATATACATCACACAGGAATATTAATGATTGGTGAGTTATTACTTTTTGAATGATGCCTCCTAAGGCATATTAGTACTCTAATGCATGGGGGGAATACAGGGGTACATGTGGTCAGAGATGTATACTTTATGAAGCTGTTGCCTGTTTGGACTCCCTACTACTTTTGCTGCAGAAGCTGCAAGGTAGGGGTCAGCAATCTTTCCTATGTGGAATGCCAAAATTTGACCTTTTGACCTCACTGTATGGTCTGAGTGCCGATGATACTTTTTAAAGTCACTTATAGTCCTCCTTATAACAGTGTCATTAATAAATAAATTTAGATACAGAGCTTTACTGTTTAGATGGTTGTTGGTAGCATTAGTTGGTCTTTTGTTAATTCACAGGCGGCAAGGCTTTGAGCAAGCTCCTGGCTGCAGGAGGGAACAGGGGCGGGGCAGAGCTCCTGCCTCGTGTGCCACAGTCAGCTCCTGTGCTCTCTTGGTGTGCAGTGAGTGAGGCAGAGAACTGTAGGAAGACAAGGACAGTCTTAGTTGAACACTCTCCTGGATAATTGGGTTGAGTTCCTGTTTTTGACACGGACTTCCTCACCCCAGGTGAATCTCACCCCATTTCAGTTGTGGTCATGGGAAACATTTGAGTTGGATCACAGGGGTAATGTGGTGGGAGCCCTGGAACTCTGCATTCGACCCAATTAAATTCCTGGTATATGAGATAAGCGGGTATTTACCTCCTGTCTAGTGCTAATAAAGTTTGCTCCCTCTCTTTAATTCACATGTGAGTCCTGAGCCATCACAGAGACTAATTTTTCACAAGTGATCTCTATTGTGTCTTGCTTGTTTTCTGAAAACCTGTCACTGTACCTCAGTGGGTCACAGGTGAGAATACCAGATTCAGGGTAAACAAAATTTAAAAAAAAAAAAAAAAAGAGGTGGAGAGGAGGTCAGAAATCAGAAATGCAGTCTCATTATGCATTACAGCACTTATTTCACCACTGAGATAGGAGACTTAATGACGAGTGGTTGCTGAACATCAATTTGTTGTTCTGGTATCAAAAGATCAGCTATATACCCAGGTCACTATACAATTCAGATATCACCCACTCATTTAATTTTTAAAGCCACGTATACACAGCTCCCTCCCTTCCAGAAGGGGCATGGTAATGAGCAAAGGGGAATATTCAAATAAGGCAGGGATTTAAATATCTCACACCTCATTCGCATATTCCTGCGAGATTTCGCTTCCAGAAGCTACAGAGACATGTAGATGGGGCCCCTCTGGAAGGAACCCCCCCTTCTGAAAGCCCCTTTGTTCCTCAAACTTTTCAAAAGAAACGCAGCAATCTGTGAGTTGATGTTGAGTGAGATGACCACCTGAGGTTACTCCCGGGACTCTGCAGTGCAGGGTGAAGGTAAAAGAACTCCGTCATGCTTATCATAAAATCCAGTAAGCCAACCAGCGGTCACGGTGGCTCCATGAACCGGCTGCTGTTATCAACAGCTGCACAGGCTTATGGGGAGCGACCCCACCACTGAGTCCAGTCTGAATTACACTTGGGGAGGCCCTGGTACAGAGTTCGGGGTGAGCCTAGAGAAGCTGGGTGGCCTGGAGGGAGAGGAGGAAGGGGGCAACAAGCAGGGGACAGAGGAAGTTGTGCCAGACAGCCCAGAGCTATTCACCATAGACCTGGATCTGGTCTCCTCCACATTGGTTCCCTCTGTGACAGGGGCACAGCTGCCCACCACATGCATTGTACTTACTGCAACTTAACTCCCTCCCACTAAGTAAAAGCATTCCTTCATTAAGACACAGTGGCCGCATCTACACGTGCACGCTACTTCGAAGTAGCGACGCCAACTTCGAAATAGCGCCCGTCACAGCTACACGTGTTGGGCGCTATTTCGAAGTTGAAATCGACGTTAGGCGGCGAGACGTCGAAGTCGCTAACCCCATGAGGGGATGGGAATAGCGCCCTACTTCGAAGTTGAACGTCGAAGTAGGGCACTGTAGACGATCCGCGTCCCGCAACATCGAAATAGCGGGGTCCGCCATGGCGGCCATCAGCTGAGGGGTTGAGAGACGCTCTCTCTCCAGCCCCTGCGGGGCTCTGTGGTCACGGTGTGCAGCAGCCCTTAGCCCAGGGCTTCTGGCTGCTGCTGCTGCAGCTGGGGATCCATGCTGCATGCACAGGGTCTGCAACCAGTTGTCGGCTCTGTGGATCTTGTGTTGTTTAGTGCAACTGTGTCTGGGAGGGGCCCTTTAAGGGAGCAGCTTGCTGTTGAGTCCACCCTGTGACCCTGTCTGCAGCTGTTCCTGGTACCCTTATTTCGATGTGTGCTACTTTGGCGTGTAGACGTTCCCTCGCAGCGCCTATTTTGATGTGGTGCTGCCCAACGTCGAAGTTGAACGTCGACGTTTTCAGCCCTGGAGGACATGTAGACGTTATTCATCGAAATGGACTATTTTGATGTCGCTACATTGAAATAAGCTATTTCGATGTAGCGTGCACGTGTAGACGTAGCCAGTATGATTTATTGGCATTATGTCACAGAAAAACATGGGTAGCATGTGCATTACAGATCATTCATGAAGCTATTTTTTAAAGTGTCCCTTAGTGCTGCTGCCTCAGTATGGCTACTGGTGGATGGTTGTGTAGGTGGCTGCGAGTAAGCCCTGCCTATGGCCGCAGCTTTGGATTTCCAGATGGATGGGAAAGCCTCCCATAGTTCATGGTGTAATGATGGTGGAGACATTACCTTCAGAAAGGTCCAAATGTGTCAATAAACATCTGAATCTTGCTTTTAAATGGACAAAGGCACATTCCACCACCATTCTGCATCTGCTGAGTCTGTGATTGAACTTTTCCTTGCTGGGGTCCAGAGTTCCGGTGTAGGGCTTCAGAAGACAAGGGAGCAGAGGGCAAGCAGGGTTGCCTGATATAAGAATAGGCATCTCCACATCGCCAATCTTGATTTTCTGATGGGGAAAAAAATCCCATCCAGGAGCTTTCTCTACAGTCCTGAGTTTTGGAATATGTGCCCGTCGTGAACCCTCCCTGACCAGCCAACGTTGATGTTGGTAAAATGACCTTTGTGATCTACTAACCCCTGCAACACTGTGGAGAAGTACCCCTTTTGATTAATATACTCCAAGGCCAGGTAGGCTGGGGCCATGATGGGGATGTCCATGCCATCTATTGCCCCACCACAACTAGGAAAGCCCTGGGCAGCAAAGCCATCCACTATCACCTGTACATCTCCCAGGGTCACAGTCTTCCTGAGGAGAAGCCGACAGATTGTGTGGGCCACCTCCATCACAACGGACCCCACTGTAGATCTGCCCACCCCAAACTGATTTGCAACTGACCAGTAACTGTTGGAGGTTGCAGACTTCCACAGTGGAATTGCCACTTGCTTCTGAACCATTAAAACCTGCCTCATTTTTGTGTTGCCGTGCTTCAAGGTGGGCACCAGTACATCACAAAATTCTATAAAGGTGGACTTGTGCATGCTGAAGTTCTGCACCCACTGGTGGTCATCCCAGGACTCCAGAACGATGCGATCACACCAGTATGTGCTGGTCTCACGAGTCCAAAACCACCGCTCCACTGTCAGCAATACATTCATGGCAGCCAGCAGCTCTGAGTTCTTGGACTGCAGTTGGGAGGCTTGCTCTTGCAAAACATGGTCGTCATCAGCACCATTATGATACTGAACCATCACTGAGCTTTGTAATTGAAGGAAAAAATTGCACAACAGCCAGTGTGGTTGCTGAAATGATATGTGCTATGAGTTGGAGTGTTTGGGGATCCATGCTTGCCCTGGAATACTGCAGCAGGAAATGGCGCGATCTCCAGTTAATTTTTCACAGGGTTACTGGTGCTCTGAATTCTGGGACAGTGCTTGGAATTCTGGGATTCAAACATGAAACATCCACGAGCAACTGGGGCTAAGGCACTGTGGGATAGGTACCCACAATGCACTACTCACAATCCTGCACGGGGCAATGGGGACGCGGAGACTCGCCACACAAAACAAGTGGCTCAAATTTCAAGAAGCCTTGCAGACACTTAATTCAAATTCATAATATCAAGGTTAAATAATCAAATTTATTAAAAATCAAATTTATCTCATAGCGTAGATGCAGCCTGAATAGCACCCATTTTGAAATAACTATTTAAAAAAAAAGTGCTATTCCTGGTGAATGAGGTTTACCAATTGCGAAAAAAGACAGTTACTATTTCAAATTGATTTTGAAATAGCAGTTGTGTCACGTAGATGCTAGGATAGTTATTTAGAAATAATGTCTATTTTGTAATAACTGTGCTGTGTATATCTATCTTAATATCTTAAAGGTTTATTGATAAGAGAAAACAAGGGCAGCGTTACATTTGTCAATTAAATCATATTTACACACCAGGCTTTTTTTCTGCTGCAACAGCATTCCGCCATCTTTTCTCCCTGGGTGGGGTGGGGCATTGCGCCAGGAGCTGCTCTGGGTGGTTTGTGCAAAGCTGTGCTGCGCTGGGAAGCTTCTCTGGGCAGCTTGCAGAGGGCTGGGCTGGGCCGGGCCACGCTGTGCTGGGAGCAGCTGTGAGTGGGAGAGCAGAGGAGCCGCCCACCGCCCCTGTGTGAAGTAGGTGGGGGATGGTTTGAGGCTCCAGGGGGAGGGTTCAGCCTGGCAGCGGGTTGAGACCACAGGGGGTTAACCCTGGTGGCAGGTTGGGGCCGCTGGGGGGAGGGTTAAGACTGTGCTGGGTTGGGGCTGCGGGGGGTGAGGAAGAGGGTAAAGTGGTGGATGAGAGGCACGGGGCACCTCAGGGGCTGCTGACTGTGTGGGAACCAGGAAGTGACTTGCCCCGGGGGTGGTGGGAAGGGAGCAGGGGCCGCAGTCTGCCCCTGCGCCTGGGGAGCACTTTTGGCTTGCGGAGGGTGGCTGTGCCCCCTTCGCACCCTGCGCCCTGCCTCTCAAGGCCACAGCTCCCTACCTGATCCTGGTGCTGCCTGTCTCCTACACCCCGTGCCCGGTGCCCTCTGCCCTGTTCTCCCAGCCCACAGCCTGCCCTTCCTGGTGCCCTGTGCCCAGCCCACCCTGTCCCTCCCTCACCCCGTGCTTTACCCCCAGCCCCTCCACCCACTGCTTTGCCCCTGCCCTCCCATTTGGTGCCCACAGCCCACCCTGCCCCCTGTCCTACTCACTTCCCCTCTGCCCCGTGTCCACAGCCCGCCTTCCCTGCTCACTCCATGCCAGCTCCCCATATGTCTCTCCTCTGCCTGGTGCCCCTGTCCTCCAGCTGCCATTACTGGGGCTCACCTCTCCCTTCCCAGGAGCAGGTCCTGGTTGGGCAGCCACCCTTCCCCAGGGCACCCCTTTTGATTAATATACTCCAAGGCCAGGTGGACTGGGGCCATGATGGGGATGTGCCATCTATTGTCCCACCACAGTTAGGAAAGCCCTGGGCAGCAAAGCCATCCACTATGACCTGTACATCTCCCAGGGTTGCAGTCTTCCTGAGGAGAAGCTGAGGATTGCACTGGCCACCTCCATCACCATGGATGATGCCTGGATGCCCTGTGGGGCTGGAGGAGGTGGAGACCTGGTGTGGTGTTGCAGGAGGTGTGGGACAGGGATGCTAGTCTGGGGCTGTGGTTTTGTGCCCTGCTCTTTGCGGTGGTGGGGACGTGTGTGTTCCAGGATACATTTGGGGCTGTGCTGTGTGCGGTTGGGTTGAAGGAGTGTGCAGTTTGTGTAAGACTTGTGGGTCTTTTCTGTATTGTGTGTGTGTGTGTGTGTGGTGTCAGGCATTATGGACATTTTGTGTATTGGGATTATGTGTGTGTTTTGTGTCAAGCATTATGGCTATTTTGTGAGTTGGGGTTTTGCTAACCATGTGGGTTGGGTTGGGTTGGGTTGGGTTGTGCTGTCTTTCCATGTGTATGTAGACTGGTGGCAGTTTGGGGCTGTGTGGTGGTGGTGGTGGTTTGAGTTCTGGCACCTTTTTTCCTAGAAAAAAGGCACTGTATACACACAGTCATTGCAAAGTTCTTGGAACAGCTATGTAGCAGTGATAGAATGCTAGCGTATAATGTCTCTGGTAACTTCCAAAAGATTGAAAGGTGAGGAGGTCTTCTACCATCCTTATTCAATATACTCTTTCTAGAGTAAGGCTATAATCCAGAGATCAGAGAAGGAAAGAGGCAAAACAGAGGTGCTTCCAGAGTCCTTGATACGTTCTCCCATGTGGAGGGGATGCACTGAGTCTATTGTGGAAAATTTTAGGGACAAGATGGAATTCAGGGTCACATGAGCAAATCACATGCCTTGACAGGGTTGATGACTCATAGGAACAGCCATTATCTATATTCCAGCTAAGACATCCAGCTCTTCCTTAGTTTTAGGTGGCTGATTTACTAACTTGAACATTCTTTCATTGCAGTCATTTTCTGTGTAATTATATGAACATTACACAGCTATCTAATAGATTAGTAAGGTTGTCTTTCTAGGATGAATGCAATATCGTTGGTATTCCACATCTAAGGTGCCATGCAGGAGCTAGCTTGGATTCACAATTTTCCATTTTTCACCTTTCGTGACTATATTACTTCTTACACAAGCACTGACGTGATTCTTATTAGAAGATCCCAATCAAACAAAAACTGAACGTGACTTGGGCTGATTGAATTTTTTTTATTTAGATATAAAAGATGTGAGCTCATTGGTTAAGCCCCTGCATATATTTACAAATAAAAGAAATTAGAAAAAAATGGTTTGTACATTGCACAGTACTGCCAAGCACTGTCTGTATTAGGGACAAGACTTGCATTTTTCAGGCACCAGAATAGAAATGATAAAATCACAGGCAGCATTTAAAAACAACAGCAACAAAACAGAACAAAAACACCCACAGAACTAACCTGTATTCTTCAGGGCAGAAGCCAACTGCTAACAGCAATTAGAAAAAATTTATCCTTTGGCACGTCTGTTATGAGGTTTCTTGTATTATCCTCTGAAGCATCTGGTATGGCCCAAAGTAGGATACAAAACTTCATTGGATCACTGTGTTCTGAACTGGTTTAGCAAGTCCTATGTTCCTTCATGGTTTTACATCATGGTGGTTACTCTGATTCTGTATACCTCAGGGTGTAGAATTGTTTTTCGAAGGTAAGTTCTAGTTTTTAAAACATTTTGATTAATAACCATAACTTGCCTCAGTAATTCTGCCTTTGTTCATCCACTCAGCTGTGAGCTGCATCCCTTTGACTCCTACATGGTTTATGAATGTTAAAGATGATGATAATCTCAGTGTCAGTTAAAAATTGAAACGCTATTAAAGATGTTTGATAATTTCTATAGTAATTTGGTCTTTGTAATGACATATTAGAAGGTATCTTATGTTATACTGGAAATTTTCTTTAAATTAACTTAGGAATAAAAGGCAAAAAGTTGAAAAGGAAGGAAAACAAACAGAAGAATGGATGCTAAACAAAGAAGGAATAATGAATGGATAATAAAATATTTAGTGCATTTCAATTAACTATTCTGACAATTAGTACATTAGTATATTATAACATAAAATTCAGGTCTATTAATTTTTTTGCAGCCATTATCATGACTGTGATTTATTACCTTCAAATCATTAACAATGCTCTTAAAAAGGCAGAGGTAGATGAGCATTCTGGATAGTGTGCAGGAAAACAATAAGGTTATGGCTGTGGGTCAGGAGAGAAGTTGAAGACCAAGAGATTGTGGGGCATAGGGGGATTAAAGAGGAGTAATGATTGTAAGGGGAAGGAAATGAAGAAGGATTATAGCAAAAGCCATGATATAACTGGCCAACTGCCTAGCCCAGCTGAGTTGCTGCTCAGGAAAGATTCCTCCCTCCCCCCAACTGCTACACCTTTAGTCCTAAGCCTGGACAATCTCTGTTCTGAAATGTGCGGTCTTTTGGACAGACTCAGCTTTTGCGCGCGGTGGAAATCTGTGTGTACACAATGAAGAAGATAAATATGTGTATGAATAAGAGTCCCTGGGGTCTTTTCTGAGGCAATGAAGCATCCTCATTTCAGGTTACAATAGCAGCTTGAGGGCAGCATTTCCATCCCGAAGAAAATGGCTGTGACTCTTCATAAATAGAGGCCTTCTTGGAAAATGAGATAAACTGCATAACCAGGAATGCGTGGACCACAGAGAAAAGAGAAACCTCAGCAAAATGCAAATGAGCGGCTGACACATATATTTCAGAAAAGGTTATCCATGGGAAAACTCTTTGTGTGGGTGGATATCTTTGTTGCAAATATATTTAGATGTATTTTATTATGATTATGAATTCTTAATACAAATAATAGTTGTAATTAAAATGATCCCACTGATATTTTCCACCTGGAAAAGAAGGTCTCTGACACGGCTATGAAGGAATAGCAATTGTCAATTTATGATTTAAATTTAAAATGATTTAAACTCAAATCTAAAATATTAAAATGGTAGAGATAATGTTTAAAATTTTTACACCAATGTAATCACTAACCTGATTTGAAGTATAACGTGGAATTACTGTTGTTTGGCTTTTATCCCTGTTGCTCTGACTGCTGGTTTGTTTGTTAATGCAGCCTGAGTAGTGGCAGTGCCTTTTGCGTGCAGAGATGTGGAGTAGAAAGTCTGTATGCCGGTTCGCATGCCAAATATAGATCAGGACAATGTGTAAGCCAGGCCTGCCACCCGGAGGGGGTGGGGGGAGGGGCAATTACCCCAGGGCCCAGCAATTCAAAGGGGCCTGTGGTTTCCAGCCGCTGCCGCCACTACTGAGGCAGCTGTGGTAACTGAATCCCTGGCCCCTATAAATCACTGCTGGAGTGCTGGAGCACCACTCTGCATGGCTCTAAGGGGCTGGAGGTAGGGGGCCCAGCCCTGACCCTTCCACCCAAGCATCTGCCCATTCTGGGGGTACGGAGCCAGGGCCCCTGTGCACCTTCTCGGGGGGCCTGCAGGTGGTGCAAGCGCCATTGTTGTGAGATGAGCTGGTGAGGAGAAGTGGTGGTGACTGAGCAGAGGGCTCCTTCTCTATTGTATCCGTAAAGGACTGAATGACTCAGAAACGTGTTCTGAAATGTACCTATGCAATGATGTTTGTAGTGTTTGTTTCTGTTCTCCTTTAAAGATTGGTAGCAGCGGGGGAGCTGTGCTAGCCTGTATCCAGTCTCCCACTTGGCCCAGGGATAAGCACCAAGTGCTCCTGTGCTTGGTATGAATTTTTCTCTACTTCTTTCGCATGCACTGGTGGTGGTGGCGGGGCGGGGGGCGGGGGCGGGAAACAAACTTCTAGCTTTAGCCATTGTTTTGTGTCTTTGCAATGAAACAAAATGGAGACATACTTTTATTTGTTCCTAGGAGATTTACCTGGTGGGTCAGGTCCTTAGTGCAATTATTTTTTTGTTTTTCGGAAAATGAAATGAAAATGTGCACACTTCATTTAACTAATTGCTGGAGGGGAGGGGCGGGGGCTGGGATAAGAGGCTGAGGATGCAGAGTGCCCTGCGGGGCAGAGGACTACTCCAGGCCTCTCCCACTGCAGCAGCTTGGGTCCAGGTGAGAAGCACTTCTCCCTGGCCACTGCAGCTCCAGCAGCCACATCTGGGGGACGGGTGCATGTCCAGCTTTGTTTGCCCCTGCACTCGACGGGAACAGCCAGCCATGTACAAATCAGGTGCGGGAGCTTCAGCCTTCTCTCCCACGTGCTCCGTAACCCCAAGCGGGGCAGGTCCAGGTTCACCTGCCCTCTGTGCTCCCAGCAAGAGTGAGGAATGCAGCAAACTGTGTACTTCCCCCTTGCTCCCTGAAGAAGGGGAACAACCAACAATTTTCCCATATGAAGCAGGGAGCATGGGGATTGTCAGCCCTTCCCCCTGCTCACCTGAAGGGTGCTTTGGGGGTAGGAAGCTTGGGGCTGAGGCAGTCCTGGATGTGTGTGGTACCTCCAGCCAGCCCCTGTCACCTGCCTGGTGAGTCTGTGTCTTTTCTGTATGGTTTTATGAGAAGCAGTCCATTCCGCATCCCATTTTCCTGGCACAACCAAACTCTTGCCTTGCTTTAAGTTGCGATAAGAGGAAGCGGCATACCCAGTTTGGTGGTCCTAGTTCTTACTGCTTAGGTGGACAGTAACAGAGAGGTAGCTGTATTAGTCTGTATTCTAACAAAACAAACCAGCAGTCCTGTAGCACTTTGAAGACGAACAAAATAATTTATTAGGTGATGAGCTTTTGTGGGACAGATCCACTTCTTCAGATCTACAGAATTTCCAGTCGAGACTCAGTTATCTAGCACAGCGGTCCAAACAAATTGCAATAAAAACTGACAGCAATTGTCTCACGCATCAAAGGGCTGCCTCCCTTCCTTTGATGTTTGTAATTATCTCAGGCAAGACACTTGCCATCCCCCACCCTGACCCCGCTCCTTCAGTTCTATGTCTTTGATTTGTTGGCTTTTATTGCAATTTTTTTGGATGTCTGTGCTATAGAACTGAGTCTGGACTGGAAATTCTGTAGATCTGAAGAAGTGGATCTGTCCCACAAAAGCTCCTCACCCAACAAATCACTTTTAGTCTTTAAAGTGCTACCTGGCTGCTTTTTTGTTTCTCTTAGGTGGAGTTCTTGAACAGACAGGCACGCATGCACAGAGACAGACTCACAAACTCTCTCAAATATAAGCAGTCCTATAGCACCTAATGAGCTTTTGTGAGTAAGACCCACTTCATCAGATTCTGAAGTGGTCTTACCCACAAAAGCTAATTACCTAATTAAGAAAATTGTTGGTTTTTAAGGTGCTACAGGCTGCTTGTTTTTTGTTGGTGATGCTACAGACTAACACAGACCTCTCTCTGTCTCTCAGATACGTGGTAGATTAAAAGCTCAGGTAAGGGCTTGACCATCTGGAGGCTGGAAGCGCAGCTGATGGTTTTATGGATGACTCAGGCTGGCTCTGCTACCCCTGGTTTTGAACACTAGCAGCCCCTCTGCAGATCTCGGTGGAGGGAAGAGGGAGCGATAAAAGGAGACATGGAGCAGTTGTTTTTGGCAACACGTGCACGAGGGTTAAGTTAACTTCTGTATGGAAATTCAACAGGAATAGATTTCTGGTAGAATAACTTGTAATGTTTACTCCAGGCCTGCAGAGCCCCCTCAGAAAGGGGATTGTGGGTAGGAAGCTATGGCATCATGCTTCTCTAAAGGGACAGGGGAAGCAGAGATTGTAGCATGTAGATACTAGGCATCTGTATACGAGACGCCCCTCTTCTCTGTGTAGTTGTTGCTGAAGGCGACAGCTTTATTAAGCCTCTAACCCATACTTGCACTTATCAGGCACTTTAAGTAGTTCCAGTTTGGGGGCTATCGGGCTTCTACCTTATAACTCTTCTCAACCTACTTCTAGGACTCAGCTCGATCATCTGAGTCCTACCACCTATCTTCTCACAAGGGGAAAAGAGCATGCATAAAAGCAGGGCCATGAAGGCCACATGGTCTTCTCATATTCCATGAGCCAACGGCCCATCAGTAAAACCCTAGGTCTTTTACTTCTGGGAACCTGTCCTTTTAACTGCAAGTCACAACTAACGAGCATCCTGTATAGAGTACAGTCACCAGTGGTGAAATCCTACTCCTATTTAAGCTTACAGATGCTTTACGGAAGGCAAAAAAAAACCAACCTATTTGGATGCAGGGGAAAACAAAATTCCTTTCTGACCCCAAAATAGATGATCAGTCAGACATCTGCAAAAGCCAGCTCCATGACAATCCATTCAGGGGACTCCTGGAACATATCAAAAAGATGCTCCACGTGGCTTGAACTAGGGTTTAATTTAATGAACGGAGATGGCAAGGGATCAATCAGCTTCTTCCCCACTCCCTAAGCTAGCCAATAAGTGTCTAGAGAATCTGAAGGGGATGGGTACCTCTACATCCCCTCAATGTGCGTGCTCCTTCCTCATTGAACGGGGCTTTCCCAGTAGTGACCAGTACCAGTACCTGACGTACATTTTGAGGTCTGCAGATCCGGGGAACTAATCTCATTGGTCATTCTACAAGTCATCATCTATGCTTCCATTGCCCACGTGTAAAGGGATGAGTAAGAGAAAACTCTCAAGCTGACACCCTCTTTAGTAGACTTTCCTAGCACTTAGATGTGTGTGTGGGGTTTTCCTGCACAACAAGGCATGTGGCCCTATGCACTTTGAAAGTAACAAAATACTTTCATTCAGGACATTTAAAATTGTGCTTAAACTCACTGGATACGTCTATACAAGCACACTATGTCAAAGTAGCCTATTTCGACGTAAGAACATTGAAATAGGCTACTTTGACACGTATTGTCTACGCATCCTCCAGGGCTGGTACAGTCGACGTTCAACATCAAAGTAGCGAGGGGGAACATTGAAAGGGGCTGCCCTGGAAGGAAACATGGAGTGTCCACACACACAAGCACTCCCTGTTGAAATAAGGGGTCAGGAAAGCCCGCGGACCTGGTCACAGGCTGGACTAGCCCTTCTGGGTCAACAGCAAGCAGCTCCTTGAAAGGGCCCCTCCCAGACACACCCAGCCTGCACAGCACGAGGTCCGCAGGGTATTCTCCACACTCTTGCAGACCAAGTCACAGCAGATATGGACCCCCAGCAGCAGCAGCAGGAAGAGGAGGCCCTCCAGGTAGTCATCCAGGGGGCAAGCGTCCTGCTAGGTGCTGCCCAGGAGGCTGTCAAATGGTTCATGCCAGAGGAGCCGTCCCTGGGGGCAGACAGGGATGCCCCTGACCGCTGGGCTCCCCTCTTCCTCCCCCGCCAGCTGCTCCCGCACCTCTGGAGCTACCCCAGCAGCTCCGAGTGGTGGGAGCAGCTGGTCATGCAGGTGCGGGATGACAACATGTGGCTGTGGAACTTCCGCATGTGCTGGCAGACCTTCCTGGAGCTCTGTCAGTGGCTCACCCCTGCACTGAGGCACCAGCACACCCAGATGCAGTGTGCCATCCCCGTTGAGAGGAGGGTTGCAATAGCCGTCTGGAAGCTGGCCACTCCAGACAGCTATTGCTCCGTGGGACACCAGTTTGGAGTGGGAAAGGCCATGGTCGGGGCCATTGTCATGAAGGTAAGGAGGCCTGGTCATGCACCCATTGGGGGACTGGGTATGGGGCTGGGGAGGGAGGGGGCCATGTGTGGGGCTGGGAAGGGAGGGGCGCCGGGGAGTGAGGGGCTGAGCAAGGGGGTACCTGGGGAGGTGCCCGGGAGGGGGGCCTGAGGGGAGGGCCCTGGGACACCCTGAACACCCTCATGGGTGCCTGTGTTCCCTCCCCACAGGTGGTCTGTGCGCTCAATGCCATGCTGCTCCAGAGGGTCGTCTGACTCGGGGACCTGGATGCAGCTGTCGCTGGATTCGCTGCCATGGGGTTCCCGAACTGCTTCAGGGCCCTGGACGGGACCCTCATCCCCATCAGCGCTCCAGACCACAGTGGAGGAAGATACATAAACTGCAGGGGCTACCATTCCGTGGTCCTGCAGGCCATGGTGGACAGTCGGGGCCGCTTCCAGGACATGTACATGGGCAGGCCCGGCTGCACACACGATGCCCATGTTTTTAGGAACTCAAGCCTGTGCTGCCGGCTGGAGGTGGGGACCTACATCCCTCAGAGGGAGATCCCTCTGGGGGATACCATCGTGCCCCTCTGCCTCGTGGCGGATGCGACCTACCCCCTCCAGCCCTGTCTCATGCGCCCGTACACTGGCCACCTCAACGCCAGCCAGGAGCGGTTCAACGCCCGCCTGAACCATGCCCACCAGGTGGTGGAGAGGATCTTCGGCCATCTGAAGGGCCGCTGGCGGTGCCTCTTTGCCCGACTGGACATCAGCCTCCAGAACATCCCCCAGGTTGTGGACGCACGCTGCATGCTCCACAACATTGTTGGGAGCAAGGGGGAGGCTTTCGTCCGGGGTGGGCGATCGATGCCGGCACGGGCTTCCCTCAGCCATCTGCCGCACCCAGCTGCCACGCCCACTGTGAGGGGGTACGGGTCCGTGAGGCCCTGCAGGCCCACTTAGATCAGGAAGACCCCTGAGCACCTCCCTGGCCTTCCCCGGAGGACACCCACCGGCACTGCCCACACACCACCCCCCAACAAGCACACGCCTCCAGTTATTTGGAAAATAAAACCTTTTTCTTTTTTTAAACTTCTAACTTGGTTTTGTGCACAACAGAAACTGCAACCAATATACAAAGGGGGACAACTATATACATGGGGCCCCCCAGTTTGCTTTGGAGGTGTTAGTCAGCCCCAGCAAGAGTTAAGTAAAGCCATGTTTTAGAGATCAGCAGTACAGATCTCAATGTATCATCTGGTCCTTTGTGTAGTGAGTGTAAGCCATACCGCAAAGTGAGACAACAATTGGAATGAATTAGAAAATCTTCAAGGAAGCACTTTTTGATTTCTAGAAAGTTTGGCAGGAATATTAATAAATACAAGATGTATGATTTAGATGTTTCAATCTCAGGCGTGTGAGAAACTGTTAGAAATAAGTTTGTTTTTCCTCAATATCTTCAGGGCAAGTGAGCCAATGGGTACTTGCTTAATGAAGTAGTCAGAGGGAACTATAGAAGTGGCAAAGGGCATGAGATTAGTGGTTTTGGAATGTTGTGTTTTATATTGTTCATCACACACCAGCTTTAAAAGGAATTCCTCTGGTAGCATCAAAAGCAGTCTAAAAATATTTAGTTTTTCTTGTGATGAGTCAGAACAAATACTGACTTATCTATTAATTCACCTGCTTCTCATGCAAAGAGCAAGGGGAAGTTTTCATTCAATTAGCTTTTGGTTGCAAATGCAGAAGAACCCTAGGATGGCACTAGCACCGTAGCTTGAAAGTGTGGTCAATTAGATTGTCCAGATTTCCATCTGTTGGCAGATCTGGCCTTAGGGCAAGGCGAGCAAAGCAGTTGCCTTGGGCCCTGTACCTTCCGGGTCCCACGCTCCAATTGATTTCAGCATCCACCTCCCCCTGGCGTGGCCCCACTGAGTTGGCTCTGTCTGTTGGACTGTTCTGTTCTGTTCTTATGGAAATCAGTGCAAGATTTGTGGGGGTGATATTTTCATCTAGATCAACAAAATGCTATTTTAGAAAATCACAATTAAGGAACAGTTGTAGAGGTAGACATATTTCTTGTCTTTATAGTGATCTTTATGTTATGTATTTTGATGCATATATAATATATAACATACACCTGATGTTACAAGCATTTGTGAATATCACTAGTCGCAATGAGATCTGAGATTACTTGTATGAGTGAGGTTTACACATGTGCAATATTAGCTTCCTTTGTACAAATGTGATCCCCAGCCTGTCTTTTTACCTGGCTTATCTTTTAGTACTAGCTGTTGTGCAAATGTCAGTAATTGTGGATGCAATTCAGTATTGTGCCTGGCTTATAACTGATGCCTCTAAGCATATGTCTACATTGAAATTGGGAAATACAATTGCAGCCAGGTCATCCTTTTATTTGGTGATGAAGCCACAGCAGCAAGGGCTGTACAAGCTCCCTGAGACTATTTCTATGCAGTAAACTCTGTTTTATATGGTACATGTTCAACCAGAACTCTCAAATAACTGGCACAAATGTGATACCGCTTCCCCTCCTGAGAGGACAAGCAATGCCTGGGGCCAGCCCTGCTCAGTGCTCACCCTGCCTCCCTCTGAGCTGCTGGAGGGGCTCCAGCCCCAGTTCTGCCAACGTTCCCTGGCCCTGGCAGGGCTCTTCTGGGCTGGAGCTGCCATCAGAGCTCTGTGCCCTAGCCTGCTCCCAGTTGCGGGACTGCCAGAATGCCCCCACAAGCCAAGGATCCTGCAGCTGCTTTGTTAACTGGCACATTCGAACATCTAGCAACCTCCCAGTCCCAGGGTTTCTGGATATGAAAGAGTTTACCGAGCACAGGTGACTAGCCTGTGCTCAAGCCCATACTGTTGCAATTTCAGTGATATTGGTTCCCATTTTAGTTAGGTAGAGCCTATTACTCCCACTGGCGTGTAGGGCAGCAACAAAGGTCCTCCACTTCTGTCTGTCTTTGGCCATTTTCTCCAGTGTGTCCCAGTTGTAGTTCATTCTCTTCATGTCTGTCTCAAGAGTACGCCACCATGTTGTCTTGGGCCTCCCACATTTCTGTCATCCTTCAGGCATCCAGCGAAGTGCTATCTTTACAATGGTGTCTGCCTCCCTTCTCATCATGTGCCCTATCCATCTCCAGCATCTTCTCATGATGATAGGGGTCATATCCTCCTGGTGGCATCACAGGAGCAGGTCGTGGTTGGCGATTATCTTTGGCCAAAAGATGCAAAGTTTCTTGCCAAAGTTGGTGGTGTGAAAGGATGAGAACTTGGCAAGCTCACACTGTCATCCTCCAGCACTCTGAGCCATATACTAGTGTTGATATGACACAGCTCTGGCACAGCTTAAACTTGGTGCAGACACTGTACTGTATAGATCTCCATATATTTCTGGCCTTGCTTAGTCTGCTCTGGATGTCATTCTTGGTGCTTCCATCATGGTGGATGATTCTGCCTAAGTACCTAAAACTCTCTGTGCCAGATAAGTCTGTATCATCTATCTTGATTGGTGCTGGTGAATCTATGCTGAGAGTCATGATCTCAGGTTTTTTTGGCTAACTCTTTGTCCAACCTGACATCCAAAGGTGTACGGGCCTTGTGTCCTTTCCTGCATGTGTTGATGGGTGTGGGAAAGCCAATGCAAAGCCTTCTGCAAAGCCAAGGCCTTCCAGACAGTGGAAAAGGGTGTCCATCTGATTCCCTTGATGCATCTGCTGCTGTTCTCCACATCAGGCAGTTGATCACCATGTTGAAGAGTAGTGCAGACATGACGCATCCCTGTCTGACCCCAGTCTTGACTTTGAGAGACAGATTGCAGTATCCCACGTTGCATGTGAAGTTGGTACAAAAGCTCTTGATGAGCCGGACCACTTGTAGTGGGATTCCATAGGCTCTCAGAATGCACCAAAGGCTTTCTCTGTGTTGTCAAAAGCCTTCTCAAAGTCAACAAAGACCATGTAGAACTGATTGTGCCAGTCTGTGCGTTGCTCTGTGATGTTTCTCACCATGAAAATCTGGTCTATACATTGCCTTCCCTTGTGAAATCCAGCCCATTCATTTCTCAGAGACCTGTTGACAGCATCTGAGATCCACTGGATGATGACATTGGCTAGGAGGTTGCTGGGTACAGGTAGAAGCACGATCCCGCACCAACTGTTGCAGTCGCTGAGTGCTCCTTTCTTGGGAATCTTGATGACGACTCCTTTGGTCCAGTCCCTTAGGGATCTGTTGTCCTTCCCAAATTGCTGTAAACAATGACTGGAGAATGGTGGCTTCATGTTCTGGGTCTGCTTTAAACAATGCCATGTTCAGGTTGTCAAGTCCTGGAGCTCTGCCGTTTTTCATGGATTTGATGTCTGCACTGATTTCTTCTTTCTGTGGTGGATCAATGTTACTATCAAGGTCATCCTGAGCTTCCTGGATATCAGCTGCTTCTTCAGGTTGTGGTCTATTCAGAACTTCTTTGAAATGTTCTCTCTAGTGTTCTTCTTGCTGTTTCTCCGTTGTCAATACCTGCCCGTGTTTGCCCTTGATGGGGGCATTTGTCCTGCCACAGTCCTTGCCACAAACAAGCTTGGTGATTCTACATGTTTCCTTGCTCCCTTCAATTAGTGACATCTTCAGCAAGGTCCTCCATGAAAGCTTGTTCGTCTGCCTTCACTCGCTTCTTCACTTTTTGGTTTGCCTCTCTGTAATTCTGCTTGTATCTTTCTTGAATTCTGTCTGATTTAGCACTTACCAGTCTCTTCTTTTTGTCCCATCTCTCTTTGATGGCTTTCCATGTATCAGGCTTTATCCACTCCTTCCTCTTCCTCCTATACTTGAAACCCAGACAAGCCTAACTGCTCTTTGTGTAGACTGATACTGTCTGTTCCCATACCATGCTGACTTTATCTGTGATAGTGGTAGGTACGTCATCCCCCCGCCACCTTAAATCTTGGAATCTGTTCCTCAGTTGAATGGTGAAGGCAATCGTTGTGGTGACATCTCGTAGTTTTTCAACTTTGAAGCATCTTTGTACAGGTGTCTTAATGCCTGTTCTTCACAGTTTGAGTTTCACAAGTGCCATCACTAGGTGGTGATCACAACCAATGTCCGCTCCTCGTCTCACTTTCACATCTTGCAAGCAGCCTCTCCACGTACTGTTGATCATCTGATGTTCAATCTGGTTCTTATCTCTGCCATTTGGTGAACACCAAGTCAGCTTGTGAATGTCACGGTGTGGGGAAGAGAGTCCCTCCAATGACCAGATTGTTGACAGAACGAAACCCTACAAGTCTCTCACCATTGTGTGGCAGACTGCTGCCTGTGGGCTACGGGATCCTGCAAGAAGGCAGGTATACCAGCTGGTGGGGGAATGCTTTCCTGTTCCCAGAGTAAACCCAATTAAGGCAGACAGCTGGGGGGCCTCTTTAAGAATTAGCCACAGCTGAGTCTAATCAGCACTTGTGGTCAGCTGAGGTCCTGCACTCCCTATAAAAGGCTCCCCGCCTGGTCGCAGGGGGAAAGGTTTTGGAAGGTGCACCACAGAGCAGGAGCAGAGCAGAAGTAGGAGCAGAGCAGAGCGAGAAGGTAGCACGGGGAAGCAGTGGGTGAAGTGGCCCAGGGTGAGGTTGCTACATCGGGGCAGGGGTGAAGGCCCTGCCAGCTGCCTCTTGTCCTCTTAGGGACCCTGGGCCGGAGTCCAGGGTAGAGGGCTAGTCTGGACTCCCCCCACCCTTCCCCAGAGGGTTACTCCATGGGAGCAGGCATAGGCCTGTGAGGGGACTGGCTTTATCCCCCCCATTCAGGACTCGCCTATGATGAGCATGACTTGCTAAGCGGAGACACGTGCCTCTGGGAAGGCCTGGGCAGATAAGGGGTCTCCGTGAGTCTCTGAGGCACAACAGAGAACCTCCAGGAGGCGAAGGAACCCATAGGGGCTGACAAGGGAAATTGTCACAATTGTCATTCAGGGTGCCATACCCATGTCTGCCAATGGCCCTGTCATAGTGTGTTGTCATTTCCCACTTTGGCATTCAGATCACCCATAACGATAGTAAGGTCATGGTGTGATGCAGACTCCATTTCTGCCTGAAGCTGCTCATAGAAGGTGTCTTTAATTTCTTCACCAGCGTTGTTGGTTGGGGCATAAACCTGGATGAAGGTGATGTTCACTTGTCTTCCTTTCAGTCTAACCCTCATCAGTTGACCATTTTAGCTAGATTAAAACTCGCCTGAGTAGGTCTACATGAGCTGCAAAAACAATCACTGTCTCCAGTGTTGTTGAGTCATACCCTCAGACAAGTAACTTATTGTGGCTGGATAGCTGGTATGCATAGCTAATATCATGCTGATTTTTTTCTTAAAAGGCTTCAAAGGCAACTCTGGCAATTGCAGGCCAGTAAGCCATACAAATTATTTGTATTTATACTAAAGAACAGAATTATCAGACACATAGATGGATATTATATATTGGGAAAGAGTCACAATGGCTTTTGCAAATGGGACTCATGTCTCACCAATCTTTCTGAATTCTTTAAGGGTGTCAACAAATATATGGATGGTGGGTGATCTGGTGGCTACTGAATACTTGGACTTTGAGAGAGTTTTTGACAGGGTCCCTCATTAAGAGCTTTAAAGAAAAATAGCAGTCATGGAATAAGAGGGAAAATTCTTTCATGGATCAGTGGTTAAAAGATAGGAAACAAAGTAAAGGAAAAATGGTCAGTTTTAAAAAGTCCCAGATGACTGGAAAAAAGCAAATGTAGTGTCTATCTTTAAAAAAGCAAAGAAGGACAATCGAGGGAACTATAGACCGGTCAACCTTATCTCAGCTCCCAGAAAAATCATGGAGGGGGATCCTCATGGAATCCATTTTGCAGAACTCAGAAGAGGGAAAAATGATCAGGAATAGTCAACATGGATTCACCAAGGGCAATTCATGTCTGACCAATCTGAGTTGACTTTGTGATGAAGTAACTGGCTCTGTGGACATGGGAAAGTCAATGGATGTGATATACCTTGACTTTAGTAAAGCTTTTAATACAGTTTCCCATAATATTCTTGCCATAAGTTAAGGAAGTATGGATGGGATACATGGACTGTAAGGTGGATAGCAAGCTGACAAGACAGTCATGCCCAACGAGTAGCAATCAATGGCTCAATGTCTGATTGGCAGTCAGTTTCAGGTGGAGTGCCCCAAAGATCAGTTCTAGGGCCTGTATCATTCAATGTCTTTATTAATGACCTGGATGAGGGGATGGATTGCACCCTCAGCAAATTTGGGGAAGACACTAAGCTAGCGGGACAGGTAGATAAATTGGAGGGTAGGGATGGGGTCCAGAGTGACATAGATAAATTGGAGGATTGGGCCAAAAGTAATCTGAAGTGGTTCAACAACGCCAAGTGCAGAGTGTGGATGTGGATGCACAGAAGAATCCCTGCCATTCTTACAGGCTGGGGACCAACTGGCTAAGTAGCAGTGCATCAGAAAAGGCCATGGGGATTACAGTGGCTGAGAAGCTAGTTATGAGTCAACAGTGTGGCCTCGTAGCCAAGAAGGCTAATGGCATATTGGGGTGCAGTAGGGGGAGCACTTCCAGCAGAGCTAGAGAAGTTATTATTCCCCTCTGTCTGGCGCTGGTGAGGCCACATTTGGATATTGTGTCCAGTTCTGGACCCTCCCAGTATAGAAAGGATGTGGATGCATTGGAGATAGTCCTGAGTGCAACACACGTTATTAGAGGGTTGGAGCACATGACCTACAAGGAGAGGCTGAGGGATTTGGGCTTATTTAGTTTGCAGAAGAGAAGAGTCAGGGCGTGTTTGATGGCAGCCTTCAACTTCCTGAAGGGAAGTTCTAAAGAGGATGGAGAGAGGCTGTTCTCAGCAGTGACCGGTTGGCAGAACAAGGAGCAGCGGTCTCAAGTTTCAGAGGGGGAGGTGTAGGTTGGATACTAGGAAAAACTGTTTCACCAGAAGGGTGGTGAAGCACTGGAATACATTACCTAGAGTGGTGGTGGAATCTCCATCCCTAGAGATTTTTCACTTACGTCTTAGCAAAGTCATGGCGGGGATGATTTAGATTGATCCTGTTTTGGGCAGGGGGCTGGACTCGACAACCTCCTGCGGTTTCTCCCAGCCCTAAGATTCTATGAGTCTAAGTCAGAGGACTCCCTGTACTTCCTTTGCATTATTGCTGGGATATTTCACATTTGCTGTTCTGTTCATTTTACAGTGCATTTCAATATTTTGGTTGGATATAAGCCATACATTTCTTGGTCTATACTGCAAATGGAGACAAATTAAGCCAAAATTCATTGACATTTAGATCTAGGTTTTTGGCTTGGCTCTCTATAGAGATAAGAGCTAGCTACAAAATGTGGATCTGGATTTCTCCAGAGTTCAAAAGTTCATCTAGAAGCTGAATTCTCTACCAAAAAATAGCCATTATTATTGTTCTGTATATTGGTCTGTCAGTGCTATGTTCATCAGTGCATATACTCACTCTATAACAAACCTGCAGAAACAAAAGTGAAATTCTCTAAAGAGCGTTAGATCAGTCCCACTGACTGACAAATGCATAATTCTTGGATTGGCCGCAATCATACAGAACATCATCGTCCCTTGTAGCGTTGGCAATGAAAACTCCAGTCTCTATCAACACTGAATTACAGCAAGTGAACAAATATAAAACAACATGTATGTATCCTTCTTCACAGCGCTGGCATTTGATAGAGTTTATCGTAATGTGCAAGTGTGATCTCTGGTGTGTTGACCCGGTCAGGGTGTTAGGCAGTGGTTTGATCATAGACTGGTGCAGAGAGAAATGCAGCTAGTTATCTATACCAAGAAGTGTCAACACCACCTCCAAAGTATAAGTCTAAAAGCTCAAGCTTTAGATAAACAGAAACTGCAGTGAATGTTTTCAGGGGCTTTTCAATACTCAGACAGCCCTGTAATGCACATTGAGGCTGAGTGGAGCTGTCTCTGTGACTATACACCTCAGTTCTGCCAGTGATGGGTTAGGCTTTAGTACAAGAAAACATCGATTGGTTCAATGAAAATTACTCTGAGATAATGCAGGAACTCGACTTGATGCGTGAAGCTCATACAGCACATTTAGCTGAGAACGCTTTGACCACTAAGAAAGCTGCCTATCACTGCTTTAAATGTCTGCCCATGTACGCAGTGTGTAATTACTCCTGAGGGAATTTTGAGTCCCCCCAAAAACACTTAAAAGTTCTGAGCCCAAAATTAAAAATTCTGCAAGTTTTACTTGTCCAATAAATGTGGAGGGTCCATTATGGTATTGGGGAGCACAGGCCATGAGATGCACAGAGGTGGGAAATCACCCCATTTGGCACAGACTTGGAGTTGAGGCTGCACCCAACCCTGACCCAGTGCAAAGACTGGGTCTGCCGCAGACACATCCTGACCCTCTGTGCTGGGTGCATCAGCTGTGGATAGACAGGCTCAGGAAGACAAGATCCAAGTATGGAGGCAATCACTGTGTGTGTCCGTGGGGGGATTAAAGTAGGGTTTCAGAGAGTTCTGTGAGGTGGGCAAGCTGGATGCTGCAGGTGGCTCATCAGGGTGGCCCATAGAAGAGGGGAGTGGGGCTCATTGGGAGGTTTTGTGTGTGGGGCAGAGGCTTGATGTGAGAATCTGGGTCTGAGGGCATCTGGATGCATGGTATTGTCTGGATGGAGGAGCGGCTCCATGTAAGCGGAACCCTCCCTCTGCACCCGAGGAGCGATGGGCAAAGGAAGAGGGGTTGGTGGGGTGTGGAGTTTGCAGAGCTTCCTCCAGCTGTCAGAGGAATCTAGAGGTGGATCTAATCCAACCCCTGGTGCCTTCTTGGGGAAGAGGAAGTCCCATCCTCCCCAGCCCAGCCAGGACTAGCAGCTGAGCATGGAGCAGGATAGGAACCACTATGCAGTCGCATCTCTCCACCCCACGGTGATTTATCTTCCTGCCAGCTGCATTGGGCACCTGACACACGCTGCTGCGGAGGGTCACATGATTATTCTTGTGGCTTCCCTTTTCTTCCCCATCAGAAAATCATTTTCTGCTGGGTAGCAAAGAAATCTGCAGGGGACATAAATTCTGAGCGTGTGCAGGGACATAGAATTCCTCCAAGAGTAGTATAATGAAAGACGTTTGGTGGAAGAACACAGCAGAAAATATCCCACAGGCTGCACACCAGAAAGACCTTACATGCACATTCTATTCCACTAAATTCAGTAGTAAATAAGATCCGTACCAGGAGAAAACTGCCAGAAGCATTACAAGTAGCATTGTGGGGTTATTTGCAATAAATGTCACAATTATTAGGGGCGTGTGCATTCAATAGCTATATACCGGGAAAGATCGTTTTGTGATTAAAGCCCTGAACTGGTGTTTTTCAGGAGACTTAGGTTCAGCTCCCAAGCTGCAGACATCCTGCGTGACCCTGGACAAGTCACTTAGGCTACGAGATAAATTTGAATTTATTAAAATCGATTTTGTAACACTGGATTTTATAAATTTGAATTTATCTCATAGTGTAGACATAGCCTAAGTGACTTGTCCAGGGTCACACAGGATGTCTGCAGCTTGGGAGCTGAACCTAAGTCTCCTGAAAAACACCAGTTCAGGGCTCCCCACAAAGCTGACTTATTGCTGCCACACTCAATCGGCAAACATCGACTGTTGCAGCAGTCCATAGTGGGAACCTGGTGCAGCATGGGAAAAAATGCCCCACAAGTGATTGTGGGTATTTGACATCATCTTCCTACATTGCATTGCCCTCACTCTCCTCTCGTGGTAAGCAAATGTCCATTTTTCCAGGAGGAAGGAAGGAAGAGTAGAGCACTGACAAACATCACCAGATTAACAGAAATGTCTTGTGTCTATAACAGAAATTCTTTTTAAAACTGTAGCTGTAACTGAATTATGGAAGATTTTATAAAAAGCAGCAGCTGCCCGAGTCTTCTCAACTGGCCCTCCAGCCACTGTCCTGCCTCCCTTGAGTACATCTGGTCCCTGGAAATAATACAGGGACAATGCAAAGAGTAGATAGTAAAGGTTTTGAAAAAAGAGATTTGGTGAGGGAGAGATTTTTTGGTTTCCCAGTTCATTATACTGCTTCTATGCACAGCCTGTGTCCTCTCAGCTGGCCCTCCACCCAATCCCTGCATGAAAGGGGTCCAAAGTTAGAAGAAAAATGAAAGAAAGGGGTAGGAAAACAGATTTTTGGCTTCCTTCTTCATTGCACAGACATGGCCAACATGGGTGGGGAATGGGGCTCACCAAATTTCGTTGCCACTGTGAGGGGTGTGGGGGGGTTGGTATTTGGGAGGTTGAACGGCCAGTTGACATGGTACCTGAAGATCATTTTGTGCGGTGGGGTTTGGGGTCCATGGCTCGAGGGCCACTTGAACTGTTCCCCCCAGGTATCAGCCAGGTCCCGTAATTCATAGCCACTGGGTGGAGACTTCCCCCTGGCAACAGCTAGCCCCCGCAGTTTCCTTGTTGTGGTGGGAGGTGTGGAATGATTTGGGGGGGAAGGCCAGTTGAGGTGTTCACCCCAGGAGGCAGCCAGACTCCAGAAGTCTTAGCCGCTGGGGGGAGAATGCCCCTGGGGCATTGTGGGGTACATACAGGACACCTCTGGAGGCTAATAAATTTGATTTAAAGACATGGTGCTTCCACTCTAGCTTTCCTTTGAACTTTTGGATTCAAACTTGATGCTACACCCCACTGGTTTCACCGATGTTATGACGGTGATATGAGTGTTCCCTAAATCAAGCTAATGGTATTTCTAGTGAAGACAGTCACATGGTAATACTGAGCTAACTGCCTTAAATTTGACTTTGTCTCGTAGTGTAGATGCAGCCTTAATCTCTCTGAGCCTTTCTCACCTGTAGAGTGGAGGTTATAGGAGAGTTGTCACTCGTAATAGTTTTCAGGATATATTTGTAAGTCTCTGGGAGGTATCCAGGTTCTGTGGGAATGGGAACCATGTAAATATGTATTCCAGACAGCGAGGAAGTGCACACAAAGCCTCAGGAGCATTCAGACTCAGGATCCTGTGCCTCCTTAGATTCCAACACACCTTCCCAAGCAAGAAACAGTTTCCTAGCTTAGCAAAGGGAGAGAACTTCGTAGTGCTCAGATCCATCACATGTCTGCAAAAGTCTCTGGCACCCATTCCTGAGCGTCCAAGTCATTTCACCATAGTGGGCTCTCTCTAATATCTTACCGATCAGTTTCTAGTTCCTTGCCATATGATGAGAAATAACATATCAGAGCCTGTTAATAAGCCCATTGTGTTAATAATAATGTCTACTAAATTGGAGTGCACTCCTGCAAATTCTTTTTTTTTCTATAGGACTATTTGGAGAAGTGAGCACTATTTGCATGTCAGGCCTGTGCGTACTGTAAGGTCCTATGAACATTTATACTCATGGATAACTTTATTTATGTAACTAGTCCTAATGTGGAAATTAATTCTCATCACTTCAATGTGTCCTTGATTGCAGGAGCAATCAGACTGAGTACAACCAGGTAACAGATCACGTTTATCTGTATTGAGTTTTAATCCAATTTAAAATATTTTTCTTAAAATTAAATTGTGCACAATTTTATTTTGAATAATATAAAATAATGTTGTGACAATGACAAACTAAAGGCCAGAATGTTCCATCCTTATTCCTGTAATTGGTTCCTTTAATGTGTAAATGCATAGTGCCATTTAGCTGAATGACAGAGTGTCCTAGTTAGCTTGAGTAAGAATGGCAGAATCTGGCTTTAATAAAATAGGCTATTTGGAAATGCAGAATCCCTTCCCTGCAACAAATTTCTCATCATGTGTTAACTTTCCATTCAATAGTCAGAGATTATATTACCCTACAGAGAGAAAAGAAAACGGAACAGTGGGTCAGGAACTGACAATATATATCCCATCTTATATCATAATACAAATGAGGTCTTAACCAAATATCATTTATTGCAATGGATGGAAATGAAATGAGTAGTAAAATATTAGTACAGTTCATCCGCTATATAAATTAAAGGTATCTAATATTAATAAAGGTCACTTTTTCAAAGGAATTTCAAAAGGGGAAAATGCTCAACCTAAAATGGGAAGAAAATGAGCTGTGTTATGAAGAAGGCCCCCTGATCCTCTCCACACTTACGTAAATGAGTAACTTTGGCACATGTAAATGGTCCATGGACTTCAGTGGGATCCTTTGCATGCATGGAGTCACTCATGTGCTGGCAGGGCGGTCTAAAGACCTGACCAGGAAAAGACACATGTGAGAAGTCCTATTTTGACTTTAATGGAAACATCTAATTAAATGTTTGTGGGATTGGTTCCCAAATATCAGTACACCGTACAGCCTTCTGGGCAGTCATATGTGGTTTGGGGAATACCACAAAGCTCTGGGATCCTGATCCTGCAGTCTTGTGAAGTTAAAGGGGGTCATGGAAGGAAAATGGACCCTCAGTGGTGGTAGTCCCCTTTAAACTAGGGATTTCCAGGGCAGTTACTTGCTGAAGCCATAGTACATATCCCCAGTGGAGCCACTTCGACATGGAGCAAGAGGGGGGAATATCCTGAGGAACACAGGCAGAATGCCAATGGCAATGAGCTTCCACAGATCGTAGGAGATCAGTGCAGTGACAGATGAAGGTCAACATTTAGCTCTATGAGGAGGAAAGGGAGCAATCCCCACCACCTGGTGCAGAAATCAAAGATGAATCTCAACAGACCAGTACATTTTCCTACACTGATGTTTCTGAAATTTGCTCTGGGTTCACACTGGTGTAACTGAGATCAGAATCATATGCCAAGGAGTCATTTCAACAATAAAATTTAGCCACACATGTGGTGGGAGAGAGGAGTTCTTCAACACACGGTATCAAGAACGGTGTGGGAGTTAGCAGTTTCTCTTGGTAGAGGTCATTTGAACCTTTCACCTGGGGTCTAATGCACGCTTCTCCATAGGCTCTACAAAATGGCTGTTGCATAAAAGCCACAATCTGGCCTGAAGTGTTGATACCACTAATGTCTATTGTTTGTAAAATCCAATTGCCTTCTTAAAATTTCCAAGTGTCCCAGCAGATTTTATTTTTCATTGTAATTTATTTAAACAAACAAACAAAAAACCAGCCACGCTTTCTGCTTCCTCCACACTTTGAGCCGAGACTTCATATTCCAAGTTTTATCCCATATCAATTCTTCAGGGCCAACTTGAAAATCATCTTTGCAAATAGGGCTTTATAGTGACAGTGTTAATATGTTGTGCTATTGTGCATTACTGTACATTAAGGATTTGCAAGCTTGCAGAAAAATAAAAGCTTTTTTTCTTGTAGTCAGCGTCCTGTTCTCAGAGAAAGAGAGATTCTGAAAATGCCCAACCCTACCTCCATGCATTTGTTTTAAATGATTGTCTTTCTACAGAGATAAATGAAAGTACTTCTAGGAATGGTGTGATAGTGGTCTTGCTGGCACTCTGACATCAGTCCAGTAGGTACAACCATCTGGAGGAGATGCAGAGTTGATAGCAAAATGAAGGAATTCAGTGGGGGTGGCAATACTAGTCCATCTTTAGTGAAGGGCACTATTAATAACCCACTAAAAGCCTTTGTGTATGAGAAGCTCCCAGTTACATTCATACCATGTCAGGAAGATGTCAGTGTTCTAGTTAGTCTGCGTAAGAATGATTGCTAATATAATACTTACAGAATAATAGAGGAGAAAGGATGGAGTACAAAATTATAAATAAATCAAAGATTTTGTGATATATTTAAATGTTTTCCAGCCTGTTAAATCATCAAAGTCCTGATTATTATGTCTGGAATCAATTGTCCTTTTCATTTTTTACATATGCACATAAGAGTTAACTTTTTAAAAAGCGAAATGTTGAGAAAAATGTTAGGACATGAGAAGGATGACTTACTGCATTCTGATGGCAGAGCTAAAAGGTTCAAGCTTAAAACACTGATTCCTAAGAGTTTGCTTTATGCAGAAATAACTCCTCTGCATATTCATTAGCTGATACTCAACAGGAGGGTAGCCCTAAAGACAGTCTGATAAGCACTTATATGATAACGTGTTCAGTTTATTTTTAGTGTAATTGTGACATCTAAGTCTCTGCAAATGTTTATTCGTTATAGTTTGTAAGATGATGAATGACAGATGACTTTCAAAAGGGTTCAGATCTTCTGACCAGGTACATCATTGCAGAACAGAGGCCAAACTAAGACTCACACTTAAGGGCGAGAAAATAGTTCCTTGTGTATTCAGCTATGGATCTTTATCTTTCTAGGGAATTATACTGTACACGTCACTGTAATATCTGACCCTTCAAGCAAGGATGTGACAATTAAGGTGATGGCTTTTGACAAAAGTTTTGTGACTTGGGCACATGCAAACAAGGAAGTGGATTGCAAACACATCCCACACACTTTGTGCAGCCCATTGCATAACGGCATGTATGTTCTTTGAGGAGCAGGGTACAAATTGTATTCTAAAAGCAAGTTCTTACCTTGTTTACAAAATACAATTTGGTGTGCGCCACCAGCAGGCGTTTTCCAATAAGCTGGGTTAAACTGACCAAGTGATTCCAGAGATCAACATTCTGGGTCCAACATCAGCACCCAGCAGAGCCTATAGACCAAGTTATACAAGTGGGTACGCTTGGACAGAAGTACACAGCATACTGGAATTAGGTTAATTACAGCCACAAGCATCCCTTGTTGTTATGCTCCCCCCAAAAGGATGGACCTGTAAACATACTGTGACTTAACACTGTCCCAATATGTGATCCTTACCCTATGCTCAGGTCTGATACCATGCTCTACCTGCTCCTGACTACTTTAGGTCTTATTAAGGGCTACTATCAAACCCTTTTAAGTGTGGCACAGAATAAAAATCTGCCTTCATAGCTGATTTGTGTCTTTATGAATTCAAAAGGTTACTGATTGTATGAATCCGTGCAGAAGCAACATTTCAGAGGCTTCTTAATTAGGTGTTCCATGGATTACAAGACTCTGATATTGCCATTTTTAGCAGCACTTGGCAAGACCAGGAATTATGTGACTATTGTATTGCAAAGACGTAAAGATGCATATGTGACAGTTAAAATGGGGGAAATTCTAATACTAACAAGGAGAGCGGTAAGAATATTGCCCCTGCACTGACTGTCCCCTGAACAAAACAACACTGTCAGAGAGAGAAAGTACTATGTGATTGTGTGGGCAGTTGTAGCTGAAATGGTGTCTGCTCCTGAGCAAATTTAGGGTGTTAACAGAGCACTTTCCATGCATGTGGTTTCACAGGATCACTGGTACCGACTCTAGGCCGTTGAGCTGGAGCATGGTGGTCAAGGCGTATGAGATGGAGATTGTGTACATCAAAGGGAAAGAAGCTGTGGTAACAAACCTAAGCACTGACTTCCTCTCTACCTAGAGGGTGCTCGACTCCCTCTACGCCCCACTCCTGTCTCTACCCCATCCCTTTCTCCATGTTACCGTGCCTGCCTCATCTCTTCCCACCACTGCCCTGTCCCAACACCCCGCTTCCAACCCTCCCACCCCAGGCCCCATCCCTGCCCCCACCACTTTCTGTCCATGCTTTGCCCCTGCCCTGACTCTTCCTCTTCCCTCCCCTGAATACACCCTGTCCCTGCTTCTCCCTCCCAGTGCCTCCTCCCAATTGTTCCGTGACATGCAGAAGGTGCGGGGAGGAAGAGGGAGAAGTTGATTATCAGGGCTGCCAGTGTGTGGGAGGTGCTGAGGGTGTGGAGGAAACCTGGCTGCTGGTGGGTGCTAGGCACCAGCTTTGGAGCACCCATGGAGTTGGCACATATGGGAGTAGCTCCCCTGTGCAGAAAAGAGAAGCCAGTACTGAGGCATTCAGCATAGCTAGAGGTTAGTCCTATTGCTGTGACAGGGGCACGATGTACCACAGAGACCTGTGGGAAACCATCCCTTGTTCTTTGCAGAAGACTCGTGCCTCAGACTTTACAAACTCACTACACCAAGCATGTATTACGTTATCTATGAGGAGAAACACGTAGGGTATTGGCAGAAAGCTTGTCAATTGTCAAGATTTATAATCAGTGTGAGATGTGTGTGTAGGTAATATTTCAGGAATAATTATATTGAAAGTATGTTTTATGGACTTGAACTAAAGATTACTCACTAGGAGGTAATATGTCTCAGTGATGGCTCATTTTGGCAGAGAGTTGTCAACAGGCCCAACTGATGTCAGCTTGAAATGCAATGCAGGGCTTAATTATTAGTATCACTTAAGGCTAAAGACTTCAGTGCAAATCATTAGAGGCAACACAAACAATCAAAATTATCTGAAGATACGAAAGAACTTTAAAACACGGAAGGGTTTAGCTGTTTCAATGGCTAGGACCAAAAGGATTTCAGTATAACATGGATGGGAGAGAAGCCCCCTCAGTCCCTGAGGAAAGCCCTTGTGGGGTGAAAGTGTTTTCATGCATATTTGGGTTCTGGTTTTGAGAAACCAGCCAACTCTGCAACAAACTGAACTTTTTGAGGAAACCATACTTTATTAGATAGGAAAAGTAACTTAATAAATCAGTAACTGGTTAAAAGTTGGGAAACAGGGTAGGAATGGTCAGTTTTCAGAATGGAGACAGGTAAATAGTGATGTCTTTGATGGGTCTGTACTGGGAATGGCACTATTCAATATATTCATAAATGATCTGGAAAAAGGAATAAAAATGAGTGTCAAAACTTGTGGATAACACAAAATAACGCAAAATAGTTAAGTCCAAAGCAGACTGTGAAG
Source organism: Carettochelys insculpta (assembly GCF_033958435.1). Lineage (NCBI taxonomy): Eukaryota > Metazoa > Chordata > Testudines > Carettochelyidae > Carettochelys > Carettochelys insculpta. The sequence continues at coordinate 32,181,100 of NC_134144.1, forward strand.
AGCTACCAAGGGGCCTCGCAACACGGGGTGACTGTGCAACAAAATGGCAGATGAAATTCAATTTTGATAAATTTGAAGTAATGGACATTGGAAAACATTATCCAAACTATACATATAAAATGATGGGGTCTAAATTAGACGATTAGTGTCTCTGGAACAACTTCTATATGAGGAGAGATTAATAAGATTGGGACTTTTCAGTATGGAAAGGGATGACTAAGAGGGGATATGATAGAGATCTATAAAATCATGACTGATGGGGAGAAAGTAGATAAAGAACTGTTGTTTAGTCCTCCTCCTAAAAGAACTAGGGGTCACCAAATGAAATGAAAAAGTAGGAGGTTTAAAACAAGCAAAAGGAAATATTTCTTCATACAACACACAACCGACCTGTGGAACTCTGCCAAAGGATGTTGTAAGGGTCAGGTTTCAAAAGAGAGCTAGATAAATTCATGAAGGATACGTCAATCAGTGGGTTTTAGCTAGGATGGGCAGGGATGGTGACCCTAGCCTCTGTTGGCCAGAACATGGGAATGGAATTATCCTGTTCATTTCCTCTGGGACATTGACTGTTATCAGAATACAGGATACTGGGCTAGATTGACTTTTAGGTCTGGACTAGGTTTGGCCATTCTTATGTTAAGTACAGCAGGATAATTACATACAACACTCCTGTTAATACATTTCAAAGAGATATTTGCTTTTTTTCACAAGTACATCACATTGTGGACTCATATTCAATTTGTCATCTACAATGATCCCCTGATCTTTTTCAGCAGTACGACCAACTAGCCAGTTATTCCTCGTTTTGTAGTTTTGCGTTTGATTTTTTCCTTCCTGAGTGAAGTTCTTTACACTTTATAGAATTTCATCTTGTTGAATTCCAACTGCTTCTTCAATTTGTTATGGTCTTTTGAATTCTAATCTTGTCCTTCAAAGTGTTAGCAAATCTCCCAGCTCAGTGTCATCTGCGAATTTTATAGCCATACTCTCCATTCTATTACCCAAGTCATCCATGAAAATATTGAAAAGTTGTGTCTACTTGAGACACTGAAAACCTGCTCTCATGATTTTATTTTTGCCTTGAATTTCTTCCCCTTGGCTACTTCTACACTAGCCCCTTCTTTTTGAAAGGAGCATGGTAATGAGTGAGGTCGGAAGATGCTAATGAGGCACCACCATGAATATGCAGCACCTCATTAGCATAATGGCATCTGCAGCAATTCAAAAGCGTCACTTTCAAATCATGCGCTGCCCGTGTAGATGGAGGCCTTTCGAAAGGACCCCCCTGGACTTTAAAAGCCCCTTATTCATAAAACCAAATACGCATAAGGGACTTTTGAAGATTGGGGGATCCTTTCGAAAGGCCCCTGTCTACACGGGCGGTGCATGATTCGAAAGTGGCACTTTCAAATTTCCGTAGCCACCATTATGCTAATGAGATGCTGCATATTCATGGAAGCTCCTCCTTAGCATCTTCCAACCTCACTCATTACCATGACCCTTTCAAAAAGCAGGAGCTAGGGTAGACACAGCCCCTGTATCTTAAGAATTCCCTGAATTTGTTAAAGTCTGCTTTCTTGAAGTTCATTTTGATTTTTGCTGCTCTCACTTCTTCCTTTACTTAGAATCACAAAATCTATAATTTCCTGATCACTTGCACTCAAATTGCTTCCAACCTTCATGTTGACTCTTAATTTCTCTCTGTTGGTCAGAATCAAGTCTAAAATGGCTGTCTCCCTTGTTACTTGCTCTTATTTCTGAAACAAAAAATTATCTATCATACATTCTAAGAACTGATTGGAAATTCTGTGTTTTGCTGTACTTCTTTTCTAACAGATATCTGGATAGTAAAAAGTCCTCTAGTTCTACTGGCTCTTCTCTTTTGGATATTTCTGTTCGGTCTAGAAACGCCACATCCACTTAAGTTCCTGTTGTATAGTAGATCCCTTCCATGACTTTTCCTCTGTCTATTTATCTCTACTCAGAGCCTTACAACTTTTCACTTCCTTCTATACCTCAGAACAAGTACCTATCTGTGATATATAATGCAATACCTCTTCCCTCTTAATCCTGCCTATTCTTCTGGAAAAAATTAATACCCCTTTATAGTAATAGTTAAGTCTTGAATTTATCCTGCCAGGTCTCTGCAGTGTGAATCAGGTAGTGAGGTAGCTTATGTAATAATACCTCCAGTTCTTCCTGTTTATTCCCTATATTCCTGGAATATGTGTGTGGACATATAAGGCGTTGAGCAGATTCCCCCACTGATTTACATTTAATATTATGACTCCATTGTAATTTTCTGATCCTTCCTCTGACTCTCCAATAGATTGACCTCTGTTAGGGTTGCCTTTTTATATGTAACTTTGGGCTTTTGTTACGTACTTTTTGATCCTAGCTTAAAGCCCTGCTCACTAGGTTGGCAAGTTAGGGCTCTTCTCCTTCTTGGTAAGATGAACCTCTTCTGTTTCCAACAGATCTTCCCAGAACAGCATCTCTGGGTTGAGATAACCAAAGACCTCTTCCTGCCAACATGTGCAAGCCATGTGTTTACCTCCAGGGTACGTGTGCCTCTCTTTGGGATTATAAGTGCTCACAAGTGTTGTTGTTTGAGTTGAAACTGGCAAACTGGGATACATTGCAATGCAGGGGCCAGAGGATCTGGGAATTCTGGGAGGAGCCGGTGCTAGGGGAGATCCCAGGGGAAAGATGCAAAGTTCCTTGGGGACAGGATGCATTTACTGTTAATTTGCTAGGTTAACATAGCCTAGGGAAGAGTGCTTGAGAGTCTGAAAAGGAGGTAGTGCTAGGAAACTAACGTGCACCCAGGAACAGGCGTGAGTCTCTTATGCTGAAGATGACACGCAGCAAGATGACTCTGTCTGTACTGGATACCCTGAGAACCATCACCCAGGTCCCTTGGATCTCACCTTTCATAATGTGGCTGCCAAAAAAATGGAGGGGAAGGGACAGGGCCCCAGAACTGTGGTGTAGGCAGTGGTAAGGGATCGCTGCCCATGGCTCCACCCCTTCTGCCTGAGACCCTGCCCCTTCCAGGGCATAGAGTCGCCTCCCTACACCGTGCCCCAGAGCCTGCGGTGGGTGTCCATCCCATTGCATCTATGTCTTTGATTTAAGGATTTTTGTTCAAGAGAGTTGTAGCTCTGTTATATGTGAGTGTCCTCCTTTTCCCTCTAGTGTCCCACTTTTCCTTATCCTTTAAGCTCTTCTTACAGCTCTGGTGATGGTTTGCTGTTGTCCAATTTCCCCTCTCCAGGAATGTCCTGTGTCCTTTTTCTGGAATTGGTTATGGAAGCTCCTGAAATGGCTGGAGATTTCACAGAGGGACATTCAAAGCTCTCTCTACCCCAACTGTGAGCTATTGCTCCAACAATGGCATCTCCTGCCTAGCTGATAAGAGGGGACAGACTTGGTTTTGAATTAATTACACACGTGCTTGTCTGCAGTTTAGGTTACAGCTGCATCATCAGATGGCCCACAATGCTATTCTTTTAACGTTTCTTTTCTTTAATGGATTTAATTTGACCAGTGAAAACCTATTAGATTTTTGCATAATCTGGAGCTGCATGTCAAAAGGAACTTCCTTTGCATGTTGACAGTATAGCGCTGATTTCACCAATACAGTGTAAATTTTCTTGCAGAGAGGTTCCTGATATCCATTCATCATGTTTCAACTTTATTGGGGCAGGTTCCAAATTCCATGGTTTCGAAACATTAAGAATTAATGAAAGGCAGATAGCGCTGTTTCCTCAAAGATGAGAACTCCATTGCAGTGGGGTGTCCTATCATGTGATATGCCACTGCTTCTCCATTTTTTTTACATTGCATAGAGGTTGACAGCGTTAACCATCGTTAGTGATGGACTAGATCTTTAGACGGTGTGGTGTGTTCCCTTCACAAAGGCAATGCATGACATGGTCATATTTACCTCTGGTCAGGAAACGAGAGGTGTTACAGATCAGGCAGAGAGTAATTCAGGTTTCCGCGAAACCATACTTAGGCTCTACAACACCAGATGCCATGTCTTGTGGCAGAGCTTAGCAATGTATTTCTTTTCTTTACACATTATTGCATTTTTGTCTGCACAGGTGTTTGGGGTTGAGTGTTCATTCATCAGCTGCCCGTAATTACATGCAAACATGGGTAGCTGGCACCAACCAGGGCATTTGGTGTTTTTTGCAATTTGTTATTTGCCATTTGCAATGCATTATTCTTCTCTTTAAAATGTTTCACGCATATAGCCAAGGAGTAGAAATAGTACCATGTGACTTAGGTAATTGGACATACACAAAGCATAGAGAATAGTCTAAGTGAACAGTTTGCAAATGACCCATAAACTCAGATTTATTTGCTTAAACTGTTCATTGAACAATTATGAACAATAAGTAAATTAGCCAAAATCAAAGCCCATTTATGAAGGATTTACTAACAGGTCCTTGTCTGATCATTGATGTCAGCCAAAACTTTGATCAACTATATAGTAACAGAGAGGTAGCTGTGTTAGTCTGTGTTCTAACAAAACAAAACATCAATAATGTAGAACTTTAAAGACTAACAAAATGATTTATTCGGTGATGAGCTTTTGTGGGACAGACCCACTCCATCAAATCCAGATCTGATGATTAATAAAAAAGAAAGACCATCAGCTCTGATGAAGTGGGCCTGTCCCACGAAAGCTCATCACTGAATAAATCATTTTGTTAGTCTTTAAAGTGCTACATTACTGCTGCTTTGTTTTGATCAGTTGTATTAGACACAGGACAGTAAAGTAAAAACAACTGTTCGGCTGTAATCCAAATTCTTGCTCTCTCTAAATGCAAGCCCAGGCTAACCCTGCTACATGTTATGAACACTTTGCTTTCACTGTTTTTAAAGTGGAACTGGAGAGACTCAGCACCTTACTGTATAGTCCCTACATTTTGTTTATCCAGCCATTGTGCATGCTCTTTCGAAGTACTTCAGGTCCTTTTCATAGTGATCTATCAATGCTAGGGTGACCAGACAGCAAGTGTGAAAAATAAGGACATCTGGGCTAGGTCTACACTAGGACGCTACGTCGAAGTAGGCTATTTCGAAGTAACGACATCAAAATAGGCTACTTCGATGCGTTTCGTCCACACATCCTCTGGGGCTGGTGCCATCGATGTTCAACGTCGAAGTAGCAACGGGGAACATTGAAAGGGGCCGCCCTGGAAGGAAAAGCAGATCGTCCACACACACAAGCACCCCCCTTTGAAATAAGGGACCAAGAAAGCCCACACACGGGGTCACAGGGCAGCCTAGCCCTTCCGGGGCAACAGCATGCCGCTTCCTTAAAGGGCCAGACACAGTCGGTCTGCACTGCACGAGCCTTGTGTTGGTGACACAAGCCTCGCAGACCTCGGGCCCGCAGACAAGGACATCCAGCAACAGCTGGAAGCCCTCCAAGCCGCCTCCTGCGGGGCAGGCGCTCTGCTAGACGCTGCATGGGCGGCCACCCAGCAGCTCTTGGCAGGGGAGCCCTCCCCAGGGGCACAAGGGGATGCCCCAGACCATCAGGCCCTCCTGCTCCCCCCCCGCCATGTGCCCCACCAGCTCTGGAGCTACCCCTCCGGCGCTGAGAGGTGGGAGCACCTGGTCATGGGGGAATGGGATGATGACCAGTGACTGCGGAACTTCCGCATGCGCCAGCAGACCTTCATGGAGCTCTGCTAGTGGCTCATCCCTGCCTTGAGGCACCAGACACCCAGATGCGGCACGCCCTCACCGTCGAGAAGAGGGTCGCAATAGCCGTCTGGAAGCTGCCCACTCCAGACAGCTACTGCTCCATGGGCCAGCAGTTTGGTGTTGGCAAGACCACAGTTGGGGCTGTCGTGATGGAGGTAAGGAGGCCTGGGCCTGAACCCACTGGGGGGAGGGTGGGGGGCCTGGCAAGGGAGGGGGTCCGGGACAGGGGCACACTCTGCATACCCTCACGGGCACCCATGTCCCCTCCCCACAGGTAGTGCATGCGCTTAATGCCCTGCTGCTGCAGAGGGTCATCTGAGTTGGGAACCTGGATGTGGCTGTTGTGGGATTCGCCACCATGGGATTCCCTAACTGCTTCGGGGCCCCTGATGGGACCCATACCCCATCTGTGCCCTGGACCACAGTGGTGGGCACTGTATCAACAGAAAGGGCTATCACTGTGGTCCTGCAAGCCATGGTGGACAGCAATGGCTGCTTCCAGGACGCATATGTGGGCTGGCCCAGCTGGACCCATGATGCTCACGTGTTTCTCAATTCAGGACTATGCCATCGGCTGGAAGCGGGGACCTACATCCCCCAGAGGGATTGCCCTCTGGGGGACACCACCATACCCCTCTGCCTTGTGGCAGATGTGGCTTACCCCCTCCAGCCCTGGCTTATGCGCACCTACATGGGCCATCCCCATTGCCAGCCAGGAAAGCTACAACACCCGACTGAACCACGCCCGCCAAGTGGTCGAGTGGGCCTTTGGGCGCCTGAAGGGCTGGTGGCGTTGCCTCCTGGCCCACCTGGATGTGGGCCTCCCAAACATCCCCCAGGTTGTGGGTGCCTGCTGCACGCTCCACAACCTGGTGGAAAGCAAGGGGGAGGCCTCTATGCAGGACTGGGCGCTGGAGGCCGGAACAGGCTACCCCCAGCTGGCCACTGCCCCTAGCCGCCAGGCCTACCGGGAAGGGGCCTGGGTTTGCCCTGTGTGAATGCTTTGACCAGGGGGCCTAGTGAGTGCCGCCCAGGCCATCCCTGGTGGGTCTCCTGCACACCGCCCTTAGCACTCACACTCCATCCCTACCAAAAGCACACAGGACATGGGGTTTTTGAAAACTAAAACTGCTTCATTGCTTAAATAACCAAAAACTTTGCCTCTGTGCATATAAAACCAATAAACAGCCGCATGGTAAATAACTATGTACGGGGAGGACATGGGCAGGCCAGCCATTGGCCCATCATTCCAGGGTGGGGGTGGACGGGCGCGACCCCCGCTGTGTCCAGGTGGCTGGCCCCCCCCTCAGCTGGGGTCCCTGGTGAGGCTGGCTGGGGGCCAGGAGGATGGGGAGGTATGGCCAGGGTGGGTCCTCGGCCTGGTCCTTGGCCTCAGTGGGCTCCTGCCCTGCGGAGCTGGCAGGTGGGGCGGCAGGTGGGACATCAGGTGGGGCGGCAGGGAGGATGATGAGGGGGGGCAGCTGGGCCACCAGCTCTTCAAAGGTGGAGGCCACATGGTTAAAGGTGACCATAAAGTCCTGCCAGGCCTCCCAGTGCCAGGCGGCCTCCTGCTCCTTGAAGTGGAGCTTCCACTCCATGATGTCTGCTTGGCACCGCAGGGTAGCGGCCACCTCGGGGTCGTGGGTGGTGTGCCTCTGGCCCCAGTGGGGTTGGGCCCATCGTGGCATTGGCAGTGTCCCTGGGCGGTGATGGTCCGGGGGTCTTGGGGGGCTGTCCTGGCCCTCGGATGGTGCAGCTGTGGAAACAGGGGAAGGCCATGAGTACTGAGCCCTGACTTGTGGCCCACCCCCCCATCCCCTCATGGGTGTCTGGTCCCCATCCCCCGTCCCCCATCGGTGCATGCAGTGGCCCTGTGGGTGGCCCCTTCAAGTGGTCTGCCCCCTCCCACCGGCTGCGGGGCACGGCACTGTCTGTGGATGAGGGTGCTGATGGGCGCTATGGCTGTGGAACTGTCCCTGGGCCATGGCCTGCCCAGGCCCTGGCAGGCTGGGGTCTTCTGGGGATGTGGAGGACCCCTGGTCCCATGGTGCCCCCACCCCATGCCCTGGGGGTGTGTGCCCTGTGGGGTATGTACCCAGCAGTCCACTGCCATGGTCAGAGGAGGCCCATCTGGTGGATGCCCGGCTGGAGTTGCAGGAGGGGATGTCCAGCAAAAGCTCCCCCTCCTCGCTGGATCACTCTGTGGCTGGGGTGGATGGTCCCGGCTCTGGCCCTGGGGGTTCAGGGCTGGGCTCCGGACCCAACTCTGGCTCTGAGGCCGGCTGGGGTTCGTCGGCCATGGTGTCAAACATGGCCTGGGGGGAGGAGGTGTCCCAGGTGCCCAGGATAGCCCAGAGTTCCTGGTTATAGGGGAAGTGGTGGGGGCAGCCCCAGATTGGCTGACCAAGTCCTGGGCCCGGGCGTAACTCTGCCGCAACTCCTTGACCTTACTCCTGATGCAGTCAGGAATGTGGGCAGGGTGACCCCAGTTGACCCCGGTAGCCAGGCCCTTGGCCAACTGGGCGAACGCCTCCTCATTCCACCACTTGCTCCCTATTACATGGACCACCTCCTTCTCACCACAGAGCCCCAGCAAGTCATGAAACTCAGAGTCAGTCCAGAAGGGGTCTTGCTCCCTGCTCTGCTGGCTGGAGGCCTGGGATGGCCCGGGGGTGGAGCCCTGGGGGCACTCAGGGGGCTGGCTGGCTGCAATCTTTGCTCTCTGGGCCGTGCAGGGGCACCTCATGGCACAGCTGCTGCCTGTGTGGTGTCAGCTTCCTGCTACAGGGTTTCCGGGTCCGTGCGGCTTTAAGAACCACTGGGCGCAGAGATCGTAGAGCCCCACACGGGCTGGATAGCACGTATCTGACTACAGCTGATTGCCGCCATGGCAGACCCCACTATTTCGAAGTAGTGGGATGCGGAATGTGTACATGCATCCTACATCGATGTTAGACGTCGATGTAGGGTGCTACTTCCATCTTCTGATAGGAATAGCGATTTCGACGTCTTGCCATCTAACTTCGATTTCAACTTTGAAGTAGCATGTGCCGTATGTAGATGCAGTGCGCGCTATTTCGAAGTTGGGCTTGCTACTTCGACATTGCATTCTAGTGTAGGCACACCCCTGGTCACCCTAGTCAATGCCTATCTGCACACCAAAACCAAGACTAGCTAGTAGACATGCTATTTAATTTTTTTTCCAGTGGAAAAACTAATTTTCACTTTACTTAAAATTTTTATAGACTGAAAAACATAATCATTTTTTGGTTGGGGATTTTTGTATCCCCCCACTCGTATATTTCTACTATATTTCCTTTTCAGCTTTCGTTTTCTGAAAAAATCACCACAAATTAACAGTGGGATTATGCCCAAATTGCTTTTACTACACAAAATACAGCAACTAGAATTATTAGTGATTTGCTTTCCAATGTGTCAGCACCTGCTCAAAGTAAAAAATCTTCCCCTTTACCTTTCGGCCTTGCATAATACGGACCACATCAAGTTACTGCATGGTACATTTTATGACAGGACTGAGATGTTGTATACTGGACAAAATATAATCCAATAGGTGCTCATGATTAATAATGTCAGTATTTTTACACCAGGTTGTAGCCATATTGGTTTTTAAAAGGATTCATTTGCCTATATTTTCAGGGAATCTACAGATGGCTCCATGAGTAGCAGGAATCAGAATAGGATATAGAAATTCAAACCATCCCTACTTTTGCCGTTGAAACAGATAGGGCTATATCTTGCGAGAAAAAAGAGCGGTCAGACCAGGGAGGCTCACTCAGCTGCTATGATTCACCCTTGTGGTTCCTCCATGAAGCCATGAGTACAGGCATGTACCCGGCATGATTCTCTACTTCTGTCAACTCCTGTTCCTTTTGAGGAAAGAGGGAGGCCCTGGTGCACTTTCACATTGGTTGTACCAGGTTGCAACCCCTTTTCTGATTCCTCCAGAATCTTCTCCTCAGGCTCTCCCAGCATTTTCCTCACGCCTCCTGATCCATGCACACCTTATCTGTGGTCCCACAAAGTCATGAAATCTCATCAACCTTCTCCTGGTGCTAGCTAGCTAAGTTGACTGTCCACCATACTAGGAGGAGGAAGCTGAATGGAGAGGGGCTTTGCAACTGCAGAGCATACTTCAGGTCTTCTCTTAAGTCATATCTCTGAGCTGAGTTACTCCTCTGGCCCTCTGGACACCTTTGAGGAACAGTGGATGCTGTCTATGGTTCTATGTTTGGTGTCTCCCTGATTTTGAACTCATGACCTCTATTCTCACCCCTGTTTTTCATTAGCTGTCATGTAATACCTGAGTCAAATGTCTCCTCCTTTGAAGCTAGGAGGAGAGACTTTTAGATACAGGTGGGTTTCTGCCTGCCCCTCTCCAGTGCTTCAGTAACTTAACGATAATCCCTCCAACAGATCCTGCAATGACTCCGCCATCAGACATGCTGCAGCAACTCAGCTGTCCTGACTTGCCCCATAAGCAAACCCTCAGTCCTCAGCTGTCCCTGAGCAGGATGTGGGTCAGATGTCCCCCAGGCACAGATATTTCACTAACCCTGGCAGACTTCCAAGTTAGTCTGGGTGACAGCACCACTCAGGTGCCCTCCTGCTGCCTGACAGCATTACAGACCCCCTTCTCTTCCAGCCAGCTCTGGATTTGGTTCCTGTTCCTGCCCACAGCCTTGCCTTGTTCCAGTGCTCTTCAGCCTTGTCCAGGCCTAACCCTGACCCTGCTCTAGTGCTGTTCCTGGCCTGCTTCACCTCTGCTTGCTTCCTGACCCCCAGACCCCTAACTAATTCCAGAAGCCTTTGAACCCGATTGTAATCCTGATTTGGCTTGTCTGTGGACTCTGACCATCCCAACATCACCACTCCACCCGCCAGGCCTGCCTCCTAGAATCACAAGCCTGAGACATTTAGCTATGGAGTAACTCCAGTCAAATGAGTTGTGCAGATAGAACTGGTTTACGTTTAACTGCCAAGGAGGTGAACTTTGAGGCCAACTGAATTTTTTAAAGCTACTGGTGTGACTGAACTAGTTTCTGATTGGTTTAGGAAGCTCTTTATTTAACAGCACACTTTTAACCAGCTGGTGTTGCCTATTTTCTCAACACCACCAGCAGGCTTTGAAAGCTGGGTTCAGTCAGAGTGCAGCAGTGATGAGAGATCACAAACTGGAAGTATAGTGCTCCTTCAGGATAGGGGGTGGGGAGAAACATTGTGCCAAATCCAGCGTTTCCTACTCCCGCGGATACTCCCATTGCAGTCAATTTTATCCCACTCCAGCTAGAATTACAGGTAAGTCACGTGTTTAGTTTTACTAAAAATGGATATTAACTCATGTTTTGAAATTCATACATTCAGAATTTAAGCTGAAACGTAAGGGATTTTTTAGTTGAGTTTTAATGTCCTTTTCTTTTAACAAAAATCATTAGCCAGATCTCTCTCTGTTTTGCCCCAATGATTCATTCCACTTTCTTTTGACAGAAGAATAGAAAACAACATTTGCAGTATCCCTAAATTAATTATACTTTTTCAGGCTTAAAGTACTGTGGCAGATCACAAAAGAGCAACAGAAAATTAATTCCTTTAAAAATATGAAAAAAGGAAGTTGTGTAAGATGGGGGTAATTAATCTTGCAATAAAAATAATTGTTTACAGTTAAAATTAATGTAACATGCGTTCCTCAGCAGATAATAAATTATGGGTTTTCTCATTAGCATTTGAATTGATTTCCTCTAATTTCTGAGGAGCACATGAGCATGTGACTAGATTAAGTTTAATTGGACTACAGCTGGCGCTGATTGTGTGGGGATGGCATGGAGGTTTTCTGACTGATTGGCTGTCTTTGCATTATGTTTCATTATCTTCTTCATCCCTATTGCCTTTTCTTGTACATATCATAAAGACCTGTGAGTCTGAAAGATCAGGGAATTAAAACGTAAGGGAACCCTGTAATTTGTGAGCAGTGCAAGATGTAGCTAAAGACATTCAGGAGAGTAATGCGGTGTCAAGTGAATGAGCACCTTGAAGAAAAGTGTCATTCTTGAGACTGCAATTATAGCAGTATATGATGCAGGGGAGAAATGTGGTTTTATATGTGAGACATTTGGAAAGGTGATCACACTGAGTCAAATTCTGTCTCCTTTGCATGCTCTAGTACTCTGTACCATGAGTGGCTCCATCCATTGCAATGAGAACATTTGCAGAATAACATATTACTCGGTGTAAATAAGGGTGGCAGGATCACACCTTATGAAAATAGAACAGTATGGAGTGTAAAGTGTTGAAAAGAACTGGGTAACTTACACTGGAGAAGAAGTAAAGAATGGCTGCGAAGACCATGTGCCAAACTAGGGAGGAAAATGGTTGACTATATTAACTTTGCAAAACCCTAAAAGGAAGTTCGATGGAGGAGAATGGAGCACCTGTTAAGCTGATAAGGAGAAAGGAGGGGGCATAATGTGTAAGAAAAGATGGGTGCTGATAGTGAACAACTTAACAAAAGATGTGGCTAGAGAGTCAAATTCTCTCCTGATGTAATTCTATTCAAGTCAGTGGAACTATACTAGGAATGAATTAGGCCCACCCTGTATTATCATAATGTGAATCATAGTACCATTTTCTGTCTCCTGGATGTCTCACTGCAAGATTAGAGATGGCGTGCAGTATTTATTGTGGGCTGGAGATGAGTGTGAGACAAGTAACAAGAGTGTTTGGAAACTGAACATCTTACAGAGTTTAAGTAATTTAAATGTACCTTAACCAGTTGGCTTTCCAGCATAGCTTTCTGAGAAATAATATTGGAACTACATTCATGGCTAGGTATGTAGAGACTTGCTGGACTCCTTTTAAGGCAATTGAGTTTATAGAGGGTAGTTCAGACTATATTTGCTGGGAGGAGGTTTTGGACAGGCATATGAGCATAACTTTTCAAAAAGATAACAGAAGAGTGTGGGAAAGGACAACAAACCCCCTAAATCCAAATCAACGTAAGTAACACACAGACTGTGCTGCTTTCTGCCCCCTCACTCTGATTCAGCACAGGTTGAACCTCTCTTGTCTGGCACCCTTGGGACTTGATCACTGCCGAACGAGAGAATTTGCCGGACCACGGGAGCTCAATACTGTCTAATGCATTACCAACGCGTCCACTGCTTACTGGGTGCTTAGGAGACATTTAGGGGTAAATTACAGCTAAATATCAGCACAGAACACTGACAGTCAGGACTGGTGGCTGTGAACAATCTTTATGCGACCACAGGAAACTTGGCCACACCTGTGACAAGTGGTCATCTGGCTCACTAAAATCATGCCAGATTGCTGATGTTGCTGTTGCAGATAACTGATGTTACCGATGTTGCTGGAGCAGTTTCTTCAGTGGGATTTGGCACAGGGCAAGGTAGTACTTGCTGTGAGTAAAAGTGGAAGCGTCCTGCCCCTTTACTAGTTGTGAGATAGGAAGAGAAAAAAGTGTTGTGCAGAGAAGAAATTAACTTGATAAGGCAGAATTGGAAGTGTTGTGGTAGGAACTGGCTAAATAGTGTGTTCTGTATGATATATTTGGACAAAATAAACACATTTGAAAAATTACCAGTTGTTGCTTTTTCAGATTTGCTGTTAGCTTTTGAAGCTTAACTTTTAAAAATATTTCTATGCTATTTCATAAAATGGTGGTTAGAAAATTCAAATAAGAATGATTTTAACTTCGGGCAACCCACGCCTTCCTAGAATGTAATTATCTGTATTAAAGTGTAGCCCAGTGTAACATGCCTGCCCCGAAGAAAAGTGACATGGCATCTTACACTGTTACAAATGGTTTCCTATGTTTTATCTGAAAAAATAGCAACTCCATCATTATTTGCATGCTAGCAGCATGTTGTGATATTGGCTTAGTGCTGATTCAGTGAAAACACTGCCCACTTCTTGTGGAATAGCACCAATTCATGCCACTGGGATTTTTAGGGGGTTTCCTGGTTAAATATTGCCCAGACACAGACTTGCTAGGTTTGCAGGATCTAATGAGACTGTATGAAAGGATGACTTGACTCAATAGCAATCTTTAGGTTTCTGCACACCTAAAATTTGGATTCAGATGTGTTAAGGAATAAGAGTTCATAGTTTTCTATGTTGACATAAAAAAACTAAATTTTTCTTTGTAAAAATAAAAAAAGCTTTACAAGTTTTAGAAGTGATTTGCAAACTATATTGCAGTAAAACCTGGGTGCCCTTGTCGTGGATTAGGAGCCGGTTATGTTTGGTGCTGTATGGCCACAGAACATGCAGGCAGGCTCTCCCCACCAAGCTGATGCTCTAAGCGTAGGGGTTTTAAAGAGTTTCCATGTGCATCGTGGCCGAAGAGTGTTTTATGTGTCCAGTCAAGTGCATGCTGAAATGATAATTGGGTAGACAGGTGAAGCAGAGTTCTAAGTAAGCAGCAGCTGAGCTCTGGCTGTGTTTTCCAACAGAAGCTGAGCAGGAGCACTCCTCCCCCGTAAAATGTTTCTCACTGTTTCACTTGCACAGGAAAAATAATGACACTAAGCTTGAGAGTGAAATAGAGCGTTAAAGAGAGTAATTGGAAGAAAGGAATGAGAACCGTTAACTGCAGGGTTGGATTGGACCTTTTCTGCACTGTTCACTACTATACACCTCCTTGGATTTATTCCAAGCTCAGACGTGTTGCAGAGTTATGGGTTTTCCTGCATGTTTGTCTTTCTATTTTCAGCAGTGGACAAAAGGAGTCTGTAAAGTATCCATGTCCCTCATGTGCATGAGGATTCTTCCTAGCTTATCCACCTCAGGTGCCACGTGATCAGGATTCGTCATCAAATTTCGCCCACTGCTGGGATCATTAGGCTTCTCTGACCTGCGTACTCATGGTGAATGCGATGTGAACAATGATCCATGCCCCACATTAACAGAGATTCTACTGGCCAGCTTCCCAGTGCCAGAAGTGCAATGCAGAGTACTAAAAACTACCTTCCATATGCCTCTGCATACCCAGAGTCCACCAGAATGGTCCAATCTGCTCTGCTCATACGCTCATTTTCATGCAAGTTTCAAGATTTTAATGCAAAGACCCAACTGTCATTTTGCTTCAGTACGTCCTCCCAGTCTGAGCGCACAGTATAATTTGACTGCTGCAGAATGTGCTGCGTATCACCTCTAATTGGTTGGGCTGTCAGTACAGGATTTTAGCCTGTTTGGGTTTTTCAATCTTTTATGTTTAATGTGCTTTAAATCTTTCACCAACTACAAAATGCATCCCCCCACCTTCGACTTTGTGTTTTAGGAGAGCAATAATCAATAGCTTTTGTTTTCAGTTTTATCATAAATTGAAATCCACACACACTTAAATTTTCCTAATAAATAAAGTGCTATGTTGTTCCAGAGCTGCCTTTTTCACCTCATTACAGCTCAGTGGAGTAGAGAGTGATGTCATGGTTGACCCAGCACCAGCATGTCCATAAATGATACAGTATGTTCCCCCCTTTATTTCCTGGCTAAAGCACCAAGAAAGAGCTTAGTATGAAATTCATGCCCTGCTGACAGATTTAAAAGTTGCTAAGGACTGTAGTAGACAGCAACTGCCTTTTGCAGACACACATGACACTTAACCAGTCTCTGGTATTCTAATATGGTGACATTCTCAGTTTAAAGAATTATGTTTCTATTGCATATTACTGTTGTTTGTCCACACAGTTAGGCAGGAGGAAAGAAGTGAAGGGGATGAGAGAGCAAACATTGAAATTGATGTAGAGGTTTACTAGGAGAATATGTCAAATATTGATGAGGATCCTGAGGGGTGGCACATTTGGTTACTAAACAGAGTGCCCTTCTGTTGTGAGTCTTTCAGGGGATCTTGGCTCTGGGAAAGCATACAAGGCAATTGCTTTGCACTTGGTGAAATGGGCCCCTGACATTTTTAATACTGAGACTGTGCAAACCAAAATGGTGCTAACCTGTAAATCCGCAATCAGGAAACTAACACACCAAGCTCAAGACACCCCATTTGGCTGGGTTTGCTAAACAATTAAGTAAATAGCTCTCACGTGATGTCTCCTGGGCAGTAAAACATGCCACTGAGAAGAATTTACAGGAATGGGCCAAGGAGGGTTTTGCATGCTAGTGAGCTCTGATGTACTTTGCTTGCTATCTGTGCTATAGAAATGTCTCATGAGACTAAGGCTTGATTTTAAATGAATATCTGTTTGTAATCTTGGCATGTTCCTTCACCTTGCATTGCCTCTTTTGCATTTATTTCATATCACCCTGTAATAGACAGGAAAAAAAAATCCGATTTATTGGTATAAAGTAAAGTTATGCAAATAATCATTAAAAACTAGCATAACAGTAGATCAAAACCAGAATGACATTGGCCTCCTACCAGAAGACATTTCACATCATCCTGGAACGCTATTAAACAGTTGATTTCATCCACTGAAAAGAACATGTGGGAATTTCACTCCCATATCCTCTCTCCAATTCCTGACCGGGAATTTGGTGCAGCCAAGGAAGAGATTACACCTGAGATTCCTTCCAGATTTTACACTAAGTCCAATGCATGCTGGAACAGGCCTTTGGGAGTTCAGGGTGCTCAGCAACTTGCGGGATGAAGTCCTTAGCTCTGTGAGAATACTTGTCCACAGCAGACATGATCAATAAAGCTCATAGTTTATGTACCTAAGTATTGAGTTTCTGTGCCTTGATTTAAGGCCCTCCCAGTGACATAACCCACATCAAATCCAGGAGAACTAAATATTCCTTCTCTACATGAATGAAATGTTGCCACTGTGTTCAATATAGTCTTTCCCCACCTTATGAGGGTAATTCGTTCCTGAAAAACTCCTCTTCGGGCGAATTCTTGAAAGTCGAAAATGTAATTACCATTAATTTCAATGGGAAGAAATGTTATGCGCTCCTGAGCCCCAAAATTTACACCCATTTATGCTAAAACAACACCAAATCCCATTAAAATGAACACAATTACTTCAATAGTTAACCTTAGATATCATAACACAACCTAACAAGGCATTTTCCCGTCATTAATTACTCTACAATATGTCTGTTTACCTGCAGAGACCGGGTAAAGGAAATCGAAGAGCGCCTGGGAGGGGGGCGCAAAGCCAGGTAGCTGCCCACAGCTGCAGAAGTGGGGCCGGTGCAAGGGGGTGGGCAGGGCACAGCAGGGCACAGGGAGGCAGCCTGGCCTGAGTGCAGCTTAGGTTAAGTGGGGAGGGGCAGTGTCAGGGGCTGGCCACGCAGGGAGCTAGGCAGGCACAGGAGGCCCCCACTTGGCAAGGGGCGATGCCTCGCTCGTGTGGGGCTGCGCGGTGGAGAGGCCCCGCCAGCAGCGGCCGAGGCGCTAAATGCAAAGGAACGCCACAGGCGGCAAGCGGTGCCCGAGGCACAGCTGCGCAGGCCGGGCAGCGGCAGCCCCCTAGCCACCCAGGGAAGGGGCAGGGCTGGGATGGGCTGCGTGCCCAGCAGCCACGTCTCGTGGGAGCAGCTGGGAGCCTGCAGCCGCTGGCTGGGCTGGGGCGTGCTGCTGCTGCAGAGCCGAGGCGGAGATCCAGACCAACCACAGGTAAAGGCTGGGCCGGGGGGGTCTCCGGGAAACCTCCGCTGGGAGCTGCGGAGAGACGCGCTGGGCGGGATGCAGCTGCGGGCAGCCGTTGCCTGGAGCCTCAGCCTTTCTCCCGCTGCAGGGTGTCCGCATCCTGCTGAGGCGCACGAAATTGAAATCGGTTCTTGCAAATTCGAGGAAATGCCTCGTAAGACGAGGTGGGGGTTTTAAATCAAACTCCTTGTAAACCTGAATTCTCATAACCTGAACAGGTGTATCTCGGGGTATGACTGTATACAGAATCTTTATCCTGTGCTAACTCGCATCATGTAGTGATGCTAATTCTAGAAAGAGGCCTGCCGACAAAGGGGGGCAAAAGGGCCAATTGCCCTGGGGCTCAGGGTTTTTGGCAGTGGTGGCGGCCTTTTGAAGTGCCCTGGAAGATTGGCTCTGTGGGATGGTTGGGGGCCAGCACGGTGGTCTAGGTGGCACTAAGTGCTGACTGCTCCAGGCCCTACCTCTTCTGCGCTTGGCCCTACTCCTTCCAGGGCTCAGAACTGGGCCCCCCTCACACCTCACCCCAAGGACCCTGGTGGCTTTTGGCCCCGCTGCCAAGAGTAGATGCAACTAATGTTGTACCACATCCAACTCTGCTCCAGAAAGATGCCAACTAACATTGATCAGACCAATTTGGATCACATACAGATTGAACTCAGTTGAACCAGGACAAAATTTTTAAGTTCAGCCACATTTTTTTTTAAAATTCTCCACACTGCTGCAATGTTCCCTCTAATTTTTATCAGGCATGTGTAGAAACATATGCTGCCGGCTGTGGGTGCTGTGGACCCTGTGCTAATTAGCTGGGTGGCACCTGAATCTTTGCTGGGTGGCCGCCTAAGTGCTCACCTTACAGGGAACGCTGCTCCACACCTCTGGATTTTTGCAGCTGAAAGGTGTCTGGAAGTCAAAATAATACAGGCTCTTGAGGAAAATTATTCTCATGAAACCTGACTAAAAAGGGGAGGTGCTAGAAATGTCATGAAAAGACTGCCTGGGTGAGGGGTTCCAACTGGCTTCCACAGCCATGGATGTTTATATAAATGATTCTATTCAGTTTTCAGATTACTCATCACTAGGCCCAGCCATGACTCACAATATAGCCGTATCCCTGAATCAGTAAAATGTTGATAAAAGAATCTGATAGAGTACTGGATACAGATAGCAGAAAACTGCAAATATGGAGCCTGTGTCTCCCCCCTCCACGCACCTGCTTTATATGAGGGTCACTCACTTCCTTGAAGTCAATGGTTAGAACAGTGTAAGATTTGTGTAACCAGGGCGATGCAGATCCAGGAACTTCATGGACTGCAAGATGGAGTTGGTATTTTGATGACCTGATTTCACTGTCCTTGAACCTGCAAGTATTAGCTCATCCCTTTCTGAGCATACTGCCTGTTTCAGGCAGTGCCCCGAATTGTGAGATCCTCACATGGGGTGACTCAGCCCTTATTCATTAATGACAACTGGGAGTTTGCCTCAATAAGGACTGAGTAGAAATGGAGTAAGGCCCTCAGCTTGAATGGTGTGTGAAGAAGTGTCACATTTCCCCAATGTTTCCAGTTAATGTGTGCAAGTGGACTTGACGTGTGGAAGGGGGAATGTCATTGCCTCTATTTTGTCACCAATAATACAACACTGGAGACATCTTTGTAATTTTTTCTTCTGTTCAGAATCCCACATCAGGTCTATTTATCTTTGTCTCTGGTTACACCTTATTCATCCGCTCATCTCTCATGTGTCCCATGACCCTTCCTGGACACTGATTATCCTGCATACAAAATGATAAAGGGAAACTGCCTCAAGGAAGGTCTCTCTGTTCTCCAACAATTCCTTGAGGAACAGGCTGGTCCCTGCAGAATGTGTGCTAATCATCCGTATTGCTTTGTAAGATTCCAGCTTAATTCTGAGCAGGAACAGTGTTTTCAGCAATCACTGTAAGCACAGAGGACATGAAAAAGAGCCAATTTGTGAAAAAGATAGAGAAATCTCCCTGAAGATCAGATGAGGACATTTCCTCCAAGCTGCTTTGTGATTTTCCTCACAGTGGAACATGGCTGTTCTGACACTGGTTGCCTGAAATTTTTAAGTTATTGATTTAAAAGAAGCAAATATTAAATTGCCAGTTCTCTCAGTTCCATTACTTTATGGCCCATGGAGGACACTATTATTGTTTCAGAATTAAGATTTTTTAAGTGATGCATGGCTGACATTGTAAAATGGAAGGAATTAGAGACCGTTTAAAGCTAGCGGCTTGTTCTCCAGACCCGGAGCATGGATCAGCAGCATGTAAAAAGGGAAATCACCAGGGATGAAATATTGACCCAACTAGCAGATCCTCATCAAAAGAGTGTAACAGAGTAGAACATTATTAATCACTACTTCCCATGTGTGCTTTGATTTCTTTCTAAGCAATATTGTTAATAGGGAAAGTACTATTCTAAGTATTGTTCTTGTAAAAATACTTGTGGGTTCTTTGTCATTTCAGCTATCCTCTGTGTGATTATTGCTAAAACAAGAGTCAAAATCATTTGCACCTGTCCATGCTCTCAACCAAATCTTCCTTAGAGTTTTGAAACTGTAATATATGAATCATTCCACTGGAATTAATTGATGGAATTAGTTGTGTAAATAAGGTTTTGCAAAATGGTTCCCCATGTGTATGGTCATAGTAATTTGTGAATCTGTAAAATTTATTTCTAGAACAAAACCATGTTCTTACATTCAATTTTTATAGCTAAATTTACTTTGGCAGAGCCCAGCCTCTTCTAGAGAGGATGTGGACAAAGGCTAGCACATAGTTTCTGAGATGGCCAACAATCCAAATCTTTTGGTACAACCTATGTAAAGTCTTACAGAAAACTTTTGACATGTACTTTGATAAAATCCTGCCTTTTTATGCTCTGAAATATATCTTATAAAATTGAAATTAAAAATAAATCCAGAATATTAATAGTAACAGCAAAGAAATACATCACTGGGCCATGACTCACAAGAGAACTCCCTACAATTGGACCGGATCCCAAATACTGTGTTTTTTTTCTAGTTCATTCTTGGGGCCAGCTTCACTCAATTGGTGGGTAATGCAGCCCTAGTCATCACATGCCAATAAAACCTTTACCCTGTGCCACACCATTGTGCTATCTTGCGTTGTGTATATGTTGATTATACCCTCCTGGTTTTACAATATATAAAGAAACTATTATGTTGTATGTATAGAATGCAAGACAAGTTGTGAATAACAGAGTAAGACTAATCTCTTAACAAAGATTGGATGTTGTATTCGTGGGTCAGTATGTATTTCTGTAGCTGGGAGAAATTCTTTGGACCAAATTCTGAAATTGTATGCACCAATGCACCCAATGTTAAATCAGGGAGGGTTACAGTGTAATTCAGTTCAGACTGTTTGTGTGTAATATTAAACAATAATGATAGTATCTCAGAAATGGAAGGCTGGACAGGAGCTTGCGAAGTTGGCAGATTCAGTTCCCTTGCTTAGCAAGGTCCAGATAAACCTAGACCAGTGATGAGCAACCACCAGACGTGAGATGAAGCCCTCCTTCACCTTAGTGGGCTGCAGAAGCCTCGGTTTCTACCTACAGCCCTGAGTTCCTGCTCCCCCATGCACCTCCCATACACCAGATTACCGGAGCTCTGCACTTATCTGTTCCTTCACCTCCCTTCCAGCACTGTCATAAAGCACAAATCTGATCCGCGCTTCATCTCTGCTCCCCTCATCCCTCCCAGAGCTGGAAAGTCACAAATCAGCTGTTTGTGGTTGTTCCAGCTCAGGGAAGGGGGAGGGAGAGGAGCAAGGATGGAGTGTGAATTGGGCAATGTGCGCACTCCGCTAGTGCAGGGAGGGAGTGGGAGCTGTAGGAAGTGAAGGGCTCCAGTGCCCTAGTGCACGTGAGGCATGCGGGGAAAGGGGGCAGCCAGGAAGTCCACGAGTTGCAGGTGGAGCCCAGTGGGCCTCATGAGGCCTGTGGGCCACAGGTTGCCCACCACTGACCTAGACCATCCCTGACAGGTTTTTGTCAAACCTGTTCTTGAAGATTTGTCTTAAAGGGGGTTCCAAAGTTTAACTACCCTGCTGCTTAGAAAGTTTTCCTTATATCCAACTTAATCTCCTTTTCTTCAGATTAAGCCTGTTACTTGTTCCATGTTAGGTGACCATGAAGAAAGAATTGATCCTAGTCCTTTTCATAACAGTCTTAACATATCAGTTCCTCTCACAGTCATCTTTCCTCAAGGGTAAACATGCCCAGTTTTTTTAGCCTTTCTTTTTAGGTCAGGATTTCCAAATAGTTTATCCTTTTTGTTACTTACCTCTGGACTCTCTCTAATGGTTCTGAAATTGCTTCAGCTAGTTTTCCAAGTACCCTATGGTGAATTTAATTAACACCTGCTTAAGTGCATCTAACATCTATAAATATTGTTTAACCTGTTCTTTTCCTATTTTGGCTTGTGTTATTTCTTCCTAGTCATTAATATTAATTGTGTGGAGTGTCTGGTTATCTTTAACCTTGTTAGTTGTAGAATGCAGAAAACTAAACACTAAACAGCTCAAGTTTCTTGATGCCATTATTATTAGCTGTCTTTCCCTGATAAGTGGAAGACATACTTTCCTTTATCCTTTTCTTGCACCTAATGTATTTAAAGAACCTCTTCTTATTCTCTTGTATGTCTCTTTTGTGCCCTAGCCTTTTTGACTGTGTCTGTATATATTTGTGCTCTTCAGTAATTTTGTCCACGTTGCTGCTCTTTGTAGGATTACTTTTTGATTTTCTGGTCATTAAAGAGCTCTAATGGATCCATATTGGTCTTTTCTATTCTTTCTATTTTTCCTTTGCATCAGAGTAGTTTGCAGTTATGCCTTTAATATTTTCTTCTTGAGAAGCTGCCAGCTCTCCAGAACTTCTTTAACCCTCAGATTTTCTTCCTGTGGGACCTGCTGCTCCTACTATTTCCTTTCCTTAGAATCATGAAATCTATCATTTCATGATCACTTACACCCAAATTGTCTCCCACCTTGAGATTCACAACCAATTCCTCATTGCTGGTCAGAATCAAATCTCAAAAGGCTGTCCCCCACGTTACTTCCACCAATTTGTGAAACAAAAAGCTGTCTGCAATATACTTCATGAACTTATTGGAAATGTAGTGTTTTGCTGTACTGTATTACTTTTTCAATGGATACCTGGGTAGTTAGAGACTCCCATTACTAGCAGGTCTGGTATTATGGATATTTTTGTTGTTTGTCCTAGAAATGCCTAATCCACTTCCTCTTTTTGATTTGATTGTCTATGTAGAGCATTGTGACACTCACTTGGGGCACCCAGAACTGTAAGCTAGTGTGTTACCCTTCTGCCTAACCAAGGACAACTTTGCTGGGGCTTTAATTGCATGTCAGCTCCCTGCTACACAAGTTGTGTCAGCCTGACCAACAAACCCCCTGAGACTCTGCCAGTCTTAACCTTGCCTTGCAGGTGACATTCAGTGAACCGTGACTCCTTGGATCCCCAGAGATGTCTCACTGTTGTCTCTAGTCCCCTTGCTGGACACACATAGCAAGCATTAAATCCTGTGTCTCCAAAAGAGACAATACATTCATGAGTGTGGTGGTTTGCTGAGGATACACTCTTTAACTTATTGTACAGCACTCAGATGGTTTTATAATAAAACAAGAGTTTTCTAGTCTTTACAATTTAGCAGATTATAATCATGGTTTTAGGACATTTTTCACTTTCAGTCAGGCCCTTTCTACAGCAATATTCCAGTCATGAGACTTTATCCCACTAAATTTCTGTGATGCCAATTAAGTAATAATTCACCTTGGCTACGTCTACACGTGCACGCTACATCGAAATAGCTAATTTCGAAGTAGAGACATCGAAATAGCCTATTTCGATGAATAACGTCTACACGTCCTCCAGGGCCGGCAACGTCGATGTTCAACTTCGACGTTGCTCAGCTCAACATCGAAATAGGCGCAGCGAGGGAACGTCTACACGCCAAAGTAGCACACATCGAAATAAGGGAGCCAGGCACAGCTGCAGACAGGGTCACGGGGCGGACTGAACAGCAAGTCGCTCCCTTAAAGGGCCCCTCCCAGACACGCTTTCATTAAACAGTGCAAGATACACAGAGCCAACAACTAGTTGCAGACCCTGTATATGCAGCACGGACCCCCACCTGCAGCAGCAGCAGCCAGAAGCCCTGGGCTAAGGGCTGCTGGACACGGTGACCACAGAGCCCCGCAAGGGCTGGAGAGAGAGTATCTCTCAACCCCCCAGCTGATGGCCGCCATGGAGGACCCCGCTATTTCGATGTTGCGGGACGCGGATCGTCTACACGTCCCTACTTCGATGTTGAACGTCGAAGTAGGGCGCTATTCCCATCCCCTCATGGGGTTAGCGACTTCGACGTCTCGCCGCCTAACGTCGATTTCAACTTCGAAATAGCGCCCAACACGTGTAGCCGCGACGGGCGCTATTTCGAAGTTACTGCCGCTACTTCGAAGTAGCGTGCACGTGTAGACGCAGCTCTTATGTATTAATACTTCTGGTTCTTCCTACTTATTCTCTGTTCTCCTTGCATTTGTATTTAGAAACCTAAGATATTGAGCATTTTGCCTCATTAATTTTCCTTTTGTTGCTCTCACTAACTCTACTGTAATTTTCCAGTTCTCCCCAGCATCTAACCCGTTGTTTAGGTCACCATTTTATGCCTACCTGTGTGCTTGTGTCCCCTGGCTCCTATGAAAATAGTAAAACTCACCGAGTTAATGAATCGGCGGATGCTTCTCGACAACAAGCGGGCCAATTTGTGATTTTTTTTTAAAAAACCTTGTTTTCTGAGGATTGTTACTGATTGAATATGAAAGGTCAAATTCAGACTTGTTTTAGTTTGATGCAAATCCATTAAATTCAGTGGTGTTGCACCTTATCCCATGACTGAATTTGACCTGACGTATTATTGTCACTTTGGTGTTAAGATAGTCAGCAATAGTGACCGCACCTTTTTAAAAAATGCCACCATGCAGTAGTTTTAAACAAAATGAACATAGCTGTAAATTATGTGCACAAGTGTATGTCAGCTTATGCCCTCTCATCACAGGAGTTCCTGGATGCTCACAAATGCACTGGGCCAAAGCAGAGAATAGGCTTGTCCTGACTCCACATTCCGTATTCATATTCCACATGACATGCCATGCAGCTGTACTGTGCATCTGGTTACCATGACCCACAGGAGATGCATATGCCAGAGCCTACATTAACAGAAGGGGGAATATGTAAAAGAAGCCAAAACAACCACCCATATCTTCCCCAAGGTATCTGTATGTCATTCAGTGATCATAGCTTTAGTGTTAACTGCCCTTAGAGTAGTGCTCTACAAAGGCTCTATGAGAAGTTGTCTACACTACAGCAATCTTTCGAAAGAAGTTCTTCCAGAAGATCTCTTCCAAAAAGCTTCTTTTGAAAGAGTGCATCCACACACAAAAAAGGATAAAAAAATTGATCCGCTCTTTCAGTAGAGCGCATCCATACAGCCCCAACTCTTTTGAAAGAATGGGCTGGAGATCAAAAAAATCCAGAGCTATGGACTGGGCTGGTCTTTCAAAAAAAGGGCCCCGGGGCGTCTACGCACTTTTTCCCAAAAGAATATTTTGGAAAAAGGCATTTTTCCCCATTTGGGAGGGGAAGAGGAATGCCTGAAAAACTGCTGTGTTCTTTTGATTTCAGATCAAAAAAGAGCACATTTTGTGGGTAGACACTCCATGGGTTCTTTCAGAAGAGGTCCATTTTTTTTCCGAAAGAACTTGCTAGTGTAGACAGAGCCTTAGTGTTTTGTGTGCTCCAGTACCCTCTATTGTTGGCAATATTTTACTGAGATGCTTTGCAGATTTGTAGCCTGATCCTGCAAATTTTGTTCTTGTGGATAATCCTTGTTCATCTAAGTAGTCTAGAAGACTTAGAAAATTCAGTGTCGCAGCTTATCTGAGTAAGAGTTAGCAGATTTGGGCTCTTGTATTGATGGCCCATTTATTAATAATAAAGTAAAATACTTCACTAGGGTTTAAAAAAGAGTTAGATAAATACATGGACGTTAGGTCCATTAATGGCTATTAGCCCAGATGGATAAACAATGGTGTCCCTAGCCTCTGTTTGTCAGAAGCTGGAGATGGATGGCTGGTTCACTCCCTCTGGGGCACCTGGTATTGACTACTGTTGGCAGACAGGATACTGGGCTAGATGGACTTTTGGTCTGACCTAGTATGGCTGTCCTTTGTGTGTTGGGGTCCCTGGTGAGGGGTATAGAAACACATACATTCCTCCACATCTTCCACTTTAAGGCTTAGTCCTGCAGTATTCTTCCAAACACCTTTCATGATGACTTGCTGAATGGCACCGTCACAATTTTTGAAGAGTGTCATTAAATGTATAGAAGATTATTTTCCAGTGCCTGTGCTAATGTGCATGGGTTTTTGTGGGTTGTAGGTATGTAGTGTCTATGATAATTTGACCCATTGGGGCTAATTTCCCCCTTGATTCATTGATGGAGCTTCTTAGGAAGGCAAAGGGAATTGCACCTAAGTATTTGGGTTATTTTAGCTTGTTAAATTTCTAATGTTCTTTGGGATTTTTCTAATTATTATTATTAAGTGTGGCTCTTTTCTACATATTAGTAATCTAAAAAGAATAGAGTCTATTTGAATCTTAAGTACAGCTCAGATATCCTTGCAGTTCATTTTATGCTGCTATTATTAGTAGCATACTCATAGAAAACATCAGAGAGGTAGTCAGTTTAGTCTGTATCTTCAAGAACAACAAGAAGTCCTGTGGCACCTGATAGACTAACAGATATTTTGGAGCATAAGTCTGATGAAGTGGGTCTTTGCCCACGAAAGCTTACGCTCCAAAATGTCTGTTTGTCTACAAGGTGCCACAGGACTTCTTGTTGTTCTCATAGAAAACATATTATTTGTTCCTTAAGGCATTGTGGAAAATTAAGCTTTGAGTGATATGTGAGAAGGTAATTAATACTGTAGTGTGTTGATTCATTGTCTTTGGTTATCAAAAGACAATTTTAAAACTCAGCCTTTCAAGGCATATTTGACATACACATTGGCAGTGTACAAGACCAGAGCCTTGATTTTTTTCTCTCATGTTGCTTGACACATTTCTCCTTTAATTACTCTCTCCATAGTAAAGATAGAGGTGGAAGATCTGTTAATATGTTCACATTTTCCTCATCTTGTTGCATAAACTTTTTGACAGTTTTTTCTGGTGTTCTTTAAACTCTGGAGAGACCTCTGAGATTTCCTGGAAACTTGGACTCTTCAAAATACACCACTTGTGACCATGGATAAAAAAGGTTTGGATGAATATGAATAACTGAAAATCTTGTAAGCAGCTCCTTTCAACACTTTCAGTTAAAAAGTATTTTTAAAATGTTTAAAATATATGACCTCATCGCTCATTTTATGGCATTCCTGGAATATCACTACAAAATACAATAAATGCTCATTTAATCATGAATACTATGCAAGTTTGTGGGACAATGCTATAAAATTATCACAAGTACTAAATGGCCTATTTTATATAGAATACAATATCCTTAAGCTATAGCAGGGACATTCATCTTAAGCTTTAGGATTTAAGTTTGAAGTGTAAGGATCTTTTTGTGATTTCTCCACGCCCATGACTTCCAGTAGAAGTTAATCAATCTCTCAGAGTACTGAATCCTCCTGTTTTATCATACATTTTATAGATGAAGATAATTGTTCTTGTGACGTGCCCTGCTCTTATTTTGTTAAGCTCACTCTATACGTCTGTTACCTATAAAACCCAACAAAACTATCTGCATCTAAATAATCTTTCTGTGGCAGCAATGCCTAAATGTAACAGATGAAGTAGATATGATATATAGTTTATGCATACTCTTTGCATAGCTGTGAGTGACATTTACCATTAGGCATAAGATATTTACATCTGTTCATCAAAATGTGACACTGCGTTGTAGTATTCTAAAGCTACCCCTGTAGAATACATGAGTATGATAATTTAAAAAGAAAACGTAGTGTAGAAAAAGAACATGATAAATGCATATCATCTTATTTTTCATAGTTCTAGTACATTTCATACCTTAGGCTAGACCGAATACACTCTGAGTTTCTCTGGCAACACTCATTTTGGAAATAAGTCAATCAACAGGTTTTTTTTTTTTAAAACTCATTATTATTTAGCCTAAAGATCTTTGGAATCTGTGTTTATTCCATTATCAATTTATTTTTGAGAAATATCATTGCCTTTACCTAGCACTAAAATTATTATTTCTTTTCATTTTATAACTGTTGTAAAACTAATGATCTACCTCTACACATGCTTCTGTGCAACTACTTCTGTGCCTGGATATTTCATTCTCCATATGATGTCTTAATCTATAAATTAATTTAACAGAGCCTTCTTGAAAAGCCTCAGAAAAGAAAAGAGAAAAAAAGGGTTTGTGTTTTTGACTGCAATTCACTACTCAGCTAGATATTTTAGTGTTGTATGTTTTTTCTGAATACCAAATCTTTCTAGGAAGTGGAGTAAACTGGTAAGAATAACTAGGAAGCTATGAAGTGAATTACACCGAGAGTGCATGGTTTAGACCTTCGCTGGAACACAGGCAGCAGTTTAGCTGTCGAGGCACTATCATTCTCCTCAAAGGTGAAATGATTTAGAGGTCTGGAGAAACTTAATTTTTCTTGATCACCATGTGCAACCTGGAATTTTAATGGCAGGCATAATTAATTCTTCTGATGTTAATCATCAGGGCTGGGCTCCACAATTATCAGCCTGGTGCAGCTGGGCCATGGTGCAGACATGAAAAATTAGGAAAATGAATCTGTAATAGGGTGGCAGATTTAATCTGCATCATGAAAACAAAGTTAAAAAGAGGGAGATCGAGAGAATTTCAGCTGAAGCTTTTGTGCCAATGAGCACTGACAGAACTGAAAAATGTTGCCGATGTCCAAAGTGATTGGTAATTACCAAGCCATTGAATTTTTTATTGTCAATTTATCATTGCACCAGAGGTTAAATTTAACATCTTCTTCTAAAGCCATCATTCTAGGACGAAGGCAAGCTTTGCATCACGTGGCTCAGGAGTCAGTGAAAGGTTAATCAGGTATTCCTTTAGTTTGTGTGTGCTTCCAAATCATTTTTTTATTGTGTCCTTTTATGTTGCATACTGCCATGGGGTATTTTCTAATTTATATTACCTGTGCACTTCAGATAAATATTAGATTGCATTCCTCAGCACAGCACTGTCTCTCTTGTTGTGTATTTATAGTGCTATATTTCCACACACAGAGGCATATTACACTTATTTATTTAGAGAGAGAAAATTGTAAATACAAAGGACTTGGGGGTGAAATAATGAAAGCACTTCACAAATAAGCAAAATCACAGTCTTAGTGCCTAAAGGTAGCACAGATATCTTTCAATATTGATATTACTTGTTTCTTTCATTTTTCTAAATATTATTTACTGTCATGCAATGCTATCTTATTTTCAGAGTTGGGTCCCTTGTTTGTGAATGGAGCAGTTTAAGGCCAGAGTAGTAGGCTTTTTTTTTTTTTTTAAAAAAAAAAAACTGGTTTAGTTTGCAAAATCTTCAGTGTTTCAGGACAGGGTCTGTCTATAGTTTGCACCTTGTACAGGGCCAGGCATGTTATTGTCCCTAAATAAATAAGAGTAAACAAATAACTACAATTTGCAACTGAAGTGCAGATTGGCTTTTTGAATTCTTCCACTCACAAAGGCTCAGGAAATGGTATAGTCTTAGCAATGCAAAATACTGAAAGCAATCCAGCATCTAAAACATCCCTGCCACATATAACAGAAAACAAATGTTTATGTATTATAGCCCAAACCTCACTCTTGTGGAATTATTTTTAGTAACATTAATAGGATTTGTGCCTGTTTGTTCTAAGGCTGAGTCTGGTCCCCAAACTACACAATGTAATCCTGGTTATTTAACTGCCTTTAACACAATATTAAATCTATCTTTTGTCCACCTTAATTCAGCCCTGTAATCTTTTTTATGTTATATTTATTTGCAAATCCTGGCTGGGCTCTGATTAAGGGAATTGTATGCATTTTCTATAAATTAAAAATGGAAATGGCCTTTAGGGGAGAGTCAGTACAGGAATCAATGCATGCATTAATTACTGCAATTCATTACCCAAATAAACACAAGACTCAGCCTTTTGCTAGACAGAAATTTAGGGTCCTAAGATGTTTACAAGAGACAAAGGCTCCTGCTCCTGCTTGTGTTAATCTGCAGATCAAAGAATGTGAGTCCATTCCTGGTGGAGGCTCCTCTGGGGAATACTGTGGCTGGGATCAATCCCCACATGCAGGCAGTGAATTATTGCTCCTGAATACAAAAGCCGTTCACGTGACATCACTGTCCCCTAACTGCAGTGACATCCTCTCCAGACAGGGTTTAAGAAGACCTTGCTTTTCTGGTACTTCACTCTTCTATAATTAAACTCAAACCATAAAGCAGTACCTGTCCAATGACCTTTGATTGCCCCCATAAGCAAAAATATGTGTCAGCTCTTAGCAACTAGTCAGTCATTTTTTTGGAATAAAAACCATCAACATGTAATCTTCAGCTTCCCAGAGGCTCTTTGGAATATAAGCAGAAGGTTAGAAAATACACAACAAATAAAATTGTACAGAAAAGATTCAGTGATTTATTAAAAAGATTTCAGACTGCTCTCCTGAATCAGTATCCTATCATTTCCTTGAGAGACTAGAAGAGCATTGGAAGAATGTAATTTTTCCAACAGCATTTGGATGACTTTCTTGATCATACTTTATAGCTTGAGGATAAATTACCATATGAAGGCATTGTTCAAAACCTAACACAGAGTATGATTTAAACTCTGCTACATTTTTGCATACATACCATTGCTGGTGCTAGCTGGGTGTAAGTCTCAGGAGCTGAAAGCAAAGCACATATTAGCCAAATCTCTTTCTCCTATTGGAGTGCTCAGCTATTTTAATTGGATTCTGTCCAAAACTGCAACTAATTAAGAATCAATTCAGGACCATTAGCAAGTGGGACTTGCTAGCCAGTGTTGCATATTTCAAAAGAGTTAGTTTTAATGAGAGGAGTTTCTGGAGGGAGGGGGAAAGGGGAACCTTACAAGCAGATTAAAGATAGTGTAGGGACCTTCTCCAGCTAAACTAGACAACTAATGGTACATGGAAAGATGCTGAACTTGTAGTCCTCTCTAATTGATCTACTTATTGTTCTTAAAGGAAATTTAAAAAAATGTATGCAGGTATTTACTGTGCATTAGTGGTTCAATAGCTATTTATAAACATTAGCAATTGTTGCATTTTGCACTCCCTCTTTCTCTTAGTGAGAGAAACATATGTTATCTCTTTTTAAACATATTAACCTTAGAACTGTCAAGCCATTTTCCCTTCTTTAGGCTTTGTACTTCTACAACATCTGTTAATCTGCACCACATTGCCTGCAGATGGTATTTTTTAATTTAAGAGGTTAGACTGCCATATTTCTAATAGCTGTAGTTTTAGCACAGAGTAAAAAACTGCTGAAAACGAAGTGCTTTGAGGATATAATTTGATTTGCTTTTCAACAGTGGCCATGTCTAGGTTTTATTTTGTAAACTGTTAAATTCTCTGAACTGTTAATGAGTTCACTGCATATGGTTATTTTTAAAGGAAAAGAGCTGACTGATTTTGAATATTAACATAGGAATGTGTGCAGCTATATAAGTACAGTATTTAACCGTTAGAATGGGTATGCATGAAATTAAATGTACAAACCTGTGCACATTATCTGATTAGTTCTGACTTCAGACCTATGCTACCCTATACATATATGTCAGGAGAAATTAGGAGTTGCTTAGGGCTTGTCTTCACTTATCCAGAGAGCGATATCCCAGGGTTCAATTTAACTGGCCTACTAAGGGCTCACTAAATCTGCTGCTGCCGATGCCACCGTCAACCCCTGTATTCCACCAGGTCATGAGGACTAGGGGAGTTTGATGGAAGAGTTTCTCCTGTTGGCCTTCTGCAGGGGAGATGCCACAGAAATTCAACCTATGGTTACGTCTACACTATGAAATAAAATCAGATCTATTAAGTTGACTTTGTAACACTGGATTTTATAAAGTCGACATTGAGTTTCCACACCTGCCCACAAAACCGACTTAGTGTGTCCCCTCTGAATCACCAAAGTCTGACTGTTGCAGTAGTTCATTGTGGGAAGGTACCCCACAGTTCTCTCTGCCCTGTGGCATTCTGGATTTTCTTGCTGGTGTGTTATGGAGAAAAAATGCCCTGCAAGTGGCTGTGGGGGTGTGATGACATGTTTCCAGAATGCATTGACCTCATGCCCCTCCTGTTGAAAACAAATAGCCATTTTTCTGAATCCTCTTTCCCCAATGAGAGAAATTGTTTGAGCTGTCTGTATTGCACTCTCCCTGCAAGGTGCCATGCGGCAGTTACATTTCGAAGCAGTTACTGCAGGAACTATGTTTCATTCTGTCCCTTTTTAAAGAACAGTCACTTTAAAAAAATAACCTGACTGTACCATATCAACAGGTTGCTCAACTACTTTCCCCCCAGTGAAAATACACCGAATGTGTGGGCTTCAGAAGCTGAAACCCATGATACCCAAGTGGAACAAACTGGCTTCATGCAACTAGGGAAAGGCTTCATGTTATTTTCAAGGAAAGAAGGAAAAGTGGGGAATCCCAGGGCAAAAAATATCGAACTGGTGGGCTTCAGAAGGTAAAGCAGCCTTAGCAAATGACCTCTGGGAGCTCCCTGCTGATGTATTATGTCAACAGGTGCTCAGCTACTATCCTCCCGGGTGAAAACACACCCACGAAACAGGGCGCTGCTGGGACCATGGTTCATTCTGTCCCTTTTTAAAGAACGATGACTGTAAAAAAAAATAGCCTTGTTACCAAATGTGTGTCTCGAGCTAATGAGCTCAGGGAGCACACAGCTGACTGTACAACATCAACAGGTCACTCAGCTACTTTCCCCCCTAGTGAAAACACACCAAACAAGTGGGCTTCAGAAGGTGAAGCCCATGTTACCCAAGTGGAATGAACAGACTCCATGTCACTAGGGAAAGATTTCATATTATTCAGAAAGAAAGCAGATCCACTACCACTTGTGCATTGTATCTGGCCGAAGTGAGGAATGCTCTAGATGAGGAGACCGTTGGAAGTGGCTCCAGACTCATTATGAATCTGCAAAACTAAACAAAAGAGAGGGAAATAATCCCAGAAAGTGTTGGTGTCTAGTGGCAGATGGAAGGCGCTATTACCCTGTCAGAAGTAGTAGTGGCTCAAGAAGAGAAGGAAAACTTAAGGAAGCATTAGACAATAGAAAAGTTGAGGAAAGAGTGAAGTGATTCCCTCGTCTCTCTTCTAGTGAAGAGAGAGAGCCCAAAATCTCCATTCCTTCATAGGAAATCTTCCCTTGAGCCACATGGTTTGAGAAGGGAAAGTACTTGCGTTGTGGGTGAAAGGTGCCTCTGCCTCTGGGGGTCCAGCCCCCCAAAAATATGAGCTGGTAGGGGCCAGCTGAGTAACTGTTGATATGGTTCAATCATTTGTGTGCCTGGGGGAGGGCCAGCCCTGAAAATATCTGCTGCCAGGGGCCAGGCCCCTGGTGCATGGTGCTTCTGGGGGCCTAGCACCTGAAAATATTTGCCCAGGCCCCTGGTGCTTGATGAGTCCAAGAAAATTTGAAGTGGAGAAAACTAGTTTCTCTCATGGAAAAAGCCTTCACCCTTTCGAAAGGAGGAGGCTAGTGTTGAAGAGTGTTTGCAGTCTGTCCTATATACATGATGGTCTATATGATGTTAGTTGAGAAACAGGAGAATGTGCCCGTGATTCTGTAATTAATGTGGTTAGGTCCAGTGATGGTATCTCCAGAATAGATGTGTGGACAAAGTTGGCAATGGGACTCTTGCAAGGAAAAGTTCCAGGATTAGTAGTATTGTGGTATAGCCTGTGGTTGCTAGTGAGAATCCTTACAAGGTTGGGATACTTTCTACAGGAAAGAACAGGCGTGTCACCTAGGGCCTTCTGGAGTGTGGCATGATTTAGGATAGGCTGTAGGTCTTTGATGTATTGCAGTGGTTTGAGTTGGGGGCTGTAGGTAATGACAAATGGTGTTCTATTGTTGGCTTTTTTTGAGCCTATCTTGGAGTAGTTGGTTTCTGGGTATTCATCTGGCCCTGTCAATTTGTTTTTTAACTTCTCCCAGTGGGTAATTCAGGTTTATGAATGTTTGGTAGAGATCTTAACTAAAAAGCAGTCCAGTAGCACTTTAAAGACTAACAAAATAATTTATTAGGTGATGAGCTTTCGTGGGACAGACCCACTTCTTCAGATCACAGCCTTACCAGAACAGACTCAATATACAGAGCACAGAGGTCCAAAAATTGTTAGCAAAGTTGGCAAACCAGAAGAGCAGAAGTACAGTGGGAGGGCTGTGAGGTGGGGAAGTTAAGAGTTTGATGTTTTTATCTAACTCTTAACTTCCCCACCTCACAGCCCTCCCACTGTACTTCTGCTCTTCTGGTTTGCCAACTTTGCTAAAAATTTTTGGACCTCTGTGCTCTGTATATTGAGTCTGTTCTGGTAAGGCTGTGATCTGAAGAAGTGGGTCTTTGCCCACGAATGCTTATGCTCCAAAATACCTGTTAGTCTATAAGGTGCCACAGGACTTCTTTTTGCTTTTTAATTGTTCATCTCCCACTTAACAGAATAAGCTGTATTTCCCAACCAGCACCTTCTGCTAAGGCACAAACAGTGTTCTGTTGCAATAAAACATTCATATCTGTCACCAAGCTCAAAAATAATGATGAGGCAAAGAAACAAGCTATGGATTTTGGCTTTGTTTTGTAGCAAGGGCTTACTCAAACAAAGGAGAGCAGGCGCTGTACTCTCCCTTGGTCTGCTCTCCTTTACTCCCATTTTAACTCCTGATTTGGGAGGCGAGGAGGTCAATGCGTTTCACAAGAATTCCTGCCATGACAACCACAGCAGTTTTGGAAGGTTTAGTAACTTCGACAGGTTTATCTGCTTTCTGTTGAAGAAGGGAGTGTGGCTTGAGATTGTAAAGAGTTCATAGGAGGAAGAACAAAAAAAGAAAAGGTCAGAAGGAGAATCTAATCTGGCAGTACATAGACTGAAACAGTTCAGAGCAAGGTCAAGCATCATGCAGTGTTATCCTATTTTTAAACCTGTTCCAGAAAGGCCTTGGCCTTGGCCAGGATAACAGACCCTCAGGGACACACACAATTGTGGAAACTCTTTAAATGCCTGATGCTTTTAAGGATTCCATCTTCCCCCCGCTAAGTTAAATGGCCGAGATTGGTAAGGATTCAGAGTACAGAGCCTTTCCACATCATGAATCAGATCCTGTGGTCCATGAAGAGCACATGGGAAGGAGCCCACTGCTCACTGTGGCTCTATGCAGGGGTTTACCTGAGATGGGAAAGGCCTGGGGACACATGGCCAGTGGTTCTGTGACATTAGAAATCCATAGACCAAACCTACATCTTTTTAGCGTGATGCCACAACATGAACTGTCTCTGAGAACTACTCCATATAAGGGAATGGGAGAACCCTTGTCACACTGACCAATCAATGTTTCTGCTATTTTTCATATATGTACAGAATAAATTTTGTGAAGTGCACCGAGGTGTGTGTGTGACATGCACTGCCAACAGAAACACATGCTGCCAGCTGTGGGCACTGTGAGCTGTCTGTTAAACCACTGGGCGGTGTTTAAATCTCTCCTGGGAGGTCAATCCAGTGCTCAGCTTACAGAGAACACTGTGACCAATGCAGAACTACTTGAGCAAGACTACGATCGGAGAAGTTAATTTGGCCCTATATTTGGTCCTGATCAGTTGCCAGCAGTATGCTGTGTTTGGTCTTGTGGGTCAGAGTATGCCACAAGGTGAATCCCACCACCTTAACTTTCTCTCTCCTTATAAGGAGAGAGTCTGAGTATCCAGCATACAGTCGGCTGTTCTCCACGGTGATGTGTTTATGCTCCCTCTTGGTTTGCATGCCCAGTGTAAAGAAGTTGCAGCAGCATTATTAATTCTGCCAAATCCCTGCCTCCTTTCAGTTGTTTGGCGGTGTTCTTTTGGATTTTGATCAAGAATTTCCTCTCTTCACAGCTTGGGTTTCCACAGAGTTTGTTTCTCTGTTTCGTTCCTTGTGCCCTTCCAGTTGCTCACCTCAACCCCATGAGGAATTAGAAGCTTGTCAATTGTTCTTTTAAAGCAGGGATTTGTATAACTTATTTCATGGTGGCATCTTAAAAGTCGTCAGAAAGACTGATGGGTTGGGGGAGATCTTGTATCAAGTATGCAAGATGGTGCCTCCCTGACTGGTGCTTCTGAGACTTTGGGAACTAAAGAAATCTGATTCATCATTTTATTTTTGGTTCTGGGCATAGTTCTGCTTCTTCCTTTCCCATGAAGTTTGCCAGCAGCTTGTTCAGATAGCTGCCAGCAATAATGGAGGCTGCAGGAGTCTAGGAAAAGACTGCCTTTGCCTTCATTTCAGGACCTATGGTGAGATGCATCTGACCAGCCTTCCAGGAGGATCTCCCTGCCTCTGAAGTGTAGATTAAAGTTAGTGGGACTGAAGGGGAACACAGCTCCTTCCCCACCTCTCCCATAAAGTGTAAACTGCACTTCCCCAATGTTCCTCCTCCTGCTTGGCTTTTGTTGTGATTGAGAGCTCCCACTCCTGTTCTTTATTGTTGATCTGCTTTAACCAGGATTCTGTGGAAAAACTTGCACATTTACTGTTCAGTGCATCTTTCTGCTTCTTTCCTCGCCCACTGACACAGCCAACAAAATGGTCCTACACCATTTCTTTGTTCTCCCTTGTTTGTTCTCTTCTCTCAACTTCTGCATTTCTGGTCCAGGACCGGGGGGTGGGGTGGGGGGAAACAAGTATAGTAAACGTCACTATAACTTCATTTGGGGCTTGGAATGAAAGCAGCATTAAGATGTATCAATCAGAGACCTCCTAGCAATTTTACTGTGGTTAGTGGGCTGTATCTCCACTTGGAGCCTTATGGTTCACATGCAGACGTTCTTGTTCAAAAGCACAGCACTTTGCAGTGGACTTAAGAGCTGCTCCCTGATTAGATAAAGGAATAGGGTTTATGATGCACATTTGGGCCATTCAGATTGTATCTAACAGAGGGCAGTGGTACACATGCAGACTATCCAAATCACACTGGCTGCAGCTCTACTAGCAAGTTCTTTCAGAAAATTGGGCCCTTTTTCAAAAGAAGTGGAGTGTTCACACACAAAACGTGCTCTTCCATCTGAAATTGAAAGACTGCAGATCTTCCTCTGGATGCTGTCTTCTGCACCCAGATCAGGAAGAGCACCTCCTTTTGAAAGTTTCTTTTGGGGAAAAAAGCATATGTAGACTCTCCGCGGTGCCCTTTTTCGAAAGAGCAGTCCTCACGACACCCAATTTTTTTTGATCCCCATTCTTTCAAAAGCTGGCGGGGGGGGCGCTGTGTGGATGTGCTCTGTTGAAAGAGCTGATCAATCTTTCAATCTGCTTTTTTTGTGGGTGGATGTGCTCTTTTGAAAGCAATCTTTTTTGGAAGAGGTGTTCCGGAAGCAGTTCTTTCGAAAGATTTCAGTAGTGTAGATGTAGCCATTCAGAAATGACAGCTGAACTTGGAGGGGAGGAAGCAGGAAAGACTTATGCTTACATTGCCCTAATGTATTTTGAGATGGTCATTACTGGCTCTCCCACATTGAATGTTTTGTGGTAAAACTAGGTCACAAAGGAAAAAAAATGATGGTGGTATAGTAATGGACAGTGCAAGCAAGAAAAGATATTAATTAAACTGAACAATGGCCAGGCCTGAATGCTAGCCCATGTCTTGTCAGTACTCTGGATGATACAAGGTGTTATATTGCTATATTAAACAAGCTTTTGTAGCCAAGTTCTATAACCATAGAATTCATTTTACCTTGATTTATACAATGACACTGGGGGGGGGCGAAGTTCCATTTTAACTTTCATGTCCCTGCAGCTGAATGCAAAGACATATTTAACACTTCACTTTTCCAAAAAAACCTAGCCTTCCAAAGAATACCCAGCTGAATTCTTTGTTTGTTTCAACAGTGCTTTAGGGTCTGTATTTTGTTGGGGAAACAACTGAATAATAACAAATGTTCAAATGCTTTTTCTGGGATAAAATAGAAATGTACCTTTTGGGATTTATATGTTAATTGTCAATCTTTACATATGCAATATAGGGAGTGTATGTACACCCAGCATTCCCTCTCTCAATGCTTTCACGTGTAAGGATGCCTATGATATAGGCGCCATTACAATGCAGTAAATAAATTAATTTAGCCCTGTAATAGGGGTTTCTGTTATGTGGACCAATGGATAGTACACTGAAGTTACCCATTTCTCATAGGCCAACAAACATTGGTCAAGTCTCGACGATTTTTGGTCACTACTGATCTAGGGTGGAATTGAACAGGATGTACAGTAAAATAGCCCAAGGTAGCATTGTCCTCTCACTCTTTGACTTAAGTTATGCAGGAGTTCAGATCCTTTCTGACCTTTAAAAGTCCATTATTTGAAATTCTACTCTACATTTCCTTCTTAGAACATATAACTTACTGTCGTGCAGAGCTCATCTGTCACCAAACCATAGAGGAAGGAATTGACTTGAACACCAATAATAACAGGCTTATAGCCATATAAAAATGCTAAAATTGGAGCACATCAGACGGTCAGGTTCACAGATTTCCAGTGGCTGTGCTCTCCTGTGTAGCACAGGTCATGGAACTTCCCCCCCTGCCTCCCTCAAAATAAATCCCAGAGCCAGTCTTGCTTTAAAAAATTGTCAGAGATGCAGACTCTGCCACAACCCTTTCTAAATTCTCTTTACTGTCAAATTTACAATTTATTTCTAGTCTGAATTTGTCGAGCTTCAGCTTCCAGCCACTGGTTCATGCTACATTTTTTTTCTCTGCTAGATTGTTACATATTTGTTCCCCAGGTATGTACCTATGTTACACATATATGTTACATATATGTTTCCATATGTTACATATATGTTACATATTTGTTCCCCAGGTATGTACCTATGACTATCGTAGAATCACTTAACTCATTGTTAAGCCGAATTGATGGAGCTCCTCAAGTCTAGCGCTAGAAGACGTGTTTTCCAATCTGTTCATCAGTCTCAAGGATCTTCTGTGAAGTCTCTCCAGTTTAGGAACATCATTCTTGAATTATGGACCCCAGAACTGAACACAGTAGTCAGAAGAGACACTGAAGAACACAGTATTTGGAAGAGAGCCATGGTTACCCCATTGACAAATACAGAGGGTAAAGTAACTTGTCTGCCCTTACTTAAAATTCCCCTGTTCATGAATCCCAGGATCTTTTTAGTTTTTTCTTGTCCACAGCATCGCTGGGAGCTCGTACACCGTGACCCCCAAATCTTTTTTGGAGTCACTGTGGACCAGGATGGTCTCCCCCACATATCATTTGCTTACCAACAAGTGGCTGTTTTCTTCTTCAGTATCTCCCTCTGCCCCCACTCTGTGTGTCATCTGCAAAGCTTATCAGTGATGGATTTTATGCCCCCGGTCACTGATGAAGATGTTTAAATAGCGTAGAGCCAAGAGTCGATCCCCGTGGGACCCACCAGAAACCTACCCACTCAATGACAATGCTCCCTTTACAAATCACATATTGAGACTAGTGCATTAACCAGTTTCTAATATACTTAATATGTGCACAGAATCACCTTGTGTTTGGTACAAGAATTAAGGCTCTGGTTCTGCACTGTGATGCACATGCATGGAGTTAATTTGGTTTATATGTGGATTCAATGGTCAGTTGGTTCATGCAGTTCTTAATGCAGGAAATAAATATAGAGCCAGCCATTTACACAGCATGGCCACCTCTACACTGCCCCTCCCTTTCGAAAGGGGCATGCAAACGTGGCCGAATGAAAATTCAAATGAGGTGCCGATTTGCATATTCAGTGCTTCATTGGCATAATGACAGCCACTTGCCATTCCAGAAGAGCTGTTTTCAAAATGCAAAACAGCTGTTTTACTGGGTTTCCTTCAAAAGGAAGCCCCATTTTTGAAAGCACCCTTCTTTCTAAGCTTTTTTTAGGAAGAAAGGTGCTTTCAAAAGGGAGGGCTCCTTTCAAAGGAACTTCATCTACATGGCTGTCTTGTGTTTTGAAAACAAAACTTGGGGAATGGCATGTGTCCGCCATTATGCAAATCAGACGCCTCATATGCAAGTCAGTGCTTCGTTTGCATTTCCAGTTGGCTGCATTTGTATGCCCCTTTCGAAAGGGATGGGCAGTGTAGATGCAGCCTATGAGTCTATCTGAAACTGGGATTGTCTGTTTTGGAATTTTTGCCTGTGGTGAGTTAAGGTCTCGTCTTCAGTCCTCTCTTAGGCAAAACTCCCACTGAAATTAGGGTTGCACAACTGAGCCCTTAAAATGGATTTTTTTTCTTTTTTTTATCGTGTTGTTGGATAACATAATAGTTCATAAAGTGTTGATATGTAAAGACATAAACAGGCTAGGCCTTACATTGCAGTGGCATTACAAGCATTAGTCAAATGGAGGCATGACAGTACACTTAAGAAATAATTAAACTTCAGTAAAAGAAAATAAGGGGAATAACAGTCCAGTCAGATGTAATCACATTATGTACAGCATAACTCTGAAATTGGAAGTTCATAAAACCAACCAACCACACCTCAGCCAGTTTGTTTGGCACCTGTCCTATCCACATGGCATGACTCCAAAGCAGTTTGAAACCATTTCTGCAATGGGATGGCAGTGAGCCACTTTTCCAAAAGGAGAGGGTATTTTTTTCTGGTGGGAAAGTGCACTCAGTGAAGTGTCATGAGGGATCAGATTGCCTCTTCCAGCTTTTTCTGGTTCTTCAGATTCTTTTTTGGAGGGGGGGTGTTTAAAGTAAAATTAATTCAAATACAGCAAAGCTGTCATGAGGAAAGTATTAAGGATCTGATTCAAACTGACAGGACGCAGGAAATTCAGAGTAAGGATGACCTTCTGGTTTAGATTATTACAATTTTATTAAAGAATGTTACAACAAATAAAAGATTAGCTGTCACTTTGGTATATGTAACCACCTCCTCCATAAGGCTCTCCCCCCAAAAAATTGACCTCCCCAGTCCAGACAAACACGAAAAGTTTTTGAAGATTAATACTTCTCCCAATCCTGAACTCTGAAATCATCAACATCGTCGTCATCATCAACAACAACCACCATGGGCTCAATGCCCGTTGCTGTCCCTCACTATTTCCTTCGATCTTTCTCTGTCCAGTGTGGAGTAGCTTTGGTGCAGAGCTAGTCTACAGAAACTATCTACTATATCTACTCATGCTCTGTGAGGTCTGCTTCTCCTATTTGAACCGTTCATTATGCCGAATACCGGGATCCTGACTTGTTCATTCTGCAGATGTGCCCGAATAAGCAATGGAAGTTACAGCTAACCTTCTGCAGTAGGTTCTCTTTTGGCTGCATAATTCCTTGTTGGTGACCTTCTGCATCCATCCTATTCTCAGGATCTTTCCATAACAATGCTTCTCGAACTAGTGCCAGTAATTAATTTGCATGTTCTCTAATCTTATGCTTTCTTATTATATAGAATATGGAGACCATTGAGGGGTGATGTGTATCAGAGAAATAATCCCTAGTTTTCATTATTGCAGCACACATGAGAGCTAAGCGAACCCAGGGTGAAACCCAGGCCCTAGTTATGGCAACAGCAGACCTCTCATTCATTTCAAAAGGACCAGGATTTCACGTGCAACGTTCAGGCAGCTTTTCAATACACAGGGCCTGTACAGAGAGATATATTCCATCCTGTACTCGCTGTGCCAAACAGCCCATCCGTTTTGAGTCAGAGCTGAGCCAAACTGAAGTAACATGGCAGTTTTCTCTGAATCTTCCTGCATATATCAGGTTATTTCTTTGGGTGAGAGGGATCCAGATTCTCAAGGGTAAATTTACTACAGCATAGTAGAAACACGCTTCTCCCTAAGCTCTTTGTATGTTTGACATGGAAAATATCCCTCTTAGCTGAGTTCTCTGCTGTGAAACAAATAGCAAAGATGGGAAAAAGGTAAAGGGCTAGATTATGCCTGATAGACACAGGCTGTATGGGCAGCTTGGGGCTACCCAACCCCAAGGGACAACCCCTTTGGGAACTCAGGGAGTGGGCTCTCACGTTGCCTTCTCCCTTAGCATAGCACAGAATCCTCGCCACAGCTGGTGGGGAGGCAATATACGCCCAGGGTCTGAGGTAGTTTGAGCCCCTTAAGGGCACTTGAAAGGACTAAGATTCTGCATTTGCATCCCATGCAATAGTTGCAAAGACTCCATGCACCCTCCTCTCTGTCCCACACAGGAATGTGTCATGGTCTAGTCCGAATTCCTTTTTTCTGTGTGTGTGTTTTTGATAATGACCCTCATCTCATCCAAAAAGAACAAAATAAATCAATAGAGGTTAGGTCTGTCAATGGCTATTAGCCAGGGTGGGTAGGAATGGCATCCCTAGCCTCTGTTTGTCAGAGGCTGGAAATGGGTGACAGAGGAGGGAATCACTTGATGATTACCTGTTCTGTTCATGCCCTTTGGGGCATCTGGCATTGGCCACTGTTGGAAGACCAGGATACTGGGCTAGATGGACCTTTGGTCTGACCCAGTATGGCTGTTCTTATCCCCAGTAGAAAGGCGACCAGCATGACAGTTTGGATCAGATTTTCCCCAGAGCTAGGCAGTTTGTTCTGGCCCTTTAAAAAAAAAAATTGGTTAACATCAGAGGTTTCAGTTGCAGTTGGAATCCATGCTTGTCTGAAATTCACTGTCTTCTATCAATTTTTTTTTAAATGAATGAAAATTAAATGCCTTCCAATCTAAGATCCACGGTTCTTCTCCAGGACTTTCTGAGGCAAAGCTCTTCTGAAAGTCAGTGGGCCAAATCATGCTGTCGCTCGATTGCCATCAATAGAGTGAGTTCTGATTTTCACCAAAGGAGAGCCCCTTGAAGTCAGGGCGGCTACATCTGTGTAAATGTGGAATACTAATGACAAAGTAGAAGCTTTCCCTATGTAAGGACTGCATGAGCAAACCTCGTTTAGCACAAGACTAAGTAAGTGGTTATTCAATGTAGGAATGTAATTACATTGATAAGCTGCTTTTGTGTGATGTGAGGGGTCTTTCCCTTAAGTTTTGAATTCTGCCTATATTTGAATTTTTAAGAAATAGCACATACCAAGACGTGAGTATGGGATATGTGTGCAAATTAAATTCCACGTAATTCATGCAGTGGAGTGTCTTTTATTGCAATTATATCCTCTTATTTAAAAGTGGTTTTAATATTAAGATGTCTCATGTTCTGAGTAGTGAATTATGTTGGAGTAGTCACTGTTCCGATTTCATATAATCTTCAGTCAAGGCACACAAATTCACCTGTCTATTTAATACGTTACGTAATAAAGCCTGACATTTGCTCTTTCTATCTAGCATGTTGGGTTCCCTCTTGAAGACTGAGTTTATCCAGAGAGGAATCACTGCCAATTCACAAGTAGCAGGAGCAATACAGAGACACGTCTTCCTTTCACAGAAGACACCTTCTTCTAGTGTGGGGAGGAACTTGAAACTCTTTCTTTAGAAGATAGGTGGAAATTGGATCATGTAAAGCTTGGAGCCCTTAGACATCCAGTGGACTTCAGGACATCAGTGGTCCTTCTGATGGGTGTCCTGGAGTTTTGGGGCTCAGTATATTGACAAATTTAATATTTCCTTCCTTGTGTGCCCAAAACTCCCTTATGGCCTCAGTACCTGTTTATGAAAGAACTTATGCCTCTGTTTAAGAGTCAGTCAATTGCTTTTCTGAAGCAGAAAATAGAAGTCCTGGGTGCTTAGGGATTCAGACTCAGAGGAGATGCTGTTTTGAAAATATGATTGCTCAGAGGGTTATGAGACATTATTACTAGACACTGTGCCACTTTCTGACTGTTAATTCGGTAAATGTCACGATACCATATGTAAAGAAATACACTTTTGTTATGGTCAAAAATAAGACATGAAGAGGAAACAGAGGAAATTTTGAAAGCACTAAGGTAAACTTTTCATTTGAAATATTAATAGCATGTTCTTCGGGGTATGCAAATGATAGGCATAATCGGTATCTACTCTGAGCTTGTTTAAATATACTCTTCTAATTCCCGAGTTCTTCTCTTCAGTTTAAAGGAGTGTTGTTTGAATTTGTGAACTCTTTAAGCCAGGTAAAATGGAAAGCTGATGAGATTTACTGATGATCCACCTCCATGCTGGCCTCTGACACTCCTGTGACTACAGTACTTCTTTGAGCAGACACTGCCAGACATGCTGAACTGTATCTTGTTTTTCTGCTGTCTGTTTTCTCCTCATTTTTGTATTTTTGATCAGATCGCAAGGGCCTGATCCCAGACAGAGATGTGAATGCTCAAAGCAGGCAGGATGGGATATTTTATGGAAATGAGTTAAGCGTTGGCTGTCCGCT
Organism: Carettochelys insculpta; assembly: GCF_033958435.1. Classification (NCBI taxonomy): domain Eukaryota; kingdom Metazoa; phylum Chordata; order Testudines; family Carettochelyidae; genus Carettochelys; species Carettochelys insculpta. The sequence goes on from NC_134144.1 coordinate 32,225,157, forward strand.
TTCCCATTGGGTGTTGCTGTTGGGAATGCAGCAAAGGTTGCCTACTGCTGTTTTATTAATAATGAAACAGTCACATGAATTCCAGGCAAAATTGATTTTGAGCATTGTGTAAGAATTGTCTACAAGGCCTTAAAGTGTAATAGATTTTTGTCAATTTGTATTTTGCTTTGCCTATAAGAACCCACAGTTTCACTATAAGCAATTGTATAGTATTTCTTCCTAATAGCTGTTTGCCCTCCACAGTTTGACATGCCACTGTGAGCTCATGGATAGAAACTTGAAACAGCACGTGGGTGCACAGTTTCTTTTACTACCTTATTCAAGTGGCTTGCTAGCTCGTAGAAGTATTTTCATCAAAGTGCAGGTGAACAGAGTCAATGCCTCATTATCTAACTCTGGGTACTAAATGATGAATTGTGAATGCACTGCTTGAAGACTAGAAAATAATCTTCCACATCAGTGGAGAAACTGTGCTATTTCTCTTAAGTTTTTAGACTTACATGACTTAAACCCTTGTACTCCGAGTGGAGCATAGATCATATACAAGTCTCCTCCACTTCATTCTGTCTTGTAACAAAACTTCTAGCTGACTCTAGGAGTACCCCAGTTGTTGCGCTTCATTCTCAGTAGATCTTCTCCTCATTGTCTGAGGTCTTCCTTGCAGGTTCCATGTGAGAGCTTGACAGATTATGCAGGATGATGGTTTTCTGAGAGTGTGGCCTAACAATCCCCACTTTCCTCTCTTGATTTGAACGTCAAGTGGTTCTTGTCCTGCTCTGTTCCAAATCACCTCATTTGCGATGGTCTTGCCATTTGATGTGAGGGAAGTACCTCACACATCTGTTTATGAATGGCTGTATCTTGTGATCTGAAGACTGTTTAATATGCCAGCTGTCGCATCCAAGGCAATGAGGATCAACCAGTCTATCAAAAACACCATCACACTGGGAAGAGATGACCTGTAAGAGGTGGAGCAGCTCATCTACTTGAGAATTATTATGGGCAGAAATGGAGGAACAGACAAGGATATTAATGCCAGGATAGGCAAAGCAACAGCTGCATTCAAGACTGTTTGGCTACGTCTACACTAGCCAGCTACTTCGAAGTGGCTGGCAAAACGTCGAAATAGCATGCATCGTGTCTACATGCACCGTGTGCTATTTAGAGGTTCAAATCGAAGTTAAGCGGCGAGGCATCGAAATCGCTATTCCCATCAGAAGATGGGAATAGTGCCCTACTTTGACGTTCAACATCGAAGTAGGGTGTGTGCAGACGATCTGTGTCCTGCTACTTCAAAATAGCGGGGTCCTCCATGGTGGCCATGAGCTGAGGGGTTGAGAGACGCTCTGCCCAGCCCCTGTGGGGCTCTATGGTCACCGCGTGCTGCAGCCCTTAGCCAAGGGCTTCTGGCGGCTGCTGCTGCTGCAGCTGGAGGTCCATGCTGCGTGCACAGGGGTCTGCAACTGGTTGTCAGCTCTGTGGATCTCGTGCTGTGCAGGGCAAGCGTGCCTGGGAGAGGCCCTTTTAAGGGAGCAGCTTGGGGCTTTGCTGGCTCCTTATTTCGACAGGGAGCACTCTGTGGACATTCCGCATTTCCTTCTGGGGCGGCTCCTTTCGATGTTCCCCGTCGCTACTTTGACGTGGAATGTCGACGGCACCAGCCCTGGAGGATGTGTAGACGATACATGTCGAAGTAGCCTATTTCGATGTCCTTACTTCGAAATAGGCTACTTTGACGTAGTGTGCTAGTGTAGATGTAGCCTCAGTCCCATAAGGCATTCACAAATATCTGTGAAGATGAAACTGCGGATCTTCAATGCAAAAGTGAAGACTCTGCTCTTGTATAGGTGTAAGCTTTTAGAGAAGTACTTTAATGCTGAACAAGATCATTCTTGTGTTTATGACAAAGTCAAAAGAATTTGACTTTTTTTCCCTTTGTTTGTAACAAACATGTTGGCTTGGAGCAAGTGACTTGGGGCCTAACTTTCAAAAACATGTAGACAGTTGCATGTCAGATTTCTGCATTCATATAACAATTATGCATTCAAATAGATGTGTACATGCAAGTATGACACATACACACTTTTAACAATGGCAACTATAGTGCTAGTTAGGGACTTTTGAGCAAGTATGCATTCAAAAATAAAGCCAAACGATACCTCGACCTCAGTACCCTTGTCGATGAAATTGGAATAATAAGCAGGTTAAATTCTCTGGTGTCTGAGGAATGCAACATACTCTGTATTTAGAAGGTGCTGTGGAAATGCACAGTGTTTTAAACCAAAAAAATTCTTGCCAGTGGGATTAATTGTGGCACTTTGGATTCTAAAATCTATCTGTATTCGACATTAGGCCCCACGTTGTTGCTCCCGAGCATCCAGGTCTGAAGGGCATTTCTTTCCCGAGTATCTGTTCATTGCTGGGTGGTCCTGCTGTGGCTACTGACTCTGCTTATGCCACAAATCTTCCTTTGTGACCTTGGACAATTCATTAACCTTTGTGTCTCAGTTCTTCATCTCTCAAATAGGGATAATAATAATTGGTCTGTCTTGACTATTTAGAGTGTAAATTCTTGGGGGCAGAGACTCTCTCTCTCACACACACACTTTGTATATGGACAGTGCCTAGCACAATGGGACTCTCATCTCCATTGGCACCTCTAAAACCTTCTGCAATACAAATACAATAACAACACTGCTATTGAGTGCAGTGATCATTATCTATTTTAGTCCTTAGCTTCTCTGCCAAGGTGGTGGGTGTTTTTTTGTTTTGTTTTAGTTGTGATATTCATTTCACGTTCTGGAGTTGGTCCTACAGCTTGAGGTAAGCTTGTAGTTAAGGAGTGCTGTTGATTGACTTTCCTTCCATTGCCAGACACCATCATTTCCCTTAAGGAACTCCAACCTGAAATGCCATGAAGTCCTATTGATATTGTACATGACTTGAAACCACCCTGTTATAAGAATCGTCCATTGATGAGCTTCACGCTCTGTCCCGTCTACCAGAGTAAAAGTAATATGGAAGCTTACTTGCGTAGTTTTCACTTTTATATAATGCAAGAAATCATTTTGGCAAAGATGAACAGATCTGTTTCAGTTCCCTGTACTATTTGTTGAGCAAGAAATTCTATAATAGTTAGATAATCTCATAAACAAACAAATACTTTATTGAGGACTCAGCTATTTAGGGAAACTTTAAAGTCAGCATTCGTATGAAAAACCACAGATGTTGCCTTTTTATCCATTGTCTGGGAACAGATTTACTCAACCAACCAACATTAAAATGTGTAAATTTGTGACAAAGAAAATGGAGCTTTAATATCAAGCATAATGAATCCTGTGTATTTTTAAAAAAAAAAAAACCCAAACAGATGAACCATCTGGAAATGAGAGAAATCCAAAATAACTTGTGCTAGTGGCACAATCCAAGCATAATCCCTGCCATGAGTTATACAGAGCTACTATATCATGAGCTCAAACTATAAATTTAGAAAGCAGTCTGAGTTCAATAATGTCTGCAGATTATTACTCCACTTGCTTAGTAAATATTGACAAAGGAGTGCCACATGCTGCAGCAATGTATCTATGTCCTGCATATAACCTTAAGGGGAAGATTTTTCTGACTAATAAACTTCTGTGTTCTGAATTTTGCTTTCCATTCCTTTTTTCTTTTCACCTCGTCAGTTGTAATGATGATTTGTACTAGTTTGCAGCACTGAGATCATGTGGATCAGTTTTATTGTTCTGAAACTACTTTGACAATTGATCATGTACACAAATGCTTAATATTCTGTAAAATAGGAGGATTTGATAAGTGGAACAAAATTTGAACATTGCCATTAAGCATACCTTAATGTTGCTATACACCATAAGACATTCACATATAATTCATTGGCTGTTCCCTGTCTGCTATCACCTGAAAAGGTTTCTCATTGTCATAGAATCCTAGCATAACCTGCTTATGATAGAAAGTACTATGTTTGCCCATTAGTTTTATTATTAGATCACTAATTCTAATGAGTTTCAGCACAAATGCATTTTCCCGTGGCTCCAGAGTGTTTTAGTAGCTGGCAATTACACTCATAGTAATCATGGACCAATACAATTTAGAGCTTGTATCCTTTACATTGTTGGGAGAGGTAAGACAACTCAACAAACAATGCATTAGGAAAAACACTTGCTGGCTATTTTAAATGGTGAATATATTACAGATCTGGATAGGAACTAGGTTGCAGTATATCTTAAAAATGGACTGATTTAAACCCATATCTAATGTATCTTGTGGGTTAGCAATAATTTGACTTGTTGAGTGGATGAAATTTATTGGCACAAGGCACTGCACTAGGCAAATAAAAAACATCCTCCTTCAGTAATGAAGTATAGACAGTGTCTACACTACTTAGTAAAGCACTGACTTTAAATCACTCTTGCATAGGACCACGTTGCATGTGTAGCATGGGAGAGTTGCACTCTGTAAGGGGCCATTGTCAGGAAATTAAATATTTCTTGCATCTGACTTTCAGTTTAGGTAGTCTCCTTTCTTGTCTCACCTTTTTTTCTTCTCCCTCCTCTTAGTACCAATTTTTTATTCTTTCAAATGGCTCCGGTTACATTACTGTCACAAAAGGTGTTTGTCACATCTCCCAAACTTCATGTTTGCTTTTATCTGATTTCATCTGCATTGTATTCATGTTGTCGTCATTCAGATTATTGTAGTGTAAAGCATGGTTTACACTAGGGGACAATGTCAAATTAAGGTACAGAACTCCAGCTATGTGATTAATGTAGCGGGAATAGACACACCTTAGCTCAGTAACAGAGAGTAAGCCGTGCTAGTTTATACACTATCAAAACAAAAAGCAGTCAAGTAGTACTTTAAAGACTTGCAAAATAGTTTATTAGGTGAGCTTTCGTGGGACAGACCCACTTCTTCAGACCATAGCCAGACCAGAACAGACTCAATATTTAAGACACAGAGAACCAAAAACAGTAAGCAAGGAGGACAAATCAGAAAAAGATAATCAAGGTGAGCAAATCAGAGAGTGGAGGGGTGGGGGGGGAAGGTCAAGAATTAGATTGAGTCAAGTATGCAGACGAGCCCCTATAGTGACTCAGAAAGTTCCCATCGCGATTTAAACCATGTGTTAATGTTCTGAATTTGAATATAAATGTCAGTTCGTCCACTTCTCTTTCTAAAACGCTCTGTTTTAGAGCACTCCGTTTTAGAAAGAGAAGTGGACGAACTGACATTTATATTCAAATTCGGAACATTAACACATGGTTTAAATCGTGATGGGAACTTTCTGAGTCACTATAGGGGCTCATCTGCATACTTGACTCAATCTAATTCTTGACCTTCCCCCCCACCCCTCCACTCTCTGATTTGCTCACCTTGATTATCTTTTTCTGATTTGTCCTCCTTGCTTACTGTTTTTGGTTCTCTGTGTCTTAAATATTGAGTCTGTTCTGGTCTGGCTGTGGTCTGAAGAAGTGGGTCTGTCCCACAAAAGCTCACCTAATAAACTATTTTGCTAGTCTTTAAAGTGCTACTTGACTGCTTTTTGTTTTGATACCTTAGCTCAGGTTACCATGGCACCCCACTGTGGTAGGTCAATAAGAGAAACTCTCCCATCCACTCCCCTTACTCTTTTCTCACTCTGGAGTACCAGAAACAATGGGAGCATGATCAGTGGTTGATTTTAGTGGCTCTTTACTAGACCCTCTAAATTGACCCCTGAGAGGTGGATCTTCAGTAAGTGTAGAAAAGGCCTTAGAAACCTAGATTTCATCAAGGCTCCTTTGTACTATGCAACGTCCATACACAAAGGCTATGGTTACGCTAGAAGCATCTGTTGACAGACATTTCTGTCGGAAGAGATTTTCCAACAAAATGTCTGTCGACCAGAGTGCGGCCTTACACTAAAGAGGATTGAAAGAGCAATCTGCTCTGTTGACAGAATGGCCAGACTGCCTGGCTGCTTTCTTGACAAAACACCCAACTGGAAGTACAGCAGACAGGGCTGCTCGGTGTCCTGGAAGCCCTGTCTGTCAACAGAAGGCCCTCCCAGAGCATCCACCTGGCTTTTTTTGTCAAGAGAATCTGTCAACAAAGGTGCTCTTCCTCATCTCGAAGTGGCAGAAGATTGGCGGCAGACATGCCTAGTTTTGTCATCTGACTGTTGACAAAACCATTTTGTGTGTGGACATGTGGTGAGTTTTTGTTGACAAAATAGTCAGAGACTGTTCCTGCCTTGAAATTTTTGCACTTGAAATGGACAAGAGAGAGAGTGTGAGAATGGGGGTGGAAAAAGAGCTGAAATGACAGATCACATGCCATATTTCTGGCATAGTTAGTAATACAACACAGCTCCATGGCAGCTCTGTCTAGCAACTGGCCATGCCTTCCCCTTCACTGTGACTCCTTCTGAAAAGAAACTGGCCCTGTCTTCCATAAGGATGAGTCCAAATTTTGCAGAACATTGTTTCATAAAGTTAAATCTTCTCAAAAGCTACAAGAGTAGTTAATTGATAAGCTTTTATTGGAATTAGGGGTAAGCCCAAATGAAACCCCTGGTTCTGAGTACCGTAAACTTTGTTTGAAATCCAGCTCTGACGTTTGGAGATTCTTCCTTCCTCTAATAGGAGGTTGAGAGCATACTAAATGGAATAAACCATTGGATAAACAGTGGGGGTGGGGGGAGAGAAAAAACACGAACCTGGGGTAAAATGTAGCTTCATATGGTATGTTTGTATTTAGCTTTAATTCTCTTTGTGCTGATATCATGCTCTCTCAAACAAGATCACAAAGATCCAAAATGAGAAGACAAGACCTATAATCATGGTTCTGAGAGCCCACAGTTGAAATAAAGGTCAGAAAAAAAATTAAAGACAATGAGTTAATAAAATAAGAGCAAAATTTGCCCTTTTTTAGGTATTGTACAGGAATACAGCACACACTGATGGCACTCTGGTGGTGGTGGTGATAACAACAAATGAACTTCAAAATCTTCTTAGCATGACCACTTTACTCAGTGCTATTTAAGGTTATGTATTTAATATGTCAAACATTTTTAAGAACAACCTAAAGCTTTATGAAGCAAAATGCAACAAATTCTCCATTGCTGATGGAGAATTTTGCTTTGTGACAAACTGAATTTTGGTTTTGATCCCATTAGCATGTTTACCTCAGAGTTCAGTGAGTTTATTCATCATGGAAGTAAAATTCCTCACATGTGTAAGTGTTTGCAGAGTGTCTTTCTGAATGAGACACTCCACTTCAACCATAAATTACTTTGGTTAGATATATGAGTCACTGAAATTCTATAACGAGAAGTCCTGTGGCACCTTATACGCTAACTGGTATTTTGGAGCATAAGCTTTCATGGGCAAAGACCCACATCTAAACTGGTCTTTGCCCATGAAAGCTTATGCTCCAAAATATCAGTTAGTGTATAAGGTGCCACAGGACTGCTTCTTGTTTTGAAGATACAGACTAACATGGCTACCTCTGTGATACTTGAAATTCTATAGCTTGTTTCGTGTTGCGTGTAAGACTAAGCAATCACAGTGATCCCTTCTGGTCTTAAAATATATGGCTCAGGAGTTAAGATGCATTTGGCAGGCCAAAGTGAGGAACACATGTATGTGATTTGTTTTTATGTGACAACTTGTTTTTTCCTTTAATTTCATTTTTAACAATGTCTGTCCCATCTTACAATCATAGCTTAAAAAAAAAGGCACCTGGAGACACTGAAAAACACTTATTAACTGCATCTAATCTGTTTTTTGCCTTAACTGATGCCGAGAATTTAGGAAAAAAATACCTCCACTTTCATGGTGGGATTTAGTTTATTTCCTAATCTAATCTCGAGTTTGCATATTACCATCATCCTAATGCCACAGAAAGTAGGTGTTCTTAGTGCTAACATTTTTTCTCCAGAGTTTTTTATTACCTTTTGTCAAAATATTAAAACATCCAGAATGCCAAATGGCATTACAATTTAAATATTTTCGAGTTTTTATTTATCAATGAGGGGCTAAATCTCCTTCCCTTTACACCAGTTTTATACTGGTATGTCTTCGTTGACTCCAGTGACATTCCTCTGAATTAATACTGGTGTAAGTGGAAAGAGAATCATTCATTAATATTTTCTGGGCAAGAATAAACAATCTGATGTTTGGCAAAGCCTACATTCTTTTTACTTCACCAAACTGAAATATTTAAGTAAATATGTCTACAGAGTTTTTTTGTTTTTTGTTTGGAGCTTTATTGTGCACTAAGCACTTAACTGTAAATTGTTGGGAATTTCTGTAGCCTGTGTGGTACTCACAGGTAGCAAAAAGTTATCTATAACCAAGAATGTCATGTAACATGCCAGCAGGCTTGTCAGCAGGCCTGAAGGCCTTAAAGAGCAGCCTGTAGGCTTCAGAAGGCAAGAGTAGAAACTTCCATTCCTGTAGTACAACCAAGTTCCCATCCCCACATTTCAGCCTGTTACTGTCCAAAGGCTTCTTGAATTCAGCTCTGCATCACTAATACTTTAACTCAAAAGGGTGTCACAAGATTTCATGGTGACACCCCAGATCTGGTCAGTGGCATCAACTTGACCTTGTACTGGTACGCAGGAAACATCTCAACGCCGTCAAAATTACATGCATGTACCACAGCTCAGATTGCGACACTGATCACTCTTTGATCATTAGCAGAGTGAAAATTGTCCCAAAGAAACCCTATGTGACAAAGGAATGCAGTCAGCCAAAGATCAATACCAGAGATGCGCTGAAATGCACTGTCTTTGCAGATGATCTTACTTGCACAATGGAACACAAACCTGCCCAACAAACCATTGACGAAACATGGTCCATGCTGAGAGGTGCAATATACAAATGAGGCAAATCCGAATTTGGAATACGTAAATTCTCTAACAAAGACTGGATCAATGAAAATGCTGACATTCTTAGGTCTCTTTTTGAAGAAAATCACAGGAATAACATGAAGAACCCATCTCAAAGCATACCCAGCCTCATAGCAATCCTCAACAGCACAAGCCTCCCATGGCTCGGGCGTGTGAGAAGGATGGGTGTCAAACATCTTAAAGAAATCCTCTTCGGTGAACTGTCATGTGGGTTGAGAACAAGACGAAGACCAAAGCTAAGATTCAAGCATACATGCAAAAGGGCCATGGAAAAAATTCAACATCGATCCAAAATCCTGGGAATCTACATCATCAGATCAAAATACCTGGCAATGATTGCTGTGACAGGGCACATCATCCTTCAATAGTATATGTTCAAGCCATGCAAAAGAACTTTGTCTTAGAAGGAAAAAAACTCAGACTCAAGAATTCAGAAATAGACTGACATGTGGTTATTGCAATTGACCATGCAAATCCAATATTGGACAGTTAAGCCATGAGAGAAGCTGCAGACTCACACTGCCCATAGATCCTCACTGCTGCTGCTGCTAACCACCAGTTCTCGAGATGAAAAGCGGCCATAGCCGTAAACAGACAGTCCTTAAACCTCGCAAACATAAACACTAGATCAAATGGCATATCAGCCCTGACACCTGCATTTGGTCTGGGAAACTAGGAAACCAGTAAACAGGGCAATCTTGGCTTCAGCCTCATGAGAATGTTGAAAGTGGCATTGGGCGAGTATGCACACACCCAGCAAACAGCCAAGGGACAGCAACTTGGGAAACCCCACGCCTAGATGAGTTTCGCTGGACACTTCCAGCCTCAGATGTGCCACAGGTTCCCCCAGCTGGAGCCATGTCTGCTGCGCCTGGATGTGAGCCACTTCGGGACTGGCACTCCATGTGGCAGAAAGGGACATAAGTGTTTGAAAAAGCCTCTTATGCTGTTGAGTGCACTGTCCTGTTGTGCTTTTTGTTTGCTAATGTGTATTCTGTGGAACTGTAGTAGCACAGAGTGATAAGCTAATAAAGCACCTTAACTCTAATTGGCTCTGTGTTGAAGCAAATCCCATAATCCTGTCTGTCCTTGGCCACCTGAATTGACAAAGAGCTGATTCTTAGTTCCTAGCATGACCCCTGAGTAAATTTGGTTTTCCACAGAAAATCCCCTCTTTAATTTTCTGAAAAGTTAGCATAAAAGCAAACCTTTAGGACAAGACTTTTGGAAATGATAGTGTTACTTCTGTTAGGATGTCAATGAGCAATTGTATACCACATTTGATAATAATGACACTTACAAACAAAGATGGCTCCTTGCTGTAGCTCTTATTTGTCCTTTTCTGAGCCAAAGTTTAGGAATTAAGTCCAAACCAAATTTCCTGATACTGTAGCTGATGGAGAAATGTCATAAATGGAGGCTGGTAGAAATTGTTGCCTTATTGCAGACAAAGGATAATGAGCGCACACAGATGCACCAACCTCTTTATCTGCATGAGAGGCATACAACTGATGCTGTTATTAAGACTGAACAGATAAAAGTCCATCTCTGTTATAGTGCGGGTTTTAGCTGTGGAGGAGAAACCAGTTTAGTGATGATAAAACACCAGAACAATGGCAGTCCTCCTTGCGTGGCTACTCAAGCAAAGATTATGTCCTGCCTTAACTCTAACTACTGTCAGTTCTTAAAATTTGCCCTTTTTCTAACAAATACTCAGGCTGCATGTACACTACAAGATAAAATCAAATTTAAAGGAGATAGCTCTATTAAAACATCACTGTAAAGTTATAAGCACAATTTAGTCTGCCCTAACATTGATAATAAAACGTCGTTGTTAACAGATGGGTATAGAGTCAATTTTGAGTTTAAAATGTCGAATAAAGGGTAATGTGGAAGCACCAGCTCTTTCATTTGAATTTATTAGCCTCCACATGTGTCCTGTGTGTATCCCACAAAGCTATGCGCTGCATCTGGCTCTCGGCGCTCTGCTACTAGCGGGAGCTGGGAAACTGACCAGAGTTGCTGCTCTGTCAGTTTTCCCAGCTTCTGCAGCTTGGGGAGGCCAGGAAATTGACCAGGGTTGCTGCACTGTCAGTTTCCCCAGTCCTACAGTTTTGTTGCAGCTGGGAAATTGACCAGGGCTGCTGTACTCTGTTTCCTGGGTCCTCCAAGCTGCAGGGACCCGGGAAACTGAAAGCACTGCTGCTCCTGACTTGCAACTCAGAATGCGGGCCTGAGGGAACTGTGGGATAGGTTCCCACAATGCACTGCTGCAACAGTTGATGTCCGATTTGATTTCAGTGTGGAAGCAATATGTCAAATTTTTGGGGAGCCTGTGGGAAGTGAGGATACTCAAAACTGAATTTAAAAAGACTGGCATTATAAAACTAATTTTAGTACACTTAAATTTATCTTGTAGTGTAAATGTAGCCTCAGATTCTATTTTCAGGGCATGAACACTTCTTGCTAGCCGATGTGCAAGACTGAATGCCAAGAATGTGAAATGATTGCCATTCAGACTTCTTAATTTACCAATACAATGCTGCTTCTGCTGCAACAGACTGACACACACAGTAGGTTTTGACACTGATAGTGATGAGTGGTGCATAGACTCAATTAGTTGCCAAAAGCGGAGCAGAAGGGACCATTCTGAAGAGGAATCATAGAATACTACGACTGGAAGGGGCCTTGAAGTCATCGAGTCCAGCCCCAGCCGTCATGGCAAGACCAAGTACTGTCTAGACCATGCCCGATCTAACCTGTTCTTAAATATCTCCAGAGATGGAGATTCCACAACCTTCCTAAGCAATTTATTCCAGTGTTTGATCACCCTGACAATTAGGAATTTTTTCCCAATGTCCAACCTAAACCTCCCTTGCTGCAGTTTAAGCCCATTGCTTCTTGTTCTATCCTCAGAGGCCAAGAAGAACAAGTTTTCTCCCTCCTCCTTATGACACCCTTTTAGATAACTGAAAACCGCTATCCTGTCCCCCCCTCAATCTTCTCTTTTCCAAACTGAACAAGCCCAATTCTTTCAGCCTTCCTACATAGGTCATGTTCTCTGGACCTTTAATCATTCTTGTTGCTCTTTTCTGTACCCTCTCCAGTTTTTCTACGTCTTTCTTGAAATGTGGTGCCCAGAACTGGACACAATACTCCAACTGAGGCCTAACCAGCGCAGAGTAGAGTGGAAGAATAACTTCTCGTGTCTTGCTCACAACACACATGTTAATGCATCCCAGAATCACGTTTGCTTTTTTTTTTTTTGTTTTGCAACAGCATCACACCGTTGACTTGTATTTAGCTTGTGGTCCATTATAACTCCTAGGTCCCTTTCTGTCATATTCCTTCCTAGACAGTCACTTCCCATTCTGTATGTGTGAAACTGATTGTCCTTCCTAAGTGGAGCACTTTGCATTTGTCTTAATCTTCATCCTGTTTACCTCAGACCATTACTCCAATTGGTCCAGATCATTTTGAATTTTGACCCTATCCTTCAAAGCAGTTGCAACCCCTCCTACCTTGGTATCATCTGCAAGATTAATAAGTGTGCTTTTCTATGCCAATATCTCAATTGTTGATGAAGCTATTGAACAGAACTGGTCCTAGTACAGACCACTGCGGAACCCCACTTGTTATACCTTTCCAGCAGGATTAAGAACCATCAATAACTACTCCTTGAGTATGGTTATCCAGCCAGTTTTGCACCCACCTTGTAGTAGCCCCATCTGCGTTGTATTTGCCTAGTTTATAGATAAGAATATCATGCGAAACTGTATCAAATGCCTTACTAAGGTCTAGGTATACTACATCCACTGTTTCTCCCTTATTCACAAGGCTCGTTATCTGATCGAAGAAAGCTATCAGATTTGGTTTGACATGATTTCTTCTTTACAAATCTATGCTGGCTGTTCCCTATGACCTTACTGCCTTCCAAGTGTTTGCAAATTATTTCTTTAATTACCTGCTCCATTATCTTTCCTGGCACAGAAGTTAAACTGAATGGTCTGTAGCTTCCTGCATTGTTCTTATTCCCCTTTTTATAGGTGGGCACTATATTTGCCTTTTTCCAGTCTTCTGGAATCTCTATCTCCCATGATTTTCTAAAGATGATAGCTAAAGTCTCAGACACCTTCTCTATCAGCTCCTTGAGTATTCTAGGATGTATTTCATCAGGCCCTGGTGACTTGCTGACATCTAACTTTTCTAAGTGATTTAACTTTGTTTTTTTTTTTGTTCTAAACCCACCCCTTTCCCGCTAGCATTCACTATGTTAGGCATTCCTTCTTCAGACTTCTCAGTGAAGACCTAAACAAAGAAGTCATCAATCATCTCTGCCATTTCCAAGTTTCCTGTTACTGTTTCTACTCCTCACTAAGCAATTGGCATACCCCGTCCTTGGTCTTCCTCTTGCTTCTGATGCACTTATGAAAAGTCTTCATGTTTCCCTTTTATGCATGTAGCTAGTTTGAGCTCATTTTGTGCCTTTTGCCTTTCTAATCTTGCCCCTGCATTCCTGTGTTTGCCTGTATTCATCCTTATGTAATTTTGTCCTAGTTTCCATTTTTTTTGTATGGTTCCTTTTTTATTTTGACATCATGCAGTATCTCCTGGTTAAGCCAAGGAAGTCTTTTGCCATATTTTCTATCTTTCCTACACAGCGGGATACCTTGCTTTTGGGCCCTTAATAATGTCCCTTTTGTAAAACTGCCAACTCTCCTCATCTGTATTTCCCCTCAGTCTTGCTTCCCGTGGGACCCTACCTACCAGCTCTCTGAGTTTACCAAAATCAGCCTTCCTGAAATCCATTGTCTCTATTTTGCTGTTCTCCCTTCTACCCTTTCTTAAAATTGTGAACTCTAACTTAATGATAACTTTCACCCAAGCTGCCTTCCACTTTCAAATTCTCAATCAGTTCCTCCCTATTTGTTAAAATCAAATCTAGAACAGCTTCCCCCCAGTAGCTTTTTCAACTTTCTGAAATAAAAATTTGTCTCCAATAAAGTCCAAGAATGTATTAGACAGTCTGTGCCCTGCTGTGTTAGTTTCCCAACATATATCTGGAGAATTGAAGTCCCCCATCGCTGCCAAATCCTGGGCTCTGGATGATTTTGTTAGTTTAAAAAAAGCCTCATCTAACTCTTCCACCTGGGTAGGTGGCCTGTAGTAGACTCCTAGCAGGACATCACCCTTGTTTTTTACCCCCTTATAGCCTAATCCAGAGACTCTCAACACATCTGTTTCCTATGTCCATCTCCACCTCAGTCCAAGTGTGTACATTTTTAATATATAATGCAACACCTCCCCCTTTTTTCTCCGTCCATCCTTCCTGAGCAAGCTGTACCCTTCCATACCAACTTTCCAATCGTGTATTATCCCACCAAGTTTCTGTGATGCCAATAGTTGTATGTATTTATTTATTAGCACTTCTACTTCTTCCTGCTTATTACCCATACTTCTTGTATTTGTATATAGACGTCTAAGATATTGATTTGATCTTGCCTCCCAGTTTTGCCTTGACCCTCCTTTTACTCTGCCATTATAACCCTTGCTCTTTCCCATTTCTGACCCATCTCCCAGGTCTCCAGGTTCTCCACTTACCCATGGGCTTTGCTCCCCTGTCCCTGCCAAATCTAGTTTAAAGCCCTCCTCACTAGGCTAGCTAGCCTGTTCCAAATAGGGTCTTCCCTCTCCTCAAAAGGTGAACACCATCTCTGCCTAGCAGTCCTTCTTGGAATAGCATCCTGTGGCTGAGGAAGCCAAAGCCCTCCTGGTGACACTATTTTTGCAGCCAGGCATTCACTTCCAGGATGCACCTGTCTGTGCCTGGGCCCCTACCATTGATAGGAAGGATTGAAGAGAATACCACCTGCGCCCCAAACTCCTTCACCCATACTCTTCAGAGCCCTGTAGTCACTTGTGATCCACTCAGTGTCACACCTCGCAGTGTCATTAGTACCCACATGGATGAGTAGCATGGGGTAGTAGTCAGAGGTCTGGATAATCCTCAATAACACCTCTGTAATGTCTTGGATATGGGCCCCCAGCAGGCAGCGTACCATCCGAGATGAAATGTCCGGGCAACAGATGGGGGCCTCTGTCTCCCTCGGAAGAGAAATCTCTGAGCACCACTACTCTACATTTTCCTCCTCCCAGCGGTGGCAGATGACTTCCCAGCCTTGGGGGTTTGAGGCTTCTCCTCTGCTGTATGGGGTGATTCCTTGTCTCCTGTATCAAGTAGAGCATTTCCTAGTACCGTAGTCGGAGGGTTTGGAGCAGGGGTAGAGCACTGCCTGCTGCCAGAAGTAACCAGCTAGCAGTATCCACCCTGGGCCATCTCCTTCTCCACCAGTGGTGTGTCAGCAGTCCTGTGTACTGGACGGCTACCTCCGCTGTCTCCACATGAATACTCTCCAGGAATTGCTCATGGATTTGGATACTCCACAACCCAGCCACCTTCTCCTGTAGCTCTCCCGCCTGCTGCCTGAGAGATTCCACCAGCAGGCACCTTTCACACTGGATGGTCCCCCTCAGCCTGGGTATCAGTAAGTGAGAACTGTAAGCCACAGTCCCTGCAAAACCACACCAGGATCTGTGTAGAGGCAGCCTGTCTGGCTACAGGCACAGGCAGAGGAGAAAGAAGTAGTGCTGACACAGGTGTTGCGGGTCTTCCTGACCATCGTAGGCCTCCCTCTGTTAAACTCCCTTTTAAACTCCCCTGCCTACAGTCCCCTGTCCACTTCACTCCCCTGGTTGCTCTGCTTCTGGCTTTTTAGAGCCTGCTCACCTAGGTCAGGCCTAAATCCTTGTTAGTCACACAGGGCAAGGCTGATCCTGAAGCTGACCAAAGGCAATCAAGGGAACAAAGGTCAGGCACTCAGTCCCAACTGCCACAGAAACTGGAACTGAAATAACCTACCTGAAATCAGATTGCTATGCCTGACTGACTAAAAGGGAAGGGCACATGAATTAAATTATTCTAAAACCAATGTCAGAAAAGGTTGACTCTTCTTTGATTCCCAGTTTGGCCAAGTGTATGTTGATAAAAGGAATAATTATGGCTTGATTGTAGAAGGAAATGCAGTGGTAACAAAGGTGGTGTATGGAGGACAGTTACAATTCTGTCAGTAGTAAGACATAATTATGTTTGAAGAATGACGTGTATATGAGCCCAAACAGTTTGTCTTTCACTGTAGTTCATCCCAATACCGAATATTATGTCTTTGGAGAGCTCCTTAAATCATCATACTGTGATGCAGTTATCAGGAAAATAAACTATGAACCTTATTGATCATGTCCACATGGCACTGAGAGCTCTGTCCCATCATTTGCTGGACTTGTTAAGGAACCTCAAAGATTCTCTGGATCACTCTCTTTCTAGATTGTTCCAATATCCTGGTCAAAAATCTGAAGAGGGTTGTTCCTAAAACACTTAAGAAAATCATTAGTATTTCCTATAGTTCTACTTTGAGATGGCTGGTGTCAGGCCCCTGACATCTCCTAGGCTGGTTTCAAGAACTAGCATCCTTATTCTTACTTTTTTAAGAATACAGCTATTGTGACCCCATGCATTTGTGCAAAAATTGTAAGACCACATCCAAATGTTGATCAATGGAGATCCCAACTAAAATAGTAAAAGATCCCTCACCATAAAAAGCCTCAGATAAACCTATGCTCTGTAACCAGTTCTTCAAGAAAAACCTGAATAAAAAGTTGAGCCTTGTAATATTCTTTTGAAAGTCAACCAACCCAAGCTTGTTTAGACTGGGGCAAATATTCTTCTCAGAACTGAGCGCTCCAGCTGTTCTCATCTTCTGTGCTGGCTGATTGTGTAGAGAGTTGATCCAAAACTATAAAATGATTCTCCTTTATTCAGCACTGGTGAGGCCTAATCTGGAGTACTGCTTCTAATTTTGGGCTCCCTATACAGAAGGGATGTAGAAACATTGGAAAGAGTCCAGGAAAGGGCAACAAAATTATTAGGGGGCTGTAGCACATGACTTATGAGGAGAGGCTGAGGGATTCGGGCTTATTTTTGTCTAGAGAAGAGTGAGAGGGGATTTAAAAGCAGCTTTCAGCTACCTGAAATGGGGGAGAGAGAAGGAAGAGAGGCTGTTCTCAGTGGTGACACATAACAGAATGAGGAGCAGTGGTTTCAAGTTGCAGTGAGGGAGGTCTAAGTTAGATATTAGAAAAAACTATTTCATTAGAAGGGTAGTGAAGTAGTGGAATGGTTACCCTGGAGGTTTTTAAGTTCAGGCTTGACAAAGTCCTGGCTGGGAAGATTTAGTTGTAGCAACTCCTGGTTCTAGCAGGGGGTTGGACTTGATGGGCACCTGAGATCTCTTCCAACCCTATGATTCAATCATTCGAGAAACAGAGGAAAAAAGAGACTTCTTTGATATGTCGTTTTAAAACATCTGGAAGCCAATGTAATTTGTGAAGCACAGATGCAATATGCTGCATGTGCAAATCTTTGCTAAGTAAGTGAGCAGCAGCAGTCTGCACTAGCTGAAGTCTATATGGCGTTTTTAAGCATAGTTATATGTAGATCTCATTGCTGTATGCCAGTCTAGGTGTGGAAAAAGCATGGAGTCCTTGCATTAGCTCTGCATCTGTCAGGAAGACTATCAGTATCACTGACCAAGCATGTATTAAAAAGGTAGTTATGACTATTGAGCCAAATGAGCTCCTAATTCACTGAAAACCTGTGGACTGAGAAGGCATGAGAACTCCATCATCTCACAGATATCAATGATACAAGAGGTTTCTTCAGTGCCACCAAAGCTGTTCATGGACCAAGTAACGCTGGAATCGTCCCTTGAGATCAAAGGATGGTACCCAACTATTGAAAGACAATGAAGCCATTGCTTCTTGCTGGTGGAGCACTTTTATGAGCTCTTGACTTGCCCCCCACCATGGTCCCATGATCCCTTGACTGAATTCCTCAGCAACTACCTAGGGATGATTGTGCCTTGCTTCCTACCCTGAATGATGACCAGCTGCCATCAAGCAATGAAGAGCAACAAGGCAACTGGACTAGAGAGAATCCCTGCTGAAGTCTCCAAAGAAGTCCGATCAGAGCTTAACAAACAACCCTACCTTCTGATTCTCAAGATTTGTAACAGGGAGCAAATGCCACGAGAGTTCAGAGACACACTGATCATCAGCCTCTTCAAGAAGGGGTGACAAATTGGACTGTGGAAACTATCATGGTATCTCTCTCCTGGCAATGGTAGGAAAAATCTTAGCTCAAATCCTTGCAAATAGTCTCCTGCCACACTCAGAAGAAATCCCAGTGTGGCTTCTGACCATTCCAAGGAACAGGGGGCATGATCTTTACCACGTGGCAACTGCAAGAAAAATGTCATGAACAAAACCAAGCGTTATACATGAGTTTCATCAACCTGACCAAAGCGTTTGACTCAATCACTCATAGCACCATGTGGACTATACTCTCAAAGATTTTCGTCCCAAATATTGTTAACATCTTGAGGCTGCTTCATGACAACACTACTGCCACATTGTAGAACAACAGGAGATCCCAAAGTAACCCCTTTGAGGTCAAAATGGAGTCAAACAAGGCTGTGTCATTGCCCCAGCTCTGTTCTGGATCTTCGTTACCATGACCCTTCTTCTCATTGAAGGCAAGCTTCCAGATGGCATGAAGATTGTCTATAGAAAGAACAGGAAGCTTTTCAATCTCAGGAGACTCAAGGCTAAAAGCAAGGCCTCCATGACCTCGATCATGGAGCTCTGGTACATGGATGACAAAATGGTCACTGGTCTTTCTCCTGTAGCCCTTCAGACTATCTTAAGCACCTTCACCAAAGTGTACGAGAATCTTGGCCTCACACTGAACATCAAAAAGACTCCACCAACCTTAGCCTATGGGACAATCTCATGTATCCTCTATTGAAGTCAATGGAGAATTTCTGGAAAATGTGGAGCATTTTCCATATCTTGGAAGTCCTCTTTCTGTTAAAGTCGACATTGGCACAGAAATGCAGCATTGTCTGAGCTGTACAAGCTCTGCTTAAGACAAAAGGTCTTTAAGAACTGGGACATCGGTGGCAAGATAAAGCTCCTTGTATACTGTGCAGTGGTCGTTCCAACACTACATATGCTTGCGAAATGTGGACAACATGGAAGCGTCATCTGAAGGCACTTGGAAAAATATCATCAATGCTGCCTCAGGAAAATCCTAAATATCTCTTGGGAGGATAGGTGCATGAACACTAGTGTCCCAGAAGAGTTGAACATGACCAGTATCGAGGCCATTATCATTTACCTACAACTTTGTTGGACTGGTCACATGGTCCAGATGTCTGATCAGTGCCTCCCCAGACAGATTCTGTTTTCAGAGTTGAAGGAAGGGCGAAGGAGCATTGGGGGACCAGAGGAAGTGATTTCCCATGTGTGCTGTCAGCATCGGTGCAGGCCCAGGACTGTCCCCAGTGACGAGCAGTAATCTATGAGGGGGTGGCACAATTTGAGAGGCCTCACCACAGCACAGACAAGGAGAGGTGGAGAGGAAGAAAAGAGTGGCAAGCCCCCCTCAAACAGCTACCAGCACTTGCCCCTTCCACAATAAGACCTGCTTTCCAGAATTGGACGGGTCAGCCATCAGCGAACTCACAGGTGGGTGACAGGAAGGTGTCCTACTCCATTGCAAGTGACTGCCAATTAAAAAAAAAAGGTCATACCTCCTCAATAGAAAGAGGTTGGGGACTTTAGGCAACGTATTTCTTTGGTTGCTTCTTTCTGCCATCCAGCATCATAGCTGCCTCATCTGGAGTCAAAAATCAAATATCTGCTCTCTTTTCTAGCTGCTGTGGTAGACAGGCCACTGCATTGCTTGAATCCAGTCATAAAGAGACATAAGGAAAGTTTGCAACCATATCCTGATAACATCATATGCCAAAGAGTTTCACTGTGTCCCCAGAGATTGAAGGGGAAGGATGATGAAACAGAACCATATATTACCCCCTAAACAGTGATTCCCTTGGGTAGATAAGCTGTTCATTTCTCCCTCAGTGTTACATTTTTCATAGGTTTTCATTACCGTCTGCTAAGTTTGGGCTCTCAGTCAGCATCTGCACTCTCTGACCACCCAGCTCTCAAAGCAGCGGAGCAGAAGTAAGGATTACATGGTGTGGTGTTGCAATCCTTACTTCTGTGCTGCTGCTGCTGGGGCATTGTCTTCAGAGTTGGGCACCCAGCCAACAGCTGTTGCTCTCTGGCTGCTCAGCTGTGAGGGCAGCACAGAAGTAACGGTGGTAATTCTATGACCCCATTAAAATATGCCTGTGAGCACCTGCAACTGGGCCAGGACCCCCAGTTTGAGCAATGCTATTCTCCCCTGTGAAATCTGTATACTATAGGGTGAAAGCCTATAGAACAGCAGATTTTTACAGGGTAGAAACCAGATTTCATAGTCTGTAACACATTTTTCATGGCCATGAACTTGGTAAGGCCCTAGTAATAGTGCATGGTAGGAATGACATCAAAGTTGTTTAATGATCATTATGAATTTGTGAAGAAATCATAATAAATGTTTCTGTATTTATCATTAATGCTGAAAAAATATCTTATCTGTTTTTTTCAAATGAAAATGAATAAAATGACGGTTCGGCCTTTCCAAATTCTGTATGAAGTGTGTTGATTAAACAGATGCAGAGGTTTGAAAAAGAAGCGAAACAGCTCCTACAAAACCCATCCACTTTCTGTGTCTCCCTTTTTAGAATGACTTTACTTTATAGCAGGGTTTCTGCTTCACTGCTAACAGAATTAGGAGAAGAAGCCATCATATAGCTGGGGTTAGTAGTTCCATATTCTATTGTTCATTGTAAGGAACTGCCTAGTGTTATCCTTCACTCCCAGACTGTCTGCTCTTCTATAAGAATCACCTTATCTTCTAGGCCAATGAGACCATTAATGGAAACTCTGCAGTACACCACCATAGCTTTACTTCTTGATCAATAGTTATTTACCTCTGAGAGGTCAGAGCATGGCTAGTATAGCTAAATAATTTTATCGATAGATAAAACAACAATGAAAAATAAAGTTTAAAATAGAAGATGAATGAATTCAGCACTTTCTTCAGGCATGAATATTATTATTTGAAAATTTTAATAGCTGGTGGAATGTTGAAAGTGCAGACAACAAAAGCATTGAGTAATTGTCCTAGGACTATAATCAGACTTCCATTATTGACCTCTGCTAATATTCTACTGTAACTGTCTGCTAAATTGGTTCCTTGGGGCTTGAAATATACAGTGATGTTATGAGTTCCTATCGTAAATTGCCACACAGAAAAGTAGCAAGTCTCTGAAATAGCGTGGGTCCTACTTTGATCAATACTCAATTCTAAGCAGTGCAATAGGCAACTGTTGCCATAGAAACATTGATGTCACAGAGGTTGAACAGTGGCTGTTACAACAAATCATTTCCTTTGAACAGTTGTAATTGACTATATGTATAGTTTGCTGTCACCTGAGACTATTTACATCAAGCCAGTAACAGAACCACATTAGTTATTCTAGGAGTAAGAGGGTTAGCTCTTCTTTTTGTGACCTTACAAATACCTAGGAGGATATTGCCATGGTAACCAGCAATATAATAGGATGCACATTAAGGGAGCTACATAATGCAGCAGCATTCTTTTGGAACATGAGAGGTAGTTTTAATAAAGTTTATCTAGCCATCACATAACATAAAGGTTACATTAAATAACCCCTGATACCAGGTCTGAGTTCCAGCAAAGTCATTATTTGACAGAGACAAAAGCAATCATGTTCAAGGCTTACAACAGAATTTGAATGCTACAATGGGTGCTGATTTGAGAGCTGTGCAAAAACCTCGTGCTACATGGTTAAGGGATGAGTTTATGGAGGGAAAATCTGGATCTGCCCTCATATACATTGGGACTGGTTGCACTCACGTGTGAATTAGGGGCAGAAATGGGCTCCGAATTTCAGCCATAATTTTAAAGGCCATTTTTCAGCTACTTGGGGGTGGGGCGTGGGGGATTTTTAAGGGATCTGATGACACTTATGTGCCTAACTACTACTTGAAAATCTCCCACTGCCTATCACAACGTGAAAGTTACATATGTGCAGGATTTTAGATAAAATGAGCTTCTTTAATGCTTATCTCCATTGCACCTGCAGTAGTTATTTTTTTTTCTACTTCTGTGCCACTGAAGCTAGTAGGATAGAAGACACCTGGCATATACAGCAATTCAGAAGAGGGGTATAATTGGGAAGTAAACACTTGTAGTATCCAGCCTTAGTCAAACAGAGCAAAACTATAGTGCCTAATTTAGAAGCTCTCTAAATGCAAATAATTGACTTTGCCGTGAAAATATGTCCTGTGGGACTTTTTTGCTAACTGCTGTTTGCTATGATGTCCCATAATTGCAAAAAAGCTGCTGTGCTCTGTAGTTTAATAGTCACAGAGAGGTGGCCGTATTAGTCTGTATCTTCACAAAACAAAAAAGCAGTCCTGTAGTGCTTTAAAGTCTAACAAAATGATTTATTAGGTGATGAGCTTTTGTGGGACAGACCCACTTCTTCAGATCCGGAAATTCAGTTAAAAGTAAACTAGCATGGTGAGAATTTAACAGAAAGATAGAAAAAAATTAAATGAAAACTGACAAATCAGCTACACACAACAGAAGGAGGAGGGGAAAATAAATATAGCATAGTTACCTATCAATCAAATGTCCTGTTCAGCTGTATAGAGTACATAGCTTAAAAAAAGATTACCAAATTTGAAAAATGCTGAACTTGTCTGTGGTTTGTCTGTATGTATGAAAAGATACACATTACATTGTTATGTCATAGAAATGAGAGAATAAGTGTGACATTTATTTGCTTTGAACAAAACATGTCTGTAAAGTACATGATTAGACATTTATATGGATGGGAAACCTTGATGTGTTGATACATCAGGGTATAAAATGATTACTAACTGAATGGAGTTAGGAGGCAATTTTTTTAAGGATCCTGGATAGACTAGTCTAGTATTTCTTGAGACTTTCCCTGAATTTCCATGACTACTTATCGTTGGAGACAACATACTGGGCAAGGCAAAGTGTAGGTCTGGCAGTTCTTAAATTAAAATAGCGCACAAACTTCGTAGATCAGAGAAACTGCATGCTCTTTAAAGTGTTCTAGTTTTAAAATTTTCTCTTCCTGCAATACCTTTGCTTTGTGTGAAGATATTTCTGAAGTACAACATGGGATCACTGCCATAAAATATACAGTAGATAGAACTAACTGGAAATGAAGTATGAGCTGACAATTTGATTTAGGTGCAATAAAATTAGTTTACAACTACAGACTGAGAATGAGATGTTCTTTCCTTCCTTCAGACTCAAACACCGTGTGGGTTTTTTATTTTTTATTTTTATTTTTTTTTAAAAAGGCCAGATAATCTTTCTGGGGCAAAGTGAAGCATCTAAGGTGCTATATCATTTTTGTGACCCTGTCACACAGACAACTTAAAACGAACATGGCCCTGTCCATGCATATTTGCCTGTTAAAGCAGATTGCAACATTTTTAGACTGTAAGAATAGAAGAGTTGTCTGTGATTCAGCTCTCATTTCAATTCTGGGTGATTGAGTCAGCTGCGTTCTGATTCTGATTTTGATTTGATTATGAGTCTATATTGCTGGAATTATGGTTGAGGAGGTCTGCTTCCCCTTTTGACTCTGATTCCTTTCACACAGGTTCTGGTTGACTTTTTGATTTGTTTTAAATGATTTTTTTTTTTTAGTAAGATGAGCACAGCAGCAATAAATAAAAATAGCTAGAATAATGAGAGCAGGATATGGGCAGTTGGGCAGCAGGAGTGAATTCAACACTTAAAGAAGCAGGAACATGGCTCAGGTACAGAGGATGACTGAGATTCTCTTTTCTCTTTATTCTTATGTATATTGTGATTGTCTATCCAATCCTTACATAATTCAGTGGCAGATGCAGTGCTGACGTGGAGACAGGAAGAAGAGTCATTTACATATTAAATATGCGTTCTCTAAGTAAACTTCATGGTGGCACTGCCTTGGTCATTGTCAGTTTCTGCAGATCCTTACCCACAGCAGCAGGTGTGTGTACACACCCACACGCACACATGTACACACACACACAGTTCCACTCTTAGGCTGTTTCTACTAATGCCACTTGTTCTGAAAGTGGCATGCTAATGAGTGGCCCAGAAAATGCTAATAAGGCACAGATGTAAATTTCCAGCACTGCATTAGCATACGGTCACATGATTCAGAGTTTAGAAGAGCTTCTTCTGGACTCCAAATAGTGTATAGAAGCATGGCCCCCGGGGGATCTCCTGGAAGGAAGGATTTCAGGAAGGTTTAGGAAGATGGGGCTTCTGGAAGGAGGATTTCCTTCTGGGAGATCCCCTGGGGGGCCATGCTTCTACATGCAATTTTGGAGTCTGGAAGAAGGTCTTCTGGACTCTGAATCCTGTGACCATGTACTAATGAGGCACTGAAAATTTAAATCCGTACCTCATTAGCTTTTTCTGGGCCGTTCATCAGCCTGCCACTTTCGGAACAAGTGGCATGTGTAGAAACGGCCTTATTGTTTTATTCTCAGTGGATACTTCTGTTTCAGCAACTGCTTTTTTTAATGACTGCTTCATTCATTATTGGGATAGTGTTGAATTTAATACAGTTTTTCCCTTTTGAGACAAATCATATCCCTAGTAAGGCAACACTCTTGCGGAAGTCACTGGAAATGTTGGATGGGAAAGGGCTGAGTGGAAAAATGGGTAAGAAATTCATGTTTTGACTCTTCATAACTGTTATGCCAAGGATCTTCTCACTTGATCTGTCCCCTTCATTCCTCTCAGCAGCAGTTTGGGGATTACAGTGGAACACTATGTCCAGTTTTGGAGCCTCTTTACAGAAAAGATAGGCAAAAATTGGGGAGAGTCCTGTGGAGGGCAACAAAAATGATTAGGGGGCTGGGGCACATGAGGAGAGGCTGAGACAACTGGGCTTATTTTGACTGCAGAAGAGAAGAAAGTGTGCGGCGGGGCTATTCTCAAAGGCTGTTTCTACACAGGCCACTTCCTTCGGAAGTGGCATGCTAGTACATGGAGCAAAAGATGCTAATGAGGTGTGGATGCAAATTCCCTGCACCTCATTAGCATAATGTCATGTGATTTGGAGTCTGGAAGACCATTCTTTCAGACTCCAAAACGCCGTGTAGAAGCGCAGCCCCAGGGGGGCTTCTGGAAGGAAGTCCTTCTTCCGGAAAATTTTTGGGAAGAAGGGGCCTCCAGAAGGAGGACTTCCTTCCAGAAGCCTCCCTGGGGCCATGCTTCTACTTGGCATTTTGGAGTCCAGAAAAACGGTCTTCTGGACTCCAAATACCGTGATGTTATGCTAATGAGGTGTGGGGAATTTGCATCTGTGCCTCATTAGCATCTTTCACTCCGTGTATTAGCATGCCACCTCCAAAGGAAGTGGCCTGTGTAGAAACTGCCAAAGATGGCAGATGATAGAACAAGTAACAATGGTCTCAAGTTGCAGTGTGGAAGATCTAGGTCGGATATTAGGAAAAATTATTTCATTAGGCCTGCATCTACACTATAGTGATCTTTTGAAAGAGGTTCTTCTGGAAGGTCTCTTTTGGAAGCTCTTCTTTCAAAAGAGCATGTCCACACACGAAAAAGCAGATCAAAAGCCCAATCTGCTCTTTCAAAACAGAGCATCCAAATAGCTCCTGCTCTTTCAAAAGAATGGGCCAGGGATCGAAAACTCTGGCACTATGGGGACCTCTCTTTCAAACAAAGGATCCGAAGAATCTTTTAGAAAAAGGTGCCCTTCCTCACTGGGGAGAGGAGTAGGGCCTCCGGAGGAAGCACTACATTCTTTCAAAACGAATTTGAAAGAGCACGTTTTGTGCATGGATGCTCCCCTTGTTCTTTCAGAAGACGGCCCAATTTTCTGAAAGGACTTGCTAGTGTAGATGCACCCCTAGAAGACTGGTAAAACGCTGAAGAGGGTTGCCTGTGGAGGTGATGAAATCTCCATATAATACATAAAAAGGGGTGTGTGTGTGTGTGTGTGTGTGTGTGTGTGTGTGCGTTTTTTTAAAAGATTAGCTAGGACTGGTTATAGGCCAGTGTCAGAAGGATCAGATCCTTCTATTCAGACTGTTGTTTAAACTTGTTCATATCCTGGGTAAACAGTCCCATGTAAAGGTCTAATGCTGCTCAGAAATGCAAACATTTAGAGAAATGTTTTAAAACTTATCTTTTTGTCATTTTAATTTCAAAATGTCTTGACCACTAGTTGGAAAATTTGAAAATTTTCTGTCAGCTTAAATGATTTACTTTTGTAAGTCTACTGTGATAGATAGGATATGGATTTGATCCTTCTGGAGTACCTTCTATGGCCCTCCTTGATATAATGCCTCAGCACCTCAGAACTTGTATTTATTGCTTTTCAGAACACCCAGTGAAGAAAGGAAGTACTTTCATTCCCACGTTACAGCTGGAGAGCTGAGGCATGCCAGACTAACTCAGTATAAGCCAAGGTCGCGGAGGAAGCACATAGCAGAGTAGGGAATTGATCTTGATCTCCAGTGTCCTGCTCTAGCTACCAATCAGCGCACTTTCCTTTCCTTATTAACACATACTGCAACAGCACTTACTTTCACTATTATAAATCCACTTTTCTGCTGCAGAGCTTTGTTAAACATTTCCTTGACATCCAAGATCTGACAGAGTTCAGTCAGAAAACTTATATATAGTGCTCACTTCTTATATAAAGAGGTATTTGGCATATTTATTGTCATTATCCATTTATTGAGAAACCTTTTTTCCTCCAACGTTATGTATAAAATGTTATTGTCAACAGATGATAAATTAATCTTCATATTCAAATTCCTTTTCTGAATGTAATATTGTTAACATTCATAAAGTGTTTTGGGTTGAAACATGTAAATCTCAGAATGCGCTACCCCTTTATCAGAGCTATATAACAGGCTCTTCAATAAAGTAAGTGAACCTTTCTCTCCCAAAAATAGGAAATACTGACCTCGGAACAGTATGACTTATGGATTTCTTTTCATGGCAATACATGATTGACTTTACCCAAGGCATAGGAAGAAAAGGCAGCTGAAATTGTAATGGGAAAAAAACACTCCATTTGTCCTTCATGCAGACAAACATGAAATTCCTGTAGTATTATATATTGCAACCATACCAATATCAATATACGATTATTAGTAGATAATATTAGAGTTCATCATGATTAATGTAATTAACAAGCATACAGAAAGCAATAAAGATTTGTCAGTGTTACTGGAAATGCTTTTAGATGCCATTATGGTCTTTGTGTATCTAATGGGAAGAGTGAAAGAAAAAGCAATCGGAAGCTTTCTCCCCCCGCCCCTTACAGAAAAGGAAAAGTGAACTGAATAGTACGTCTGACATGAAGTACTTGTGTGCTGGAAGGCTCGTGCAAAAGAGGGAACTTGCTCTTTGTTCAGCAGTTAGCAGTACACTGTAGCTGTGTCTACACTAGTGCCTTCCTTTTGAAAAGGGCAAGGTAATGAGTGAGGTGGGAAGATGCTAATGAGGCACTGCCATGAATATGCAGTGCCTCATCAGCATAATAGTGGCCGCAGTGATTCAAAAGTGCCCCTTTTGAATCATGCGCTGCCCATGTAAAGGGGGGCTTTTTCAGAGGACCCACCCCAGTCTTTGAAAGCCCCTTATTCCTATTTGGTTTTAGGCATAAGGGGCTTTTGAAGACTGGAGGGTCCTTTCAAAAGGCCCCGGTCACGACAGGTGGTACGCGATTTGAAAGCGGCACTTTTGAATTGCTGCGGCTGCCATTATGCTCGTGAGGCGCTGCATATTCATAGCAGTGCCTCATTAGCATCTTCCCACCTCACTCATTACCATACCCCTTTCAAAAGGAAGGCGCTAGTGTAGATGTAGCCTGTATGTGTTAGGGGTGAAGCTGCTCCTCCTGATCAATTAAACTAAATACGTATGATTACAATAAATAAAATAATGAATAATGCTCTGCATTTATAACCACCTTTTTTATTACCAAATGGCAAACTTGGCCTAATTGTTGACACAGCATGATGGGCCATATTCAACCCATTAATTTCATTGCATCTCCATCCATTTAGCCTAGGATAGTTTAAAAGAAGTCTGGTCCAGGGTTAATTCCAAGGTCACAAGTTAATCAAACAGCACACATGGTGAAGAGAAGCAACTCACAGTACTAGAGCCCTGGTCAGAAAGGATCTATTTTGAAGCAGAAACATCTAGAGCTACATTAAGGAGATGAAATTAAAGGAATTATTATAATAGTGCAGCGATGAGGATGACTCATGAAGTGTAGATATGGACCAGTGTCTAGATCTGAGCTTTCTTCATGTCCAGGGCATGGTGTTGAATTCTGTTTTTTCAAGTTCAGGCCCACTGTGGAGATGGAAGCTTGTCTCTGAGTGTGAACTTTGTCAAAAGGCTCTTGTTTGCTTTTACTTTATTGTTGGGAGACTGATATACTTGCTGGAGTACTGGGGGTTGTGGGTGGGTGGGGAGTGAGTCCCCTGCTAGAAGCAATGATAGAAAAATCGAGGGCTTCTTACAAAAAGTAGTGATGTCTTAGAGTAGCAAATTTTGGCAGGGGTAAGGGATTTAACCCCTTTTTCGTTTCACTCTCTGGGCCCTGTAGTACTGTAGATGGACTAATTATATATATATATATAAAGGACTGGTCCTCCCAAGTAGATTTAATTGTTGTTTGCTCCCCATTCACCCAACAGCTGCCATTACAGATGATGATCCTCTCCTAACCACTCAAGCTCTTTGACATTTTAAAGGATCACGTAACTTAGACAGTGAACTTGGATTCCAGAAAAAGGATAGCTTTGGAAAGGAGTCCTACCTAGCTTAGGCAGCTATGGTTTCCTAGTGCTAAAGTGCCCAGGAGTTTGTTTTGGCGCTGTGCAAGCATTTAGAAAGAAGGCCACTGGCTGAGCATGTGGCTTTAGGAGAAAAGGTGTGGTTTGGGGATTATGGTTGAAACATCCTATGCCACATGTTTAGTGAGAACGAAAGTGTCTGACATCAAGCCCAGGGTATATATCTGCAGCCATTAGTTCAGTTCTTCCTGAAAATAGTATGAGATGTGTTTCTCTGCAATGGAGGAACTGAAGGCTACCCAATAATAAATAATGTGCAGATAATTACAGACCACACTTCCCTTTTCTTAGTGTCAGAGTCATTAATTAAAGAATGAAATTTAATACAAGCTGTTTTTATTATCTCCAGTCACCTTTGCAGATGACATTCTCCTCTTTTTAATGGAGCACTGAGTGAGCTCTGTGTAGCAGCTTAGCAAAGGTTCTCTGCATCATTTTTCCAATGCAAGGGTGAGTATAGACAAAATTACCAAGAGCCCATATGGGCAGTCCAGTCAACAGTCGTTCCATAGGGCTGGTGCAAAAGAAGTGTGTGTTACTTCTATCCCAGCACCCATTTCCTGGGGCAGGTGCCCTCAAGAGGTTCACACCACACCCAAAATCACTCGGGGGGTGGGGGAGGTCACAGGGTACCGCTTGGCATACATAGACAACTACATTTTGCCTGTGTGGCCTCTTCATGCAGTCTCCAAGTGTAATCAGACAAGGCAAGGTAGAAGTTTGCCCTTAATGAGATGGGATATCTGGCTGTTTATATCTGCTCCAATATACAGAGTATTACACCCATATGAGTTAGTGCTCTATATAATGAATACAAGGTGGACGTCAATCACATAGAAGTACTTAGTCTATTGAACACTGCATTTTTCCCAGTTTATTTCCATCACAGAGATGTTTGTTAGTGTGTGTGTGTGGGGGGGGTGCGTGTTGATGTGTGTGTGTACACAGTTCTCTGGCTACCCAGCTCTGCAGTAAGGTGGCAAAACCATATAGACCCCTATAATGGGATTGCTACCCACTTCTGGGGGGGAACCCCACTTCTGAGAACTACCTTATATCTTTTTCTCTCTTCTCTTCCTACATTTTCATAGTTCAGCACCTGAAAAGGTTCCAAACAGCTGGCTGAACAGGTCAAAGAATAGAAAGAGTAGGAACACGCAGGCAAACACACACCAGGAGCAAGGAAAAGGATCTTGAGAGAGATAAGGAACTTCTCTTCAGTGATAGGAGTGGGGTAGAATACAGACAGGTATTGATGCATAACTAACATTTAGACAGGGTCACTGTGGTTCTCTCACAGTGTCCTTTTGCACAATATGACATTTAATAGTAATGTGTCTTGGAGAGGGATTGTGGAGCAGCTGGGGATAGACAGCTGAAGTAAACTTGGATTTCAAAAGACAGTATTTGAGTTTACCTTCATGTGAAGCATGAAACTACACTCTGCTTGACTTTTTCACACTCAGCATCACACAGCCTTTGAGCTCAGGAAAGCAGTCTTTTTAAATGTACTTTACCATTCA
This sequence comes from Carettochelys insculpta, assembly GCF_033958435.1. Lineage (NCBI taxonomy): Eukaryota > Metazoa > Chordata > Testudines > Carettochelyidae > Carettochelys > Carettochelys insculpta. The sequence continues at coordinate 32,255,574 of NC_134144.1, forward strand.
AAATGTAAAAAGAGAGAGCCTGAAAGCCAGTGTACCCTGTAAGCTGCGCTCAGGAGAAATTCTAATGACACCTAAGTGATCAGCCAGGTGCGCACGGCTAGGTCTTTTGTTTCTAGTGGTGGTGTACTCACACATGCCTTGATGCACATAAGAAAATGTATTCCAGATATGGATGAAAATATCTGCCCATGGATGGAAAAGATTAGAGGGAACAGAAGTTTCTGGTACCCTGTTTCTTGGCTAATACACCGTGAGATGTTCTGTTCTGGTTAGAATTTTCTTTTCTGAACACTGCTTTGTTAATTGCTTCTCTTGCTGTTAGCTTTGATATATCAGTCATGCACCCAGTCACCCCTTGAAGTGGGATGGGAATGTCTAAATTTGACATTTGCTGCCAGTTATTTCTTTTTAGCCTTCTGCCGCAGAGTCCTGTGTTTAATATTAATTATATAAATTAGTCCAACCTGGCCTCAGATTTTGTGCCTGCATTTTTATGGGCTTTTTGGAGCACTTAAATGTTTAGTTATGTGATTTGTTGTTAAATATTAAGGCACTGTATGCTGTGTCCACAGAGAGTTGCACCTGAAATTAAAAAACAAAACAAAAACCACGTCCTATAAATTGCTGTGGTTTTATTATGAGTGACTGTCAAACACCCTTCTGAAATTCCACTAGATTTGTGCTTCCTACTTGCCCTATCCATTGTTTCTCTTAAAAAATTCCCCGGGATATGGCCAACAGGACCTAGCAGTTCTAATGCCAAGCAGCTTTCTTTTCCATTGACACATTCTGGGCCAGATCATCAGCTGGTGTGGAGGAGTCCCCAGTTCCCCTTTTAACCCTCACTGAAAAGTCATTAAAATTGCAGTTAGTCAGCAAATCCAGAATCAAGCACCTGTTTGTCAGATATAAACAGCTGTACTGCATGCTTCTCATCTGACCTGCCTGCAAATTGTATGCCATATGCAGTACTGGTTGCTCAGTTCCTTTGCTAACAGTGTTTTGGGAGAATGCTCTGTTGGATGGATTTCCTTCTTATTTTTTTCTTTAAAAGAAGATGAAAAAAGGCAAGTTTCCTGGGTTGCCCAGAGTTTTGGAGTCTTCCCAGCTTTAATCACCTGGGAAATTCCTATAACATCAGATCATTTGAATTTATATTTGTTTTCTTTTCACAAAGATCTGGTGCTGAACCACTTTCCGATTCTGAAAATTATTAAGCACTGAAGTGTCTGGAATTATGAAACTGAAACTGTAGGAAACCTTTCTAACTTCTCCCAAACCACTGACGTTTCCTGCTGCACTTTCTTGTGCTCAGACATATTGGCTGCTGTTTGCAAGCAGTATTTCATGTTCTGTAAGGTAAGAGCAGATTTACAACAATGACAGGGTAAAATAGCACCAGAAATACAGACAGGACTAGAGAACCTAAATTCTAGACAAGTAATAGAGAGCAGTAAAAGAATAGAGGTCAATCTGAACTTGAATTACGTACTGCATAGTACAATAAATGGCAAGGCATGACAATACCTACTGCTTTCTTTCTGAGCTACTGTTTTTGAGAGAACTGATATAAAATGGCATATTTAGCTGCTGTGTTTAATTGCCTGAGAAGGATGGCCCTATGGTGAAGGCATGGGTCTGGGACTCCATAGATATGGGTCCCTGGCTTTGCTACAGACTTACTGTGTGAACTTTTTCAAATTGCTTAATCTTCCTGTGTCTCAGTTCCTCATTTGTAAAATGGGGACAATACTTCTGTCTATTTTAGACTCTTAGTAGTTTGGGCAAGGTCCATTTCATACTACATGTATGTACAGTATTTAGCCTAGTGGAGCCCTGCTGTTCACTGGAATGCAAGGTGTTAATATAATACAATTAAATGCTAACAACAAAGCTGGCTCCTGCAAGGTGTTGATTGTTTTCTGCAGTGGCTTTTTTGTATAAAAAGAGGAGCTAGTACTCAGCTGGCTCCCTGCTCTCCCCTTTTCCTCCCTCCTCCGCACCAGCTAATCACATGGCTGGGGCTGCTGAGAGGCCTGTACTTAGTACCAGCAAGTACCAGCACAAAAAAGCACTATTTCTTGGAGAGGGGGTGAGTGACCTTAACTCCCACTGAGTTCAGTGCTCAGCACCTCTCAAAACAGTCACAGCTAATAAGATTATAGCACAGAAGTTCTCAAACTGTAATGTGATGGTCCATGGAGCGCTGGCTGTTCATGCAACACTGACTTTTTCTCTTTGTTTCCAGATGCTGAATTACATTTAAAGATACTGAATTATTCCACTAACACTGATTTTCCATGTAAGCAACTGCTGGACGGTTTGCCACAGAGCTGTTCTATCGTTCTGAATGGAAGAGGAGTGTAGTCTTCACACATGCGAATGGGAATAGAGGAGACCCATGGTACAACCTTCGTAGTAAGATATGGGCGAGTCTATAAAAATGTTTGAGAGCCCCTGGACTAGCAAATTCAAGGGGAAAAAAGGCCCTTACACGTGGACAGGACTTGGGGGTATTTGTGCATCAGTTTAACTTACACAAGATCATAAACTCATGCAAACGCCTAATTTTGAAACCCCTTTAGCCCCTGAAGTTACCATGTTTATTCTGTGCATCACTAACAAGAGTGTGTCCTCCATGCTGGTCTTTAACTGGTAAATAGTTCCCTTTTTGAAAACTCATAATTCATGCCTGACCCCTTGAAAGCCATGCCAGACTTAGAGACAGCATTGTTCAATAGAACTTCAGTCTTCACTCCTGTCTTTGCACTTTCATAAGGAGCTTAATGATAATACTTGCCCCATGGCAGCCTGCAGGGTGTCTGTGTTATCCGAGGTACACAAGTACAGATAAGTAACTGCTATGACCTCAGTGCTTTCTCAGAGCTGACATTTGAGCTAGGCGTAAGGGCTCAGGCAACCTAAAATTTACAGGAGCTTTAAGAAACAAATCAGACTTATGGGTGAATTTATACTTTGCCTCGTCATGAGAACACACTGTCACATCTTAGAAAGGTTTCTGCTTTGGAAAAATAAAATAAAAACTGTAAGCAACCACTTAAAGAGGCTGCATAAATAATTTGCCATTTGTGAGCAATATATGCAAAATGATAGGACTGCAAGGACTCAGTTCTGTGGAAAAGCTTCTATCCATTTAAACTGCCATGCTAGCGTTTATTACCTGAATCACCTCCGGGAGTCTGATAAACACCTGTGATCTGTTGGTAATTCAGGAAAGGAAGCAGCATGCCGCATGACCTGCTTTTTTCTTTCAAGTAGTCATGGTGTAATAAACAGTGTACACTGATTTTGAACATGCAAAGAATATATTGAGGCAAGTAAAGGTTACTGCTGTCATCTTGATGCCCAACAAACAAAGCTAATAGCAGGAAGTCCATGGTTTAACACCTCAATATTCTGTGCTTAGCGCTGGAAGGAAAGACCAAAACACAATAGGAGCCAGTGGCACTTGGAAGGCAATTTGGTCATTTGGTTTAAAAATGAGAGTAAATGGTGCATGTTTTGAAGAAGGGGGTGGGGGGCAGTAGTTGTTTTGCTTAAACTACAAATGTTTTGAACACCTTCATGACCAGTGGAATAGTAATTTCCTGGAAAGAAAAATTTAAATGTACCCATCATCATTTAGATCTTAGGTACACTGTTAAATACTATTATTGATCATTTGTGATTGTGTGTGTGGTGTGAAAATATGTGAAATGGAAAAAAAAAGGTAATGGTAGAATAAAGTGATTTGGGATAAAGTGCAAAAAATAGTACTGGCATTTCCAATTACCAGAGATTTTTTTAATTTAAAAAAGTCACATGCAAATTTTAGACATTGAGTTTATAGCACTGCAATCTTATAGGCTTGCACTCATGAATATGGTAATTTTTTATTTTATGCCCTCTTGAGGAGTCTTGTTAAAAACATTTTATTGGTGATCCTACAATTCAGTAAATTTGAAGCCCTTGGCATCCTGAAGATAGTTAAAGTTTTTCAAAAAACGTCAGCAATAAATATTTGGCAAATATAAAAAAATGTACATTTTCCCCAAGTGGATGATATTTTTGTTGCAGTTCTTATAGCCAAGTGATGACACTGCAGTTCAGAATCTAAGTGCATATTGATATTTTCTTCTAGAAACTGCAAGTGTTGCTTAGAGAGTGCTTTTCCCACAGTGTTATTTTTATGCAGACACCTGGAAGTGGTTACATTCTTGCTCTGGTTTGCAGACTTGTTTTGGACAATCAGGTGTATGTAAGAGCAAGTGGTCTTTATTCGGAGCAATTAAAATTCTAACATTCTCCTCTCTTGACATGCAATTACTAGGGCTCTGCTGTTCTCACTAATTGCTCTTGCTGGGGACATTGGTAAAAAGCCAATGATTTTGATGGGTAGTGGATTATCATTTTTACTCGGCTACCTGAGAAAAAAATCATTTGCAAAATCTCATGTGTAATTAGCAAGACTCATGATTAATTGTCCTGCAAAATTAGCTTCACTGTTGCTTTTATTTTACTGCTTCAAATATTAATTAATGTTAACTCCTCTCCTTCAGTTCCAGCTTTTGAATATTCAACGTGGCTTTGAAAAATTAGTCAGGGCTTCTACTTGCATTAGCATGCTACAGCTTTGATTTCCGAATAAGTATTCTGATTTAAAAGATCACTCTTGGGTCATAAATAATTTTTATAGGAGGACAAACAAAGCATCAAAGCATCATGGGAAGGCATTCATGCACTAACTGAAAGTAAATTGTTTCAGTAATGATTCATTCCCCCCAGTGCTTTTGGGGAAATATGCAAACCACTGCATTGTGGGGAAAAACAATTCTTTAATGAAAGGCAATCAATGCGTATTTCCTAATCAGTAACAATATGAAAGAGAGGAGTTAATGCTGGAGCAATACCTTTTTAATACAAAGCCATTCTCAAAACTTTGAGCTGCAATGAGTACTCCCTGTGTTTCTCTGAATTGCAGGTTATTAAGTTTGATGGTGCAAGGTAGAAAATGCCAAGTGTCTGTCATTCAATACCATCTGTCTTAGTGCTCTCTACGTTATTATTTTAAGTTTATTCTTATCAAAGGACCACCAGAGGGAGCTAGTCTAGACTACTTTTGGAGAACAGAAAGAGGTAGTGATGGACTCATGGAAATGAATTAAAACAACTCCACCCACCATCGGCAAAATAGCCCATTTGCTCAGTTTCCACTTTGAGGAGATGACTGTTTATTTGTGCACCACTCTTCCTAATGGTGGGACCATAATCCCCCAGAACGTACTCCTTCCCTGCCAGATACTTTCCACTAAAGGAAAATTTCTGCCACCTCCGCAAGCCCCAGACATTCTAGTAGTAGACGGGGGCTTCATTTTGCTCGTGCATGAGGTGAAGGGGCAGTGTTCCCTGTAAGCTCAGTGCTTGGGCAGCCGCCCAGGTGAGATTCAAACGCTGCCCTGCTGATTAACCGAGCACCACAGCCAGCAGCATGTTTCTACTGGTGGTCCATAGCCACACATGCCTCGGTGTATGTCACAAAATTCATTCCACACCTGGGTGGAAAAAATGATAGGGAACTCTGGCGGGGGACGTATTTCTTTATCTGATCACCCACCAAAAACTACTCCCATAGGCGACATAGGAAAAGCCTGCCTTTAAGTCAAGTGTGACTTTTTTTTCCCCCAGAGCCCATTGCAGTTAAATTGCTCAGAACCAAATCTCCTTCCAGCTGCACTATTTTTTCATAGAACAATCCCTTTTGTAGAATCACAGAATGCTTGGGCTGGAAGGGACCTCATGAGGTCATCTAGTCTAGCCCCTTCCCTAAAGCAGGATCAACCCAACTAAATCATCCCAGCCAGGATTCCAGGATTATGTCAAGCCGGGACTTAAAAAAATGGAGATTCCAGCACCTCTCTTGCTAGCGCATTCCCGTGCTTCACCACCCTCTTGATGAAATAGTTTTTCCTATTATCTAACCTACACCTCTCCCTCTGTAACTTCAGACCATCGCTCCTTGTTCTGTCATCTGTCACCATTGAGAACAGTCTCTCTCCATCCTCTTTAGAGCCCCCTTTCAGAAAGTTGAAGACTGTCATCAAATCACCCCTCAGTCTACTCTTCTGCGAGCTGAACTTTTAAGAGTTGATTGTTCACTTCCTTTTTCAGGAGGTGGTTAGCTGGAAGTGGTGAGAGGCTGTGATTACCTTCATTGCAGCATATTGTGGTCTCAGCTATGCCCTTATCACAGAATCCAAGACTCAACAGAAGCAGCAGCTAGCTTATGGTAGCTGCAGACAGCAGCGTTTTGAAGAACCTATCTGGCCTTCATATCAAACCTGAGGGTGCATAGAATGAGTTTGGGAAATTCCATGACCCTCATCTTTCCTTTCCTGTTAAACTAAGTAATTTATAAGGAGGCTTTTGCTATGCAATGCAGAAACACAGCCCATTGTAGCTACATTCTGTAGAATTATGATTTTATTTACTTCAGACTTCCCTAATTGGCATCAGAACCTGAGCGAATGTGTCTATAAAATTACGTTCTTATATATTGGAGCTAGTATGGCTTTATGGGGATGTTATTCCTTGGTAACTTTCCTTTACCTAATACTATAAAGAGAATTTCCTTGTCCACATCTGAAAATTGCCTTCAAGATTTTCTGTCCCAAACTGGAACTGACTGGGATTTTTCTGATTCAAAAACTTTTCATCAGAAAATTGGGGTTTATTGAGATCAAAGCTGTTTACAGAAAAGGGTCAGTTTGGTTGAATCTCCTGCTTTTCAATTTTTCTTAAAAGTTTTTGGAAATTGTTGGAACATCCATTTGGACATTTTTCTTAACAGAAAGTTTTGGATTTGGTCTGAATCAACTTTTTGTTTACAAATTTTTAGGCAAGTTGCACTGAAAACATAAAAAACAAGAGATGTTGAACTTCAAAACACTTGTCCTTGTTGAACTGCATCAGATTTCTTTTGGCCCACTCCTCCAATTTATCTAGGTCACTGTGGATCCTATCTCTACCCTCCAACCTATCTACCTCTCTCCCTAGCTTGGTGTCATCTGCGGACTTGGTGAGGGTGCAATGCTGTCCCTCATCCAGGTCATTAATAAAGATGTTGAACAACTCCGGCCCCAGAACTGAGCCTTGGGGCACTCCACTTGAAACTGACTGCCATTGGGCCATTTGACCACTCAACATTGGGCCCGACCATCAAGCCAGCTTTCTATCCATCTTACAGTTCACGTATCCAATCCCTATTTATGAGCAAGAATGTTTTGGGAGACTGTATCAAAAGCTTTGCCGAAGTCAGGGTATAACACATCTACTGACTTCCCCATGTCCACAGAGCCTGTTACCTCATCATAGAAGCTAATCAAATTGGGCAGGCATGACTTGCCCTTGGCAAATCCGTGTTGACTACTTTTGATCACTTTCCCCTCTTCTAAGTGCTCCAAAATGGATTCATTGAGGATCCCCTCCATTATTTTCCCAGGGACTGAGGTAAGGCTGACTGGTCTATAGTTCCCTGAGTTCTCCTTCTTTCCTTTTTCAAAAATAGGCATTACATTTTCCTTTTTCCAATCAGCCATGATCTCTCCTGATCTCCAAGAGTCTTCAAAGATAATGGCCAAAGGCTTGTCAATGACGTCTGCCAATTCCCTCAGTACCCTTGGGTGCATTAAATCCAGACCCAGGGATTTGTGTACATCTGATTTTTCTAGGTAGCTCTTAACTCGTTCCTTCCCCACTGAGGGCTGCCCTCCACCTTCCCATAGTGTATTGTCTAGCACTTTAGCATGGGGGCTGTCCTTGTCTGTGAAGACTGAGGCAAAAAAAGCTTTGAATATTTCAGCTTTTCTTATGTCATCTGTCACAAGGTTATCTCTCTCCTCCAGTGACGGCCCCCCACCACCTTCTCTAATAACTCTTTTATTGTTAATATGCCAATAGAAACCCTTCTTGTTACCCTTCACATCCCTTGCCTGCTGCAGTTCTGATTGTGCTTTCGCTTTGCTGATTACTGCCTGGAATTCTCCAGCCATATATTTATACTCCTCCTTTGTCAGCTGTCCACGTTTCCACTTCTTATATATATCCTTTCTGAGTTTAAGCTGGCCAAGGATTTCCCTGATAAGCCAAGCTGGTTGCCTACCATATTTGAATTTCTTACTATGCAGCGGGATGATTTGTTCCTGTGCCTTCAGTAAGACTTCTTTAAAATACTACCAGTTCCCCTAGACTCTTTTCCCCTTCATCTTCATTTCCCAAGAGATCCTGCCCATCAGCTCTCTCGGGGAGTGAAAGTCTGCTCCTTTGAAATCCAGGCTCTATATTTTACTGTTCACCTTTCATCAGGATCCTGAAATCTACCATCTCATGGTCGCTGCATCGCAGATTGCTACCCACTTCTTTTTCTCCTACTAGTTCTTCCCGATTTGTGAGCAGCAGGTTAAGTTGTGCTCTGCCCTTGGTTGGTTCCATCAGCATGTGTACCAGGAAGTTATCCCCAACATTCTCCAAAAACTTCATGGATTGTCTGTGTGCTGTTGTGTTGGTCTCCCAACAAATGGCTGGATAATTAAAGTTTCCCATGAGAACCAGGGCCTGTGGTTTGGAAGCTTCTCTTAGCTGTCTGAAGAAATCCTCATCTCCCTGGTCTCGCGGTCTATAGCAGACAACAACTACAACTTCACCTCTGTTGCTTCTGCCTCTAAGCTTAATCCAAAGACACTCAACTGGCTTTTCACTCTCCTTATACCGGAGCTCTGAGCAATCATACTGCTCCCCCATATAGGGGACAACTCTTCCTCCTTTTCTTCCCTGCCTGTCCTTTCTAAACAGTTTATATCCTTTCATGACTGTGCTCCAGTTACGCGAATCATCCAGCTTATCCTGCTTCCAAAGTGATCTCAGTTTGCGGCATATTGTTGCCAAGTACAGTGATTTCACATGAATGTGGGTTCAGACCTTGTCTGAGTTAAAGCATGCTCAGCCAGGATCTTTCTGTTTTAAACATTTGGTGAAATCTGATCCTTTCCCCAAACCAAACTATTTGCTTTTCAGAAGTGTCTTTATGAGTCCTAAAAACGACAACTATACAAAGAAAGAGGTGAACTCCATCCAAAATCAACCCTGCCTTCACCTTGGTGGTAGAATTTTAGCAAGGGGCTTCTGTGAGTCCTCTTTGCAACATCATTAGTAAGGATGTCAGGTTTGGCCTTCTGTAAATATCAGGGTGTTTTGCTGTGGGTAAGCCCCTGTAGTTCAAGAAGAAAGCCCAGAACCTAGTAGGTCTGAGTTATTTTTCTAAGATATATTCCATTAGGAGGGAAAGTATTGATGCCAAATGTTAAAGTGAAATAGCCTTATTACTTTACGTACAATTAGGTGAATCCCTACAGACCTGATCATTCTAATGGAATCAATAGAAAAACGCCATGGACTTTAAAAGGGTATGGTCAGGTCCTACGTGGGTCATAAAAGAGGTCAAAATAAGTCAATTTCTTCTTTTTCCACATCTTTCTCTGTTTTGAAACAGATGCTTCTTTAAGGATCGAGTATGATTCTTGAGGCATGCTCCTTCCTCTGGGTGTTGTCAGAAGGATTTGGACATGCAAACTGAGGACAGAATATGGTTCCAAGGTTTTATGAGTATAGGGCCACTGTTCATGTCAGTAACCGAGTTTCTTACATTAGTAGATGCACCTTTCGGGTGTTCAGATTCTCGATCACGCAGAAAGCATGGAGCATGCATGACATCTCATCCTTTTGCAAAATCTACCTGTAAATAGTTTTTGTATAATAATCTTTTACTCCAGGCTACACAGGGCACCAGTTCTGTAAAACATGCTCCTATTTTGAAGATAGCGATTTCCCTCTTGGTTACATCATATGGCTGCCACTGCAATTCCAACTGACTGCAGCACCTTGTTCTAATAGCTCTGAGTCATGCTGCCATTGAGACACAAGCCCGTTTGAGGGACAGGGCAGAACCAAACCTGTGTTGGGGTGTGGACTGGCAGCAAGCTCTAGAGGAGGGGTCGAAGGCTTGGAACAAGTTATTGTTTAGGGTTGTCAACTTTGCTAGAACGTTTTTATGGGAGCCTCCCCACCAAACCCTGGCCCATATGCCCCCTCAGAAGAAGAAAAATAAATTGCTAGCTTGCTGACTGAACCTCTGGTAGTGCTGGAGTCAGGCACACCAAGCCTATGGCCAAGAGGATCCCAAGATGGATTGATGAACCTGGTAGAAGCCACGGATGCTAGGGTGGTGCTGCTTTTTCTCTACCTCTGCTAGACTATTCCCTTTGAGAGAGCTCAATGATTTTTCTGCCAGGCTGCTTGCAGTGGCATTTGGAAGATTGTTCTGGAGTCTCCAGCAATTAAAGGTTAATCACGGAGGGTTGGCTACTGCCTCACCTGTGTATTGTATCGGAGGGGTAGCCATGTTAGTCTGGATCTGTAACGGCAACGAAGGGTCCTGTGGCACCTTACAGACTAACAGAAAAGTTTTGAGCGTGAGCTTTCGTGAGCACAGACTCACTTCATCAGATGCTGGTCTTGGAAATCTGCAAGGCCAGGTATAAATAAACCAGAGCAAGGGTGGGGATAACAAGGTTAGCTCAGTCAGCAAGGGTGAGGCTTACTACCAGCAGTTGATCTGGAGGTGTGAACACCAAGGGAGGGGAAACTGCTTCTGTATTTAGCCAGCCATTCGTAGTCTTTGTTTAAGCCTGAGCTGAGGGTGTTGAATTTGCAGATGTGTATTGTGTGCTCTCTTTTTCCATGTGACGGTTCCTTCTGCCAGGTCTCTGGGAGTGAGGCCATGGCCTTGTCTTCTCACTCCTCCTCACTCTCCCTTTTGAGTTGAGTTAGCACTATAGGTAGTACTAGAAGGAAAGTCTTCTGGATCCCATGTGTGGAATGTAAAGTGGAGGATGGAAAGGTCCTTGCATGCTCTCGAACACTTTTACAAGGGCTGGATATTGTTGAGGCCCTTATATTGGCCTCTGCGAAGAGGCTGGAATGTAGCTATGGCACTATTTGCTGGTTTGCTGCTATATATTGGATGATGAATAAAGTAGCACAAACTTATATGGATTCTATTAAAAATGTTGACAGCATATCTACCAGGCTGTTAAAATACGATAGGCTAGTCATTAGCATGGCAAGATCAAGCGGGGGGAGAAAAAAGCAACTTTAAGGCAACACTGACTGGAACACAGGAACCAGAAGAGAGCTTCATAAATAACCTATTTCTTCTATTATGTTAATTTTTCAGAATAGCCTCTGAGTTAAAGTAATGTTTGATCATTGTATCCATCTCTGCTTGTATATTACTAGTCTGCTTAGTCACATCTAGAAATATGGTCTTCATGTCTGCGTTTGCCAAAGTAAATAGAAATCAATGAAAATAGCAAAAGTGCTGCAGTTTCAATAAGTGGCGTGCTCGTTAATTTAAATTTCTCACTTGATATTGTTTAGGGCTAATCACAGAAAATAAGGTCTTATGCTGACTACTGAAAGTGTACCAATACCACTACGGTTTTTGCTGCTTTGTTTTCACAGTGGCATTGTCATTAATAAGAAAGACTTCTGACTACAGCAGTTTGGACAGATGTTAATGATACGGCACACCACTCTTTCTCAGAAGACAGAAGTCCTTTCATGTGAATGACATGAACTCAAGGAGAGATTTTGCAAGCAGAGAATATTGAGCTGTTGTACTTACCCAGAAAAAAACCTTTGGTTGAGCATTTTTAGACAAATCCAAAAAGCTCTTCCTGCTGCTTTTAAATATCTTCAAATACGCACAAAGCCCTCCGGCAATTTAAAATGGGAAGATATACAGAGAGCTGGAGGTGATGTACACAGGAAATTAGAAAAGCCATGTGTCAGCAGAATGAAATGAATGTGCCTTTGTATGGGAAAGTTAATTGCAGGGGTGTGTCTCTGTTCTGTTGCTATCAAGCAGGTGTCTATAAATTAGAATAAATGTTCATAATTAATTGTTGTTAGCATTAATAAGATAGTGTTTAAAATATGTTACACATCTCTTTCTTCCCTTGGTGAAACCTTTGAATCTTAGGATGTCTTTCCAACTGCAGACATAATTTGGAAACTGTATTGGCCCTTCACGTATTTTTTAATGATATATAGTGATTACTGTTGCTATTAGCTCAGATTTGCCTGTGGTATGCTAAATTATGTGGTGTTAATATTGATGGAGGTCTGAGGTAGGGAAACTCCATTAGGGGCCTAGGTTATGGCTGTGAAAAATAGCTGCAACCTTGCTTATATATAGGGTTATGTGAGCCCCCAAAAGAGTGACAAATGGGGTGATCCAAGGAATACTGCATCATTTATGTGGACTATATTCATGCCTTGCTAATTCCTTGCTTTGGCAGAACTCCCTGTGTGACTTAGCTTGCTTTCCGTTTCCTTTTCGTGTCTCCCTGCAGCAATATCAAGGGTGCATTTTTCATGTCACTTAGAATTCTGAGCTCTTTAGTCCTGTCCACACCGAGGAAGCATTTTGAAAAATTTCCATCACTGCTGATAGTTCTTCTCAACCAGCATTAGGTGATCTAGCTCAGTGTTTCTTAAACTATGTTCCATGGAACACTGGTGTTCCATGTATAGCTCACAGGTGTGCCGGGTTTTGATGCCATATACTTCAGGTGTATATTTTCTGTTATTAAAACCAGATACGGTGTTACTACTTCATTTTATGACACGTGATTAAATTACTTCGTTTTTGCTGTATATGTTGCCATTTGTGTTTTTGGTTTTGGTCCGACAATTTTTTTAAAGAAAATTTTCATAGGTGTTTCCCATAAAAAGTATTATTGTTTGGTGTTCCATGGTCTCAAAAAGCTTAAGAAACACTGATTAGCATTTTGTAATCAGGTCATTTTGTAAGTACCACGGCAATAAGTCTTCCTCAGAGCACTAAACAGATGCCAGTGGCCTGTCTACACTCATAGTGTCTCTCAGTTGATGGAGGTGAACTGTTGCTTTCAATGGTGAAAAATCTTTGAAAAATTTCCTGAAGCATGCCAGGACCTATGCGGGAATGAGAATGTGAGGTTCAAATGTTATCACTCCAGTATCTTTGACAATACCTTTGGAGCATAGCTATGCTTTACTATCCTGGGGGGACCATACACCCCATGGTGGCCAGGAAAGTACTTTTTTTTTCAAGCCCTGTCCCAGCCATACTGACTTCGGAAAAAAAGAGCTTTGTCCCATTTGCTCCTGCAAGCTGATCAAGTAGGCAAGAGCAAATGAAAACAATGCCCCGCTTTAGTCCAGAAAGTGTGGTAAGGTGTGAAGGAGTGTGTGGGTTGGTGGGTGGAGGGTCACGAACAGAGGGGCCAACCCCATGCAGGTGTGGCAGGGCTGAAGGTGGGTGTGGGCTCCAGTATGATTAACAACCAGTGACAGCCGCGAGGGAGGGAGGGGGAACAAGGTGGGTGTGTCTGGTCTGTAGGAATTCACCTAACTGTAATAGTAAGTAAAGTAATAAGACTGCTTCACTCAACACACAGTGTGAATCTGGAGTAAGTACACTGAAATCAGTATTTATGCTAACCCAGCTGAGGTCATACTTTAGCTCAAAATTAAGGCCACAAAAGTAACTTTATTCTGCCTTTTCTGTTTTTCTGCTGTTTTAATGTTTTTGGCTTAATAATTTTAGTGGAATTTTTTCAGTGACAAAAGGTCAGTAATAATTAAGCACCTCTATAATGGAACTTGAACTTAAAATTGGGTCTCAAACTATCGGAATGCTTTAGCAAAACATGAGTACCCTTCAATGAGCTTGACAATCTTTGCTTTGCAAAGCAGAGAGTTGCACCCTTTATAAGCTCTTTATAACATAAAGTTGCTTAATTTCATTCTGTCATAAGATGTTGGAAAAATTAACTTCTTCTCCTAGTAGAACAGGCTCTTTTCTTTAATACGAGATTCCACTTAAAAAGCTAACTCTGTTAACTGGAGAGGTGGTATAAAGTGCTGACGTTTCTTAGCAGGGTGTTGGCCTACTATCATTTTGACGAGGATGGTAGAGAGTAAGAGACAGACCTTAGATGGATTTTTCTTTGGGGAGTTTTTCCCACTGTACTGTTCTGCTTTGTAATTCTCATGCGACTGTAAGCTTTCCTCCTAAATCTAACTCCCTCTTTTCCCCACAAAGCCCTCGTATGGATCTGTCTCTACTCTTTTTGCTTCAGAATCTCTCAATGGCCAAGAGCAATGGGATACATACCAGAAAATCCAGATAGAGATCATCATCTTATGTCAAAGAGACAAACTTATTGTAAGCCTTTCATCAGATAATATATCTCTGTGTAAAAAAGAAGAATCACCTAGCTCTGCCTTTCTGATTCAGTGTACTGGTTTTACTTTTTGAAGCATGCATTTCAAAAGTGCTTTCTTAAACTCCACCCATAAAATTTGCATGCCTGTTACTTTGAGGGCTTAAAACCTGCTTATTTTTCTCACGCTGAACACAAATGTGTGTAGTTACTACAAACATGCATGCAAAATGGGTGTCACCATCAGTGGAGTCATTCAGAATTCACGCTGATACAGTGAAGACCCCTTTGCGTGGAAGTAGTTTTAAAGGAGTGATTTTGGAGGCCATGTTTGAGAATCTGGACCTGGCTTATCGTCTATGCTTAACTAAGGGGCTAGTTAATTTCACCTGCTCTTTGAAGTCTATTTCACTCTTGGGGTTCAGTTTTACTACTTTGATTTGTTTTTCCATTCCAGCATTCTTAATACTTTTTCTCTCAGAGAAGAAGTTATGAAATGGGCAGGTTCATCTAAATCTAAAATCAGGTTTTTTACTTTATTTTAATCTGTAAAGAAACAGAACGCTTAAATTTCCCAACTTGCCACTGTAATGTCAGGGTATAGGACAAAAATACAAGAATTGCAGTGCTACATACAAACTTGTAACTTTTGGCTGTGACAGCTCACCCAAATCATGGAAGTTTAGCAATTGTATTCACTAGCTGTGACATCACATTAATGGATTTGGAGTCCCTCACTGGAAATGTTAAGTGGTGGCTGCCAGTGATCTCAATTAGGGGGAGCTGGGCCAGGGACTGTTCCTCTTCTCCCAGATTTTTGCACTTATTCAGAGCTCGGTAGGTTGTGGGGCTCTGGGGAGAGGTACATGTCCTGAGTGGTTTAAAGGAGCAGTCCTGTCCATCAGGTCATAAGGCTACTCGTTGGAATTTGGCCCAACTGCCCCTCATCCTCATCAAGAAGGATAGGCATCCATGCCAAATAGTGTATGGGGAGACAGAGTGGAGTGCAGAGGTGTCTGCAGAGAACTTGACTTCTGGTGGCCCCTGGTCACGAATTGCATAGGTAAGAGAGAGGGAAGGCTGAGGAGACTTCCAAGATGAGGTGGTCTGAAGTCCCTGTCGGGGTATGAGTGGGGACAGAAATGGAGTCTCTACTGATGGGTGTGAGTGAAGGAGGGCCAAGAATCTGCACCCTTCCTCCACAAGAAATATCTCAATTTGCACCACTGTATGCCACATCTCACTGAGCTGCTAAAGGGCCTTTCAGTTTGGGAAACTGCTTGAATAGCATTCAAAGTAGGGCTGGCTGCTCAAGGTATGAGGAAAGGAGTGGGGAATAGGGCTGTGATGGGAAACTAGCTTCTGCAGGAACAAGTATGGTGGAGATGCTCTTGGGGTATCTGTGAAAGGGTTTGATACAGGCAAGTATTGTATCCAGTGAAACAGACACTTGAAATTATGGGATTATAATCTTATTTTGAGCCTTTGACAAGCTCATTCAGATTTCTTGCTCATTTTATGTCTGACATCACTGGTACTGCTGGATGGAAATAGTCTCCTTGTTAAATTTTTATAGATGCTTCTAATTATAGAATGAATGCGTATTTCATTATCTAATTAATATTAGCAACAATATACCATATAGCAGATACTAGATAGAGAACGTAGAGCGCTGAGGCTGCAGTCACCTATTATGGAGGTCTGACAACACTGAGGCAGTCATATAAGTGAGGATGGTACCTTTGGCACTTTGTAGGCATAGATTTTACAGATTTGATTTTTGAGAATTTGGCCTGAAGTATCTTGACCTCTACTGTTTCAGTTTAGATAATTTTGCTTTGGTTTACCCTTGGCTAAAATACTGGGGATAATTGTACTTTCTACCTGTGGATTGTTGTGAGAATTAATGATTCACATAGTGTTTTGAAGTCCTTCATGTGCGTGGTCTGTCTCTTGAAAGATGGTAAATACGGGAGATCTTCATCTGGGTTCGCCAAGGTGCCCTTCTCGGAATGCTCCTCCATGCCACATATACCCCAATTATTCTTATAGGATCTTAGTTATGCTTCGAGCTGTAGTGGATGTTTTTTCACACATCTGACACCTCCCCATGTTGCTTTAATAATGTCTCCTACAATGGGAGAAGAATGTCCCAAATGGTAAAACTAACTAAAGGTGTAGACCAGTACCTGGGATCCATAGTCTGCAGGGAGAGGAGCTGTGAGACTGCACCAGGGAGTATGAGTCCGTCCAGTTTACTGTCTGCCAGTGAATTAATGGGAACTCTTGCATTTCAGACTAGACTTATTCTGCTGGTGAATTTTGTTTGGCAACTTGCTCTCATAGAAGTTAAAGCCTACAGTGAAGGAGGCCGTGTGAACATCAGAATCAGGGCTGCTGATTGTGGAGGAGAAGCAGAGGTGGCAGTTACAATGTGGAGATACACATCTCATAGAACTGGAAGGGACCTCAGGGGGTCATTGAGTCCAGTCCCCTGCCATCTTGGCAGGACCAGGTACCCTCCTGCCCGCTTCTTTTTTTAATCTATTTGTCCCAGATTGCTAAATGGCCCCCCCTCGACTGAGCTCACAATGCTGGATTTAGCAGGCCAACGCTCAAACCACCGAGCCATCCCTCCCCCCAGAGGCTGGTGATTTGAAAGGGTCTGGGGCTTCAGCAGAAGAGCTGATAGCCATGCCAGGTCCCCGGGCAAGGGGGAGGAGACCCAAAAGCAGCCAGCCCTCCATGCCTACAAGACCGTGGCACCTCCCCCCCAGCCCTGCCTACAGCATGCCATGCAGCACCTCTGCCTCCCCAGGGAGCCCTAAGAGCCACATGGAGCTATGTGGTGGTGCTCCAGCGGTAGTGTAGATGGCTCCGGGTGCCACCACTGCTGCAGCAGTGACCAAAGCCCTGGGCCCCTTTAAATCTCCAGGCCCTGGGGCAATTACCCCCTCCTGACTCCTCTATCAGTGGACCTGGGCTCTGGACTGCTGCCACTGCTGGAGCCCTGTGTGGCATGACCCAGGTGGCATTGAGGGTTGGCTGCCCCTAGCCCTGGCCCTTCAAGGGGAACCACCCTCCAACCACCTCTCCAGATTGCTCAGGGCCTGGCAAAGTCTGTCATCAGTCCTGCTCCAAAGAGATGATCGTTTAGATACCGATGCATGCAAAAATATTACCTAGGTGTTACTCTTGCACTTTACATAATGAAGAGCTACAGACTGTTAAACAGCACACTTAGCAAAGTGAACTTCATAGCAATAGATTTTTACTGGTATTCAACACTCATTTCTTCCGTTCCTAAAAGAGCCTAAATCCTTTTTGAAAGTGAGATTTAGGCTCCTAAAATCACATAAGCTGTGTCTACACGTGCATGCTACTTCGAAGTAGCGGCACTAACTTCGAAATAGCGCCCGTCGTGGCTACACGCGTCGGGCGCTATTTCGAAGTTAACTTCGACGTTAGGCGGCGAGACGTCGAAGTCGCTAACCTCATGAGGGGATCGGAATAGCGCCCTACTTCGACATTCAACGTCGAAGTAGGGACCGTGTAGACGATCCGCATCCTGCAACGTCGAAATTGTGGGGTCCTCCATGGCAGCCATCAGCTGGGGGGTTGAGAGACGCTGTCTCTCCAGCCCGTGCGGGGCTCTATGGTCACCGTGTGCAGCAGCCTTTAGCCCAGGGCTTCTGGCTGCTGCTGCTGCAGCAGAGGATTCATGCTGCATGCACAGGGTCTGCAACTCGTTGTCGGCTCTGTGGATCTTGTGGTGTTTAGTGCAAGTGTGTCTGGGAGGGGCCCTTTAAGGGAATAGCTGGCTGTTGAGTCCGCCGTGTGATCCTGTCTGCAGCTGTGCCTGGCACCCTTATTTCGATGTGTGCTACTGTGGCGTGTAGACGTTCCCTCGCTGCGCCTATTTCGATGTGGTGCTGCGCAACGTCGATGTTGAACATCGACGTTGCCAGCCCTGGAGGACGTGTAGACGTTATTCATCGAAATAGGCTACTTCGATGTAGGCTTCACGTGTAGACGTAGCCATAGATGTTCAGTGCTGAGCACCGCAAGGAATAAAAACTATTAAAAGTCTGGACCAAAGTCAATGTCTGTCTTGAGCCAAGGAATTCTTAGGAATATAATGGATGCTGGAAACCAGTTTCAAATAACGTAATCTGAGAGAGATGGCTCCTCGATATCCAGCAATCTTTCCAGAAGACCAGGTTATATTTAGGATTTAGTTTAGACCTTTTTACTTTGGGATATATACAAAATTTGTAGAATTCCTAATCCATCAGTGCCTTTTACATTCATCTTGAGCCATTTCTCTGAGTGAGGGATGATATATGTGTATGAAAAAATGCCAGGAAAAAAAAAAAGTGTATTTGGGGCAGCATACTTCCATGTTGCCAGGTTTAACACCGGTAACTCCCAATAAAAAAAAGTCTCTGCAATGAATGTTAAATGAATTTTGTTTAGTGCTTTTGTGGCTGTACTTTTCCAGGAACATTCAAATTAAATTCTGTGAGAAAAATGTAGCTCGACTGGATATAATGAAACAAAGCATTTAATGGATGCCAAACTAGCTGAATGTGCCAGTTCTTCAGAATTTGATAAAGAACTGATTATTTCTTCTGAATCAGACTTCTAAGTAGTTTACAGACACCTGACTAAAACGAGGATCAGCTATAGTCTCACTATGATTGTTAAATGTTTTGAATTTTGAATTTCATACCTCTCTGATTTTTTTTTCCATTTTCTTTTTCCATTTTGATGAGAGCTCCAGCTATAGTAGAGACAACTTCCTGAGCCTTGTCCGGTTAATATCTGAGCTCTGGCCTATTAAGAATCCAATAATCCGAAGTAGAAGTAGGCTGTTGCACTTTGAAGTGCCGTACGGAAGGTGTAATTTTCTCCCAAATCCAACTCTTCATAAAACAAACAAACAAGACTCACAAAAACAAACACAGGGTTCCTTAAGAATAGGAAGACAATAATTCTACACTTAGCAATTTACCTTTTCTCTAGGAATAGGCCTTTCGGCTGGAGCAACATAGGCAGTTACCACCAGAACACGCATTCTTTGTGCTGGGAGTAACCAAATCAATATTTGCATGGAATATACTAACTTCATTGTGCTTGGCTTCCAGCAGAAGGGAAGCCGCCACTTTGGGGAAAGCACACTGTTCTGGTAACTTATTTGGGAGGATCAGTGTAGGGCCCAGTTCTTCAGCAGTTGAAATCATTGGGAATATTGCTTAAATAAGGACTTCATGTTCAGGTCTCACGTGAAATAGTTATGAATGATTATGAAGTTATGGGATAAGACAGAGATATTTGGGATGGTTCATAATCCCATGAATGGCATTGTAGTAATATAGGCCTAATTCTGTACGTGTCTTGCACCCAAACCTCTCACAGACTAGGGAATCAAGCCCTCTCTCTATTTATCTTGGACTTCATGGCCATGTCTACACTAGCCCCAAACTTCGAAATGGCCATGTAAATGGCCATTTCGAAGTTTACTAACGAAGCGCTGAAATATATATTCAGTGCCTCATTAGCACGCGGGTGGCCGCGGCACTTCGAAATTGACACGGCTCGTCCCGATGGAGCTCCTTTTTGAAAGGACCCCACCTACTTCGAAATCCCCTTATTCCTATGAGCAGATGGGAATAAGGGGACTTTAGAAGTAGGTGGGGTCCTTCCGAAAAGGAGCCCCGTCGGGATGAGCCACACGGCGGTGAGCCGTGTCAATTTCGAAGTGCTGCGGCCGCCCGCATGCTAACGAGGTGCTGAATATGTATTTCAGCGCTTCATTAGTAAACTTCAAAATGGCCATTTGCATGGCCATTTTGAAGTTTGGGGCTAGCGTAGACACGGCCCATAGGTGCTAGGTATTCTGTTGGATGAAAATACAAAATAAATATATACAAAAACTGTTGCAACTGTAATGATGTTTGGATTTAATAGTGACATGTTAACAGCTTTTATGGTTTGCATAATGGTTATAAAACTGTCTATTTCATTGTAAACTTAGTTTAGTATATTTTAATTGGGTATTTTCTTCTGATTTTTACAAGAAAATAAACTTGCAGATGGAAATTCTTTTAAGCAATAAATACCACTAATGCTGTCATGTCAAAGAAGTTCAAATAAAGCCATTGGTTGTTAACGACAGCTGAAGTACATTCCTTCTCTACCTAGCTGTCTCAGATGAAACTGCCCCGATCAGTTTGTTTGGGCAGACGGTGTTTGACCCCGGCTTGTAGATATAAACTAAATAGAGCTCCTATCACTTAGTCAGAAGGCACTAAAAGACAAATTTGTCTACAGTGTTTGACCTGAAAAGTGGAGGATTAACCTTGCGTGGCAGCCTCCAAAGTTTCATGCATCTGCTTTATTTCTGTAAACATTCTCCAACCTTACCCATCTTATTTCCTATAGACAAGGCCCCTGGGACCCTATGAGTGTAGGACTGTTCTCTGTAATAGTGCAGCTTCAATTCTTTCTCAGTAATGAAAGAGAAGCCAATAACTACAATCAGGAGATTGGAAAGGGATTACCCATCCTCTTTTTTTTTTTTTTTTGTTCATTTGGAGGGCCCTTCACTCTCGTTTTCCCTCACATCTCCTTCTTTCTTTTTCTTTAGACCTTTCAGAACTTTGTACAGCTTTTATTCAAGCACTTCTCATAAATTAAAAACTTAAAAAATCAAAGGCTGATAAATAAATAGAACTTGATTGGAAAACACATGGGTGGACTCTAGAGCTGCCTCCTTTTCTGATACTCACTTGTGATTCTATCTTTCTTTTGAGGGTAGAACTGTTCGCTCAACTTTACAGAGGGAGCAAATAGAATTTAAGCTAGACATGACAATTCAGCAATGGCAGATATTTCCCAGGGGATTTCAGTGTATCAAACATTTAATGCCCAAGTACAGGCAAGATGTAAACATTCCATACTATGCCACACGATGCCAAACATTCCATACTATGCCAAAAGCATTCCATACTATGCCAAACATTCCAAACTATTGATTTAGGAACAGATCCCTGGCACTGCCATAGCTAGCTGCTTTGCATTACACTGCATCTGAAAGATGATAAAGGGAGCTTTCCCAGCTTTACCCCTCCAGCAAAGCACCTGCCTGTGCCAAGTGCATGGTTTGTAGTTTTTTAAATTCCATGGCTGGAAGGGTCCAGTCTGACTTCTTGTGTAACACATTGTAGAACTTCCTTAAAATAATCCTCAGAGAAGTTCTAATAGAAAATCATCCAAACTTAAGTTTAAAATGGTCAGTGAGACTCCACCACAACCCTGGTTCCAATCATTAATTACCTTCATTGTCCAATATTTGTGCCTCCTTTCTAGTCTGAATTTGCCCAGCTTCAGCTTCTAGCCATTGTGGTGCTGTATATCTTTGTTTACTAGATTGAAGAGCCATTTGTGAATTTTAGGTCCCCTATAAACTGAAGCTTGACACATGATTAGGGTTAAGGCCCCAGCGTGCATGTACAGCAGCTTTGAAGTAGGGTTACCATATTAAAAAAGTGGACACCCCTGAAAGAGAATGTATCTGTATCAGTATCGACCAGCTCATGTTGTGTTAATATGTTATAGTACATTAATACAATGTGAATTGGTAAATATTGATACAGAGGCACTCCTTCTCAGGGGTGCCCTCTTTTTTGAAAGATCAAGTGTGGTAACCATACCTGAAGTAATGGGGACTTGCTGGGCCCCCAAGCAGCCTCAGGAATAGAGATGCACAATGGTAACTTAAAAGCGACCATTGGCCTCCCATCCCTCCAGCTTCTCTGTAGAATACAGGTGGTCCAAATAGGAGGATCTGGATCTGAATTTGTTCACCCCGCCCCCCCTCAAAAAAGAGGCAGGTGAAGAAGAAAAAAAAATGAATGCTCCCACTTTTAGGCTGCATATTTTCCCTTGTATATTTATTTTCGTACAGATAAATTTATGTACAGGACGTTAGTGTGGCTAGATTGGTATGAAAGTTGCAAATGATGGATTTGTTATGGAAATTTCCTTTACACACCAGCTAGTTTGGGATCATATAACTATATAGTAATGTTTTAAGGGCAAACCTGCAAAGTGTTGATTGTCCTCTGTCCTGTGTATAGGGATGTTGTAGTGATAGATCTGATTGTTGTCACAGTAACTGAATTAGATCATTGGGGGTTAGCCCCAGCCAGTTTTGGTTGGTTCTAGCCTGTGTGGGGTGGAATAAGTGGAAAAGCAACTCTCTGAATTCAAGCAATTTCTTCCTAGACTCAGTGTTTCCGAACAATACAGCACTCTGTATCTCTATGCACACTTTAAAATTTTGCTGAACTCAAGTTGGTTGAGGAATGTGCATCACATCATAGGAGCTGGTGCTTGGTTCTCTTTTTCCAGCTTGACTAGTCACTCCAAAGACTTTCAATAAGGTGACATTGAGAAGGAGGAGGATCCCACTATCAGTCTTCCTCCATCTCTCCCTCTTTGCCCTCACAAGTCTCTGACTGAGAAATGAAGCCTCTCAAATTCATCTAGGCTGGGTCTACATGAGCCCCTTCCTTTCAGAAGGGGCATTTTAATGAGCGGGTTCGAAAGATGCTAATGAGGCACTGCTATGAATATGCAGCACTTCATTAGCATAATGGTGGCCGTGGCGATTCAAAAGTGCAGCTTTCAAATCACGTGCCGCCCGTGGAGACGGGGACCTTCTGAAAGTATGCCCCGCCCAGTTTTCGAAGGCCCCTTCTTCCTATTTGGCGTTAGGAAGAAGGGTCTTTTGAAAACTGGGGGTCCTTTCGGAAGGTCCCGTTTCCATGGGCGGCGCATGATTCAAAAGCTGCACTTTCAAATCGCCACGGCCGCCATTATGCTAATGAGGTGCTGCATATTCATAGCATCACCTCATTAGCATCTTTCGAACCCGCTCATTAACATGCCCCTTCCGAAAGGAAGGGGCTCATGTAGACACAGGGCTAGGGAGTATCAAACACCTTCTGCTGTTGTTCCCAGGCATTGTTAATTGTTGTTAATTTTCTACACATCATTAATTAGTTGCTGTTGAAGCTATGAGACAGGGAAATGCCCTTTGTTGATGGGTAGTCACAAGAACGGACCATTAATAATTACAAAAAATGTTTTACTTTAAAAGTTGAAAGCTAGTTTTGTGCATTTGGTGGGAACATCATTTTGTTTACAGGGTGTGTCTGATGCTACATCAAAATATCTTTGAGGGCTGGGCCTATGCCTTACTTTATGTTTTAGAACTAATAATGCTTATGGGACAGAGCTGCATTAGAAGATGGAGCAATTCAGAGAAAATTGTGAATAAAAATAACCCTTTGCTCCCATCCTAACTCAACTAATCTGCTCAAAATCAAGTTAATTTTGTTTCCGTATTTCTAAAGGACATTTCCATTTGGGTAAAAATGTGCTGCCTCTGGGAATTATACACTTTCTTGTGTAATTTGCAAAACACACCAGGCTGCTTATTTGCATGTGAATGGAAGGAGTTGAATCTATGTCTCCTCCCAACACCATCCTTTGTCACCAATCCTTAATTCACAGGGCTGAGTAAGGACTTCAGAGCCTCCCTTGTAAAGGTTAAGCACTAGTGCTGTGGTCTGCAGAGAGCACAAACCTTTGCCAATGCTGCTCCATTGCTGCCACTACAGGCTCTTTCGTATGTCAGTAGCTCCGTTTTTCCATTCCATGGAAGCATGTTGGATCTCACAAATGTTGGCCCAAATTAAAGGGGAGGTTTCTCTTTTTGCAGCTCCCTAGTGTGAATTAATAAAGCAGATAATGTGGCCCGATGTCTTCTTCTTTACAAAATTATGTGGCAGCTTTTTAGAAAACAGTCATCAGTTCATAAAGTTCATGGTAGGAAGGGGCCATTTGATCAGCTAGTGAGCGTGGCCTTGTGTATAAAACAGACTACAGAATTTCACCCAGTTGAGCCCCATAACTTGTGTTTGACTAAAGCAGAAAGGTATCCAGTCCTGAACTGAAGACAACACTTTCCTTGGTAGTTTGTTCTAAAGATTAATCACCCTCACTGCTAAAAAATCACTATAGGGGCTCGTCTGCATACTTGGCTCAGTCTAATTCTTGACCTTCCCCCCCACCCCTCCACTCTCTGATTTGCTCACCTTGATTATCTTTTTCTGATTTGTCCTCCTTGCTTACTGTTTTTGGTTCTCTGTGCCTTAAATACTGAGTCTGGTCTGGTCTGGCTATGGTCTGAAGAAGTGGGTCTGTCCCACGAAAGCTCACCGAATAAACTATTTTGCTAGTCTTTAAAGTGCTACTTGACTGCTTTTTGTTTTGCTAAAAAATGGTGTCTTCTTTCTAATTTGAGTCTTTACTTCACAAGCACTTAACCGTATCCTGAGTATGAATGTATATTCAAAGCACAGATGGACTTACTACAGGGCACTGCACTTCTTAGATCTTTATCTGTCCTTGGTTTTACTTTGGCAAGCTAGTAAATGTTTTTGTTAGATACCAGCATCATGTTTGTTCTAGAGAAACTGAAGTGTAATAATGTGTCTGCCTTGGGACTTTTCAAGATAGGAAACACATTGTTAAGGCTGAAGCTTCATTCTTGATTCCCTTTTTTATTAAGGGAGTTATCTAATTTGAAAGTTTGGTAGTGTTAGAAAGCATAACCACTACAGATAAGTGAACTCTGCCCTGAAAACTGACACACTAGCCAAACTGAGCATCAGTTACACAAGAGACAGAGCTCATTTAGGCATGATCCAAGAAGAATTTATTTTTAGTCACCTCCATAACATGCCTCTAAAACCAGAATTACTATCCATAAAGAAATATGGTTCTAAAAGGTTATCATGACCTATGCCTGTACAAGATACTGTAAAGAAGTAACTAGTAAAGAATGGATGCTAGAAATCTTTTGTGACCTCTACTAAACCTGTATGTATTAGGTTGATATATTATTTGTATATGCACAGCCAACCCATATATCTACATCTGGAAATAGAAATCACAGAAGTCATTTAGGGATGTGGGTTGAAGTGTTTTAATTTTAATAAACCAATAATCCAACAGAACCGCCACAATGACTGGTTTCAGATATGGAGAGACATTCTAGAGATGCTGTTCATGGTTAGGTTGATCCTATGTTTGTTCAGTGGTGTGTAACTGAATAAGTATATCTGTGGTAGGTATAGCTGACCTGTTTCCATAGTGAATTAATGGTCCCACATTTTTTCCAGAGTCAGGTGATCCTCCAATTCTATATTCTCTCTTTTCTAGACTTAGAAGATCTACTAGTCCATTCAGCTGAAGTGGACAAAGATTCCTGAGACCCATGACGCACAGTACAGCTTCTCCTCAGAAGAAACAAATAAAAAGCAAAGGTACCGTGCACTTAAAATAGATATATGCATTTGTTGGCCAAGTTATTCCTGCAAAATTGGTGCATGCCAATCTCATATTTGCCCATTCCAACAGGCACTAGCATATGGATAACAACTCACTGCTTGGGCATTTTCCCCTGCGTTAAATTTTGAAGAAGCAACAAAGATGACCTTTTTGAAAATTTAGTTCTAACAGTCTAAATTGGGTAAGCAGCTGGTGTTCTGTGACAGCAGCTTCTCCTGATCACCAATATTGTCTCAGTGATACACCATGCCTGTCTGTATTCATTTGCTGTCTCATATTTAGGCCCTGTTTATGCGGGAAAATTAGGTCAATTTAACTATGATGGTCGAGGTGTGAAGAAAGGTCAGGAGTGAGGGAGGTAATCTGGTGACAGATGATGTGGGAAAAGCTGAAGTACTCAGTGCTTTTTTTTTAATCTCAGTCTTCACGGACAAGGTAAGCTCCCAAATTACTGCACTGGGCAGTGCAGTATGAGAAGGAGGTGGGCAGCCCTCAGCAGGGAAAGAACAGGTTAACAGCTACTTGGAAAAGTTAGACATACACATATCCATGGGTCTGAATTCAATGAGTCCAATGTACTTAGGGAATTGGCAAATGTCATTGCAGAGCCTTTGGCTATTATCCTTGAAAACCTGTGGAGATTGGGAGAGGCCCCGGATGATTAGAAAAAGGCAAATATAGTGCCCATCTTTAAAAAAGGAAAGAAAGACAATCCTGGGGACTACAGACTATAGTGTTACCTCAGTCCCTGGAAAAATCATGATGGAGATCCTCAAAGACTCCATTTTGAAGCACTTGGAAGAGGGGAAAGTGATAAAGAGTAGTCAGCATGGATTCACCAAGGGCAAATCATGCCTGACCAATCTGAATAATGTCTATGACGAGGTAACAGGCTCTGTGGACATGGGGAGGTCAATGGATGTGATATTCCTTGACTTTAGCAAAGCTTTTGATACAGTTTCCTACAATGTCCTTGTCCATAAGTTAAGGAAGTATGGATTGGATACATGGACTGTAAGGTGGATAGAAAGCTGGCTAGATGGTTGGGCCCAATGGGTCAATGTCTTTGTGTCTGGTTGGCAGTCAGTTTCAACTCAAGTGCCCCAAGGATCAGTTCTGGGGCCAGTATCCTTCAACATCTTTATCAATGACCTGGATGAAGGGGATGGATTGCATCCCCAGCAAATATGAGGATGACCCTAAGCTAGGGGGACAGGTAGATACATTGGAAGCTAAGGATAGAGTCCAGAGTGACCTAGAGAAACTGGAGGATTGGGGCAAAAGAAATCTGAAGAGGTTCAAGGAGGACAAGTTCAGGTTCCTGCACTTGGGATGTAGGAATCCCAAGCATTGTTACAGGCTGGGACCTGACTGTCTAAGCAACAGAGAAGGCTCTGAGGATTACAGTGGATGAGAGACTGGGTATGAGTCAACAGTGTGCCCTTGTAGCCAAGAAGGCTAATGGCATATTGGGGTGCATTAGGAGGAGCGTTTCCAGCAAATCTAGACAGGTTATTATTCGACACTGGTGAGGCCTCATCTGGTGTATTGCATCCAGTTCTGGGTCCCCCAATACAGAAAGGATGTGGATGCATTAGAGCAGGTCCAGCAGAGAGCAACCAAAATGATTAGGGGACTGGAGCACATGACCTATGAGTAGATACTGATGGACTTGAGCTTATTTAGTTTGCAGAAGAGAAGAATGAGGTGTGATTTGATAGCAGCTTTCAGCTTCCTGAAAGGGGACTCTAAAGTGGATGGAGAGAGGCTGTTTTCAGTAGTGATGGATGGCAGAACGAGGAGCAATGGTCTCAAATTGGAGCGGGAGGGGTGGTTGGATATTAGGAAAAAACAATTCCACCCAGGAGAATGGTGAAGCACTGGAATGCATTACTTAGAGAGGTGGTAGAATCTCCATCATTACGGGTTTTTACGTCCTGGCTTGACAAAGTCCTGTCTGGGGTGATTTAGTTAGGGTTGATTCTGCTTTAGGTGGGGGCTGGATTCAATGACCGCCTGAGGTTCCTTCCAGCCCTAGGATTCTATGAAAAATCAACACCGCCTGAGCAGTGTAGTTAATCTGGCCTATGTCCCCATTTAGATAGTGCTAGGTCAAAGGAAAAATTCTTCTGTTGCCCTAGCTAGTGTCTCTTGGGGAGGAGAATTACCTGCACCAACAGGAGAATCCACTGTGTTAGTACACCTAATTGTTACATGAGCATCACTGTAGCATCGTAAGTGTGACAAGCCCTTAGACTGCAAGATCTTCAGGCAGGAATCATCTTTTTGTTGGAGTACAATGGGCTTCAGTCCATGAATGAGTCTCCTTAGCATTACTGCAGTACAAATAATAAATTACAATAACAATTCAGTTCCTCAGTCTATTGCATATGTGCTGCGGACTAAACTAGCCCCTGGCTTCCTGTAGGCTTGCAGGACAAAAAGATGGATTAACATCCAAGTTGGCTTACCCCAATCGTCTTTGGCGCTCATGAAAATTTAGCTCTTGCTCTGTAATGGACAGCAGACATTCCTGTCTATCACCTAATGACAAAGTTTGTGCCTTTCTTGAGTTTTCTGGGCCAGATTTTTCAAAAATAGGCACCTAATTTTGCATCTACACAACTGTTTATCTGCCCGTTTGTGAGTGTAATGGCTAAAGTTACACTTGCAAGCAAGCATTTTTCTGTGCCAGTCCAGTAATCAGGTACCTAACGAGTATCTTTGCTTGCATGAGTGCAAAATCTATGCACACGAATATACATACAAATTGTGCCTGTGTATGGGGTTGAAAATGTAGCGCTTCATGTTGAATGAAAATCTGTATTTGTTTCCATGTAAATAGCTTTGATCCCATAGGAGAGAGCAAAATGCATTGTTTAATTATCAACATAACATTTTCAAATTCATTAGTTGCTGGCAAAAGTTTATATCTTACAAAATAAAAGCTGGGATGTTGCAACCAGACTATTTATCGCTCTTTAGGGACTGGGGGTTAATTTCTGATAGCTCATAACATCTTTATTATAATGCATTTATAATGATTTACTGGAATGATTCTATAACTAAGTATCTCATGTCAAAGCCTAGATCTGGCATGGAATAAAATGTCATATCCTTGGTAGCTCTAGGGAAAATAAGGCCTCAACCAGTAGTTTCTCAGTAATTCTGAGGACTGTAATAAGGATAGCAGTAATTGCATTAATGTCAATTAAGCTATTAATAACATCCATCTTGTCATTCCTAAATATAATAGTCACTCATACATGTATTACTGTTGCCATAAATGAGATCATGGTTTAACTAGGCTTTGAAATCTGGCCAACAGCCATTTTATATCTGTTGTATAATGCAATGTTATTTTGCGGGAAAATGAATTCTGCAACTTAAACAATACAATGTGATATTTGTAGGTTGCTAATTGCTCCCATCTTAAATGCTAACTCCTGGCTCATGTCCATGCTTCTTAGGTGCCAGAAGGTTTTCCTTTTTATCATTTCCAGCCTCACCACTGAGGATCTTCAAAAAGCAACTCAACCAGCATCTCTCGGCCCCACATCAAATGGGATCTCTGTTCATTAGTTCGAGCTTCCGATGTGACAGTACACCTACTAGATGTGGGTTCTGACTGCTAACCTGCTGCTACAGCAGGCCTTACATTGTCTGCCTCCATCACCTGAAAGTGTATTTGAATGATGTTTATTTAATGAGGTTGCTACATTTGTCTTTAGTAAACTTTCTAGCTAGACAGTTTGAAGACCAAAATCTGCTTTAATGCAAATAGACACACAATCCCTGTAAGCCACACACAGCTCTAAATTTAAAACAATTGCTGGAAACTGACACAGTTGTTTTAGTGAGACAGAGGGCTCGTTGGTGGATTGTGTTGTGCTCTGGAGACTGTGCTTGAATGCCCAACATCATCTGTTATAGCACACAGCAAAGGGGTAATTAGCAAATCTCCAGAACTCGATGAGTTACCGAAGAGGGTCACTCTAAAAGTTGGGCTGTCCCCCAGGGAAAGGGGTGAGGGAAAAGGGATGGCAGAAATGCAGGAAGAACCTTTCCATGTTAGATCATGATAAATGACAGGCCCTGGCCAGTTCCCACAGGGGGGCAGAGAGAAGTACTATTGTAATCCAACTTCCAGCAGCAGGTGAAGGAGGGAAGAGAGGATGTGTGTATGTGCAGGGGTGGGGAGGGGAAGGGGGAATTGAGCAAGAGACCTGAATTGCTTGTGAATACCAGTTATATTCTAATGCTGTTCAGCACTGCATCATCCTCCAGAGAGCCCTGAATAAGGTTATTATAGGTGAAGTCATTTTTGTAATAAAGTTGGCTGTAGCTCTAGGTCATAAATCATGGGCTCTACTACTAAAAATGATCAAACATTCCTCTCTTACCTCACACTCGCCTTCTATTAAATACTTTGATTGGCTGCAAATTACCATTGAACCTAAAAGGGAAGAGTTAGAGGGAATAGGCAATTCCTTTAGCCCTATAAGGAAAAACGTATTTGCCATCTTGTATTATTTTTGATAGTGGCTGTATGGATTCTCCCTCCATAAGGAAAACACAATTACAGTTTGCCAGTAGCTTTTCCCTCTTATTTTAATAGATTCTTTATCACAAGAGTTTAGTACTTTTCCAACAGGTATATAAGTCTGATCTTAGATAGACCAGCCTTTAGATGGGCCATTGAATGCAACTTCAAACATGGTGCATAATAGAGCCAAATCTCAGTCTTTGCTCAACTTTTAGTCCTTTCTTTGCTAAGACAAACTGTCAGTAATAAGCAAAGTGTTAAAACACCAAAACTGGCAGGGCAAAAATATTGGCATCGTTTTCGTGTCTACTGGTTATTTTAAGAACAGGTCAGTAAAATAATAACATCTCTTCATCCCTTTCTAAGTCTGTCACCTTTGTTAAGTTGGAATATTAGGGACAGTTAAAAACAGTGCTTTTTTTTTCTTCTTTTTTTAAACAAAAAAGGAAGTGGTTACGAAGAAACAAAAGCCTCAAGGATGGTTTAATGTCTTTCATAACTTCTCCATTTAAATAAGGAGCCAATGCAGAATGGGAAAATGAATGTTATCATATGAAGTGCATTTTGAACGCAATCAGGTTGAAAGGAGTTCCTGCCCCCTGTGGCAGTTAAGAGAGGGGAGATAGTGTGATCAGTATAGCTCAGTGGCTGCAAAGCAGAAAATGAAGATTGTAAAAACGTCACATAAAGAAAAAATGCACAGTGGATTCATTTTGCGATGCTCATAATTCAGTAATGCCTTTAAGTAGCTAGAAGAAATATAATAAATGTTTTTCCACAACATTGATCATACTGTATCAGAGGAAATATTAGCGTGCAGGGAGCCATGATTATGCTGGTAGTAATTCTCAGTACAGAAAACTACTAGAAGATGGGGCCCTTTATGGGCTGAACTTTTATTGGCTGCAGTTATTTACCTTTAAGAATACACCTAATACATTGGTCTTGTAGCTAAATATTGTTCTGAAAACTCAAACAAGCAACTGTCGGTAAATCAGAAACCCTGCCACCCTTTAATAGAATTTATATTTTTCCTACAGATGCTCTCATATGTTCAGGGATACAAAAACCCCAGCCAATTGACCATGTAAAAATGATAGAAAGCTTGTAAAACATGGTCTTCTTCTGCTGCAAGATCTGGATTTTGTCCAATAGAGTTATTATATATGATTCCATTTAAATATCCCTGAAAAATAGATGATTTGGATTATTAGATTACTCAAAATAACAAAATATGTGGTTATCTGCAGGGTGTAAGAAAACATACACAGGCTGCTACTGGCTTATTATATGTCAGGCTGAAGAAATCTTCATAAGTCACATGGACATGCCTGCAATTTGGAATTTTATCAGGAAAATGTGAGCACTGATTCCTAGCCACAGTCAGTTGCTCTGTCGGCTGGCAGGAGCTAGATGGTCTGATGAGGCAGCAGGACTGAAACCCTTGGGGAAGGAATGTCTCTTGAGTGGCTCAACAACAATCTCTGTAGCTAGATAAGAAGCTGCATGGCAAGGCTCCAAATGGAACCCTGTTCAGACTGCTTCAGTTTCAGGGATGGCAGCCACAACACATGACCTCAAGCAAGGGGAGGGGAGACTGAAGTGAGACATTTAGAAGACTTTCAGGGCTCCTTAGGAATACAGAAGATTCCCTCCCCTGCTCCTGGAGTGAAAAAAGAGAATACTGCAGTAATGGGAACTTACTGGGAATGCGGTTTAAAGCGTCAAGCTCTGTGTCTCTCGCCCTACACATGTTGGAATGAGGTTAATTTATCTGCATGCAGAAAGCTCTGTGGCTGTCAATTCTTGTCCATGCCAAGTGGAGCGACTGGAGACTTTGTGTGCCAAGAAGGGCAGAAGTGAATTCTAGTTTCTGATTTTGGGATCCCTAATATAGACTGTTTTGTGTATCATAGGCACAGAAATGCATGCCTGTTATTGTAATGGAGTCCTTGATTTTGCAAAGCATTCAAGCATGTATATAACTTTTAAACACATGACTAATCCCATTCACTTCAATGATGTTAGTCTCAGGTTTATGATTATGCACATGCTTAAATGCTTGGCTGAATGGAGGTCTAAGTCATAAGACTTTCTGCGATGTTCACGTTATTTAGGCATTACAGAGCATGCAAAGTGCAGCCTCAGCCTCTGAACACGTGGGATTGGATTGATTTTTCTCAGCACACGTTTGAGAGAGAGGGAGGTTTGCCTTCTTCAGGGGTGGTTTCAACAGCAATCGCACTTAAACTGGTATAATTCCATAGCATAGCCACTGTGTGTAGCCATATAAATACAAACATCTTTTACTGAGATCAGCAGAGCTCTGGAGAAATCTTGCTTGTAGTTGACCTAACTCTCCAAAGCTGGCAGGAATTGTTCCCCTAGAGGGAGACAAGCGGGTGGGGAGAATAGCTAGTGCAGGGGTGCGGGTGTCTCTGAAGTATGCAGCACTCATCACCTTTGGCGGTTGGATCCCGGGCTAGATGGGTTGCTTCTCTGATCCAGCAAGGCAATTCCCACGTGCCTTACTTTTAAAATCACTTTGGGAAGATCTTACAATTCAAATGCTGTCAGGCTGCAAACACTTCCAGAAAGATGAGCTGAAATGTCTTCCATTTCATTTCAAATGTCATTTTTTCGTGCCCTGAAAAATAAGGCTGTAACCTTTTTTGTCAGCCCCGTCCACAATTCTAGTGTGGGGTCATTGTTTGTGCAGGGGCTGTGGGGCTGGACTACTTTACGTAATCCTTCTCTGTGTTGCTGACTCACTGCATAGCTTTGGTAGGGTGACCATCCATCCTGCATTGAACAGGACGGTCCTGTATTTGGGATGCAAAAAAGGCGTCCTGACTTATTTTTTAAAAGGGACGAATTGTCCTGTATTTGTGCAGTCCCCACCCCACCCCCCGCCACTTCCCTGAGCCTCGGGGAAGCAAGGGGAGCGTGGGCAGGTGCTACTTCCCCCGGAGTCGCGGGAAACACTGGTGGCTGCCACTTCTCCAGGCCTCCCAGGGAGTGCCAGCAGCTGCCACCTCCTTCCCAGCTCCCCAGGGCTTAGAGGAGCTGCCACTCCTCCCATATCTCCCTGTCCCATAACTGGGATATGGTCGCCCTAAGCTTTGGGCAAATCACTTAACCTTTCTGTGGGTCAATGTATCCATCTTTAAAGTGGATGCAATGATACTTATATGTCTCACAGGGCAGTAGGGCGAGATTAACTAATTTAAGGGCCTGTGGTAATTTGTTTGTTTTTGATACCACCAAAATTGCTCTTTGTCCATTGGAAGTAATCTGGGTGCAATTTTCATACGTTCTTTTCTGATGCCTTTTGTAGAACAACAGTGAGCTCTCAAGGATCTGTATAAATAGGGTATAAATAATAAATAATGGTCATTTATTTCTATATAGTACATCAGAAAGGATGCATCTCATCTGTGTAATTATCTCTCTGGGTTTATCCATATATGTATATTATGCAATAATAAGGGCTTTCAAAAACACTGTTAGTGAAAACTGGTGGTGGTGTCATCTTTTTGAAAAGACTTCATAGCCTCAGAAGATAAGCAAGGGGTGGTATTTTAGTGTCCTAAAGATCTAAATTTCAATTAATCTCCAAATTAGTCCCAGAGACTCAAGTTGAGAGGTTGAATTTCAGATGGTAAGAGCCTTCGATTATTTCTATGGGTATTTGCTATTCTGCATTTTGTAAAAGTGTTGTACACCAAGGGTGTCATTCTTCAGTTTAGATTGCAGAACACCTCCCCCACCCTCCCCCTATGTAACACACAGGAACATAAATCCTGATTTGTAATCTTAAAATAAGGTAAAAAAAAGTGGACACAGAATTTTGCAAACCTCAGTGATATATTCTTGCACTGATGCACTTTAGTTAACATTTGATCTGAATCCAAGTTATAGTCTTTAAGAAGAGCATTTTGAAACTTTTTTATGCTAAATTGCAATGTCTGCAGTATTCCAAGAGTTTACACATTTGAGAAATCTAAACAGCCACTAGATGGCACTGTTGCATGTGTCTGGCAGTAAAAAACTCTCTTAAAGACTGGTTTGAAAATAGCGGTTTGGGGGTCTTAAACATAGTTGTCCTGTGTGTAATTATTGAAGCAAACTATGCCACAATGATACATGGTTAATAGTGTAAAAACTTGCATCTATTGCACACATTAGTAAAAATGGAAATAAGTCTTTACTACTATTACATCTTTATGGCTGTCCTGTCACACATTTCGAAAAGCGAAAAGAGGCCTCTTATCAAGACACTAACTTTTAAAAATATTTTCTCCCACTTAAATTGGGAAGCTTGCAAAAATCTAATAAGATTACTCTGTACACCTTCATACATATGAATTAACAGAGAGGAAAGAGACTTAAGAGCAGTGAAGCTAGGCCATTAAAAAAAAGTCTGAATTTTGCTCGTATATAGATGTCAGTTAACTAGCAAAACTCTGAATGCACCCATATCTCCTTTTTCTTAACTTTTGTAAATCGTAGCAACAATTTTCACTTAATATAGTTGGGTTTTCTCTGACAAAGGAACAAAAGTAGGTCTTATTACTTGAAGAATAGCAAAGAAAATACAGCATTGGCTCTATGTGTTTTGCTATTAGAGTGATGAACAGGAATGCATTTGATGCCCACAAATCAGTTCAAAATAGAAAAATAACTGTTTGCTCATCTCTATGTTTAGAAATTACTAGAAAATTTCACATCAGTAGTTTTTCACGTTAGGCTTTCTCTTTATCCTGTACCTCCAACCTACTTCTTATCAGTGTGGAGATGTTAGAACTCTTCATATAGGATTATTGGACTAGATTTTATTTATGGGATTACACTCTGTTTTTTTTCTTTTATAAATTATAACAGAACTATGCTGCCTGCCATCTAGGGGATGCTTTGATCCAAAATTTTTCATCATTGTTTCCACATTTAAGGGCTGGCACGAACATCAAAGAAATGGGTGTACTGAATTTACTGAATGCCAGAGAAGTACAATAACATACAAAGGATATAAGCAAATCCCAAAGGTAAAATGTGCTGCCAAATCGTGCACATAATAGAAGCACTAAAGTGACAGTCTGTCTTTGACAAATGCATAATGATATCAATGCCAAGGGAAGGAACTAGCAAACTGAAAGGTGAATAAAAGATTTGGGAACAATTCACTGCATTTACACATTTCCTCAGTGTGTTTTCACACAAGGAAGGCAGATGACACAAATGCATTAGGTAATCATCAGAGAGGACCACGAACCTACCAAGGTTTTTTATACTAACCTGGCTCTTCCTTTGGCTGAAACCCCACAGTTGAAAATAAAACGGTGTTAGAAATAATTCCTCTTCAGGAACAATAAAACAATAATTAGCGAAGAAGCAAATGAAAATGGTTAATTGGTTCTTTCTTTGACAAGTTCAAATTTAAGCCCCATACGGTATTTGCAATAAGCCAGTCTCCTGCCTCAGCTGATACATTCCAAAATGTTTCAAATACTTCGTAAATGAAAGTTCAGGGTTCCACATATACCAGCCTTTCGACAGCTAAAACTGCTATAACTATTGGAAACACAACACAGAAGTGCTACAAGCAGGTTCTCCTATGAACATCTGAAATCTACTTGTTAAAACCAGGTCACAACACTTCTTACTGAAATTTGGCTCAGACGCTACCTCTCAAGTGGGGGCCCAGGGCCCTTTGGGCCCTGCATGTGAGTGACTGTGGAGATTGGGCAGTGGGGGAACACTGGTTACTCAAGCCAGGAAGAGTATGGGGAGCTCCGCTTTGCTTTTTGCGGAGGAAAAGTAGCTGTACTCTTCCCCACTTTCCCAGATTTTAGCTCCTTGTATGCCCATAAAGGCTTTGGGCACTTTCTTAGGAAGTGGCATAATGAGCTGAGAAGTGACAGAGCTTTACTATTGTTTCTTAGGAAAGATGATTCTACAACGTAAGACTGTCAGGTCTTGTAAACAATGTTCTCCTGTGTTAGATGGAGCCCTGCTTATCAGAACTTTTCAGAGCAGTGATCTAAACAAGCATATTTTTACTGCCCTTTTTATTTCGTGGTTTCTTTCTACTTAGATAATAGGACAATAAGATTTACTTTTGTTTGAGACAATTGGAGTTGGGTCTTTTGAACTGAGAATCATCAATGATTGGTGTCTTGGAGAAAAAATTAACCTTCTAAATGGGAGAAAGTAGGGAAAGAAGTAAGTTCTTGAATATAAGGCTTTCAGAATGGTGGAAAGTGCAATCACTTCTCCCTCACCAGGACCACAGGTGGGTTAGTGCTGACCAGACTGTGCTCTGGGCAATGTCGCCTCGAATATTTTCCATCCATGTGCAGAATAAATTTTGTTATGAGAACCAAGGCATGTGCAGATGTGCACTGCCAAAAGAAACACATGCTAGTGGATGTGGATTCTCTGCTAATCAGCTGGGCAGCATCTGAATCTCTTCTGGGTGGCTGCACAAGTGCTCATCTTACAGGGAACGCTGGCCAGAGGAAAACATACCTCAGAAGTTTTGAGATTTGGATGCAGCTACTTTATTGGAAGGCTCAGCAAGAAAGACCAAGGATTTAACAAGGGATCTGAATGATCTACTCCATCCTTCGGGTTTGGATGGTAGTCAGTGTGCCCTCGGATTTTTTCCACCCATGGGCAGAATAAATTTTCTGTGCTCCGAGGCATGTACAGGGGGCACCACCAGTAGGAACATGTGTTGCTGGCTGTGGGCAGCTGTAGGCACTCTGCTGATTAGCTAGGTAGCACCTGAATTTCTCCTGTGTGGTTGCCCAAGCACTCAGGTTACAGGGAACACTTGTTGCAGAGTATTGCTTGGAGTAGCATAGAAGAAACTTAGTTAGTCAACATTTTAATGGAATGGGGCATTCTGTCAATGACCTCAAGGTATGTGTGTTACTGAAAAGAAATTATCGCTCCTTTGTAGAAAGGGAAGTGGACGAACTGACATTTATATTCAAATTCAGAACATTAACACATGGTTTAAATCATGATGGGAACTTTCTGAGTCACTATAGGGGCTCGTCTGCATACTTGACTCAATCTAATCCTTGATCACCCCTCCACTCTCTGATTTGCTCACCTTGATTATCTTTTTCTGATTTGAACTCCTTGCTCACTGTTCTTGGTTCTCTGTGTCTTAAATATTGAGTCTGTTCTGGTCTGGCTGTGGTCTGAAGAAGTGGGTCACTATCACCAGCTCCATTCTGTACTGGTAGTAGGGGTGGGAATGCGAGTGTAGCCAAGAAGCCGGTTGCATTCAAAACATAACCTCATGTTAACCTGCCCTGAGCACACTCAGGTGACATGGGACTTAAACTGTCATTGCTTACCAGAAGCCCTGTTGAGAATAGTACTCCCACTAAAATGGGGCACATTTTTGGCAGCACAGTGTAGAGGCTGAAGAATGAAGTTTCAGGATTACCAAAACTATTCACAAATCTGGGATTAATTTGGCAAATTTCAGCTGAACAAAAAAATGGAAGAAAAAACATTGAAACGCTGAAATGGTTTGTTTCAACCTTTTTGAAACAAAATGGTCTGACTTTTTATTTTAAAATGATTTGTTTTTGAAATTGAGCTAATTTTTAAAGGGTAAAAATAGCTGACAATCTAACGCAATGAAAGGAAAAAATAATTGGCCTGTGGGCATGGAATGAGCTGTTTTATATGGGGCCAAAGGTCAGATCAGGCTGGTGCCAGGCCAAAACTGTAAAGTCAGATTCTGCTGCCAAACTGAGACTACGAGGAATGAATCAGGGCAGGGTCTGGCTAAAGTCTTTCATTCTGCAAAGGTTTTAAGATGAACACATTAAACCAAGATCAAGGCCGGAAGCCAAAAATAGGTTGAGCGCTGGGAGTCTGGGATCAAAGAGCCTCAGTAAGGTGCAGTGACTGAGGTGTAAATCAAAAGCACACCAAAGGCTGTGTTGTTCAGACAACTCCTAGAAATGGCCACCAGGTTTATGTGGAGAGTGCCAACCAATCAGGGAATCTGACAGAATTGTTGCGCATGTCCTGTAGGGTACAAGTTCCTGCAGTGCTTAGCCTCTCAGTTCCTTCTTGTGTCAACCCTGCCTGGGTCCATGTCAGCATTGAGGACATGGCACCTGCCACGCACCCTGCAGGCCCTGACTCTAGGCCTCCGGGCTCTAGCTATTATTACTGGGAAGTGTGGAGAGTGGTTCACATGGAAGTATAGCAACTCGCAGTGCCCTCTCTTTTGGGCCATAAGAGAACAGTTTCCTGACGTAATAGACTGGGTGACAGGAGTAACCCATTCATTGTTTTCTAGCAGGTACAGTGGAAGTTTGGACTGAAGGAGAGTTTGGATTTGCTTTGCAACTTTAAAATTATTGGCAGTAATATAGTTGATTGTGGCTAACTACAGGGGCATAGACCTTGAACGCCTTAGCTCATGTAAGTGTAATGGTATCTGTACAAGTGGAGTTTGGGTTTTTTCCAAAGGCAGACACACAAAGGCAGACGCACAGGCTTAGGGGCTGGTGCCTGGTGATGCCCAGGCAGTACCCCCTTACTGGGCTTGAGTCGTTCATTTCTCCATTTTGGTCAGGACAGACAGTAACATTCTCCAGTAGAAACAGGTTTAGTTGCCAACAGCATTCCTTTTCTTCTGAGGACAATTATAAGTAACCCAGATCCCCCCGCATTGCTTCAGGGTTTGGTTCCATGGGCTTGGGTGTGATGAGTAGGCATGGTGGCATCAGGCCTGCTTTCTCTTCCCCTTTTGCTTGCACAGCCAGGTGTCAGTATTAAGGGCAAGAAGAAGGAAGGCTTTGAGACAGGTAGTGTCCTCTACACGAACTAGCTTCTCTTCTACCTCTGCCTGGAAACCTCACAGGTTATCTTTCCACTCAACAGCAGCTACGAGTTTTCAGAAGTGGGCAGAATACAAAGTGTTCTGCCTTTCCCCTCGCCTCAGTTTCTAGACAGTTGTTTCTGCTGTGCATCATCAAAGATAGTCAAGACTCCTCACAAGAAGGCATCCTAACTGGATAATACTGGACAGCTTGGGTATAACTGAAGGAGGAAGTCCAATCTAGTGCTTTTTGCATGAGCCAGCTAATCCTCAGCTCCACCTTTTCTTGGTGTGTGTGTTCAGGGATGCAGTAGGACAAGCACTGGTTTAGAGAGCCCTGATTTCTCCAGTGGTCCCTGTTGGATTGCACTGGTAGCAGCTGTCTCTTGCTCCAGAGGGTTACTCTGCCTGTGCTCGCAGGGCAGCTGCTTTTCCTGTAGGTTGTGAATCTGAAAGTTGCTCTTGGAGAACCTGTACTTCTGACATGAGTTGGGTGGCATGGGTCCATGACTGAGCCAGCTGCTCATGCAAAGCCAGCCGTCAACTGTGGCCGACATTAACTGAGACTGCAGTGTGAAGGCCTTCATTTGAATGCATGCAGCTCATTCCTGGGGATTTGGGACCCTATGGAAAATGGGAGGTGGAACTTCCCCAGCCATCTTCTCTTGAGGGATTGACAGAAAGGGGAATTCTGGAAGTGATAGGAATAGTCTGCCAGGGCTGGATCCTGGGTGGCCTGGGTAATGACATGAGCTGTTCGGTATCGAGACTGAAAGTCAGAGATCTATTCAGGGCCAAGCCAGGGCAAAACTGCAAACTCAGATTCCATTACCACATTAAGTGCATGAGGTGAAGGACAGGCTGGGCCAGGGTCTTTCTCTGAGG
This sequence comes from Carettochelys insculpta, assembly GCF_033958435.1. NCBI lineage: Eukaryota > Metazoa > Chordata > Testudines > Carettochelyidae > Carettochelys > Carettochelys insculpta. The sequence continues at coordinate 32,295,610 of NC_134144.1, forward strand.
CCAGCAACAGAATCATAGAATGTGAAGGAATTTCAGGAAACACATGCGCAGGAAGGGGCATGATTGTACACATCCCCTTCAACACCATGGTCAGAGGGCAAGAGGCCAGCCAGCAGCCAGTGTGTCTAGAGTCCCTGAGCATCTGTAGAGCCCAGCGGTGGGGCTGATAGTAAGGTCTGGTGCCTACAGCAGGGATCTGCCCTGCCCCCACTCACCAGCAGCAGCAGGGGAAGAGAAGTAAGGCAGCCCCTGCTCACTGATCTAGGGGAAGGGGCAGGACTGACCATGCACTCACCAGTGGGTAGCAGATCGCCATGGCCCGTGAAGTGGAGTGAGCTGGAGCTGCACTGCTCTGCTCTGCTTTCCCCTTCTGCTTCCAGTGAGTGCAGGAGATCAGACCTCCACCCCTGCTAGTCCATTGGGCTGTATCAACTGGGGGAAGAGACAGAGCAGTGAGCAGGGGCAGGGAGCGGGTGGAGCAGGGGTCAAGGGGGTTGGGCCTGAGGTGGAGGGGAGTTGTCCCTGCCCTTCCCTGGGTTGTTGCAGGGGGGAATCATGTGGCCAGTGGTCCCCCGTATCTTCCTTCACCAGGCGCCATTGCCTGTAGCGGGCACCAAAGCCAGTCCCCTGCACTCATGGCAGGACCAGGCACCCTCTAGACCATCCCCAATAGGTGCTTGTCTAACCAGCTCTTAAAAATCTCCAACGATGGACATTCCACAGTGTCCCTAGGCAATTTCCAATGCTTAGCCACCCTGACACTCAGGAAACTTTCCTAAAGTCCAACCTAAACCTCCAGTTTTCCCAGATCGTTTGGATTTCTAACCATATCCTCCAAAGCATTTGCAATCCCTCCCAGCTTGGCATCATCACAAACTTCGCAAGTGTGCTCCCTGTGCCATTATCTAAATCAGTGTTTCCCCAACTGTGTTCTGTGGACCACTGGCGTTCCACGTGATGTGAATCGGTGTTCTGTGAAAAAATTTCAGTGCTAGTGATATTTTTCCTTCTAAAATATTAAATAAGAAATTGTGTGTGCACCAAAAATACAAAGCTATTTGAACAGAATTTATATTGTAGGTATATTAATATTTATAATGAATTCATAATAGTATAGTTATGCGACTAGTGCAGAAACAGATGCAAAAACGCTTCCCTCTAAAAAAAACTCTCAAATGTTACTTATTTTTATTTTCCAGTATTTTTCTATAAAAATAACAAATTTATAAAAACACAAAATTTAAAAATATTTTTCCATACCTAATACATTGTGTTTCTCTTTCATAAAAAATGCTTTTTAAGCTTTAAGGAAGGATAGTCCTTTTCTGAACACTATTATCCTTCCGATTTTTATGCAAAAGAACGACACTAACCATCTTTCTTTTGGCTGTTATACGGGTGTTTTGTTTTGGGTTTGTACTTAATTTTTAATTTTTATCCTTAATTATAGGGTTGCTAACCGTCCTCCTACCAGAAGGAAATTAGTTGTTCATTCAAATTATTTCCTCTTGTTATTTTTTTGTCCTTTGTAAAATAAAAGATGTCTATAAAACCTAACTCTCTTAAACCAACTTTTGAGCGTTGCATGCGGCAATGTTTTGATCTGAACCCCGACCACCAGACCAGCATATATGTGTTCCGTCAATATATTCCAAGCGCGAAAGTGTTCTGTGGCCAAATTAATTGAGGAAATGCTGATTGAAATCATGGACGAAGTGATGGAACAGAACCAGCCGCAAAACTGATCCCCATGGAACCCCCTTGTTGTGCCCTTGCAGTGGGACTGGGAACTATTGATAACTCATTTCTGAGAATGGTTATCCAACTGGGTATGCATCTACTTTCTGGTGGCTCCATCTAGGGTGTATTTCCCCAATTTATTCATGAGAAGGTCATGTGAGACTGTAACAAATGCTTCACTAAAGCACCTACTACTTCCCTTTTCAGGTTTAAGCTGAAACCTGTAAACCAGGATCAGGTTTGAGAGGCAGGAGTCTGGGATTACAGTGGGTTGCAGGAAGAAGTGGTGCAGTGAGGTCTCAGACAGGAGCACACCAGAGCTCTGCATTCCTTGGATTAACTTCCGGGGATGACCTCCTGGCTTACACAGGGCATGCCAGGGAGTCAGAGGGCTGTTGCTTGTGGCCCTTAGGACAGAATGGCTCCCAGGGCTTAGGTTTGTTTTCATTTCCATTTGGTGGCAGCACTTCTTGGCCTGCATGCTACAGCTCCTGATTCTAGACCTCTGGCTCCTCACGTAAATGATATTTTTTGGTTTAACCACTAAACCAAAAAATCAGTTAGAGCTGTGCAAATATCTTCCACTGTTTTTATGAACTTTGGAGCGACACAAATATTAACCTTGATGGGAAACATTGTAGAAAATAAAGAAGAGTGTAGTGACAGCCTATGTAGATGTGGAGTAGGCAATTCAACGGGGTAAACTGCTAATATATTTTTTCAAAAATAATTCACAATTTAATGACGGCTCTCTATGCTTCTGAAAGTATGAAGCTGACTATACCTAGATATTGCTGTTCCCTTGCATCCATCAAGTGAGCTCTATTTTAATATGATGCTCCATTTTCAACAGAAGGCAAGCGTATCCTCTAACATTTCTCCTTTTAGTTCATTTGTATCACAGTCTACTAAAGCTCATTAGTGTGCAATACTGTGATTTAGCTTGTAAAAAAGATGTGCTTGAATGAATATTCTCTTTTAATGGTAACTAGTATTTACAGGCTCCTAAGTAAATTAGATGATTTGCCTTCTTCATTATTTTAGAACTTGTTAGTGAAGTAACTAAAATGTCCAGGACTATAAAAAAAGCATTCAGTTGACTTTGTACAGTAAGATTTTCTGGCATGAAAAGCACAGTATTTATAAGTTAATTTAATCAGAGAAGAAAAATATTGAGTAGGTGACTGAGCAAAAATGATGACTGTGTATTATAGTGTTGCCATGCAGCTGAACAAACACATTCAGTGACAGACCTTGGCAAGAGCTGCAAAGATGGTCTTGACAATGGCATGAATAAATATTAGGTGCTGCATACAATTCATTGGTTTCCAGGTCTTGAGCGAAACCAGGTGAGCATTGGCTGGAAAATGTGGAAGAAACAGTGTAAGCATGTTGGGAAAACGTAAACATCTACAATCCTCTTCCCAGCTGCTTTGCTGTAACATTTTCATTTGCATCAGCAACAACTCTGTCATTTTTTATCTGCTATACTTTCATTGCACTTCTAGGAATCAATTAAATTCACAGCTGCTTTGGAGTTTGTGGCAGGTACTTCCAGAAGATGGCCTAAATAAAGGAATTTTATATCTGCTAAACAGAATTTACCAATCAGATTTCATCACTACAATTTCAACCAGTTTACAAGCACATAAAGAAAAGTGAGTTGCCTGCTAGATCCATTTAGAAACAGTGAGGATACTTCCTAATGATTTAAAATTGAGTTTATCCCAGAAGGGATCACTTATCTTCTCCAGGGAAAGGAAGGGAATGTGCCAGGTAGAAGAGTTGTGCTAAACAGCTGGTTTTAGGATAACACACTGAGAGTGTCTCAATTCAAAAAATTTGTGAGGAAAACCTGGAAGAAAAGCTCCTTTTGCTGGCCATTGGTACTCCAGGGCTGGGGAATGGTATTACCGTTTGACCAGGACTTCCAGAGCTGCAGCTAGTTCAAGCACAACTGTCTCTTGGCTACATGGAAAAAGATAGAAAAGAACACTTCATGCCAGCACTGTGTCCATTACACGGGCTTCAAATTGAGTATGAAATTCAGCTGAAGCTGAGTTCCCATATTTAAACCCCATGGGAGTTTGGCACAAAAATTCCGTTCAGGATCTTGGCTTAACTGTTGAAAGAACACTTTCTCCTTCCCTGTTTCACTCCCCCAGGAACCAACAGGGAAGATGCATCTGATGATTTTAAGACAAAGCTGGAGAAAAGGCATTTTCTTTGAGGGATCCTGGGATCTTATACAACAGATAATGATGAATGTATATCTTTCCTATTTTAGAACACAATTCATGACACATCAGTTTTGCACAAGATTAGTCGTCCCAGTGACAGATAAGGGCTGTAGCCAAGAAAAACCTGGCATAATTAGGGGGAGAAATCTAGCTTTATGCCTCTCCTTTGGCTTTCCATCCTGTGGGTCAGTTCCTATCATGACTGCTCCAGTTGTCCTTGATTGTGCACAGCACAAAAGGGATATTCTAGAAACTGGGGATTGGTACCTGTAGGCACACCTTAATTATTCCCATTTTTTCCCATCTAAATCCCTGTGCTGGAATTTAAGAGTGCATGCAGATGCTTTCTCTATACTGAGGGAGTATACACCCATAAGCAAATGGAATAAGCAGAAGGCTGGTTTGCTTAATATGGCAAATTGGAAGGTCAGTTGGGAAGGGTCTTCAGCTGAAGGAAGCTTGTGGCTGATTAACCTAAGGTCTGAGAGACACACTTTAGCTCCAGACAGAAGAAACACCTGCTTGAAGAGTAAGACTGACTGACCTAAAGCAAAAGACCTGAAAAAACAGTGACCAGAATCTGCTGGTCTTCTGAAAATGCCAATGATAAGTCTGTAAGTCTGCAAATGAGGTAAAGATAAGGGCAGCCCAGGGATAATGATGGAGGGACTGAAAGAGTGATCCTGAGCTGCCTACACAAGCTTGTTGATAATGGGTTTCTTAGCTCTCCTACCACTCCTTGCTGGCTAATGGCTTTTGCAGACATTTTACCTCTCCTCTTCTGCAGAGCCTCACAAATGCTGCTTTCTTGTTGGTAACACTAAGTCAGCCCTGTCAAATGAGCAGTGTGTCCTCCTACCAGGAAAGCCTGTGACATGTGCCCCACTATATACGCGCTGATTCTACCAAGACAGTCCAATTACTTATCTATTTTGCACAGAACCAATTGCCTTGATGAGGTGCCTTTACTCTACAAAGTGATGGTAGAAATGGCATTCGGAGCATTCCAAACTTCTTTTAGTGAGTCTAGTCAACTCACCTGTAATTTGGGTGATGAACCACTGAAACAAATTACCAAAGAAAGTGGTGGATTCTCCATCTCTTGATGTTTTCACATTTAGACTGGATGTCTCTCTGGAAGATAGTTGGGTGAAATTCTCTGGCCGATATAATGTTGGAGGTCAGACTGGGCAATTTGTTAGTCTCTTCTGGCCTAAAAATCTGTGAGGAAATGAACAAATAATGGAGCAAATAATGAAGGAATCCATTTTCAAATATCTAGAAGATAATCAGGAAAGTAATAGCATGGATTTGTCAAGAACAAATCATGCCAATCCAACCTGATAGCTTTCTTTGAAAGGGTAACAAGCCTTGTAGATGAGGGGAAGCAATAGATGTTTTATACCTAGACTTTAGAAAGGATTTTTGATAACAATCTTGATTGACCTTCTCATTAACATACTTGGGAAGTGTAGTCTGGATGGATAAGGTGGGTGCCTAACTGATTGGATAACTGTTCTTAGACTAGTAATCCGTGGTTCATATTCATGCTGGAAAGGCATAACAAGTTGGGTTCTGCAAGAATCAGTCCTGGGACTTGTTCTGTTCAATATATTCATCAATGATTTAGATAGTGGCATAGAGAATACACTTGCAAAGTTGGCAGACAACACCAAGTTGTGAGGGAATGCATGTACTTTAAAGGGTAAGGTTATAGTTCCAAATGATCTGGACAAACTGGAGAAATTGTTTGAGGTAAATAAGATGAAATTAAATGACAAACGCAAAATACTCCACTTAGGAAGGAAATACTCATTTACACATATGCAAAAGAGGAAGTGTCTGTCTAGTGCTGCAGAAAGGGATCTAGGGGGTCATAGCAGATCACGAGCTAAATATGAATTACCAGTGTAAAACTGTAGCAAACCTGCCTCCATTATTCTGGGAGGCTAAGACTACAACCCAAAATAACATATGCAATTTTTACAATGCAAATGGCATAAGTTATTTTGAGGTAATTTTATTTTGAAATTGGTGCTGTCTGAATGGCACGCAGGTTTGAAATAAGTAGCTATTTTGAACTTCCCGCTACCCCTCTCATGACAAGGGAGAGTGGGAACAAAATACCATGCTTGAAATAGCCCTGCTATTCTGAGTGTGGTGCTTAGAGGAGGTGTGACCATATCCGGATATATTAGCAGGAGTGTTGTAAGCAAGACATGAGAAGTAATTCTTCTGCTCTGCTCCATACTGATTAGACCGCAATGGGATTATTGTGTCCTGTTCTGGGTGCTAATTTAGGAAAGATGTGGACAAATGGGAAAAACTACAGAGAAGAGCAATCAAAATGCGTGAAGGCCTAGAAAATATGAGGGACCTATGAGGGAAGATTGAAGGAACTGGTTTTGTTTAGCCTGGAAAAGAGAAGACTCATAACTGTTTTCAAGTACTTAAAAGGTTGTTAAAAGGAGGAGGGAGATAATTACTCTCCTCAATTCCTGATAGGACAAGAAGCTTATATTGCAGCAAGAGAAGTTTAGAGAAATTTAGGTTGGATATTAAGGAAAACTTCCAAACTGTCAGGGTGGTTAAGCATTGGAATAAATTGCCTTCGGAGGCTGTGGATTCTGCCTTATTGGACATTTCTAAAAGAAGATTAGACAAACACCTGTCAGGCATGGTCTAGATGGTGCTTGCTCCTGCTGTGAGTTGAGGGGACAGGACTAGGTGACCTCTTGAGGAATCCTATGATTCTGTTCTGAGATTCCAGCTGCAGTTATGGGTGTTGAACATGTGAAAATCTAACCTTGAACTCTTTGAACCCCTTGCCCCAATATTTGATAACACAACTGTTTTTTGTCAGTTTTGTTTGTTAGATTAACCCTAAGTGTTCCTCAAGCTTGTCATTATCAGTCAGTTGCTGCTTGTTTTCCCTGTTGACATGGGCACTTAGAAGAGACTTGACTGCTGGTAGGATACTTGTGTTTTGGACCAGATCATGAATGTTGATCCTAGCATAAAGTAAATATTATCCATATTTGTCACAGGAGGATGATGACATGCGTGGAAATGGAGATGGATGTTTCCTTAGATGAGGCTTTCTCCAAGATAGTGAGTTTATTTTACGTATATGATGCTTCTACCGTTACACGGCAATAACTTTTTGTCAATCAGCTCTATAAATGTATTGCTTTTCTGTTAAAATGTGAATATAAATATTTATAAAGTGACACCATTATCCAACCTTTCTCCTTGTGTGTGTGTGAGTTCTCTGTGCATATTTTTCTAGTTCAATATGTCGTAGATGGAGAGTGAGCTGATATGTATCTGTGATGGCACCTAAAATAGCTGTAATGGGAGCAATTTTGTTGTATGTTGGATGAAAGAAACTATACATGTAAATTCTTCTGAATTTACAGAAACATTCATGTTCCTTGTTGAAGCCCTCCCCACCTCATCTGCTGAAACCGCAACATTCATTGATGATCACGTCACAGCTCAGCTACGTAGAATATTATGCGGAAGATGGAAGGGCAGTGGTTTGCATCTTTTCACTCTGTGCCCTTTTTATGTGGCAAGTGCTGATTTGGAAGGGCAAATTGACAGAAATCGCTTACATGCTTACTGGGGCTGGGTGGGGCCAATGCGTATGGTATCACTAAGAAGTAAGGTGAAGGGTGACTGAGTGGAAAGCATAATTCTCCTGCATTATTAAAATACATACCATATTCTCTCACATGACTATAAACACGTCTGCTTCTGTCTCACTTCTGCCCCTCCCAACGTCTTTAGCAGAAAATTTAACAAGCTATAAACTCCTATATTTTGAAACTTTTTATTTTAACTGAAGAGGTGCATAACGTGCTGTTTGTTGTACAGAAATCATGGTTCAGATTGTAAAGAGTGTTGTGTTGGTATTTCAATTGTATTCATTTTACCCCTGACTTTTATTGCAAAAAGTTCAGATACAAAACGTTAACGTTCTTAAGAAGAAAAAGGGGAAAATGAAATGGAGGAGAGAGAAAAAAGCCCTTCAGGTTCTCATTTTAGGAAGAGTGGGTTCTTGTTTCTAGACTAACAGAAAACTATTTCTGAACTCTTTGCTGATGGCAGCCAGAGATAATTAATTTTTCAATGCATATTCCTCAGTGACTGTTTTGTTTGGTATCATTGTTACTCAAAGGGCTGTATGAGGTTTAGATATCCTAGAAAGTGAAGTATGCAAAAGTGTGAGTGTTTCCCCAGACCCTTGTTGGAAGCTGTCTCCTAACTTATCCTGGGTGGTACTGGACTAGATCAAGATGTTGACAGAGCTGAGCTACAATGGATTGGCCATCCTGATGTGCAATCAAACCATCCATTAATAATAATAATAATAATAATAATAATAATAATAATAATATAAATTATGTGGACATCATGGCAGAAGAGATCACTTACAGTAGAATTCATATCTCATGTTGCTCCCATGTAGAGCCGTGTACAGGGGAACATAGAGTGTCCATGTGGTACCTCAAGAAAGTTGTGGGGCAGCTCCTCAGTGTTTCTGCAATTCAGCTACTAAACCTACATTCTCACAGCAGTCCACTGGTTGTCAGAATTGTTGTTTTGCCAATAGTGTCTAATTGGTTTTGTTTCCTGTATATCATTATAGACAGCAATTATGTAAGTAGGAAAGTCATACATCTCCTAGGAATGTTACTAGAGCTGTCTGAAGGAAAAATGTTTCATTTATTCTTCTGATGATGGGGAAAATCTTCACAAACAATTAGGGAATATTACTAAACTGGCATTAGTTATTACATATGAGGTACATGATGTCAATTCTCAGTATTGAATACTCAGTATGTTTTCCGAGTTAGAGATAAATTGTAGAAGTGAGTTGTTGGTTTAGTTTCACTGTATTACTCTGCTTTCCAAAATGTAAGCCCAACTTTTTTTAAAAAAATTCATGTTAGAAATAAATTCTTAGCTCTGCAAACTTTTTTTCTACTTCAGTGGAGGTAAAGAAATAAATTCTAGAGCTGAGGTAAATGAGACCTTTCTTTATTACAACGACAAGGGTTTTTTTTCCCTTCCAATGCTTCTACCTTTAACCAGCAGATTTTATGATTTTTTTATCAAATTTTGCACTGAGTTAAAATTGGTGTAGTTAAACCAATGATATCCTACACTTAAACTCAGCACATATTTAAAAAATTCCCAACACATTTACTTTGTACCCACTACTGAAGAATGCTGCATAAAATTAAGCACCACATAATGACTTAATTTGAGGTTAGTTAGTATTACACAGGTGATCACACTGCTAGGAAGTCTATCTCTTGGGGCGGTAACAGAGATACAGGCAAATGAAAAATTTAAAAGTGACAGACTGTAAACTACACATGTACAAGGGAAAAGTCAGATATATGCGATCAGTATTGTAGTTTACTTTACCACAAGCCCGGAGGAGCCTTTGTGTATGACCTTTTGTGTTTCTTGTAATACTTGCAAGTTATTTTTACCTTCTTACCCAGAGTAGAGATTTTTACAAAAACTAAAAGGGGCCCTCGCCTAATAAGTTCCTACAATGACTCTTACACCATTTTATTAAGCTACTGTGAATACTACAGCATTTCATTAAGCTACTGTGAAACTTCTTGGCAACTGGTGATAAATAGGCATGCCGTGTGAGGAAGCCTTTATTCCTTTTTCTCTGTGCCTTCTGATCAAGTAAAATGGAAGTCCACATTGACACCAAACACTGTCACCAGGCAGAAGTAAAAAGGGTTAATAATATAATTTGGGATACAAGGCCAGACTGTGCCTTTAGGTAGATGGAGTGAAAGGGTGGCACATAACTGCTCCACCTCAAAGCAATAGGAAGGAATTCTGATTCACAAGTGCTACCTGCTTCTAACTGCCCAGGTGTTCACAGGGAAGAGTATTGGGGAGGTTAGACTGCTTCCTACGCTGGATCCAGGTTTCTGATACACCTGTCTCTACACGTCAATGTCATATTGAATTGCAAGGATGTGTCTGCTTGGCGCTGTGGGTGGGGAGTCCCAGCGCAAGGAGACATACTTGCAGTAGCTGTAATTTAGATGCATGCTAGAAGCAGTAGGGTGCAGCTCTAATATCAGGACGGCCTAGCCATCCTGAGTACCAACCCACCCAGATACTGTGGCTGCAGCATTGGCTTGGGTTAGACACCCATGGCTACACTATTATTTTAATACACTGACTCAGTGAGAGCTAGTGTAGGTGTGTCTCCTTGAATTGGGAATCACACCTCTTTCCCACGTGTAGACATACCTATGAAAGACCCAAAACAAAGATCTAAGCAAGCCAAGGAAGACAGTGCGGGGAGGGGAGCGGGAGAGGGGCAGAGGCGGAAACAGGGGAAGCAATACTTTCTTTTGCTCCTTTGCTTGACTAAGTAAGCCTTTGTCTAAACCAGAGAGCTTATAGTGTCACAGCTGTACCAAGGCACCTCTGTAAGGTCTCACATGTAGCCACCCTATGACATTGGGAGAGAGCTTTCCCATCAGCATAATTAAGCCACCCCCAACAAACAGTTGTCAGCACCACTGTCTTGGATGGACCTTTAGGGTGCTCAAAACTTTTAGGTGATTTTTGACTGTTCAGTTATCTGTTGGATAAATGTAGATCAATGTGGAATGATCTTGAAAAGTCTACCCCCCTCGGCTCAAAAGTTCTGAGTAAAATTCAGGTGATACTGGCTTTTGTGCTCCATACAAGAAAGACTAAACACAGGAGCAGATAAGGCAGAAAGAGAAGTTCTACTGTCCTAAAAACCATCACAGCATGCATCTCATACACAGACCACACACTGGTGGTAACCTTTACTTCTGAGGGTTTTTCCTCCTGCCATCAACAGGCTTCCCTGTAACACAATGTTTTAACAAAATATAATTACTTTTGTAAAATATGGATTTAAAATTCAGGAGAATGCCCTAAATATGTTAATATTTCTGTACCACTGCTTATGTTCACATCTTCCAAGTAGAGTGATAGAATATCAACATTAGATGGATTAGATAGCATGCATTTAAAACTTCAAAGGAGTTAATTAGTTTAATTTTGGGGTAAATCCTCAGGTCTGTATTCGAGGTTGGCTTGAGTACGGAGTAAGTAAAGAGTGGGTGGGTATGTCAGAATTTGGGATTTATTGTGTAGCTGACAACTATTTCAGAAAAGTCACAAACTGTGACAAAGTAGCAAATGACCTTCTCAGTTGACTGGTAAAACTTGAAAACGTTTTTCTTTTGACGCTGTTCCCATTCAACTAGTTCCATCTTGGATAAGAGGTAGTCTGTTTCCTCATCTTAAATTGACAGGTACTAACTTTCAAAACAGGCAGAGGAGGGATTCAGGCTGCTGCTGCCCAGTATTTCTCTACGGATGTAAGACAAGTAGAAGTTGGCCCTTTAAACTTTTGAGTGCTACCAGAAAAATATCACTTGACAAAGTATAAGGATTAGCTAAATCCTGCAAGGTTGCTCAGCTCAAAATGTGCACGTGCACACACACACACACACACACACACACACCACCTCCCTGGCCCAGAGCAGCAGGAAGTCCCAGTGGGGAGGTTCCCCTCCACAGCTCCACTCTCCATGTGGGGAGGCAGCTTTGCTGAGGTCAGTGCGGGTGGTGCAGGTGAGGTGCTAGTGGCTCAGCTGGGACTCAGGAGGTGACTCTGAATGGCTGCATGGAGAACTGAGAAAGTAAGTGACTCTCACTGCCTGGACAACCAGCCCCAGTGGTGTGTTCTGAGTGTTGAGCAGATTAACACTCGCCACTGCCCTCCTCTGCTGTGCAGTGCATCCCTCCCCACTCACCTGCTCCACTACGCTGGTCTCTTGTCTCTCCTCTTTTCACTGCTGCCCCTTGTTCTCCTGCCCCCTCCCCACTGCCACCCCTCCCCTGACTGTCTCCAGCCTGCCCTCACTGCCTCCTCTCCCTTCAGTGTCCTCCTATTTCCCTGGCAACCCTCACTGCCACCCCACTGCCTGTTTGTTCCCCACTCAGTACATGGGGCAGGAGGAGTGAACACAGTCTCTCATATTCCCTGTTCCCCAGATGCCACACTTCACCAGGCCGCTGGTGGTGGTGCCAGGTGGTGTGACCTGCTCTGAGGGTTTGCTGCTGATTTGCCACTCTGCACCCCCCGAGGTGAAAGTTGGGGTTCCTTGCCTTTCCACCTATCACTTCTACAGCAACTGGGCAGCAGGCCAGGGATGAACCAAGCATGAAAGCAGGTGAGTGTTGCCCTTGATCCGTTTTTGGCAAGAATGTGATGTTAGCAATAGAATGTTATCATCAGATCAGAGCTATTTAATGTGGCAAACTTTCTGGTATTGTAAGCTTGTGTTTGTGTTGCTAAGAGCAAATTGGGCATGGGGAACTGTAAATCCTAAAGATGGCCCTGGATGATTTTCAACTTTCAAATCAACCTTTCCCAGTGAAACCTCACCATTCCAATGTACACGGTGCTAAGTGGAGAATTCTAGAATTTCATTCAATCTTGCCCAGATTTGCCTTTTACTGTTCCAATTACTTTTTAAGCAGTTTTAGTGGACATTTCAAAATTGTGTTTACAACGTTCTCTACGTACTACACCACACTTTCCAAAGTCTTATGGTCTCATTTCAGTTCTATTCCTTGTGTGTTGGTATTAATTATTTTTGTCACTGCTATCTGTGCTTAACAATAATACATTAGATTTTCCATGGTCAGTTCTTCAGCCAGTTACATATTTCACAGAACTGGGAGGAACCTTGAGAGGTTATTGAGTCTAGTCCCCTGCTCTCACAGCAGGACCAGTCACCATCCCTAGCTGATTTTTCTTTTGACCTAACCTTGAACTCACGATCCTGGGTTTAAAAAGCCAGTGCTCTAACCCTTTTCATCCCCAGCATCCAAACTTCAAAACTAGAGATGCGTTGATAGGTGGTGTCTAGATCCAAACTCAGGTTAGTGTGTGGGATTCATGGTTGAATCAGGACTAGAGCTGGTTTTGGAATTGATTGTGTAAATAGAATTTGAATGGCATGAAGGGGGTGTGCTGGTTTTCTGCAAAGGGTGAATTATTACGTGCACTGTCATTACTTGCCATTTCTACAGGCTTCTCAAAAGTTGAGTCTGTTCTGCCCTAAACATAACATTACAGTATATATCTTATTACTAACAGGCCCCTGGACGGGAGGGCAAGGGAGCAGTTGCATAGGAGCCCTACAATTCAAAGGGCCCCAGAGCTCTCTGCCACTACCACTACTATTGCAGCAGTGGCAATGTCCAGAGCCATGGGCCCTTTTGAAGCGGCACAGGAGCATCACTCCACACAGCTCTGAGAGCAGGGAGGAGGGCCCAGTGCCATGCTCTGGGCAGTGCTAAGGGCTAACTACTCTTGGCTCCACCCATTCCACCTGGGGGCATGAATCCAGACCCCTCCACACCTTCCAGCGGGGCCTGTGGTGGCTGTCGACCCCGTTCTATACTTAGCAAATTGTAAATAACTAACCCAAAAAAATCCATTTTGCTAATAGATTTTTATGACACCTCCCAGCTTCAGTCTGGAAGTCTTATTCGGGGTCATATTCCCACCGCCAGAACTTTTTAATTGATATGTGATTTTTAATCACATAGAATTTAAATATCTGATTTTTTTTCAAAAACATTAAAACCAAAAAATGACTGATATCCTTTTTAATTTCTTCTTGTCATACTATGTTATAAGCTACCACAAGATAATCATATGTGGCATGTAATGAGTCTGTTTCCAAAGCAATAAGCGTATTGTGCATTCAAATATAGAAGGCTATTTCTAATTATCTGCATACTGTTTAAAATCCAGGATAATTCAATGTCCACATCTCTGCTTCACCTCTACTTATTTCCATTACCTTGCATATTATGGATGTCAAATTGATGGGCCTACAGTTCCCTAGAGTGGCCATTATAAATATCAGTATTACAGTGGAATGCTTCCAGTCTTCTGGAACGTCATTTGAACTAAGCAAGTTCTCCATAATGATCATTAATGATGTATTGCTTGCACATAAATGTTGGATATTAATCTTTTGTATATTTACACTATTCTGTCAGAGAGGTTTGTTCATCCCTCTAATACACAGCTAATCAATGACTGAAACAGTGTTGTGTTTATGAGAACTGTGCATGTACTCTTACTGAAGCGCTGTCTATATTTTTAGTTCCTTGGTGGTTAACCTTTTCAAAATTCTAACTCTCTTCTTTTTAATGAACTGCAATGTCCTTTAAAAATCAAACACTGAGTATACACAGAGTGAATTAAGGTGTATTCATAACAAAGAAAAAATCTTCAACTATTTGCAGACTTTTATGTAAACTCATTGAATATATGCATTCATCTTTGATCTTATTTTTCATCAACATTCAAGTGATTGAGTCACACAAGTCCAAATGTTCGTCAGATGTTAAATATGAAATTATAGAATCTCATGTCAATTGGTTTGTCAAATTAAAATGCAAAAGTGCTTCCTAGTCATCCATTGAAGAAACGGGACGGGGGAACTTAAAGTGACTTTTCTGGCCGATTATTAGGACTAAGCAGTGCAGCTTAACTAACAAGCACTGAATTCTTGCACTGACTGTTCATGATTTGAAGAATTAAAAAAAAATTGTGTGTAGAGTGGAGAGAAAATGAATAACAAATATATTTGAGGAAGTGGCCTGCTTATTAACATTCAAGAAGCATGTGTGTGTGGGAGGGGAATGAGACCAACTTGGTTGAGAAAATCCTAAAATTAGTGTGATTTTTGTGCCGTGTTGCTGTTTAAGTGTGAATTTGCATTGGAATGAGGCACATATAGAAGAATAAAACTTTGTCTGAGGTTTTGATGAGCGTCCATTTTAGTCTTTTCAGTGTTGCCAGCTCTCACAATTTGATCACCAGTCTCCTGATATTTGGGGATTTTCTTCCAGACTCAGATCCTGATGACATGTGAACCAATGAGGTTTCAAGCTTTTATTTTAAAATATAATTCATTTCTAAGCCTCATGTTCATGGAGAACAGTTTTTGGAACTGCAGCCCAAGTGTCCCCCAGGCCTCAAATCAGAAACTTTAAAAAAAAGTATTGTATTTTAAGCCTTAGAGAGGTAGCTGTGTTAGTCTGTAGCTTTGAGAACAACAAGTCTTGTGGCACCTTATAGACTAACAGATATTTTGGAGCATAAGCTTTTGTGGGCAAAGACCCGCTTCATCAGATGCATGAGTGAGGGGGTGGTTTTAGAGGGGTATCTGAAGAGTTGGGTCCCAGTGAAAGGGAGAGTCAGAGCTGACAAGGTCTATTCAGCAAGGTGGAAGTGGCCCAGTATCAATAGTACTTATCAAAAGAAGAAAAAACAAGTTCAATCCGATAGGGGAACATGAACCTTTGTCAGAGTCTAATGGGGAGATATTAAGGCCCAGGGCAGAGAAACTGGTTTTGTAAGCTGCGAGCCACTCCCAGTCTCTGTTTAATCCTGGGTTAATAGAGTCAAATTTGCAAACGAATTGCAGCTCGGAGATTTCTCTCTCCATTTGATTTTTGAAATTTCTTTGTTTCGGAACTGTCACCCGTAAATCTGCCACTGAGTGTCCAGGGAGATTGAAGTATTCACCAGCCGGCTTCTGTACATTACCATTCCTGATGCCTGATTTATGTCCGTTTACTCTTTTACGGAGAGACTGTCCAGTTTGGCCAATATAAATTGCAGTGGGGCATTGCTGGCAC
This sequence comes from Carettochelys insculpta, assembly GCF_033958435.1. NCBI lineage: Eukaryota > Metazoa > Chordata > Testudines > Carettochelyidae > Carettochelys > Carettochelys insculpta. Next base: position 32,311,353 of record NC_134144.1, read on the forward strand.
ATATTATATTAGTAGATGTGCAGGTAAAGGAGCCCCTGATGGTATGGTTGATGTTAGGTCCTGTGATGATGTCACTGGTGTAGATATGTGAGCAGAGTTGGCAGCGAGGACTGTTGCAGGGGCTGGTTCCAGGCCTAGAGTCATTGGTTTGTGATTTGTAGTGGCTGGTGAGGGTTTGTTTAAGGTTGGCAGGCTGTCTGTAGGTGAGGACAGGCCTGCCTCCCAAGGTCTGTGACAGTGAAAGATCATTGTTCAGGATGGGTTGCAGATCCCTGATGATGCGCTGGTGAGGCCTTAGGTGAGGGCTGTATGTGATGATCGGTGGTGTTCTCTTGTTTTCCTTGCAAGGCCTGTCTTGTAGCAGGTGGCTTCTGGGTACCTGTCTGGCTCTATCAATCTATTTCCTCACTTCCTTAGGTGGGTATTGTAGTTTGAGAAAAGCTTGGTAGAGGTCTTGTAGATGTTTGTCTCTGTGTGATGGATCAGAGCAAATACGGTTGTACCTTAGTGCCTGGCTGTAAACAAAGGATTGTGTAGTATGCCCTGGATGGAAGCTGGAGGCATGTAGATAAGCATAGCGGTCCGTAGGTTTTCGGTATACGGTGGTATTTATGTGACTATTGTTTATCTGCACAGTAGTTTTCAGAAAGTGAATCTCTTGTGTAGACTGGTCCAGGCTAAGGCTGATGGTGGGGTGGAAACTGTTGGAATCATGGTGGAACTCTTCAAGAGCCTCTTTCCCGTGAGTCCAGATAATGAAGATGTCATCAATGTAGCACAGGTAGAGGAGGGGTGCTAGGGGATGAGAACTGAGAAATCGTTGTTCAAGGTCAGCCATAAAAATGTTGGCATACTGTGGGGCCATGGGGGTGCCCATAGCAGTGCCACTGATTTGAAGGTATAATTTGTCCCCAAATGTGAGATAGCGGTGGGTGAGGACAAAGTCACAAATCTCCTCCACCATTTGTGCCTCAGTCTCATCAGAGATAATTTTACTAACAGCTTGGTGTCCATCTTCATGTGGGATATTGGTGTAAAGGGCCTTTACATCCATGGTGGCCAGGTTGGTGTTTTCAGGAAGGTCACCAATGGATTGTAGTTTCCTGAGGAAGTCGGTGATATCTCGAAGAAATCTGGGGGTGCTGGTGGCGTAGGGTCTAAGTAGAGAGTCCACATATCCGGACAATCCTGTGGTGAGGGTGCCAATGCCTGAGATGGTGGGATGTCTGGGATTTCCAGGTTTGCGGATCTTGGGTAGCAGGTAGAATAAACCTGGTTTGGGTTCAAGGGGTGTGTCTGTGTGAATCTGTTCCTGTATTTTTATAGGGAAGGTTTAGAGAAGATGCTGTAGTTTCTTTGTGTATTCCTCAGTGGGATCCTCAGATAGAGGCCTGTAGAATGTGGTATTGGAGAGTTGCCTGGCAGCCTCCTTTTGTTAGTCTGTCCTATTCATGATGACAACAGCGCCTCCCTTGTCGGCCTCTTGGATGACAATGTCCGAGTTGTTTCTGAGACTATTGATGGCGTTGCATTCTGCATGGCCGAGGTTATGGGGTAAGTGATGCTGCTTTTCCACAATTTCTGTCTGTACATGCTGATGGAAGCATTCTATGTATAGGTCTAGTTCGTCATTTCGACCATCAGGGGGAGTCCATGAGGAATTCTTTTTCTTGTACCATAGGTGGGAGGGTACCTGTGGGTCAGTGCGCTGTCCTGTGTCATTTTGGAAGTATTCCTTGAGTCGTAGATGGTGAAAGAAGGGTTCTAGATCACCACAGAAGTGTTTCAAGTTTGTGGGGGTGGTGAGGCAGAAAGAGAGTCCTCGAGAAAGGGCAGATTCTTCTGCTGGGCTGAGTGTGTAGTTGGATAGATTGACAATATTGCTGGGTGAGTTAGGGGTACCACTATTGTAGCCCCATGTGGAAAGTAGGAGTTTAGATAGTTGACAGTCCTTTTTCTTCTGTAGAGAAGAGAAATGTGTATTGTAAGTCTCCTGTCTTGTTCTAGTAAAGTCCAGCCATGTGGAGGTTTGCGTGGAAGATTGTTCACTTATGAGGGTCTCCAGATTTGAGAGCTCTCTTTTGATGTTGCCCTGTTCGTTGTACAGGATGCTGATTAGGTGGTTCCTCAGTTTCTTAGAGAGTGTGTGGCACAATCTCTCAATGTAATCTGTGTAGTATGTTGATTTCAGTGGGTTTTTCACCTTCAGTCCTTTTGGTATTGATGTCATTCTGTTTGCATTTAGAGAGGAAGATGATGTCTGTCTGTATCTGTTCAAGTTTTTTCATGAGTTTGAGTCATTTTAAGTCAACATCTTGTGTGTGGAGGGGTGGAGGGTGACTTGTGAGTACATGTGGTCTAACTCATGATGGAGGAATGTTTGGAGTTGGCAGTAATGCTGCCTGTTTTTGGCTTTCTCCATGTTCCAAAACCGATGATGATACTTTCCTTGGACTGAAGAGAAGTAGGCTCCTCCTACCACGAATAAGATGGCTTATTAGAAACTTGTTACTGATTAAAAAAACAAAAACAAAAACAAAGAATAGTGTGTGTATTGCAAGTGAAAATTGTGAATCGTACCTAAGGCCTAGATCTTAAGAATATATTTAGGCTGATAATGTCCATTAAAACAGTGGAAAATAAGTGTCTGAATGTCTTTGAGGATGTGTGTGTCAATGGTCTAGAAGCATGGGTTTCACTGAAAGGGCCTTACTGGCTTTGGTGTAAATTGGTATAGCCCTCATTGACTTCCGTGAAGCTTCTCTTATTTACACCAGCCAGATAAGGATCTGGTTCTCTTTCCGTACATAGATGCATCGCAGCCAGAAGCCAACCTGTTTGCTGCCGTTTGCTGTAGAGGAGACATGCAATGTGTTCTCTCATTGAAATCTTATTCTTGTGCTTTCATGATTTGTTGTGCTGTTAATCTAAAATAAAGGTAATTCTGTCTCGGCAGATATCATTGCTCTTTGAGTATGGAAAAATGGGACGCCCATTTCAGATGGAGAGGTTCCATCATGAATTTTTAATGACCTGACAATTAAAAATGAATACTACAAAAACTGGAAATCTGGATGAATTGCAAAGTTGGAGTGCAAAAGAACAGCACAAGCATGTCAGGCAAAAAGCCAGAAAGGCTATGGCACAAAAATTCTTCTTTGAGTGCATTCCATGTTAGGCGGGCAGGTGTGTGTGCATTGTTGATGGAAGATTTTTCCCTTAGCATGTAGCAGTCCATTTGGTGCGGCACCCCCGGGAGTGCTGCCTTCACGTTGCTCAGTAGAGGCATCACTGACCTGTCCCCACCCCAGTTCCTTCTTGCTGCTGGTGATAGTTACCTGGAGCTCCCCATGCTTGTCCTAGCAAGTGGTTTAGCTGTGTTAGCAGTTAGTCTTTGTAATGTAAATAGTTTTGATTATTGTGTGAATACTTCTACTTAGTGCTTAGTTAGCTAGTATTCAGCATAATCACCCTTCTTCCCCCGCTTCTGCCCCTCTACTCTCTGATTTGCTCACCTTGATCATTTTTTTTCTGATTTGTCCTCCTTGATTACCGTTTTTGGTTCTCAGTGTCTTAAATATTGAGTCTGGTCTGGTCTGGCTGTGGTCTGAAGAAGCGGGTCTGTCCCACGAAAGCTCACCTAATAAATTATTTAGTTAGTCTTTAAAGTGCTACTTGACTGCTTTTTTGTTTTGATAGCATAATCACTGTTGCACTTGGGAATGTGTCTTGTCCCTCAAGTCCTTGGTGCTGGGGCATGCCGAGGTAACCAGGCTTTTAAGTCTGAGCTGACTGTGACAAAGGTATTCCCAAAAGTGATTCCCACGTTTGATGTTTGAAGTGCCTTGAGGAGTCCCGTCAGAGAGATCGTTGCGCTATTTCCCAGACTTTCAGGACCAGAACTTTGAAGGATAGAGTTCAGCAGCTGAAAGTTTTCCTTATGGAGGCAACTCTTCAGCCTGAAAAGGTATCCTCAGACTGGTAGCGAACACCTTCTCCTTGGTGTGCAGTGCTCTGGCTCTGAGCTCTGCATTGGTACCAGCAGAGGACAAGGCACCATGGCACCGTGCTTTGTCATTGAGCTTCCAGAGCCCAAAGAGGCCTAGATCTCAGTCCCTGTTGTCTCTCAAAAAGAAGAGGCATAATAGGGGTAGGTTGTCTGCCTCAAAACATAGGGAGACGGTGCCAGGGAGAGCTGAGCAGGGGACACCCAGCATCACCGCTCCATGCTTCCGAGAGTGTGTTGAGTCCTGTTAGGAGGTGGAGTCTGCAGCCACAGTCACCTCCAGTCAGCGTCAGGGAACTTCATCTCCCCTCGACCCTAGAGGCATTCAGGGAACCTTCACGAAGGCACATAACTGCTCAGCCCCCAGCTCAAGGGAAGGTTGTGATGTTGTTGAGACTTGTGACACTAGCTCTCAGTGCTGTATCAAATGGAACTGCACTAGACGTCCTCAGACTGTGCTGTCTCTATGCAGGGCCAAGAGACACAGAACCCTTCCACTCCAGCAGAAGCAGGAGTCAGAGTGCCAGGTCCTCTTCGAGATGAAGCCATCACTCTCTCTTTCGAGAATGGCCAGTCCAGTAGCAGCAGCTCTACAGTGTTCCTGCTGGACACCCTGGGCTTATCATGAGAGCCAGGGGGCAGTTTAACCTCTGTTGTCGGCTTCATTTGTGCCACTGGCACCAATAGCAGTGCCCTCATCATCTTTGGGGGCACCATTGCCAGCACCATCTAGGTTGTATTTGCCTAGTTTATTGATAAGAAGATCATGTGAGACTCTATCAAATACGTCTACCACCTCTCCCTTATCCACAAAACTTGTTATCCTGTCAAAGAAAGCTATCAGATTGGTTTGGCATGATTTGTTCTTTACAAACCCATGATGGCTGTTACATATCACATTATTTTCTCCCAGATGTTTGCAGATGAATTCCTTAATTACTTGCACCATTATCTTTCCTGGCACAGAAGTTAAACTGATTGGACTGTAGTTTCCTGGGTTGCTCCTATTCCCTCTTTTATAGATGGGTACTATATGTGCCCTATTTCTCTCTTCTGGAATCTCCCTGGACTTCCATGACTTTTCAAAGATGGTAGCTAAAGGCTCAGATACCTCCTCTATCAGCTCCTTGAGTATTCTAGGGTGCATTTCATCAGGCCCTGGTGACTTGCAGGCATCTAACTTTACTAAGTAATTTTTAACTTGTTCTTTTTTTTATTTTATATTTTAAACCTGTCCCCTTCCCACTAACATTCACTATGTTAATCATTCCTTAATTGGCCTTCTTGGAGAAGACCAAAACAAAGAAGTCATTAAGCACTTCTGCTATTTCCAAATTTTCTGATATTGTTTCTTCCTCCTCACTGGGCAGTGGGCCTACCCTGTCCTTGGTCTTCTTCCTGCTTCCAGTGTATGTATAGAATATCTTCTTGTTACCCTATGAAAAGATACTGGAACAAATTACTAAACAACCAGTTTGTAAGCACCTAGAGGATTGTTGTAAGGAATAGCCAGAATGGATTTGTCAGGAACAAATCATGCCAAACCAACCTAATTTTCTTCCTTGATGGGGGGATTACTGGCATAATGTATCTTGTTTTATTTTAATAAGATTTTTGACACAGTTGCGTATGACATTCTCATAAGCCAACTATGGAAATAGGGTCTAGATGAAATTACTGTAAGAAAGGTTAAAGACTGTACTCAAAGAGGGCTTATCTGGTGGGGCTCCACACAGAGCAATGCTGGATCCAATGAGGGTCAATATTTTCACTAATGACGTAGATAATGGAGTAGAGAGTGCAGATGACACTAAGCTGGGAGGACAGGATTAGAATGACAAATTGGAGAATTGGTCTGAATTCAGCAAGGTGAAAACTCGTAAGTTCATAAACTTCACTTAGGAAGGCAAAGTCAAATGAACAGCTTCAAAATGGGGCACAGCTGGCTAGATCACAGTACTTCTGGAAAAGATTTGGGTATTAGAATGGGCCATACGTTGAATGAAACAATGTGATGCAGTTCGAAAAGGCAAGTAGCATTCTGGGGCGTATAAACACGAATGTTGTGTGTAAGACATGGAAAGTAATTATCCAGCTCTAATCTGCATGGGTGAGGCCTGAGATGGGTTACAGTGTTCAATTCTGGGAACCACACTCTAGGAAAGATGAAGGTCTGAAGTGAGCAACAAAAATGGTAAAAGGTTTATACAATCTCATCTTTGAGGAAAGGTTAAAAAAACAGGTTAAGTTCTAAGGGGGGAAAAAAAAGTCAGGGGGCACCCAATACCAGTCTTCAAATATGTAAATGGCTGTTATAAAGAGGACTGTGATCAATTGTTCTCCACGTCCATTACAGGAAAGAGAAGAAGAGATGGACTTACTATGATCTTACTTTGGGTGTATATGGCACTAATAGCTAAAATTCTGCACCATTCAGGTATGACGAATGAAATATATAAAAGCAGACATACCAGAACATTCAGAGCTTTGGGGAAAACATGTTTGAAAGGTTCTGTCTAGCAGTACTAAATGGATCCTGAACATTGCCTAGCTACACGGACATATTTAATGACTTGTCACTTGTATTTTATAACCCTTTTGACGCCTTGAAAATTTGCTTAGTTTGTACGTTGGAATAAAAGCTTGTGGCAGGATTATCTTTTTTATTACAAAAGTACCCCATGCCCCCACTTCTTTCACAGCAGAAAGTGGTAAATTAACATTCTACATCTCAAATGATTTTTGTGTCAAAAGGTCTGATTTTGTTGTATATTGCTGCAAAACATAGAGTGGAGCCTCTGGAGTATTCTGCATCACAACAAATTATCCCTGTCAGAGACATTGCTTTTAAGGAAGTCATTTTGCCAATCACTTATTTAATTCTGTCAGTGTTTCACTTTTTTTTTTTTAATATTACTGTGTGTGACCATTTAAAAACCTTAGTATAGAACCATCAGATGTGTGGAGAGAGAGTTGTCTTGAACTGTGCAGGGAGGAGCTGAAGAACCAGAGAAGACTGTCTACCCTTGAACACAGAGCTGTGTTGCCTGAGCTCTGCAAGAGGTACGCCATTTGAGAGCTATTAGTTGCTTTTGTCATTGATACAGGTTGAACCTCTCTTGTCTAGCACTCTCGGGACCTGACTGTTGGCAAACCAGAGAATTTACCGTACCACGGGGGCGGGGGTCGATGTTGTCTAGCAGCATTGCCAACACTTCCACTGCTTACTGGACTCTTAGAAGACATCTATGGGCAAATTACAGAACACTGAGAGGCAGGACTGGTGGCTGTAAACAATCTTTATGGGATCATGGGAAATTTGGCCATGCCCATGATAAGTGGAGATTCAGCTAACTAAAATCATGGATGATGCTGGACAAGAGAGTGCTGGATTAGAGAGGTTCAGTCTGTAGTTCCTTCCAAGCTGTATATCCGTGTCAATAAAATTAAAGTGGGAATTCAGTATGCTATGTCTGCATCTATGTACATCTCTTCCAACATGGCAGTAACTCACTGCAAGATTCCCAGCTGCCCAGAAGCTGGGACAGTGAATTTTAGTGAATTTGTTCACATGGAGAAATTTGTCCACAAGACGATAAAGAAACTGTATGAGCTAAACTAAAAAAACAATACTCAGTCCAGAATAAGAGTGACTGCAGAGGAAGTTATACTAGTATGCTTATACTGTGGAGTGCATGCTAGTAAGCTTCCCTATGTAGATAAAGTCTGTGTCACAATCTTAATGTTCTTAAATTGCAGTTTGAGTATGAATAGAGCATATAGGCTGGGTCTACACTTGCTCCAGACTTTGAAGGGGGCATGGTAATCTGGGCCAAGGGAGATTACTGATGAGGTGCTGTGGTGAATATGCAGCTCTTCATTAGACTAATTTTCCCCCGCAGCAACTTCGAAGCTTCAAACTTCGAAGTGCCGGCATGCGTGTAGCTGCAGGGACTTTGAAGTGCCTGCGCTACTTCAAAGTCCGTTTACTCCTCAACATTTTGCATGCCAGCACTTCGAAGTTTTAAGCTTCAGAGTTGCCGCAGGGGAAAATTAGCCTAAAAGAAGTGCTGCGTATTCACCCTGCACTTCATTAGTAATCTCCCGTGGCCCTGATTACCATGCCCCCTTCAAAGTTGGGGGCAAGTGTAGACAAGCCCATAGAGTCACAGATATTACAGGGGGAAATAATTGGTTAGGTTATCTTGTCAATCCACTGGGACGCCAGTGCAGGACTATATCCACTATATTATCAGTGCTTAGACCCTGCTAACTTTTATTATCTCAAGGGATGGGCATCACCATTTCCCAGCCCCCAGTTTGTAGCGTGAAGAAGATTTCCTTTATACTGTGCCTACAATTCCTTTAATTTCATGGCATTTTCAACACAAATTTTCTCAATTTTCAATAATATTTCTTCTTAATGATAGGGTTATTTTATTTTGTCATCAAACCTGAAAGAGTAGTTTTGGGAAAACAAGCTGAACTTCCCTGTAAATGAACGGAAAAATACCCCTGATTCACCATCATAGATTTCTACTAATTTCATATATCTGCTTTAAATAAAGAAGTTTTTGTGACAGTTTACAAATAAAGACCTTGGAAATGAAAGGGAGATTCAGGAGTTAACCTTAAAAATAGCCTGACTTCCTCCCCAACAAGGAGTGCTGACAAGTATAATTGTATTACTAAAGTCACAGCATTGTGATATATTAAATAAAAAACACTGTCTGCAGCAAGACTAGTTTGTATTTTGTTCATGAAAACACCGTTACATCAATCTGCCCAGAAAATGGGATACATCAGAAAACAATGTTTAGAAGGCTTTTAAAACACATCATTGAGATTACAACACCTTTAAAAATAAACAGCACTGAATACCAAAACAGGTAAAATGGCATTGTGAAACCAAGATCTGAAATTCAACGCCATGCTTTATAGCTTTCCAGTGTGTGATAAAATCTGCTCACCAGATGTACTATGTGTCTCCTGTGTAGCGTACTTGAGCATCATGTATGCCTGAGGCCCATTTATTTCATGTAATTGCCTTCCCTGTGCACACCTCAGGGCACCCTAATTCTCCATTTTATTTCAGGCACTGTTCAGGGTACCATCTGGTAGAGTTAAGCTCATCTCATTTTACTGTGGAATTGCAGTGGCTATATTTGGCGTCATAGCTTTTTTTTTTTTTTCCAATGGAGAGAGCTCACTTACTGCCAGCTATTTATTGTTGCCTGAAACAAAAGTAATCTCTAACTATAAACATGCAGAGTTCACAAGTATATGTGTCACCTGTAGAAAGGACACTGGTTTCTACCTCACATACCAAAATGGATAATGAATTATTAATGTTTAGGTACAGCGCCATACCAGAATGGCACTTTCTTCTGTTAACTTGTAGAGTGGTAATTCTAAATTCTTCTTTTCCTCCTTCAAGTAATGACATCTTTTTACTATCTCTTTTTTATTACTTCTATTAAAACAGGCACAAAATATTGTATCACCATGAAAAAAGGTACCTCACTGAAATGGCTTAATATTTAAAGGATGCAATATACTTCTCAACTGTACTTCATTACAAGGTTCAATGCTGTTTTAGGCCAAATGTACCCCATCTCTCAGCTACCTGCTCTTATCTTATTGTTTATTATTGTAAATTATGAACACAAAATAGGTGAATTTGAAAGAGATATCCTGGGAAACATCCATTTCCAGTGTATTTTGACTACACTGTTATTGCCACTTGGGATGTCCATCTACTTGATTCTGCCTACAGATTAGGTGCTCAGTATAACTGCTCCCAGTTTCCATGTGCTAATTGAAAGCCATGCACTGACACTGTAAACCTTATGTCCTTCAGAATTCAGACCAAGAGCCACGTTCTCTCATGAAATAAATCCCATTGACTTAGGCACAGCTGCAAAGTGTGTAAGGCAGTGCAAAATGTGCCCCACAACAGCAGCTTTCTCTTGCAGGAGAGAGATGCTCCTTTCCAAAAGTTGCTATGAAATACTGCATGCATCATATAAAACACCCCCTCTTCCAATGTGGGATGAATCCCACTGAAGCCTTGAGGCGACACCACAGATCTTAGCTCAGTGTTTCTTGAATGTGTGACCTGCTTCTTTAGAACAAAAATTAGCCACTACCCTCCAGTGTTCATTTCCATATTCCGTGTGTACTGTAAAACTTCCACTGAGATGAGTGGGTTTGTTGATGATGCAAATATGCAGGACCAGGCCTGTGGCCTTGAGACAAATAGATCCCATTTTTCCTGTCACAGCAGCACACATTTAAATATGAGCTACTCTTCTCCTACTCACCTCTTTTAAACAAAACATTTAAATCACATATTCATTGCAGCTCCATCACCCGACCTGTCTCTCTAGGAAAGGTCAGGACAAGGTTATGGCAATTTAATTTAGGCACCGCCTATATGGCCCTCTGTGGTTCTGTGTCCACTTCAAGTGGCAGTGGGGGCAGCATAGAGCCACTTCTCACCCAGGTGCAGCAGCAGGATGATTCTCCTTTCTTCAGATAGACAACCATGACATGATGGGCTTAGCCTGACAATTGAGATATATCGTCTTAGGTAGGTAGGCTAAGCCCACTTCACTTCTTGATACACGAGTGATTTTGGCCGATGTCCAGAAAGTGGGTCTTGGAGCTGGCATCCTGTTCAGATTATTTCATACCTCTTGTATTGTTCCAGGCTGATATTCCTCCTTTTAGGCTCAATTCACATTTTCAAACTTTGCTTTGCAGCCATTAGGACTAGAAACTTTACATCACAATTCCTTTTTTATCACATGATGATGCCAGGAGCTTTGGCCTCAGGCACTATCCAGCATTGTCTATATTTTAACCCTGGTCAAAGTGATGGGTCAGGGCAATGTTCCCTGTAAGCTAAGCACTTGGGTGGCCACTGAGGAAAGATGCAGGTCCTGCCCAGATGATTGGTGGTGTACATCTTCACATGCCATGATTCACGTCACAAAGTTTATTCTGCTCATGGATGGCAAAAATTAGAGCAAACACTAGATGAGGGGCTACATTTTTGAAAGTAGTGCTACTCAAACAGCAAAGGGGTTATAAGTGGCAGCTCACCTGCCCCTTATTTCACAAGACGATGATTCCAGAATCATTAACAGTGTGATCTCTTATGGCTGAGGTAACCAGCACAAATATATCCCAGACCCAATTTCTTCTGAAAAGGCATCTTTTCCCCTTATCCATCTTTGTTACAATTTATGATTGGTAATATACAGTGGATGTCGTTTCACAGCGTTGACTGAGAATACTGTCTTCTATAGGTAAACTATAACATAATAATTCTACTTTTAAAAAAGTTTGTTGTGTGAGTTCTGTATGTTTTGCATTCAGAGGCAATGACAATGTAAGTAGATGCACCTAGATGTAGCTGTCTGCTTCAGTATAAAACAAGGTTGACTTAAAAGGATAATTCCCATTGTTATCCATTCTTGTAAGGAGAGTTTATTTTGCTGGTTTTAAGAACAGCGGAAATCAGAAGTGCTGGCGTATGATCAGGCAAACTGATGAATTAATAGCCATAAAATGCCTTTGGCTTATGTCTTGTAAATCACAGCAAGTGTCCAATGAGTAAATAGATTCATATTTATTTTCCTTGCAATTTTCCCCTTTGAGATTGCTTGAGAGCTGTTCTATAAAAATGTTAATGTTGATCTCAATCTGAAGAGTAATTTCCTACCCCCATCTTCTCCCCCCTCACATTCTGTCAAACATAGCTTCCTAATAATTATACCTTACAGCCTCCTGCTGAGAGCAAAGTGGAGGAACAAAGCCACCACAGGCCTTTTTGAGAACTGGAAGCTTGGACATTTTTAGCATGTAATTCAATGTGCGGCTTTCTGGATACCAAATATGCGAAGAAAATATTCCTTAGATAAAGGAAAAAAGATCCACCAAGGTCTCCATCTGCAATTGATCATGCATGGTGTCCTGCTAAGTTTTATTTTCTATTACTAAAGTGCTAATTCTTTTTTTTAAACATATTAATAATGCATGCCAAAAATTCAGTTGTGTGAACAAGTCTTATATAGACTTGTGTGGACACAACACTCCACAGAAGGGGGCAATAAAAAGCAAAACTCACTATTTTCTCCACAAAAATCATGGCACTGACAGCCATACGGGCTTAGTAATGACCATGTGAGTTACAACTACCTAGTCAATAGTTGTACTGCATGCAGCTGCAGTGATATAAAAGTGACACCGAAACAGTCTTTCCTGTTTCTGCCATGATATAGTGAGGAAAATATTATGGTTTCCACTATATAGCCTTTCAGTGGGATTTCCATTGCAGCATCTGAATTCTGAGACATGTTTTCTTAAAGCCTGAAGCATGGCTTCTTAGCATGAGTTCCCTCTCAACTCTGAGAGATAATGCGGGTGAGATAGTATCTTTTACCAGACTAATTTCTGTTGCTGAAAGAAACAAGCTTACAAGCGCACGCCACACGTCTTCAAGTTGCTCTGATCTCCTTCCTGATCAGGTCCCGCTGCAGGCATATGGGAGGCCTCATTCCCCTACCCTCAGCCCTCACGTATCTTGTATGGTAAATCCTGCTGGCATTTCCTGTTTATTTCAGGCTCTGATTGAGGCCTTGTGTGCCAAGATTCCAGCTGGGAGATACTGTTTTTATTAAATGTAAGATGTGTTCAAATTACTGACACAAAATCTATGGTTATTATATTTTATAGAATATTCCTATAATAAAACAATTGGTTCATTCTCCCTTGAAGTGAAACTTAAAGAATTTCAGCCTATAAGATGGGGGAGGCCCTTTTCCCAGTTATATACAAAATCCATAATAATCAATCCCACATCTGAGATAGTGAAGATTGAAATCAGCCATTGTGTAGTAGATGAGCAGTAACTATTTTTCATAAGAATTTTTACTACCCATTTGGGATTATGATTTAATATTATTCCCATACATCCTACAAATCCGTAACACAGAAATGAGTACCAGTGTTAATACACGATTGCTGCCTATCATATAAAGGCTCTAAAAACAGCTATTTTGGTGTCCGCTCTCAATGTGTATTCTGAATAATAAACAGAACGTATTCTGGACATATTCTATATTACGCAGCAGTAATAAAACCCCCATATTGTTGCTAATACCCTGTGACAGCATATACCCTAACGTCTCGGAAGGAATTGTTCCAGTGCAAATGACTGTTAAGAATGCAGGAAAGTTGTCTAAATCGTAAAGGATGGCGGGCAGCCCTGCTGTTGAGTCAGCTGGATCAGCGTTTCACTAAGAATGAAGAGGAGAAACTCCAAGTGAAACAGTTGCCCCCCAAATTGCAGTCCTATGTGCCATTCATCTCTTAAGTTCATAATGTGATAGCCCCTCTCCGTGAAGAACCCGTCAGGCAATTTGTTCGAGTGCCAAGACTGCTATAGACCTTGAAAGGCCATTGCTGTACATGCTCCACTAGGGGGCTGCCAGAAAGCAGCAGCAGATGGAACATCTAACACGCATAACAGAGTGCTGAGGGGTACTTTCAAATGTGTCCTAAATGAAGAAGTTGTAGGCAGTGTAGCTACAGCCATGTTGATCCCAGGATATTACAGAAACAAGATAGGTGAGGAAGTGTCTTTTATTAGACCAGCTTCTACTGATGAGAGACAGACTTTGGAGTCCCACACGTCTCTTCTTTAGGTCTGTGTAGCTTGAAACCTTCTTTTGCTCACCAGCACAAATTGGTCCAGTAAAAGGCTATTGCCTTCCTCCCCTCCCCTCCCTTGTTTTTCTGAAAGGATAAGGTCACTCAAAACTAAAAAGACTATTTACAATACCTCACCTAGAATTTAACCTCTAGCCATCACTGAGTAATATGGAGTGTGAAAATTCCACAAACCTCATACGATCTCTTTTTTCCTTCTTTAATCTTAAGTAAAAGCAACGTAAACCACTGTATAACCTACCTTCAATCTGATGTATGTCCACAATAATTATGACTGCAGCAGTTAAAAATGATGTGCAGTGAAAGGACAGGCTCCTATTTCCACTGATCTTATGTACTTCAGACCTACATGCTGAATGCCGCTCTCCTCTCTATGTAGTCCATGAAGTTTTACCAGCTGGTTTTACTCTGCTGTGATGCCCTGGAATTCATCTTTCTCTGGTATCACTGTGCTCAGGGTAGCACGACTGGAGCCTGCCACATAACTATGCCATATATTTAAAAAATCCTACTCCTTCTAACACAGTGTGGCAGCTCTGCACTCCAGTAGTGTTTTTTTAGTACGTATGATATCACATAACAATAACTGCTAGGTTTTCACCATGCAGTTGTCCAGTGTAGCTTCGGGGGAAACAGAGGTCAGTCTTGTTTGCATAACTAAGTAGCTAGCTAGGTTAATCAGGGCATTTTTCTGGAATAAATGAAATTGTTTTGTTTAATTTCAGGTAGGATTTGTAGCTGAAACTCTTCTCTTTTTTTAAGTTGTATCATATCTACTGTAAGCATTCAAAGGACTCATGCCCATATAAGATTCAGTGCCATAAGTCTTAATTTTGGTTTACTTGTACTCATGAGTTGAAGATGGACTCTGAATATTACTATTTGACTATCGTTCCATAGGACTTATTTAGATCTATATGATGGTGCTTTTAGCTTAACAATCTCTCTGCTGGTAAAGCTAGAAAAAATTAACAAAAGAAAATGAATCGATACAAAATGCCTGAAAGGCAAGATCTCTAGAAAAATGAGTTTTGCTCAAACACACTTTTATATTTTGGAAATTCATGCAAATGTTCATTAAAAAAGAATTAATTTCTCTTGGACTGTTACGAGCATGGCATCCGAGACAAAAGAGATGTAAATGCTCAAAATTACAGGGTTTTTAATGAAAATTGGATAACTATAAAGCCTTCCTTTGTATTGCAGAAAACATTTGTATAGATAATTTCAGCAAACATTTGGAGAATTGGAAGTGTTTTCTATCCATATGGTTCTTTATGAAGAGGTAATTTTTATGGGTGCTCCATTCGATTGAATATTTATAAGTCTGCTTGGCCTCAAAGGTACCTGCTAAAAATACAATTGCCCTAGAATAATAATATAATAAGATTTATTTGGTTACCCTTTAAGTCCTTTGCCACTTATGCCCATTTTCTTCCTATAATTTTGTCCCCCAGTAAACTCTTGTATTTTTCTAATATGCTTTACTTTAATTGTTAATTTCACTTTTAGCTGTACAAATAAGCAGTCAAAAGTTTGAGACTGTAAATCAGCCATCTATTTTAAAACTGTTTCCTCAAATTGCAAGTTTGATTCATTGAGAGGAGAAAAAACATTGGCATGGAACAGAATTATGCAATGTCATGGACGCATTAACATTTGGATCAAAATTTTACATTGTGTCAGCCAGTAAACAGTATAAATGGTTCAGATTTGCAATAAATAATTGTCTATTAATACTCTGGCATGGAGTAGCAAATTAAAGTCTCACTCCATTGAGCACAGATGTAGGTAAGAGCTAGGGCCTAAAGCAAAGGAACTGCCATACAGCATCGAATAGTGAGAGAGCATCACGAAGCATTGTTTTCACTGCTAGAAAAGAAACAGTGTCTACAATCTTAAAAAGAAATATAGACACATAGGAGAAGATATACAGTGGGTAAAACTCAGTGCAGGCATTTCAGGGTTAGGACCATTATGTTTCTGGTGCCCTAGCAGTGGGAAACGTGTAAGAATAAGAAGGGTGTTCTTGTGCATAAAATGGTATGATGTTTCTAGATCTGAATCAATAATTTTTTTCCATGAAGTTATCCTTTCTGTCTACAAATAGCCTGCAACTATCCTGCAAGTTGTTTTCAAATTTATTCACGAATGGAATCTTTTCCCGAAATTATTTATGTGACTTTATTTGTCTGTGGATTGTTTGTTTGCATCAGACTATCTTGAGTATTTGATAGCTGAAACTCAGAATTTAAAGTGCATTGGTTAGTGGTTCTTGTCGTAGGACATGTGATATTTGTCACCTGGTGAGACTGGCTGTGCGTAGGAATTCAACATTCAGTTTCTTAGCATGTTACATTTCCTTGAAAAGTCCTGCAGGAAACCATGGTTTCTAATTCAGGGTAAAACATGAACACAAACTAGGTGTAAATGGGGCCAAAGCAAATTCGTCTAAAAGTTCAAATGGATAGAAGAGTTTCTATTATTCACCCAGCTCTAGTTGATACACTGTATGACTTTTTAACCTTAGAGTCAAAAGGGGTGTTCCATGTGTAATATGCTTTTTGTTAGAATCGACTCACAAACATTGTTACTGTTTTATCTAACTGAATCAGTCCCTACTACCATGACACAATTTAGTCTTTCTCTGCTTTAATGAGAAGGCTGTAGCCAAAAAGGGTGCTGTCTGTTATGGTAATTATAGAGCAGAATCTCCTTTTTCTTTTGCATATATATGGCCACATCTACATAGGCAGTTTCTGTCAACAGAAAGCCCTTTCCTCGACAAAACTCGCCAAGCATCTACATGGCTAAAGCGCTCTGTTGAGAGTTTGTTGAAAAAACTCAGCTGTTCAGTCGGCAGTGTTATCCCTGTTCCCAATCAGAAATAGTGCCTCTGTCAACAGTATTTTGTTGACAAAACACTCATCTAGACAGTTCTGTGTCGACAGAGAGGGCTTCCAGTTCCCTGGACAGCCCTCTTTGCAGAGCTACTGGTCAGCCGTTCTGTTGAGAGAGGGCATGGCAATGTGGCTGCTTTCTGTCAACAGATTGGATTGCTCTTTTGATCTGCTTTTATGTGTAGACACAATGGCTACGTCTACACTAGCACACTACTTCGAAGTAGCCTATTTTGAAGTAAGGACGTTGAAATAGGCTACTTTGACGTGCATCGTCTACATGTCCTCCAGGGCTGGTGCCGTTGGCGTTCAACATCGAAGTAGCGACAGGGAACGTCAAAAGGAGCTGCCCCGGAAGGAAACATGGAGTGTCCACACACACAAGTGCTCCCCGTCGAAATAAGGGGCCAGGAAAGCCCGTACACTGAGTCACAGGCTGGACTAGCCCTTCCGGGTCAACAGCAAGCCAGTCCTTTAAAGGGCCCCTCCCAGACACACCCGGCCTGCACAGCGCGAGGTCTGAAGGGTACTCTCCACACTCTCGCAGACCAAGTCACAGCAGATATGGACCCCCAGCAGCAGTAGCAGGAAGAGGAGGCCCTCCAGGTAGTCATCCAGGGGGCAAGCGCCCTGCTAGGCCGCCCAGTGGTTCCTGCCAGAGGAGCCCTCCCCGGGAGCAGACAGGACACTCCTGAACACCAGGCTCCCCTCTTCCTTCCCTGCCAGCTGCTCCCCTGCCTCTGGAGCTACAACAGCAGCTCTGAGTGGCGGGAGCAGCTGGTCATGTGGGAGTGGGACAACAGCATGTGGCTGCGGAACTTCTGCATGCTCCGGCAGACCTTCCTGGAGCTCTGCCAGTGGCTCACCCCTGCACTGAGGCACCAGGACACCCAGATGTGGTGTGCCATCCCCGTCGAGAGGAGGGTTGCAATAGCCGTCTGGAAGCTGGCCACTCCAGACAGCTACTGCTCTGTGGAACACCAGTTCGGAGTGGGAAAGGCCACGGTCGGGGCTGTTGTCATGGAGGTAAGAGGGCCCAGGCACACACCCATTGCGGGCTGGGGGGAGCCAGGTGTGGGGCTGGGGAGGGAGGGGTAGGGTATGGTGCTGGGGAGGGAGGGGCACTGGGGAGTGAGGGGCTGGGCGGGGGGGGTACCCGGGGAGGTGCCTGGAAGGGGGTCCTGGGGGGAGGGACCTGGGGCACCCTGCACACCCTCATAGGTGCCTGTGTTCCCTCCCCACAGGTGGTCCGTGTGCTCAATGCCATGCTGCTCCAGAGGGTCGTCCGACTCCGGGGACCTGGACGCAGCCATCGCCAGATTCACTGCCACGGGGTTCCCAAAATGCTTCAGGGCCCTGGACGGGACCCACATCCCCATCCATGCCCCGGACCACAGCGGAGGAAGACACATAAACTGCAGGGGCTACCACTCCGTGGTCCTGCAGGCCATGGTGGACAGACAGGGCTGCTTCCAGGACGTGTACGTGGGCTGGCCCAGCTGCACACATGATGCCCATGTTTTTAGGAACTCGGGCCTGTGCCACTGGCTGGAGGCGGAGACCTACATCCCCCAGAGGGAGATCCCTCTGGGGGACACTACCGTGCCCCTCTGCCTCGTGGCGGATGTGGTCTGCCCCCTCCAGCCCTGGCTCATGTGACCGTACACCGGCCACCTCAACGCCAGCCAGGAGCAGTTCAACATCCGCCTGAACCACGCCTACCAGGTGGTGGAGAGGACCTTCAGCCATTTGAAGGGCTGCTGGCGGTGCCTCCTTGCCTGCCTGGATGTCAGCCTCCAGAACATCCCCCAGGTTGTGGGCGCGTGCTGCACACTCCACAACATTGTTGAGAGCAAAGGGGAGGCTTTCATCCAGGGGTGAGCAGTCAACGCCAGCACGGGCTTCCCCCAGCTGTCCGCCACGCCCAGCCACCAGGCCCACCGTGAGGGGGTACGGGTCCGCGAGGCCCTGCAGGCCCACTTCGATCAGGGAGACCCCTGAGCACCTCTCTGGTCTTCCTGGAGGCCCCCACACACACAGCCCACACTGCCTGCACACCGTCTCCAACACCCACACACCACCCCCCAACAAGCACACGCCTCCAGTTATTTGGAAAATAAAACTTTTTTTTTTTTAAAACTGCTAACTTTGTTTTGTGCACAACAGAAACTGCAACCAATATACATGGGGGACAATTATATAAATGGGGGCCCGGCAGATGGCTCGGCCGTTGGCCCATCAGTCCGGGGTGGGAGTAGAGGGGCATGACCCCCGGCGGGTACAGCTTGCGACTCCCCCCGCCGTGTCCGCAGTCCCCAGTGTGGCTGGCTGGGGGCTGGGAGGACCGGCAAGTATGGCCGGGATGCCTTCACTGGTCGGTCTTCAGCCCCAGTGGGCTCTGGTTCTGGGGAACTTGCAGGTGGCACAGCAGGTCGGGTGGCAGGAGGGGCAGCAGGTGGTGACGTGGGTGGGGTAGCAGGCGGGGCAGCAGGCAGAGAGGCAGGTGGGGTGGCAGGCAGCGCGGCAGGGAGGGCATCAGGTGGAGCAGTGGGGAGGGTGGCCTGGGGGACAGCAGGGGGCGGGAGTGGGCGACGGC
Source organism: Carettochelys insculpta (assembly GCF_033958435.1). Taxonomy (NCBI): domain Eukaryota; kingdom Metazoa; phylum Chordata; order Testudines; family Carettochelyidae; genus Carettochelys; species Carettochelys insculpta. Next base: position 32,330,593 of record NC_134144.1, read on the forward strand.
CTCCTGGATCAACCCGGCTATGTCCCAGAAGACCCCCATGAATTCCTCCCACGCCGCCTGCCACTGGGTGGACTCCTCCCAGTCAAACCTCAGTCTCTCCTCCGCCACCTCCGTCTGCTGCCAGAGAGCTGCCAGGAGCTAGGGGTACACAGGGGCCATCCCCAGGGTCCGGCGGTGGTGGGACCTTCCCGCTGGCCTTGAGGGTGTCTCTGGGCACTGGTGGTGGCTGACCTCCGGCAGGCTGTCGGGGATGACAGAGGGTGCCTGGCTGCCGGGGGCATCGGATGGTGCAGCTGCAGAGAGGGAGGAGAAGGCTGTTAGTACCGTGCCCTGGCCCATGGCCCCCGCCCCCACCTTGGGTGCTGGGTCTCCATCCCTGTCGGTGGGTGTGATGTTCCTGTTGGCTGTCCCCATAGCATTGTCCCCCTGCCCCTGGGGTTAAGGCACAGGGCTGTCCATGGGTGTGGGTGCTGACGGGCGCTGATGGCTGTGCCACCGTCCAGGGACCATGCTGTGGCTGGGCGGTTTTGGGTCAGGGTCCGCTGGGGGTGTGTGAGGCTCCCAGTCGTGTCTGGTGCCCCTGCCTCATGGGTGTGTGCCATGTGGTGTATGTACCTGACTGTCCATTGCCACGGTCGGGGGAAGCCCGGTGGGTGGACACCAGGCTGGTGCTCCGGGAGGGGAGGTCTATGAGGAGCCCCCTCTCCTCGCTGCTGGACCCCTCCTCCACCGTCCTGAGGGGTGGCACCTCGGGTGGGCCCCAGGGTGCAGGTCTGGCCTCCAGGCTGGACTCTGGCTCCGAGGCCTGCTGGGGCTCATTGGCCATGGTGTCAAGGGTGGCCGGGGGGTAGGAGGTGTCCCGGCGGCCCAAGATGGCCCTGAGCTCCCTGTAATAGGGGCAAGTGGCGGGAGTAGCCCCAGACCAGCTGGCCGAGTCCCAAGCCCGGGCATGCCCCTGCCACAACTCCTTCACCTTATTCCAGATGTGATCTGGAGTGCGGGCAGGGTGATCCCGGGCAGCCAGGCCCTTGGCCAGTTGGGCGAATGCTTCTGCGTTCCGCCGCTTGCTCCCCATCACGTGGAGCACCTCCTCCTTGCCCCAGAGCCCCAGCAGGTCTTGGAGCTCGGCCTCCGACCAGGAGGGGCCCCGCCTCTTTTTGGCCCCCTGCTTGGCTGCTGGGGGTGCCTGGGTCCCCTCAGGAGGAGAGCCCTGGGGGTGCTTGGGGGCTGGTTTGATGCTATGGCTGGTGACGGTGCAGATCGAGGTCTCTGGAAAGCGTGCAGGGCTAGCATGTGCGTGTGCTGCTGCCTGCACGCTCTCAGCTTCCTGCCACAGGAGATCCGGGTCCATAGTGCGTCTCAACCCTGATGGCCGCCATGGAGGACTCTGCTATTTCAAAGCAGCGGGACGCAGATCATCTACACACACCCTATTTTGACGTTGACCGTCAAAGTAGGGCGCTATTCCCATCTTCGGATGGGAATAGCGATTTCAATGTCTCGCCACCTAACATCGATTTCAACATCGAAATTGCACACAGCACGTGTAGATGCGACGCGTGTTATTTCGACGTTGTGCCAGCTACTTCGAAGTAGCCGGCTTGTGAAGACACATCCAATCTGTCGACAGAGGTACTGCCGAGGTTTCTCTGTCGACAGCGGCTTCTGTCAACAGCGGTTGCCCACGTAGATGTAGACATACTGTTTAAAATGAAGATATTGTATGTTGGATGACAGTTTTAATACAGCATATGCTTGGACAGCCAGAGGCCCTCTTACCTCTCTAAGCATTTCTACTGTGTTCTTTTCCTGGGTATCTGGGTGCTTGGATTAGAATCATAGAACACTAGGACTGGAAGGGACCTCGAGAGGCCATCGAGTCCAGCCCCCATACCCCAATGGCAGGACCAAGTACTATCTAAACTATCCCTGATAGACATCTATCTAACCTGTTCTTAAATATCTCCAGTGATGGAGATTCCACAACCTCCCTTGGCAATTTATTCCACTGTTTGACCGCCCTGACAGTTAGGAACTTTTTCCTAATGTCCAACCTAAACCTCCCTTGCTGCAGTTTAAGCCCGTTGCCTCTTGTTCTATCCTCAGAGGCCAAGAAGGACAAGTTTTCTCCTTCCTCCTTATGACTCCCTTTTTTTTAAACCAAGAAAATAATTTGCATTTGATGTAGGGAAAAAGTTTTAGATACCAAGCTTTAGCTACTGTAATTCAGTGTTAGTGGGCTTTGTGAAAAATGTATTGGTCCCCCAAAATATAGAGGGTCTGCACTTTATAGGCAGGCTAATCATTGAGTCTAAAATTGACCATGGTCCTTATGCAGGTGAAAGGAACTTCACCCCCACCCCATTTTGTACTTTAAAGGTTGCAGCTCTTAGGGGAACTCAGAGACTGCTTCTTTCATGCTATCTTCATTCTGCTCTTTGCATTGGCCTAGGGCTGGTAAGTGGGAACATATGCTACATTCCAGAGAGGCAGAGAGAGGGAGAGTGCAGTGAGTGCTTATTCTGCCTGGAATGCTAAGGGAGAATTCTGCAGATTGTCTCCCGGTGGTCCTTCTGCTCTAAACATAATAAAGTAAACTAAAAGCCATTCATTTACAAAGTCCCCCATCACTCTTTAGTACTTGTACCTCTTGGGCTTATCCATGAGTGCTCCATTTGTGCAGCATGAGTCTTCACATAGCTATTGAGAAATAATGCATGTTGCATGGTAACTTCTCTGGAAGCAATGGTACTTACAGAGTATGGTGTGTTTAATATAGTTTGGTAACTGTAATTAGCTCAGGTCACTTGTCCAAATCAGAGTTTCTTTGTAATTCCTTTTCCCCCTTGGGAGTACATCCACATCTCCCATAAACACCTTCTGGGCAATAGACTGCTCACACTGCCTTTAATATTGCTGGAAAATTGCTTTCTGTGACAGCTGTTAAATTGTCCATAAGATAGATACGTAAACTTTAATTTTTAGTTGGATGATTCAAATAGAGCCAAGGACTGTACCAGCTGAAAGGCTTTACTATATGATAGCTATTTAGTGGCCTATATGAAATGAGTTTGGTGCTCTTGGGCCACTGGTTCTGTTATTCTTTTATGTCATCTCAGCAGGAAGGCCAGGGATTGGAGGTGATTCACTATCCATATTGACTCAGTGTCACCTCTAGAGGTGATGAATTCAAGTCAGGATCGAGGTATGGCATAATGGTATTAGGGAAGTCTAAACGATTGCTGGCTGTGCTATATTTGTCCTGAGGACAAATAAAAGGTTGTCGCCCTCACAGACTTAATTTGCCATTCATTTTTTATGAACATTACTTGTATCATTTGTTTGAATATATATTTAATGTATGAAAGAGTACCTTCATGACAGCTCTCAAACTCTTGCATCTTAGTATTGAATTACCTGGGTACTACATGCCAAAACATCTTCAATTCTCCAGCAGATGTCAGAGTATTATGTAGATGAATCCTGTCATAAAGCATGATACATTTTTTCCTTAGTCCAAAACATCTCATTATAGCTTCAACATTACAAAGACACATAGATACTGTGTAAAAATATGATCAGTATGTAGGAATTTTCACAGTTAATTATAAAAAAAATCAAATGAAAAAACAAAGGGAAGTTGTAGGTGAGTGTATTAGACTAATTAAAAATATAAATTAAATGAACCCTGACTGAGCTTTTGACAGACCACTAAAAACATACAACTGAGTCAGGTAGAATAGTAGATTCAATATATCAGAGGCTACGTCTACACGTGCATGCTACATCGAAATAGCTTATTTCGATGTAGCGACATCGAAATAGTCTATTTTGATGAATAACGTCTACACGTCCTCCAGGGCTGGCAATGTCGATGTTCAACTTCAACGTTGGGCAGCACCACATCGAAATAGGCGCTGCGAGGGAACGTCTACACGCCAAAGTAGCACACATCGAAATAAGGGTGCCAGGAACAGCTGCAGACAGGGTCACAGGGCGGACTCAACAGCAAGCTGCTCCCTTAAAGGGCCCCTCCCAGACACAGTTGCACTAAACAACACAAGATCCACAGAGCCGACAACTGGTTGCAGACCCTGTGCATGCAGCATGGATCCCCAGCTGCCGCAGCAGCAGCCAGAAGCCCTGGGCTAAGGGCTGCTGCACACGCTGACCATAGAGCCCTGCAGGGGCTGGAGAGAGAGCATCTCTCAACCCCTCAGCTGATGGCCGCCATGGCAGACCCTGCTATTTCGATGTTGCGGGATGCAGATCGTCTACACGTGCCCTACTTTGACGTTCAACTTCGAAGTAGGGCGCTATTCCCATCCCCTCATGGGGTTAGCGACTTCAACGTCTCGCCACCTAACGTCAATTTCAACTTCGAAATAGCACCCAACACATGTAGCCGTGATGGGCGCTATTTCGAAGTTGGCGCCGCTACTTCGAAGTAGCGTGCACATGTAGACGCGGCCACAGTGGAATAAAATAGCGAGTTCTGAATTTAAACTGTTTTCATATCTCTTGCTCATCTTACCTCAGTTTCCAGGGTGTGATTAATAGAGTGCAATGCTCAAAATTTCAAGTCCCATGTAATTTACTACATTAAGGCTGCGTCTACACTTCAAAGTTAACTTCGAAGTAAGCTGCTACTTCAAAGTAGCATGCAGAGCATCTGCACACACTTCCCTTACTTAAACATGTACGGGAGGCTAACTTCAAAGTCACTACCCTATTGCTGGGAATGGAGGAGTGTCTTACTTCAAACTTAAGTGTGTGTAGATGCTCTGCACTCCTTACTTTGAAGTAAGGAGTCTGCCAAGGAGGCCCCCCTAACCCTGGAGGATGGAGACACTCTGGCCAGCTCAGGCAGGGCTCTATGGTCTTGATGGCCATCTCAAAGGAAACAGCTCCCCGGCAACCCCAAGCAGGAAGCTGAGACTGTGCCACAAGAAGGGGCAGCACGAACTCCCACGTGGACTACCCCTGCTCGAAGCACCAGCTTGCCTCCACACTCCCTGGCCACCATAGCAGCATGGCAGGACCCGCCCCCTTGGGAGCCCTGGACAAGGAGTCTGAGGGCTCACAGTGCCTAGCAAGGGCTGTGCCCAGAGGGGACCTTCGTGGACTGAGGACGAGCTGAAGGACTTCCTCGCCCTGTGGGGGAAGAGGAGGTCCTTCACCAGACCAGTGCCCGTCACAGAAATGCTGAGGCCTTTGACCGGCTGGCCAGTGGCCTTGCCACCTGAGGCCACCCTGACTGCACTGGCAGTAGCGTGTGGCTAAAAGCCAAAGAGCAGAGCCAGACCTACATCAAGGCCCATGATGCTGCCAGCCCATCGGGGACACTGCCACTGCACGGGCTCCTGGGACTGAGGGAGACGGGCACCCCAGAGCATGTGGTGGACACCACTGGTCCCCCCCCCCGCCCCATGGACAGTGAGGATAAGGCGGGCCCCTCTGGCACTACCAGCCCCCTGTGCAGGGAGTAGCTGACCGAGGACAAGGGCTCCAGTGATGGGACCCTTGTCATTGCCCTTCCCTCTGAGACACCCAGCAGAGCCTCACCCGAGCCCTGGGAGGTTGCAGCCATTACAGATGGGACGAGCGGAATGTCACCAGGGATGGGGACAGGGCCTCCCCAAAACAGCCCCACAGCCCATATGCCTGGGGAGGGCGAGGGAACACGACCCAACCCTTGCCAGGTGTGACCTCTGGGCCCGTGGGATCCCATGGGGCTCATGGGCCATCGAGTGGCAGGGGAGTGGGGTGGGGGCCATCCCCCTGTCCCCTTCTGTCTACACAGGTCCAGTGTTAGGAAGCCACTGCAGTACACTGGAGCAGGCTGCAGCCCCAGGGGGCTGGGAGGCTGCCCCATTGTCCCAGCCTGCATCCACCTATGGCTGCGGGAGGGCCTCCTGCAGACGGCACTGGAGGGACAAGGAGGTGGCCACCAACCGGGCAGTCGTGCAGGAGATGACTAGGGTGCTCCAGGACTGGCTGGTGGTGGAGCAGGACGGGTGGTTGTGGCTGGCCAGCAGCCTGGATGCTGTGGTCCAAGCCTTGGCTACCTGCCTTGCTCAACTGCTCACCTCCTCGCCAGCCTGGCCTGCAGCCACTGCCCCGCCCCCCTGCAGCCACCCCTCTTGCAGCTGCCTACCTCCCAGAGGACCTGTCACCGTCCACCTCCCTGGAGCTGGCTCAGTGGCTGCTGGCCAAGGTGGGTGCACCTGGCCCAGCTCCAGTGGCTCCTCCCCCACACACCCTGTGGAGGCCGATTCTGTGGCACCCGCCACCCCAGCCCTACTTCCCTGTGGTCTCAGCTCCATCACTGCCCTGCAGGGAGCCCCAGGCCTGGGATGGTAGGGGCAGCTGTGGCTGGCACAGCTCCTGGCTCTCCCCACCTCTGGGTGACTGAGCCTTCCCCCATCTAGCCCCCTCCCAGTTCAGTCCCCTCACCTAACCCCCCGCCTCCCTCCTGTGGACCATTCTTTCATGCACTGTAAATAGTTTCACATGTTGTTCTGTTTTGCTTTGCAAAAAAGGTTATTACCCCAGTACTACTAAAGTTCAATATTCCCACCCTAATCCCATGTCCCTGGTGCTTGGTGGGAGACTAGTGGTGGGGAGAACGTGAGGGACTGGGAGCCTGTGGGGCGGGGGCCCATGGTGCAGAGTGTGGCTGGGTGGATCAGGGCAGACCCTGGGTGAAGGCCTGGCACAAGGCCTCCTGGACCCTGACCCCATCCCTCTGTGCCTCGTGGCATGGGGCAGTGGGCAACTGTTCATAGCCAGACCCTGGGTCCGCGGCCCAGCACTGGATAAAGGTCTCCTGCCAGCCCTCCACAAGGCTGTGGAGGGCACAGCAGGCGGTGATGACTGAGGGGACATTTGGGAGGCTGATGTCCAGCCTGATGAGGAGGCTGCGAAACCTCCCCTTCAGCCTCCCAAATGCCTGGTCAACTGTGCCCCTGGCATGGTTGAGGCAACTGTTAAAGGTGTCCTGGGCTGGCATGGTGCATCCAGTGTAAGACTGCATGAGCCATGGGTGCAGTGGGTATGTGGCGTTGGCCATGATGCGGGGGGCATTGTGATGTCCCCGAGTGGTAGCGCCCACAGGGGGACATATGTGCCCTCCTGAATTTGGCATCCCAGCCACGAATTCTAGAACACCTGGGCGTCATGGGCCTTGCCTGGCCATTCCATGCACATGTCCAGGAAATGGCCCCTGATGTCCACTAGAGCCTGGAGTACCACCGAGTGGTACCCCTTCCTATTAATGAAGGCACCCCCTCTGTGGTTTGGAGCCTGGATCGCCACATGCATCCTGTCCAGAGCTCTGAAACAATTGGGGAAGCCCAGGTCTGCAAACCTGGAGAGGGCAGTATTCAGGTCCCCCAGGGTCACGACTTGTGGCAGGATCACCCTGTTGATGGCTCGGACAACCTGCGGGGAGGGAAGGAAGACACATCCATGAATGCCTGACAAGGAGAACTCCTTGCCCCCCTCCCCCTTTTCACCGGGGACCCCCTGCCTCCTGCCCCTTGTCCAGTAGCCCTCTCCCCAGGGTGGGTCCATGGTGGGGGCCGGACTTAACTCAATCATCACCACACCAACAGTGGCCTTGCCGATGCCGAATTGGTGGCTGATGGACCAGAGGCTGTTGCGGGTGGCCAGCCTCCACAGAGCAATGGCCACCCTCTTCCACACCGGGAGCACTGGCTGCATCTGTGTGTTCCGGTGCTGGAGGACTGGGGTGAGCCAGTGGCAGAGGTCTTTGAATGTCTGGCGGGTCATTCTGAAGTTCCTCAGCCACCACTCAGTGTCTCAGTCCTCCAGCACCAGCCAGTCCCACCACTCACTGGTGGTGGTGAAGGCCCACTGGTGCCACGTCGGGGGCGGGGGGGGCAGCAGTGCCATGGCCAGGGCCTGCAGGCTGGGTCCCATACGGTCAACCTGGCCACGCCACTGAAAGGTCAGGGCAGCCAGCATGGCCAGCAGTCTGGCCAGGGAGGACAGGACCTCATCCTTGAGGAGGGTGGGAGCTGGCATGTTGCTCGGCTGTTCTCCCCAGCATGTGCTCTGTTGCTGTTCACAGTCTGGCTGCCTTGAGCACATGCAGGGTGGGGGTGTTGGGAGGGGCCCTGTAAGGGGTTGGCAGGCTGTAAGCCCAGAAGGGCTTGTCGGCCATGCGATCACACGCCTGCATCATTTCCTGGCCCCTTCTGTCAAAGTAGGGGCTAATTGTGTGTACACGCTTAATTTCAAAGTAGGGGAGGGTGCATTTTGTGTGTGGACTCTCTACTTTGAAGTTGCTTACTTCAAAGTAAGCAACTTCAAAGTTATTTTGTAGTGTAGACAGAGCCCAAGTGAAAGATCACTTGCAACTTCATCCTGTTTTTAAATAATTGTGTATTTGACTCGCAGTATCAACACTTAATGGTATCTTCACTGGTCGTTTTTAACCAGGAATGATCTAAAATATTATTTGCAACAATATATATTTTACACTCATCCCTCATTAAATAAACACTTTACTTATGAGTACTCACTAAAATGAGGGAAACACATACCTACCTTTGTTCACTAATGAATGAACTTCCCCCACTTTTATGAGCCAGCCGCAGGATCCCTGGCTGGGGGGAAGGGAGACCCACAGCCCTGCAGCTGGAGCCTTTTCCCTACCTTCCCTCAGACATGCAGCTTTCTGACAGCCCTTCTGCTGGGGGAAGAGAGGGAGAAGGCTCTTAGTCTGGTTCCCTCCCCTGCAATGGCAGAAACGTGAAACTGACCAGCCATGAGCTGATCAGTTTCCAGGTCCCACAAACCACAGGGACACTGGAACCAGCCTGCCCCTGTTTCCCAGCTCCTGGCACTCTGGGAGCCAGGAAACTGACCAGCCCTGGTGGTTCCTGACTCCCCTCCCTTTGCAGGAAAATTTGAGTTATACAACGGTTGCAGGAATCACCCCTGGGTAACTCGAGGGTTTACTGTATTGGTCTCCCCAGCCCGCCCTACAGACCTCACTGTCGGCCAGGTTTTAACACCTCCCCAAGGTCTCAAACTGCCCCCAGCCTTTGACTCCCCCCCTCCAGGAGCCCCAAACCGCCCCCAGTCATAGAGCCCCTCAGCAGCCTTAGACTCCCCCTGCAGCTCCACACTGCCACCCAGCCTTACACCCCACCCAGCAGCCTCAAACTTCCCCCAGCCTTAGACCCCTCCCCTGTATCCCTAAATGGCCCCAACCTTAGACACTCCCTCCTCAGCCTCTTCACTGGGGCTGTTAGGCTGGGCGGCTGCCCCAGCCCTCCTGCTCCCAGCAGGTAACAGTCGTTAAAACCAATTAACTTCAGTGTTAAGGTTTCAGCACATAGGCATAACGTAATTGCTATCCCTAGTGATAGCGAGAGCTGCTGGAGATGGCAGCTATCTCTACTGATAGATACCTGCCTGAGGCAGCAGTATTAAGAAACTACCAATGACCTCTTTAACAGTCACATGCAGCTGGGAATTGCCCAGCTGGTAACCTTTAACAAATCTGGTCCTGACCCATAGGTTGGGAATCCCTGCTCTATATACATACACTACATCCTATTTCTGGTGCCAAACTATTTAAATACATCAGAAAAGTACCTAAACTCAACTGGTTTATGTCAAGTTACAAGCACCTTGAAAGAATTGGAGATGTTTACATGTGTTGTAGCGGGAATTTAGTGTCGCTTTTATGAGTTTTTGCCTATGAGCAGAAACTGGGGAACCAATTGTGCTCGTATAGCGAGGGATGAGTGTATTTTGAAAAGACCATTGATTTGAATTGGTGTAAATTTTGGTGCATGTGTGTCATCTTTGTTTTTAAGTGACAGTGGGCTTCCAGCTACTGGTTTAGTAAGATTTTTTTTCCCTAGTAGTCATGGCCTATGGGCTTCTCCTATGGCTCCCTTTGTGAGTGTCTTTACTGTTGGCCTTGGTGACACATGTGGACCTACCAGGCCTGATTTCTCTTACTTCCACTTCCATGAAGATCTTCCTGAGTATACCTGTATAAGAAAGAATGAAGCCTGTTGTTTCTCCAGCTATATTTTGGGATAAAATTCAGTCCTCATTCAGGCACACAAAACTCCAATTCACATCTTCCAAAGACTGGATTACAGGACTGAACATACCTTTCCTGCCAAGACACCTTTGCATCCATAGCTCAGTTTGGAGTGAGAGGAATTGTCTCCCTGTTATGAGTGGCGAACAGCCTGGTATCAAAACAAAAAAAACAGTCCAGTAGCACTTTAAAGACTAACAAAATAATTTATTAGGTGATGAGCTTTCGTGGGACAGACCCTCTTCTTCAGGCCATAGCCGTACCAGAACAGACTCAATATTTAAGGTGCAGCCTGGGGTGCATTATGTTTTCAGCAATGTTCATCTCTGCCAAAGAGTAGACATGGCTACGTCTAAATGCAACTGTGCTGCCGGCACCATGATGCAACAGAGGGCTCTTGAAAATGAAAATGGCTGCTCGTTTGCATAGTTGCATGGCTCATTTGCATACTTTGTGGGATCACCCTGCTGGCAGAGGCTGCTGTGGTCAGGAAATGCGCTGTGTAGACATGGGTCTGTCGGTGAAAACCCCGTTTGTCGGCAGCCCCTTATGCCTAGAAAATATCAGGGATAAGGGGCTGACAACAAAGGGTGTTTTTGCTGACAGAACCACATCTACACAGCCCAATGGCTGATGACAGTGGCCTCTGCCAGCAGGATAACCCCCTGGGACCATGCAAATTAGCCATGTGACTATGCAAATGAGCATCTATTTGCATTTTTTAGAGTTCTCCTTTGCATCACACTGCTAGCAGCATGGCTCCCTGTAGTCATAGCCCATTAGTCCTCTAACTAAACAAAAACGGTCAATTTTCTGTGGATGGTTGACTAGACTGGGAAACTTCCAAGAGAATTTTTCCACCATTCTGTATGGGAAGCTAAACTCAGCTCAACTTCAGTACTTGATTTTCAGTGCCATCTTACTTTATATCCAGCTCCGATTTTGGTAGACTTAAGGCCCACCTACATCAGGCTTCATATCAAACAGAAGAATAGTCTTGGACAAAATTTCAACTAATTTGGATCTTAACACAATTTGGCCAGCCAGAGACAGGACTAAACCATATTAAGAACCATCCAACATGAGCCAGACACTGCATGCTTGTGTGTTGGTGCCTAAAAGGGGGATGGGAGATGCAGACTGTCCCCCTCTTAGATACCTGCCCAGTGGACAGTCAGAATCTTATGTTGAATGTAGAGGACATGGGAGGGAAACGGAATGGAAGTGCTATCAGGCATGTTAGACATTCCAATGGGGACATAGCAAGGGAAAAGGCATGGCCTTTCCTGTACCCACTGGTTAGTGTCTGGAGTCCATCACTGCCAGGAATGTGCATGATAACCTTTTAAATGGTGCACTAGTTGCTGCCTCATTCTGTCCCTCCCAGTACTCTGAAAGTATTCTGCCTGCCCCTCTCCTTAGTAGGAGTCATACCGCTGGTATTTGCCATGGGCTCTGTGCACCGCAACACATTTCCCTACTCAGCATAGCTGTGCGTTAACAGTCACACCCCATGTTTGGATGAAGCTCATTTTACTCTGTCTCCATTCAGCAGATAATCATGTTAGAAAATGTTTTAACTGGAGGAGTGTTCAATTGAACTGAGAAACCATATTTATAATGCAGTTATTGATCCAGTGTGGATGGGGGCCTGAGAATCAAGGTGAAATGAGCAGCACAGGTTCCTCATGGAGCTACCTAGCACCCAGCTCTTTCCTGCTGCCAGTAGATCACATGCCTCTTTTTCATAGCATCTAAGTTTTATCAGTCACAGGATTACAAAAATAGTATAAAACAACAGAACAGGGTAGAAAAACGCTCTCTTACATCACAGCAACAACAAGCTGCTCAACATCTATGTTTTTTTGTGCGAAAAAAATACCAGTTTACTGTATGAATTGCCAAGTTATATATGGCTAAAATATTTCATTTCAAAGATTATCCTTTGTTAAAAAGAAAACTTTCCTTTTAAAGATCACAGGGAAAATCTTAACTTTCTGATCACAGTAATACCAAGAAGCTAATATTTACATACTGCCTTAAAACTTTTCTCCCAGTCATTCTTCTTCCAGATAATATTTGCTTCAAACTTTTGCCAAACTCTCAAAAGACCTTATTTTTCTTAAATATTTTTAAATCTACTCACAAGGGGGAATGCTCAAAAAACTCAGTTTCAACCACAATCTGGACTATGGCCCGCCAAGCTCCACAGAAATTAATCATCAAGTCATTTTGGCATCCTGCGGGCCAGAAGGACTATCTTCCAAGGTAGATTTAAAGTGGCATGTCTCTATAAGCTATGCCCTCTGTGAAAGATATTGAGCAATAGATTGAAAGGCTGTATTATTGACTCTCTCTTATTTGAATTTCTGCAAATGATTATCCTAAATAAACTGTGGTATGTGTGTGTGTAAGTAAAGACTGTTAATTACAAAATCACGCATCCCAGCGTTCAGAGGCTGGCCCACTATATGCACAGCAACCATTTAAAGATGAAACTCCCAGGCCAACTTGGGAGGCACTGCAGAGACCACTCTGGCTAGCTAAGGAATGGCAGCAACAGACCCAAAGGAATGCTGTTCATCTGACTCCTAAGAAAGGAACAGTTCTTTTTTCTCTTTCTTTCTTTGGCTGCGTCTACACTGCCCCTCCCTTTTGGACGCAGCATGTAAGTAAGAGGCTCAAAATTGATAATGAGGCACTGGTATGAATATTTGGTCCCTCATTTGCATAATGACAGTCACTTGCCGCGTGGAAAGTGCTGCTTTCAAAATGCAAACTAGTCATGCAGATGGGATTCTTTCGAAAGGAAGGCCTGATTTCAAAAGCACCCTTCTTCCTGAAAAAAATTTGGACAACAGCGCTTTTGACGCAGCGAGTGGCTACCCTTATGCAAATGCGGTGCTGAATATTTATATGAACACCTCATTAGCATTTTCATACAGCTGCATTTACGTATGCCTTCCAAAAGGAGAGGGAGTGTAGATGCACTCTTTCTTTCTTTCTTTCTTTCAGTGAGATTGGGGGAAGGGTCTAAAATATAAACCAGAGCAATCTGTCTTTTCCATCCAAAAATGCATACCACAATATTTCATTGGTTTGTCACGAGACCCTGGGCCAGATTCCTCACTGATTTCAGCAAATAGCAGTGGAGTTGTGGCTTATTGTATCTGGACTGTGTGAAACTACTGAGCAGTAATAAATGAAATGCAGAGGAAAGCTGCTAATGCCAGGTTCTGTTAGAACCCAAAAACCTGAGGCAGATTCATCAAAAGACTCAAAAAACTGGAGTATGTTTAGGTTTTTGGGAGGAATAATGGCTCAGAAACCAGGCAAAAGTCAGAAGTTTTGTCTGAGTTTTGCTTTCTTTGTGGTTGCATTTAAACACAAAGCAAAATGCTCTGTTATACAAACTTGCATGAAATGAAAAAGGAAACTATCTGACCTTCCTGGGAAATGAAGTAGCAGAACTTTGCAATGCTCCAATAGCACCAGTAACTGTGCATCAGTAACTCTTTTGTGCCAGCTCTGATGGGGATATAGCTGCTACAGTCAGAATCTATGAGTTAAAAACAATAGATGTTAAGTGAAGACACTGTTCTCTATTTCATGATCATTACTGTTCAGCAGAATTGGGCCTATGCTCCAAACCTTGGACTTGACCTTGAACTTAGTCCAGACCCCAAATCAAATTTCAAATACCCCAGAGATCATGGAGGTTCAGAGCCTGCCCCATTTTATAGACACAGCAACCATTTAAAAAATGTGGGTGTCTCCTCCCCACCCACCAACTCCTCTAAAAGCTGAAGTTTCAGCTCATCTGCGTTTATAAAAAGCATCTTGTTAAATTATGTGGATTCAGTTTATCTCTAAAGTATTTTTCACCAGGTTGGGTGACTGCAGATTATATATCAGGTTTGACTTGGCCTAGCTGTACTGGGACGTGACAGTAGGAATATGCATCAGACAGGTCTTCCTTGATATCTCTTTAATTAAATATCTACTAGTGACGAAATCATTTCAGCATGCTTAGTTGATAGAGAATTTAAGGTACTGAGCAATACATAGCAGGCAGTTACAGGTTAAGGATCATTTGCATAAATTAGCAAGTTTTGCAAATGAATTCATCTAGTGAAAAGTAAGATACGGGACACTGCATTTTAATAATTGACATTCCACATGAAATGCAACGTTCTTGAGGAGGAAATTGAGCTCCAGGTTGCTATTAGACCCAGTGGAGCAGCAAGAGCTGGAAAGAAATGCCATCTCACATTATGAGAGTTACTGCTCCTGCATAACAACGATCTGCCATTCTGACGGCTTTCTTTTAATAAAACTACGAGTAGGCATTTACATAGCGAGGGAATCAGGAGAAATTCAGGCATCAACAATACTGGACAAGAAACTAAAATGAAAGAGGTCTTTATGATATGGTCTCAGCATCCAGCCAAGAATTCATTACAGTTTGCTTCCGAGACAACCTTTCATTTTCCGTTTTATTTGACAGCAGAAAATGCTTTACTTTATAATTTTACTAAATACTTATCAGGTTACTTCAAATTATGCAGGTCTGAGTGAAAATTATAAGTTATCTAATTTTTTTGTTCCCTGTCACAACGTAGGTTGAATTACAAAATAAAGATAAGTGCTCCACTTATTTTCCTCCTGCAGTCCTGATCAGTTTACGAACATATTATGTTACAAATATTGGTCTTGATACAAAAGTAATGTCTTTCATAAGGTGCTAGTCATTCATTCAATGTCACCAGAACCTACACTGTGTGCCATAAGTACAAATTACACTCAGGAAGAGCTGGAAACAAATCTGTCCTTAATGTTTCCTGGCATAATTTAAAATGAGCTTAAAGTGAATTAAATCATTTTACTCAATGATATACTTTCCTAGGTTCATGTAGAGTAACTGTGTCATATCAATTAAATCTCAATGAACTACAGCAGCTGATAAAATTTTCCCTATTGACATATCATATTCCTAGATATTGATGGGAGAGTTATTGTCATTAATCAGAGAAGAAACCTGAAACCAAGTAGGGAGAAAGCCCTGATAAATGTCTTGCATTGGAAAAATAAACTCATTAGCTATACTAGCTGTACACTATCTTTACCATTTTGTTGTCCTTTCCCACTGTGAAAATTGTATACAGATAGCCTTTTAGTTTTGGGCTTGTAACTGTTGTTACCCCATTTCTGCCCCTGTGTTCTCTCTGTATTTACAAGTTAATTTGCTAGTGGTGAGATGAGATAGTGTGAGATAGTGATTCTGTCCCCCCAGAGGTTGTGACACTTTGAAACTAGATTGTACAAAGTACTAGGAAATACACTGCAGTGAATAATACTTTACTGATTGCAGGATGGACATGTTCACCTAATGTCCTTTGTGTCTCTAATTTCTAGGATTCTATGGCATCAAAGAATTTTTGAATATTTGTCTTTCCTTGACCACCAAATCCTCAACAAACCTTCAGCCATGTTAATGATATTTATTATGAAAACAATTAAGACTTTTAAGCTTTGGAAGGAAGATACTGAGATTCCTAACTGAAATGAGTTTTGCGGACTCAGCATTCTGTTGAGTTGTTATGGGTCTCTTTATGCTCCAAAATGCTCAAAAATGCCATAGATATTATTTAGTGACAGCCCATGCCGAAGAGTGAATCAATTAACGGTGGAATTTTGACTCTCATTGAATTCTGGGGGCTCAGAATTTCAACAATAGGCTGAATTCTGAACCTAATAAGTATTTCCTAATACTTTGGATACGTAATATTATGGCAAAGTTCCTTCAGGACTATTCAGCAGCCTGTGGATAGCCTGCTGTAGAACTTCAGTTTTTAAATCTTTACGAACACAAACAGCTCTCCACACAAATATCAGTGTGTTTGTTCATACAATTATTTTCCAAGAAAATGACAAACAAAAGGGAGCTCAGATTTTTCACGATGGAATAATTCCATATCTTTTCCACAAAAAGTAACACTGTACCTTTAGACCAGTTTAACCCTATAATGTGTCATGCAACAGAAGCAGTCAGTTGGCCTACCAGATGCCCTTAGCTCCATGGAAACTTTACTCTTAAGACTGTGGTAGCAGCATAACGAGCCTTTTCACCAGTGTGTTGCTAGTGAATTTGAGCAGTTTTTCATGTATGTATGTTACTGACTCCTAATATATTTTTACATTCTAATAACAGTGAACAGCATAAATTATCTCTGATTCTTGATTCTGCGAGGAAGCAGCCATCTGGTCTAATACCACTGTGACAGTGATATAGGACTGAACACTCTGTGCTTGGTCTGCTGCACAGAAAAGGACAATAGGACATATTTTAAAATGTCAGGATACATCAGAACCATATTCAGGAAAGTTTGCATTTATGAAAATTGATTGTATTGGAGATATATCATGATGCAGATCTAATCATGGCTGCTGGTATGGTGAATTAAATTAAGAGCTGATTTGAATTTTTTTAATTAAAGATGTTATTCCTGTTCCCTGCTTTCTCTTTCCACAACGGAAGCCTATTTAAAAATTTATCAGGAAAGCTTTGAAGGACAAACTTAAAGCGTTAAAAGAGGGTTCTAGGTTTAGAGATCACATGCATGAAGTGAGTTTGATTGCCTCATGTTGTATTCAGTGGCACTTGTTCAGATCCCAGAACTATCACTGGCACTTGCATAACATGTATGAGTTGAACTGGAGGGGCTTAGTGTAATAAACATCTCATAGGTCCAGCAAGTTTGCATCGAAGAGGTACACAGGCAGAGTGGTTTGGAAAGTCTACATGGCATGCCGCATGCTCTTTTTGGCCCTAGGCAGTTGCCTCAGACTTAGATTTGCAAAAGTCTCTTTCACACAAGAAAGAGCCACTGGTTTTGGAATATACAGTCTTTAGCTGCAAGCAAACATGCATAAAGTCAAAAGCCCTTGTAGTGTGACTTGTCATTGACAAATTAATTTAGCTTTACTTAGCAGTGGGTTAAATATTTTAGAGTAAAGAACGAAACTTCCGAAAGCTTGCTAAACTGTCATAAAATTAATAGTTTGGTGTAAAGTTTTAATTTCACTGGTGGCTTATTATGTTTTCAGACACTTACATCTTATTTAAAAACAATCTTAAAATACTGCTTTGTACAGAAGTTAACTGTGGAGGTCAAAGAGTTAAATATTGTAGCAGGATTTTAAAAGGGCTGCATAATTTTATGACCACTAATAGCATTTGTAGTTTTGCTTGCTAGAACAAGCCGATCGAATTGCATAATTCAGCCTGATGATCACCGTAGGAGAAATGAAGCAATACTCCACCCTGTTGAATATTGCACAATTGGCCAGCTGTTTTTCTTTGGAGCATCAAATCTAGGTCACTGGTGAGGCAGAACACCAGACTTGTTAGATAATCAGTCCAATATGGTGAAGTAAATGGTATGTTCCTTAAATGAGATATGGTTGGGTTTTTGAGCCTTCCAGCTTGCTGTTCTGCCATAAGTATTCCAGAAGTATGGATAAGAGGAAGTAGTACTTCTGGGAATAGATTTCATTGTTCCTGACAATCAGAGTTGTCTATTGCTAGGCCTTCACTTCAGGAAGCCCAGTCACTCTACAAGCATTATTTCCTGCACTTCATTCAGAATGATGCCTCAGATCTGTCTTTATGGGTAATTTTTGTAGTACCTGATCCACCTTTAGATCTCTTCAGGGTTCTGACATCATGGCCAATTCACCTTCCTGGTACCGTAACACCCACTGTTCCTGAAATGGTGTTTTCACTGATTCATTCCACCTGAGAGAGAGAGCCAAAAATGGAGTCATTCAGTGAGGAGAGAACAAGCTGTGCACAAAGAAAGATGGCTTCCAGCTAAGGTGAGCTAAGCGTGGGTCCTAATGGCTTGGCCAAAGGGAAAGTCCCCGCTAGAGCTTTTGCCCAAGTGCTGCTTGAGCCCTTTGAATCACAGTCCATGTATACAATGCAAACAGACTGGGTACAGTCCCCTGATGAAAGGATATGATAATTAAGGGCTAGCTCCTCCATTTTTTGAGTCTCATGTACTACCTAACGATCATGTGTATTTGTGTCAAGGAATGCAACGATTCAGCCCAATGACTGTGATTTATGTATGGACACTAGTTGGCTACCACAAAATAATCAAAACACTCATTAAACGCAGGTGTTTTTCAGTGTAGGAGAGCATCTAATTTTTTGACAATAGTTTGGCTTATCTTTACTTAAATTTTTATATTAGCACTTGAGGGAAGATATAAGTGATGGGTGATAAATAAAATCCAGCTTCTTCAGGTGTTCGAGATGCCCCATTAGCTCTCTGATAGATCACCTGAAGAACTAGTGGAAAAGCTGGGCTTTTAAAAAATTATTTCTCCCTCTTTCCTTCTGTTGCATAGCTAACTCTTTCCTGTTCCACTGTTTAACTTTGTGTTGTAGCTCAGAAAATAACAGTGCAGTTGGGAAGCCTCTGAATGTAGTTTTTTTAACCCTTATGTTTCATAAAAGCGGCTACATAGTATAGGAAAAAATCCTTTGGTCCACCGATTTTGGGGAACCAAAAGAGAATCTATTTAATCTATTTAGCTTCATGGAAAAATGAACTTGACTCACCTTCCTATCCCTGACAAAGGGAGTAATAGAAGTAGCTTCAAGATTACCACATAATTAGTGTAAATTCTATACCGTAGAAAATTGCTACTCTGGCAGGTGTAACAAACATACCTGGCCAAATTTATTGTGCTTTGTTTGTAATTCCACTTCTGTTCCACTTCTAGGGCTGCATCTACACTACAAAATAACTTTGAAGTTGCTTACTTCAAAGTAAGCTGCTTCAGAGTAGAGTGTCTACACACAAAAGCACCCCCACCTTACTTCAGAGCAGGCTCCTTCTACTTCGAAGTAAAGCATCTACATACCAACAGCCCCTACTTCAAAGTAAGGAGACAGGATATGATGCAGGCAGGGGTCTCATGGCTGACAAGCCCTTCTAGCCAGTCAGCTTCATAAAGGGCCCCTCCTAACACCCCCAACCTGCATGTGCTCAAAGCTGCCAGGCTGCAGACAGCCATGCAGACCACCTGCTGGGGAGCAGAGCTGTGTACCACGCCTGCCCAGATGCTCCCTGAGGAGGACTTCATCTCCACCCTGACAAGCCTACTGGCCATGGTGCTCACTGTGCTCTTCCAGCAGCATGTCCAGGTCACCCACACGGGCCCCATCCTCCAGGCCCTGGCCAGGGCCCTTCTGCCCCTCCCCGCTGGGCCTCCCGACCTGGCACTGATGGGTCTTCATCACCAGCACCGAGTGATGAGACTGGGACGACGAGCGGTGGCTGAGGAGCTTTCACATGATCTGCCAGACATTTGAGGACCTCTGCCACTGGCTCACCCCAGTCCTCCAGCACGGGGACACCTGGATGCAGCCAGTGCTCCCAATGCAGAAGAGAGTGGCAATCGCACTGTGGAGCCTGGCCAGCCCCGATAGCCACCAGTCTGTCAGCCACCAATTCAGAGTTTGCAAGGCCACTGTCGGAGTGATGCTGATACAGGTAAGCCTGGCCCACACCACAGACCCACCCTAGGGAGGGGGCTACTCGGCAGAGAGGAGGGGTCCCCTGGCAGGGAGGGGCAAAGGGGGATGGAGGCCCCTGGTGGGAAGGGGGGCCACCTGCTCTAGAGTTCATGGACGTGTCCTCCCCCCACCCACCGCAGGTCAGCTGAGCCATCAACAGGGTACTCCCTCCACGAGTTGTGTGTCTTGTCAGGACTCTGAAGTAAGGCAGGGTCACAACAGGTCAGTACTTGTATAGAAGACTTCTGAGGAAAACCCAGAATGGCACATTGGATAGTTCTTTTCTTTGCGCACCAGTTCTGAGCCAGCTCAAGGATAGTTCAAGAGGGAAAGTGGTGGGCTATTGAAACTATTGTGATTTTGGGGGCGGAGGGGCAGGGGAGGGGCAGGCAGAGATGACGTGTGTCTTGAATATTTGAATAAAAGAAGATTGACTCAGCTCATGGTCCAGAACCTTAACACAGGTTGAGATCTTTAGTCTGGCACCCTCAGGACCTGACTGCAGCTTAATGAGATATTTCGCTGAACTAAGGGAGGTCAGTGTTGCCTAGCAGCATTACTTACACTTTCACTGCTTACTGGGATCTTAGAAGACATTTAGGGGTAAATTACATATAAATAACAACACAGAACACTGAGAGGCAGGAGAAGTGCTGTAAACAAACTTTATGGGACCATGGGAAAATTGGCCAGACCCATGATAAGTGGCCATCTGGATAACTAAAATATATATAGCTATATCTAAATAGATATAAATACAGATGTAGATATAAATGGAGCATTGGAAAGTATAAAGAAGTATAAACTTAGGACAAATTCACTGCTGAAATTGTCATCTAGTCTACAGGAAGCTTTTCTTATCTGTCAATGTGAAAGATTTATCCGAGTAAGTCTAATATGGGCAACACCCAGTGAAGGCCTGAATGGTTAAAAAATGACCTGGGTTAGCATGGAAGTGAAAAGAAACTATAAAACATTGTAAAACACTATAAAACATTATAAAACATTGATATGAATCAGAAAATGGGAACTGTAGAACATTGATAAGGGAAGCTAAATGTCCCAAGAAGAAACTGTCCATCTTTTAGTTAAGGACAACAAGGGCTACGTCTACACTAGCCCCAAACTTCTAAATGGTCATGCAAATGGCCATTTCGAAGTTTACTAATGAAGCGCTGAAATGCATATTCAGCGCTTCATTAGCATGCGGGCAGCCGCGGCGCTTCAAAATTGATGCGGCTTGCTGCCACGCAGCTCGTCCCGACGGGGCTCCTTTTCGAAAGGACCCCGCCTACTTCGAAGTCCCCTTATTCCCATGAGCGGATGGAAATAAGGGGACTTCGAAGTAGGCGGCGTCCTTTCAAAAAGGAGCCCTGTCGGGACGAGCCGTGCAGCGGCGAGCCACATCAATTTCGAAGTGCCACGGCTGCCCGCATGCTAATGAAGCGCTGAATATGCATTTCAGCGCTTCATTAGTAAACTTTGAAATGGCCATTTGTGTGGCCATTTCGAAGTTTGGGGCTAGTGTAGACACGGCCAAGAAGTTTTAAGTGTCTTAGGAACAGAAAGAATCCTAAAAATAGTATTTGTCCATTAGTAGATAGAAATACTAGACATATCAGTAATACAGAAGTGTTGAAATAATGTTTATTCTGTATTTGGTGGGGGAGTGCTGATGTGATCATATATGGCAATACTCCTTTCATTTCACTAGTACCTCAAGAGGCTGTTAAATAGAAGCTACATAAGATAGACCTTTTTAAAATCAGCAGGTCTGATGACTTGCAGCCAAAAGTTTTAAAAGAGTTGGCTGAGGAGCTCACTGAACTAGTGTTGATATTTTTTTCAAAAGTCTTGGAACGCTGGGAAAATACTAGAAAACTCAAAAATTAGGGAAGTGGTAAATAATGAACAGGCTAAGTCACTGATTGAGCGTAATCTGAGTCACTTGGTAAAGCGGATGCAAGCAAACTATGCATTTTAATAAGGCTAAATGAATAAATCTAGGAGCAAACTCTAGGACCACACTTACAGATGTAGGACTCTCTCCTGGGAAGCAGTGGTTCCAAAAAGATTTGGGGGTTATGGTAGATAATCAACCAAACATGAGCTTCCAGTGCAACAGTGGCCAGAGTGGTGAATACAATCCTTGGATGCATAAGTAGGGGAATTTTGACTGGGAGTTGAGAGGTTATCTTAGCTCTGTGGCTGGCACTGGTGTGACTTTGCTGGCATACTGTCCAGTTCTGGTGTCCACAATTCAAGAAAGAAGTTGATAAATTGGGGTGGGTTCAGAGAAGAGCAAAGAGACTGATTAAAGAATTAGAAACTCTGCCTTATAGTGATAGACTCAGGGAGCTCAATCGCTTTAACTGAGAGAAGTGACTTAATTAGTCTATCGAGAACACCAAGAAGTCCTGTGGCACCTTACAGACTAACAGATATTCTAGCGGATAAGTTTTCGTGGGCAAAAACCTGCTTCATCAGATGCAACATCTAGTGAAGTGGGTCTTTGCCCAGGAAAGCTTCTGCTCCAAAATATCTGTTGGTCTATAAGGTGCCACAGGACTTCTTGTTCTTGAAGACGCAGACTAACACACCTTCCTCTCTGTTAATTAGTCTGTGTATCTTCACAGGAAACACATTTATGTGTATTGTCACAGGGATAGCTCAGTTGTTTGAGCATGGGCCTGCTAAACCCAATGTTGTGAGCTCAGCCCTTGAGGGGGCCATTTAGGGATCTGGGGCAAACAGATTAAAAAAAGAGAGGGTGCTTGGCCCTGCCAAGAGGGCAGGGGGCTGGATTCAATGACCTCCTGTGGTCCCTTCCAGCTCTATAAGATGTGTATCTCCATTTATTATTATTATCTACTCTTGGATCAAGCAGAGAAAGAAAAAGTACAATCCAATGCCTGGAAGCTGAAGCTAAATAAATTCAGGCTGGAAATAGTGTCAATTTTTAACAGAGGAACTAACTATTTAAATTACCAAGGACCATGGTAGATTCTCAATCCCTGATCATTTTTAAATCAATATTTGCTGTTTTCCTAAAAGAAATTTTCTAGGAATTATTTGGGGGAAATTCTGTGGCCTGTGATATACAGGATAGAATTGATTATCACAGCTGTCCCATCAGGCCCTGAAATCTATGAATGTGGAGCTATTGGTAGTTATGTGTGTGTATACTCATGAATGTGTGCTAGTGTGGAGAAAACTACCAAAGCCATAAACCTTTATTGTGTATGAACAGTGCTGAACCTAAATCATAGCTGTGATCTCTGGAACCTGAGCAAAAGAAATCAAGAGTGTTGCAGAATAGAAGCAGCAGAAAATCCGCTATCTCGATATTCTAAAATAAAATGCACAGTATTATATAATTGCAGTAGAACCTGAAAGTTATGAACACCTCAGGCAAGTGGGGGGTGTTCGTAACTCTGATCAAAAAGTTCTTTCAAAAGCTTTGAAATTTTACTATGAAGAAGAAAAATGTTGCTTTCTCTTTATTTTTAGTAATTTACATTTAATGCAGTAGTGTGTGTGTGTGTGTGTTGCTGCTGCCTGATTGTGTACTTGCAGTTGCAAATGAGATGTGTGGTTAACTGGTCAGTTTGTAACTCTGAAGTTCTACTGTCTAGCCTGATCCATGTTTCCTGATTAAATAGCAGGCTCAGTGTTGACATAGCCATATGCGTTAATTATTCATTCCAATTCTTTTCATTCTTGGATTTTTTAAAAGTATACTGTTTTAAAAGGAGGAAAGTAAATAAAAGGATAGTTCCAGTATTTTTTCTGATTCAAATCTGCCATGCCTGCAGATAGTTCATGTGATACAGAGGAAGAGGTATGTGAAACACAGTGAAGTATACTGGATGCAAAAGGAAAGTGAAATATTATGAAACATACAAGCTGTGTCTACACGTGCACGCTACTTCGAAGTAGCGGCACTAACTTCGAAATAGCGCCCGTCGCGGCTACACGTGTCAGGCGCTATTTCGAAGTTAACTTCGACGTTAGGCGGCGAGATGTCGAAGTCGCTAACCTCATGAGGGGATCGGAATAGCGCCCTACTTCGACGTTCAACGTCGAAGTAGGGACCGTGTAGACGATCCGCGTCCCGCAACGTCGAAATTGTGGGGTCCTCCATGGCAGCCATCAGCTGGGGGGTTGAGAGATGCTGTCTCTCCAGCCCGTGTGGGGCTCTATGGTCACCGTGTGCAGCAGCCCTTAGCCCAGTGCTTCTGGCTGCTGCTGCTGCAGCGGGGGATTCATGCTGCATGCACAGGGTCTGCAACTCGTTGTCGGCTCTGTGTATCTTGTGCTGTTTAGTGCAAGTGTGTCTGGGAGGGGCTCTTTAAGGGAGCGGCTGGCTGTTGAGTCCGCCCTGTGACCCTGTCTGCAGCTGTGCCTGGCACCCTTATTTCGATGTGTGCTACTGTGGCGTGTAGACGTTCCCTCGCTGCACCTACTTCGATGTGGTGCTGCGCAACGTCGATGTTGAACATTGACGTTGGCAGCCCTGGAGGACGTGTAGACGTTATTCATCGAAATAGGCTACTTCGATGTAGGCTTCACGTGTAGACGTAGCCACAATGTGGGAAATATAGACTGCAAGATGAAACAGAAGCTGGATGGTTTTATGCTACATTATAGCCCCATATTCAAAAAGGCTGAAAAATATTTTTCTGGATTAGTGATATAAATAATAGATTTTTATGTTCACTCAGTAGACTGTTAGCAAACATTTTCCTTTCACTCAATCACTCATACAGTCAAAATCTTTAACCACATAAAAGTCTATTGAGAACAAGTTTTATTTACAGTGGTGACCTGGCCAAGAAGGAGCAGAAACTGCAATAGTATCATTACTTATAGACGTGCCAGCACTGCTGTATATTACTAGAAAGCTCCGAAACATATCACCATACATAAATCAATTATATAAAATACCACAAACATCAAATAAAACAATAAAATAGAAAAGGTCATACCACCAGACAAGTCATAATAACTGCTGCAAGCATCAGCCAGTGATTGATCCAGAATAAAAAGGCCAAGAAATATACAAGTTCCTGTTGGATCCTTTTGTGCTGCATTCAGAAAAAAAGTGCCACAACTTTTCATGTTAGCTGTGTCTACACTAGCATGGTCTTCCAAAAGATAAATCAAAAACCAGGGACACTTCTGAATGAACACATGGAGTGTCTACACACAAAACGCTCCCTTTCAAAAGTAAATCAAAAGAATGTGGCACGCGTTCTGAAAGCTTGCTCCAATCCAAGATCAGGAAGAGTGGCCCCTTTCAAAAGATTCTGTTGAAAAAAAATGTGTGTAGACGCTCCATGGTCTGCTCTTTTAAAAGAAGAGTCCTCCATGGCACCAGCCTGCAGCAGCAGGGCTCTAAGAGCTCTGCTGCTCTTAAAGCCACACGGACCCAGGAACCCTGTGGCAGGAAGCTGAGAGTGTGCTAGCAGCAGGGACAGCATGAGCCTTGCGCAGCATGCCCTCCTGGCTGTCCCAGCAGGCCAGACCCAGCAGATGGCGAGCAGCCAGCCCCCTCAGGAGCCCCAGGCTCTCCCCCTGCCCCGAACCAGCCCTAAAAGAAACGGGTGCTGTCATGGATGCACCCAGAGCTGCAGGAGTTCCTAGGACTGTGGCAGGAGGAGGAGGTCCTGTTGGAGATGGGAGGCAAGTGCTGCAATGTGGCTGCCTTCGCCCAGCTCACAACCCTGCCAGCACCCCTGACCAGGTGAGGAGAAAGGTCAAGGAGCTGGGGCAGGGCTGCGCCCGGACCTGAGACTCCACTGGCCGCTCAAGGGCAGATCCCGCATCCTGCTCCTACTTTTGGGAACTCGGCAGCCTCCTGGGGCCCAGGGGCAGCTCCCCCCGCAGTCCCCTCGCTGTCCTGGACACTGCAGTGGATGAGCCGCACGCTGGGGATGAGGAGGAGCTGAGATCTGGGTTCTCAGCTGTCCCACGCACCCAGAGCTGGAACCAGCCACCAAGGTCTCCAGCGAGGAGGGTGACCATGTTATAGACCTCCCATCCTAGTAGTTGAGCCGGGCAATGGCCAGCCAGGCATCGCCAGACCTTGGCAAGGGACCATCCAGTAAGTATGTGGGGGGGGGCGCGCACACCCCAGCTCATGGGGCAGGGGCACCACAGCTTCCAGCAGGCCACCCACACACCCTAGCTGGTTGTTGCTCCCAGCAATCTGCAATGGCTGCTGGCAACACTCATCACCCTCCCCCTTGGACACCATCACAAGCCTCACGCACGGGGAGTGGGTGGGCGGGGCCAGACTGCAGCCGGGGACTGCCCCACATGGGCAGGGACCCCCGCAGCATATGCGATACCCCATGACTGGATGGGGGCTGGTGCCAGCAGCAGGAAGGGGGCACGGCCCTCATGCCAGTACCAAAGGACTGACCGTCTCTTCCTCTCTATCCCTGCAGCCACAGCACGGGAGGGCCAGGACAGACCCAAACCCTCCGTGGTCCCAGACAGCCGGGCAGAGGTGTGGGACCAGTCACCACCCCCAGCAGCACCACGAGGGGCCTGGAGCAGGAGGACATGACGGCAGGTCACTGACATTGACACCACCTGTTGCCAGGCAGAGGTGGTGGTGTGGTGCATCCGCACGGACGAGGCCCACCATGCATGGCAGAGGGCTGTATGGGAGGACCTGATGGGCCACCTGCAGGAGATAACAGCAGTCCTGCAGGAGCTCTTGGGGCTCCTGGCCTGCCTGCTCCCCCTCCCCCGCTCCTGCCCCTGCCCCCCACCATCCTCATTCCTACCCCACCTTGCCATCCCCCTTGCCGAACCAACGCCCACTAGACTCCACCGTGGCCCTGTGCTGCCTGCCCCTTCCTAGCCTGCTTGGGATCCTGGACCACAGGTGGGAGGGGATCCGGGGGCTGATGGGGCTTGCAGCCATCCACCCCCACCCTGGATTAGCAACCCCCATCCCAACTCAGGTTCCCTGTGCAGGTTGAGGTCCCTCCAGTTGAGTAACCCCCCTTGCCCAGCTCCCCATTGTCCATAGTTTTCAGCTGCTCCCCACTGTGGGTAGTTTTGTTTTGATATTTGTAGAAACCACACAATTAACAGTATTTAAAGGTTTATTTTTGCACCATCCCTGTGTCCCGTGCTCTTGGTGGGGGGACGGTGGGGGTGGATGTGTTTGGGGGGTTGTGATAGGGGGATGATGAGTGGTGTATGTGCAAGGGGGTTTACAGTGAGGGTGTCTGTGGGTGGCAGAGGTCACTGGGGCCCAAATGCAAAGCTGTGGCAGCTTGGGGCAGGGGCCGGCTGTTTGAAGCAGGGCCAGACTTGGCCGGCCACCCGCCCTGTGGGGGATGCCTCGCTCTTGCCCTCCACAAAGTTGTGGAGGATGCAGCAGGTGCGCACCACCTGGGGGATGTTCCAGAGCCCAAACTCCAGGCACATTAACCAGCACCACCATTGGTCCTTCAGGCGCCCGAAAGCCTGCTCCACTGCATGGTCGACCTGGTTCAGGCAGGTGTTAAAACCTGCTGGGTGGGGTTGGGTGGTTGGTGTAGGGCTGCATCAGCCAGGGCTGTAAGCGGTAGGCAGCATCTGCCACCACGCAGAGGGGCATGGTGACATCCCCAACCAGGAGCTTCTGTGGTGTGCCGTATGTCCCAGCCTCCATGCGGCGGCAGAGCCCGGAATTCCAGAACGCACGCGCGTCATGTGTCCAGCCCGCCCAGCCCACATGTCCATGAAGTGTCCCCTTGGGTCCACCAGTACCTAGAGCACTACTGAGTGGTAGCCTTTTCTGTTGCTGAAGCTGCCGGCGCTATGTCCCAAGGCGTGGATGGGGATGTGTGTCCCATCTAAGCAGTTCAGGAAGCCGAGTGCTGCAAATCCCATGATGGCTGTATGCACATCCGCCACAAAGATGACCCTGTGCAGCAGCATCGCATTGATGGTGCGCATGACCTGCATGGGAGGGCAGGTATGCGCTTTCCTGAGGGCCCGTCCCCACTCCCTGTGGCGGGTGTCCGACCTGAGCATGCCTTACCTCCAAGAGGACAGCCCTGATGGTCAGCTTGCCCACGCCAAACTCATGCCCTACAGACCGGTAGCTGTCCAGAGCGGCCAGCTTCCAGATGGCAATTGTGACCTGTTTTTTGAGGGGGAGGGCGGGCTTCATGCAGGTGACCTGGTGCCTCAGGGCACGGGCAAGCCTGTGGCAGAGCTCCTGGAATGTCTGCTTTCTCAGTCAGAAATTCCGAAGCCATCAAGCATCGTCCCACTCCCACCACTCAGAGATGCAGGGTGGCCCCAGAGGTGCTAGGGTGCCTGGAGTTGGGGGCACCAGCAGGCTCCTGGGTCATGAGACTCCAAAGGCCTGGTGGGGGCAATTGCCCCCAGAAGGAAGTGGAGGGTGGCCGACCACACCATCAAGGATGGTCAGCTTGATGAGAAGGAACTGCTGCTGGAGGTCCATTGGGACAGGCTTCCAGGCACCATCAGGTTCATACACAGGCTCTGCGGGGCTTGTGACGGCCCTGCAGGCCTCAGGGTGTGCAGGGCAGGGGTGTTTGGGAGAAGCCCGTTAAAGGGGGCGGCTGGCTGCAGGCCCTGGAAGGGCTTGTTAGCGATGTGACCCCTTCTGTGGTGCTTTCTGCTCCATTCTTTTGAAAGAGTGCCTGTGGCTGTGTAGAGACTCTCTTTCTAAAGGGCAGAGCAGTCTTTTGAAAGGGCGGATCGAGAGAGCAATCCCTTCTTAGTGTGTGGATACACTCTTTTGAAAGGCAATCTTCAGGGGGTATCTTCCGGATGATCGCCTTTTGAAAGCACGCTGTACTGTAGACATAGCTGTTGTCTCTGACCTTCATTACCTTGGTCTATGGTTCATTGTAAGGCATTAATTTTAAAGCTTTGTATTTCTCAAAACTGGGTCTTGCATGCTTTGTAGAAGGCTCATTCTTAACAGATACATGTTGCTCTACAATTCATAACTTTTCAAGCTATATTTATGAAGATTAATAATACTTGGCAGGCAGTAATACTGTCTGAGTGCTTGTAGAACCATTTATCCAAGAGAATTGGTCAAGGAACATTGTTGGTGACACTTTTCTAGATAAACACATTTTTCCATAATTCAAAGTAACGCATTTCAAGAACACTGATAGTTAGGAATAATATGGCGCCAAATCTTGAGAGGTTGAAATCAATGGAAGTAGTAAATGCTCATGATCACTAAAAATTTGGCTGAGTGTTCATAATTATATGTATTTGTCTTATGTACAGACAGACAAATAGGAAATATAGCAAACATCAAGTGAATGCTCAGAGAGCTCCTAAGGAAGATGATCACACTCAGCAACTGGTGATCACCATTTGTTCAGTTTAGAGAACTGACCCAATCAGCATGTTTAAACTGTTTTCAGAGCTGAAAAAAAGTCATGACTAATGCACTAAATGAATTTTTAAATACAGGATCAGACTTCCTTATTATGCATTGTATTTCTTTGTATGTCATATTCGTAGGGGCCCATGCCAAATCTGCAC
The DNA here is from genome assembly GCF_033958435.1 of Carettochelys insculpta. Classification (NCBI taxonomy): domain Eukaryota; kingdom Metazoa; phylum Chordata; order Testudines; family Carettochelyidae; genus Carettochelys; species Carettochelys insculpta. Next base: position 32,359,815 of record NC_134144.1, read on the forward strand.
AAGCTCGGAGGGCGCTGCTGTCTATTACCTTGCACCTTATGAACTCCTTTACATCTTTGTAAACCAGTTGTTCTTAACCAGGGGTACACATATTCCTGGGAGTAGGCAGGGATACACCAACGGGAATATCAACTCATCTAGATATTTGTATAATTTTACAACAGGCTCCATGAAAAGCACTAGCAAATTCAATGCAAACTAATATTGAATACAGACAATGGCTTGTTTATACTGCTATATATACTTCACACTCAAATATAAGTACGATGTTTATATTCCAGTATTTTTGTAATTATAGGATAAAAATGATACATTAAATAATTTTAGCATGCTGTGACACATATTTTTGTGTCCACTTTTGTAAGTAAGTAGTTAAGTGAGGTGAAATTTGGGGTACACCAGACAAATCAGACTCCTGAAAGGGTACAGTAGTCTGGAAAGGTTGAGAATCACTGTAAATTATATTCATAGTTTGATTTCCCTCTTTGTGGGGAGCATCCCCACCTGGGCCAGGAGGCTCACACATAGTGGACAAATTCCACACCTGCCCAAGGTTTGCAGTTTAGTGGGGAGAGTGTCCCCCATACAGCCCCTAACCACACCTATGATGTAAACTCTGCTGTTCTGATTTGGTAGCATCTTACACTTTGCTCAGACATAAATGACTACCTCAGATCAAGACAATAGAGAATCAGGTGCTGCGACTAAATTGGTTGGTATCTTGGAATTTTTCAAAATTAGAAAGCTGCATATGAAATTGAGAATGCAGCATGTACAAAAAATATTTATTTAGCACTTTTATTGCAGAGCGTGAAAACCATGTAAACATGAATCAGGTGCCAATCAAACATGTGAGTCAATCATATAGCACGGTACATCACCAGGTTGTAGGGTCTCAGTAATACCGGGTCTCAGTAATAAGACCTGATATATAAGTAAAAGCTCAGATCTTTCCAATGAAAATTTCAGCCATTATGTTCTAATAATGTACAGTTCCTGTTCTCCTACCCTGGGCAAAGCTGTTTGCTAAGCTGGAAACTGCAGTGTCCTGCTTGAAATGGTTTTCATTGATTTTTAAAAAATTAAACAAAAAAACCACCATCTGTACCAAGGGCATGTTGGATGAAAGGGTAAATATGAAAAGAATTCAGATAAATTCCACCTTATTCAGATCCAAATATGAAATCTAGAGAAACAGGATCATCCAGATACTGAATCCATATTTCTAGGCTTCAGCTGGTTTTGCATAAAACAAACAGCAACAACAACAAAAACACGCCCTTTAGAATGCTTAAAGTTTTGGACAAAAGAGTTTTGCTACATTGATGAAGCACGCATTTAGAAATAAATGCTGCCATTTAAGAAAACACCTTACAACAGTTTTCAAATATAGACCCTCCTAACATACAGAGCCCTAGCAATCTGTATTACAACATGACATCTAATATGATTAAGAAATGTAATACATAATAAGGAAGTCTTAGATAATTTACACTATGTATTAAAGTGTTTTGCATGAGAATATAGTATGATGCAGACAGCAGAAGAATTATGCCTTTCATTAAAACAGCATATCATTGTGCTATGATACAACTATAGCAGTTTTTCTGTCTCAGTGAAGGTTTTTTATTTTAAACACTGCCTTGAAAACCGAGGGATGCATATGCAATAGCACTACTTTAACCATATGTTTTACCTTAATATCACCTCTTTGTAATTACGCACTGTCAGATTATCTCAAGTCCTGGGGTTATGGGTGAACAATTGTGTTGTCACTATTCTTCATATTGGTGCATAAGATGAAGGCTGTACGAGAAGAGGGCATTTTTGTCATTATTTAAAGCAGCAGTTCTTAACCTGAGGTGCACGCACCCCCTGGGGATGCGTGATGTCCTTTCTAAGGGTGCAAGACATGACAGATTTTTTAGCAGGTACATCATCGAAAACACATATTAAGCACAAGCACATAAGTACAACTATTTTGTTTTATCAAGCCTATGAACATCATACTTTTTTTAACTATTACTGTACTATTACTGTAATATACAAACAAAAAATTATTTTCAAGTTTTTAAGCTAATTGTAGTGGAATTATGTCAGTACAAAATACAGTGTACCACCACGTTGCAGGGTATTTTCTGACCCATGTATAGATGATGATATGGCCGTGCAGTGGCTTTGGTTGAATTCAGTTAGCTGCTAACTGTTAGCTCGTCATTTATAGTTTAATTCCACAGCAAAACTCCGCAACATCTCTGGGTAGTACTTGTGTTTTTTTATATGTCTACTGCACTATTATTTGTGGTGAGAAATAACATAAAACTATGCATTTAAAGTGTGTAGCCCCTCCCCACCCCCATCTCCGTTCATTTTTTCATTTCAGTAACCCTTGCCTTATTGAAGAAATGTGAGTAGAACGACAACTATGTTCATTACGGCTTCACTTGTATGACAGAGAAGGATGGAACTCAACAGCCGCAATGTGTACTGTGCAGCTCGTTATTTTCAAACACCAATTTCAAACCATCAAAGCTGTTTGAACATTTCAACAAACAGCATGGTGGCGCAACTGCTGGGCATGACCTTGACAGCCTGAAGTCTAAGAGGGCGTGATTTGATCATAGCAGAATTGTGAGGATGTCTGGGTTTGTGTCACTTGAGAAACCCTTGTTACAAGCATCCTATCAAGTTGCATATTTGTGTGCCAAGGCAAAGAAGCCTCATACAATAGCTGAGGAATTAGTGAAACCTTGTGTGTTGGAAATGGCAAAAATCATATTGGGACCAGATACACAAAAGAAGCTTCAGCAGGTTCCCTTGTCGAATGACATGATCCATTCTAGAATTCAAGAGATGAGCCAGGATATCTAGCAGCAAGTTACAGAAGATATCAAAGCTAGTCCTCTTAAAGTGGGTATTCAGCTTGATGACTCAACTGCCATTGACAGTAAGCTGTTGGTGTTGTGTAGTAAGGAGAAAGAAATCTCAGAAGAGTTCTTGTTCTGTGAATCATTGCAATTAACTATGAAAGGAATCGATGTGTTCAATTTTGTCAAAGACTTCTTTTTGACACATAAGATAAAGCTTGACATTTGTCGATCAATTTGCACTGATGGTGCCCCTGCCATTCTAGGAAAAAAATCAGGATTTGCTGCTCATGTAAAGAAAGAAGTACCTCATATCATGATCATATATTGTGGCTGTGTCTACACTAGCACAAATCTTCGAAATGGTCATGCAAATGGCCATTTCGCAGATTACTAATGAGGTGCTGAAGTGCATATTCATTAGCATGCTGCCAGCCGTGGCTCTTCGAAATTGCCACTTTTCACTCCTGCGTGGCTCATCCAGATGGGGGTCCTTTTTGCAAGGACCCTGTCAGCTTCAAAATCCCCTTATTCATATCAGCATTCACTCACAATTCAGTGAAATCATCTTCCATCAATTCGCTGTCGTTGATGGAATCCAGGTTAAAAAGAAAGGGATCCAGTATTCATTTCTTTGCCACATCAACACATCCAGTGGAAAAATGTCCTTGGAAAGAGTCATTCACCTGTTGCAAATGCTTTGTCACTTCAGTTGCATTGGTCGTTCCTTCACTGTCTGAACCAACTGTTTCTTCAAGCAAAGGAAATTTAGTGAAATTTCTTTTCTCAGCATGCTTTATCCAAACTGGAAGTTTCTGAATAAAAGCAGATAACTTCTCTCTGGCCATTACTGTTCATCCCAGGTCCATGCGCAGGAGCTGAATGCGGTTTGACACAATGAAGCTTGCGAATTTCTGGTGTGCTCAACTAGCACTTTGTCCACAACTGGCAAAGACAGCGCTGGAGATCCTTGTGCCATTCATGACTACATACTTGTGTGAGTTAGGATTTTCAACACTCTTACACATCAAAACAAAGGCCAGAACCGCTTAAATGCAAGTGATGACATGTGTGGCTATTTCAAAAAAAGTTCCTCATTTCTTGAACATCATTGAACAAAACCAACAGCAGAAGAGTTAACTAGTTAACTTAAAAATAGTGTGTAATTTTTCATGTATTCTTAATTTTACTGCAAAATTAAAACAAGTATATAATTTTATAGTTACATCTTAGGTTTAAAGAACTGACCTACTGCAACAATTGGTGATAAGGGGTACGAGAACATATTTTGAAAACCAAAGGGATGCAGGCTGCAGTAAAGGTTAAGAACCACTGATTTAAAGTAACAACAACAAAAATCCCAGTTCAAAGGCTAGTTTACAAACCAGGAGGTATATTTGTTGTCTAACTTAAAAAGCACCAAGGACAATTTAGAGGGTGGCCATTGAAGAAATGCAGATTTAATTTCTATGAAATGTAAGACACAGGGAGAGGAAATGTAATGTGATTCACCAGAAAAGGTAGCTCACATGTTGGGTGGGCTTCTTTGTACTGCCCTTGAGTGGTACAAAGGAGATGAAAGGTTGGTTAACCTGCAAAGGATAATCCACAGGTTGTGTACCAAATGCATAACCCAGTCATACCCCAATGCCATCTTTCTTGCCGTGTGTAGAGATGGATGGGGGTGGGGAGAATAGCAGAGATAAAAGTGATAAGGCCAAGATGTTGCTGCACTTGCTGTCAGAATTGCCACCCATGCGCCTGAAATACGGGGTTGGGGTGTGTGTGAAGTTGATTGAACTGATACTGAAAAGGAACAGTTTCAGCAGTGAGGGAGGGTTGAAACTCTGAGGGAAAATGGGTAACTACTCCCTCCTTCCATAGAGTGATTGGCCACTTAGGGGAGGAAGGAGGTGGTATGAGGCTGGTGGTCCTGCAGGTACTCATTCAGGGAACCACTCTGAAAAGGCTAGGTGGTATGCTCTGTCCCCTCTCAGGGTGACAGGGCATGGGCTGCGCACACCTAAGCTTTGTGTACTGAGAGGTGGTGCCTGGTGCCCTTCTGTCATCATTTCACCCGCCTCAGACTAACCGTCCCTCCCTCCAAACAGGCTAAACCTCTCCACTTCACCAGAATGACCAGGGAAAGGAGATTGTATGTCTACACTACATGATGAAGTCGAATTTAAGGCAGTTAGCTCAATTTTACAATGTCACTGTCTTTACTGTAACTACCATTAGCTCAATATTCAGGAGCACTAAGGTTGATATCATAACATTGTCGAAAGCAGCTGGGTGTAGCATCAAGCTCGAATTTAAAAGTTCGAAATAAGGCTAGTTTGGAAATGCCATATCTATTAATAGACTTCATTAGCTTCCAGAGGTGCCCTGTATGTATCCCACAATGCCCCACGGTCCTCCACTCTGGCTTCCCCATCTCTGCTGCTCTCCAGGATTGCAGGAATAAGGTAACAAAAAGCCTTCATATTTGAATTTGGCACCAGGAAGCCTGTGGCTGTGGGGTCATGTTTGTAAGAGAGGCTGAAAACATCTTTCTTTCTTTGCTATCAGTGAATTTACTGATTTAAAATAGCCCCACTGTGGAGTTCATGGTTCTGTCTCTACCTCTGCAAGCTGAGCACTTGGATTTGTTTTCCAGCCCTGTCACCAGCCCCTGCCCCACCAAACCTTGTGCTAGGCTGTTGAGGGGCAGGGGGTGGGAGTCGTGCTGGTATGAGAGACCAAGAAACTTCTTTTCTGTGGTTTATATTTGTGTAGGGGTCTCCCTACCTCCCCCACAGGCACCATGTGACCCGATAAAAGAACGTGCCTGCTGTTCAGTGCAGTCCACATCCTGGCTTTCATGCAGTGAGGGCTCCAGTGGTGGCAAAGATATGCAGGGGCTTGCTGCCGCCTGGGGGGGAGTCTCCCCCAGTGACTAAGATATTTGGGGGCTAGCTGCTGCCAGGGGAAAGTCTCCCCTTGCCCAAAGATTTTCAGGGGCTTGCTGCCACCCAGGGGAAGTCTCCCCTGCCCCCAAAGATTTTTGGAGCTTGCTGCTTTTGGGGGGACCATGTCAATTGGCCCTACAGCCACAGACCCAACACCCGCCAATGGCTATGGTGGGGGCTGGCCCCCACACAGTCAGTTGGGGCTGCCCCCATCTATCTGAGCAACACTGCTTGTTGAAATTTGGCGAGCCCCATCCCCTGTGTTGGACAACTCTGTGTAGCGAAGTGTGGAGCCAAACATTTTTTTCTAACCTTTTCTATCCTTCTCTTTCTTCACGCTTTGCCCCCCTTAACACAGGGAAAAGTAGGTGGAGGGCCAGTTAAGAAGACTCAGACACCTGCTCCTTTTTGTAAAATCTTTGATATTTCAGTTATAAAAGCGAGAGATGCAGTTAATTTGGTGATCTTTGTTGATGCTTTCTTTCTGCTCTTCATCTTTTTTGGCATATTTCTTATCATATGGCCCCCTTGCAGACAGGGAAAAGTGGCTGGATGGCAAGTTGAGAACACACACACTCATGGGTGATCCCAGGGCACAGATGCATTCATGGCGAGCCCCTTCCCCTCTGTGTAATACACTGGGAAGCCAAAAACCCTGCCTCACAAAATCTCTTTTTTTTTTACAAACCTTTACTATCCTACTCATTCCTCAAGCTTTGCATTGTTCCTGTATCGTTTTCAGGGATCATAAGTAATCGAGGGAGCCAGGACAGTGGCTGGAGGGCCAGTTGAGAAGACTCAGAGACCTGCTGCTTTTTGTAAGATCTTTGATAATTCAGTTACTCCTACAGTTATAATTCTGTTATAGAACCAAAAGCTTTCAGTTAATTTAGTGATCTTTGTTGATGTCCTACTTTTCCTTCTTTCCTTTCTGGAAAAATGGCCTTTTGCTCTCCTTGGAAGGGGAATGAGAGCAATGCAATGTGGGAAAATGACATCACATACCCACAACCATTTGCAGGGCAATTTTTTTCCCCAGGCAGCACCAGTGAAAACACCCAGTGTGCTACAGGGATGAGGGGACTGTGGGATAGGTTCCCACAGTGCACTGCTGCAACAGTCGATGTTTGGCAATTGAGTGTGGCAGCAATAAGTCGACTTTGTGTGGAGGAGAATATACTCAAATTTGAATTTATAAAGCCCTGTGTTACGAATTTACCTCATAGTGTAGACAAAAGCAGAATGGCAGCTCTGCAAAGAGGGCTGCCCGTCAACTGGAAGCCCTCTCTGTCGACAGGGGTGTCTAGACTACACTTTTGTTGACAGTACTCTGTCCAGAGATTGTTATGCCTCAAATTTTTGAGGGATAATACTGTCGAGGAAAATGCAGAGTTTTGTCAAGACTTTGTTAACAGAATGCTTTAAGTGTGTAGACGCTCCCTGAGTTATGTTGACAGAAGGCCCCTTCTGTTGACAAAACACTGTAGTATTGACCCAGCCTTTGAGGGATAATACTGTTGTGGCAAATGCAGAGTTCTGTTGAGAATCTGTCCACAGAATGCTTTAAGTGTGTAGACACTCTCTGAGTTATGTCGACAGAAGGCCCCTTCTGTCGACAAAACTCTCTAGTGTAGCCCCACAGCCCAGGTGCGTAAGTGTCTTTGGTGTCACATTGTGTCTTTGGCTCCCTCCGCTATATCCCACCACTAACAAGTGGTACTCCAGATTGGGACACCACTTCCCGCAGTTCCCATTGATTGCAAATGGTGATCCATGGGCAACAGGAACTACAAGCAGATGCACCTGTGGACACACAGTAAAGTAAGTGCTGGTGGCTGCCCATGGCTAACTCTGGAGAACAGCTTCCAGCCTGCAGGTCATTTATTGCCCACTCCATAATAGAAGTTGTCTGCTGCTTAAAATCCATCCATGTGTCTGGTCATTTCACTGTTGTGTCTGGAGCAAATATAGAAAAGTTGCCTATAAGAATCTGCCCTTTTGTGTATATTTTAATGCTCTTCTGGAAATCAAATCCACTGGCATAGATTCAGTTTGCAGTAGCATCTTTCCAAAGTAGTATATTGTCATTCAGGTGATTTCCTCTCTTCCTCTCTTCCCCAGTCAGGCCGACTCATTTTTGTAGCTTCTACATGGTCTGTTGCTTTTGTCTTTTTCTGTCATCTTCCTACTTAATTTTCGCATCTCTCTTCACATTACAACCTGCATGTGTAATGCCTAGAAGGGTATTGAATTTTTATGATAAATGTTTGGAATGTAGTTTACAAAACACTTGAGAACAATTTATCTGCTACCAAACTTCTACCTTACTTATTATCAGGAAACAAACATGGAATTAATTTTTTCTCAAACAACTAGAGACCATGTACATGGTGTTTCATAGAGCTATAATTTCAGCACTTAGCCTTTGAAAAACTGTATTTCACATCTGCTCAGTAGAGACTTGGAGCAGCTGAAGCCTCTGGAGATTTCATCCTCCGTAGACATGCTCAGGCTCCTCTGAGCTCTTTGTGCTGATCAGACTGCACAGATGCCATTTCCACAGAGCAACTGAGCAAGTTTCTTTCAGCCTAGGGCAAAGTCATCCTTTTCCTGCGATGTCTGCTTCCGAGCACTGGAACTGAGAGCAGAGATCCCGTCTCTCTTGTACTTTTAATGACCCCACTGTTTTGGCACCTGTGTAGCGTGCAGGAGGAATGTGAAGGGATAAAATCTGGACTAGAGGAAAAGTGTTAGAATGGGGTAAGCAGCCTGGTAAAACTGGGACTGGCAGAGGGTAGAGATACTGGCTAAGCAGGGAGACAGTGTGAGGGAAGTGGGGAGTAGAGTTTTAGGACTGGGTTGGGAACTGGCAAGCGGAGAAACAGGCTAGGAACTAGTCAGGGAAAGGTGGCTGGCTGGGAGCCAGTTGGCTGGTGGAGAGACAATGGGATTGGGCAAGGAGCTGGAGTAGGGGAAGAAACTGGAGCTGGCTGGACAAAGAGTGGGACTGGGGACCAGTGCTGGGGAATGGGAAAGAGAGAGGAGAGGGGAAAGAGACGTGGGAAGGATCCGGTGTTCAGTGGGAGTACTTGTACTGGCGAAACTATGACACCGGGCTGAGGAGTCTGAAGGGCAAAGGAAATGGAAGGGTGGGGCTGAGATTGGATGAGAAGACTGGGGAGAGAGAGGCGCTGATAGTCGCCAGAGGCCTGGGGGCAAGGTGGGAGGGGGCCTGGCTCCAAGCGTGGAAGGGGTGGGGCTTAGGGCAGTCAGCCCTGCCCGCCCCACTCCACACAGCATTCTGAGGTGTTTCAAAAGGGCCCCAGGCAACTGCTCCCTGCCCCCTCATCAGTGGGCCTGGGTGGCAATGGGGGGAGGGTGGGAACGGACAGATCTGACGAGGCACTGGAAGTAGTAAAGGGAATGGCTGGGCAAAAGGACTTGGAGTGCAGGTGGGGAAGGGGAGAGTCTGGTAAGTGGGCAGCAAACCTGAAGGGGAGACTAGGACTAGCTTAGGGTGACCGTCTGTCCCATTTTGCGTGGACAGCCCCGAATTTCAGGTGCCAGGAAGTTGTCCCAATTTATCTGAATAAAGGGGCTAATTGCCCCGTATTTGGCTCCCTGCTGGCTGACCTTTTCCCCCTATGAGCACACAGGTGCAGCTGCTGGCTGGAGAGCACGTGGACAGCATGTACTTGTGCTTTCTGGGCACGCCAAGAGGGAGCCATCAGGGGGCCCTGCAAAGTTAAGCGTGTGTTGGGTGTGGGTGGGGGGTGGCTGCCAGAGAGGTGGGGCAGCTGGGGAGGTCCCTGGGGGCGGCATTCCTTGGCAGCTGCAGCCAGGGAACTGTTCCCGCTCCACCCCCATATTTGGGTTAAAGAGGTATGGCCTACATAGACTGGCTGGAAGAGGAGACTGGATGAGAAACCTAAGGCAATAGGTAGTCAAGGAGAGTGAGACAAAGACACAGGGTGGGGAAGAGATGAGACTGTGAGAAGGACAAGTTGAAGGGATGGGGCAGAAGGGGATCCACCTCAGCGTGAAATGGGCAGACGAATCTGTGCCCACCTCTCCACTTCAGGGCCTGTAAAGGAAGCAAGATTCTTGAGTTTCACCATTACTCTGCTTTCAGTAAGTATTTGTGAAGCCCTCTGGCAAAGTTTGTGTTTCAGTCCCCTCTAGTGCTGGGCCACACAGGGGATGACAACCTACTATTGCTATTGCTGTGTACTCAAGAAGCAAAGATCTCTATGTTGGATCTAACCATTTTAACCCTGCTTTGAGCATATGAGTATCAATATGATGCCATATGATGGAATTTCTGGGGTTTTTTCAGTATGGGTTCTTAAAAACCTAGGAAATTGTACATACACAAACTAAATTGAAAGGACATTACTAAGGTTGCAAAATCAACCACTCAAACGTTAGGAAATGCAAGAATTAAATTTGTCTGTGTGACCTTAATTCAGCCCTTTTGCTGTTTTAATTAAATGATCACATGCTATTTACCCTGCAGGTCCCCTGCCTCATTCAATGCACAAGTTAAACAGTGCTCAATTAATGGACATCCATTCAATACATTATAAGTACACAGAGAGCTTTAATCCTAGCATTTTCGAACTGTGTTGACTATGTGACTTTACAACCTTAAAGTAGCTTTTTGGTGTAATTTTATATAAAACTTGTTTTGACCATGAAAATCCAACTTAATTTCTCGTAATTAAGGCCATAAGTATTTCTTTAGATACAAAACATTAGGGCTGTGTCTACACGGGCACAAATCTTCGAAAAGGCCATGCTAATGGCCATTTCGAAGATTACTAATGAGGCACTGAATTAGTAATCCTCGAAATATGGCTATTTTGAAGATTCATGCCTGTGTAGACACAGCCTAGGGAAATACTAATATTTCAGTTAGTCTATTGAGGTAACCAAAGCAGGCTGTGCTTCTACTGATGTCTGTATCCATAACTAATCATGAACAATCATCAGTAAGAATTTATGGAATGTTACTTGTTCGGTTGTGTGAAGTTACATAAATCATTCACCTGAAAGGAGAAGGTGCCCTGGAGATACACAGTATATTGAATTGTTCAGAGGATAATTATATGTCAGTGTTTCCCATTTGATTCCGTGAAATGCTGTGGCAAATGACACCATTTTAGAAAAAAAACAAACAAACCTGTAATTCACATAGATTATTGCTCTCACTTGCTTTTTCCAGGTCAGGTATTCTTACCTTTGTGAGAAGGAAATTTCTCTGTCCAGGTTGAACCTCTCTCATCCAGCACCCTTGGGACCTGACTGGAGTTGGACAAGAGAATTGGCCCGACAACACGAGGTCTATACTATGTAGCACATTACCAACACTTCCACTGCTTACGAGGCTCTTAGAAGATATTTGGGGGGTAAATTACAGCTAAATAACTGCACAACACTGAGAGCCAGGACTGGGGGTTGTAAATAAACTTTATGGGACCACAGGAAACTTGGTCACACCCACGATAAGGGGTTGTCTGGCAAACTAAAATCATGCTGGATTACGAATTTTGCTGGATGAAAGAGCTCTGGATTAGAGAGGTTCAACCTGTACCTAAATAAGGATAATCAAGGTTCCAGGCCTTAGATTGTATAACATTTTGCTCTCTGCCTTCTGCTTGGTTGAATGAAAATTCAAGCTGTTGAGGTTTACAACCTGCTGTGGAGGCAGCCTTAGGGAATAGTTCAGAATGATTGGCCTTTGGCGCTGTTGCGCTGAGATGTGAGATTCCTCTCACTTGTCAGGATTTGTGGCTTTTTTCTCCTTCTGAGGCCTCTGAAGTTCTCTCTGTTGGAGAGTTGGGATGGGTGGGCGGGGAGGGTGATGGAAAGAAGGGAAGTTCACTTCTGCACACGGCTTCCTTTGCTAGTTACTCATTACTGAGGATTTTTCCATCCAAACTGATGATGTTGATCTCTTTATCTGGTATAGTACAGTATCTCTCAAATGCTTATATAAATGGTGAGTGAAGGACTGTCAGTCCCGCTGCTGGACCAAATATATATCCTGTGGCATCTGCTGCTTTTTATTTTTGAAGTGGGAAGTACTGCTTAAATTTCACAACAATGACATTAATGGCATTGGTGGATTTTCATTGATATTATTCTGCACATATACATTGCCTCCCATCCTAAAAAAACACTTCGTATCATCTGACCAATCACATACAATGCTCCTTTTTTGTCTTAGTCAATAGGAGTGATATGCAATGTGTTACTGATCTACAACAAGGGGAGATGCCTACATCGTGCTACCTCAAAATAAAATCAAAGTTCAAAAATTCCCTAATAAAATCTGAAAATCAAAATTAAGGTAGTAAGTTTGTTTCACTGGCTCTGCTGTCGTACATTGTATCACACATATTAGGCCTGTTAACGGAGATGGGCTGAACATCTGAAACTTCTACTGCACACAGTCGGAATTACAGGTTTTAGCATGCTATAAAATGTTATACATTTCAGCACAAGATTTGAAGAAGAATTCTGCAGTGCTCAACTTCCTACTGACTATCTCAGAGACGGAAACCAGTTGCTGAGACCGGGGCAAGGTATAGAATCAGGCTAGATCATAGCAGCACCTGTAACATGTTTATTTTAGAAGTTATTTATTGCTATTAGCTAATTAATAAATTGTTCTAAAAGCTGGTCTCAATCATCACTGAAATACTATGCCAATTAAGCCAATCAGAGCAAAATAGCTCACTGTTCTAACATTCCTGAAATACATAAGTAACTATGGAATGGTGGCTTTAAGTCTACATTTCGTTGTGTGTAATCGCTTTGTTAGATCATTAACTTTATGTTTAGTTTGTGCTCTTAAATATTCCTGTTCAGCTTGAACAGAGGTGGTACTGTCACCTGGATGGTAAAAAGTTGCCTTGCTAAAAGCCTGGCTTGGTACCACATCTGAATTATTATCTGGTTTCTGTATACTAAGAACTGTGGAACAGGTTTTGAGTTTGCCTTGACTCCATAATTTACATATGTATTTGAGCAGACATGCAAGTTGAATTTCACAGTGCTATAAAAGACATTAGACATACTGAGCTCCCCAGAATTCACTTATCTCATGTCATATAAATAGAAAAACTGAGTTGTTTTAAAACTAATGAATATGATATGCTGTTGAATATGTTGTCTTAGGCAATTACTGAGATCCCTAAAGGACATGCTAAAGCAAGCGTAATGCTGACAGACCCAGGTTGCTGGCCCCACGGATAGAGCCTGCAAGCATAGGGTCTAAAGCCCTGCATTCTACCACATGAGCTAAAGATCTGCTGACTCTCAGCTGAGGCTGTAGAGCAGAGACTTCACTCACCCCAGATGAGGTCTCAGTGCCTGTAGGTACCACACAAGCCTTGTTGTTTTCTCCAGTTAACATATTTGAAAATTGGTTGCAATCCATTCTAATGTCACAATAGTTAAAATAAGGGCCCTTACTTCTGATAGTTGGCAATGTCCCTCAGATCCTGAATTTTGCTCTGTGCCTGCAAGAGCTGGCATTTAATGTAATCTTCTAGCTTGAAAAATGAAACAGAAAAGACGGATGTAGTAGTTCCCTATCACACATCTCAGTGTATTGTACAGTAATATTTATGTGCAGGGTGGCAATGCTGCACTGTCTTACAGCCCCATTGATTTCCTGTCACAAGGAGGCTATCCCCAGTAAATGAAGTAGTTACAGCTCTCATGTAACAGTGCTTCTCCATCCATGCGGTCAGTTAGGAGGGTGGTGCAGCATCTTGGGCCTATAAAAGGCCAGAGAGAGGCCCACATGGAAGAGAGTCCCAGTTAGGGTATGTGTACACTTAGTGGGAGACTGACCCATTCAGGAGGTAGATTTCATGCATCTGCTAAAGTTATGTGAAATTGATCTCTCTGGGGTCCACAGTTGACCCCCTTTACTTCTGCTCCCATGAGGAGTCAAGGAGCTTTGACAGGAGAAATGTTCCCATTGACCTCCTGCAGTGAGGACAGACCTTACAGTCAACTGAAGAGACGTCGATTCTAGCTGCATCATTGCCATAGCTATCAAAACAAAAAGCAGTCAAGTAGCACTTTAAAGACTAGCCAAATGGTTTATTAGGTGAGCTTTCGTGGGACAGACCCACTTCTTCAGACCATATCCAGACCAGAACCAAGTGGGTCTGTCCCACAAAAGCTCACCTAATAAACTATTTTGCTAGTCTTTAAAGTGCTACTTGACTGATTTTTGTTTTGATAGTGTATAGACTAGCACGGCTTACTCTCTGTTACTATTGCCATAGCTAGAATTGCATATTTGCCGATGCCTGTAAGGTCTAGTGTAGACCAAGCCTCAGAGTAGAGTTTCTTGGGTCTCCAGGGAAAGCTGCAGAGTACCTGGCAGGCCCTCCCTGGGCAGAGAGGCTGTGGGAGTTCCAGCTGGGAAGAGTGGAGTTGCACTGCAGTTGGAAGGCTTGGTACAAGGAGAGAGCTGTTGTGAAGAGCCAGGGTACGGTGAGAGACACAGGACTGCATGCTGCATGTCTTTGGACTATGCTGAGAGAAATCTGGACTGTGGTTCTGGGACTTCTGTTATGGTTAATATGTATGGAATTTTTTAAAGTAAATACACCCTTTGAGGGCTGTCCTTATACTTGGGAAGATTCTGTGGCCTAATTTTGGCAACTCCAGAAACTGCAGTGACATGTGTTACGCTGTAGCCTGCTGTAGTAGGTGCTCTGGAGGGAGTGGTCCTGTGACACTTGGGAATATTGTGTTTTAATTTGGCCTGATATTCACCAATGGATTGTTTACGCCAGCGGCTCTCAACTTTTCCAGACTATATTATACTTCTTTCAGGAGTCTAGTTTGTCTTGTGTACCCCAAATTTCACCTCCCATAAAACTATCTGCTTACAAAATCAGACCTAAAGTAGAAATGTGTCATAGCACACTATTACTGAAATAAGGCTTACTTTATCATTTCTACCATATAATTATAAAATAAATTAATTGGAATATAAATACTGTACTTACATTTCAGTGTATAATTTATAGAGCAGGTTAAACAAGTCAGTGCCCTTATGACGTTTTGATTTGTTCTGATAACACTAGTACTTTTTATGTAGAATTGTAAACCTAGACAACTATTAAGAAGAATTGATGTATCCCCTGGAAGACCTCTATGTACCCCCAAGGGGATGTGTACTTGTGGTTGAGAACCAGTGATTGACATAACTTACATGGATCAGAGAGGTAGCCGTGTTAGTCTGTAGCTTCGAGAACAACAAGAAGTCTTGTGGCACCTTATAGACTAATAGATATTTTAGAGCATAAGCTTTCGTGGGCAAAACCCACTTATGAAGCAACTTACATGATTAGCTACAAATATAAATCATATAAAAGCGTGGGGGGATTGTCTCTTAAAAAGTAGTTATAAAATCATTTATGTTTTTTTTTATTTTATGGCTTGTCATACCTTCCCAAACTTCATCTCACAATGGATGCAGTGGCTTCCAACATATCGTTCCCTTCAGTCCAAGATGTGCTGAGGCCCCAGTTCGTAAAGTGTAACAGTGGACAGGTAGACTTGAAATTGGGATCTCTGGAGCTTAGTACATGATCCTCCACAGTTAGAGCTAAAAGCCAGCTGCAGCTCAATTAAGGCAGTAGAAGAGACTCATTCTTTCTCTCTGTAAGTAGTCAAAGTGCCACTATATTGGACAGTGAACCACAACTGGTAGGTGTGTGGCTTACATAGGTACTTGCATATATTCTTGAATTCAGTGGGACTTAAAGGTGAGCATGTGCATATATATAGCAGCCGGGCCTTTGCTGAATTTGAAATAGGGGAAAAACTACTTTTTTTCCTGCTCAGAGTCCAAATGGAACTTTTAAAACTGGGTTTTCTTTCTCCATGATGAACATCCTCTTTTTGAAGGAAACCACACTTCTAAAGCTTCAATTCCCTGTGTTGGGACTCTCATTTGTGTCCAGAGAAAATTAGCACAGTAATTTGATTGAGGACAGTCACAGCCTTATCCAAAGCCCATTTGATTCAGTGGAATAATTCCCACTGACTTCAAAGAACATTGATTGGGTTCCACATGGCTGAAAATTATCATTATAGAGAGTTGCTGCATAACTGTGGACAAACATTGTTGAAGGCAAAATTTTTCTTTGTTGTGAGCATTGATATCTGCTCAGGTAGGCTGTAGGTCAGACAGTTCTTTGCGGTCCACACAGAATTCTCAATGCCTCAGAAATACCACTGAGGGCATGTTATACTCAGTGCCTCTTTCATTATTTCTTTTTTTGCAAAAATTCTTATGCTGTGTACAGTTTTAACCTCTCTAGTCCAGCACCTTAGGGACCTGACTGGTGCTGAACAAGAGAATTTGCCGGGCCACAGGAGGTCAATATTGTGTAGCACATTACCAACACTTACACTCTTTACTGGGCTCTTAAAAGACATTTGGGGTAAATTACAGCACAGAACACTGAGAGCCAGGACTGGTGGATGTAAATAAACTTTATGGGACCAGTGGAAACTTGGCCAAACCTATGATAAGTTGTCATCCAGCCAGCTAAAATCAGGCTAAATTACAGATGTTTCCAGACAAGAGAGTGCCACGCTATTGAGGTTCAAAATGTACCTTGTATTCTGACAGCACTCAGAATAAAGCCTTATTTACAGTAATACTTGCAAGGTTATTTATTTTATTTGAAAGGTTCATATTAATACATTGTAGTTGAGGAAACACGTCATAGCAAATCTAGAGTTTTTCTTCACAGAATACCTTCTTTTGTTGGAAAACATAAATTTTAAGTGCAATTTCTCTTTTTAAGATTTCCTTGTCTTGGCTCAGACATATACAATATTACAAATATATCTGTCCAGAAAAAAAATTAACTATGGAACTGATCCAGTACTAGAATAATAGGGATTGGATGGGAATGCAAGGTCATCTAGTTCATCCTACTTCCCCTGCTGAGCCAGCTTTAAGTACAGTAGTCCCTTGAGTTATGTGAGAGTTGCGTTCCCACGCACCCTTGTATAAGTCAAATTTTGTGTAAGTTGGGAGGTGGCTTTTTTCCCCCAGTGGACCTCAAGTTCTGTAGCCGAGGAAGCAGCAGGAGCACCTGAAGCTCCTTTTGAAAGGTAAGTCCTTGGTTGGGGGGGGCAGTTGGGGAGTGTTAAGCCTGGTGGTGGGTTGGAGCCGTGGGAGGGGGGCAGAGGGGTTAAGCCAGGGGTAGGTTAGGGCTGCAGGGGGGATGGGAAGAGGAGTTGACCTGGGGCTGTGCGGCCCTGCAGGGCGTGAGCCAGAGCTGCTTGTGGGGGTGTGTGTGGAGCTGAGCTGGAGCCAGACGTGGGGCATTGTGAGCGGAAGCTGGCAGGTGGGTTTGAACAAGGGTGTGGTGGGGTGTTTGAACCAGGGCAGGTGTGTTTGAACAGGGGCCCTGCGGGAGGGTTTGAACCAGGGCCACACAGGGCTGTGGTAGGTGTTGAGCCAGGGCCAGGGGGAGCAAGATTTTGAGTTGCACTTAACTCGAGTTAATGCAAGTTAAGTGCAACTAGAAATTGCGCATTTTGAGAAATTACTATATCTCATAAAAATTCATTGATGCCAATGGACTTTTTGCACTGATGTCAGTGGTCACAACTAGGCACTAAAATCATGAAAGGGTGTTTGTGTCTGATAAACTCTTTTTTCTTCAGAAACACAGTGCATTAACTGTCTAAAGCTTGTTTTAATCTTTGTCATGCTGTTTGGGCCACTTTATTGACATTTTCTAGGATTATCCGGTCTTAAATTGTGAGTGACATGCTAATTATATAAGCCCTGAACATGGGTGTAGTTTGCAAGGAACTGGAGTGTGTGGCCCCACCCAAAATGGCAAGCCTTGAGCAAATGTGAAATTTGTCCCCCACATCCCATGAAACCCCGTTGGCCTGACTGGCGCTCACCCCTAAATATAGAAATAAGGTGATGCCTATCTTACTAAAGCAAAAATCCCAATGAATTTAGCAAGAGCTTTGTCTTAGGATGGCATGGCCAGGCTCTTAGGGTTTCTAAAAAATAGGGCAACCTACAGTTACTGGAACTAAAATGTTTTAAGTATACTATTTTAAGTATACCAGAACTTGCCTCAGCACTGCTTCATTGTCTATTGATAG
This sequence comes from Carettochelys insculpta, assembly GCF_033958435.1. Classification (NCBI taxonomy): domain Eukaryota; kingdom Metazoa; phylum Chordata; order Testudines; family Carettochelyidae; genus Carettochelys; species Carettochelys insculpta. Next base: position 32,377,813 of record NC_134144.1, read on the forward strand.
ACATGCACTTGACTCAGATCCCTGGTGTATAACACACAACAGAAAAAGAACTTTGGGGAAAAAAAACATACATTCCAAGCGTGACATTTTGGCCTCATTGATTTTGATGGCAAAACTCCCACACATTTAGTCTCTGTGTTGTAAAATCTTTGAGTCCTTTTGTAATAAGAACTTCCTTTGTCTTTAATCAAATGTAAATATGTGAAAAGGTCTACAAGATCAGGCCCTTAAAAATCTTACTGTTCCTGAAAAAAAGATCAGTATCTTTGGGCCCAGTATTCCAAATTACAGCATGTCTATAAGCTGGTTTGTTAGCACAAAACATCTTTTGCACAAAACATGTTGAATGACCTTTCCAAATCTGAAGTGAAATGTTACATTTATCTGAACTGATTTTTCCACTCTACCCTGAACTTCATGTGTTTTGAGTGCACAGGTATGAATCCCCTTATTAATTCATGAACAAGATATATTTCTAATATTTTGAAAAGGCTTAAGACTGTGCATGGTTTGCCTGTGTTTATACTGAAATATAATTATTTTGTTTAAAACATAATTACTGCTGAAATTTCACCGTCTTCACATACATAAAAGCTGCGTCTACACAAGGCATTATTTTCCAAAGTCCGGACCGTCTTTCAAAACAACGCACATCGTCTACACGCGCCACGTGGTTTTCTGAAAACGAAATCGAAGGAAAGCACCCAGCCTCCGAAATCGCTTTTCCAAACATGACATAAGGAAAGCCGCTCCTTTCGAAAGCTTATTTCAAAAGAAGGTGTGTGTAGACGTTCTGTGACCTGCTCTTTCAAAAGAGTGGGATCCGCCATGGCAGTGATCAGCTGTTGGGCAGAGACGTGCTGTCCAGCACCCGCAGGGACCTATGGGTGTGTGTGTGGCAGCCCTTAAAGCCACCCACACCTGGAAACCCCGTTGCAGGAAGCTGAGAGCGTGCAGGCAGAAGCCATCGCACTTGGTGCCCCTGCATGCCTCAGCCAGACCCACAGAAGCTACTGGTACGGCATAGCCAGCAGCCAGCAAGGAGAGAAGCCCCAGGGTCCTCACTCTGAGTGTGCCGTGGGCTCAGAGGGGGCCAGCCGGTGGGCGGGGTGGAAAACAAGCCCTCTCCTGGATGGAGGATGAGCTCTGGGACTTGCTGGGCCTATGGCAGGATGAGGAGGTCCTCTGTGAGATGGGCATGAAGCAGCGGAATGCGGATGCTTCTGTCTGTCTGGCTGAGGGCCTGACAACCCGTGACCACCCTGCCTGTGGTCTGGGACCAGGTTCACAGCAAGGTCAAGGAGTTGTGGCAGGGGTATACCCAGGCTCAGGATTCAACCAGCTGGTCGGAAGCTGTCCCCGCTTTGTGCCCATTTTACCGGGAGCTCCAAAGCCTCTTGGACCCACGGGACACTGCTTCCCCATCTTCCATCCTCGATCCTTCTGCAGAGGAGCCCCAGCCTGAGGAGCCTGATTAGCTGGGACCATCGGCCAGCCCAACGTCAGCAGGGCCAGAGCCGGAGCCTGCAGCAGCAGCAGAGTGGTCCAGCAAGGAGGGGGACCTTGTCATGGATCTCCCTTCCTGCACCTCCAGCCATGCCTCGGCCAGCTGGGCATCCCCCGACCTCAGCGGTGGACTGTGAGGTATGTACCCAACAGGGCACACACCCTGGACCACAGGGTGGGGGCTGCATTCTCGCCAGAGGGCATCCCACACCTCCAGCGGACCCTGGCCAGCCACAGCCCAGCCAGGCTGCAGCCCTTGAGATGGTGGCACAGCCCCCAGTGGCCTTCAGCACCCACTCCCATGGACAACACCGTGGCCCACTTCCAGGGGGAGGGGATGGCCAGGGTCAGACTGCACAAGGGGGCTGCTCCCAGGGGGACAGGGACCTCCACCTCCACCATGGGTCTTCAGGGCTGCCCCGCTGTCAGACAGGGGATGGGGGGTATGGGCCACAGGGCAGGGGTTGGTACTCACAGCCTGTCCCTCTCTTCCCTCCTAGTCTCACAGCTGTTCATCCAACGGCTGGAAGAGCCTTGTACCCTCCATATTGCATGACAGGCCCCCGGAGGCAAGGGACGAGGACTGTCTAGTGCCACTGGCAGAACCAGGGTGAACCCACTCCCAGAGGGGCCAGAGGAAGGCGGCAGAGGACCTCCACCTCGCTGCCTCCGTCTGCTGGCAGGTGGAAGTGGCGGAGCAGTGCCTCTGCCTCAAGGAGGGCGAGGCCGCCTGGCGCCGGGTGGCCTGGGTGGAACTGATGGGCACCCTGAGGGATGTGGCGGGCACCTTCAGGGAGCAACAGTCAATATTTGGTTCATTCATCCACCAGGATGGAGGGCCGGGAGCCGTGACAGCCATGGGTGCTTGTACTGACCTATGGGGCTGGGATGGGGCTGGGACCGCAGGGAAATAGGGGCAAGGCAGGGGTGCTGTGGGCTCAGATCCTCCAGGGTGTGCTGGCGAGGGTGGGGGGGCTACTATTGGGGTGCCCGCACTGGCCATGAGCCACCAGGCCAGTTTGACGCAGGCAGCCAGGGACAGGTCCACCAGGAGATGGGTGGCTGCTGGGGGGCACTGCTGTGGGGTGGTGGCTGGGGGGGGCTGGTCAGGGAATGGGACGTTGCGCAAGGCGGGTGGCCACAGCCTGAGTCAGGTTTTTGAGGCTGTCAGCCACCTACACCCACAGCTCCTGCTCCATCACCAGCCAGTCCCAGAGCACAGCGGTCATCTCCCACATGACCACTCTGCTGGCAGTCGCCTCCTCGACCCTCCATCGTCAGCAGCATCCAGCCCAGTAGAGGCCCTGCGGGGATGCGGGCTGGGGTGGGGAGGTGGACTCCCAGCCTTCCACAGTTGCAGGCTGGTCCCAGACAGGCTGGAGTGGCTCCTGGATGGCAGACCTGTTGAGACAGAAGGGGACGGGGGAGACCCTGAGAATCCTGTGTCCCAACCCTGGGTGCTGGGGCCCCCATGCCGCTGGCTCCCATCCCACTCCCCTTGTGTCCAATGGCCTGTGTGGGGATGGGAGGACCCCATGGGATTCTGGGTGCCGGGGGGTTCCCGCCTGATGAGGGTCGAGCTGGGTTTGGTGCCCCCTCTTCTTTCCCGGGCCTGTGGACTCTGGGGCTGTTTGGTGGCAGGGGAATCCCTGTCCCCAGGCCCCATGGCATGGCATACCTACCACCTGCTACCTCCAGGACCTTGGGCAACGCACGACTTGAGGAGGCCAGGCTGGTTGTCCTGGTGGGGAGGATGATGATGAGGGTCCCATCACTGGACCCCTTGTCATCGCCCTCAGCCTCAGTGCCCTGGTCCCTTGGCGGGGGGCTGGTGGCACCCAATGGACTTGGTTCCTCCTCTATGTCCGTGGCAGGGGGCAATGGTGTCCATGAGGTGACGTGGTAGAGGCACCTCCCCTTCAGCCCCAGGAGCTGATGCAGCTCGTCATAATGGAGGCAGTGGGTGGGCTACTATCTAAATCACAGGGTGGAAGAAACAGTGGATGTCAGATATGTCAGTCCATCTAATAGGTCCTCAAATTTCATTGCACCACAACCCCTTCTGACAGCAAAAATTACTATGCAACCCTAGGAGAGGGGACTGAAGCCCAGCACCTACCCACCCCATAGCAGGGGTATCAAACTTGAAAGCCTGAGCCCCATTATCTAGGGATGAAGCCCTTGAGTTTCACCTTTGTCCCAGGACTAGGTCTCAGGCTCTGGCTTCAGCCCTGGGCAATGGGGCTTGAGCTTCCACTCCAGGCCCCAGCATGTCTAACACCAGCACTGTTAGCTACATTGCAATGGGATCACAACTGACTATAAAATATACATTTCCAAGATTTTCACTTCCACATAATTTCTTGAAAGAGTAGAATGTCTCTCTCTTCATGCTACTCATCACAATGGCATCTGAGCATGTTATTAATCACTATGATGTCTTGTACGAGCTACTAGTTTGACTTGTGTTCTTCCTGTTGAGGCTGTGGGCCTTTTACTCTTGAAGTGAACTTTGGTGAGAAAAGGATCATTCTCTTTATTGCTTCCTTTGTTTAAACAACTTTTCGCAGTTCAGTAAGTCTCTGTGAGAGTTTTCACACTCGTCTGTTTTTCTTTACGCAGTTTGTATGTAGTAGTATGTATACCTACCAACGTATTGGCAAAGAACCACTAGCTTTACAGATGGAAAAGATTTAAAGCAAGCATGTGGCTAGCTTTGTGCATCGTTGTTAGAACAACTGATTTTCCAATCCAGAGCTCATAGTTGACAAATACAGAACAGCCTGATATGCACCTAATATTTCTGTTACTTCTTCAACAGACAATTGGAGCTTCATTTCCTGTTACTTATGCCCATTCAGCAATGGGTATTTTGAAGTAGTGGATTGTTAGGGTTGAAGAATGTTTCAGTGTATCTTTTTCTCTCTGAGCGTCATAGCTGTTTCTTACCTAATTCTGCTCCCTCTTTTAAAGAGGGAGTCAGGGACCACATCAACTATCTTAGCTGGCTTCAATAAAGAGTGTTTGGAACTCAAAATAAACTTTCCCACAGGATATGCCTGCTAACAAATTTCCACTAATTGACATTAAACTGGTGAATTTCCATATAATACGTGTTGACTGATTCAAGGGCTTGGCTCAACTGACTAAGACTTTCCTTACAATGCTCACATATAGGCAACCTGTTTGGAACACAGAGTGCAATATTTAAGATCTTGCCAAATTTCAAAGATGCTGGGGCTTAGAACTGGGCTTTTAATCTTCAGCTCTTTTGGCTACTAATTATGTGGCAGCAGTATAAACTGGGCTTTGCAAATCATTATTTCCATTAGAAAGGTGTTGGAAGCAATTCTACTGAGGATTTCCCTCCTATTTTTGCAGCTGTTATTCCCATGGGAGGAGGCCATTGCAGTCCTGGCTGAAGCATGGGCTTCTGTTCTGTTTCCACAGCACTTGGAAGAAAAACAAAATAGGACTAATGAAAAACACACACGGGAAATGCTTTATTATTTCATCATCCTCACCTACTGAGTTCTGGCACCACTCTGTGTTTAGGAAGAACTTCTCCCGCCCTCTCGCTCTCTCAGAGTATGGTTATATAAGGCCGACACTCTGTCATTTCCTGTCAGATCATTTAAGAGGAATTTGCTCTTATTTCCTCCCAGCCTCATCCTGGCCTCAGCATTGGCTGCATGCCCCAACACCCATGCTGTGTTTAGTTAACCACACGGTGCACTGGGCAGGCTATGCTAGAAATTCTGGGCCACCATACACCCATGTTAGTGAGACATCGAAAAATTTACCTTTCTAGTCTGGAAGAATTTACATCTCTGTAAGGAAAACACCTAAAGTCCAAAACAAACTTAGTGACAAGTTAGTCAGATTCTGTGTCAGTGGATTTTAACTTAGCCACAAAATTCTGACAAAGAGGTCATTCAGTCAAAATGAGACTGACTTTGATTTTAAATATATCAGCAAATCCCCCGAGGAAATGCATCTTTTTTTTTTTTTTTGGATAGCAATAGCTTGTCAAATATTGCTAATATGTTTACTTTATCCATACATCTTTAAATTCAAGGTGCATTATTATTGACCAATTAATCTGACCATTTTAAAATCCCAATAAAATTAGATATTTGAATAGGTAGAATTTAAATTGTAGAAATACTTAAAACCCAACAAATGTGTGAAAATAAACCAATGACTCTTATACCTGACACACTGGCTTTTTCAGTGGTTGAAGGGGTCACAGTTGGATTTTGTTTTACTTATTTTAAAGAAAAAAAAGACTTAAGTTACTAATAATCTTCATATTAAGATTTATGGTAAAGGAGCCAAAAAAAAATGGTAAATTATCTGGCTGAGGAGTCATTTCTTCCTTGTCTGACAGTACAGGATTTGTTTAAACGCTGTTAGGAAAAGTCCAATTAAAATAATTTCTGTCAGAAAGTTAGGAGATATGTAGCTCCAACCCCAGTTCAATGCTCTTCAGCTAGAATGACAAATCTTTCCTTAATTGGTACTTAATATGGTTGTGTGGGATTAGTAGTTCTCCAGGATAAAAGACGATGGGAAATAGAAATCTGTTACTGAGACAGAAAACAGTGGAAATTAGATTAATAAGTACTTCCCTCTGGAGTAGATAAATCAGCAACCACGATTTTTGGCATTGCTTATGAAATGCTAAGTAATTAAGGTAATTTATGAGACCGTTTACATGGCAGTGCAACGCAAACACCTATCTTCAATGGAGAAAGAGAAACTAACACCTACCATTCCATTTGTAACTCGTTGTGTTCAAGCTGCCCATTGTGAGGATCCCGAGCTGTAAGATAGTGCAGTCATTGCCCATCTAGGAGATTCTGTACTCCTGTTACCTGGAGCACTGGGGGACTTCAGAGGGGATCTGTGACACCCTGCTGAGACCTGAAAAAATCATGTGTCCTATTTATACCATTTTTAGATGAATTTGTTTTGCTTTAAACATAAGAGATACAAACAAGAAAATAGCACACAACATCTCCATTGGCATGGCACAGGTTTTTCAAATATAATAAGATAGAAACACCTTTTTAAAGATTCATTGGTTATCCTTGAAAACATTTAAAAATAGAAATTATTCGGAAAAGCCTCGGTAGCCAAGATAAGAATACGTCATAAATTCTAGTAGTATCGACTTATCTCTCTGTGTTTGAATGTTTCCAACCAATTTAATCTTACAGCATCATTATACGTGTACAGGACTAGATTCTGCTATCCTTAAAGTCCCTGAGTGGTACTTCTCAATAAAGCTTCCCATTTAAGTGAGTGGGTCTGCTAAAGGACCAGCAACTCACCAGAATGAGTTGCAGAGTCTAACCCAGAGTCTTCCTCCTTTTGTGTAGCACATTTCCTTGTACGTTGTCCGGTTTTAGATGTCCCAAGTGATTAGCCTCCATCACTTACAAGGGAAGCTTTATTACAAAGTTCAGCTTATCTCATTGTCGTGAAGTTTTTCCTGATATTCTGCCTAGTTTTTCTTTCTTATTCCTCATACTGTCTTTCTTTGTTTCTAGTCGTTATTCCAATATTTAATTTCTACTCCTTAGCCCTACTCATTCAGGCAAGCTCTACACATGTAGCACTGGTGATATTTCTTCATATTTCAGTCCTTCTGGGTTTTTGAATCAAGAATATTGAGTATTTTCAGTGAAAATATTTTCAAAGCAATGTATTTTGTTTTGTTTTTTAATTAAAAAATGCAATTCTGTAATAAAGTGAATGCAAGTATAACATGTTGTTACATAACATTGAATAAATAACTTACAACCAATATTGTTTTAGATGTAGTTAGCCTCTTTTTCTGCTCATGGACAGTCCCTAAGTTGGCAGTGATTGCCTTGAATTTATTCAACAACTCTTCTTACCTCAATGAGCTGATCATGAACAACTTTGCTGAGTGTACTCACTGTTTGATAGCCAAAATGTTAGCAAAGTGGCTTTCTTGTCATTTGACAGATAAGTCATATCTGGACTTGATGACCTTCTGAGGTCCCTTCGGCTATGTAAGTGGTGCCCTAACCTCAACATAAGCTATATAATTTGCGCTATGCAAATTGCGTTGCTTATTTCAAGTAGGCTATTTCGGCATTCAGCGCCGTCTAATCAGCAACACGTGCAGAAATAAAGCCCTATTTGTAGGCATCCCTGTACTCCCCATGCAATGAGGTGTACAGAGAGGCTGGAATAGTTCACCCTTTATCTCGAAAACTGTTTTGAGACAACAGGCTTATTGCATAGACGCGGGCAGCTCTTTTTGGTATACCTTTGTATCTGGAAACAGCACCCGCTACGTAGACATATTCACTTTTAGCATTTTGGTATTTATATCAAAATCATCAAGGTCCTGGGGGGAGTATCTTCAAATAAAATCAAACAGTTCTCTCTGTTCCTGAAATGTGGTGGCTAATCTCTGATTGGATGAACTGGCAAGGAGAAGAGGAGAGGAACTGATTACTGGAGCAGGGAAGAGACTGAAGGTATTTTCACCTCTCTCATGACTTTGTCTTACACTGAGCTTCATGCTGGCCATGAGAAAGTGGGAGGTGGGACAGGAGGAGAAAAGTGGTTAAGCCAGGCGTGCCATTGCCTGATTAGTTCTCCTGAAGGCACTTTTACACTTAAAACGCTGCTTTGGCACAACTGCGTCAATGTAGCTATGCCACAGTAGCACTTTAATGAAGACACTCCGAGCAAACTAAAACAAAACAAAAGATGTTACTTTGAAAATATTTTCACTGAAAATACTCAATATTTTTGATTGAAATACCTGGAGAACCCAGAAGGACTGAAATATGAAGAAATATCACCAGCGCTACAGGTGTGTAACTTGTCTAAATGAGTAGAACTAAGGAGTAGAAATTAAATATTGGAACCACAGAGTAAGAAAGAAAGACAGTACAAGGAGTAAGAAAGAAAACCTCGGCAGAATATCAGTGTAATAGAGCCACTGGCCAGCACGGTGGTAGCTAGGCCAGTGGACAAAGCTTTCCTAGTAACATAATGCTGTCTACACAGGGGTTTAGGCTGGCACAAATGCATCATCTAGGAGGGTGGATTTTTTTCACATCCTGAGTGACGTAGTTACACCAATATAGGTCTGTAACATAGGTCTTGTAACACTACATGGCCAAAGTGAACTATCAGAATTTGATTTTAGTATTTGCTTATTCTTGATGGTGTGCTAAGTACCAGAGAAGAGAGAGTTCCTATTCTGAAAAGCTTCCAGACAACTACAATCTAATTTTTTTTCTGGAGTTAGGGCCACTGTACCTATTAGTCGCCAAATTCTGATGCCTATTTCTCCTTGAGGATTGTGATTGGTCACAGTATTTCTTGAGCATTGCAAATCCTTTACACTAGAGCACAAGCACATCCATTGTGATGCTTCATGTCATTTATGAATCAGTTTCGCGCTCTGTCTACTTGAGGCCTAGAGGTCCTAGCCTTTAAACTGAGTAAATTCCCAGAAATCAACGTATAACACCAGTGTTAGATATAATCAGGCCTTTTATGTTTAAAATAAGTTAAATTATGTATTTTTGTATGTTTGGTACAATGGCATTACAATAATTCAACTTGAATACACATAAAATAAGAGCCATTTGATTGCTTTTGAAATAGGAGAATGCTGCGTACAGTAAAATGACTTTGCTTCGACAGACTTGTACAGGGAATTGTCTTCGTTAAATCTGGCTTGAATTCAACTTAAAACATTATTTTCTTTCTTTTATTGTCTTCCTGTCCTTAACTATTCCTCTGCAGTGTGAAAATACCACAGCCTATGTTTGATGTCTTCATCACAGTGGAATGCTTTTAAACTTAATGAAGAGTTGCTATAAATCAGTACATTTCATTCTGCTTTCTGTCATCAACACATATATGTTTTCTTTGGTATTAATCCCCTCAGAAAGTCTTAGAACTCAGTAGGACAAGCTAGAAGTAATGGTTATTAATTTGTAAAAGCATGATGATAGCATCAGACTTGATTGGTATCTTGTCTTCATCTGCAATAGCAGTTTGATACTGCCCAATTGTTAATTCTTTGATAATAGAAGTAAAAGAGCACAGAATAGATAGACTATGACATTTAGCTCAGCCCTGCCTTGTGGTAATGATGCTCGTGGATTGCTCACTGGACATAAAATTAAGCATGCTCATAAGTGTTTGCAGAATTGGGACCATAGATTGTAAGCTGTCTGGGGCGGGGACTTTGTCTAATTTTGTGCTTTTGTTCAACACCTAGCACAATGCATCCTGATTGAGGGCTCTGGGTACTACTTTAATATTGCACTAATTGTAATCATAAATTGGGAACAGACTTTGTCGGGCCTTTTTGCTATCTCTTAGTTCCAGACAAGCAGAAATACTTTGAGGATAGATTTTTCTCTTGGTATTTGACTATTTACCCATCTCAGTGAACACACAGAACAGGAACTGCAGACGGGCGTGAATCAAAACTCCTGACCCTTGGACCCAAGAAATTTTGGATCCATATTTGAGCTGCACATCAGGGTCATTGCTCTATGATGGGCAAGAGCAAAACCCAAGTCCTGTCACTGACCCCAAACTTAGGGAAGGCTCAGCCCCAGCCCCACTGATCAGGGTTGTGTGGGGCAGGAGAGAGCAACTGCCCTGGGGGCCAGTGATTCTAAAGGGCCAAAGGACCTGGGTGTTCCGGCTGCTGCCGCTGCTACTGTGGCAGTGGTGATAGACAGGGCTCTGAGCTTTTCAAATTGCCACTGGAGCAGCACATTCTGTGCAGTGCTAAGGGCTGCTTGGGGAGGTGGGGATGTTGGACTCTCCAGGCAGCACTGAGGGCTGGCTTTCCCATCCCTGACCCTTCCACCCGAAGCCCTGCCCCTTCAAGAGCTGGCCTCCCAGCACGCCTGGCAGCCCAGCAAGTCTATTGGCCCCTCTGATCAGCCCCGTCTCTACCAGAAAGTGATAAAATACACTAAACATTTTAAAATAATTCTCTCTCTCATCTCACTGGCATAATTTGAGCCTCATGAACAGTTTAAGTTTAGATAAAAATTAAAGCTGTGGATTTAACTGCAATTAGTTCAAGCAATTAATTTGTATTTTTGTACTGCAAAAATAATAACATATTTTTCAATGCAATGCATACGGGTACTGTAGTGTGGACTCTTTATCATGAAAATGTAACTTGCGAATGTAGATTTTTTTTTTGGTTACATAACTCCGTCCAAAACCAAAACAGTGTAAAACTCTAGAGCCTACAAGTCCACTAAGTTCTCCTTCTTGTTCAGCCAATAGCTAAGACAAGCAAGTTTGTTTATCTTTACAGGAGGTAATGCTGCCTGCTTTTTTATTTGCAATGTCACTTGAAAGTGAGAACAGATGTTCACATGGCACTTCTGTAACTAGTATTGTGAAGTATTTACATGCCAGATATGCTAAACATTTATATGCCCCTTCATGCTTTGGCCACCATTCCATAGCCCACACTTCTATGCTGATGACGCTCATTATAAAGATAATGCATTCATTCAATTTGTGGCTGAACCCCTTGCGGGGAGAACTGTATGTCTCCTGTACAGTTTTACCCACACTCTGCTATATATTTCATGTTATAGCAGTCTGGTATGATGAGCCAGCGTGTATTCATTGTAATAACATTTTCAGACCAGATTTGACAAAACGCAAAAAAGATACCAATGTGAGATTTCTAAAAATTGCTACAGCACTCAACCCAAGAGTGAAAACTCTAAAGTGCTGCCCAAAATCTGAGGTGTGGGACATGCTTTTAGAAGTCTTAAAAGAGCAATGCTCCAAGGCGAAAACTACAAAAAAGAAATTCAGTCTTCTGCTGGTGGCAGTTTACTCAGATGATGAAAATGAATGTGTGTTGTTCAACTCTGGTTTGGATCACTATCAAGAAGAACCTGTCATCAGTATGGAGGGAGGCATGTCCTCTGGAATGGTGGTTGAAGCATGAAGGGACACACAAAGCTATAGCACATCTGACATAAATATCTTGCAACGCAAACAACAGCAAATGCTGTGTGAACGTCTGTTCTTACTTTCAGGTGACATTGTAAACAAGATCTGGGCAGTATTATCTCCTGCCAATTGTAACCAAACTTCTTTGTCTGAGTGATTGGCTGAACGAGAAGTAGGACTGTGTGGACTTGCTGGCGCTAAAGTTTTACATTGTTTTAGTTTTGAATGCAGCTATTTTTGTGTATAATTCTACTTTTGTAAGTTCAAATTTCATGATAAGGAGATTTCACAATAGTACTTGTATTAGGTAAACTGAAAAAAGCTATTTCTTAAGTAAGTATATGTAAGACAAAGTAATTATTCTGCAATTTCTATCTGTATTGTATTTGAAATGAATATATTTGAAAATATAGAAAACATCGCAACGTATTTAAATAAATGGTACTCTATTATTGTTTAACATTGCGATTAATCATGTTTTTAATTGCTTGACAGCACTAATAAAAATTCAAGTGAGCTCTTGTACTGTTAAAACTAGTTTGCACACCTCGCTTCTGAGTGACATAACTGTATGTTAGTTTAATTTACTCTAATTAAACAACAGTCTTCTGTATCACTGACATGCATTGGCTTTGGATGGTTTGCTCCTGTGTCTAAATGACTATGGTAACCTATTAAGTAAAAATTAAAACTGTGAAGAATTATCCCATAGACTTCTTCATTTCTCTTTTCAACCTGTTTTATTATATCCTTTGATGAAATGGAGACTGAATATGTGGCTTTTACAAATAAGAGTCTGTTTTCCAGACATTTGTTATGTGATGAGCTAGCACAAGGTGTAAGCAAACTAAACAATAGTTTAGGGCCCTTAGCATCCCAAGGGAGTCCCTATTAATCTGTGTTTTTGCTAGCAGCTCTCAATGGGCTAACCCCAGCAGTGGTTATGTGATGTGGTATCTTTGACTTCTTGATGGTCTGAAATTATATTAGAAGTCTATTTATTAACCTAAGCTACACACGAGTCCAAAATATCAGACCCTATATTCATCAAGTTTTTGTCTTGAAAATCTAATTTAGGTCATAGCTAGAGATGTTTGGTTTTTACTTTTTCCTTCTTCTGAGTCCTAGACTCATGGTAACTCAGGCACCTAACTTACTGGTAGAGAAAGACAAGCAATTGTTCCAATCAATTTTTTTAAATTAATAATAAAACAAGAGTCCAAAATATCAGACCCTAAAGTCATCACATTTTTATCTAGTTACATACAAAATGCTTGGTACTTTGTTTGGGACGATCTGCATCAGGGCTTACCTGCAGGGAGGGGAGGGGAGGTAAAGCAGCGATGTGGTGGTACTCTCACAGACTCTGCCCACAAGTCAAGCTCCACCCACATGAGTTAACAAAATGACCGTGCAGCATAGATGCTGGAACTGGGAGTGCGGGGGAGAGGGTATAGGCTGTACAGTTTTATTTCAGTGACTCATAGACCGTCCCCTGCCCCTACAAATTGCTTCAGCGCTTCTTCCAGGCAGGTGTTAATCAGACGGGCTACGTCTACACTACAGTGATCCTTCAGCAAAAAGTTCTTCTGGAAGACTTCTTCTGAAAAAACTTCTTTCAAAAGAGAGAGCGCACGCGCACACCCACCCACACACCCACCCACACACACACACAGAGGCTACGTCTACACGTGAAGCCTACATCGAAGTAGCCTATTTCGATGTGGCGACATTGAAATAGGCTATTTCGATGAATAACGTCTACACGTCCTCCAGGGCTGGCAACGTCGATGTTCAACATCGACGTTGCGCAGCACCACATTGAAATAGGCGCTGCGAGGGAACGTCTACACGCCACAGTAGCACACATCGAAATAAGGGTGCCAGGCACAGCTGCAGACACAGTCACAGGGCGGACTGAACAGCCAGCCGCTCCCTTAAAGGGCCCCTCCCAGACACACTTGCACTAAACAGCACAAGATCCACAGAGCCGACAACGAGTTGCAGACCCTGTGCATGCAGCATGAATCCCCCGCTGCAGCAGCAGCAGCCAGAAGCCCTGGGCTAAAGGCTGCTGCACACGGTGACCATAGAGCCCCGCACGGGCTGGAGAGACAGCGTCTCTCAGCCCCCCAGCTGATGGCTGCCATGGAGGACCCCACAATTTCGACGTTGCGGGACGCGGATTGTCTACACGGGCCCTACTTCGACGTTGAACGTCGAAGTAGGGCGCTATTCCGATCCCCTCATGGGGTTAGCGACTTCAACGTCTCGCCGCCTAACGTCGAAGTTAACTTTGAAATAGCGCCCGACGCGTGTAGCCGCGACGGGCGCTATTTCGAAGTTAGTGCCGCTACTTCGAAGTAGCGTGCACGTGTAGACACAGCCACACACACACACACACAAAAATCGATCCACTCTTTTGATAGAGAGCATCCACATAGCCTCACTCTTTTGAAAGAATGGGACAGGGATCAAAAAATCCAGCACCCTGAAAACCCCTCACTTTCGAAAAAAGGGCCCCTGGGGCATGAGCACACATTTTTTTCCAAAATAACCCTTAGGGAAAAGGTGCTCTTTTTCATGTAGGAGAGGAAAAGGGTCGCTGGAAAAAGTGCTGCGTTCTTCCAGTTTAATACTGAAAAAATTCATTTTGTGTATAGACGCTCCGTGGGATTTTTCAAAGGAGCCGCAGATTTTTTCAAAAAACACACTAGTGTAGGCACAGCCCCAATGTCCACTTGGCTTTCCCTCATTTGGGTCAGAAGCACCTGTGGTTAGACCAAATTAAGATATAGCTTAGGCCTAAATTCTTGTCTCCCAGATTTGTGTGATGATCTCAGAAGCTAAGTTAAGTTGACAATATTTTAGCACTTGTGGTAGTGAAGAAAAGCCTGAAAACGAGACCTCAGAGTAAGTAACATATCAATGTCTGCCTGACACTGCTGACAGCCTCCAGCAGAAGGCAGAGAGGAAGAACTTGTCTTCATATCCACAACAAAAGCATTTCACAGTTTAGGGGAGTGCAGACTTGTTGGGTTCCTGGGGTGTCCCACGAAGCGCTGTGACAATGGCTATCCCTCAGTTTGATTTGGCTGGCCCCCTGATTTCTCTGGAATTGGCTGCTCTTTGATGAGGCGCAGATACACTCCAGAGCTCTGCTCTACCCCTCTGACCTTCTGATGCCCATAGATCCTGTCGAGGGGAGGGAATCTTCTCACAAATTGCATCCACTTATGCTACCAAAATAAGATGGGACTCCCAAGAGACAGTGATAATCACAGATCTGCACTTTCTTATATGCTTTGCTAGCTGTGAAATAGTTTAACAAATAATTTAAATGTTCCTCTCTGAGCATCTTAGTTAACACTTCATTGTGAGGAAATAAGTATTCACTTGCCTCAGAACTATTATTTCAGATTCACTGTGTATGATGGTATGTATCACTGTATTGGTTTACATGTAGTTAGTAATTTCAAGGTTGTCTCCAGTCACTTGTAAAAAATGAAAAGTGAGGCTCCAAAGAACAATACAGCAGCCTCAGAAAAGTGCCAGGTTACCAACCCAGCCCCGCTTATTTATGTCAGTTTGAGCCTTTATCTCTGTCTTTCTTTTTGTGGCTTTTGCTGTCATGAGGAATGCAGCCATCCCAAACTTAGGCCAATAAAACTGATAAAACTCAAAAATGAAACCTTGTAAAAGTTAATATTTATTTATTTATCAGCGAGGTAGCCATGTTAGTCTGTATCTTCAAGAACAAGAAGTCCTGTAGCACCTTATAGACTAACAGATATTTTGGAGCATAAGCTTTTGTGGGTAAAGATTATTTAGTAGCTGCTGGATTCCAAACAAATCTTTTAAGAAAAACTATCAGGTTTGTGTTCCTGATAGTTATGTTACTTAGCAGCAGATAATATATTAACCTAAATACGATTGTGATGAATGCCGTCTGCATTGTACAACAGACTGTCACTTGAAGTGCAGAGTATTTCAATATAAAGAAGTACTAATAAGAAACTTAGCATTTTGGAGCACCCATTGACCAATCAGTCCTTTGCACATGTACAATGAAATACCTTGGCTAAGAGGTTTCCAGTTGTTTCGGCTATTAATGTACAACAGCTATACTTCATGTTTTTCATTAGGCTAAAACCATTTTCTGTTGACTACATCTAATAGCCAGCTCACTTTGGCGTTATGAAGTTTACATTGTACAGGTGGTAACATATAGATACAACAGTTTGCTGGATATTTTATAATTGGAGTCTGAATCTCCTTTTGTGGGTACTGAACCAGATCAGCTCGATTCGTTTATTGCTCAGTACCCTTCACACTGAATTACTTAGGTTATTTGTAAAAGAAAAAAAATTAAAAGGAAAACAGTCGGCTAGCTTTGTGTAAATTTACCAATTTATGTTGAAATACAGGTTTTTGCCACTGGTTTGCTCTTTGTTTCTGGGTGAAGATAACTGTGTAATGAATGGCTGGCTTTACTGAACAAATGCATTATTGTTGCATTTAAATTGCTCCTAGAGGCCCATTTGAGTCTGATTAAAAAGTATAAATGAATAAATTAAACTCTTTTAATGTAAAGTCACTTCACTGCAGCTAATATATCCAGAATTGATCTCCTTTGCCTCTTTAAAAAGTGTGTATATACGGCACATTGGGAACATGCAGTGGTTTAATTACTTCTAAGTTCCAGTGTTTATTCAAATTGTGGATCTCAGACGCACTGGACAAAATTTTCAAATTTCTGCAACACCAGTAAGCAGAAAATAGAGCCCTATTGAAAAGTTAAAATTTGTTAAGTAATCCTGCAGGCTATCCAGGCCAATTTCGAAGGACTTTTTTGAAGCATGCAGATAAACAACATCTTGCAAATGTATTATGTTCAGATGCTCTTTTAACCAGGCACAGAACAAGACAGAGCTAAGAAAGAAACTGTCAATTTGTCAAAACCAGCCTTGTTTGAAATATATGCAATACAAACCAAGAATTATTTGTGTTACAGAGGAGAATATATGAAGAACTGGCAAGGTTAGTTCTTATTGCAGGCTCATTTAAACCTATCTTCTTTTTATAGAATTATAGATGTACATAGCACTTTCACAGGCATATAAAAGAACAGGTATTTACCCTGCTAAGTTTGCAATCTATACACTTGTGCTTAAGCGATTTGGTGGATTGGGGTCTCAATCAACCCAAACTCACAGTAAAAATTAAACAGAAAACTTTGGGTTGAGGAGAGAGCAGTAAATAGGAAGTGAATCCCACCCTTGGGGAAGCAACCCTAATCATAGTAGATGGCACTATACAAAACCTAGAAAGACAGGGTCTCTACCCCAAGGTCGTTAAATGCACAATTTTCCTGACAGTGCACGTGAAACACAGGTGAATCTGAATGACGGTATAGAATTTTTTTCCCTCGGTAAACATGGAAATGGATCCAGTTCCAAGCATGAAGTTAAATATGAGAGGAGTCTTGAAAATGAGAAAGGTAAAGATACTATAGGCACTTGCCAGAAGGAAGGAAAGAGTGCAAAGGAGGTTTGTTTTGAATCAGACACTTAATTTCCTTTCAAGCCACAGGATGGAACAAACATGAGTTTGAGTGCCGGCAAGGGCCAGATCATACCGATCTGCTGCAAAGAAAGAACAATCTTTCAAGGGCATATTGGCAGGGAAAATCAGGAGTCTATGACTTCTGTTCTACCCAGAACTGAGAATTTCTTGGGCATAAAATAAATTTCAGCCATGGCTTCCAGCAGAGAATCCATTTTCAATGAACAGTCACTCCAGACAAAGCTACTTGTACAAAAGTTCAAACCCAGTGATTACAAATGGTGTGCATCCATCACTAATCTAATCCAGTCCTAGTTTGCTGAAATGCGGGTAATTTGCCAGTCTGGAATAATCATAGCAGACCTGCCCCAGCCTGGAGTAATGTAAGGCCTCCAACTCTAAGATCTTGTACAGAGTAAAAACTCAGAGTTACAAACACCAGAGTTACAAACTGACCTGTCAGCTGCACATCTCACTTGGAACTGGAAATATGTAATCTGGCAGCAGACGTGTGTACACCCACACAGAGTGTTAAACACAAATTGCTAAAAAAGAAAAAAAAAAAAAGAGGGACTTAAAAAAAAAAAGACTTGACAAGGTAAGAGACTGTTTCTGTGTTTGTTTCATTTAAGTTGAGCAGCATGTTTTTCCCATGCATGGTCAAGTTGCAAGCTGGTAGTAAGTCAATGTTCAGTTGTAAACTTATGAAAGTAAAACCATGACATTATATTCAGAGCTATGACCATTTCAGTTATGAACAACTGCCATTCCTGAGGGGCTTGTAGTGCTGAGATGCCACTGCATGTCCTTTTAAATCCCATAATTTCTAGCAGGCTTCTCAGTTTCCTGCGAAAATAATTATTGTAATACGCACAAACATAATGGTAATTTTTGGGAGATTATTTTATAAGTCTCATGTAATGATACTCATGAAATCAACGCCGAATTAAATTTCCCCAGAGAAGTTCTCCATTCTTCTACTTACGAACAAAATGAATTCTGTTTTTCCTAGGTGTATGTCCAACAGCTAGCACAAACGGGACCCTGATGCAAGCCTCTAGGTACTATCACCATGCAAGTAAATGATGGTGAGTAAAAGTAACTGTCAGTCTCTACATATAACCTAAAACCCATTGCATTTAACCTTTTGAATTACGGATATGCGTCCAAAAGCTACCTCTAACTGCTGCCTCTTAATCACTCCCTCACTTGTGAATGGAGGAGTCAGATCTACTGGAATAGCCTTTGTAAGTATATTACTGAAAAGGAACAAACTTGTTGACGAAAATGGTGTAAACAACGATGTGAGCTGTATATCATCACAGCAGCAGTGTATGCAAAGCCATTAACCCGTTTGCCAGTTCAATTCTCTAGTAAAGCTGTGCCTGCTAAGGCAGCAATTCAAAGAAAATCACTTCCCCATTAGCTGCCTATTAATAACAGCAAAGAAATAAGTTCTAGCTTTTTAAAATTAACTCTCTGAAGAAAACTGTGCCCCACTAATGATGCTTAAAAATAACGTGGTCAAATATCCAATCTGTCTTCTTGTCTGCTTTCATGGGTACCTGAAGTTTTCTAAGTTTTCTAAACTAAGTAGGTTAAGTCCATCTTAATTGTAAAACTGCAAAACCACAAGCTGTCCAAGTGGTTAACATGAGTGCGACCCAAAGACTTAACACTAGGCTTCAATAAATTCCTGGGAGATTTAAAGGCAAGGGAGAACCACCAACCCAGATCCACAACATTGTTGAACCCTGAAAACTAGCAGCCTGCTAATTGCAAAAGGAGATTCCAACCAATTGTGTTGTACCCCATTGTGTGTGTGTGTATATGTGATAAGCAACTATGTGATCACATACTATGTGATATGCAACAAATTGTCTCACATATTCTTCTACAATGCTCAGTGGGAGAGTTGTATGGTGGCACCCTGTAGCCTTGGTGCGAGAACGGTCACAGCACACAACTAAAGGTCCATGGGCTGGCAAGCCAAGCACCTTTCTGCAGGGCTGAGCTGCACAGTTTATAAACTCTGGCCCTGGGCAGGGTGGGCAGCAGTCAGGGGGCTCAGAACCTTGCAGCAGGGCTGAGCAGCCCAGTGCACCAGGGTCTCCCCTGCAGCTGGGTAGTGTGGTAAGTACCCCCCCCACAGCAGTGTGGGCTGAAAGAGGCAAGGGACGACCCCTCCAGGGGTAGCGGTAGGAGGGTGTAGGCCCACCCTCTCGACTGTGTCCCAGTCCGGGGGGCCCTTACAACAACTCTCACCAGGAGCCAGGCAGTGGGGATCCAGACTGCAACCCACCACCATGGGCTCTGGTGAAGCATCCCCCAGGCCGCTTCTTACCTCTGACTCCATCGGAGACTGGTCCCACTCGGCGTCCTCGGGGAGGTCAGGAAGGCAGGCTTCCTCTGGGTCCATGGCAGGGGGCAGGTCCAGCCAGTCAGGCATCTCCATGTCACTCAGGTAGTGGACGGGGGCAAGATCATAGGCTCGGCAGGTCTAAGGGCTTGGGATCGCTGGCGGCAGGCAGGATCCAGACTCATGCCAGTCCTGGTCCTTGGGGTAATCAGCAGCAGGGGCACCCATTGGTGCAGGCAGGTCTGGGCCCTCGGGACAGCACGCAATGGGCAGGCTCCCCAGCTCCAGCTGGTCCTCAGGGTGTGGAGCTCACTGCAGGCCAGAGGGCCTTGGTAGATCTGGGAACTCCAAGTACCAAGCCAACAGTGGGCTGGGCTGCTGCCCTATGGTGCGATCAGGGTGGCTGGCAGGTGGCTCTGGCTGGTCTGTCTGTCTGGCGCGGGCCTTTTGTCTCCTGCTTTTTGGAGCCTGGCCAGAAAATGAGCCCCAGGCCCCAACTCTGGCACTTGTGGCCCCAGGTGCTGCTCGCTGTGGGGTGGGGCACAGGTGTTCTGGACTCGCCCACCAAGGTCTCTGAGAAGCCTCCTCTGCCTTAGAGTCAGCGGGGAGGCCAATGCACCTCAATACACACCCTGAATAATGTAAAACCTGGAATCCCTGGTTAATAAGCTGTCTGTATTCTAATGATGTTCTGTATTCAATCATCCTGGTTCCTCGAAATCTGAGGCTTTTCTAACACTTCTTCTCAAGCTGAGGTGGTGCAGCAGTCTCACCAAAGATTTACGTTACATGCATCACTCTGAGCTACGTGGGATAAACAGCAATGCAGGTGATGAGACAGGACTAAGAGTAGACTGGAATCCCTAAGTGGCAATCCACATCTACACTGATGCTGTTAGCAGTGTAGTGTCCAGCTGTCTCCCTGCTCCCCACCCAACCCTTTCAGTGCTGTATGTAGCCACACACTGAGCTACAGGTGTAGGTGAAGCTGCAGCATTTAGTGTCCATAATCTACACACTGCCGTAAGTATAGACGTAGCCTAAAAGTAGTTCATAAAATCTTCGGTGGGGGTCATAATGGGGGAGTACTTTAGGGAACAGAGCCTTGAGTGCTGGGAATTGCCAGGGGGTTGCTGCAGGTGGCCATAAACTAGAGAAAATTTGAGAATATTGTAGTTTTCACTTGGGGGAGAGGTTGCAGGGATGCCCTGACAGCCCCAGCGAGCAGCATGAGGGAACAGAGAGGTGGCACAAGTTGCATTTGCCCCCTACACACTGAGCTTTTCTGATGCACATAGCTTGAATTGGCTCAAAGGGAAATCTCTCTCTCTCACACACACACACAGAATGTAAAATAGGGGTAAGTGGCAAGGAGGCTAACTGGCAAAATGAATGAAACTTACATAGCCAGAGCTGGTTCTAGACATAGACAGGGTCCCAAGCAGCTTAAGGGGACATATTAATTATTATACTTAATTATTATTAATATTTATTATTAATATGTGTCTTCAGTGAGCTAGCACTGGCACCGTACACAGTAAGGAGAGAAACGTGTGGTCACAGTAAAAGCAAATACAGCAAAGTCTGTGAAATAGACTAGACTCACCCTGTCTTTATATGTCCACATGAAAACCAAGTCGGCAACTGATAGCTCAGCCTGTACCTCTCACTGACTTCAATAGAAGCCCACACTGTGTTTGTATTTGGTCCTTGCAGATTTGCAAATCAGTGTAAGTTAAAGAGACAAGGTGGGTAAATAGTGTAAATTACACTAATTTTACAGACCAACCATTATCAGTTTGGGGCAAACTAATGGCTACTTGCATACAGTTTATTTCCAGTGTGTAAGATACACACTAATAGAGTTACAATTAAATTTGACTCAAAGGGCTGACTCTTGATTCCCCCATTGTGGTCCTTATGTGCTGAAAGGCTGGTGCAAAACAGCCACAAAACTGCAGGGCCTGGCCAGGGGAAAGCAGCATATACAGAATGGCCTTGTGCACTGGCTGTTGCTGATCTCCACAACGGCCCCTGGAGAAGGACCAGGACAACTTACAGTCATTTTTGTGTTCTCCAAGCAGTCACCAAACATCTGATCCTCAAGGTCTAGCCTGTGTGCTTCCAAAAGTGTCCAAGGGGGCCCGTATTACCATTACACTCACAAGCAAACAGTCATAGATACCGCACAATAGATTTCCAGGTGACTCATCACGAGCCATTCTGAGAAAAGCATTAAGCGGAATAATGGGCTCTACTGCAAATTGATTTCAAGAGAACAAAGCCCGGTGGGGTGTGGATTATGGCAAAAAAGCCCACGGAGGTGGTGAGGTGGTATGGTGCTGGCAAAGGGCACTGAGAAGGTATGATTTGTAAAGCTCTCTAATGTGCTGCGCTTTAACTGCTCTCTGGAGCCTGTTGGCATGCACTAAGAGGCACCTCATTTGCATTAATATTGTCCTGTTTGGAAACAGGACCATGTTAGCATGAAGTAGGTATCTTTTAGTTCACACCCGCAAGGTCTACATGGGACAGTTGGAGTGCAAAATGTCCACGTGCTTGACAGATCATACCCCTTTCGCATGCTTTGCTGTGCCACGTAGACAAGTCCTTATAATATCACCGTTTGCCACCACAAGCCTTAATTAAACTAAATGCATGATTGGATTAAATATATTGTACTGAATTATGCTCCAGGTCAATGAAATTATTAACTGATTGATCTTCAGAGGAGGACAGGTGATGAATCAGCCTAAATTTATCTACTGCTCATCCATAATCTATTTTGTACTATACAAGAAAGAGACTCTATAAATGAGGCCTTCACTAAGTCACTGACCTACAGCCCTAAAAAAGTGCCCCTCCTGTGATGACTTAATAGTAAACATTTGAGGAGTATCCCTAACTGATTCTCAGTTCTTTTTTCATTTGAGTTTTCTGAGTAAATGGTAAGGGATGTGAGAAACTAGTTAGGCTCTAAACTCAGATACCCTCAAGCTAGTGGTTTATCATTTGAAACCACAACACAGTAACTCTAAACCTGGAACCAATCCCTGCAACAAATCTCGCTGCCAACTCTGCTCACATATCTACACCAGTTATATCATCACAGGACTTAACATCAACCATACCATTGGGAGCTCCTTTACCTGTACATCTACTAAATATAATATATGCCATCATGTGCCAGCAATGCCTCACTGCAATTTACATTGGCCAAACTGGACAGTCTCTATGTAAAAGAATACATGGACATAAATCAGACATCAGGAACAGTAATATACAAAAACCTGTGGGAGAAAACCTCAATCTCCCTGGACACTCAGTAACAGATTTAAAAGTAGCAGTCCTAAAACAAAGACATTTCAAAAATCAAATGTAGAGAGAAATCTCTGAGCTGCAATTCATTTGCAAATTTGACTCCATCAACCAAGGATTAAATGGAGACTGGGAGTGGCTGGCCCCTGACAAAAGCAGCTTCTGTACCCTGGGTGTTAACATCTCCACATTAGATTCTGACAATGGGCCATTCCCCAGCATCTGATCTGACTTGTTTTTTCCTCTTTTGATGCATACTACTGATAATGGGCCAGTTCTACCCTGACTGACTCGACCTTGTCAGCTTTGGCCCTCCCTTTTACTGGGACCCACTCTTTAAATACGCCTGTGAAACACCCGCCCCCCCTCCCCCGCCATGCATCTGATGAAGCGGGTCTTTGCCTACAAAAGCTTATGCTCCAAAATATCTGTTAGTCTATAAGATGCCACAGGACTTCTTGTGGTTCATTTCAAACCATGTTAGTGAAGGAGAGCAGACAGGGCATGGATGACATATTCTCTAGAATGCCACAGACTGCAAGAAGGGAAGACCTTATCAATATTCAGTGGACGATAACTGACACAGGAGCTTGTTCAGTGGTATCAATTGTTCTACACTCTGGAAGGTTAACGTTACCCCGCTTCCCAAAAAAACA
The DNA here is from genome assembly GCF_033958435.1 of Carettochelys insculpta. Classification (NCBI taxonomy): domain Eukaryota; kingdom Metazoa; phylum Chordata; order Testudines; family Carettochelyidae; genus Carettochelys; species Carettochelys insculpta. Next base: position 32,401,222 of record NC_134144.1, read on the forward strand.
CATCCTGAAACACAGCATGAAAGACAAAGGAAAAGTCAAACTAAGACCACAAAGCTCATTACCTACTAAATAAATTTGTTAGTCTTTAAGGTGCTACAGGACTGCTTATTGTAAATTTTGTTGTCATGCTGTTGCCTGATTTATTGCTGTGTGTTAATTAGAATTCCCATTTAGCGTTCTGTGTTTCGCCTGAAGGTTGGACTCAGAGGCTGTTTCTGCTACTAAATATCCCAAAATGTGCCAATGAGGCACAGATGTAAATTTCCCATGCCTCATTAGCATAAGGTCTCATGATCTGGAGTGCAGAAGACACTCTTCCAGACTCCAAAACAGCATGTAGAAGCGTGGCCCCCGGGGTCTTCCAGAAGGAGGGGCTCTGGAAGAAGGACTTCCTTCCAGAAGACCCCCTGGGGGGGCCACGCTTCTACACATTGTTTTGGAGTCCAGAAGACCATCTTCCGGACTCCAAATAATGTGACCTTATACTAATGAGGCATGGGGAATTTACATCCATGTCTCATTAGAATATTTCAGGCCATTTATTTCTGAGGAAGTGGCATGTGTAGAAACAGCCAGAATGATTAAAGTTTCACTCTGATGAGGACCCTGATGTGTACAGGTGAGACACTCATGCTTAGGAAAGCCTCTTACCTTGTCACAGGTTTATAAACATAACTAGCAAGATCACAAAACATTCCAACCTAGTAAAGTTGGTAGAAATAGTACAAAGTGGCCAAGACAGCCAGGATCTGCGCCTCTATATATTCACATCATCCACTGCAGAGACTGAGAACCAGGGAGACAGGTGATCCAACAGTGGACTTGTCCCTGACCTGCCAAGAAGCTCCTAACACCTTAGGCCAGGAGTCAGCATCCTTTTCCAAGGTGGAGTGCACAGATTCGATCTTTTGGCATTTATGTACAATCCGAGTTCCAGTGATCTTTTTAAAGTCACTAATAGTCCTACTTACAACAACTTAATTAATAAATAAATGAAGATGCAGAGCTTTACTGCTTAGGTGGTGGTTGGTAGCATAAGCTGGTCTCAGCTACATGGGGAAGGAGGCATTGGGCTGAGATCCTGCCCCACGTGCCAATGAAATTGGCTTGCATGACACTCTTGGCACCTGTGCTGGGGGTTACTGACCCCTGGATTAGGCCATGGTTAGTTGCAATGCTTAATTTTTAATGAAGTAAATGCCAGGGCTCAAGCAATTATTTTACTTTTATAAGTGACACGGCAAGCCCAGATGTGCCAGGGATATGAAGTGCAAAGCTTAAATGTGCCACGACACAGCCCTTCCAAGCCCCAGCACAAATTAAGCACTAGTTTTAGGGTTAGATGGGCAACCAGGAATATTCATAGGATAATTATAATAGGCCTCCTCAGTCTACAGCTAAACTTGTTTACCCTGACAATATTGGGGTGATCTCTTGTCATAATGTATTATACTATTTACCTCAACCTTATTAGTGTAGGTTTAAGGTGACTTATTGATTTCTCTTGTAATCGAACATCTACAATGTTTCAGTCTTAAAATATTGAAAACTAGCACTGATTCGTATCTTTTGGTTGCCTATCAACAATTTAGTGACACCTGTGTACTATGTTTTCTGTCTTATGATAGTTTATGATTTAATGTTACTCCTAGTTCACTACTTATGTTAAGTCTTCCCCGGCCTTATGGTTCAATTTGGCTAAGCTGTTGGCTTCCAGGCTGGGAGCCTGTCGGTCTCTTTACATTACTGCTTTAACTTATACCTATGTCTTGCCTAGGCTACGTCTACACTAGCCCCAAACTTCGAAATGGCCATGCAAATGGCCATTTCGAAGTTTACTAATGAAGCGCTAAAATACATATTCAGCGCTTCATTAGCATGCGGGCGGCCGCAGCACTTCGAAATTGACGCGGCTCACCGCCGTGTGGCTCATCCCAACGGGGCTCGTTTTCGAAAGGACCCCGCCTACTTTGAAGTCCCCTTATTCCCAGCTGCTCATAGAAATAAGGGGACTTCGAAGTAGGCGGGATCCTTTTGAAAAGGAGCCCCGTCGGGACGAGCTGCATGGCGGCGAGCCGCGTCAATTTCAAAGTGCCGCAGCCTCCCGCATGCTAATGAAGTGCTGAATGTGCATTTCAGCGCTTCATTAGTAAACTTTGAAATGGCCATTTGCATGGCCATTTTGAAGTTTGGGGCTAGTATAGACACGGCCCTAATGAATACCTGTATTTATAGATTACAATGCCTGCCTGAAACAGTGGGAAACAGTTAACAAACAGGGCAGCCTTTCAGAACTGCTACTTCAGTAATGATTCCAAAGATGATGTCTGTACACATTACATTATCTGTCTCATGAATTCTGGCTGTGTAAATTAAAGTCACCTGGGGAAACATTAAGTTGTGTGCTTGAAGTTTTCAAAAACATTCCAATGGTTTTAATGATAAATTGGCATCTTTTGATCATTTACTGCCCTAACTCCTCATTCTGTGAGCCTCTCAGGTGTCAAAAGCTAAGCATCTTAGAGACTAACAAATTTATTTAGTAGGTAATGGGCTTGGTCATTAGTCAGTTGGAAGAAATCTATGTATACTTCCTAGGCATACCACAAAAAGGTGTCCAGTAAGTGGCACTTTTCCATATGAGTGAGCACAAAACCACTGCTCAGTATGGTGTTGAGGAACGTTCTGTGCTGCAGGAGGTGCCATTATCTAGATGGGTTTTAAGGCCAGGGTGCTTACTACTTGTGATCATTCCTGATCATAGGAAAAATTTTCAGAAGTGCCTAACTGATTTAGAAACCTATATCTTATTTTCAAAAGTGGCATCCTCCCATAATGATACAAGTTCCTAAAATAACACATTTTAAATTTATTTAGGCACCCAAAGAAGCAAATAGGCATCCAGTGAGATTTTTCAAATGGGAGCTAGACATTTAAGTCCCTTTTGAAAATCCCACTAGATGTCTATTTGCATGCTTAGGCAGCTACATACCTTTAAAAATCTCGCTCCCAAGTACACTTTTGAAATTGGGAGTCAGATTTCAACATCACTGAAATACTTTTTGAAAATTTTACCCTATATGCCAGTTTTCATAAAAATTATCTTTTTTAAAATTAGAACTGGGAGGAGATTAAAAATAATTCAGAAATTATCAATGGAATTCTTAAGGCTGTGTCTACAATACAAAAATAACTTCGAAGTTGCGTACTTCAAAGTACAACTTGGCAGTAAGCAACTTCAAAGTTGAGCATCTACACACACCCTACTTAGAAGTTAAACTTCGAAGTAAGGCACTACTTCATTCCTGGGAATGGAGTAAGGACTTCGAAGTTCGGCTCCCTACTTCGAAGTTAACTTTGAAGTAAGGGAAAATGTGTGTGTGGACCCTCTGCTGGCTGCTTCGATGTAGTGCCTAAATTCAAAATTAACTTCAAAGTTAGTTCCTAGTGTAGATGCACCCTAACTGTGCTTGATTGTGCTCACATGCTTTTTGTGTTTTATTTCCACAATCAGGTGCATTGGTAGAAATGTTCACTAAAATAGAAAGTTTTAAGGTGTTATTGGACAATATGCATAGTTAAAAAAAAAACTTGTCCGGTTAGAGACAGGCACAAACCAATTCTGTGAGCCGCGTGTCCAAGTACACAGCATGGATTTTGATTTCTGAATTTCCCAAATTCAGCAGTATTCACAAAAATGTATAGTCTGTGATGTGTTCCTTATGACACATGGTAAAAAAATTCAAAATCACCATATTTGTGGACATTGTTTTATGTTCATGAGAAGTTCATGTACGAAAAAAGGTTTCAAGTACGCACAGTCGTATTGGCTAACCATGATACTGTCTGCCTCCTATACCTAACTTTCTTCTGCTGTTTAAACTGTCAATGGTACTCTTGTTCTCATCTCCAAAATCTGTAGAGTTTACACATCAATTAGACAGGTAATTAGACTAACTATGTTATCTATAGTTAGTGTTTTTATTTAAGCTTGGGCTTTGGGCTTCGGCCTTCTGAAGAATGAAAGTTGTAATATAAATACAAAATATTATTAAGTATGTTTCAAATTTATTCTAATTCCCTTTCTCGCTCTGGTTTTAGGTAGTAAGGCTTATTTTTCCTTATCACTTGTATATGGTGTTATTTAGTAATTACAATCTAAATAAAACTGAAGAAGTACACAGCACTATATTTTTATGTAATGTACATAAAAATTGACCTTACAGTGCTACAGAAGATAAATAAATTGACTTGTATTCCTCCGTGTGCGTATATAAACTCTGTTTCATGGTGAATAAGGGGTCTTGGTGACATTTAGTTAAATACTCCTGATTTCATTAAACTGTGCAGATTCAATAAATCATCTGTTATTCTGAAAGTCAGAGTATGGCATCAAACTCGTACTGTTCATTAACAATGGGTGCAACTGATCTTCGGTGTATCTGCCTTCCATTATGGTGTGCACTATCATATTCTACCAGGGCATGTTGAGTTGTGCCATGTTGTGTTGGTTTGGATTCCCTCAAATTCTGTCTCCTATTATTAAAATAAGAAAATGTATCTGCTCAGCATTATTTTTGCTGTTTTCCTTCAGGATTCTAAACAGTCCCTAAGCATTGTTTCAGATTCAGAATGCTGACAAGGCAGCCTGATGTTTCTAGATACCATATACCTTTGTTTCTGCAAGCTCATATTTGAGGAGAAGTCGTGTGTAAATTCTTTTCCACCGCTCTCTAGTACCTTGTCCTATTAAACAGAGCACCTTGCTACTATCCAGATGGACTTTCTACGGAATGTATCAGGTCCCCATAAGAATTAACAAAACATAAGCTTGTTGTAAGTGGTATTATTATCGCTTGTGAATTTGGAAATAAGCTTTTTAGCCACTCCACCGTTCCATCTCCATACTGTAGCTGTGAGATTGTTATTCACCCAAAATGCTGGCATGGGAGAATAAAGAAACATACAGGTGCCATTCATTCCCCTATATAGACTTCCTGATTGTGGGTAGTGGGTGAAAGTATATAACAGCCTCTGAAGGACTACTGAGGAGGGGAGCAGAAGAACCCATAGTTTCAGACCCTCCACCTGCAGCAAACTTGCCAGCAGCAGACTAATTTCCTCCTGGCGATTGGATCCAATTTATGAGTTACAGTCTAGTTCTTAGCCTGCTCTTGATGAGGCAGTTCAACTATGTTCTCTTCTTGGCAAAACAAAAAATGTCTTTGTTGTCCATCAAAAATCATTCCCAACATTTAGGAGATTTCTTCCGAAAGCAGACATGAAGGGAAAATCTACCCCAAATAGAATGATTTTTTAAAAATGAATGTGGTGCCTCCCTAATGATTTACTAAATAGTCCGGACTGCTCACCTTTCAGACTCCTCTAACGAACAGGAAAAATCATCTCTCCAAACTTTATGTATCATTTGGTAATAATGGGAGAACGTGTAGGATTCAACTAATGTGCATTCAGAAGGCAAACTTTAAAGAAACGTAGGTGAAGTAATCATTAGCATCATGGTGAGGAAGATGGCATTGTTTTTAGTTGCTCAGTCTTTTGTTGATATTTCTCTTCCTAAGATATATGTCAATAAACCCTTGCCCCACTTTAATCACAGATGAACCCTCCATTCATTATCTTGCATGAATTCTACGTTTGTTTTTGTGGGTGATAGTGACAATTATCTCAAATTATTTTACTTGATTTTGGTACCATTTTATAAACAAGGAGCTAATTAGCTCTTTACTTTGAGGTTAACAGTAAAGTCTGCATTATCATTTTAAAACTGGCATTGTGGATTGCCCCACAGAATTAGCTTTAAGCAGCATGTTGTATCAATGTCTGAAAAATATGTCAGCTAAAATTTGTCTTAGTATGCAAATTTTTAATGCTGGCGATTAAAAATGTAATCAAAGGAAAAATCTCATTTGTTTGTTGTATTTGTTCTTCAGACAACCACTGAAATTTACGTCTTTAATTCCAGAGCATAGTTAGCTCAGGGTACCTAGAAATCCAAATATCACATTCTTTGGAGAATGAATAAATTGCAGGTCTAATTTTTAAGCAATTCGCTAAGATAGTTTCTAAGTAAGGTAAAATGCAGCATATTCTCTAGACTCGATGATGTGTATCAGCTCTTATAACCTTTTCATATAATGTGAAGTGCTGCAGTCATTTTGTGGTGTCAAAAACTGTTTGGACTGCAAGACAGATGGGACTTTCAAAATGAAATGTACCTATGACTGTTTGCTGCTATATATATAAAATGTCTCATTTAGTCTCATCTGTGATTTTCCAAGAGGAAAATGTTACCAGAAGTAATTTATCTCAGTCCTACAGGTTCAGATCATTGAATGGCCATCTCCAGACAGGTCTAGCAATTGCCTTTCTATTTTTTTAAAATCAAACTTATACCTTTCAGCCTGGTTTAACATTAACTCTTTCATGCTATTTATATACTAAAACTATTGCCAAGTTCACAGTCTCATTATTATTGTTATTAAAACAAACCTACGTAAAGGAAACCTGAGAGAAATATCAGAGGGGTAGCCGTGTTAGTCTGGATCTGCAAAACCAACGAGGAGTCCTGTGGCACCTTATAGACTAATAGAAATGTATGAGCATAAGCTTTCGTGGGCAAAGACCTGCACCTGCCTATTAATGTAATTGACTCCACTAACTTACTTTAGTTGGGAAGCACAAGTGTAATTGAAAGCAAAATTTGTACCAAAATCATCCAGTAAGATATCTTCAATACAGCAAAAATGACTGGTACCCAGCATGACTTTAACACTCTTACATTTGGATATATTCCATTATTATTTACTGCTGCCTGTGGCCTGGTCACCATAGGCACCATCTTGTAAAACTATTAAAAGCACACAAGTGACTTAAAAGTCTGTAAAGTGTGATTCACAAAGATATTTAAGTATCTCGCTCCCATCAAAACTATGGCAGTTAGGCACTTAAGTACCTCTCTGAATCCCACCCTAAGTCTTATTTTGAAAAGTGACTTAAGCACTTTGGAGTTTAAATGCCATTGATTTTCAGTTACAGTTTATCCCCTTGGATTAAGCTAACTCAGAACAAAGCACTCTTATCCGTGACCAAGTGTGTCCACATAGGGAGTTAATCAGGAACAGCTATTCAGCTTTAAATCACACCCTCTCTTAATCTGAATTAACTTTCCTGAATAGGTGAGTCCTAAGGGCTGTTTCTACATTGTAGGGACTGTACCAGCACAGTTATGTCACTTGCTATATTGATGTACACTGTGTTGTTCCCTCTGTAGAGTTCCTTCTGTGAAATAGGTTTGATAGAGCTTTCCTAGCTCAGACAGGTTGTGAGGATAAATAAATGCACGGAAGACTGTGAAGTATTCAGATACTGTGCTGATGGTGTCATATAGGTACCAGTAGTATGTAGGTCAGTAACATTGGGTCTTTTCTAAATTTTACCCCAAAGTTTAAAAAGGCTTATTTTCCACCCTGGGTAGTTCCAATTCTGCCCTCAGTTTATGGATAGATTATTGTTGAAAGGGTTAATGGAAGAAGTGCTTTTTGAGAATGAAGAGAAAGTTGCTGTATACAAAAAAGGGGATGCTTTCAAGCACAGAGTATGCAAACTAATTCCTAAAACTGATCAGAGAAACTTTGATGGAACTATATTACATCTGAAGAAGCAGTTTTGTTGAAATTTAAAGAGTTCACAAAACTGAGTCAATTTTACCAGAATTTCATTTAGGGAGAAAACTGTGAAAAAGTTACAGCCATGCCAAAACATCCACAAGAACCAGGCCTGGCCTTAGCAAAAGGTGAGCAAGGCAGTTGCCTTGGGCCACATGCCTTCAAGGCCCTGCACTCCAACTGGCTATAGCATCCATCACCCACCGCCAGGCCCCACTGTCAGCATGTCACCTTGGGCCCCACCCACCAGTTGGGCCCAGCTGGGCTGGCTCTGACAACAATTACGTTGCAGAGAATTAACTATTGAATGGTTACATCATTGTGAGATATCATAATGTATATGTAACTAAACAGAACTTAAGTCATTCTGTTTACTTAAAGAATAAATATTTTTCTTTGGCTATGAGATATTTATGGATGTCTAACTTCAATCTGTAACAAGGGCAGGTCAGAAGGCAGTAAAAGTGGAGACACACAGTTCTGTCTCAGGTCAAATCTCTGCAGGTCACTAAATTTGTTATTCAGACAAATAATTCACTTGTCTTGAACTGTTTCTTGTCTTATCTATAGAGTGTTATTCTACTCTGAAAGGCAGCACACTTTGAATCCAGACCCTTGTTCAACAACTTCAGCAGTTACCCTTACAATTAATCCTTCTTTCAATGATAACGAGTGAAAGGATTTTACAGGGTGCAATGGAGGAAATGGAGATTTTCCTGGATCAGAGGAAAACTGTTTTTTCCCCCTCTGCTATTTTTTGGAACAGAAAAAATGTTCAATAATGAGAACTAACTTGCATTTAGGCTGCTATTTAGTGTTCAGTTAAGGTGAAGTTGCTTCTTCACAGATTGAAACCTCTGTTCAGACTATTGATGCTGTTAAGAGCCTTTTTGATATGGAACTTCTGCTACAAAATATGAGGATAGCCCCGCCATACATGATTGCAGTGACTCTTCCTTAGGCTTCCCAGGCACATGGGTCTTTAAAAAAATCTGTAATATTAATAGACTGATTTAGCACTACATTCCCTTATTGTCAGTTTTATGGGAATTTCTGCAGTGATCTTTCACATATAAAATAGATTTTTGTGCCTGGGGTTTACATGTATATTTTTGAATGAATTATATTATATTTTACTTCAAGTGCTCATTCTCTCTCTTTCATATATGCGCATGCACTTTCCCTTTTATTTTGCATTATATTATTGTGAATGCCAGTAAATGGACTTGGATTTATAAGGTTTTTCCCTTATTCTTTCTTATGTGGATCTCATCCCTGTATGGCAGTGCCTGTCTTTAATGTTTTAGCTATAGTAAAACAGTAAGCAATGAATAAAAATAATTTAACTTGCATTTCCTGATCATGAAACAAGGAAAGGGGGTGACTGAAAAAAGCATTTTTTCTATTACAAAAGATCCTTGATCCTGAAAAATATCAGAAGAGAAAATGAAAATTGCCACCAAAGAATTAATTAAGAAACATGTCCTACTCCCTATCTCCCGCTGCCAGATCCGTCTCTTATGCTGATAGAGACACTGCTCTTTCAATTACAGAGTGAACACAAGGATGCGAACGGTACAGATACAGCATGCAGAGAAGGAAGTTTAGGACTGGAAGTTGGAAGTTCAGAGTTCTGCTCTGATCTGTCAGTAACTTACTCACACAAAACTCCAATTCAGAGCAGTTGTAGTTTGATATGATTATAATCTAGTAGGCTGGATCCTATACTGTGAATTAATCACAGGGCAAAACATTATTTAGTAATGCCAATTACAAGAGGAGGAGGAGAATAGGAAGTTCCCAGATAGAAAGGCTGGGGACTTGAAGTTTCTCGAGTGATTTCCAAACCTAGAGTATTATCACCAACCGTGACCTGTTAATTTCTCCTTTTCTATATAAAGACTTCTAAAAAACACCCATCACCTCAGGTGATGGGTATCTTACAACTGTCAAATCACACACACAAATTTGGCAAAAATTAAATATTTTGATACCCAACTGGATTGATGAATGCATGGGTTAACCAAATCAATGGATTGCTAAATGGACACAGAATTTATGCTATGTTACTTTAGTTTCATGGTGTTCTCTTTTGTCTTTGAGAACTGTGCCCCACACACTGTGCAAATGTCTAACCAGTACCAGTGCAGTTAGTTACAAACCAGATTCACATATACACAGAGGTCATGGAGTCAATAGAATTCACATTTCTTTCTGGCCACATGTCCTTTCTTTCTTGGCATGGAAAAAGTAATTAGCTTTCCCCTCAACTCTCACACATGGAAGATGGAGTTCCTCATTTCCTTTCAGAGGAAAGGGTTATGCATCCTCTTTCTACTAGGTGAGTGTCAGCAAATGAAAGTCATTAGTGGATTTATTCCACAAAGGGTTTGGTGGCCTAGGTGAATTTTTTTTTTTTTTTGGTTACAGGAGCCTGAAAAACTCAGAGAGAAACTAAAGATGACAAGTTCTATCTATTTTTAGGCAGCAACCATACTCAGATCCCAATTCTGTACGGGCAGGGAGATCTGTGTAATCATGAGCAGTTCTATCGAACTCAATGGGAGCACTCGCGTAATATGCCCACAGCTGATCAATTTTGCCTGGTTTCCAGACAAAGCCTTTATCCACTCCCCTTTCTTCTCTTTCCCAAGATACCAAGTCTAGTCCTCACAGATCAGAGCTGTTTAGATTCTTCAACTCTTCCAACCCCCAATATCACATACATTAAAAAGATTAGATATAGTTATATGAAGTTCTTGTCTGGGCCCATCTCTAGCTATCACCAGTCTCATCTGGTGGCTCCAGATCTTTGCTGAGAACATTTCAGTAGCCATATTCCTTATGGCTCCAGACCTCAAATGGAGACTATTCATTAAAAGAGCTGAAGTGATTAATGGGGGCAAAACTGAAACTTAAAAAAAACTATCCAGTTCAATTCAAACTGAAACAAAAAAAAATTAAAATTTTCTTCACACTGAAAATGTTTAAAAAAAAAGCATTTTAATCGACCCAATCATTTTGAATTGATTTAAAACAAAACAAAAATCAAGATATTCATTTTGATTAGGTCAACGTGAGTGATTTTTTCATCCCCCCCCCCTTTGAAAAACCGCTTGAAATTGAAATACCATCTTGAAAAGTCAAAACAGGATATTCTGACTTTTCCTAAACAAAACATTTTGAAATGAAAAATTAGTATGTTTAAAAAAAAATCCATCCCCTAAAATGCAATGGTCAAAAAATTAGCCAGCTGTATTTATGAACCATCCCAACAAACTTCTCATCACTACTTTTATTGTGTGAAAATAATTGTGGGCAGTGTTCCCTGTAAGCTGTATGTTTGGGCAGCCACCCAAGAGAGAGTCAACTAGTGTCCTGCTGATTAGCAGAGATGGTGGTGTGTGTTTCTACTGGTGTTGCACATCTATATATGCCTCGGTGCACATAACAAAATTTATTCTTCACATGGGTGGAAAAAATTAGAGGAAAGGCTGGTTGTGAGTACACCCACTTTATAATATTAATATATACAGACAGAAAGACATACGGAAGGGGCATTTCTGTCTTGGTTGTTAAGAAAATTATGGACAACTCTTTCCACCTGTGGGTTGGATGTCCTTGACCGGTCCCAAACAAAGGATTTTGCCAGCCAAGGGGAGGTTAGTGCTTGCCCACCAGCCCAGCTCTGCTCCCGGCCCCAGCCACCAGTCCCTCTGCTGCTCCCTTCCCCCACAGCTGTGGGACTGGCTCTGATTCCAGCCATGGCCTCCAGCCCAGTTCTGCTGATGCTGGACCAGCCCCCAGCCATCAGATTGGCACTGCTGTCACTATCCCCACTCCCAGCCCCACTGCTGCCAGCTCCAGATGGGCTGCTGGCCTCTGGCCCTATTCCCGGCCTTGATTCCGCCAGCCCCGGACAGGTTGCCAACAGCCCCAGACTCTGGTTCCCCTGCCACAAGACTCCCAGCCACTAGGGCACGTTGGTTCAGGAACATGCATAGTGAAGTTCCCAATTACTTCAAGGGGTCCAGGATTTCATCCTATGAATCTATGTTCCTATCCTCTCTGAGTCTGGGAACTGTTGCTTGTCCTTGGATTGGTTGGCATACAAGGATCTGGTAAGCCTTTATGCGGCAGAGGGAGAAGACTGCAGTATTTTCCTGCTGTGGTCACCAAAGCAGAACCTGTGCTGTGAAAACAATGAGAGTTTTGCTATCGACCTCAGTTGGATTTGCAGAAGGCCCTTATGCACAGTAATTTTACTGTTCTTGGGCCCAATTCTACAAAAGGTGAGGTCTCCTCATCTCCCTTTAATTTCATTGTAAGTAGTAGATGCTCAAGAACTTGTAGGATCAACGAGCCCTAAGTTAATAGCAGTGCAACTTCATTTGGTTTAATACAGGCGTGTCAAACCTGTGGCCCACAGGCCTCATGCGGCCCTGGGCAGCTAGTAATGTGGCCCCACAAGATCGTAAACTTTTAACATTATTACGTGATTTATATACATTAACTATATTATATATTTTATATGCGGCCCAAGACCATTCCTCTTCACTCAATGCGGCCCAGGCAAGCCAAAAGGTTGGACACCCATGGTTTAATAGATTATGGAAGATGGAATATCCTGCAGACCAGAAAGCTAACATTGTAGTACAGTATAGATGCCACATTTTAAATAAGGGTGGTTCACTGAGAATTGTCATTCATTTTTGTGGCAAATTAAACTTTTTACTAATCTAGCTTCTTTGTCTAATTTTTTTGCAATACACTGTCAGTTTAGTTTGCTATTTTTTGCCTTCTTATGAATCTGTCTGATGAATGCCTTGGATAGCTGTCTGATTGATGGCGTTGCATGAAAAACAGGCTGGACTATCTGGGTGAACAGAAGTAAGCATCTATTGTGAATGTCAGCATGAAGAGGAACAGGAGCATGGGCTTTCAAGTTATAAGCATAGAGGTTTACTTCATTTTCTTTTTAAAACTCTTTTCCCATTTTTTGCCATATAATCTGATATTTTGTCTTACTATAGATGGCATTGTTTGAAAAAAGTCTGTCTGGAACAGGAAAACACAGATAATATGCAGTAAATTATTGAGAACCATTAAGCTGATATTATTGCAGCTCAAAATGTGACCAGATTTCCTTGAATTGGAAATTTTTAATATAGTCCTATGTGTCAGACTTTAAGTAGAACTACATAGCGAAATATCGTCTCTTTGTTATGCTTCAAATTGATGAATGTGATAAAATTGTTAAATTAAATGGGCTTAATTCTCAGCCAGGGAGAAGCATATCTCTGTGCCAATTTTCCATTTCCTTGATCTTGCAACAGCCATGGCCAAAATGGATCTCTGTGTAAACTGAGGAAGCCCAAGGACTGCTCTAAATTCCCTGGCATGAGGCAAGCCTTTTAGCACTACACTAAACAACGCCTGCCTCCTATCTTCTCTGCAGCAAACCCCTGCTCTCAACTCCCCCACAAGTGGAGGTGTAGAACAGCTGGCCAAATGGGAATCCTCAACTGCCCCATTACAGCAGCTTTCTGAACTGCATCCAACGATGATAAAAGAGTTAGGATCTGATACTGCCATTTTCACTCATAAGTTGTATCTTACTTCACAAGTAGTTCCATTGATTACAATAGGCTTACTTGTGGACTGAAATACATCAGTGTGCTTAAAGGTGGCAGAATCTGGCCCTTAGGTATCTCGGCTTCTAAGCCCTAATTTTGTATGATATGTCTATTACTGAATACCACATTCTGCCATATACACGTTTGAAAAAGCAAATTGTGAGTCCTATCTGGAAAAAATGCTCCACAAATCTGCCATGCTCAGAAGTATACACATCAAAAGATAACTTTTTTTTATCACCAATTTATTCTGGAAAAAAAACACTCTGGGGATTTTATTTCAAAAGATGAAAAATGGATCAGGAGTCAGTGGTGCACAGCTACTATTTATCTGTTTTACAGCTATCCATTTGAGTGCTAGAATAACACAGGAGAAACTGGATGCTTTCTTGAACACGGTGTAACAAACACTGTATTAATACAAAGTGAAAGTAAATTAAAAGTAGAAAGCTAAGTCTTAGACGCTAGACATTTTATTTTCTGGACAGTAACTCTATTTTCTTCTGACACTATATAAATATGCTTTCTTCGCTCTTGCTGGACTGTTACTTAAACCATCTTTTTAAACATTTCAAATTGGTCTAGGAACAGGGGCATGATTCAGAATTCTTCCCTGACAGCAAATCAAAGACGTTAACAGCCCATTTCCTTGATTGAAATAGTTAATTTTACCACTGCTGTCTGTTTGACATGGATTTAGATGAGAAAAGCTGTTCATTTTTCTAAGCCAAATGGGAAATGCACATAGGCCTCTGTTAGTGACACATTTGCAGAGCTTGGGGAGAAGTCTTCAGATGTGTCTGATGATCAAATTTCAAAACAGCAGTAGTGGGCTATAGAAACACTGTTGATGCGTTATTGCATTTAAGTGAGAGACAGAAGACAGTCATTAAAAGTCATCCTGCCCTGTTATGGCTTTTCAAATAATCAGAGATCATTTGAAGTTCAACATGTGATACTAGTTACATTTTGACAGACTCTTTCCAGTGTTAATTATGTGCAAAATTCTCTTATCAGAAGTGATAGGTAAAGACTTTAACTAAACTAACAGCAGCAAGTAAAATAGGAATGTTATATTTGAATTTTTCTCCTTTGTGATAGAAACTCAAGACTGCACACATGGTGCCTTCAGGACACCAACTGAGAATAAAGCTGCTTTCAGGAGCAGTAAGTGATTTCATTCTATTAATGTCCAGGTGATTTGTGATGCCTATTATAGCATCACTAATGTGATGGCAAACATACCATGTTTCCAACGTTCTGCAGAACTTAGCTCAAGTGTTTGTGTGATGCCTGATTGGAAAAGACAGCCCCTGGGATCTACTCTTTTAATCAGTCAACAGTAATTCTGAAGGAAAAAGGTAACTTTTAACATCCAAACATGGTGAAATAAACCCGGTGCTAAGGAAAAGGAGATCTTAATAAAACCACATGCTCTACAGGTAGGCTACATCTACACAAGAGGGTTTTTCTGGCAAAACTGGGCTTTTGTCAGAAAAACCCATGGAACATCTATACCCAAAAGGTGCTTTGTCGACCGTCTGCCAACAAAGCTCTGCACATTCACCGGCAGTGTTATACCTCTCCGTGGCCAGGTATAATGCCTTTCTCGACAGTTTTGTGTCGACAAAACATCTGTGTAGATGCTCCAGGGCTCTTTTGTTGACAGAAGGCTACCGGTTCACTGGGCAGCCCTATTTGCAGAGCCGTATTTGTCAGAGGATGCCCTGTCCACAGCAATCGCAGCTGCATGCTCTCTGTCTCCAGCCATTATTAAAGGTGCAGGGAACCCCAGAAACTCTGTGGCTGGAAGCTGAGAGTGTGCAAGCAGCAAAGCCACAAGCTCCTCATCCTTTATGCCCTCTCAGCCACTCCTCAACATCACCCTGGGCCATAGCTGACAGCCAGAAACCCCGTGACACTCTGGGGGCATCGGGGGAGCCACAGAAGGGGTCCCAGGAGCCCCCCTCCCTCAGGGCAGCAAGTAGTGGGCCCCCTCATGGACTGGGCCCAAGAGCCAGGCCCTCATCGGGCTCTGGGCTGAAGATAACATTCTCCTGGACTCTGCCCCCACACTAGAGGCAAAATGCCTTGACCTACACCTGGCTTGCCACCGCCCTGGCAGCATGGGGCAACCCCACTAGGACTATGGAAAAAGTCCGGGTGACGGTCAAGGAGCTGAGGCAAGGGTACCCCCCAGGACTGGAACGCAGCCAGGAGGTTGGTGGCAGGACCTGCTACTTGCCCAAACTACTAGGAACTCCACAGCCTCCTGAGGACTCCTCCTCCCCAGCTGCCACTGTAGGTATGGCCAAGGAGCTCCTGCCTCCAGAATCAGAGCTGGCAGAGCAGCCAGAGCCAAAGAAGCAGCAGCCAGTGACCCAGCCGGAGCTGAAGGGCAACACTGCCTCAGACGCCAGCGAGGGAATTCTGGTCATTGATCTGGACTCGGACACCCTCCTCCAGTCAGGGCACGTCCAGGGCAGTGCCAGACCTGTTTGAGGGACCCTCCGGTAAGCTCCCCGCGTGTCACATAGCCCAGGGGCTGTGGGAGGCAGCCTTTGCCACAGCTGGAAGTGAGCCAGCCACATGGGCACCAGCCTGACCCTACACACACTCCCAAGGCGTGCAGCTTCTAGCATGCCCACAGGCGGTAGTCAGCACCCACTCCTGTGGACAGTGCTGCAAGCTGCACATGTTTGGGGGCGGGGGTGGGGAGGGCCAGGCTGCACCAGGAGTACCTGCCACCCATTCAGGGACCTTTATCAGGAAAGGGCCTGGGAGGGGTAAGAGAGTGATACGACGGGACGGGATAAGGCTGTGTGCCCAAGGCCCCCACAGGGATGCTCTGGGAAGGGTCACTGGGGTCCTTGGAAGAAATTCTCCCTCAGGGCCTCGCAGAGCCACTGCTCATTCCAATGGGCTTGGCAGATGGGAACTACACCCAGCTGTTCATAACCATGGTTGGCGTCCACCCCTATCCCAGGAGGAAGATCTCCTTCCTCCCCTCCCCTAGGTTGTGGAAGGCACAGCACACCCCACAACTTGGGGGGCATTGTGCTCCCTAATGTCCAGCTGGGTCAGGAGGCACTTAAACTGTGCCTTCAGATGGCCACAGGCACACTCTGCCTCATTCCATGGCTGGCTGAGGTGGGCATTAAAGAGTTCCTGGCTTGGGTCCAGGTGACCATTGTTGGACCTCATGAGCCAGGGCATGAGGCACTGTCACCCACCATGCACAATGGCATGTGCAGGTCCTCGACCACACCCCTCTGTTCTGACAACGGGAGGGTGTATCAGAGAGGAAGTGTCAGAGAAGCACTGGAATGAGGCATCATTACCTCTGTATAGTGTCTCCAAACCTGGGAGCCCAACAACCCCTGTATGCGAATGTCATGGTGTTCAGAAAATGTTGCTGTGGGCAAAACTGGGAGCAGCCACTCTGCATGGTGAATATTTCATTACATTCTACAGGAATCTGCTTTTCAAATCTCTCATCTGCTTTTTAAGATAGCACCTCACATTCCAACATAGTTAATATGGCCAGCAGCGATATTAATTCCCACATGGGGATGGGGCCCGAGCCAGAGTACAGGGCAAAGTTATGGAATTAGCCTCAGAGGTGAGAGTCAAGCATGTCATGGCTCCTGAGGGCATGCTGTGTAGAGGACAACAGGAGACAGACTCCCTGAAAGGAGAGGTCTCCTACCCAGAGACCCAGGAATATGCAGGGTTGATGTTTAAGTTCCCAGCAACGTTTTTAACTGCAGGGGAGAAGGATGAAGCACATTCTGCCCCTCTCTGCTAGGCCACAAACGGAGAACATGAAGTAGAAGCTCTGTGGGTGCCATCTTGTCCAGTTTCCTGAGGCCTCTTTCCCACTCCCACTAAGATTACTGTAGAAGGACATGATCTGGCCCAAGTAAGAGTCTGGTACAGTAATGCATTGAATTAGAGATTCTGCTCCATAGTGAAAATCTATGGGAAACAATACGGACATTGCAAAGGCACAAGAAAGCCACCAGACCATCCTACTTGTTTTCTTTTTCTTACTTCCAGGCTCTCTGCATATTTGTTCATGGCACAAAATCACTACTTCCTAATAAACAGAAAACAAGGTTTTGTTCTGTTTTGTCTTTTTATAATGTTAGCACAATTATCTATTGGTGATCCAAAATATTTAACTAAATCAATGGGAGTTTAGAATGAAAATAATGTATCACTTTGTACATTGTATTGAGATCTGAATCCTATGTAAAACAAGACAAATAAATTTAAAAAATACAGTAAAATCAATATTGATTATTAGGAGTAAAAGTGCTGTAATTGAGGCTGTAAAATCTTTTAAGATCCGAGGGAAAAAAATTCCAGTAAAACTACAATAAATTATACCTGAATAACTAGGATATTTGCATGGAATTTAGTGTCATTATACCAGACTCTCTTTCATAAAAAATAGTTAGTGTATTACTAATTTTGCCATTAAGGCTATTATAGGGATAAGTGTTAGCTTAGTATTATTTTGGCAAGTTACCTTTTAAACTAATATTTCATTACAGGAATCTGCTATTCAAACCTCTCATATGCTGTTAAGATAGCACTGTTCTTTACTTCTTGTTTTCTGACCCTTAGGTCTTTTCAAATGTGACGTAATACTGTTCTTATTACGTGACAACAAAAGTAAGCCAATTTAATTTATGGAGAGCCACAATTTTTCCTAATCGGATATTGGTATGAACCGTAAATCAATGTAATGATGGATAGAATAAATGGAAGTCTAACACGGTATTTTACTATCACCTGTTCAATAGCCCCAATCTAGATTTTTAGTGTATTATATTTTAGATATTAAGCAAAAAAATTAAGTTAAAATGTCTTGTTCAATCAAAGGAAGATCTAGTTTCACATGTAGGGTCTGATTCACCACCATGTTACTCTCATTTTATGTGAGTGCATCTTGGAAGACACAAGAAAACCCATCAGTGGTGAGTATGTGCGTTTGTTTATTGATCAGGTTCATAATCTAGGAATCCAGTTAGTGTCTCTTACCTCAGTTAGATGGTCCAGTTTCAGCAGTCAATGGGTTGATTGGTTTCTTTATTGTTTACATATGGCCAAGTGGTTATAACATTGTAACTGTCATCACCCAAAGATGCTGCAATTCCACTATGCATGGGGCCAGCTGTAAAACCATCCTACCGCCCACTCAACCCAAAAAAACCAAACCAAACCAAACAAAAAAACCCAACTGACCAACCAACCAAACAAACAAACAAACAAAACCTCAAGGTGATGCAAAAGCCTGCTTGGAAAGTGCACTGTCTTCACCTGTGGTGGGTTTGTATGTGAAATATAAGGTTTAGGCTTGACTTAGGCCAGGTCTACACTAGGAAAATCAGTCAACTTCAGATACACAATGCTAGCTACGGCAATTGCATAGCTAGAATCAGTTTATCTGAAATGAACTTACCTGGCTGTCCTCACTGACAAAGGTCAATGGGAGAGTTTCTCATGTCAACCTCTCTTACTCCTCACACTAGTGAGGAGTACAGGGGTCAACTGCTGACCCTTGAAGGAAACAAGAAGTCCTGTGGAATCTTACAGACTAACAGATTTTTTGCAGCATAAGCTTTCATGGGCAAAGACCCGCTTCATCAGACGTATCTGACAAAGTGGGTCTTTACCAATGAAAACTTATGCTCAAAAAAAAAACCTGTTAGTCTATAAGGTGCCACAGGACTTCTCAGTGTTTTTGTCGATACAGACTAACACGGCTACCCCTCTGATACTTGACCCTTGATAGGTTGATTTTACACATCTTTACCAGAAGTGCAAAATCAAACCTTGGAGGATTGACCCTGAGCTGGTTGATATTCCTGGTAATGTAGATGTGGCCTCAAAAAGCCCTAAATAGCTTAGCTCCGATTTACCTGAGAGATTACCTCCTCCTGTACCCTAGAGCTGCAGCTGAAATCAGTAGCAATGCCTGGGCTAAAGCCCTTTGGTATAGATGAGAATGGGCTGTTGGATGGCTGACACCTGGAGTGGTCTCTCAGCTTTGGAGTTCACCCTGAGCCTTGGTCTACAGGAGATGGAATCTGACGATCTTTGTGATACAATGCCAGGTTAAACTGTTTTGCTGGCCCTTTGACAGTGGGGAAATTGTCAGGCTCAGGAACTGAGTTTTAAAATTATCAGGCTTGCTGGTGGTAGATTATCATGCTGCACATATTATCTGTGATATATTTTTATGTCTGTCAAAAGTACCTAAAGTATATGAATAGATGTCTTTTCTTAGCATTTCTACTCATCTAAAGACACAAATTTGATATCAGTGCTGTTACTTTGGTTTTATGCTGGCTTATCACAGGGTTGATCTTCACCCCAGACTAAGGTGCAGCATTTTTACAACCCGGAATCCAGCCTAAGTATTGACCTGGGCAAGGGGCAGATGTGCAGGTGGGAGGAATGTTCCCCTCCAGCAGCAGAAGTAGCTACAGAACTAGTCCTTAGAGGTTGCTTCAGCCTACTGGCTGATGTCACCCTCTGCATATCTTATGTAAAAAGCTGATGTCAGCAGCTGGCTGGAGGATTCATAACATCATGCCCTGTGACCAGCCTGGCCTCATTCCACAGACACAGGGAACACACACCATGAGTGGGTTCTCCAACTCCTGCCTCTCTTTGCCTAGACAAGGGATCCTGTCCCTTGCAGTTGGCAGCTTCATTAGTGCTGAGCATCTGCAACAACAGTAGAAATCAAGTGGGGGTTTGCAGGTGTTTGCCACCTCCCAGAAATCAGACCCAGGAAAAACAAATGTTTTAACTTCGTAACATATACGTTCATTACATCTGCAAAAAACTTTCCCAGTTCTGCATGCCCAGGAGTTTGGGAGTGCCAAGTATTGATGCAGGAGTCTACGTGCAAGTGTAAGTGTAACATGGATGTCTTGGGATTTTTTTTTTTTTTTTGTGGTTTTGCACCGCTTAGTTTCATTTTAAATTGGGGTTCATTTGCACCTAACACAGTGAAGGCAAAACTCAGGATGAAACTGGCGGGTTTTATTAAATTAATTGGTGGTTGAGACAGCCTTCTGTTCTGCAGCTCCTGCCATCTGGAACAGTCTTTCTTTATCTCTCTACCTCATTGACTCCCAATCTGACTTAAATCTCAGATGAACACACCTCCTGTGCACATTCACTGTATTTTCTCTCATCTGTGTATTATTTCTTATTAACTCTGAAGTGTTTGGGGATAAAGTCTCCGAGATCCTATACAAAGTAAAGTAGTATTGCATTATTATTTTAATCTAAGCTGCATCAGGCCAGACAATGGGACTTATATTTATACTCCGCTTTGATTTTTTTAAGGGTATTAACACATTTAAGTTATCCAAACCTTTGTCAATCTTGTAATTTCATCTGGCTATTTCAATTGTTAGTTTGATGGATTTATTTCCAGGAAACTTTTTGTTATAAAGATATTCAATCTTAAATCTCATTCACTCCAAATAATAATGTCTTTGGGATTATTTCTCAAGAAAAGTGCATCTTGAATAAATATCCTATTCGCTGACCATGACTGGCAGCTGATGTAGAATTTTAAAAACACGCAACAACTTTTCCTGCTCCCAAAAAGGAGCCAAAAACTAGTATTAAAGTTTATTGAAGTACCTTGTAATAAATCAGTATCTGCTGGTAGCACTTTTAACAGACAGTGTCATCATAGAAATCTTTATAAATCAAAGTTTATTTAACTCCCCCCCCAAAAACTCCTAAATTAAATACGATCTTCTTTGTGACAGTCCCCTACCCATAGAGGCCTAGCCTGGCCAGCAGATTGGCTTGACCTGAGGTTTGTTGCTTGGGGAAGATGAGGGAAATTCATGAAGCAGTCGAAGCTCTCACAGCTCCTGTGCTGTTTCTTACTATGGAAACAAATGGTTGGTGGCCTTGTGCCCTTTCATGTCCACAGCCAACCTCTATCCACCCCTGTATAACAACGAATAAGAACCCACTGCAAATAGGGCCCCCTAGCATCCAGGCAGAGGTCATCCTGTGTATAGGTTCCACAAGTCCTGCCCACCCTTTGCAGTGGAACTGAACTATTTTGCCTCAGCTAGGGAACACCAGCATTGGGGAAGAAAGGACAAGGTTTACTCCACTGGTTTCACTGAAGTCCAGGACTGAGCTCTCAGTAGCTCCAGTAGGGCTAGGATTTAGCCTGTAGGACAATGCACAGTCAGTGGTGCTAACAGCTGCCTACCCAGGGGCAAGGTGGGAGGAGGGCCTGGCTCCCTGTCCTTGAGAAGGGAGGGGCCAGGGCAGAAGGGGCCAGGCTTAGAGCAGTCAGCCCTGCTCCCCAACCCTCACACTCCCTCAGAGCCACACTGATCAGCAGCTGGAGCTCAGGGCATGTTTGAAATGCTGGGTCCATGGGCAACTGCCCCTTTGATTCCCCCCACCACCACATTGGCAGGCCTGTTTACAGCATGCAAATGATACCCACCTTCTCTGATTCCTGGGCCAATGTTAACCTCTGGCAAGATCCCCTTTGCCAATGAGTAAAACTAGGTTCTGGACAGATGTGAAGACATTTTTCTTGCCGCTGTATAAATGAGTGTACATAACCTCTGAATGTATTCCCTTCAGCTGGGACTGTCCCAAGCAGTTCAGGACATGTGGCAGAGTAATGTTTAGTGGGCTGAAGTCAGTGATCATAAACCATCTTGAAAACAAAAATATGTGCAGTTTACTGAAACTAAAAACCTGTTTTAAATCAAGAAATGAAGCCATTTCAGTTGCTTAAACTAGCTGCGTGCTAGCTCTGGCACAAGCATTGTTTTACACCCAAACCAATAGGTTTAATCCTGTATCAAGGAAAGTATTTTAACAAATGAAACCCAATATAATTTCTTTACAGTAATACTGGCACTTGAGAGCCATGCCTTTTGTAGCGGAGGGGTAGCCGTGTTAGTCTGGATCTGTAACAGCAATAAAGGGGTCTGTGGCAACTTACAGACTAACAGAAAAGTTTTGAGCATGAGCTTTCATGAGCACAGACTCACTTCATCAGATGCTGGTCTTGGAAATCTGCAGGGCCAGGTATAAATAAGCCAGAGTAAGGGTGGGGATAACAAGGTTAGCTCAGTCAGCAAGGGTGAGGCTTACTACCAGCAGTTGATCTGGAGGTGTGAACACCAAGGGAGGGGAAGCTGATTTTGTATTTAGCCAGCCATTCGCAGTCTTTGTTTAAGCCTGAGCTGAGGGCGTCAAATTTGCAGATGAATTGTAGCTCAGAAATTTCTCTTTGGAGTCTGGTCCTGAAATTTCTTTGCTGTAGGATAGCTACTTGTAGTGGCTCGTTATTCACTCAGATATTTAACAGCAACGAAGGGTCCTGTGGCACCTTATAGACTAACAGAAAAGTTTTGAGCATAAGCTTTCGTGAGCACAGACTCACTTCATCAGTTAGATATTGTAACTTGCTGATGACAACTCAGGACCTAGTCCTGCCACACACTCAGCAACCACAACTGCCACTACGTTGATTCTAACAGGAATTGAGGGTACTCAGGGCTACTTTCACAAAGGGACTAAAGTGCCTAGGTGCCTAAATCCCAGAATCAAGCACTGCTGATTTTAAGACAACCTCTGCTCAGCCACTACCAAACTTAGCTGGCACTTAAGCTCAATTGGCATCTACTTTTTTGCTCTAAAAGTTCCCTAAACACTTAGGTTTCTGCCTCTGAGCATGAACACTGCTGCCCCATTCTGTACCCCAGTGTGATGTACAATCTGCTAGAAGATAGATTCTTTTATTTATCTTAAGCATATAATATGTGACAAATTCTGCTGTCAGTTATACTGATGTAAATTAGAAGTAAGTTCATGGAACTCAATGGTGTTTAAAAGTAAAAGTTGAACCTCTCTCATCCAGCACCCTTGGGACCCAAATGCTGCCGGATGAGAGAATTTGGTGGACGATGGAAGGTCAATATTTTCTAGCACATTACCAGCACTTCTAATGCTTACTGGGCTCTGAGTGGTAAATTAGAGCTAAATAACAGCACAGAACACTGTGAGCCAGGACTGCTGGCTGTAAACAAACTTTATGGGACCATGGGAAACTTGGCCATACCTATGGTATATGGTTGTCCAGCTAACTAAAATCATGCTGGATTACAGAGTTTTCTGGACAAGAGAGTTCCAGATTAGAGAGATTCAACCTGTATAAATAAATAAAGGTTAAAATCCATTTCTTCCTTCAGATATACAATAAGATTGGGTAGGATGCAATATGCATACAACAAAGCTGAGTTAAAATGATCTCCATTTAGTGGCTGGGGAATCCAAGACGGGGATTAAGTGACTTCCTCAAGGTAACAGTGACTCAGTGGCAGAGCTGTAAGTTTTATATCTCCTGGCTTTCAGACTCCATCTCCAACCACTAGACATGTTGCCTCTGGTTCCTAGCACAGCTATCTATGCCATGATTTTGAAGTGTCATTTGGCTCATGAAGAGATGTCATAACATGGGGCCATTACTCTGTCATTTTATAGAGTAGCGTTTTGAAAAAGAACAGGTGGGTTTATTTACATCTGGTGGATCAGCCTTTGCCATCCTCTGCTCACCCAAGTAATGTCATGAATTTTGTTGACAATATGGTTCTGCTGCAGGAGAGGGACCCAACAGTTCCAACAGCTTGTACAAATTGCTGATATTCCAGCTCACAGGCTGATGTATGGGCTGATGGGATCACATCTGCCCTATTTGGTAGTGGGTTTTGCCCCTTCTTGCCCCTATGCACTTCTTTCTCCTACAGCGTAATTCCTTCACCAGTATGTTGGTGAACTAAATTTCATCTTTAGTGTGCCTGTATTCCTGGGCAGTATTTTGTTAGCAGAACCAACTGGAAATAGACCAGCCCACAAAAACCTATTTTCCCTGAAATGACAGAACGATTGGGTATGCGAATAGCTTGCCTTGTCTTGCCTAGTCCCTTCTGAGTGCTATCAAGCAGGAGCATCTGATCAGTTCAGCTCTGGCTCACCTTAGAACACAAACCAATAAAAAAAACCCAAAACCTGATGCTTGGCAGCAAATCACGGCCAGAGAGACACAGCTTAGAACTGCAAAAGCTCTGTTCCGCATGTTCTTAACAAATCCCTCTACTAGCTGCTCAAATTCTGGAAAGGATAAAAAAACAGAGTTAACTACAAGAAGGTCTGTCCTTACTGATTTGTTTGAAGGCTCCCATGTGCTAAAAGCAATTTGTCTCTCACAGATCCAATGCCCCGTTTTTGAGTGATCTCCTCTAGGAGTGGAGGAGAACAGGAGAAGATGATGGGTTCCCAGCTCTAGCACTAAGGATGCCAAAAGGCACAAATTAATTATTCAGCAAAATTAAATTGACATGCCAAGTGGTAGGGAATTTATAAGCTCCCATTTTATGTTTATTAAATAGACTCCTAATGCAAACTGGAGGTGTTAGGTGATCACCACAAATGATATTAAACTCTAAGAAACCTCCATTAGGGATCTCTGTAACAAAGGTAAATATTCTCTGTACAGTGAGAATGTCATCTTGCATGCCATCCACTACATGTCCTGGGATCCTCACCTAGGCCAGTTACCACTAACAATTGTCTGTGTAGGAGGTCCCTGGTATGAAAGACCATTTCACAAATAATTTTTTGTTAACTGATTGTTTTACTGCAGTGATGCCATATGGGTTTCTCATTGAAAAGCATGATAAAGTGGAGGCTTTGAGGAATTCAGAAACCCTCCCTCAAGAACTAAAAGTAAGTAAAATGTCCAGTTATGGGACCACAGAATTCTGTAGAAGTTAAAATTTTCAGATCCCTTCACTATCCCGGGAAGAAGCCTGTATTGTTAGCTATTGTTACATCTGATGGAGACAGACAGAACAATAGCAAATGTAGCAGCATATATTTAGACAAGGCTTGTGTTATATTGCTAAAGGGGAGATTTTGACATAAACATTTAGTCCTTAATAATTTTAAGAAAACAAAGCTTTGGTTTCATATAGTTGTTGTTCATTGAAAGGCTTATGGAATGTAAAATGTAATTTATCTCTAGACAATAACTAATTATTACTGATTACAAACAAATAAGTCAACAAAGATATTTTCTTGTTTACATTCTTATCAGACTGTATCACGACCATCTGTATTTTCAACTCCTTTATCCCAAGGGGTAAATCATTTGCATTGTTCACTGAATATATGCATGCAAACATGGCATTTGGATTTGATGCACAGTTGCAAAGCCAGAGCCAAAACACTTTGGTGGGCAAACACTCATTAATATACAGTAAGGAAAACACAAACAAAGGAGTGGAACCAAAACACCACAGAGAATTGATTGTTGAGAAATTATATAAGGATCTGATTGTACTAGGGCAAAGCTTGTGTTTGGAAGCCAGTCTGTGTACAGATATGTCCATATTCTGCAGATATTTGTGCAGATTGTATTCATATATATTTGATGTGTGTGGAATGATGTGTGTGTGTTGCTTTTAGCACCACAGTGGCATCTCATCCACACTGCAAAATTCAGATTCAAATTTGGAAGTGGCATGAAATGGTACAACTTGAACCTTAAAAACTCCAAGATGAGACTGTGTCCCGCGGGCTCTCAGTGGAGAGATGGGAATATGTTGACAGCCTGCTAGCAAGAATTCCCAGCTCACTCCTGCATCCTCTTCCAGGCCAGTCTGCTCATTCAGACAAAGACCCCTCTTGCCCCCTGCTGAACTGAGAGGCTCCCTCCCTCTTCCAGCAGAGCAAGATTTTCAAACTTCCTGCCAAAGTCATCTCTTCTACCAGCTTCTGTGACCCAACTCTACAGCCACATATAGGGTGCTGACATACTGGTGATTGCATTTGTAATTCTTTCCAGTATTGCACTATCTGTGCTGATTTCTTACATACCTTCTTCTTGGCCCAAGGGAAGGGTCAGAAACATGGAGGTTCAGAAAAAGAATAAGGTATGCCAGAAGGGCTGAGAAGGGGGTAGAGGGGTTTCCAGCAGGGGTAGGCAGGATAACTCAGACTTGAAATAGCCATGAGTTCCAGCCTTCCCCAGCAGCCAGAAATCTAGCAAATGGCAGAGTATTTGGTTCCTCGTAACACTTAAAACATGGCAAGTTCCCACCCTATAAATCAGAGTGTGCCCTATGCGTTAATTCTGCATTTTATAACATGCTGAAAATAATCTGCAGGTGTCATGGTATTATTCACCTTGCTAGAGCTCCAAAGTGCACGAAGGCTAGGACTACCATGGTTGACCTTTCAAAAAACAGGACACCCCTGACAGCAAGTTTATCTGTAGTATCTGTATCAGAATCTACCAACTCACACTGTACCGTACATATATATATATATATATACACACACACACACACATAAGCTTTCGTGGTACTCCCTTCTTTTCATAAGTCTGTATATGTGTGTATATGTATAAATATATACACACATATGCAGACATGAGAAGAAGGGAGTACCACGAAAGGTTATGCTCCAAAAAATATGTTATTCTATAAGGTGCCACAGGACTTCTTGTTGTTTTTGTGTGTGTGTGTATATATATATAGATAGATAGATAGAGATATAGATATAGATATGTATATACATGGCATATATATAGTACATTAATGCAATGTGGGTTGGTAGATACTGATACAGATACACTCCCTCTCAGGGCATCCTCTTTTTGAAAAGTCAACTATGGTATATATATTATAACACAATACAACATCAGAGGGGTAGCTGTTAGTTTGTAACCGCAAAAACAATGAGGAGTCCTGTGGCACCTTATAAAGTAACAGATGTTTTGGAGCAGAAAATTTCAAGGTAGTCCCTTCTTTTTATGAGTCTGTATAATTAGTCCTACCTCTGGAACCTCCATTCCAATGCATCTGATGAAGCGGGTCTTTGCCCACAAAAGCTTATGCTCCAAAAATTTGGTATCTATAAGGTGTGACAGGACTTGTCATCGTTTTTACAATACAACATGAGTTGGTAGATACTGACACAGATACACTCCCTGTCAGGGGTGTCCTCTTTTTTTTAATATGGTAATCTTAAAAGTCCCAGAAGATATAACCTAGATAAAACTTTACTTTCCTGATCTTTGTGCTTCTCTGTTTGTTGTAGCCTAGGTGCTGCCCTGACACAAATAACAATAATGAATAAATTGTTCTGATTAGAAATGAAAATGAAGGAAGTTTATACACACTACATAATACCTTCCAGATCCCATGCACCAACACAGTCATATGGTCATGGTTATGCCATGCCCTAGGAGCAGTATATGGAGACAACAAGAAATCTTGTGGCACCTTATAGACTAACAGATATTTTGAAGCATAAGCTTTCGTGAGCAAAGACCCGCTTCATCAGATGCATGAGTGGGGGGAGGGAGGGTTTCAGAGGGGTATTTAAAGAATGGGGTCCCAGTAAAAGGGAGGGCCAGAGCGAGCAAGGGGAAGACAGTTTGTCTGTGTATGCTGGTGCCTGGTACAAAGTTCAAGTTCACTAGTATAGTAAAATTGTGATGCTCTCAGAGCCTAGATATGGCATAGAAATATACATCTCTCACCTACCAACTATTGCCTTTGAACTGGCCTCTGAAGTCTGATCTCTTACGCCAACCAGACGGTATTAAAAGATGTGCTTAATTGAAACCTAGAACAAATATCCTTTCTAGCTGGTGTGGCAATATGGATCATTCTCACAAAGTCTCTTAATGGGCTGGGGGGAACTCTGTGTCCTGAGGAAGTAACTGGCTACCTCATGGCAATGACAGCCACAACTGTGCTGATCACTGCACAAGGCTGATTAATGGAGTGATTAAAGCACCAGAGGGTTACAGCTCTGGCAGCTGGGGCATAGGAAATGGGCATGGGAGAAGGGAAATATACAGCTCCCAGAAATCATGGGGTTGAGCTCCCCTAGCCAATACTTTGATGTTGGAGGTGGGAAGGAAGAAACACATCAGACAGAAAAGAAAAAAAAAACAGAAAAGCACTTAGCTGTCTTATGCTTAGAAGGGAAAGCTCCCAGTTTTTTGCTTGCTTAGCAGAAGGCAGTAAAGTTGCCAGGTGTGAGGCTTGCTCTGACGTACTGCTAACCAGTCTCAGGCCTGAGGTTGTGAGTTCAGCGTCAGAAATCTGGTTCCTTGGAACTAAAATACACTAAATGCTGACTGACAGATTCTTAAACCCAGCAAAGCCACACAGAACTCACTGCATAGGCCGAGGCAGCCTTGTGTTTCAGTCTCATCTCTTACTCTTCCTAGTCCCTGGTCTTGTCCCCCTGACGTTTACCTTACTCCTCGGTCACTAGACTTTTAACTAGAGATGATCCAAGACACAGCATTTAAATGTAGATATGAATTTCCTCAAAATTTGAGGTTTGAATCTAGGCTTAAACCCTTTGCATGGCAGCAGATGTACAAATGGATTTTTGATTTGATCCATTATACACATAAGGAACTACACAGAGTTGGAATGTACATTTGGTTTTAAAATTTCCCAGGCCCACGGACATTTACATCATATGTCAGGAGCTCTGCATTATAGCCCTAGATGTTAGATCTAAAATATCTAAACTCGCAACTATTTTAATATTAGCTTCAACAATAAAAAAAATTAAAAACCTGGGAACCTGCATTTCTGGTCTGCTAGCATAAGTTCTCCCTTCTTTCCAACGTCACACTCGATAAGAAATACTTTCAATATTAACATTCAGCTCCTGTATCATGCATGAAGGTTAATAGCCAAGAATATCCTTAGAGAGAAGGTGCACTGCATTTAATAAATGAAGAACAGAATGGGAAATGAAAGGAAAGTAAAATTCACCTTCAATCCACTAGAGGGTAGCCCCCTTCAGATAAAGACTGAAACACTTCAGACCTGTCTGAGCAACTGTCTGCTTTGCTTGCCTGCACTTTACTTGGCTTGACAAAACATCTCTCTCTCTCTCTCTCTCACACACATATACACATACAAACCTTCAGTTTCTAATTTAATAAGCCACAACAAAAAACATCAAAATGCTATAATGATTCTGCTACAGCAGAATGGGAAAACAGCATAAATGGACAATGTGCATCTCAAATTACATCAGCCATCATAACCTTTTTTTAAAAAAATTGACAACTGGTCACTAAAACAATGGATTTACTATGTAGTATGAATTAACAGGTCTTCAAGTGTAAAGCCCCTATACGTTCAGCAGTGTTTGTGAACTACAGACATTGCTATGGAATGGATCATCACTTAGAGTTCGAAGGAAAGCACATACATATATAACATATAGAAATCTACGTTGCCTTCAATATCCCAGCTGTTTCTGTTTATGACACTGAGTTCTTCATGAAATCCAGGGAGACATTTTGTAGTAAAATATGATTCCTCCTTACATTTTAAACCACTGGTGTTGCCTGTCCATCTAGCTAAATAATTAAGGAAGCAATGTAAAATTAAACACTTCATGCCAGCTCACTTTCTTCCCCCATCAAAACCTCCTGGTGAGAGGAGCAGGAACTGGAAAAAAACATGGCTTATGGGGGTTGTTTAGGTGTTGCAGTCATATGTACAGAAGGTAAAGAGAATGATAATACGTGTTTCTTGTCTGTAATCATATTCACTGTTCAGTGTAGCAAACCCTTCTGCTTGTTGCAGTAGAGTAAATGGGGTGTTTAATTTGGATTCACTGTAGTCTTGAGTCAAGGTGAAGCAGTTTTATAACAGACATACAATTTTATTGGACATTGAAGATTTAAATTCCACCTTACATACATTTATATAAACAGAACTTCAATTCTGCATATGTACAGAGTCTGCATGTGTTTGCATATGTTTAGTGTGCTCTCTGATTTCTCAGTTTGAAGTGAAAGAATTATGCCGTAATTACATTTGTTTCTGAATATTTATAATACAAACACACTTGCAAGCATTCTAAAATGCAAAATGCAAAAATAAAAAATTGCTCATCAAGCACTGTTTCTCTTAGATTTTAGAGTACATGTTGGATGTCTCTCTTTCTATTTTATCACCTACAAAAGAAGCATTGGTATTTTTGGCAAATATTTTCTTTGTTCAGCTTTTCCCACAAAACTGTACCAAAACCCTAAGACAAAGTATTTAGATCATGCAATTGCTTCTTTTCTGTTTAACTTAACATAGTGGTTTTTCTATGCAATGATTTTCTGACAAGACCACAATTTATTGTATATGTTTGGATATCAAATTATTTAGAATTATGACCATGTCATC
The DNA here is from genome assembly GCF_033958435.1 of Carettochelys insculpta. Lineage (NCBI taxonomy): Eukaryota > Metazoa > Chordata > Testudines > Carettochelyidae > Carettochelys > Carettochelys insculpta. The sequence goes on from NC_134144.1 coordinate 32,431,852, forward strand.
AAAATAAGCCATTTTGAAATGCCGTGCCAGCTCACAAAACAGATTGTATGGGGAAGAAATGGATAACACTTAGCCTGAGTGCATAAAAGTCAGTAAAATCTAAACACTGAGGACTATTTCATTTTATTTACCTCAAAATATAAATCTCAGATCATGCTATTGAAAGCTGCTCATGGGCTGGACTTCTCAGTGTATGAATTTTCATTGATTTTTATCAACGCCATATTCTGCTAGCTAACCACCAGGTGGTGCCCTTAGTTTATGGACATCCCTCCATTCCCTCTTTTCCTAAGATACAGTGAGATTAATGATACCGGACCAGGAATCCAGTTTCAGACAGGGGATTTAACACTCACAGACCAAAAAAAGAAAGCTTCTGCCTTCCTACACTGGTACAATAAACCTGGCTTTAAGAGCCTTGTTACTGGTAGATTTAATAGCCTACAAATTTTTTCCTCTGTTTACAATCCTTGCACACCAAAGACAGAAAACAGTATGGTTGCATGGGCCATAAATATGTTGCTATAGATCTATTTTATACAGGGTGAACTGCACACTGACTCACAACTGTCAGCATATTTCTGTTTCATTGGTGGCTGCTTGCTTTCTGTGAACCTTTGCTTACTCCAATATCGTACAGTAACTATATCCCTGGGAAAAAAAGAAATTATTTCTGAGCGGGAAATGAAGATGCTAATTCTGCTGTGAGTAATCAGTGGCAATTTCCATTTCAGTTACCATTTTTCTAACCCTCCCATTGAACTACTTTAAATCTAGTTAGTGATAGTCCACCATTACAGTTTATTATGGCTCCTGTTTAGCCACAAGACGTTTACACTGACATATGTAATCAGCTATTCATCTGTAGAATTCTGTATTTAAAAAGGCTGATTAATTTGCTCATGAAGGAAACACAGTGACAGTCTAAAAATCAACTCATTTATTCACATGTGCGCATAGCTGCAGAATGAGCTAACCCATCGTTTCTTGCCAATAACCTCAATTTTGATCTGGAGGGACCATTTATTCACAAGCAAAACATTTATCCTTAATGCAAACTGGTTCAGGGTTTGCTCACTCTTTGACATCTGGGGTTCTATGAATAACTGGAATATGCACATCCACAAAGTTGTTATGGTTATTCTTATTACTGTTTGTGGGTGTCTGTAATGCACACAATTACCTGATAATTCCTGGGGAACTGTTAATTTAAAGCCAGGGTTCACTGACTTTGAACGTTTCATAAAGAAAATGTAGATTTGGAATGTGAGGAGATGCAGGGCTTGGGAAAAATCATGATATAGACATGAAGACCAACAGGTCCATTAGAACCCGTCTTTATTTTTTCCAGTAGAAATGAAATATTTCATGATCTTACAGTGAATGTGTTACATGTTCTTGCTCATGAAACTCCTAGTAACCACCATTTTGCTGTCTGCCCACAGCAGCAATAAAATGGTGGTACAGAAGAGAGCTAATACATATAGCTCAGTACAAGAGTTCCTCTGCTCATACTAACCTCAAATACAACTAGAAGCCAGCAAATATTCTGTAGTAGTTGTTATTAAGTAGTGGTAGTTTTTAGATTATGGAAAAGATAAGGAAATGAGAAAAAAATCAGATATGCATCAGCAAAACAGACCGGGTAAAAATTAACCTTGACATTGAGAAAAACAATGTATCTATTCATTTGAAAGCAGCCCTCCTGTGAAATACTTAGATAACTACAACAAGGTGTATTGTACTTTGAGAGTATGCAGCTTTAAGACATGCAAACCTCCAGCACAATATGTGACTTTGTGAGGCTGCAGAGGTTAGGGAAGTATTTTAAAAAATAAAACCAGATTGTAGAAATAATTATATCTAAGCTGAAGCAGAAATTAGACTCATCCCTGCAAATAGTGCACAAGAAGATTTTTGATATAATGATTTGGCAATTTCTGGACTGTGACTACTCTCCCTTTTTGAGAGACTTACTTACTGGCCACCTATTTGGGGACGTAATGGAGTTTTGACCAGTTACACATGTGGAAAGAGAATTTTAGTGATTAAAAAAATATGAAGGCAGAGAGAAAGAGCAAGCGAGAGAGAAATACGTAACTTCGCTTGTTCAAGACAGAGCTGTGGAAAATATACATTAATGAAATACATTGCTAGAGTCCATATATAATATGTAACACAGTCCACCAGGGGCTAAACTGAAACAACTACTACTGTTCCTTAGGACCATTAGCTAGTCTTAAACCAAGTGTCAAAAAGGGAAATACCGGAAATACCTAATATTACTTCTTAAGTTATACCAGCCACCTCCTTACCTTTTTGGAATTTTTGCCTTTAAAACCAAACATAGCTCATATATGGTGCCCAAAACAAACTAAGAGAGGCATGGCATTTTATCATTTTGGTCTCTTAGCTAATAATGCTTTCCAATTACATTTGGGTGTTGTCTATCTTCAGCTTAATTTTTCCCTGTAAAGCTTTTTTTTTCTTCAATTTATACAGTTAATGTATTTGGTATTAAACAGGAAATTCAAACACAACCAACATCAGCTGCTCAAATTCCATATTTCTGCATTCTTGACCCAACATGAAAATTAACAGGGGAAAATAAGTTCCCTTTACAATACTGAAGGCAGTCTTGTGCCTTGACATACACTAATTTTCATTGGATCATATAACTGAAACCAGAAGAGTTTGCCAGCCTAATAAATCAAGGATTCTGGGCAAGAAATAAATGTGGTGTCAATAACCCTTTAGCCAGATAATAGAAATGGGATTATGTGATTATTTTGTCAAAAAATTAGGTTTCTTGTTTTTAATTGGTGTCATATCCTGTTGAGAGCCAGTAGGGTTTAAATCACAGTCCACCATGTTAGACAGAGAAGGAAGTGTTATAGTAAATCCTTTCATCCCGTGGTTGTTGGTTTTTATGTGGAGCACTAATTTCTGTTAAAATACTTCCAAGGAAAGATAACAGGAAACAGTAAACGTGGCAACACCACAAAATAATTTTCTGATGCACTATTTCTGTCAGTGTTCAAAGAATAAGTTGTACAGGCTGGGAAGGAAACTGCTGTATCATTAAAACCCATGCAGGCTAAAACAGCCACCCTTTCACCCTTTTGTAAAATGACCTCCCTCCCCACTACATCTCATAAATCTTTCAAACTAGGCTAGAGCCATGCATTGACTCTGCCTCTTGCATTAATGGCTGGAAACTGTTGTGCATCACAGTGCTACGTTCAAAGGGAATCAAGAGTATTTAAGAACAACTTCTGGTGTAAGATGCAATTATAACTGACAACCAGATGTCCCCCTTGTCTGGCACAACAAGCCCAGGAGAGATTGCAAATGGTCATAAGACCCTTGGATCTAAACAGTGCGTCCAAAGTGACTGATACACAGATAAACAACAATACCACAAATCACAGACACAAACTAAGGAGCGGCTAGCACTGATAAAGATTTTAGAAGTCAGGAAGCAGCTGACCCCACAGCCCTTGCTCCTCTTACTTTTTCCTGTCAAACCAAAGCATATTAGTGAAAAAAGGCCCCCAACACAGAGTGTGTTTGTATATCCACTGGCAACATTTCATCTTCGGGGAAAAGTACTATGGGTAAGTGTTTAGATGGACTCTAGTGAGAAGTATTCAATACTTTCTTTGCTTTACAAAGGTCTGGATTATTTGTGCCAACCTCTGTATTGCATTAACGTTCCTTTCCCAGTTTATTGGAAGCATCTAATAGTGCTTTTACATCCTAAAATTACAAGAAACCCCTCATCTAGCTGCAGTCTGATTTGATCCTACATGCAGGGGGTATAGATCTGATATGACAGTGCATGACCCACAGAAGTCCAGACAGTTGGTTAGGATTTGCTTTTCTATATGCAGCACCCATGTCTTCTCTGTACAATACGGTCATACGGCACAAAATCAGTGCATGTCGACACACATTCGTACACTGACGAAAAGTTCCAACAGACCACAGTTTGTGGAAGGGCCGAGCAGCAGAACTCATCTGTCTTTGTATCATTTATGAGCATATTTCTGTGAATTATTCTTAGTGGGTCCGTAACAGGTAGCAGGCATAAAACAAACATAAGGGAGTACTTCGTCACAAACGAGTCAAACTTTGGAACTCATGGCCATGGGATGTTGTGAAGGCCAAAAGTGTAACTGTGACTAAAAAAGGAATTACATTTCATGAAGGTTAGACTTGCTTTATCAGTGGCTTGCAGTAAAACCCTAAAGGGGTAATCGTGTTAGTCTGTAGCTTCACAGATAACAAGCAGTCCTGTAGCACCCTCAAGAGCATCAAATTTATTAGGTAATGAGCTTTCCTGAGTAAGACCCTCTAGGGCAGTGTTTCCTAAACTTTCTGAGACCACAGAACACCAAACAATTTCTTATGTGGAACACTGATGACAATTTTCTTTAAAAAAATTGTTGGCACACCAAAAATACAAACAGCGACATATACAGCGAAAACAAACTGAAGTAATTTAATGAGGTATCACAGCAATGAAGAAGTACCATTGTATCTGGTTTTAATAACAGAAAACTTACACCATCAGCGTCTGATATCAAAAAAGTGTCAGACATGTGCGGGACACCTGCAAGTAGTTCACTGAACAACAGTGTTCTGTGGGACATAGTTTAAGAAACACTGCCCTAGTGGGTTTTACCCATGAAAGTACATTACCTAAAAAATAAATGTGTTAGTCTTTAAGATGCTGCAGGACTGCCCCTTATTAGTAAAGCAATACTAAATTGACGGGTCCAATTTCATAAGTGTCATGGTTATAGCACTTTAAAAATCTTGTATTTCACAGTGACAGATACATAAATCTTAAATTTCACATTGTTTACAAATCGCACAGATCTCAGGTTGTCCTTGGTAGGAAAAAGTGGTGCCAGGAGGGTGGGAATGAAAGCAGAGAGGAGGAGACAATAGCTGGAAAGTAAAGATGCGAGTCCTGAGAAGAATCCCACTGAGAGAGAGAGAAGTGGAGCCTAGTAAGGACTGAGCTCAGTGGCCATCGTCATCATCATGATGTATATTATTTTGGCTCTTTCTGTCTGTTTGTTTGTCTGTCTGGGCAAAGTTCTACCATGTTCCCCCTACATCCCCTCCATGTTGTGCCAGCTCCAGCCCCTCCCCCACCCAGTGTGGGGCCCAGCCCAGCCACTGAATGGAGCCTCCCCTGCGCTGTGCCAGCCCCTCACACATGCAGTGCAGTGCCCAGCCCCCCCAATGAAGCCCCCCAGCACCATGCCAGCCCCTCCTCAACCCAGTGCCAGCACCGGACCCAGCCCAGCCCTCCAACGGAGCCCTCTACAAGGTGCAAGCCCCTCTCCCACCCAGCCTGGGTTCCAGCTCAGACCCACAATGGAGCCCGTACAAACTCTGCACTAGGCCCAGCCCCTCCCCCTCAATGTAGCCCCTCCCCTGGCCAGTACTGGGGTCTGCCCATAAACTTTGGATGTGTATTACAACAAATTTCTATCTACAACTTCCTTCCAGCCCAACTTCCGCTAGTCAGACTAATCTATGGCGTTGACCTTGGTTTGCGCCTCACTACCTTTTATTCCTTTATCAAGCTGATATTGATGCTGGACTATCTGGGCGTCAAAAGAACCCTAAAAATGTCCTTTTGATGTGGTGCAAACTGTATTTACCTATTAGCTTTTTAAATGATTACAACTATGATTTTATTTTATTATTATGCCGTATTATGTATGGGAATATTTCTGAGACCTTTTTTGTTGAAATTACAGAATTTTAAATGTAATCTCTTTTCAGCATAGCATCATAATGATAATGTTATATCAATCATGACTGGCCTTTTTAGATTAGGAATTGTTAAGAAAGAGATAGGTAATTAAAAAAAAGAGAAGTCAGTACTCAGCCGGATCCGCACCCCCACATTTCAGCCAATCCTGTGGCTGGGGCTGTTGAGGTGCCAGTACTCAGTACCAGCAAGTACCGGCAAAAAACAAGCACTGGTTACTCCTAATAACACAAGAATTAGGCCTCAGCAAATGAAATTAAAAAAGAGCAGGTATAAAACAAATAAAAGGAAGTATTTCTTCATACAGAATCCAGCCAACCTGTGAAACACTTTGCCAGAGGATCTTGTGAAGGCCAAGACTATAACAGGGTTCAAAAAAGAATTAGATAAATTAACGGAGGCTAGATCCACCAATGGCTGTTAGGCAGGATGGGTGGGAATGGTGTCCCTAACCTCTGTTTGCCAGAAGCGGAGAATATGCAGCAAGAAGTAAAATCTGCTTAATCTGTAGCAAGAGAGATTTAGGTTAGTTACTAGAAAAATGTTCAAACTATAAGGATAATTAAATACCAGAATAGGCTTCCAATAGATGTTATTTAAGAACATGTAGATAAAGAGCTGTCAGGGATGATCTATGCAGACTTGGGCCTGTGTTAGCGTGGGGTGGCGTAGATGGCTTCTTGATGTCTCTTTCAGATCCACATTTCTATGATTCTTTATATAAACTTGGCAGCTGCTCTGTTTCGCCTATGCTTTACCAGCTGTACACATCACCTTCAATGGCTGTTGCTGGCAACCATTTATTCTGCCTGGGGTTTCGTTTTCTGAGAATGAAGAATACTGGTGGGAAGGGATGGAAGAGGAATCTCCTCATTTCTAAAAACCTCCACTGACAGCTAGCTTGGTTTCAAACATTGAAAGAGTGAGATGCAAAGGGGTCTTTGCTTCTGCATGAGATTGACTGGGGGAACCTTAAGAAGGGGAATAATCTCTTTACATAAAGGAGAGGGGGAATTCTAATAGTACTGAGCAGTGGGCTTCTAAGGTGGTCTTATTTGACTCTGTTCCTCCCTTTTCTATGACTACTGTCACTATAAATAACGTCACCTCCTCAAGGTAGCAAGAAACAGACTGTCAATAAACATTACCTTTTTGTTGAAAACTAGTACAGTAATGGGCTATGTCCTTTCTTACAAATATAGGGGAAAATGGGAACAGCTTGAATAAATAAGGGGAACTGATATGAGACCCACCGTTTATTTTAAGTAACAGAGAGAAAGCCGTGCTAGTCTACATAATATCAAGACAAAAAAGCGGTAAAGTAGCACTTTAAAGACTAAAAATAATTTATTAGGTGAGCTTTCATGGGACAGACCCACTTCTTCAGACCATAGCCATACCAGAACAGACTCAATATTTAAGGCACAGAGAACCAAAAATATTAATCAAGGTTTCTGATCTGTCAACCTTGATTACTGTTTTGGTTCTCTGTGCCTTAAATATTGTGTCTGTTCTGGTATGGCTATGGTCTGAAGAAGTGGGTCTGTCCCACGAAAGCTCACCTAATAAATTATTTTGTTAGTCTTTAAAGTGCTACTTGACTGCTTTTTTGTTTTCATTTGTTTTAAGTATATACAGAAATGCCCAGCTTAAACTAGGTGGAATTATAATTGATAATCACGAGCTTGAAGAAAAAAATAAATCCCAACTCTTGAGAGCGAGATGCTCACCCTTTCTGCTCTCATTAGGCAAACCCATAGCCCAAGGCGCTATCAATTACCCCAGAGGGACAACCGAGTCTTCAATCTAGTTCCACTCAGCCGATGAGCGAAGTTTGTTTCCATTCTCGCTTCCAAACAGGGATTACAGAAAACCCCAGAAACTAGGGGAGTATTAAGTAAAATATATGTTCCACTGATTAAATAGTCTACAGCTAGTTTTCCATGCAGTATTGCTTATCTCATTTTCCTCTCAGGAAAGCCTCTTTATATGATACATCCTGTAAGGGTTCTTTTAGCAACTGGAATGCAGCTAGCACAATGTTCATTGGCATATGCACATTAAATTACACAGCTACAACTTTCACTGTCTTATTATAACATTTTAGTGCATATCATCTGCATGAATTTTTGCCCTAGTGTATCTGTTTCCAGCTTTTATACATACTTGGGGTTGTGGGTTTATCATGATTCCCACACTCTTCATTTTCAAAGAGCCAATTGTGTTTTAGCCACAAAAATCACATTTCAATCAATAGGCATTTTGTGGCAAAATCCCAAGCAATTCTTGTGAACTGTGTTATTGTCTTTAATCAGACATTTGTGGATTGATTTTCTTTGTTTACTGTTTTAGAAATGGTGTAATGGTCTGTATGTAAAATGTATACATACACTGTTATTATTTAATCCATTACATCAGTCCATAGCCTAATCCAGCATAATGTCTGTTGATATTATGACACCAGGATAATGTTAGAGAAATACAAACTAACAGAGTGAATTGTAACTAAGAATTGCAAGTCGATGGTTATCCTCTCCACATCTTCAGTGGATCCAGGTATTGGCCCACTGAAGTTATTAATATGTATTTTTCTGTGACCACCATAATGTCAGTTGAACCCAGGCTGTACGATGGGCTTAGAATTTGCAGTTTTACCCTGAGTTAAATGGAACTAGGAAGTGGAACTCTATTAAAAAGAAATGACTGTAAAGTCCAAAGCATGGGAATATAATCACAGAGTGGCCAAAAACATACACCAGGGTAACTCTGCAAAACCTACATTGCAGCTGTCTCCCGTACCATATTCTTCATTCACTCAGCACAGGACACTCCCACTGACACCACTCGGGGTTCTGTGTGCAGAATACGATGCTGAACTGACCTTTTAGCAGCATTGACACTGATGGTGGTGGGGAGACACCATTCATTCGACTGGTATTTGTGAAGGTTCAAGGGTCATGCTGCTGTCTGGGAATTTTTCTGCTGAAGCTACTCCTTTCCAGCTATTGCAGTGAAACCAGCACATCTAAGTCCTGCTCACCTATTTTACACCTAACCTGAGCACCACTGCAGCCAGTCACACAGTCACTGTCTTACTCACCCTCCATTTCTCCACTCTCTGTGGCAGTGGGGCTCCACACTTGCTTACTCAGTCTTCTTTGGGGTTTCCAGAAAAAAAAATCCAAGACACTAGGGAAGTGTTAAATTAGTTAGATGCTTCGTTGATTAAATAATTTGTAGATAGCTTTCATATTTACACTCAGTGAGTTTCTTTCTCTGTCTCACTAAAGGAATAATTGAAAACTCCTCTCTTGCAAGGTTAACAATTTCCAAGCCATCATGCCTTTCTGCACATCATTTCCTACTGCAGATTTCCAATTTGATGGTTATTAAATATTTTAAAAGTTGAATTTGACCGTGGGACCTGTAAACAAATGATTTACAGTTGATTATATATGTTATGGGATAACTGCATGTCTTCAAGCAAGTCTGAATTAGAAGATTTTCTTTACTTACATTAGGCTAGATTCTGGTGCACCTCCTAATATTAAGTAATGCCTGCCGAAGCTGTATCAATTTCAAAGGCACTGCCTCAGGAGTTAGGTGCCACAAAATAGGTTTCAGAAGGTGTCCCATTGTTACTGGGGCAGGAAAGTTTTTTTTCTAAAGATTGTGCTGATTTAGAAGACAAACAGTTCAATTAGTTTCCCACTCTTTATGTCTTTTGCAGAGTATATGTAAATTCTTACAATATGCTTTAAAACCAAATTAACGAGTACATTTTTCTTTTAGAACATCCCTTGTAGCAGACTCATGGGCAACCTTGCAACATCACACAAGTTTTTGTGTTAGATGCAAATCAAGCACTGTACATTTGAGTATGGAAATGTATTTTAGCAACAGGTTTTCAAGGGACTATTTGAAATCACAGCAAATAAAAAAAATCCTTTGAAAATGATTGACAGAACCTTGCTGGTATCTCTCTGAAGCTGAAACTTTAGATCTGCGTTTGTTAGCAAGACAACGCTTGGGCATTTAAAAAGTATTTCTTGCACCGTCAGTCTCTTTTATCTTTTTTGGCATGCTCTTTAGGAAACAGCAGAGAAAGAAAAATATGAAACTGAACACAGCAAATTTAATTATAAAACAAAGCCACCCACCTTGCTTTCAGGGTCAGGAAGTACAATCGCCTTCTTGTGACGCAAGAATGAGTTTAACTACATATGTTACATGAACAATTATTTAAAATAAAAGGAAATGACCTTAAAAACAGCTGCAGTATCTCAGGCTATGGAACGGAGAGCACTGCAGAAAAACAGCCCATTGGGGAACTCAGACATGTACACCTCCAGAGTTCTCCAGCAACGGTACCATTTCACAAACAAAAAGCAGTTGCTTCAGAGAATATTGCAATACACCTTGTATATACTGGATCTCAGCAATACAGCCTCTCTCCTCTCGCTGCAGGAACAGATCAGAAGTCACTGTTAGCTGCCAAATGGTGCTATAAAAGTGTATTTTTCAATTATAGTTTTTACTGAAGGTTGCAAGCACTTCAGCATTAAATGCACACCTATGAAAAAATACAAAGAAAAGAGCATATTGCAACAGAATAAATTCATTTTTATTGAAACAGCCAGAAGTCACATGATCAAGCATCTAGCCTTTAGGAAAGCAACAGAACTAGCTTGAAATGGTAAAGGAATTAACCAGTGTTCCTCCTCCTTCCACCAAGCTTTTTCGCCTGTCGACGGGTTGCATGTCCATATCCTTCGCAGCGCATCTGTAGAGCTATTAAATTGGATAATCCCTCTGGCCTTTGATACATTTCTGGACATGATTATTTCATTACTTGCAGTATATCAGTAGGATCATAATAAAAAGGACTTCTGACAACCTGCCAAGAGTTTTGTGGCCTTGTAAACACAAAAGTGCTCTAATAAAATTTTATTAAGTGTTAAAAAGTCATAAAAAGTGAAATAACATAAACTACAAAATTTACTGTCCTCAGCAAATGCTGAAAATATCGTCCATAGTAAAATTAAATTAGCATGTAATAGAGAGAGAAGCTGTGTGGAGTGGGTTTAAAAGAGGATCCAGGAAAAAAAATTGCATTGGAACTGGGTCCTGGGGATTTAGTTTATGGAAAGCCTTTATTTTTATTGGAGGGAAGGAAAGTAGAGATGAATGAATATGCAGATTATGGACAGGGGCGTTCTAAGGTCATTTGTGTCCTGTAGGTTGTCGATAGTGCTTTGGGAGAAAAATATATTGCAGGTTGTAATAGGTGGTGGGAGGAGGGAAGTGAGTCCTGGGTGCGGCTGGTGTCCACTAGGGAGCGCTGTGAGACTGGGAATCTCTGTGCTGTGCCTAGGGAGGGAAAGGGACCCAACAGAGATGCCCTTGCAGCTCGATAGGACACCCCCCCCCCCCCGACAGTTTTTATATTTACACTTTTGGCGTTTTCTTAGAAATCAAAAAATGGAGTGAAGAAAACCTTGCGGCGCGGCCGGGCTGCCTGAGAGTTGCTGGGTGGGGGAGGGGGGGGGGAGCAGAGCTCGCTCCTTTGGCTGCAGCGTCCTGGCCTTTCTCCTGCAACTTGCACTCCCGCAGCCCGAGGGGAACAGCTGTCCCGATCCCTGTTGCTGACGGGGGAGGCATCAGCCTTCGGCGCGGCGCTTCCCACTGGCTTTCCTACCATTGCACCGTGACCGCCACGCGGGGCCCGGCCGCCCGCGGAGCCAAGTAAGTTGCCTCGCGTGCTTGCACTTGGTGCCCTCTAAGCGACGCCTCGGCTCGCCGGCGCTGACCGGCTGATCACGGAAATAACCCGAAGTCAGGGAAATCCGCCCCCGGCCCCTCGCCCAAAAGCGGCGGGCGGCTTGCGAGAGCCGCCAACTCCGGGGACGCAGCCAGCGGGCGCGGGGCTGCAGCGGCTGGCTCAGCCCGATCCTTGCATGGCTTAAGGCCCCCGAGGCCGGCCGGGGAGCTGCGCTGTGGGCCTAAGGCTGGGAGAACGCAGCCCGCCGGAGCGGAGGCTGCTGGCCCGCGCTGCCCCGGGACTCCCAATGGCCCAACAGCAGCAGCCCGGCCCCGGCAACTCCTGCTCTGCGCCACGTGGGAGGAGGTATGAGGAGCTGCTGGGCACGGATCTCCGGGGAGGCCCAGCTTTGAGCCCAGCCGGCCAATGCCCAGCTGCCCCGGAGAAGGGAGACAGCAATCTGCTGTGTGGTGGCTGGAGTCCGCATCACCCTGCTAACCAGGCCTGGAGCAAACAGGAAGGAAATGAGCAGGCAGTTCCAGGGTGTCCTGTCATCACTCTCTCGCTCAGGATTTCCTTCGGGTTTTGGCTGCAGCAGGAGTTACCTGAATTCTGCCAGAAGGAAGTCAGCTTGTTCCAGTCACTTGTAGACTCTCCCCAGGGTGCTGGCAAAGCTGTCCCAAGCAGGGTTAGACCGATTCATGGCCGGGATCGTTTAAAAAGTGTCCATTTATATTTTTCAGATGAAAAGGATAGTTGGTTTTCAAGTGGCAAGACTGATGTTCAAGGCCAAGCAGAGCAAGGTACTGAGTTACTCAGTGTATAAGCCTGTTTTGTCTTTGGTGAACATGTGCTGAATACATGCCGGGAAACGAAACCAGAAGTGCAGCTCTACCTAGCTGTTAGCTGCAATAGGCAGTGGAATTATTTTAGGGGGAAACAAGGATACAGGCACAGGTAATTAAGGCCATTGCTCTTATTAAGAAAATGCCACATAAAGTCGTTTTAAGAGTGAATTGAGCAATTATGTAAGCCATTGATATTTTAGCAACAGTGGGGAGTTTTAAATAAAAAACAGTTATATGCTATTATTTTGAGCCATAGGAAACAAAAGCTAATACATGAGTAAGCTGTATGCACAGCTTCACTGTTAGTTTCTCACTTTGCTAGTTTCTAAAATATGTATTTTTTCTTGTATATGATGGTGGCTAGAATGACACCTATACATAGAAACCTACAAACAAAAAATATATATTCAACATGATGTTTCCAGGCTCTAGTAACAGTTTAGAAAAATCCTTAGTTTTGTCCCTTTTGGAGTGTGAAGTCTGAGGATATTATTGTGTGATCAATATTTAGTTATATTAGCAGATTACAAAAATGCATTTTATGCAGACAGTGTGTTTGTCAAGTATCAGAAGTCTTCACTCTTGATCTGATGTTTTAGTTTTGAAATATTTAATATTTATTGGTAATTAGCAACATTCACAGAATATTGTAGAACACATTATGTCATTCTGCATTTTTAAAGGAACATTAAGAAAATTACGACCCCATCTAGTATCTTCAGAAATCTGTGATCAAATGCATCTTCTGCATAAAAAATGCATATTTTAAATATGAAATCCAAAGCATTACTTTATATACTACTTAGGGGCATTTTTAAAATTCTGTCACAAAATATATTTTAAGGGCTATAAAAATATGTAATGCAGCAGAAAAATTGCATAGTCAGTGCTTTGAACTTAATGTATAATTTATAAATAAAAAGGAACTGAACCATAGAATGTAGATCTGTGTGAAGAATGTGTACATACATGTGTGTAACTTTGAAAAGAAATGAAGAGGTGTTAGAATTTGCATTACTGGCAGAATCACCATGAACATTAAAATGTTGGCATAATTGCCTTATTGCTCTGATTTTTTTAAGCATCATTGAAAAAAATGCTTCGAACTTTGATATGAAGCTATATATGTACTTTTTAACTATATATTTTAAACATCTCATTGTCTCAACAGATATAATATTTGTGGTTATTTTGCTTTGCATTCTAAGGGCTTAATTCTGCCCAGATATGTATGCAATTAAAACCTCAATCATGCAATTTGCTTCAGTGAGTCTGCTGTTCTGAGTAAATGCATTCCTGGATCAGGGCTTGAATGATTTTAAAAAATCTTTTAACTGGGTGTTTATGCTGGGTATTGTGAAGATGTAGCTTTGAGGGTGCAAAGGATTTTCTGAATGGGATGTAACATCGGAAAACTACCATGGATATGCAAATGAAATCTAAAAATGGAAATTATACGTTCCAATGAGTGCAGTGAGAGTACAAATATCAAACCTGGTGATCCCAAATGCTGATGAGTATCTGCAACTCCTGTTTAAAATTCTTTAATTTTAAAATTGTTAGTTTCAATACACAAATCATTATTTGTTTTATAGCGTGCCAAAGGGCTCAAAGCACATCACATGCGGCCTGGCCCTCACTGCCTAGGACAGTTTGCAATCTGAATTTCAGACATGACACAAGGGATGAGAAAGACAAACATAAGGGATGCTCATTACAGGCATCAATGGATTAAATCCTATGCTCAGAAACTAGGAAGTGCATGTACCTTCCTTTGCTGGATTTCTACAGATACTTAAAGAATTTAAAATAACACACTGCCCAGCACTGCCCCGTCTCTCAGATTACACATACCTAAATCTTTCTGAATTAACCAGTGGCCTCAAATCTCTTCCAAACACTGTATTACAGAAATAAATAATGGGTGAAATCTTGGCTCCCCGATGTCAATGACAGAACTTCAGCAACTTCATTCTGTTCTAATCCTTTACATCAAACGTAGGATAAAGATTTTATGTTGTTTTGAAAAGAACTGAAATTAGCTGTTTTTAAAGTTATTCTAATTGGTTGGTAATAGGCAGGTGACATAAAAGTGTAAAATATATGTTACCAGTTCTTATAACATTTTAATTTCCTATAATGATCCTGTATCTACAAACAAGGACTCGAGCTCAAAATCTCCTACAGCTGGTTTATGTAATTTATGTAAAGCATGTAGATAAGAATATAAGGTCTGATCAAAACTACACCAATGGCAGTATGGACATTCTAAGTCAAGGATGCTCATTCTAGCCACAATTCATTCCCATCTTCAGATGTGCAATATATTAGTACAAGAGATAGGTTAAATAGGACGAGGCAGTGTTCACTAATGCTTTTGTGAATCTGAGTCATGCCTTTAGTGTTATTTGAATGTTTTTTTCCCTAATTTTAATTTCCATTTATTGTTTAGTCAGGATGTGGTAACACTTAAATAACACTTTTCCCCAATATAAAAAAATCAGATCAGAAAAACAAATATTGCTTTAAAAAAACCCAGTCCCCTTATATTTACGTCTTCACTGACATTTTTTCATGCCCATCAGTCATTCAGACTTGGCTGGAACCAATCCTTTGTATGTATTCGGTTTTCAATATTTGGATGGAATTTTGAGCCGTATTCATTCTCTTTGCAGACTGTACTCTCCTTACAGACAGACGAAATCAAAGTTTCACACCCCAAAGTTTGTTGTGTGAAGCTTATAAATTATAAAGCTACATTTGCTTCTTTGGAATTCTGCATTGTGTTCACACTAGGCCAAATTCATTCTTTTGTTATTCATCTGCTTAACTCATACAAGTTAAAAAGAGCTGAATATGGGCAGAACTATGTATACAATGCAATAGGCACAGCAAGCCACATACAAATGAGTTATGAAAATTAGTTGCTGTATATGCTTAATAAAAAGTAGTTTTTGGTCTGAGTGAACTTGTCTGTAACTCATCAAATTGATTTGAGTACTTCTCTTTCTCTGCATGAAGGGAAAATGGCCTGCAATCGTTCATGTACTTTTCTAAAGTAAATAAACTGCTCCCAAATAAATTCCTTTTTTATTCACGGTTCTTCTGTAATGAAAAAACAACTAACCAGGTTAACATTAAACTTGGGATGGTGGGGAAAGGCATTTCATTCAGGCATAGCACTTGTATATCATGCTTCAGCTTGATGTGAATTTAGAAGGCTAACATATACCTTATGTCACAGGTTTGAAGTACAACATGACATCTTTGTTGCCTGACTGTTTAGCTTTCCAAAGTTCCTTGAAATTTGTAGCCTGTAAGTCTTGGACCCTTTAGTATAGCCCTAGCCCCCAGATAGTCTCTGAGATAATTTCATAAAATGTTATCTGCAGCTGCGTGACTCTCATGTGCAAGTTACTGCCTGCAGTTGTTAGACTTGTCCTGCTGTTAGTGCTCTACGTCTAGGTCGCAGAGCCTAAAATGAAGGCCCAGAGCCAGAAACTCACCTGGGTTCAACTGCAAAGAAAGTACTTTTCATAATGAAAAATATTATCGAAAGTCATGGCTTTCCAAGGCAGTAGTAGGAGTGTGCCTTAAGAGCCCAATTCAGCTCACACTGAAGCCAATGAGGATTTTACCAGTGAAAAGCATTTTATGTAGATTCCAAGCATAGCCAGAGCCTAATGTATTCTAATACTTTAGCCAAAGGTTTTCTGCAGTCTACCCTTTGCAGCAAAACTGTGTAGCAGAATTTAAGCTTATGTTAAATTAAGGCATGTTGAAGTCAATGGGTTTGCACCAATGTATACTAGCAGATAATTTGACCTTGCATGTCTAGCCCTGACAGTTGCAAAAACCCAATGCAAACTAATGAGTCTGCAGAATAAATCTGAGAAGTGAGAAATGCACCTATTAATTTCAACCATGTATTAATTTAGAATCCTAATAATAAGTTAAAGATCCATTAAACTGCTAATATGTTAGCAGAAGTGTTTAGTATTGTGTGCTTAGTATTGGGTGCAGCAGCAGATACTCATAGGGGCTCTGGTTTGGGCAGAAATAGCACTCAAACAGCACGTGCAAGGGAGTAGCTCCTTACTCACTCCTAGATAAAAACAAGTGACAATCCAGCTGCCATCTGATCTTATTTCTGTAACGTGTGTCCTTCACCACTGTTATTTTATCGTTCCATTGTGTCCTGTGCAGGTTTAGAAAATATTTGCCTTATCCCCCTCACCAAGATACGTAGATAGACATTGTTCCTTATTGTCTTGTTGGAGAACCTGGCTTATGTTAACCTCAGAACAGATCACCATAAGTTTTATACTGGTATAGAAATGGGCTGTAGTAAAGATTCTGATGATTCGCGGGAAAGTACTGCATGTAATAGATGGGTGCATCAGCCATACTTTGAATTTTATCAGTTTTAGCTTCTTTGCCTTACAACTAATGCTGTGCCTGAGTCACACAATTCCAATTTAGACGTTGGTTACAGGTTCCGTAGACCAGTGTTTCTTACACTATGTTCTGTGGAGCACTGGCTGTCTGTGAACAACTTGCAAGTGTGCTGCGAGCGCTTGGAAAAATAATTCAAAGTTTTACAATAAATAGCCATTTTATGATAATAGCAATGGACAATACTAAAACCAGATACAAGGGTACTTCTTTATTGCTATGATACTCGATTAAATTACTTCCTTTTGTTTTTGCTGTATATGTTGCTGGTTTTGTGGGGTTTTTTTTGTCTGATAACATTTTTTAAAGAAAATTTTCATAGGTGTTCCACATTAAAATATATAATTGGTTGCTGTTCATAGAGTCTCAAAAAGTTAAACACTGACTTAAAGTAGAGAGGATCAAGGATTTTAGTTCAAATCTTCTCTAATGACATCTTTTATATCAGTGGTTCTTGGCCTTTGCTGATGACCAGAGTCTGATTTGGCTTGCATACCTCACTTAAAAACTACTTGCAAAATCAGACCAATTTTTTAATATATTACATCACACTCTTACTGAAAATTGCTTACCTTCACATCTTTACCATATAATTATAAGGTATGTCCATTGGAATATTGATGATGTGTGTACATTTCAGTGTGAGATTTGAGCCTGTTTTTCACCGCTGAACCTTATCTGAAGCCTGAGTCCTGACACCCAGGGATGAAGCTTGTAACTTAACTTCATGGACCTCCCTGTGGCATGTGGCCCCAGGCAGTTGTCCTCTTTACTGCCCTTTAATGCCAGTCCTATGCTTGTGGTCCTCCTAAACTCATCTGATGACCCCTTCTCCCCACTTCCCCTGCTCCCCTGGGGACTGCAAGCTCCAGTTTGACAAACACTGATCAGGATGAACTGAGCACCCACTGTAAGATCTCTGTGTGCCCCCAGTGTACGCATCTACCTGGTTGAGAATAACTGTTTCACACTGTTTCACATGGTGTCAGTGTAGATTCTTGGCTGAGAAGCAAATAGCAAAACAGAATTTTATTTTGCTGAATTATAATATTAGCGCTACAAGTGGAAGGAGCATTAGAACTGAGGAAAAGAAATAAGGATTTTTTTGCCCCCACTGCAGTCAAACAAGATAAACCAACTTTGTGATGGTACATGCCATCCCAAGAAGAGCAATAGAGCAGTGATTCCCAAGCTTTTCTCTGGTGCGGACCCCAATTAACCCCCCCAAACCATTTGTGGACCCCCATCAAAACCAATTCTAGCCATTGTGCACACTTCATTAAATGGAAAAGGAAACCACAACGTAGGTTTTGGGGCAGCAGTTAACATTATTGGAAGGTATTTAATTTAAAAATAACTGTCACTTTGCAGTTTATTTAAAACTTATTTTCTATGATCATTTTTATTTATATTTTTTTCATGGACCCCCTGCAACACCCTCACGGACCCCCAGGGTTCCATGGACCCCATGTTGGGAATCAATGAAGTTGAGCATCTCAGGTTCATAGGATTTTCTACCCTCTCTTCATTCGTGGCCTGTAAAGCTTCTTTGTTATATGTCATCCCTCCAGCCCAGTGAACAAAGAGACTCTGTCAAATGGATGTCAAGAAGAATCCACTTCTCCTCATGTATGAGAGCTTCACTTTCAGAAGGTTTCCAGCACCTCTAACAGTCTATGGTCATGCACAAATTTGGGTTCCTAAACGTTACCAGCCAAGCCACTGGCCAGGCCAGTCTCACCATTGAATAACTTTAGATGTTCACAGTATTGCCCAGTAAATTGACTTGATCACCTCAGTGCTCATGTTCCTTTATTGTAAACAAGTGTAATTGGCTTTTTAAGGCAACATGAAAGAAAGCCCCTTTGACTATATCCTTGCACACAATTTTATTGTGTGAATAAAGCAGCATCCAGTCTTTATTTACTCTTGTTCAGTGCATGCGTGCTATGAAAGCCAGTCACAGCAGCACTGTGAAGAGCTGAAATAGTTTTAACGCCACCCACAGCTTTAAACCACTTTGAAATTGTAGAGCTGCTATTTCTTTCCTATGGTTTCCAAACAACATTTCCAAAAGTAATGGCTGTGATAAGAGTATCCATCAGGCTCTTTTAATTGGATAATAGTTGTCTGTGTAATTTCTTTTTCTGATAATTTAAAATAAAGAGGAAGAAAGCAAGACATTTTGAATTAAAGTTATCATGTGGTATAGTCACCTGGGGACCACATCAACTCTATAATATTTATCAGGTGTATACAGATGTAGGCATTTTTGAAAGGTCCAGTGTCACTCAGTTCAATGTGTTTTGTGGTCATATTACACAAATCTGGTAGATTGTAGATTCAGTAGTAACTATGACATTTTCTACGTGCATCCCAGATTCTGTAAGCTCATTACAAATATTAATTTATTCTCAGAACGTCATAGTAGGGGAGTAATGACTCAATTTGTGAGAGGTATAGTGAGGCAAAGAGAAGTACAGGGTTAGAGTGTACCTGCTTAGCCCATGAGATGCTCTCTTGGCATGCTGAGGGTGTGGATACTGCTATACTCTGTGAAGGGTTTCAAGATACTCCCCATTATGTAGCTGGCTACCTCTGCCAGCAGTTAGGAAAGAGCCAGGACTCTGCCGACTCCTTTGCTTTTGAGGCGCCCTGTAATCTTGTCCAGCTAAGAGTGGTTTGCCAAGGACTAGCAGAGCTAATAAAATAGACAGTGTTCCAGTTCCCAGCCCCTGCTTTGAACTCTATTTGCAATAATCCCCCCTAAAGTAATAAAAGTGAATGGTGCTATTGAACTGACCATCACCATGAAAGCATGCCAGGGCCACTTCAAACTGAGCTCTGCTCATGGTAATGTGGATTGCCACAAGACCCTGTGATGATCACAAATTTAACCCAAGTCTCTAACAATGTTCCCTCTAATTTTTTCCATCCATGCATGGAAAAAAATTTGTGAAGTGCACCAGAGCATATGTGAATATTCACGACCAACAGAGACACATGCCACAGATGCAGGTGCTCTGCTAATCAGCTGGGTGGCATTTGAATCTCTCCTGGGTGCCCGCCCAAGTGCGCAGCTTACAAAGAATACAGGTCTTTACTATATTTTAATATGTACATTTTACTGGGTAATTTGCTAGATGTGCGAATTATTTGAGGGATGACAATATGTCCTATGGCTAATGGCCAGATTCTGCTATCCTTATGCAAAGTCATACTTTGTTCTGCAAAGCACTCTTAGTAACTTCAAAAGACTCAGTCCCAGGTTAAGGTGAGCAAGGTGTAAGTAAGGGTAGCAAAATTTTAAACCTTAGCACTGCCTTCCAATAGCCCTTGTGTACGGCCCCGTTGAGTTAACTGTGGTGCTACATAAGCCTAGGTGCTCTGTGAGTGGATCTGATTGCAGGATTGGAGCCAAAATCAATATACAGTTACTTATTTTAGCTGAAATATTCAGATACACATTAGCACTGAAAACATGTGGCGGCTGTGTAATTGCTGTCCCTGCATTCTTGTTTTCTGGATGTGCAATACTGTTTATACTTGTTATCATTCAGTGTCAAGTAGCAAACTGGAAAACATGGGACTAGCTACAAGAAAAGTTAATAGCATGCTATGCATGAAAACTGCATTGTGGACCCAAAAGCCTCATCCATTGTAATGTGTTCTTTTCCCCATTCCCAAATAACAGAAAAAGAAAAGTAGCTAAAAACACAGTTCCACATTAAAAAACCCATAATTTTAAAATACAAAATGGTTTAATAGTTTTTAGTAATAAAATAACCAGCCAGAAAAAAATTCTGTTTCAATCTTATGATTTTATGTAACTTTAATATCAGTTTAATGTCAAATTCTGTTAAAAACGTATATTCCCATTTGAGATTTGAACAATAATCCGGAATTAATTTTTATGACCCAGATATAATTCCCTGAAACAGGGTCAGATAATTTGAAGTGCTGATGCACCTTTGACTGAAGCATCATGATTGGCATCACTAGTGTGTTGAAACCAATGCACAAATAAACTTAAGATAATTGCTACATAGTTTAAGCAGCAGTCGAGCTGCCATAACTTTTATGTATGACTATATTACAAGCTTTAGATAAATTGCTTGATGGAAATCAGTAGTGTAGGGCCAATTCATTTTTGTCTATCTTAAAAAGGGCTCAGAAAAACATCATTCCTCATCAAATGATCACTGAAAAGACAGCTTACAGTAATAACTGGTGATAAAGAATGGGCTCAGGAGAGTGCTGTCTTATCAGGATGGACTCAGTTGTCCGTCGCTGCCAAGATAAAGCTGCATAAAGATTATATTAAGTGATTTAATTGTTAATTAATCTGATTGTAACTTTGTCGGAAAGAAAACGCTGACAGTTTTACAAACACCCTTTTTATGAGGCATTTAACTTGGTAGTGGTGCTGTTCTTCCACATAGCTCATGCTGAGGATGGCTACAGTATCTGTTGGGCATGTTTTTGTACACTGAATGGTTTGCTGTGGAAGGTCTATACCTGCTGATCATGTTTCATGACAGATTCTCCCCTTTGCAGTACAGGTTGTTTTTTTTTTCTTTTTCTTTTGTTTTTTTTTTGCTTTAGAGCCCTTTTTGCTTGGTTGTTTTTCATGATGAATTGTCTGTGGCCTCCCCATTCCACTAGCAGCAGCATGGTAGCAGACCTGGAAATCTCTCACTCCATCCTCCATGCCTTTGCCACGCTCTCTTTGAGCAGTGAGCGAGCAGGCTTTCTAATACAAGAAAGGTTATTTACTCTATAGCGTCTCCACCTAGATCTTGCTCTTTTATTTTTTTTAAATAAAGTATCACAAAGGTACTATTGACATGTATTTTGTGTGTATTTCATTAGAAAGGAAGGGGGAAAAGAGAGCTGCCCTGGTGGTCTGGAGACAGGCTTGGAGACAACTGGCTGCTGCTGTTAGTTAGCGGTGTGATGACTAGGTCAAGTCCTACTTCTATTGCTCACACTAAGCCTGCTGATTTCTCTCTCCCGTCCTTCTTAGAGCCGTATAAAGGATGGTATTCATTTCCCAGCTTGTGATGTTATCTCATTTATGGAAATGGCCTGTGTGTGTGAAAGAGTTAGTGGATACTGTTCCATGACCGGCAGACTCTTGTCACATTTCAGAAATTGGGCCTGCAAAAGGCTAGCTGACAGGTGAAATTTGATCCTTTTTGTGTTTGGCAGCAATTGTGAGAGCTGTGATTTCAGCAGGCAGCATACCCCTATCTGCTGGACCTTATGCTTAAATCAAATACACAGGACTTAATTGTGGTATTCCAGTTTTATAAGGAGCTGTGCCATTAATATCCATGTCAAAATGGAGTAGTGCACGGGTGGATCCCAGCTATCGTTGCTACTAACAAAACAACTTTTATTTTCCTGACAGAAAATCTTAGACATTCAGGCGGGGGATGTAGTTCAACTGTAGGAGAAATTGGTCAGCTCATTGAGGAGAGACTCCCAAGTTCTATGCCCACAACTGCCCAGGCTTTCAGTGTATAACATCATTCCTCCCTATCTGATCTGCTGTCACTGCTGCTCATGTTCCATCAGGACACCACAGAACAACTTTCCTTCTTTCAACACCTGACATTTCATCTGGTCATAGGCATCACTCATGTGGTCTGATAACAAAATGCCACCGTTCATTGATTCTAACAACATAACCACTAGTTGTACAACAGGTTCTCATTGAGCATATCACAGCCCCCTGGGGACACTGAGAGGTAGGATAGTGAATTGCGAGCCTGGGAAATGATCTGCTCCAGTGTCGTGATCTGCCCCAAAACAAAAGTATTCACAGTTAATAAACAACATATTTAACTCATCTAATACAGGGTGAACCTCTCTAGGCTGGCACCCTCGGGACCTGACTGCTGCCAAATGAGAGAATTTTCTGAACCACAGATGGTCAACATCGTCTAGCAGCATTACCAACACTTCCACTGCTTACTGGGCTCTTAGGAGACATTTAGAGGTAAATTACAGCTAAATAACAGCACAGAACGCTGAGAGCCAGTACTAGACGATGTAAACAAGTTTTATGGCACCACAGGAAACTTGGCCACACCTATGATAAGTGGTTGTCCGGCTAACTAAAATCATGCCAGATTGCAGATGTTGCTGGACAAGAGAGTCCTGGACTAGAAAGGTTCAACCTATACTTTTCATTTAAGGATCTCAAAAGTAGTTTACAAACAATAGTCCTCCCAACACTGCTGCTAGGTTATTATTTCTCCGGTTACAGATTGATGAAATGCTGAAATGTTTTCTTTATCATAACTCTCATAGTTCTCACCCACTCTATTGAGCTTCAAATATAAAGTATTAATAGTCTTTTTTGATATCAGTAATTAATATTTTATGTGGAAGTCAGAACAAACTAATGAAAAGTAAAAAACGTTGGTTATTTATTGATCTTGGAGGAAACTGCTTGGGAGACCTTACATTTCTGGGGGACCTGATTTTATTTGTGTAATGCAGTCTGAAAACACAGGGATTCTTGTAATGGGTCCACTCTGTATAAATACCTTTATGTTTCTTTCATTACTATAGTGTTGTTGGTGTTACTTCTGTTCACACAGAACACCATTTTTCTGCTAATAGTGCTGAATTACAGGTGTAACCATTTCATGCTGAAGCAGTGGAAGCCTAGCAGGCCAGCCTGCTGCAAGTGTCTCACAGTCATCTGTGCCTGGGCCACACAGATTCAAGTTATGTTGCTGTGTCTTTGAAGGAAGCACTTCCCTGACCACAAAATGAATGGTTGCCCAAGGAGCCCTTGCTGTAGTCAGCACCATTGGGGGATATGTGCAGCCTATCCAATTGATAAGTTCTGCTGGTCTGAACTCTGATTTTACATGTTTTGTCAGTACACAGTGGGTAATGTTATCCTGCCATTTGATATGCAGGATGGATCTCAAAAGGCACAGGTGAAGTTTGTCTTTGGCTTGACAGCAGTAGGGTTGCAGTCAGAGAAAACAGCTAAAATCACTCAGCTTGGTACACTTTGAATTGGACAGATAACCTGATAGTTTGGGTCTTCTAAAAGAGGAACTAACCTCTCTGATGCAAATTTTCAACTTCCCAGTGCTGCTGAGCAGCACTTCTCAATGACTGAAGGATGAAGTGCGCGATGGAATTCAGGACAGTAAGGATGATGGGGGTTGGTGTTTTGGGACATTATCTGATATGACTTGGTACTTTCACTGCTATGTGCTATAGATGCTTTCCTGCTGAAAGTCTGCCTAGTGTCATTTGAAGATGTTTTGGAATATGTGCTTTAATTGCATAGGTGCCTCATCAAATGAGGGCTTGTGGTGAAAGAAATCAGAAAGAAAAGAACCAGCCATGGAAACCTGGGTTCAGTTCCCTGCATTGCCATAGATTTCCTTTTTAACCTTGCACAAGTCTTAGCTGCTCTCTGCCTCAGTTCCACACCTCTAAAATGGGCGTGGTAACACTTCCCTACCTCACAGGGGCATGAGGAAGAGCAATACATTAAAGATGGTGAGACAGTTACATGCTATGATGATACTCTGTTACTATGCTATGATGATGGGGGCCATGTAGTCCCTGAGATAAAGAATTGTTTATTTATATAGTTTGATCAGACATAAGAGATTGGCAGGTATGCAAATCCTGATGGATGTCTACAAATATATTAACCTATTTGACTGCATCTCGATTCTGACCTGTTCTCCTCCTGCACTTCCGAGGCATGAGGAAGGGACTGCAAGGCAGTGTAAGCAGTGCCTTCATTGTAAACATGGCAGAAAAGGGGAGTAAGGGATTTTGCAATATGTCAAGCCAGTCTAAAGTGGGCTGAGCTGTGGATTTCCACTGTGGAGAGTGTAAGTCAAGGGCTATCACTTGGAAAGAGCATCCCTGGGAGAGACCAGCGGTATAGCTCATTCCTTAGCCATCCCACTACATATGAAGGAAATCAAGTAAGAAAGTACAAATATATATCACTGTCATGAAATGGCAATTACAAAATTACAATGGCACCTTTTTTCAGTTACACAGCTATGCACATCACTGCCTGTAAACCATACCAGAGAAATATGTATCCTTTGTTGCTGGCAGGGATGAGTTAATTAACAGAAGAGTAAACATCAAACACTGAATTTAGCACTCTGGTAAAAAATCTTGGCACTAACAAATTGGCTCTTAACTTCCCAGTCCAATCACATTTTTTTGATTCCTTCCATCCTATGTCTATTGTCTGTTTAGATACCACAGCCTCACAGCAGGCATCTTGTCATTCCTGCCTGTAAAGCACCTTGTGAACTGTTAGCACGCTACAAACATCAGAGAGGTAGCCATGTTAGTCTGTATCTTTGAGAGCAACAAGAAATCCTGTGGCACCTTATAGACGAACAGATATTTTGGAGCATAAGCTTTTGTGGAAAGTTTATGCTCCAAAATATCAGCTAGTCTATAAGGTGCCACAGGACTTCTTGTTGATCACTAGAAATAGTGCTAGAAATAGAGGTGCTGGGGGTACCGTACAAACACATAATGTGGCTTCCATCATCAGCACCCCCCATTATAAAATTATTCCTGCACCCCTGTATACAAGTAATAATTAATAAATTAATCATAATTAAGATGATGTATGGCACTTATTCAGCCTGACCCCACTTTAAAATTCTCTAATCATGTCATTACCCTCGCATTTACACAAGTATCAGCTTCACCCACAAACTTCAGGATAAAAATGTTTGGTAAAGATCTATGTTCCTTTTTCTACATATTACATTGTATTTGGCATGCACCGATAATTATAACTCTCTGTCCTCTCTTAGCTGTTGCTACACCGTGACACAATCACTGAGCACAAGCAGCTCTGAAATGTGGATGCTTCCAAGACATTACATGCTTGTCAGGTTGGCAAGGCATTTGTGCTGGTGATGAGATTAGTCTGAGTCACAAAGCATTAGAAGCCTTTTTTCTGTGGACCTTGCCAGTGCATTTGTGACCAGCTGTTCTACACTGGGAGATGACAGTAAAGCAAATGCACAAATTGAAGTTGGCTGTAATAGTTGAAGCACCAATCCAGCCTGTGACTGGCCCCATTCAGGGCCTAAATCTGTTCTCTTCCACCCAAAGTTTACTGTAGAAGTCATGCGACTTGCTCAAATTTCCTCAAGTTGAGTCAAAGTATTTTACTGAATATTCCAACCATATATACTTTGTGATGGGGTGTCCAACCCGTACCAGACATGAGGGTGGCAGGAGGGCTAATTAACTGAGCTCAGGAGCTCGGTGCAGAACGGGGATTGTGGAGAAAGCAATCTTTTGTTGGGTCGGGGAGGTTGGAGCTAGGTAGCCCACAGAGAATCCTGCCCTCTGGAGGGGAAGTTTGGGCTGGCAAACCTACAGAAGAAGAGAGAGCCAGAAAGGCAGCAAAGGCTCAAGATTAAAGAACCAATGTCAGCAAGTGGAAGCCTTGGATCCTGATCAGAAGAGCTGCAATCCAGAATAGGGGGTCGGTTCAGGTTCCTCTGTTACCCACAGAAGATGTGGCATAGACCAGACAAAGGACAGCAAACTGCCTGTGATTTGTTCTGGAAAGACTTAAACACATGCATGCGCCCTCCCTCCAGGGAAACCATGCAGTGGTGTGGCTGAAAGGCTGAGTTACATAAAAAGGCTGTAGTTCCTGGGGTGAGAGAGGCTGCAGCATGAGAAAAGAGAATGGGTGGAGAGACTGCCCAAGGGGGCCCTGCGCCAGGGAAGGTCTGATTCCAGAGCGTGGCTAGGAGGTGGCACCTTAGCTGTGAGTGACTGCTGTCCCTTTCGCCAGCAATGCCCAGGTGGCTTCTGTCTAGAGCTGGGTGGCAATTCACATGGCACTTCAACAATACTTTGTATTTCTTGTGATCGCTCTCTTCATGTGTTCTCTTTGATATGGCTCCCTGCATGTTTCTCTAAGATTTAATACTCTCTATGCTTTATCTCTTCTGTTACTCAAGCATGGATGATGACACTGTCCATGGTGGCACTGGTTACAATCTCCTATCTCAGCTCCCTTTAGGATGCCACAGCCTTTTTCTGTGTAGTATTAGCCCCGTGATTGGGGATTAGATGACCTCCTGAGGTCCCTTCCAGCCCTAGGCTTCTATGATTACCATAAATATTTAAGATGTGCTCATTGCTATAATTTCTGGGCATGCCTCACAAGCTTCAGATCACACCGTACACAGAAAAGAAAGCCTCTGCCCCTAGCAAATGAACCTTGGGGAGGAACCTAGTCAGTAGTCAGACTACAAACCCTGTACTTAATACAACACCTGGTTAAAGAGATGCGGCTTGCATCACAGTACAATTTTTGAATCAAACATTTCTGGAAGGTGCGAATTCCAGAAGCCAGGGCCCATTGCATAGAACTGCTAGCATCATCTTTGGGTGTGACACCTAGAGAAATTCTCCTGAATATAAACAGCACAATGGGGCACAGAGGGAGCGAGAGACCATTCTGAGGGGGTAAGTCTTCATGAGCATGCAACAGTGCCTTGAATCTCTCCTGGAGATGAACTGGGAGTTACTACAATACCACAGCAGAGGCGTAATATGCTGCCAGTAACTTGTCCTACTTCGGACGCAGGCTGACACTTCCAGTTGAAACCTTCATGTGGCTTTGAAGTTGAGTTTTGGATAGATTGCATGTGCTAATCTTTGAGGTATGAAAAGATATAATTTGCTCTACTGAAGTCCATTGAGGAAAAAGGCAGAATATCTTGGCTAGATGATAGAAGGTTTTCGGACTATTGCTTCCCTGTGGAAATCCAGGGTCAGAGAGGAGTCTAGTCAGACCTCAGGGCTATGTCCAGACTGCAGGGTTTTGTTGGCGGAAGTTTGTTTTGGAAGATATTTTGCAATGAAAGTTCTGTCAACAGATCACATCCAGATACCAAGGCCCATTGAAAGAGCAATCCACTCTGGTGACAGAGAGCCTCCAGGCTGTCTGGCTGCTCTCTCAACAAAAAGGCAACTGGAACCACATCAGACAGGGTTGCAGGTCACCAGTTCTTTCTGGAAACCATGGCGAGATGCGCACTTACAGGGACCACTCTCCCAGACACCCGCTTCCTGCCTGTGCTGTGAGTGTGCCTACCTGCTCGACAGACAGCACAGCTAGTGCAGGGCTTCGCGGCTCTGCGGGTAACACAGCTAGTCCCTGGGGCCATGCCGCCAGAGCTGCCCCTGGGCTTGTGCTGGCCCCACACGGACATGCTGCAGCAGCTGCTGAATTTTCTAACAGCCATCCTCCTCTTCCTCACTGAGGGTGAACCTGAGGCCATTTTCAGGGACAGTGCCCTGCCTGCAGGACTCTCACACCTGCACCTGCCCCTCTCCCCTCCGTGCACAGGCAGCTCTGGAGGCACCTCACCAGTTCGGACTGGTGGGACTGCCTGGTCATGGAGGAGTGGGATGACCAGGAGTGGCTGCAGAACTTTTGAATGTGAAAGGCCACCTTCCTGGAGCTCTGTGCCTGGCTCGCCCCTGCCCTCCAGAGACAGGACACCGAGCTGCAGACCACCATCCCTGGAGAAGAGTGGGTCCCAACTGCCCTCTGGAAGCTCACCACCCTCAACAGCTACTGCTTGGCGGGCCACCAGTTTGACATGGGGAAGTCCACTGTCAGGCTCCTCCTCCTCATGGCAATAACATGCTCTTGGGCTGTTGTCCTGTCTGGGTGGGGAGGGGGAGTTGGGCTGTGGTGGGTCTGTGAGGGCGTGTGGGACTGCAGATGGTCACTCTGCTGCTTGCACACTCTCAGCTTCCTGCCACAGGGTTTCCTGGGCGCCCTGAGGCTTTAAGAATGGTTGGAAGCAGGAACTGTAGAGCACTGGTTGCTGTGGACGGGGCATCCACAAGGGCAGCTGGGCAGCATCCCGGAGGCCTTTTCTGTCGACAGAACATCTGGACTGCTGTTTTGTTGACTGATCTCTGCTGACAGCAGCATTCGTCCTCGTGGCGAGCACAGTACGGGTGTCAACAAAAGTGCTGCATTCTGTTGACGTAGCGTTGACAGAACACACCTCCCAATCTGGATGCTCCGTGGGTTTTGTCAACAAACCGTGGGTTTTGTCAACCATACGGCCATTTTGTTGACAAACCTGCAATCTAGACATAGCAAAGAATGGAAAAACAGAGCAATTTTACAGTTACCTTAGAAATATTCCTTCGCGTGTTTTAGTCTCCTTAGACAGGGACTGTATTCTCTGTGTGGCTTGGTGTGCTGAAAAGAAACTCACTGCAAAATGTGCCTCGGATTTCTAGGCACAAGCCAAAGCCGCCAGTCCTACTTGGTATGCGGCCATGCAAATATTGTCCCAGGTGGAAGATCTGAAAAAACCCTGCAAACTCCAAATATTATGGGCATGGCATAAGAAAGCGAAAGAGGAGTTGCAAAATATTGTAGTAAATTTGCTAGTGCAGGAAGGGAACTTGCATTAGTAGAAATATAAAAAGAGAGCCAAGGAATGTAGTGCTGAGTTCCATTAACTTTCTGTTAGAAAAATCCACGTCTTGGCATGGCACAAAAAATGAATGTTTATGTATAGCTCTCAGCAGAGTGGAGCCATCTTCTACCAGCGGGTGGAAGAGGCTCTGGAAGGGTTGCTGCTCATTTCTGTATGTCAGGCCTCTCTGCTACAGCTGTTGCCCTATGTAAAGTAGTGCCATGCTCTGCAGTTTCATAATACCCTTTAAAGAGATTAAAACCTGTTGATGCTGTGGTTTTAATCATGACTGTAACTTCCAACCACCATTTTTTCTCTCCTGTTTGGATAACAGAACACAGACTAATTCTGTAGCAACTTTCTGAGGTGGGGAGCCCTTCCTGCCTTTTTGAACAAGAAAGGGGAAAACCTGGCCCCAAACGCCCCTTGCGGAATCGGAAGTGACACTTCCATTTTGGCAGGAGACTTCCAGCTTGTGACAGTTAAGAGCACAAGCAGCTTTCAATAGACTCAGATCTGTTGTCTGACCAGAGGGGCTTGCGGAGAAGTGGGAGTAGATAGAGGGGCTGCTGTTTTCTCCTTACCGTATATCTTGAGTTATTTGTGCAAAGATTGCTTCCTCACCCTGCCCCCCTCACCTGCATGGCTTATGTGAAACAGTTTTGTAAATAAACAAATACAAAAACCGTGCTTTGCCCAGCCCACCTCCATCAAGGCCTTAACACCCGCACACTTGGACTCATCCAGATCTGAACCTTGTGGGTTAGCTTATGCCTTATTACGCATTGGTCTGAACAATTAAACTCTCATTACAGTAAATGTTTATTTTTATGACATTTCAGATTTTAATTACATGAAAATGAACAAATTCAAAATTTAGCATCTGTCTTTAAAAAAAAAGAGTTTGAAGGTAAATATTAAATTCTTCCAAGCTGCCAGCTCAAGGAAATGACATGTTCAAAAGAGCTCTGTTGGGAACATGGTCTGAGTACCGCTGAGCAGGCTTGAAAAACTTATCGGTATTGGACACTGTTATGTAGAAAATGAACGGGTGGGCTCCCGCCTCTCAGCTACGTGCTGGGACCGAGGCTGGAGACTTGCTGTGCCCTTGGTAGGAAGGGGTGAATTCCTCATCTTGGGTGAAGCACTTCCAAATCAAGTCAGCAGCTCCTAGGATCAGAACCTCTGACAATCATTGTTGGTTGAGTCTCAGAGCTCAACAGACAGATTTCCGAGTAGACGCTCTGGTCAGAGGGCAAATAATGAATCTTTGGGGGAAGATGGGAGAAAAAATCAGCTCCAGAATAAAAATCTGGACAACTCCAACATTTCAATGCCTTGTAAGCACTGGACACCCTAGCTGTGTCTACACGTGCACGCTACTTCGAAGTAGCGGCACTAACTTCGAAATAACGCCCGTCGCGGCTACACGCGTCGGGCGCTATTTCGAAGTTAACTTCGACGTTAGGCGGTGAGACTTCGAAGTCGCTAACCTCATGAGGGGATCGGAATAGCGCCCTACTTCGACGTTCAACGTCGAAGTAGGGACCGTGTAGACGATCCGCATCCTGCAACGTCGAAATTGCCGGGTCCTCCATGGCAGCCATCAGCTGGGGGGTTGAGAGATGCTCTCTCTCCAGCCCCTGCGGGGCTCTATGGTCACCGTGGGCAGCAGCCCTTAGCCCAGGGCTTCTGGCTGCTGCTGCGGCAGCTGGGGATCCATGCTGCAGGCACGGGGTCTGCAACCAGTTGTCGGCTCTGTGTATCTTGTGTTGTTTAGTGCAACTGTGTCTGGAAGGGGCCCTTTAAGGGAGCGGCTTGCTGTTGAGTCCGCCCTGTGACCTTGTCTGCAGCTGTGCCTGGCACCCTTATTTCGATGTCTGCTACCTTGGCGTGTAGACGTTCCCTCGCAGCGCCTATTTCGATGTGGTGCCGCGCAACATTGAAGTTGAACATCGACGTTGCCAGCCCTGGAGGACGTGTAGACGTTATTCATCGAAATAGCCTATTTCGATGTTGCTACGTCGAAATAAGCTATTTCGATGTTGGCTTCACGTGTAGACGTAGCCCTTATGTCCCATGAAAATCGAGTTGTAGACAAAATGAGCCATGCTCTTTAGAAAGCTTAGCCAGAAATGTTACACAGAGTTGAGGCTTATTATCATGCCTAGGTTGTAGGATTTTTTGATCTATGATGTAGTATAAATACAGTTATGGATACTTTACCTACCTGTATTTATCACTTTGAAAAGATCATCTCTATTAATCACAGATAAGAGCATTGCCTATTGTGCCCCTTACAACTACAGCACTGCCAGAAGAACTGAAGCAAATGCCAAGATCAAGGACATGTAAGATCACTCTACAGTCTCATTTCAGAAAACCTGGTGCGCAGTGTAACTCTGGTCTTGCACGTATTCTTAATGCATTTAGTGCCTTTAAAAGTGAATCTGAACTTCTGTGAATTGTGGCTCAAGATCCAAACATTGGCCTTTCTGTAGTAATCATCCAAAAGTATTACTGGCATCTCATTTGCTCCTGTCTGTCCTTGGGACTTCAGAAGAGATGAGCTACTGTGTGTCACTGGAGCTGTACTGGAGAGACCTTTTAAAAAGTGTGCCTAAGGGACAATATTTTTAGATTTAGGCATCTAAGAGTAAGCATCTGAGTAAATAACTCCATTTTCAAAGGTGATGAGTGTCCACAACACCTGACTACTTCTACACAAGTTCCAAGCACAAAAATGTCTTGGGGAGTTCAAAATCTGGATCCCAATTTTGCAGCTTGAGCTTATCTTTAAGAGTCTGTACAAAGAAGTTTGTAAAATATTTAGCCCTCATTTGTGTATTTAACTATTTGTCAGTCTAAAAGAGGCTAATTTTCTTTTAATACCAAATTTATGGGTTGCTCATATGCAAGAGCTGACGATTATCTAATGATCTATTGCCTTAAACTGTATATTAAGTTCTGTGTATCTATAAAAAGCCTACAACATTAATCATACAGTATAACCATTAGCGCACATCCCGTCATCCAGTCCCAGCTTCTGCCAGTCAGAGATTTAGGGATACCTAGAACACAGGGTCTCTTACCATCTTGATCCATTGACGGACGTATCCTTCATGAAATCCAGTTCTTTTTTAATCCCTTTTATACTCTGTCCTTCACAATATTCCCAGGTTGACTGTGCCTTGCACAAAGAAGTACTTCCTTATGTGTGTTTTCAACTTTCTGCCTATTAATTTTATTGACTGGCTCCTTTAATTTGTGTATTTTTTGTGAATAAATAAATAATACTCCCTTATTCAGTTTCTCCATATCATTCATGTTTTTATGGGCCTCTGTCAGTGCACACACAAGCAAGTGTTGTCTCTTCCAAAGTAAACAGTCTCAGTCTTTTTAATCTCTCCTGACATTTTTGTTGTCCTTCTCTGTGCTTTCCAGTTCTAATATCATTTTAGAGATCTGGCAACCAGAACCGTAGGCGCTATTCGAGGAGCTGGCTTTCTAAAGTGGCAATTTTCTGTCTTTTTATCTATCTCTTTCCTAATCAGTCCTAACATTCTGCTTCTGACTGCTGCTGCACGCTGAGCAGACATTTGCTGATAAGCATAAGACCAAACATGAATGTGTAACTACCAGATTGTGTTTTAACACGGTAACCAATTGCATCCTGGCTAGGGCCTGATGGACCAGGTCTCACTCGCATTTGAAGTGAATGAGAATTTTGCCATTTGACTGCACTAGGAACAGGCACTATAAGGAGCAATCCCACAGCAATCAGCATAATCATTGCATTATTTTACTTATGGAATCGATTGTACATTTTACCAGGCGTAAAGTTGATCCTTTTAGGTATATACATATAGTTCATCACAGTCTAATCCCATTGGCATCAGATCATGACTGAGACTGGAGGCTCATAGTGCTCTTTATCTGGTTCTGAGTCATTAGAGAAGAATCACAAGTTTACACGTGATGTTACAACTACTTTTCATTGTGGGTGGCATTACATTGTCAAGCCTTTTTCCTCTCCCTGCAAAATTTCTCTTTCCAACACATTTAGAACAAAACAGGAAGCTGGATATTAACTGAGATGTTAAGCAGCACTTACAAACACTGGACCCTTTAAAAATGCTCCGTAACTCAGTTTGATTTAGAAACATTTACTTCAGAATAAATGACCCATATAGAATCATAGGGCTGGAAGGGACCTTAGGAGGTCATCTAGTCCAGCCCCCTGCTTCAAGCAGGATCACCCCCACCAAGTCATCCCAGCCAGGATCTTGTCAAGCCAGGACTTAAAAACCTTGAGGGATGGATAATCCGTATGGTCAGTTGGTTTCCAAACAATCCAGAGCTTTGGCAAGAGAGAGACATTAGAACTGAGAAGGGCATTTAGGATTTTCAAGACTACTAAACAGCTAGATGAAAAAACAAATATATGACAATTATGGGAAGCTTGCAGATTGCAAGATGAGGTCTACTGATAGTTTGTGGGACTTGGTGCTGAAGGGATCGGTAATGGGATAGAGTGAATTTCAACTCCAGATTGCTGGGTTGAGTCCATGTCATCTCAATAAAGACTGCAACTCATGCAAGTGATGTCCGTTCAGTGGCCTATGGGAAATGAATTGTCAATGCCATTTCTAGATGATGGGCTATGCAAGACAGTTGGCCTCTTAGTGAGCAGGCCCCATAGAGAAGCCGAGAACTGAATACAGTTGTGGTAAACCAAGTCTGAAGCACGTTCCTTGGGCAATGAGGGGCAGTGTCATCTGCCACTAGCTGAATCATAAAGCAAAGATTTTGGACCCCTTTGCTGTCACTAAAATCCATTTGCACAAATATTCTGTAGCAATCCCAGTTTTTATTATCGGAAATAACATTAAAATGGTGCGTAGTGTTTCTAAGACTTGCTGGACAGTGGCTAACATTGTTTTGTGCTGAATCCAGAATATCTCTTAGAAATCTGTGGTCAGGAGCTATTTCTACATGAGGCTGGAGATCACGTCAACCACATTTGTGCTATTTTTGTCTCACTGAGAGAGCTGTTTTTCTCAACACTGTCATTTCAGTTGTGAAAAATCTGTAATTAACTGCCTCTAATTACATACAGCTAAGGGAGATATTCACTTTCAGATCCTGGCATGCAGATAGGAATGCAGGGAGAAGAGTCTTGGAATTTTCAAGTGAGAAGGAAGGAAGAATTAAGGGTTGGATAGAATCCACCCAAAAATGTAGGTTGTGTGGTTTTCTCTGTTCTCAGCACATAAAGCTGAATATATAAATTGAGGCTGCATAAGAGAGCCCCTACATTATCTAATACCCTGCAAATCTGCTCTTCACTCCGATCACCTTACCTTCATATTCCTTGCCTTAATAAAATATGAAATATTATAAAAAAGAGAAAAAAATAGCCAGATTCAGGAATGGGCTAAATTTGCAGCAATATATCTTTTGCATTCAGTACTAAACATAAGTATTAAAATTATTTTATCTAGATGGTGGTCTGGGTCCTTGAAATCTATGTTTAAAAAAGCTATAGCATAATGGTCCAAATTCTGCCTGTACTTGCACCCTGCACTGTCTCTGGGCTGCCCATGTGGTTGCATCCTGTACTAATGAGTGCAGGTTTGGGCTGTGGTTCTGGTCATCACTGTGTATAGGAAATAACCTTCATAAAACAGATGGGCTATAGTCTATTCTGCAATATAGAACTGACCATGTTTAGTTAAGTGATGCCTAGGATGACTGTGTGTCTCTGAAAATCAGGGAGGTCACTATTTTCAGGGCTTGCTCTGGTATCCCTGTCAGTTTTTCATAAATTATTTTGTCCCAGTTGTTGTAAATCCCTGCATAATCTAGCCATCCGAAAGAGCTGCTGGACCACCAGGGAAATTAACACTCCCTTGGCTGAATGTATATGCATGATGGATCACCTCCAATCAGGGACTGACTGTAACATGTCATCACCATGCCCTCTTCTCCTGAGTACGCCTTGTATTAAAAATCCCCGCTCCTGCTAATATAAATCCCTCCCTTCTGCTCCCCAGGACCTCTTATACATACCTCCCACACAACCCACCCAAGCCATTGCATTTTTACAACATTCTTTCCTGCCAATACAGTTGTCACAGTTTTTTCACTGTAAAAAGCAAGCCACCAAGCTAATGCAGCTGTAGTTTTCATACCTGTAACTGGGGAGAAGAAGGCGACATGGGGCAGAAGAGGGAACGATCTTCAATTCGGAAGTCGTGACTTCTGTGGGAGTTTGTCTGAATACGTGTTACAGGCCTGTGTACGTTGTGTGACATTGCTTTTTTCATAAAAATGATTTGTAAACATTACATCACTGTTCATAGCAAATGGAAGAACTGTAAATAAGTAAAATAATGCGTTAGTACATTAACATAAATAATTCGAATTGCGACACTTTGTAGAAAGTGCAACATTGCTAATGGAATAATGTGCAGTTTGTTGATTACTGGAGCAGACGCTAATAGTAAATATCGTAATGATGCAGCTGCTAAGAGCACCAGCTAACAATAAGATTTAAACTTTCCTTTAAGGGCAGCATTAATTGATCTATGCTTGATTCCAGCATAACTAACACTACTTGCCATTCGCCCCTTGCATTTAAGGAAGAACATGTGAGCTTCAGAGTTTTGTTATAGCTTTGATTTTAAGTCAGTCTCACGACCACAAAGGCCTGCCTGATTATCCATATTGTTTACCCACAAGCCAGGACCACAATACACGTTTGAGTTAACAACCCTTCTCAGTCCAGCATGACAAGACCATATCTACAGATGAGCAGATAACAGTCTCTGTGCATGTTCAGTTTGTGGGTTCTTCTTGGAGGCTGACAATAAGGGTGCCACTTAATGACAATTTTGATTCGTTTAAATTGATATGGACACCTGACCCCAATAAACTGGACTTCAGACTCAATTCATTTTACACAGGCTATAGACCATGATATACAGAGAACAATGGTTGCTTTTAGTCTTGTCCAACGTGGGCTGGACTCGAACTTAGTAAAGATGAAATTCAGTGCTTCTAATGTGTGGTGTGTCTCCAAATTGCCCCAGATATGGACTTGATTCAGCACAGAACTTAATGGAAGAATATGTACATGTTCAGTTGTGCCTCTTGGTACTAGTTCAGCATGCGCATGTCTTGAAGTCAGTGGTATTACTCACATTTGTAAAGTTAGTCGCCTTTTTGAATCAAGCTCAGCAAACACAATTTCTCACAAGTGTTCTTCCACGCA
Organism: Carettochelys insculpta; assembly: GCF_033958435.1. NCBI lineage: Eukaryota > Metazoa > Chordata > Testudines > Carettochelyidae > Carettochelys > Carettochelys insculpta. The sequence goes on from NC_134144.1 coordinate 32,468,486, forward strand.
GTAGAGATGTTATAGGATATCAAATGCAAAGTGTGCCACTGCAGCTCTGATGAAGATGATCTTTTCCTTACATGAAGCCCGTGCGGCTATAGTGAAAATAAACTGTAAGAACCAGAATATGCCCTGCCATCGTGTGCCTTTGGTCTAGACTTTTTTATTAACAGATGAAAATGCTTTGAAACCAAGTTACACGGGTGACTTGCAAAATGAAAAGTCTTGGCTGCTGGTGCTGTTCTTGCCAGATAAAACAAACTGGGCCTGTAGGAATGGAAATCTCTAATTCCTCCACGTGTAGAATTTGTTTATGGTTCACTTGACATGAAATATTTTCCCTTTTGGAAAGGAGTACTTAAACCAGAAGCAAATTGTGATATTAAAAAAATTGGCCTGTAAAAATAATACCACAAATTAACAGGAACAAACACTTTCACATAGGAAAAAAATGATTCGTTAACTGCTCTTTCCCTGCCGAAAAAGAATGCATTTTTGGCTTGTCCTCAGAGTCTACGGGTGCTTATAATACAAGCAACGTTTAGGAAAACTTCATTACACAGAGAAAATTCCAGGCTTCAATTTTTCTTCTTGAGAGAGTCCAGTAGTTGCTTTATTTTGCATGTGTGTGTTTTTATACAGAAAATTGGGTTCTAGCAAAGCAAAAGTGCATTTATGCAAAAGCAATTCATCAACCACTTCTGTGCTCAGAATTCACCGAGGTAATTTAGATACTTTAACGGCAAGGTAGTTTAGGCAGGTATGCAATAAATGTTTTCCCCCAACCCCAACAAACAGCTGGAGTAATGGAAAATGTGTGCTCTAAATGAACCTTTTGAGTAAAGTAATTCTTGTTTTAACTATTTAGCAGTTACCAAATATGAAATAAAACTACATAGCAAATTTCCTTACAATAGTGTCTCACATTGTGGGAACACTCTTATATTCAATAGAGTTTTTATACTGGCTGTAATTAAAAGGCTAACATAATACAGTATACTGCAATAATCTGTTTCTCATAATATTAAATACGGAGCAAGCTTCTACCTCTCTGAGAAGACCCTTTGCATCCATTATTTGCATTTTTTTCAGGTGGCCTTGACCTTAATGATGTCAGACATATATTACATCTGCACTATAATTTACTATTGACATTGTGGATTAAATTTGTTGTTTCAGCTAATGCAACGGAGCAAGCAAAGGTAGATTGTGAAATAAAGCCAACTATTGAAATACGACAGTTGTCAAGTATAAATTTACAAAAGGTATTCAGACTGAGCACAGAAGACAAAAATAAATGGACAGAGAAGCCATTTTTGACAGACTGCAAGGGCTACAGTCCTAAACTTGAACACTGTAAATCCAAATGTCACAAAATGCTGCTACAGAGTGTGAGACATGTCTATTTCTCAGGAATATAAATAGTGATATGAGACCAAACTTTCAAGATGCTGTGCATTTTTGAAAGTACATCACTGCTGCCTGATACCAAATGTGATATTTCTTCTGTTAGTTTTAAGTGCATAGAAATTCATACTTTCAATCCAGCCACCAACAAATTAACAATATTGCAGGCGGCTGGATGAGAAAATTATAAAAATATCAGATCTGTGGAATCAGCCATTAAATAGAAAAATAAATGTATGGTTAGTCAAAATTTAGTGTCATTTGTGTCCAACTAATTATTGTGAGGTATTTTATTCACAGAACTCAAGAAAAGTTAGTATTTTCTTATCTGTTCTACTGACATTGGCATAACAGGGGCTATATACATGTTAGACTATTTTTACTGTTGTGTATATTGTTTTATCACAACTCAGAATGTGTCCTTTTGAAATGTATTTACTGCCATTCCAAGGATGACATAGTATCTTACTGTCTTTTGACAGGACTCAATAAAATATGACACCAAATATTCTGTGTGTGCAGAAATGCTTATGCATGTCTGCAGCTGTAGCCTGTGCACCATTCTGCAAGTACTTTGTTTATTCCAGATACTAAAATCATGAAGAGAATAACTGAGGCTATAAACACAGGAAGAGAACACTAGCCAAAGCATGTAGCTCAGAGCTTTCCAGAATGTGCTTTCTCCCTCGTTACAATTTTGGGAATAAATCTAAGTTTGGGAAATTAAAACACTAGCTCCATGGCCTAAATAAATTGTCATCGTAGATTTAAGAGGAACATATTTCGCAAAATAACCACAAGACCCTCAATGAAAGAACTGTGAGCTCTACCAAAATAGAGAGCGTCAATCTACTGGGAACTGTGGAAAGGAATGGTACCTTTTTGTGAGGTATGTGGAATAATGGAAATGGCCTGCATATTTTGGAATCTTTCTGTCATTTAAATCTACTTCTGAGCTTATTGGTGTGATGACTCCTTTTGGTAATAAAAGGAGAGGATCTGAAATAATGTCTAGGAAGGGCTTTTGATCTCCATGGGGCCACAGTTTTCATTTCCTCTGCACCCAAAATTCTCACTGACTTTGCATAAAACTAGTGAAATTGCAAGGCTTCGACACATGATGAAATGCAAAGTTAAAATGGACACTCTTTAGCTCTTCCCATCGTGTCAAATACCTTAGAAGTGATGATCAATGTAGTCCTGCTCTGGATAAGTTCTGTGCATTGACTGCAAACACCTCTTGGGAGCAGCTTTCCTATGGTGGACTTTAATACCTAAGGACAGCAGCATGAGTTTAAGATTAATTCCAAATGGAGTGTCAGGAGTTTTGGGATCAAGCATTAAATGTGACTTGTAGCACTTTCAGGAGATGAATGATTTATATCAGTGGAGAATGTGCAAGTCTTTAAAACCTATTATGCAAGACAAAATTAGATACAGGTATTTAAATTAGCAATGCTGTATTTGTATTTATGGTTTCATTCGGCCTATAGATTAAAGAAAATCAATCTCTCCCTATAAGGTAAATCTTGACACATTGACACACCTGGATTGTTGATCAGCCAGTGTACCTTGCTATTTACTATGACTTCAGTATTTTGTAAGACTTGCGACCAAGTAAACGATCACTAGAGATATCTTTAACAATGGTATCTTGCTTTGGTCAATGTGTGTGGGAATGTAACATACTGAAACTGTGGGGGATAACAAGAAAAGGAACAGTGCATTGGCTTTTGAAAACTGAGCAAAGGCTATCCCCATTTATGCACCTAGTGCAAATGTAAAATAAATGGGCTTCATCTTTAATTTACCTTTTCTACCTCAGTGACCATCCTAGGTGTTAGAAAAGGGTTGTGTCGAGATGCATTCACTAGACAAAAAGTACTGCTTATTATTAATGGCTGGAGGAGTCCTCTGTGTAATCAAAAGGCACAGCTGCAGTGATATACAGCCAGTGACAAACCCAGAGATCGTTCCTCCTCAGTGCTACAAGCCTACCAGCTAAGAGCAAGGAACTTCCACTGCTGTATATCTGCAAGATAAATAGCAAAAGATATGAATATATGTGGTGCTTACAGTCTTGAGAAGTATTGTTATATCCCTCACATACAATCATTCTAAGTATGACTCGGGTGCATTTTTCACAATTCCAGTGTTATCCTGGCTGTTTGTAAATAGAACTAGCTTCTCAGAAGAGATTTAAAACCCTCTCTTTCATGCTGCTGCTTTCTGCAGTCAGATTGGGAAACCAGTGCCTCGGCAACTGATGGTGTCAGCAGAGCAGCTTGCATAAGATTCATAACCCCCTTTTACGGTGACAAGCAGCAGGGAACTTATCAATGATCGAAATCATCTAACAAATATACAAGAAATCATTTTTATTTGTGTTGCTCAGCTATGGCTCTTTCAAGCTAAATAGGAAGAGATTCCCAATGAAAGTTGAGGCTAAAAGTAATGTTTGAATATACAAAATAATGCATTCTTGTGCTTATCAAGACCTTCATCGTTTCTGAGATGGCTTAAAAATCTGAAGAGGTAAAGTTTAGAATGGGCAAGAGCAGCCCTTTCATCAGATCAATGGCAGAAACATGTCCACACACACACAGGAAGTCAGTGCAGCTCTGTGACCTTTTCATGAACTTTCTAGGAGATGGAAAGATCATTCAAGGAGGCAAAGGTCAGTGTTCATGCTGGCCACAAACAAAAATCAGATTTAGTCAGGCACTGAAAGATAAGTTACTCTGTCCTCGGCTTATTTGAACAAAATACTATTTGCATATTTTGTGCACACACCACTGCAAAACAAACTGGTTAAGCATTTACAATATTAGTGCTGCACAGGTCTGGTATAATAAATTACTTATTGGAAAGTATTTTAGTTTGTCATGTATAATGTGTCAACCAAGGAAAAAAATGGTTTCAGTGATGTAATGGAAGTGACACACTATGATAAGTCTGGATATTCAAAGTAAATACAGACACCCTCCTTTGCTTATCCTATGGCCACAAAGATATTGCAAGAGATGGAAATCAATATATGGAGCTACGTGCTGCAATACTTATGAAGAAATGCATGAGTTAAGGATTAGGTGACAGTAAAAAGAAAGCCACGACCCTAACATTTGGAATTAACCTAAATGCTTTATAAACCTGGTGAACTTTGTTTAAATAACAAAAAATCTAAAATGAAATAAACAAGAAAGAATCTTATTTTTGGCAGGTCAGAAGAGAAGACAAACAAGGTAGTCTTCTGCAGTCAGCAAGGGTCACTTGTCCACATACCGCCAGACATGGCAAACTCTTCTTGCAACTCATTCAACAGCAGACAAGTAGATGATCTCTACCAAGACCAAAGTGCACTTGGTACAGATGTGTGGGATGCTAGTACAGTACCACATGGCGTGTATGTTATCGTTATTAAAGGAAAAATAAAGCTTTAAGAAAAGCTGACTCTGTATTGTTGTTGGTTTCTTTAAATTTAAATCTCCCAACATTTTCCTTGGTTTTCATTCTCCAGCATTAGAAATTTTAGGTCATCATTTCATGCTTTGGCAAGATAGAGGACCTGAATAGTTCGTATCTTGTGAGGTTGTAATCTGGGTGCCAGATCTCTGTCTGCCTCAACTGAGGGAGAAAGCTCAGCAGCAATAAGACTTAACAGCCTCTCTGTCACCTGAAAAAGCAGAAAACATTGTATATGTTTGAAGTGTAAGGTAGTTCTCTCTCTGTGCTGTAAGGCTGTGTCTACACTAGAGGGTTTTGTCAACAAAATCTGTGGAGCGTTCAGATTCCCAAGGTGTTTTGTAGACAGTCTCTGCCAGCCAGACCACCTCCCGAGCATTGCTGGTGCTGGGAGAGGGTGCCTCCAGTGAATACCCCATGTGTCACACACCCCAGATAGGGCGTGCTGCCTAATTGGCTCGGGAGGGACCTCACCCTGTGATTCTGGCATGTGGAACCATGTGCTTGGTAGTGTGTTCCACCTGGACCCAGAGAAGGCAGCCCACGGGCACGGGCATGGGCATCAGCCTGCTGCCACCCTCATGGGAGGCTGGACGAGCCCTAGGCCCTCAGTGGGGGTTGCTGCCAGCACCTGCCCTGGCTGGAGGAGGTCTAGCCACAAGGGCAATGGCTGGGCCCCAGACACTCTGAGGAGTGCAGCTCCCAGCATGCAGGCATGCCCGCAGGTGAGAGGCGGCACTTGTAGACAGTGCTGTGAGCTGCAGGTATGTGGCGGGGGGGCTTTCTCAATGGGCCTGATGGATCGAAGCTGTGTCCAGCTGCCCATACTGGAAGCCAGTGTCCAAACCCCACCCAGGAGGAAGACCTCCGTCTTGCCCTCCACTATGTTGTGCAGGGCACAACATGCAGCCACAACTTGGGGGAATATTGTGCTCCCCCACATCCAGGCAGGTGAGCAAGCTCTGAAAGCATGACACGAGCTGGCAGAAGGTACACTCAGCCTGCATCTGGGCCTAGTTCAGGTGGCCATTTAAGAGTTCCTGACTGGGATCTAGCTGCCCAGTGTAAGGCTTAATGAGTCAGGCCATGAGCAGGTAGGCTGCATCCCCCAAAATGCAGAGTGGCATCTGCATGTCCCCGACCACCAGCTCATGACGGGGGACAGATGTGACTGCCTCCAGCCTCTGGCGCAGGCCGCAGTGGCGCAATAGTTGGGTGTCATGTGCCTGGCCCAACCACCAGACATGAATGTCAGTGAACTGTCCATGGTGGGCGACCAGCACCTGCAGCACCATGGATATTGCAATTGATGGACTTGGCCGCGCTGTACTCCAGGACACGGACTGGGATGTGGGTCCCATTGATAACTCTGATGCAGTTTGGGAACCCCTGGGTGGCAACTCCAGCCACAACTGCATCCGTGTCTCCCAGATGGATGATCCTCTGTGTCAGGATGGAGTTGATGGCTGTCAAGATCTGCAGAGGGAGGGAGTCTCTGGGGCCCGGGGGAGTCCCCTGCCCCCTCCCTCCTGAGCTCTCCGGGTGTCCCCCCAGGAGGCCACCCCTCCCCCCAGCAGCAGGGCTGTGTGAGGGTGGGATGGCATGGTCCCCTGGAGATGGGGGCTTCCACCCACACCCACCCCACTACTCACACGCCCAACCCCACTTCCCGAGGCCCCCTTGGTGGGACACCCCCTCCCTCCCATGCAGATACTGCAGCCTGAGCGTGAATACCTCCATGAGGGGGGCCAAAAGGTGGCCTCCCTAGGCCAAACTGGTTTCCTGTGAGCGGCAGCTGTTGGGGTTGGCTAGCTTCCAGAGGGCAACTGCGACCTGCTTCTCCACAGGGATGATGGGCCACAGCCATGTATCCTGTCTCTGGAGGGCAGGGGGAAACCAGGGGCAGAGCTCCAGGAAGGTGGCCTTCTGCACACAGCAGTGCTGGAGCCACTGCTGGTTGCCCCATGACCAGCCAGTCCCACCAGTTGTAACTGGTGTGGTGCCTCCAGATGTTCCTATGTACCTGGTGGGGGGTGGGTGTAGGTGTGACTGTTTGGCAGCCATGGCAAGTGCCTGAGAAGTGGTGTTGGGGTCATCCTGCATGAGGAAGAGGAGGACGACCATCAGGAGGTGCTGAAGCCCCTCTGGGTGTGGCCAGTGCAAGCCCAGGGGCTGCTCTGGCACCATCGCTTGCTGGAAAGAGCTGTGTCTGCCAGAAAGTGCAAGGCCCTGCTCTTGCAGCTGTGCTGGCCTTCCTGGAGGTAGGCACGCCTTAGCATGGGCAGAGAACAGGTGTTCTGGTTGGCTGGCTGGCAAGAGAGTAACCAGGCAGTCCGGCCTCGCTCTGTAGACAGAGCAGATCAAAAGAGTGATCCGCTTTGGAGTCTGTATATGATCGGTTGACAAAAGTTTTGTTGGAAGATATCTTCCAGCAAAAACTTCTGTCGACAGATCGCTCTAATTCAGACATAGCCTAAGAGGATAGTGAAGGGCAAAGTTTAATTCAAAGTTTATTTTTAAAATTAGAACTGAAAAGAGACTTACGATAAAATCAACAGGAGTTTTGCCATTGACTTTGAAGAGCCTGAGGCAGACTTGCTCTCACTCAGTAACTGTTGAATTATTTACATGAAAGGAAACAACTCCCCCAGGAGAGACTGAGACAGGTTCACCCCACAATTGCCAATACTCTGGGCTCTCCGCTGAATTGTGAGAGATCAGGCAGGGGTTTGAACCTCTGTCTGTCTCTCACATCCCAGCTGAGTGTTCTGGACAGCTGGCTCTTCTAAGCGTGTTTGCTCCTGGACTAGAAAGTCTACCCTGGGCTCAAGACCTTGTTCCTACCAAGAAGTTTCAGATTCAGTTAATCTTCTTTGATCAATTAAACAGTGTTATTAAAAAATTCCTGACCAGCTCTAATGCCAGGACATGTTTAAGTATTACTGATGACTACACTTCAGATCTGAAATCCCATGAGATACTAACTTCCTTCAACAGCTTGAGAAGTGTACCACTAGCTTACTGAGGCAAAACTTGAAGTGTCATTGCTAGTGGAGGATAGCTCTTTAATATTACATTTAATTTTAAAAATGGGGGTTATGAAATGTATCCTTCCACTATGAAAGAAGTTCCTAGAAAATTAAGGGCAAAAGTAATATATTTTTCCTTATTTGATTATATTAGTTTCTTAGTTTTTTCTAACCCTCACTCTCTTTTGTAATGTGGACTACATATCCATGTTACAGCTTTGCAAACCCAACTGACCTTTCAAAAGTTATTTGTTGCTTCGTAACCAATTTTAACTCACTTTCTGTTGTAAAAATTAAATATGGTCTTTGGTTCAGGTTTTGGACAACAAAAAGAGGATGAAGGTCTCTGAAAAGGCCACACACTGTAGCTTCTGGGTTTTGGAAGGGACCTTCTGGGTTCTGGTTAGTCACTAAGAACTAAAGTGTATTAAAACAGGTAGGGGATTTATGCTATATGTTTTGGGAAGTAGTGCTGGTGGAAACAGTTCCCTGACCTCCCTGACTGGTGCAGACCTGGTATAAAGGCATCCACCAGCCATACTTCTCGGTTTGTAGTTAAGGGGATAGATCAGCGCTGACTTCTAGGTGTGGCCAGAGCATGTGTGGCCATGGGAAATGGAGCTTAAGTCAGAGCCGGCCTAAAGTTATTCCAACTTCCACTGAGGCCTGGGCAGGCCCCCCCAACAAGGCTACAGAGTACGTAGCGCAGAAAACCACTGTCCCTCTCACATATTTGTTGGTGCCTTAAGTCCAGAAATGGAGTTATTGAGGATCAGGCACCTCATTTTTACTGTAAATATTTAAATTCTCCTTTTTAACACAGCAACATTACAGTGTTAGGGTTTTATAGCACTTCTAAGCTATAATTACATTTCCCAAAAAGTTACTAAGTAGTTATAAGGGTTTTCATGGTACTTCAGTCACTGAGATAACTGCATGGTCTCTTTACTTCCTATTCCATCAGTAACTAGGGAGAATGTTAAACAGCAGCTGTTAAAGTTAAGTCAGCAGGACTGAATAATTTCTATACAAAGAGCATTAAAAGAATCTGGCCAAGGAACCTTTGGAGCCTTTAACGCTGACTTTTAACACATCATGGACATATCCAACTTCTGAGAACTGGAAAAAAGTTAAAAGTTAATGTCATATGAATTGTTTTTTTTAAAAAGGAAAACAGGATAACTCCTGCCAATGTAGACCAATTTGCCTGATATTGATCATGGTCAAAAATCATGGTGCAATAGAAGCATAACTAGTGCCTATTGACATGTTTAATGGAAAAATGGGCCTAGTTAAATTCAGTTTGATTTGATAAAGGTAACTGTATTACTATATTTGTGGCATGCCATCAGACTTAGTACTACATGATATTCTGCTATAAAAATTAACATTGCACAAAATCAATGTAGCCCATCATAAGAGATTAAAGACTGGTTAATTCATAGATCGAACTACATAAATTGGAAAGAGTTGTCTTCTGCTGGTGTTTCCCAGTGGGAGGGCGGTCCCCACAAGAATCTGTTCTTGGCCCAATACTGTTAAATAGCTTTAATCAATGATCTGGAAGAAAATATAAAATCATTTCTAATAAAATTTACAGATGACATAAAAATGAGTGAACTTGTAAAAATGTGAAGGAGGCAGCTTAGTTATGCAGACTAACATGGATTGCTTTACAGGGTGGGCTCAAACCTGTCTTTTCTCGCACTCAAATGCAAGGATATATCTCTATTAACAAAGAATTCTAGTCACACTTATACAATGGGAGATGGGATCTTGGAAACCTGTGACTCTGGCAGCTAAATAAGCTGATGTGAGTGCCCAGCATTATGTTAGCTAAGAGTGCTTTGATGTATAGGCAGAGAACTATCTAGTCAGAGTAGCATGGTGGTATTACCTTTATATGTGACATTAGTGGGACCAATAAAGAACTACTATGTCCGGCTCTAGTAACCAAATTTCCTATAGTATGTTAAAAAATTGGAAAGGACTTAGAAAAGAGCTGCAAGAAAGATTTAACATCTGGAAAGCTGGCCTTCTTGTGATAGATTTAAGAAATTCATTCTGTTTAGTTTCTCCAGGAGATTATGAGCCCACACATACATACATGGGAAATTGATTCCTGATCATAAACAACTATTTAATCTAGCAGGGTGAAAAAAAGGCATCATGAGCTCTGGTAGCTGGAAGCTGAAACAGAATGCAGAAAGAATTTGTATAGTGGGGCCTAGGAGAGCCATTAAACCAAACTGTGACCCTTGGAAACCCTGGATAAAATAGAAATCACTTCATGCCTGGGGTGCAGCAGAAACATCCCTTCCCACCCGCACCCCACACACAATTAGTTCCTGAGTTTGAAACATGTTTTAATGGTGAGGGCGGTTAGTCTTGAGAACACCTTACCTAGGACCGGGGTGGATGCTTCATCACTTGAAATTTTTAAACTAAGACTGAAGATGTTTTAAAAGCCATGCTGTCGCTCAAACGGAAGTCATGGACTAGCTGATGTAATTGCTGGGTGGGGGCTCTCTGGCCAGTGCTACACACTCAGTCAGACTCGATTACCAGAATGGCCCCTACTGGTCTTAAATCAGTGAATCTAGAGAAAGAAAATCAGCTGTAAGGGAACCTAGGTAAGCGTGTGTGGGTTTGTGGGTAGGGAAGCTGCTTGCACATTAGTCTGCCTTTGCTGCTAAATACTTGCATGGATATTTAGAAAAATCACTTGGGAAACTGAAGCTGGCATTGGCGAAGGAGGCTGCATCTTTTTTTAAAAACAATCTTTTGCTACCATTGGTTTTTCTCCTCATCCATTCCACACAATGAGCCTAGGGACAGACTTTTCATGTGAGTGATGAAGTCCCAGCTTGGCTCTGTTGCGCGGTAGTATATGGGTATGGAGTTACCACAAAGGCCTTAGCAGCCAGCCAGAATGCAGCGTTGGACAATCAGCATCCCGGTCATACTCTCGTAACTACTGAGCATGCGCAGTAGCTGCTTATGAAACATAAAGGCTGTGTCTACACTTGGCCAAAATTTCGAAAGGGCCATGCTAATGGCCAAATCGGAGAATACAAATGAGGCAATGAAATGAATATTCAGCGCCTCATTAGCAAGCTGCCAGCCACGTTTCGGTCATGCGCAGCTCGTCTACATGGGGGTCCTTTTCAGGCGATAGGAATAAGGGGATTTCAAAGTTTGCGGGGTCCTTTTGAAAACAGCCCCGGATAGATGAGCCGCATGCAATTGAAATGTGGCACTTTTGAAGTGCCGCGGCTGGCAGAATGCTAATGAGGTGCTGAATATTCATTTCAGCACTTAATTAGCATTCTCCGATTTGGCCACTAGCATGGCCCTTTCGAAATTTTGGCCAAGTTCAGACACAGCCAAAGTGTTGAAGAATACCACACAGTCAAATGTGTAATGAGTAAAATTTTGGCTCCTAATTCAGGGGGTGCACAAAGTAGGGGGCAGGCACCCTCGGGGGGCATGAAATGTCAGGGATTGTCCGTAATAACTGCATAGCCTTGCCGATAATAACTGCATGGCTGTCACATGTAATACACACAGCCTGTGTGGAGATGGTAGAGGAAGTGTGAGTACAGGGCTGTGCATACATATTTTTATATCTGTGCATGCACTACAATCCCCAGCTGCAATCAGACTTGCAGGTTCATGTTATGAGCTCTTTGATTTCCCATTATTGGGCACCTAAAGTCTCTTTCTTCGTAACCCCTTCTGATTGTCTGCACCTGGACTCTGCCGTTTACATATTTTCAATATCAGTATTCTCCATCTGTCCCCCACCCATCCACCCGCCCCTTGCAAAAGGTCTGTGTAAAAACAGTTTCCAAGTTTCAGCCATTGCAAGGGATGTGTAAAGGAGGACATTTTCTCTGAAGTACCCTAGGTTGTTAGGCTAGTCAGGGCTTATGGGTCAAGCCTTATTAGTGATGGCAGCCAGAAGAGGTCACTCAAGAATGACACAAGTGCTCCCTTCAGGGGAACCAGACATCTTCCAGCACTAACCCCAAGGGCTGCTAACAAAGAGCAGAGGCCTCAAATCCTCTGTTTGGCTGCATGTCACAGTGGTGTCCCCCCCCCCCCCCAAATTTATGCTTCCATACTGAATCTCTCAATAGACTTTGGATCAAGGCTTCAGTTATTTCACTTTCCTCTCTGAATACTTTTTTAAAAGGAAGCTTTAAAAACCTAAAAAAAAAAAAACCTATTACCAAATGCAGTTTCTGAGACCTTAAAGGAGTTTGTTGCGGACACAGGAAGAGAAACTGACATGAAAGACCAACCAGTTAAAGAAATGGGTGGCACTGTGTTTCTGTGTGTTTTAATATTTTATACTCTTGGCTTTTACGTTAGTTATCTGCCTGAAGCATTGCTCATATAGAATCCTAATTCAAGATCTGGAAAGAACCAGTCTCTGTTTATGAGCTGATGATGAATTTATTTATAACAGACAGATCGGTACATAGAGGGTACATCCTGATTTTCACAGTTTCATTAACTTAATGTACTCATGACAGTTTAACCAGCTGAAGAGCTTCCCCTTTCTTTTTAAATTGGAAGAGTCAAGAGCTTGTTACTGGCAAGTGAAACTTTTTAAAGGAAATCTTTATGATGCAATCTGTCCTTGAAATTCAAGCTCCTTCACATCTGCATTCCCTATGTGATCTGATAGATTTCTAACAAATATATAACAATCAGAGTTTTCATATGCATGGTAGGATGGAAAAATATTAGAAACATGATACGTACCAGAGTCTGGACCAAATCATCACACATTTGACTTCCTGTTAGATATAAGTCCATTATCTTCAAAACGGCACTGCTCACATGACATTCTTACTAGGCAGCTGCATCTTATAAGAGCTACTCTACTTAATTTACTTTGATGTATCTTTGAGATAGGATTAACCAGATGATAGGGTTTTTATTGGGTTTTTGGTTGGTTGTTTTTTTTTTTTTTGTTTCTCTGCAGAAAATCTTGTGGATTGCAGATACCCATTAAATATTTGTTTGCCCTGTGAACAGACAGTCCATATTGCACCCAAATACACTAATTTTCAGACTTAAAAATAGCAAATATTTCTCACACACAAAGGCTGTCTACACTTGCCCCCAACTTTGAAGGGGGCACGGTAATCAGGGCCATGGGAGATTACTAATGAAGTTCTGTGGTGAATACACAGCACTTCATTAGGCTAATTTTCCCCCGCGGCAACTCGAAGCTTCAAACTTCGAAGTTCCCACAGCTGCACCATGCCAGCACTTTGAAGTTTGAAGCTTCGAAGTTGCCGCGGGGGAAAATTAGCCTAATGAAGTGCGGCTTATTCACTGCAGCACTTCATTAGTAATCTCCTGTGGCCCTGATTACCATACCTCCTTTGAAGTTGGGGGCAAGTGTAGACACAGCCAAAATAAAATTCATGACCACTAAAATGAACAACAGTTAAAAAAAATGGTAATTAACCAGTTTGAGTATTTGACAATGCAGCTCATTACAAACTACTCTTCTTATCATAGAATCATGGAATCATAGAATTCTAGGTCTGGAAGGGACCTCAGGAGGTCATCGAGTCCAGCCCCCTGACCCAAGCAAGATCAACCCCAACAAAATCATTCCAGCCATGACTATGTCAAGCCGGGACTTAAAAACCTCTAGGGATGGAGGTTCCACCACCTGTCTGTCTGCATCATCATTCTTCTAAGTCCAAGTATGCATTGTTTTAAAATCAATTGCTTTTGAAACTTTTTCAATAAGCAGGCCAGTTTTCTTACAGTGTTCCACGAAGAGAAGTAAATGTTTATAGTCACAACAATATATGTTTTAGAACACTAGATTATTTCAGCATCTGCTTAGAAGAAACAGTTCTGCTAAGGGGGGGAACCACAAGATGACACCTTTGATCATTAGTTTTCTGTGTCACGTTTGCAGTGTAAAGATAATAACTATGAAAATGTAGGCTACTATACAAGTCTACATACTTCTAACAAGACAGTATTTTATATATCTGAATAGTCTAGAAAATTAATGGATAATATTTTAAACTACTGTGATAAAAAGGGCTGTGGCAAGGAAGTTGTGGGGTGAGAGGGGGAGATTTATTACTTCAACTCAAATTGTTGACTAAACGAAAGACTATTTTATAGAACATATTTAAATATATTGCTTTCTTATGTGCAAGTTTTTATTCTTTATTCAAATGAAACACTTCACTGGTGTAAGATTAAGAAGGTAAATAAAATCAAGGTCAACATTTTATTAACTTTTGTTTTAACCCATTCCCTGTTTAAGTGCTTCTGGTCTGAGATCTCCTGTTTGCATTCCCAGGATATTTAGTGGCAATATTTCAGAGCATTTAGGTTTTATGGATTCTACAACAACAATATAACATGATACTGACAATAATAAACAGATACCAAGTTGTTTCACTTTGGAAAGAATTGCAGCCATATAACTGTTGGTGGCCTCTTTTATATGAACTTTTATTTTTCTTTCTACAATGGCTAACATGGGAACTATCACCCGTCCATGGCACAGCTTGTATTTGCTCAGGAAATGGTTAAGTTACAGCAGGTCGCCCCTGTTACTTCATGGAAATGCTTTGATTTGTCTTCCATACAAAAACAGTTAGAGTCATTTGTTTTACTAACAACTCCCATCAGAGCAGAACCTCAATACTATCTTTTTTTTAATTAACTTGACTTTGTCAAGAGTGCTATTTCCTTTTTGAGAAGAGCTGAAGTTTCATAAAATCTGGACATAAATGTCTAAACAGGAGAGACTTCAGAAGGGGTTATTTGCTTGGTTTTTGGTTGGTTTGTTTTTCTGGGTTTGTTGTTGTTGTTGTTTTTTGCTTTTGCTGTCCAAACTACAGATTTGCCAACAGAGTTTTCAAGAGATATAATGCAATACCTAATGTGTGATATGTAGTGTAAAATCTAATCAACTCATGGCTGTAACATGAGACCACTGCAGAAAATAGCCGCTATGCTTCCATAATGCAATCAGAATGGTTATGATTATAATGTCATGTCAGTGATATGTTAATATTAGTCATACTGAAAATTTCTTCCATGTTGAAAGAGTCCACCACTTTGAAAAATATTCCCTCTACTGCACTTATAAAAAAGGGACTAATCGCTGTCAAATATGGGGAAATATTTTAAGTGCAAACACTTTAAAATAAAGTATCAGGTTTTAGTTAGAAACTTTATTCCCATCAGTAGCCCTTATCATAGTCACCTTAATTTTAACCACTGTTTCAGAATGGCCACATGAATGTGAAACATTTTACTGATGGATGGTAATATTTGTGTCAGATAGCTCCTCATGTCTATATTTCTGCTCTCCTGTGCTTTCCACTTTGGTTCAATGGTGAGAAAGCTACTTCAGTCTCAGTATGCAAGAAGGCTTAAAATACTTCCTGGATTTGAAATAGCGGAAAGGAAAACCCATCTCTTTGTTAAAATTTCAAAGCACTGCACGCTCACCACAAACCGCCTGAAAACACTAAAGCTAAGAACAGCAGCCTGTATCAAGTCATTAACCTTTTAGGATCCAATCAAAGCAGTGTGGTGTGACACTTTGTTAATGAATGCTTTAATGTGGCATCTGAAATTAACAAACATGGAAAATGGCCATGATTCATCAGATTTAATATCGCATCAAACTTTTTCAAGAATGCTGCTTTTTTTAAAATATCCAAATGAAATACAAGTTCAGCAAGGTATCTTGAATGAAATTCATCCTACTATTATTAGGGCATCTCAGAATTTCAGAAAACCAAAGTCAGAAAAATAAATGAAAATAAAAGATTTGTGTGCCCTTCTAAATAACATTGGAACATATTTTATGGAATCTCTTTAGAAGACTGAAGGAAGTTGTCCTTGTACATACCTTTGCAGTTTAGGTCACACATTGTCTGCAGTCATTGCTAAGAGGCAAAAGACCCTATTGTAAAACAGCTGGGCTTCTTGGCTTGGGGCAAAGGCAAATTCCACAGTCAAAAACCTAATTAGACACTTCTAAAATTCACAACACTCTTTCACTCTTGACTATTCCCCTCCCTCCTCTCCCCCTTTGTATGGTCCCTTTACTCTCAAACAAATGAACATTTGTATTGCCTGTTCGCTAGATAAGTTGCCTTTCTATATAAATATAAATTCCGTACTATTGGAAAGAGGAACAACTTCATGGAAGTCAGTGGAGTTGAGCTATGGTTAAATTTGGCCCTATGAGACTCCTTTCAATCGCTAGCTAAAGCTAACTTTCTCCATTATAGCAGTCCAGGCTACAGATGTCTTCTTTATCAAATGCAAACACTTGGGACTGTAACATCAGACAACATACATGGTTCTGATCACCATTTGTATGATAGATATTTTCAGAACTTTTCATAGAGGTGTGTTTTAGTTGAAATATAATGTGTCAAGGAGAAATGCCATGAAGAAATAAAGTACAGAATGTGTGTGCCTTGTAAAATAAATGAAGAATTCTCATAAAAATGAAAGGCTATTAAGTGCCACTGATGAGCAGTAATTTACTATGATGATACTATTATATATCATTTACTCGTGTTGTTTTGGTGACATGAGTTGTAGTTCTAACCCAAATGCATGCCAGCCACACAGCATGTTCCCTCACGTAATTTTTACTTAAATACAAATTGTAGAATTCATCTTTTTTTTCAAAACAGGTACAATAGGCAAGATATTTCAACTGAATTGGGTAATGAAAGACTGCTGTGTTAGTCCTGAGAAAAATTTCTATAACTCACTTATGCTTTCCAGTATGTGTTCAGTATGTTAACTCATGAATCCCAGAACGGCTATCACAAAAACAGTATCTACTTGAAGAAGTATTGAAGTCAGCTGAAATTTGCCATAAAGATGCATGATTATGTTTTTAAAAATTATAAGTACTATTATGTCAGACTTTTGGGTGTTTGTAATAATACCGTAGATTTCTGTAGCCTATTTGCAGTCCAAAATGCTATCCAAGCATTAATTCATTTCTCCTTACAATATTCAGTGAAGTGGTAGCCTCATTTTACAGATGGTGGAACTGAGTCAACGAGGTTAAGCTACGTGATCACTGGGAAAATCAGTTTCAAAGCTGATCAAACCTCTTCTCTCTGCTGTCCTGATCCTCAGGATCCAGTCCAATCAGAGAGTGCACCAATGGGCTTTCCCCCATTCCCAAATACAAACACTCATACAGAGGTAGCTGGGTTAGGGTCAGGCGGCTTCTCAGATTTAGGGCTGATGTTTTCCCGTTTACTCCTTCTTCACGCTGACCACAGAGTCAGCCTGGAAAGACAGGCAGTCTTTTCAAACTTGAATGGCCTTCTGTAATCCAGGCTGAGAGAAAAATGCAGACAATTTTCTCACCTGAAATGAATTTGCTGATGCCTGGTATTTTCAGAAGCCCCCTGTGAAATAAAATATATGGGGATCTTGACAGCTTTTGGTGTACTGCGAACCGCATTAGGTTGTGAGAAGGTGAGAGGTGTCCGGGAAAGGAATCTCAGAAGGCTTTTGTCATAGCTGAGGCTGGCAGGAGCGAAAAAGACATAACTACAATGCTTATGGGTAGTAGGAAAGAGAGAATTTCAGTAGCTGCATAGATATGTTTGTTTTCTGTGGAGGTGAAAGGACGTTCAGCTCTCTAAGTTTGTGGGGTGCATTGTCACATCAGGTAAGTAGGTGCAGGCTTGCATGGGTGCTTGCCTGGAGGTGGGGTCCTAGCAAAACCAAAGGCTTCTTGGTGACCTCAAACATACACCAAATCAGCCTTCTCACTCTGGTCTGAGAAAGACAATTTTTGGGGTCCTCTTCTGAGGATCCCAAGGGGCAGTACTCACACAGCCATCCTGAGTGAGCTAAATGTATAATTTAGTGGGCATTAAATATACAGGAACTGTTTTTTAGAAATGCTGAGCACCCACAACTCCATTTAAAAATCATGGGGGTCTCAGGGGACTCAGCTCATTTGAAAAACAGGTACCTAAAATAATTTTACATTTCATATTTTACCATTGCAATCTGCATTGGATTAAACATTTAAATCAAAAGGGTTGGAGTAAAATATTATTTTCAAGTGTCATTTTAATCCTAAAGTTCAAAAATAACATTAAGTATGCATGATTGCTGCCTGACTAACACCATCCAGGTCTCCTAGTAAAACTAATTAATATGTTATTATATATCTGCATACCTCTGAAATGTTATTTATATCTCCTTCCGCAATGACAGAACAGTGATTGTTCAGTAAAATACCATACCACTTCTTATGCAGGTTTGTTAGAAGAACAGCTTAATTCATATTTCCCCTGGTTTGATAGTAAGTGAACAGCAGTAGCAATATTAATCTGCAGTAACCTGTCAGTGAACTCTACAGCTAATATGATGTCGTTATGATTTTACCATCAATCAGAACTGAACAGGCTCTGGACTACCCCTTACAGCAACTGCCTCAAAAGAAAAAAAATCTAATTGTGCAAAAGCTTCATCGGTTTCCAACATTTCTTTTTTATCTGTCACAGACTTTTGGCCTACTACACAACATTTTAGTATTGCCCTTATTGCATTAGTTTGTCAGACAAAAAAATAAAAGGCCAGATCTAAGCGTTCCCCTGCATTCCATCATTTGTATGCATGTGGGATCCTACGTGACAGTTCCATATTGTTTTAGATGTAGATAAATATTATTAGGACATATGGTCTTGTATGAACTTTTGAACCGTCGATGGCCAACATATCAGAGAACTACCATTCTGTTTACAACTCTGTATTTGCTAATAAGAGGGATTTTCAGTGAAAATGTAAAAATCAAGTCCTAGTGGGGTGTTATATTTTAAATTAAAAGTAACCCCACATGCTTTTGAAAATGAAGTTAGGCATTAATTAGGGATTATTTATAATTGATATGCTACCAGCTGTTCTAGCTATATGTTTTAGTGTACCCCTGTTTTTCAGTTTGTAATTTGTGTAGCTTTTAAATTTTAGAACTATACATATGTATCTCTCTCTCTCTCACACACACACACACACACACACACACACACTCTAATTATATTTTCTTTCCAACATGAGTTGGAAGAGATGGAGATTTACAAATTGCTACCATACTGTTTTCATATTACTACTAAACCGTTTCTATTCATAGTTCTGGAGAACTTTAATATTTGAAACACACAAAAACACCAAAAAGATGAATTATTAACTTTATATTTAAGATCCAAAAGATTAAAATAACTAAAGAGGTAATCAGGTTTTTCAGAACTGAAATTGCTAATCAGCATGTTGGATAAATGTTTCTATTGAAAACATGCATATTTAGAGCCAATAGCTGGCGGTAAAGTATATAGTTACGTTTGTGATTTAATGTATCACAAACTTTATGTCTGATTTCATTTAGCTTTACTGAGAAACTGAGAATATTTTTGCTAGCATGATTTATTTTTATAGTGGTGGAAAACCAAAAAGCAATGAATCAGGTAGGCATAAGAGTGCATTATTCAGTCTTCAGAATGAGAATCTGCTTTTAATAAAGCCAGAAATTATAAACAGTTCAAATGATTTCATCCATTTCTAACCTCGTCTTAACTCATGCAAAGGCTGTGCACATTCATAGCCCACACCGTATGTTCTCCAGTGTATTGTAATACTCATAATTCATTAGCCCAGCAATCTGTACAAAATTTAGAGAGACCTTTAAAAAAACCTCTCCAACATCAAAGAAGTCTTTTTTTGGCTACATGTACATCAAATGGACGGCTGAGCTTTAACCCTCAATGAAATGTAAAGTAATTGTAACCTAATAAAAATCGCCATACAAAATAAGGAAATGACTGTTGCGTCCTGTGAAAACAGGCAAAAATGCAGCTTTGGAACTACTGAGGCAGCCAATATAAATGGACAAAACCAGGATGTTAAATTTTTACTGCTATTGGAAGCAACTGACTTTTTTTTCTAAGTACATCATCACCATTTCGGCTCCTTTTTTAAATTGCCAGGGGGCAGAGGGGCGGGGTGGTGACTGTGTGACTGTAGAACCGCCATATATTTCCCTGTAAGATCACACTGCATCTGAGATGGACAGAAAGGGAAAGAGTGAGAAGTATTTTTAAAATCATTGATGATGGAAACGTTCCTCAAAGCTGTTGCATTTCTGGCTATCGTACTAGGCTACGTTTCTCGTAAAACTGACCACAGCTAAGTGAAGTTCTCAGATTGGCCCCAAAACATCAACCCTGTGTGATTCCAAATAGCATCAAATGAAATAATAAGTTTTCAAAGTATAATCAGGTTGGCAACTACAACTTCAAAGCTATTGTAGTTAAATGAAATGAACATATTTGCCAACCATGTAAGCAATGTTAAAATATTTTCACTCCACAATCCACATAAATTTAAGATTATCTACATTAGTATTTGATTTTTGACCCTTATTTCTTTGCAAAAGTCTTGTATTCTAGAGGGCATTGCAGATGAGTGAGATCTTTAACTTTTCTCTGCAAGGTGATGACAAGCAAAAGCAAAACCTGTTTTAAAATAGTAGCCAGTGATTTTTCAAGAAACAATGTTGAACTAAATTAAAGGCAAGAAAACAAAGTAAAAGTTAGAGCTACAGAGTGTATTACAACTCACAACCCCAAATAGGTACATAGTTTAAAAAAAGTTCAGAGTTCTAAATTATTTGGAAAAAAAATGAAGTAATTTTATGATGAGCGTGAATCACAACAGGATTAACAACAATTGAGGATTTTTTCAACATTACTAGCAAATCTACAGGACTAGACTCTTCAGTCATAACCATGTTTAGTTAACAATTTCCCATCTCTTTACTACAGCGAAGGTCAGTGGTTGGTTATTAAAAAAAGCAGCTTAAATTAATGTGTTTTGCTGTAGTGCCTGCAGCAAAACTAGTACATTGCAACAGAGAATTCAGTCACCTCTGCCATGGTTGCCTGGAAGACAGCCATACTGGCAGATGTTTTAATGGAATTAAGACCTGAAAACAATCCAGATAAAGAGGAGCATTTTTATGTAAGTCATGAACATCAAGAGACATGATCCCATTTCAGAGAAATGACTTTTCAGGTAAGCCAAGGTTCAGGTAATCAGAGTTTTACTGTATATTAGAAAACACTTTTTGCTGTTCAGCTATTTGTAGTCCTCTGCTTACCTGACCATCCTTCTTCAGCAAAGCATGCAAGCACATGTTTCACTTCAGGCAACTTACATTAAGCCCATCCTTATGGATTTGCTGAATAGGGATGGACTGCTTTGCTGAATGGAGCCATCATTTGCAATTATACAAATCTTTTATGTAGTCTTTTATGGAAAGGCAATGTCATCTCATGGAACAGAATGGCTTGCTTTATCAGTGATGGGCGGTCTGTCGTGCTAAGGATGCACAAGGCAGCCTATGCCCCTCACAGCTGTTATGATATCTCCAATCTTCATTTTCTTTTAAAACATATCGTTCTGGATGAAGTTCTGGTTCCAAAGTAACCATTGGAAATTGACCAACATAGCACTGTTTTGCAAGTTTGAAGCCAGAGCAAATCAATAGCATCATTAGAAGTGGCAGATGCCAAGTTATAACCCCATAGCATGTTGCATCTGACCCCTATGACAATGTGTATGTCAGCACCTAATACCTCCATGTGCAATGTGTTATTAGAAACATCTAGGCAGTGTGCGTATCTAGTCTGGTTCTGTCTTCCATTCATATGAAAGGTCTTTCCCTAGAAACAAGGCTAAAATATTTCAAAGTTGGTTAGGAGGCTAAGCACCTGGTTTGAAATCTCTGGAACTACAAGTTCAGATAGAGGTAGAGTAATTCGAAGAACCTTGCAGTTTACTGGGGGAATCCTTAAAATTCCAGTAGCTGAATGGGGACTTGTGAACTGGCTTTAGCCTGGTTACACAATATAGTCAAGTGCAGTCCATAGAACAAACATTAAGGCTGCGTCTACACTGTCCCCTGCTTCTGGAAGGGGCATGGTAATGAGCAGAATGGAAGATGCAAATGAGGCATGGATTAAAATATCTTGCACCTCATTTGCCTATTCCCATGAGATCTTGCTTCCAGAAGTTCCCCTTCCAGAAGCAAAAGCTGCTGTGTAGACAGGCTGCTGTGGAAGGAAATGTGGGTCCTTCCGAAGGAAATCCCCCTTCCAGAAGACCCACACTTCATTTGCATCTTCCACTCCGCTCATTACCATGCCTCTTCCAGAGGTGGGGGACAAGTGTAGACGTGGCCTAACTGTGTTGTAACTAGTTCAGGGGATCCTTTTATCCCTGCAGAGTGACTGGGCCCTTAGATGAACCCTTCAAAAACTAAGCTCCTGTTTTATCTGTCTACACTTTAAGGACTAGGGTGTGCTTATCCCTTTGATGTTGCACAGCAAAGGAGAGTGAGCGAGTAATAAATTATCCCCCAAGCCTTGTGCTTCCGTTCAGGATCAAGCAAAATCTAAGCCGGGGTAGGGAACCTTTTCAGGTCAGGGGCCACCGGCCCATAGACAAATTATTCAGGGAGGGTCAAACAAGTGGTAACAAAAAAAATAATAATAATAACTCAAACCAAATCAAACCAAACTGAAACAAAACAAAAAAAAATCCCTCACTGATGTGGTCCCTGACTGTATGTGGGCCAGGGCTATGGGGTTTGGGCAGGAGGGGGAGTGCAGGAGCAGGTTGAGGGTGGGGGATTTGAGCAGGAAGGGGATGTAGGAGAGTCTGGGGAGGGAAGGTGCAGGAGCAGACTGCGGGTGGGGAGAAAGGGTGCAGGAGGGTTTGGGGCATGGGGTCTGGGAGGGACGGGGGCATGGTGAGGGTAGAAAGGAGGGCGCAGATATGAGGTGAGAGTGGGGATCTGCATAGGAGGGGGCACAGGAGCAGACAAGGGATGCAAGGTCTGGGCAAAGAGGGTGGAGCTTACCCCACTTCCCGATGCACATGGCTCTGCTCCCCCGCCCTCTGCTCCCAGGCACCACCCTCCACTGCTCATTGACTGGAATTCTGGCCAATCAGAGAAGGGGTAGGAAGCCTCCAGGCATGCTGCTGGGTCTGCTGCTGCTCTCCTCGCCTTCTCCAAACTGGGGGAATAGCAGCGACTGGCAGTGGAGCCCCAAGATGCTTCCTGCTTCCAAGCCCCCAGCAGAGCCTGTGGGCTGGATCCAGCCCAAGCTGCCTGATCCAGCCCGCAAGGCTTGAGGCTCTAAACCCTTGGCCCCATCACTGGCCAGATGCCATTAAGGGGAGCCTGAAGCCTCAGGATCCAGATCCAGACAAGCTGTGGTCCAGGCCTTTGATCTAGGCCCTTGTATTTTCAAGCATGCTTTGGACTAGGGCAGTACTCAGTGGCCTTTATTACCTCATGGCACACTTAGCACTCATAATTTCATGGCCCACCCAATATATATATATAACTCAATGACTTCCCCCTTTTCCAGAACCAGGTACCCCCAACTCCCCGCTCTAACCCAATCCCCCTCCCCCCCTTCCAGAGCCAGGCACCCCTGGTCCCTGCCCCTGCTCTAACTGGATGCCAGCGACTCAACAGAACCGCCGCCACGCCACAGCTGCCCCCAGCACCACGTGCTTTTCCCACCAAGCAATGGGGCGCATGCGCAGAACAGCAGACGGCACTCCCAGCCTGCAGCTCTAAGGCTCGCTCAGCACAATTTTCAGGAGCATTGGACTGGGGGGCTGCAAACACAAGAGGAGGTGAGAAAAAGCTGATAACTGGGGTGGGGAAAGTATTTGGCGGCCTGCAAGAGGTAGCAGTGATAGTGACTTTAGCGTAAGGATACATCTACACTTATGGGAAAGCAACCCAGTCAAGGTTGATCTGCTGGAGGTTGATTTCACATGCCTAAGGGGGATGTGCCAATTCAAAAAACCAGGGGTTGACAGTCAACCCCTGTACTCCTAATTCTAACGAGAAACTCTGCTGTCGGCCTCCTTCGGAGAAGCTGGCCAGGTAAATCGATTGCGAATCCATCAACTCCAGCTGCGCAATTGCAGTTGCTGGAATTGCATACCTAGAATCAACGTTAAGGTCTAGTGTAGACCTACCCTCAGAAGGCCTCCAACTTCAGCCGGAGTTGTTATCTTACTGATGGGAAACTTAGGGTGCACCTACACTTGCATTCCTCTTTCAAAGAGGTATGCAAATGAGGGAAATTGAAAATGCAAATGAGATGTATATTTGTGTATTTGGTACCTCATTTGCATATTCTTATTTTGAAAGGAGAAAACCAGTGTAGATACTGCTCTTTCGAAAGTAAACCCAGTCTTTTGAAATAATATGCAAAAGGAGCACCACATATGCAAATATGCACCTCATTTGCATTTTCGATTTCCCTCATTTGACGCACCCTTAGCGAGGACAAAGTGATCTGCCACAGCCGTAAAGAATGTTTGTTGAGACTAGATCCCTATTCCAAAACCTGTGCCTTAATAAAAAAATGATTCTCCACTGCTTGTGTTTTTCTTCTATTATAAATAAATAACCAGGAGAACAGCAGCAGAAGACTGTTTACATGTTTTGGTGGTAAAATGCAGGGTTCTGTTTGATATTACTCAGTGCATGAGAGAGCTTTATATATAAAAGAAGACAAAGGCCAATAAATTACATCTGTCCATATTGCTTTTGTTATTACAGCGTACGTGCATTTGGATGAAACAAGAAGAAGTGAAGGAGCCCTTCAAGTGATGAAGCAGAGGAGACACTTCATTCACTGGCCACAGTTATTAATAGGTGGACGTGAATGCTGTTGCTGTCAAAATATTTACATATTTTAAAAATAATTTTTTTCCAGTTTTGGAGACACCAGTTGAAACACATCCATTCTACCAGCTCTTACATCTCCCAGCCTCACCCTACAAAAACCACAGAGGCAATGAAACAGCCAAAGCAGAGTGAGTGAGTACTTATATGATGCTTTGCAAAAGCTTCTCTTTAACCAATCAAGTAATGGCTCTGACAGGCACTAGAAGAACTCACATTCTGCTCCCCTTGTCTAGAAGGAGGGGAGGTTTTGGGGTGGAGCAGTCCACTCTAGCTCAGAACACCCTCTAAACCAGCGAGTGAAGGGTTGTGTGGCTGAATGAAATTGGAACTGGAAGCCAAAAATACTTACTGGTTCTAATCACAGCACTGGATTTCCACGTGCTCCTGATGCAATGTCTAGGCAAATCACTGGTAGCTTCTGTCTATATCCCAATGGTCTATGAATGGGCTCTCTGTAGCACTGAGCAAGTAACTAAGTTGGATGGTAAGCAGTTTATTAGGCCCAGAAAAACTAATGATGAGTTTAAGAAGTTTTTCCCTCTTGAATCTGGATCAGAAGTCAAAGTTAATCAAAGCATTTTGTCTGATCATTATGTATATTAAAAAACTCTACTGAGTTTATATTTTGAAATAAGTCCTTTGGAATGAGTAAACTAACATTTTTCATTTCAGCAATATCTAAGTGTATTATTGAAAAAAAATTGAGTCAAGAGACGAGTGAAAACTGATCCTTTACTACACAGAGTTTACAGATAAACACTTTTGTTTTTGATGGAAAATAATCTCCTTTAAAAAAATCCCCAAGCAGCTTTATAAATAACTTATGTGCTTTCCTATCTGCCTGGTCAAACAGGGATATCAGTACCCGCTAGGCTGGGCTGATGATTAGCTGGGTAATATTGGTGGAATAGGAATATATCTGTGCTGATTATTTCTGAGCTTAGTGTATCGCAGCCCAAAGGAACTACTACTTCATTGCATTACGTATACATAGTGCAAATAGGAGATTAAAGTTGCATTTAAAGGGGACAATATGTTGTGAAACGAGACGCATGATCAGTATTCAAAATCTGTGGAAGCTGTTGCTAGAGAGGCTATTTTTTATATGTTGACCTTGTGTACGGAGTGAGGGCAAAATTCACAAGCTGATTCCTTTGCTACCAATGATGCTCAGGAAAAGTCTCAGGACCCTAGCTGGTAACATCACCTCTATACTTTGTTCCTAAACCAGGATACTGCTATCTTCACTTTGAGTTCTGCAGAACATTTAAAACTAATTAAATGTCCTTGATGCAATTAGCATTATTTGATGGAACATGTGTGTTATACTTTTTATTGCCAGCATCCAGGGCTTAAATACTTTCTCAGAGAAGGGTGGATGCCAGCAGTTCAGACAGACGTCCCTAGGCAGGTCAATATATAAATAGCTTTGCTGCGAGCACAACATGCTGCAGGCTCTGTAGAGCCAACAGGGCCTCAAGTAATTTGAAAATACCAAAATATATAAGTAGCCCTTTACAAATGCAAACCACGTATTTAAAAATATTACCTGAGTCAAAATTGTATATAACAATGAAATAAATGGAACTAAAAGCACAAACATGGAGATGGCAGCTGAAGGAGAGTTCAGTGAAAGGGGGCTAGACTGTCCATGCACAGGAATAATCCAAAAACAGGTTGAACCTCTCTAATCCAGCACTCTGTGGATCATGGGTGTGCCCAAGTTTCTTGTGGTCCCATAAAATTTGTTTACAGCCCACAGTTCTGGGTCTCAGTGTTCTGTGCTGTTATTTAGCTGTAATTTACCCCTAAATGTCTACAAAGAGCCCAATAAGCAGAGGAAGTGCTGGTAATGCAGCTAGACAATACAGACCACCTGTGGTCTGGCAAATTCTCTCCTACAGCACTGGTCAGGCCCGGAGGGTGCCGAACTAGAGAGGTTCAACCTGTAGGAGCAGGAAATCTGTACCTGAACCTCAAATCAGGGTGAAGGGTTTGCTCACTCCTCTGCACAACATTCAGGGGGGTTGTGGCATCCTGCCCAATCCCACAGGCCTCCCAAGATCCATCTATTCCCTGAAGGTCTCATGATTTTGCAGTCTTTGTTGCACCACCCTATCCTGGACCTCCTCAGTTACTAATGCAGCAGAGCTCCTGTAGCAACGCAGATACCATGGGTATGGCATGGCACAAGAACTTAGATTAGATAGCCAGGAAGATAGGCACCAAGATGCCTTTCTTTTCTTTACTACCTTGGGACTTGCCCCACACAATGACAGCCTGATTTTTCAAAGGGGCTAAACTAAACTCCCCAAACTAAAAGCAACCACTGTTGTCTCAGAGAGGTAGCCATGTTAGTCTGTAGCTTCTCAAATAACAAGCAGTCCTATAGCACCTTAGGCTATGCCTAGATTAGAGTGATTAGCCAGCAGAAGTTTTTGTCGGAAGATATCTTGCGACACATCCAGATCACAAAGTAGATAGAAAGAGGGATCCACTCTCTCAGGAGAGAGCAGATGGCCTGCCTGGGCACTCTACAAGCAAAACAGCTACCCAGAACGACAGCAGACAGGGCTGCAGGTCACCATTTCCTTCCAGGAGCCCTGGCGAGATGCGTCCTTAAAAGGACCTCCCCCCCATACCCCCTTTCTCTGCCTATGCTGCAGACGTACCTACCTCCTCAAGGGAGAGCACAGCTTGATCAGGGCTTCACATCTTTCTGAGAGACACAGCTCGTTCCAGGGCTCCATGCCACTGTAGCAGCCCCTGGGCTTGTGCTAGCCCCACACAGACGTGCTTCACCAGCTGCTGAACCTTCTAACAACTGCCCTCCTCTTCCTGATAGAGGGTGAGCCTGAGAACACCTGCAAGGACCTTGCTGTGGTTGCAGGACGGTCACACCTGCATTCAACTCCCAGGAGCACAGGCAGCTCTGGAGGCACCGCACCAGTTCCAACTGGGGGGACTAGATGGTCATGGGGCAGTGGGACAACCAGCAGTGGCCTCAGAACATGGAAGGCCACCTTCCTGGAGCTCTGTGTGTGGCTCACCCCCCCCCAACCTTCCAGAGATAGGACACCGGTCTATGGCCTGCCATCCCTGTGAAGAAGTGGGTCGCAGTTGCCTTCTGGAAGCTTACCTCCCCCAACAGCTACCACTTGGTGAGCAACCAGTTCAGTGTGGGGAAGTCCACCATCGGGGCCCTCATCGTGGAAGAAAGGCATTCTTGGGCTGCCATCCATGCACAGAAGTTGAGGGTGTCCTGCCCAAGGAGACCCCTTGGGAACTGGGGTCAGGAGTGTGAGGGAAATGCCCCCATCCCTGGGGGCCATGCTGTTCCACCCTCGCACAGCCCTGCTGCTGGGGAGGTGGCTTCATGGGGTGGGGGGGGGGCGCTCCCAGAGTCTTCCTCCCTCAGCCCCTGAGCTGTGTGTTCAGTCCCTTCCTTTGCAGGTCATGATGACCATTAACACCATACGGCTGCAGAACGTCATCTGTATGGGAGATGTGGATGCAGTCATGGCTGTATTCGCCACCCTGGGGATCCCAAACGGTGTCAGGGCTATCGGTGGGACCACCTTCCCAATCCATGCGCCAAAGCATAGTGTAGCCAAGTGTGTCAACTGCAAGGGCTACTTTTCAATGGTTCTGCAGGCCAGGGTCGACCACCATGGACAGTTGATGGACATTTACGTTGGTTAGTTGGGCCAAGCACATGACGATCATGTGTTCCGCAAGTCCGGCCTGTGCCAGAGGCTGGAGGTGGGCACATTTATCCCCCTCTGTAGGCTGATGGTTGGGGATATGCAGATGCCACTCTGAATCATGGGGGACATGGTCTACCCCCTCATGCCCTGGCTGATGAAGCCCTCTACCGACCAGCTGGAATCCAGCTGGGAACTGTTCAAAGCACACCTGAACTGTGCCAGGATGCAGGCTGAGTGTGCCTTCAGCCACCTCAAGGCACGCTTTAGGTGCCTGCTTACCCGCCTGGATGTGGGGAAACACACCATCCTCTAAGTTGTGGTGGCATGTTGTGCCATGCACAACATTGTGGAGGGAAAGGGGGAGGCCTTCCTACCAGGGTTGGCGGCAGATACTGGCTATGAGAGACGTGTATGAACAGCTGGGCACAACTGCCATCCGAAAGGCCCATCAGGACAGGGTGCGGATCCGAGAGGTCCTGAGAGAGAGCTTCTCTCACAGCCCCAGTAACCCTCCCTGGGGCAGCCCCAGCAGGGGTCTCAGGCCCACAGTCCTACACCATCCCCACCACAACTCCTGTCTTCACCCCCTTACCTCTCCCTGACTCCTGCACAATGAAAAGGAACACGGATGTGGTGAACAAATAAGTGGCTTTTACTTTAAAAAAAAAGTGTGCAAAAACTAAACAGTGCAGTTCAAAAAGCTATTTACAACAAACTGGAGTGTAGTGAACTATTTGCAGGGTTGCGGGGCTTGAGACAGAGTGTGGGGGCATCAGAACTTGGATGGAGGGCTTGGAACAAGGGTTGGGGGGGGCCTCAAAACATGGATGGGGTGGGGGACTGCAAACCTAAGTGGGAGCGGGCTGCTGAGCAACGTCAGTTTTTGGGATCCCCTCCTGCCATGGGCTCAGGGCCCCCATCAGGGCTGGGACCAGGGGAAGGTATGGAAGAGGTGGGGCTGTGGAGGGGTCTGGGTGGACATGGGGGACAATGGGGTGGACATGGCCCTCAGTTACTAGAGCAGGTCCAGAACGCCCTACAGGATGGCCGGCAGGAGCACGGCAGCGGGGATG
Organism: Carettochelys insculpta; assembly: GCF_033958435.1. NCBI lineage: Eukaryota > Metazoa > Chordata > Testudines > Carettochelyidae > Carettochelys > Carettochelys insculpta. The sequence continues at coordinate 32,497,986 of NC_134144.1, forward strand.
GGGCAGCAGCCATGGACAGCTGGTCCAGCATGTCCCGCCAGGTGATGGTGTCAGAGTGGAACATGTGTTGGTCCCAGGGTCATGACCGCCACTCCATGTTAGCCCACAGCTGCTGCCCCATGAGGCACTTCATCATCCAGAGGGCAGCATTGTGGTCCTAGTGGAAGTCCTCATAAATGTGCTAATAGTCCCTCAAGCTGCAGGCTCACTCTGGTGGTGCAGTGGCTGACCCTGGTGGTGAGATGGGGGTGGCTCATGCCTCAGTTGGTGTGGGTCCAGCTATAAGGAAGATGAGAAGCGACAATGAGTCACTCAGGCAATGCAGCCCCTGAGGCTGTGCCCCCTGCAATGAGCCCTGACTGACACTCCCTAGGCCGATGGACAGGGATGTCTTGGGAGCAAAGCCATGTGTGGCCTGCACAGTGGGCCCTGCTGCATGGGGGCTCTGCTGTGCCTTTAGGATGCTGCCCATGCTTGCGGGCTGTCTGCTGGGTCGGGATGATGCATGCTACCTTGCACGTGGTTCCACATGCTGGGACCACAAAGCGAAGTCCCACCTGAGCTGGCCGAGTGACACTCGCAGCACAACCCGTCTGTGCCCGCCTCACATGCCCTGGGTTGTGTGACGCAAGGAGTACTCACTAGCGGGACGCTTACCCAGCTCCGATAACTCCCTGGATGCCAGCTGGCTTCTGGGGACCAGGTCCAGGATGATGTGGAGGCTGCCACTAGCCTCTAGTCCTGGCTTTGGCTCTGGTGCGGGTTCGGGCTCAGAGGCCTCCTCCTCCTCCCAGGGCTCCCACTGTGGTGGGGGGCCTCCAGTGCCATGTCTATGCTATGGTGCGGCAGGCTTGTGTCCCACCCCCCCCCCCCCCGGATGCTGTGCAGCTCCCTGTAGTGGGGCAGGTGGCAGGTCCTGCCCCAGAGCATCGGACAGCATCCTGGACCTGGACATATCTCTGGTGTGGTTCTTTTACCTTTGCCTGGACCTGCTCCATGCTTCAAGGGGATGACCCCATTCACCCAGGGTAGTGGCCCTCCTTGTATATTTGGGGGCATTGTGGTGCTTTGCTTTGGGGTCTTGGAGGGGCCCTCCTCCCCCACACAGGTCAAACAAGGCCTTGACCTCAGCCCCAGTCCAGGAGGGGCCTGCTTCTTGCTGCCCTGGGACCCATGAGGCTGATCCCTTGAGGGCCCAGGGGCATTGTGGACTCCCTGATGGTCTGCCATGGGGAACGCTGGATTGTAAGGAGTGGCTGTAAGTGCATGGGACACAGCTATGTTTTGCTCTGCTGCTCACATGCTCTTAGCTTCCCACCACAGGGTCGCCTGGGCTCCCTGCAGCTTTAAGATTGGCCAGGGGCAGGAACCATAGAGCGCTGCTTGCTGTGGACAGGGCATCCCTCGGGGCACCTGTGCAACACCCTGGAGGCCTTTTCTGTTCACAGAAAGCCCCCATCCAGAACAGCATTTTTTGACAGATCTCTGTCAACAGCAAAGTTTTTCCTCCTGGTGAGCAGGATATGGCTGCCGACTTACTGTCAATAGAACGCCCGTTTTGTTGACAAAATGTCCTGCCAGATGCCGGTGATGGTGCCAGAGTGGAACATGAGTTGGTCCCAGGGTCATGACCGCCATTCCGTGTTAGCCCACAGCTGCTGCCCCATGAGGCATGTCATCATCCAGACGGCAGCATTGTGGTCCTAGTGGAGGTCCTCATAAATGTGCTAATGGTCCCTCAAGCTGCAGGCTCACCCTGGTGGTGCGGTGGCCCTCTAATCTAGACATAGCCTTAGAGACTAACCAGTTTATTAGGTCATGAGATTTGTGGGTGAAACCCACTTTTTCCATTGGGGGAAAAAAAAACTGAAGGAGTAGGTTTTACCTGCAAAAGCTCATGGTCTAATATAGTGGTTAGGCTTTAACGTGCCACGGGACTGCTTGTTATTAGTAATTCCAGTAGGCGCTACATGCCCTGAAAATTAAACCATGAGTCCCTTCTTGACTGCTAACCCCCTTCTCTGCAGAGAATCAATAATGCCAGGTGATTTGTAGCCACAGAGCCTACTCTCTTGTCAGGCAGGATACGGCTATTTGTTCAAAGCTGATTGCGACCTTGCACAATAACCCAGTATTCAGCAGCATGCTGTACGGATATGACACATGGTGATAACGAAAGAATCGAAAAGAAGAATACTGGCGTTCGAAAGGAGTTGTTATAGAACGATTCTGAGACTAGGATGGATGCAGAAGGTCACCAATGAGGAACTATATAGAAAGATACAGCCAAAAGAGAACCTGCTGCAGAAGGTTATAAAACGGAAGCTACAATTATTTGGGCATATTTGCAGAATGAATGACAAACGAAAGATCAAGACCCTCGTATTCCTCATAATGGACAGTTCGAATAGGAGAGGCAGACCCCACAGAGAATGGGTAGATGACATAGTAGATTGGTGTGGAGCTAGTCTACAGAAACTAAGGCACTCCGCACTGGACAGGGAAAGATGGAAGGAAATAGTGAGAGAGGCATCAGACACCAACAGGTGCTGAGCCCACCGTTATTGATGATGACAACAACAATAACCCAACCACAGACCATCTTACAGACCTCCTGCTGCCCAGACCTATGGCTACAGTTGCTCCTGCTACCCAATGAGGGAAATAAACTACATGTAGGTATAGGATTTAGGGTATAGAGGAAGTTAAGATGTATTTACTTCTGCTCAGTGACTCCACAGTGCAAAACTGGGAATTTTTTTCTTCTGGGCCTTACAAATCAGACTGACATTCCTTTTGGATGGGACATCCTAATGGGCAGCCAGTATATTTGGCCTTCTAGAGTTCTGTGAGTTCCCAAGGGCCATACATAACTTCTAAATAAGGCCCTATCTGATGCAGCAGCGCCATCAATCATGTCATCAACTGGCACAGCTCTCAAGACATGATTTGTTAGTTAACGTGGCCTTTCTTGCTAGCTCTTTAGTAGCTCAAACTAATGTATGATCTATGGCTTTTCAAAATGTGTCAGCAATAGACTGGAAGAAATTAAATGAAAATTAGTGACAAATCCTGGAGTTATGCTGATTTCTATTTGCTAAGAATCTGGCTGTAGATATTTATAATCCAGATGACATACCTTACCATAGAATCAGTATTCTGAGACAGGTTATGTTTCAGAGCAAACTATTACCTACTACTCCTTCAGTCCCTCTGAACCTAGATTTCACCTCTTTTTGAGAGGCATGGTAGATACAGGAACCCTGGCTGGAAACCTTAAGTGTCAGCATTTGCCCCTATTCATTTGTCCTATTTCTGCATAAATGTAAAAATGAACATATATTACAGCACAAGTATCCGAATAACACCTAATGCACATGGATACAAATCAGTATGCTGCCACCAAGGAGTGAAGGTAAGAGCTGATAAAATGAGGAGAGTAATTTACTGGGCTTTGGCTTCAACTGGCAGTGACTTTAAAGGGAGCTCAGCCGGGGTTTTTTTAGTTGGTTAGTTGGCTGGTTTTTTTGAAAGTTATTTCTTGCAGAAGCAAAATTAATTGTATTACTCGAAGGGGCTTCACCTACAGAAATTCTGTCATTTCAGCCAGTCACAAAAGAACAGCTAGATGGTTAAAAATAAGCCAACCTGTTCTGCTGGATTTTTTGATAGTTATCATATTAATCTGAATTCATTTCCATTATTAATTTTATTCCACAATGATTTATATATCAAGAAAACCTCACAGGTTTCAGTATGGCTTGGGATTTATTCCTTGAATGAGGAAGAATTCTCATGTGACAATCATGAAGCCTTATTGACATGATCCTTTATCACAAACATGAGCTTTGACGTTATAGCGACTCTTTCATTGACACAATTGTATTTTTACCTGGAGAGCAACCAAAAAGAACAAAGTGCAGGCTCTGAGTTCTGCTTTATTTAACTAGCACACCCCAAAACATTACCATTTTTATATTCTCACATTCCTGTGCATTTGAGACTATAAATGAAATATCTGGAAGAATCCGGAAGCAATATAGGCAACTCATTTGCATTAAATATATGACTGAGCATATCTGAGTAATGCAAAAGAACACTGCCTCATGTGTTTTATGCATGCAAAAAACAGTGGTGTAATGTGCATCTTTGAAATAGAAAATCACAATTTCAAGCTGGGTATGCTGAGGGCACCGGGAGCTATATGGGGAGATTGGGGTTTGGGACTGAAGACCTGAAGGGGTTATTTATACAGCAATTAATATCGGACACCCCCACCACAAATGTTTTGTTTCCAGGAAGTTCCAAGTCTACTGTCATGGTTGACTCTCATGCTCATTTCTAGTTGTTCACTTTTGTTTGGATGGTATCGCTCTTGCCTGCACTCAGTCAATTAAATCTTGTGATTTATTGGCACAGCCCTTGGGATGCGTTTGAACAGTGCAGTTGTATGCTGCATTGTAGTGCATTTGCTGTCTACTTGACAGCTGAAGTTCTGAGGCTGGGGGCAAAAGCACCACATGACTCATTCCCTCTCTCTCTCTCTCTGTCTCTGCAAAAAGCAGAAGAGGGCAGAACAGTGTGAGCCTTAGGGGGTGTGATGGTTAGTGGCAGGATTGTCCTTGGAGCTGGATTGGCCCAGCAGGAATGACTTATGTACTACAACAGAAGTGGCCCCTTGGTGGCATGAGAAAGTCGCTAATGTCCCACATATATTCATCTCATAGGTCCCCTAAAATATATAAATATGATTACATGCCTGTCATATTTAATGGGTCAGCTGAGGATCTGGCCTAGCCCTGATGTTTGGCTGGTAGCCCAAGTCTAGCTATGTGTGCGCTGTGTCTGAACAAGATAACTGGGTCCATCTTCTTGTTATGTGTGGGTGCAGGCATCCAGGTGCTTCTGTAAAACAAACAATAAAAAAATACCATGTGATTATTTTAATTATGGAAATACCTTAGGGATATCAGGGTGGAAATGTTCTTCCTCTCCCACATATTCTACTTCTACGTTTCCACTGAATTTGGTGTTATTTCTCCCCCCCCCTTTTTTTTTTTTTACTATGCTATTATTACACAATAACTTTCATTTACCTCTAATTTATTATAAGCACATATTGAATAATAGACCATAAAGCTTTTGTAGCTTCTGTACTGAGTTACATTGTACCACTAAGGAATAACAAACACAATTGCTAAAATTTATTTTCAACAGGACGTTGATTAAAAGCTGCTTGAGTTTAAAATTTCCAACCGTCTAAAATGAAATGCCTTCACATACTTCATACACCAAGCCAGCCAGAGAGTTTATTTTCCTATAGCGCATAAATAATGGATTTTCCCATTTAGGTGAATCCATCATTAGACTAGGTTGAATTCTCAAATGATGACAGCCTGAATTGTCTTGCAGTGAAACTAACTAGCTGGAACTAATTCGGAAATGGGTATAGAGCATAATTATGGTAACCTAGAGTAAGAGGAAGCATCTCACCTGAATCAGTCATACCTAACGGCAGGACAAATAAGAACAAAGACTACATTGAAAACTCGTCTTCCTGGTTATAAACTAAATCAATTTTTTGCTTAGTGATTTAAATCCCATTTTAGAAAGTAGCAAGTGTCAAAACTGAAAATATTTCATACCAGTTTTATTACTTAGGGCTTCAGGTATAACACATAGCAACTGCTTACAATTAATCTTACCTCCAGAGATGGGAGAACATGTTGAAAGAAAATTTAAACCTATTCAAACTTCATGGGTCTAAAATGTATCCTTGGAACTGTATGTTTAGACATTTTTAATGTTTTAGAGTATCAGAGAGGTACCCAAGTTAGTCTGTATCTTCAAAAACAACAAGAAGTCCTGTGGCACCTTACAGACTAACAGATATAGACTAGCACGGCTTCCTCTCTGTTAGACATTTTGGAGCATAAGTTTTCGGGGGCTTTTTGTGGTGCATTTAACAAATCAGGTCTTTGCCCAGGAAAGCTTCTGCTCCAAAATATCTGTTAGTCTATAAGGTGCCACAGGATTTCTTGTTGTTTTTAATAATTTTGGTGACCTCAGGGTCCTGAGGCAGGATTGTGAAACCCATGAATGTGTTTGCAGAGGACCATAGCCAGGTCTCATCCATGCTGAGTGGCACACAGATGATCATCAACATAAGGAAAACATGCAATGCAGAAGAAGCACAACCATGTTGGAACTGGGGATGGTAGCAAGACAGGTGCCAACAAAAAAGCTCAGAAAGGGCCTGTCAAGGGGGCTATGCATCAGAAGGGAACTGAGCATACAGCTGAGTGAACAGTTGATTTTTGGGGAGGGGGTGATGATGTGCCAAAAATCCCAACTTTTTTTTTTCATTGATATAAACTGACATTTGGGGCTTTTTTTATTTTGTTTCCTTTTCATGTGTTATTTACTCCCTGTTTTTGTTTGTTTTTTAAATAAATCTACTAATTTTGAAACAACACTTTGAAATGAAACCTTGAAAATTAAACACTTTATCTCTCTTTGATTTGTTTTGTTTTGTTGTTGTGGGCTGACCCTAATCACTGAATTTAACTAAAATTTGCAAATAGTTGTGTCCTATCAGAAATTGCAATCCTTGTCGATAAACTATTACTTAAAACTGGGGTGGGAGATGGACGTGAGCAAGCATGAGGTAAGAGAGGATCTAAGGGAGGTGAATCTAGAGAGACCTAAGCATAGACAAAGGATCTTAAGAGCATTTTCTGTAGAGCAGGAGGACAGATGGAGTCCAAGAACAGAAAAAGATTTATGGAGCTCTGAAACCAGAAAGAAAGATGGAGCCCTTCAGAGAGACAGCTAAGGATGAAGTACACTTCCAGTGAACCTAACTTTTAGAAATACAACTAGTTAAGGGAGCCATGAGAGCCAAACATTTGTCGCTGTTGAATGACTGAGGCTGTAAAGTAATTTCTTCCTGAACCTCAATCTGTGACTCGATGAAGCAGACTTTAATTAACATTCCAGCTGCACCCCTTAAAACATCCTCACCGATTCTCCAGTATCATTGCTAACCACAAGCTTTCTGACATCACCTAGGAAATGGGCTACTGTGCAATTTTGTTCAGCTTTTTAAAAATGACAGCCTTGCATCACATTTAATATCTAACTCAGATGCGGTTTCTCGAGAGCTATTCATTGTTGTTGTAAAATGGCAATCCCATGAACCCCATGTGGAGTGGGCAGGGGGGCGGATTTGAAGACATTCTGTGAATATCACACTGGTGACTGGTGTTATCTACACAGCAGCTAGGGGGGAGCTAAGCTTTTTGCCACAACTGTCAAACAATAAATGTCCTTACAGCAGCAGTTACCGTTCATTTCAGTTTGAGAAATACCAGAGTTGCAAACTGTAAGAATTGAAATCCAAATAAGAACTGCCCATTTGTACACTAAAATCCTTTGTGCTGTGTCTGGTTCACAGAGCAGAAATTAGAGATGGGAAAAAAGGTTAAATCCTCTAGGCCACCTCTCTGCTAAGGAAGGGTTGTTCCCTTTAATACATTTTTAGTGCTTTGTCCAATCTAGTTTTAAGTCTCAGGCAATAGGTCGCTCACCACTCCCCTGGGGAAAGTATTCTGCTCTCTTCTGCAGTACTGTGTCTGTTTCCTGATATTCAGTGCACATTCTCCCTTCGAAGACACACCCCATAACTGCCACTTCTGTCTCCATGGACCACGCTGAACATGGGTAGTGGTTTTCAGCTATTGGTAGACTGTTATCACCTTCCCCATTAATTCTCTCTTAGCAAAGCAACATATGCATTTTACTCTTTTACTCCTTCCTTATAAATCAGTCCTTCTAGACCCTGGATCACATTCGGTACTCTTCTCTAAGCTCTCCAATTTGTCAGCATCTTTCTGGTAATACAGTGCCTAACAGCCAGTACAACATTCCAGGTGTGTTGCCATGTAGACAATAACTATTTTCTCCCTTTTCCATTATGAGATACAGTTTATGCAGCCCAAAACTGCCCCTGCCTTTTTTCATACCTTATCACCTTGAAGTTTCAAGTATAATTTACTTTGTGCTATGTCACTTTGACTTCTTTCATCATTGTTGCTTTCTAGGTTTCTTCTTCCTATTATGCCTTTCCAGATGCACTAGGTTATATTTTTCCAAGTTTCACTTAGTTATTTTCTGTCTATTTCTAATTTCTCCAGCACCCTTCCCATTATTTTTCTTTGGTCATTGATCTTTGTAATTCTCCAGCTTATACTTTCAAAACAAAAAAGCAGCAAAGTAGCACTTTAAAGGCTAACAAAATAATTTATTAGGTGAGCAGCTTTCGTGGGACAAACCCACTTCTTCAGACCATAGCCATACCAGAACAAACTCAATATTTAAGGGATAGAGAACCAAAAATAGTAATCAAGGTTGACAAATCAGAAAAAAATTATCAAGGTGATCAAATCAGAGAGTAGAGGGGTGAGGCGGGGAGAGAGTCAAGAAATAGATTAAGCCAAGTATGCAAAAGAGCCCGTATAATGACCCAGAAAATTCGCATCCCAGTTCAAACCACCTGTTAATGTGTCGAATTTGAATATAAAATAGAGTTCAGCAGCCTCTCTTTCCAAAGTAGTGTGAAAATTCCTCTTCAGTAAGATGCAAACTCTTAAGTCATTAACAGAATGCCCCATTCCAGTAAAATGTTGGCTGACTGGTTTGTGGATCAGGAGTGTTTTTATGTCTGTTTTGTGCCCATTAACTCTTTGTCTAAGGGAGTTAGAAGTCTGTCCAATATACAAAGCATCTGGGCATTGTTGGCACACGATGGCATATATGGTGCTAGCTGAGCAACATTAGAACGTGCCCATAATTCTGTGACTAACCTGGTTAGGTCCAGTGATGGTATCCCCAGAATAGATATGTGGACAAAGCTGGCAGGGGGCTTTGTTGCAAGGAAAAGTCCCAGGACTGGTGTTCCTGCGGTATAGACTGTGGCTGTTGGTGAGAATCTTCATATGGTTGGGAGGTTGTCTATAGGAGAGAACAGACCTGTGACCTAGGGCCTTCTGGAGCGTGGCATCCTGATTAAGAATAGGTTGTAGTCTTTAATAATGTGTTGCAGTGGTTTGCTCACCTTGATAATTTTTGTCTGATTTGTCAACCTTAATTACGATTTTTGGCTCTCGATGCCTTAAATATTGAGTTTGTTCTGGTCTGGCTATGATCCGAAGAAGTGTGTCTGTCCCACGAAAGCTCACCTAATAAATTATTTTGTTAGTCTTTAAAGTGCTACTTTACTGTTTTTTTGCTTTGGTAGTATATAGGCTAGCATGGCTTTCTCTCTGTTACTATCCAGCTTATACTTGTGTCTGTGAATTTCTTAAGTGTTGTATACTCACAAATTGTTAATGAAGCACTTAAATAAGAATTGCCCTAATATTGACCCATGTGGTAGCCAACCATACACTTCTTCCTCTTGGCTACATTGCTCCTTATCCTTACCTTCATTTTACAGTCTTTTTGCCAGTTGTAAATCCCTATGAAAACCAATCCTATATATTATTTTTGCTGTGCCCATCAATCTGTCTGTTTGGGCAATGTTCTATCTTGTTCTCCCCATCAGATTCTGGAAAATTCTATGACATTCTACAAAGCTCCACCAGATTCCACAAGTCTACATACCTATATATAGGTGCCTATATGTAAAATGTGAGCTCCTGCAGAGAAGGTAAAAAGTGTGAGTTCACCACATGTGACCACAGACAAATGTACACTCAGCAATGAATACATACCTTTGTATGTGGGATGTGCATTAAAAGTGTCTGTCTACAACTTCCTTCCAGCCCAACTTCTGCTTGCAAGCAGAGCTGCAACAGGTCTTCTAGTTTGAATTATTTTTTCTATGAAGACCACATGAAGAACAATGTCAAATCTTTCATTAACATCCAAATATAACCCATCTGCTTTGTCCTACTGTATATTAAGGGCCCAATCCAATGTCAACTGATGTCAGAGGAATTCTTTGTGTTAACATCAGTGGGTTTTGGGTCAGGCTGTAATTTCTCTTTTTTAAGCAACCCAAGTAATGTGACAAAACTCAGTTTTTAGGCAAGGCCATGCAAGTTACTTCTCGTTGTTCTTTTATCCTCTTGATTTCTTTTTCTTTTAATGTTTATTCCACTGGCATAGTAGAATTAGACACTAGACTTACAAGACAGTATCACCCTTGAGGTTTTTTGGGGTTGGTGATACATTAGTGTTCTCCTCTTTTCCAGTATATTTTCACTTTGCCTCTGACTTTTACAAAGTAAATGCCAGTAAATCTAGCTAATTCTCTTAATTTAGAATGCATCTTTTATTTGTATTTCAGTCCTGTGGGAATTTTGCAATTTTACTATAGTTCCAAATGCAACAATCGCAGAATTCCCACATGACTAGAATTGGCTGATATTTGCCAACTGTATTCCCTTACCTGCTCTGTATCAATAGCTCCAGTTACTTCATCACCCCCTCAATTCTGCAGTCTCTCTTTCCTTTTTTTTTTTTTTTTAAACTTTTGAAGGGGCAGATTTTTAAAGGAATTTTATATATGAGCAATTTCTGAGTCTTTTATTTCAGCCTCCTCATTTGTTTATGGCCCTTGATTCTCACTAGTACTTCTTTCCCTCTTCAGTATATTTGCAGAATAACTTCTTATTCTCCTTGACCTCTTTTGGCTAGCATAATTTTTTTTTTTTAAATTTCCTTGGCTGCACTTATATTTTGCTTGCAAGCTGAATTGATGGAATATTCTGAAAAGAATCATTACTTTTAAATATGGTTCTAATTTGTATATAGGAAATGTAAGAGATGCTACGTAAACAAACTTCTCTAACAAGCTTCTTCCCCAGACTTATTGGCTTGAAACAAATGACATTAGTGTGGAAATGTTTATATTGGCATGAAATAATCAATCCCATAGATTGTAGTAGACTTTCACTTTGGATTATAGTTTATCTAGCTTTTATTCATCTCATCATATCGAGGTACAATTACATGTAGTGATCATCAGAATAAGAAGAAATAGAGTGACTTTACACGCTGAAAATTACAGTACTGAAATAAGCATTAAGAAGTCAGCCATGCATTGATGGCAATAACTTCTCCACATAAGTGATGGGAAAACCTGCAGAATATGATAGTTATCAGAAACGAGAATTTTTTCTCTCATGAGCAAGTGCTAAGAAAGCCCTGGCAACATACATATGTACCATAAGGGACAAAACGCACACCATCTCTCTCTTGTTTATTCGGAAGACCTCATTAAATGTTAAGGAACCCTCATAACACTGAGGTGAGGAAGGTAAATATTATCCCTATTTTTCAGGTGGGGAAACTGAGGGAGAGAGGTGCAGTGACTTGATCAGTGCTACACAGTGCCCCAATCTTAGAGAAACGAATCAAAATCCCTGCTCGTTCCACTAGCCCATGCGCTTCCTTCATTAAAACTAGACTGGGTAACATTCTAAAATATATTGTAGGAAACAATACTGCATTGCTATAGGGAATAGACTAGATAATCCAAAGAGATTTTTATATTGCTACTATCTGTACAGCCAGACCTTAGCCATACATACCTCAAATCTGAGAGGCTGGCAAGTTTCAGCAACATCTGTGTTGACTTTATGATGCCATTATTACAGTAGGTATTTTAGTTCCTGGATAGTGTCATCTTTCTTGAGCCCAGAAAGGAAATTCCTCTGGAACACGTGGTAGCTGTTGTCTGCAGTGCTGCTAACTACATATCAGATATGGTAGTGATATTCTGAAGACCAGCTGGTTAACACAAGGATCATTTCATCCTAAGAACATAAGAATGGCCATACTGGGTCAGACCAAAGGTCCATCTAGCCTAGTGTTCGGTCTTCTGACAGTGGCCAGTGCCACGTGCCCCAAAAGGAATGAACAGAACAGGTATCTTCAAGTGATCCATCCCCTCTCACCTATTCCCAACTTTTGCCAAACAGAGGCAAGGGACACCATCTCTGCCCATCCTGGTTATGAACCATTGATTAGGGGGACCACATTTGTTTCAAGGTCCCTTCCAGTCCTAGTATTCTATGATTTCCCTATGGCAAATATGGGACACTAGCCTCCAGGGATGGGGGGCTGCTGTCCCATGTCAGCACTCCCTGACAATGGAGTCTGCTGTCTGCTGTCCCACAGTGAGCCACGGGGTATGGGGTTCCACAGCCTCCTGGGTGGGGGTAGGGAATAGGGCAGCTGCCAGCTCGCCATCCGTGGGTGTTGCCATCATGGGGTCCTGGGGAATGGGGAGCCACCCCACGGAGGAGCTCCTTGGCAGTGTGAGCTCCTGCCCCGAGGCACGGGGTGCTGAGAGGACTGGGTAGCTGCCTTGCGGTAGGGTTCCCTGGCAGTGGAAGTTGCTGCTGTGAGACAGCCCCACAAAATATGGGACAATTTGCACATTTTCTTTAAAAAGTTGAGGCACCTGTGAGACAGTTTAAATAAGTGGCTGTCCCAGTGAAACCAGGATGGATGATCACCCTGCCATTGATGGACCTGTCTTCCATGAATTTATAAGGTCTTTTTTGAACCGTGGTATAGTCTTGGCCTTCACAACATTTTCTGGCAAGTACCCTCACAAGTTGACTGTATATTGTGTAAAGAAGCACATCCTTGAGTTTGTTTTAACCCTCATACCTATTAATTTCATTTGGTGACCCCATAGTTCATGTGTTCTGTTCTTATACCTTGTCACTTTGCTCACTGCAGGCCAGATCCAAAGCTCACTAAAGTCAAGAGAGAGGCTACCACTGACTTCAGTGGGCTGTAAATCATGTGGTCTGTAGTCCATGTGACAAATAATTCAAAACACACACATATATGTCAAACAGGGTCAAACAGTCTTTGAAAAAGCCCTTGTTATCTTAGACACAAAATATTTTACCAGCTTTCTTGCATAACTAACATGCATAAATAATTGGCAAAAAGTTCCCCACTAAATAGTTCCACAGCTTTTCTTTTATTCCATTTTTTAAAAACCTCTAGAGAGATGTCTGTCTTTATATGGAATCCAGCTAATGCTCATGTTACATTAGAAAGGAAGTTGGAAAAAATGTATAGTCTTATCTGAAGCAAGCAAAGGGTTCTTATTTGAGGCTGCGGAGGAGGATGCGGGGAGTAAAATAGGTTAGCAGTACTGGCTGTTGGGTGACCTGTGTGAAATGGATTGCTAGAGTTTTTAGTGGACAAATTACTTCATCATAGGAATATCATTGCACTTGGCACAACCTCATTTATAAACAGAGAAACAAAAGACTGATTTGGCATGGCACTTGAATTGCCTTTTACCTTTAGTGAGGGGCAGGGAGCCTTACGGGGTTTTAGTACATTTTGCTGCAGTATGGGGAAACTTGAAATTCCACTGCCTGCTCTGTCTTTGAGTTTACAGGGCTATCAACTTGCAGTTTTCAAAAGAATATGACTATTAAAACCCTTGTTTCACCCATTCACAAAGGACTAACATGATATTGCATCTACATACCCTGAAAGTCGAATCTGACGACTGGAAAGGACCTTGTGAGGTCATCTCATCCAGTTCCGTGAATAAATGTTGACATCAGAAAAAGATGTGTGTTCAGACAATCAAAGGAAATGGTGGGATTTTTGAGGTATGGGTTGTATCTCCAATAATTGGTGCTCTCTTATCCGGCAACAGCCGTCATCTGACAGGAACACAGATGGTCTTGGATGAGACAGCCAGAGAGGAAGGGCAAGCTGCCAGCTGCAAGGAGGTGTGCACCCCGGGGCCAGAGCCCCGTGGCAGTCCACAGCACCAAGGGGCCAGGGCCAGGCCCCCAGGAATCCAGCATCAGAGCCCCCCCAACAGCCAGGGATGGAGCCCTGCTGGAGGCGAGAAAGTCTAGTCCAGGGCTGAAACCTGGGAGCACCATGATGGGTCTGGAGTCCCATGTTAGTGCTGGCCAGCCAGAGCCCTCCTGCAGCCTCAGAGAGCCCAGGACCAGGGCTGGAGACCCAAGCACAGGGCAGACCAGAGCCCAACTGCAGCTCTGGGCCAGGCCTGGAGTTCCGTGTGGGGCCATCCAGATCCCCAGCTGCAGCTTCACAGTAGCAGTGCAGGGGTTGAGGCCAGAGCCCCACAGCAGGTGGGCAAGGACGTGCGATGGAGAGGAATGGACAAGGCAGGGGGAGCTAAAGCAGTCACTAGGGGCCAGGGCAGAAATCCTCCCCTGGTCTGGCAAATTCTCTCATTTGGGATCAGTAAGGTTCTGACCATGCAGGACCAGGGAGGTTCAGCCTGAAGAAGACAGTTTGACATACAAGTATGGGCTCACTTTTGCCTGCTGCCCTCATTCCAAGTGTGCGCCATGTGGCTGTTATTCCCACAACACAGTTGTGAAGGATATATGGCTGTTTTCATAACCTCAGAGCTGTAGGCAGCTTCCCCCTCTTTATTGCCCCATGTCAGCAATAATATTGTAGCATTAATCTTGCTCTGTGACTGGATGGTAGGTCAGTGGTGGCCAAATTTTTTTGACGCATGGCTTGCAGAGCAACTTTGGAGTCAGAAACACTTTGGCTTGCAAATAGCCTACAGCCACTTCCTGCTCTTGCAAATACCCCTTTGAGCTATCTTTTGTCTTTGGCTATGTTTAGACTGTGGTTGCTGTTTCAAGATATAAATGTATCCTGAAATAGCAACTCTGCGGCTTTTCAAGCACGGTATTCTGGTTCTACTGCCCCTCGTCATGAGACATAATGGAACCTTTGGAATGGGCCCTTATTTCGACCTTTGGTGCTATTTGGAAAGCACCATGTTCAAAATACGGTATCTTGAAATAATTTACACAATTTGCATTGTGCAAATTGCATAACTTATGTCGAGAATCAACTGTAGTTTAAATGAAAGCCTTTGCCTTTCTTTGTGGACCCCTTTTAAGTACTCTCCTACCACTCTGTATGCAGGTGAGTCTCTGTTATCTGAAATGAAGTTATCCAAATCTGTTGCTTTAAACATGTTCTTGTCTCCCAATGTCTATCAATTACATTGGAAATATTTTTTATTCAACACCCTTCATTAGAGTCAGTTGCTTTCCATTTTGGCAGAAAGGGAGATGGGTTGAAGTACTGTTATTTCTCTGTTGTGCTGGGGCCCTGTGTCTGGCTGTGTGCGTTGTAACCCATGGCAACCACAGAAGGTCATTACAAACATTCTCAGTTGCTGCTTTCTGGCATAGCTGCTATGCAGAGGGCCAGGCCTAGAAGCAGTTCCTCTGTGGACTGGGCTGGTTGTCAGCATTAATCACACTGTGGCCCTTCTAAATGCTCTGGCCACTTCTGTGCTAAGGAGTTCTCAGGGGAAGTACAGGCCATCCGGTCTCTTCCTGCCAGCTAGTCTAAGGTGCTAGAGCATAGCCTGAACTCAAACCCAGGTCTGCTTTAGTTTGTTAGTGTGAATTAATTAATAACTTAATGTGAACTTCTCTAAGACTTCTACAATTTTAGGATGAACTTTTTAAAAAGCACTCAGTGTTGGCCAGACTCTGCATCCAGAAATGTAATTGGCTTCAAAGCAGCAGAGTTAGGTCAACATTCAGTGCTTTTGAAAATCTGCCCCCTACAGAACAAAAAAGCAGTAAAGTAGCACTTTAAAGACTAACAAAATAATTGTTAAATAATTACAAATAATAACAAAATAATTGTTAGTCTTTAAAGTGCTACTTTACTGCTTTTTTGTTCTGATAGTATCTAGACCAGCACGGCTTTCTCTCTGTTACTGCCCCCTACAGAATTATTGTTTTCAATGAACCAGTAATAATTAATCGTCTGATGCTTTTTTGCTGATTTTGACATTTTTTTTTAAACCTGGGAAAGTTTTGTTCTGCATAGAAGCGACATGTGAATTTTCAGTAAAGATCTCTTTGTTAACACATCATACAGACAGGTTGCTGAGGGACAAAGAGGTCAATCACCTGCCCACAGCTTTAGCAGGCCAATGGCTGAAGCTGGCTTAGAATCCAGAATGTGCTGGACCTGAGAATTTAGTTGAGCTATGAACATTATTTTGTGTTTTCTTCCTTTAATTTTTCTACTTCAAATATGCACCTGTAGAAATATCACTCAAAACTGGTGATAAACTGAAATACTTGGAACATACATGTGGTGATCTTAATATGAATGGAAGAGTAAGTCTTTCCTGGGATATGGGCCTTAATTCTCCAGTCCATGGCCATCTTCTTTATCGACCACAAAGACATTAATGAATGACTGGTTCTTCCCCTTCTCTCAGCCTGTCTTACTACTGACCGGAGGTTGAGGGTGAGTCTGGAAGGAGGCTGTCTGATTATCTAGGATGGTCTACTTTCTTCCCTTCAGCCAGCCTGTGCCCAAACAACGTTCCCTTTAGTGTGTGTTTCTTTTTCCTCTCCCTTGAGTTTGAACAGGAAGACACAAAAAATTAGAGGTTCATGAAGCTGGGGAGTAGAACTGGGAAGGAGAGCAGGTCTCTGCTTTTCACCTACATGTAGGTATCTTCCCACAGCTAGAGAGAAGAAGAAAGAAGTGGGATTCTGGAACAAATGACTGACAGTTGTGAGTAAGAATGAGAGGTGTGGGCAGGACTGTTCATGCCAGCTCTTTCCACTGGTGTTCTGAGGTGCCTGGGTCTCACATTTGTCACAAGAGCAGCACATTCTGGTGAGTTCTTGTTGCACTGCCAGTCTTGCATGCCTATTCTGCTCTATGTACACCCTGATACTGCATCAGCTTAGTGAAGGCACCTCTCAACCAGAGGTGTGCATATCCCTAAGGAACGATAATGTCATCCACAAGGGACATCCACTCATCTAGATATTTCTTAGTTTTACAAGAGGCTACATAAAATGAACTAGTAAAAGTAATACCAACTAAAATTTCATACAAGGACTTGATTATACAGCTCTGAATACGATACCCTGAAATGTATATTCATCATCATCAAAAACCACCATGGGTTCAGCGCTGGTTTGTGTTCAATGCCTCCCTTGCTATTTCTTTCCATCTTTCCCTGTCCAGTGCATAGTGGCTTAGTTTCTGTAGACTAGCGCCTCACCAATCTACCCATTCTCTGTGTGGTCTGCCTCTCCTATTTGAACCATCCATTAAGCCAAATATCTGGTGTCTTGACTTTTCATTTGTTTGCCGATATGCCCAATAGTTGTAACTTCCACTCTATAACCTTCTGCAATATGTTCTTTTTTGGACATATCTTCCCATATAATTTATCACTGGTGACCTTCTGCATCCATCCTACACTCAGGATCTTCCTATAACAACTCCTCTTGAACGCCAATATCCTTCCCTTCAAATCTTTTGTTATTACACATGTCTTACATCCATATAACATGCTGCTGAATACACACATTTTCAAGATGCTTAGCTTCATTCCTAAGGTAATCACTTTGCTTTTCCAGATCTTATGTGTCACCTTCAAACTTGCTCTTGCTTTTGCGGTTCTAGTCACTATTTCCTTCTTACAGTCTAGATCATATATTATGTTGCTCCCCAGATACATGAACTTCTTTATGTTCTCTAGTTTGAGCCTGTCTACACTGAGCTTCCTTCCTATTTTCTTATCTCCAGATACTACTGTTTTCTTTTTGTTGACGTCCATAATCAGTCCGTTCTGCTTCCATTCCTTGTTTAGCACCTGCACTGTTCTTGCTAGCTTCTCTCCATCTTCCTCGAAGATAATTATATCATCCATGAACAACAAGTTGTTAATTCTCATCCAGTGCACCAATATCCCTTCTACTCCTTCCTCGATCTTGTCCATCACTCTAAGTGCATGATGAAGATACTTGGCAATATTGGATCTCCTTGTCTCATACCTCTACTTGTTCTAAACCAACTTCCCAACTCTCCACATGTTCTCACCCCTGCCTCCACATTGACATTGATGTCCTTAAACAACTGCATCAGCCTGCTATCCATTCCACAAAATTCCAACACTGCCCAAGTCACTTTCGGATCGATATTGTCAAATGCTTTCTGAAAATTCAGGAAGCAATTGTAGATATTCTTGTTCTTTTGTTGAGCTTTTCCCACTATCAATCTTAGTGCCAATATCTGTTGTATGGTACTTCTATCTTTCCTGAATCCCGCTTGCTCATCCGCTACGTGTTCTTCTCTCTGCATTCTCAGAGTCTCCATCAGTATCATCAGCAGCACCTTGCCTAGATGACTTGTTCAGGAAGTTGTCCTGTAGTTCTTGCACTCCAACAAGCTTCCCTTCTTGTGTATTCCTACTGATTGTATATTTATAAGGTAAAAGTTAGAAAGTAAGCAATTTGTCAGTAATAGTTTGCTGTGACATTTGTATTTTTATGTCTGATTTTGTAATTAAGTAATTATAAGAGAGGTGAAACAGAGTATTCAGGACAACTCAGATTCCTGAAACGAATACAGCGGTCTGGAAAGGTTGAGAAGCAGCAGTCAAATTCACCCCTGACATAAACAGCTAAAATTCACAGCTGGTGCTACTATAGTCAGCTATGTGGTGTATACATAAGCATTTCCAGTTTCAGCTATAGTTATGAAAGGTTAGGTCAAACTATATTAAAAACACTATGGTTGCATCTATACTAGCAAGTTCTTTCAAAAGATTTTTTGAAGGAAGGGGGGTCTTTCAAAAAAGCCTATGGAGTGTCTAGATACAAAAAGCATTCTTTTGAAAGTGAATCGAAAGAATGTGGCACTCCTTTCAAAAAAATCACACCTCCTTTCCTATTGCAGGAAAGCATCTTTCAAAAAACAAAACAAAAAAAACAAACAAACAAACATGTATGGACGCTCTGCAGGGCCCTTCTTTCAAAAGAACAATCTTCATTTTCAATCCCTGGACTGTTCTATCGAAAGAGCAGATCACTCTTTTGAGCCCCTTTTTTGTGTGTGGATGCACACTTTCAAAGAACTTTCAAGTGGAAATCTATCAACCTCACAAGGAAGCTTGCACAAACTCACAGACATCATTTTTCTCTCCAAATGCAAACGAATGGACATCATACCAAATGGACTAAAGGTGAAAAATCCTTTGCAATCTACATACTGCACAGACTACACTGAGAGATTATGCCATACACTCTTGAAGAAACTGAGGAACCACCTAATCAGCATCCTGTACAACAAACAGGAGAACATCAAAAAAGAGCTCTCAAATCTGGAGTCTTTCGTAAAAAAAAAAAAAATAACCTTCAACACAAACTTCCACACCGCTGAACTTTACTAAAATAAGACAGGAGATTTACATTAGACACTTCACTACTCTACAGAGGAAAAAGGACTGCAAGCTGTCTAAACTCCTGCCTGCCACATAGAGCCACAGCAGTGGTACCACTAACTCAGCCAGCAATATCGTCAATCTGTCCAGCTACACACTCAGCTCAGCAGAAGAGTCTGCTCTTTCTTGGGGACTCTTTTTGCCCCACCACCCGCACAAACAATACAGTTCTGCGGTGATCTGGAAGCCTACTTTCGCCATCTCAGACTCAAAGAATACTTTCAACACAACACTGACCAGCACACCGTTACACAGACGCCCTCCCAGCAGCACAAGGAGAATAACTACACGTGGACTCCTCCTGAGGGTAGAAATAACAGTCTGGACCTATATATAGAATGCTTCCGCTGACGTGCACAGGCAGAAATTGTGGAGAGTCAGCATCGTTTGCCTCACAACCTCAGCCGTGCAGAACGCAATGACATCCACAGCCTCAGAAACAACCCCAACATTTTTATAAGCAAAGAGGCAGATAAAGGAGGAGCTACTGTCATCATGAACAGGTCTGACTACCAGAAGGAGGCTTCCAGACAACTCTCCAATACCAAATTTTACAGGCTACTTTCCTCAGATCCCACCAAGGAATACACTAAGAAACTACACCATCTGCTCAGGACACTCCCTACACAAGCACAAAAACAGATTTATACCAACACACCTCTAGAAACCCATCCGGGGCTATTCTACCTACTACCCAAGATCCACAAACCTGGAAATCCTGGACACCCCATCATCTCAGGCATTGGCACTCTCACTGATGGACTGTCTGGTTATGTGGACACTCTCCTCAGACCCTATGCCACCAGCACTCCCAGCTGTCTGAGACACCACTGACTTCCTGGGAAAACTGCAAGACATTGATGACCTACCAGAAAACACTATCCTAGCCACCATGGATGTAGAGGCTCTCTATACCAACATCCCACACAAAGATAGAATAAATGCTGTCCGGAACAGTATCCCTGATGATGCTACAGCACATCTGATGGCTGAGCTCTGTAACTTTATCCTCACACACAACTATTTTAGATTTGGTGACGATATATACCTTCAAATCAGCGGCACAGCTATGGGTACCTGCATGGCCCCTCAATATGCCAATATTTTCATGGCTGACCTGGAACAGCGCTTCCTTAGCTCTCGTCCACTAACACCCCGTCTCTACTTACACTACATTGATGACATCTTCATCATCTGGACCCATGGGAAAGAGACTCTGGAGGAATTCCACCGAGACTTCAACAACTTTCACCCCAACATCAACCTCAGCCTGTAACAGTCCACACAGGAGATCCACTTCCTGGACACCACGGTGCTAATACATGATGGCAACATCAATACCACCCTGTACCGTAAACCTACTGACCGCTACGCCTACCTTCATGCCTCCAGCTTCCATCCCAGACACACCACACGATCTATTGTCCACAGCCAAGCACTAAGATATAACCGCATTTGCTCCAACCCCTCCGACAGAGACAAAACACCTACAGGATCTCTACCAAGCAATCTTGAAACTGCAATACCCACCTGAGGCAGTGAAAAAATAGATCAACAGAGCCAGACGTGTGCCACGAAGCCTCTTACTACAGGACAAGCCCAAGAGAGAAACCAACAGAACACCACTAGCCATCACCTACAGTCCTCAGCTAAAACCTCTACAGCGCATCATCAGGGATTTACAACCCATCCTGGACAATGATCCCCCACTTTCACAGGCCTTTGGAGGCAGACCAGTCCTTGCCCACAGACAACCTGCCAACTTGAAGCAAATCCTAACCAGCAACAAAACACCGCAGCACAGTCACTCTAACTCAGGGACCCATCCATGCAACAAACCTCGTTGCCAGCTCTGCCCACATATCTACACCAGCAACACCATTACAGGACCTAACCAGATCAGCCACACCATCGTGGGTTCATTCAGCTGCACATCTACCAATATAATTTATGCCATCATGTGCCAGCAATGCCCCTCTGCTATATACATCGGACAAACTGGACAGTCTCTACATAAAAGAATAAACGCACACAAATCGGATATCAGAAATGGCAATATACAAAAACCCGTAGGAGAGCACTTCAATCTCCCAGGCCACACAGTAGCAGACTTAAAAGTAGCTATCCTACAGCAAAGAAATTTCAGGACCAGACTCCAAAGAGAAATTTCTGAGCTACAATTCATCTGCAAATTCGACGCCCTCAGCTCAGGCTTAAACAAAGACTGCGAATGGCTGGCTAAATACAAAAGCAGCTTCCCCTCCCTTGGTGTTCACACCTCCAGATCAACTGCTGGTAGTAAGCCTCACCCTTGCTGACTGAGCTAACCTTGTTATCCCCACCCTTGCTCTGGCTTATTTATACCTGGCCCTGCAGATTTCCAAGACCAGCATCTGATGAAGTGAGTCTGTGCTCACGAAAGCTCACGCTCAAAACTTTTCTGTTAGTCTATAAGGTGCCACAGGACCCTTTGTTGCTGTTACAGATCCAGACTAACACGGCTACCCCTCCGATACTTTCAAAGAAGTTCTTTCAGAAGAGATCGTCTGGAACAGCTTCTTTCAAAAGATCGCTGTAGTGTAGATGTGGCCTACATGACAAAATCTCAAAATCCACAAAATCCATTGTCTTCTACATAATGGGCATATTCTCTTTTCTACTTATGTCTCATCTCTGTGTTCCTTGCCCATCCTCGAAATCCCATTTAAGCCCAATTTGTAAGCATTCAATTGGACAAGAATGCAGGATCTAGCCCCCAAATTGAATGAGCTAAAGGATGGCAAAGAATACAAATCCCAACTGCATATCCCACTTACTTGAAATGCAATTTTAGGGAAATTCTGTGTCTCTGCTACTCTTTCCAGCACAGCAGAAAGTGTGTCAAAATAACGCACTGTTGCAGAATTGCCCTTTGAAAGGACACGACTTTAAATGCACAAGATCTTTAAACTCAAACCTGTAGTAAGGCTCTGATCCTGTGACGGTTTACACTCCTCCTGCCCTTTAAGCAGATGGGATGACTCACCTACTTCGAGTTAAGCAGGAGCAGAAATGTTCACAGGGTTGGGGCCATAATTTTCCCAAAAACACATTCCACCCTTTACCATTGACAATTTATTTTAAAACATTAAAATCTGTACCTAAATAATCTTTGCATTGTTATAAACAATGTAGAAGAATTAGAAGAGTACAAGATGTGAGATGAGCATTTTACTAAGTATTGTCAAAACGTTGTATTTTATAACAGATTCAAACCTGGAAAAGTCCTATTAATGAAACATTACAATAAAAACATCTAACTGTGTGTTTTACAGTCTGATTAATTTTGTGTAACAGCAACTACACCCCAGCCATACCCTTTGTCATTTGTTAAGAGAGAGATATGGCCGCTTATCAGACATTGTTGCTTTATTACATCTGTCCACTTGGTGTCGTTGTTGCTGGTGTTGTGGTGGTGAGTGGGGGAGGGGACGTGAGGAGAATAGTCAAGCTGTAATAAATAAAGGAAGCAAGTTATTGTTGTGGATCCAGCCATCTTGGTTTATGACGTGCGGTGGGAGGATGAGGTAGAGGGGGGAGAAGAGTGAGACAGCAAAAGCAATAATATAATAATTTCAGATTTCGTCCTCTAGAGAGCTTTAGTTTTGACCGATCCGCAGCATTCGCTAACACCAAGCTCTATTTTGTCTGTTATCAAATCACTGACATGTTCCTGGGGAGAGAGGAAGAAAAGTCCATCTTAATAACTGCTTTACCTACTGAATGGGTAAACAAGCAGAAAACATTTCCCGCTGCTTCACATTCAGGGAGGAAACATATACCCCAACAGTTCTGATTTGGTGCTGAACAAATTCGATGAGCAATTTACACCACAAAGGAATGCAAGGGACTGGATGTGCTCGAAGGGAGGCTTTACAAGCAGCTGATATCATTTGCTAGAAAATTGAATTTAGGGGCAAAGAGAAAATCAAATCAGGGACAGAAAAGTGATAAGAATGCTGAACAAGGGCTTGTCCTAGAAATCACAGATTAAGACTGATTTCACTGCGGTGGAAAAGGCAGACCTTGCTGAGCTCACAAACATCAAAACCAAGAGGCTGCTGGGGGTATTGTGTAAATGTCCAAGAGCCTTGCTCTCCTGTAAATCTAGGGTCAAATTTAAAGAGGAATTGAAGATGTAGTAATTTACCCCCTCAGCTGGAAGTTGGAGTCCCTTTTAGAGCCACTTGTCAACATGTAGCTTAAACCTCCTTACACATCACTTTGGGGTTTGGCACCTAGAGATAGATTTGGGACAGATTGCTAATGAACAGACACTTGATGGTCTTAGCCTGCTTTTTAGTGGCTGATCATTTAACATCATTGAGCCAATAACCAGTGTGACAATCACCTGTCAGTGCGCCTCAAGTTAAAGGGGGAAGCAGTCAAGTGCAGGACTCATGCAAAGACACAGGTTCATTACATTGAGCAGCCTCTGTTCAGAGGTATCTAGGACTAGACTAATGGGATTTGCTAGCTCGGACCAATGCTCATTGTCAAAGCAATGTTTAGGAAGTATGCTTGTGGGAGTGGTATTTTGTGTCATTCTCTCGCTCTGAGCAGTAACAATCATAATATTAATAAATGAAGGGGGGGAGACACTGAAACAAAAATAGGGGGCAAAAGAGCTGAGATTACTATGCTAGATCAGTCCTGTTGTAGACAAAAGGGAAAAATTGTCCAAGATCCATGCCTATAAAGGGCCAACTTCTGCAATACACAACCTTCGAACACACTCCTTCATGCAAAGGGCTACTAGGGGATGTAAATCACTACAGGATTTAGCCTAGAGGTGGTAGGAAAGAAAGGTCTGGTGCAACCCGAACCACAGCCTGCTGCTCAGTCAAAAGCAACACAATGTCATTTCTCTGCATAATGGTGCATGCCAGAGTTGCGCAAATTCAGAACTTTTTTTTCTTAGCAAGGTGACATGATCGGTTGGAGCTGCTTTTGCAGGTAAAGTTGGTGGGTAGAAAATAATCAGCTTCAAAATACATTTACCTGATTATTCCAGCTGACATGCCACAGAATTCCTTCCCCCTACCCCCACCTCAGAAGCGCAGCAAACAAACATGCTCCTGAATAAGCCTGAAACAGGCACAAACAATGGATAATTCAACTCAAACAGCTTTTGTGGAGCTTTCACCTTTAAAGTTTGCTAGGGGATCTGAAATGGAATTTCTCACTGTCAGGATGTTGCCACCATTAGTACACATTGCACCTCCCTCGTCTAGCATCCTCAGGACCTGATCCGTCCCAATTGAGGGAATTTGCCGGCCAAAAGGAGGTCCCCTGCCTTGTGCCCCCACTTCCAGCTCCAGTGGCCCCCTTACCTTTGGCTGGTCTCTGGCCCCTGCTGGGCTGATGCTGCAGGTTCCAATCCTGCGTGACCACAGCCCTAGCCACTGGCTCCTTGGAGGCCAGCACAAACCCCGACCAGGCTACTGGCACAAGTCCCAGCCTGGCAGCCCCTTCCAGCTCTGGCCAGGGAGCTAGCGGAAGCCCTTGCTGAGCAGCCGGCACAAGCCCCTGCTGGGGATCCAGCTCCAGCCCTGGTCAGGCTGCTTGCACAAGCCCCTGTCAGGAGTACCAGCCCTGTCCACGCAGCCAGCACCAGCGATACAAGCCCCTGACCTCCCCTGCACAGGGCTGCCAGCCCTTGTGTCACTGTCTCCCACCTGGCAAGGCTCCCAGCTGCTGGCCCTTCTCTTCTCCTAGCAGCCTTCCGGCTGGCTCCCTGATCCAGTAATGTCCAGTGTCCTGCTGGATTAACTGTTGTCAGACCAGAGAATTCTAGTTTTGGGAGGTACAACGTGTAAATGGCAAAAATTGGAGCTTTCCCATTTTCTGCCCTTTCATTCAAGGGGCTTCTGCCCCTCATCATTTCTCAACCTGGACTTTGAACTGTGAGTGGCAGTGCCTGCTTTACCCTGAGCATCAGAGGAAAGGGCTTTATAAAGTGACAGCTCTCAGCATTTGCCACCTGCTGGTTTTGGTGAGGCTGACCTATCTTATCTGTATTGCCTTATAAGAGAGTGCAAGGAAGGCCAAGTAACAAGAGTGCTGCTGTAATTTCTTCTCCTGCCCAAACCCTGCCATTCTCGGCATGTGAATTTGCCATCATTCTAGATCAGGAATTTCCAACATATGGGTCAGGATCCAAAGATATGTGGCAGTTAGATGCTGGATGTGGCAGCAGTAAGGAGCTGCAAATGGCCCCTTTAAGAGCCACATGCACCTGCGAGCTACTGGTGACCCTTAAGAAATCTCTCTCTATTACAAAGACAGCTTCTCCACCTTTGATATTTGTAGCCATCCCAGCAAGACTCTTAATAGACTCTTACAGTAAGTAATTTTCATTCCCTTCCTCCCTTTTGCCCACCTTCTGTTCTTTTGTAGCTGACTTGTCAGTTTTCATTTTTTGGTTTGTATCTCCCCCCAGCCCCTGAGTGGTGCCCCCCACAGCCCTTCCAGCCTCTGAGTATGACCCCCACCAACTCCCCCAGCCCCTGAGTGTGACTCTTCAACCCCCCAGCCCTAGTATGACTCCACCAGCCTGAGTGTGACTCCCCTCGCAAGCCCTTAAGTGTGACA
This sequence comes from Carettochelys insculpta, assembly GCF_033958435.1. Lineage (NCBI taxonomy): Eukaryota > Metazoa > Chordata > Testudines > Carettochelyidae > Carettochelys > Carettochelys insculpta. The sequence continues at coordinate 32,523,940 of NC_134144.1, forward strand.
CCTCAGCCCCTCCACCCCTAGCCCTTGTGTGACCCCCTTGCCCTTGAATGTGACCCCCTCACAACCCCTGAGTGTGACTCCCCCCAAGCCCCTCCAGCCTCTGAGTGTGGGGTTTAAGCTGAGGGTGTCAGGAGGGAGCGGTTTGGGGATGAAGGTCTTCCCCCCCCCCCCCCCCCCACAACTCAGATCAAATAATAAAATAATAATTAACTATAATAAACATAGTGTTATTATAATGTAGTTCCCTTTTTCTATGAAATAGCCACCATGAATATATAAACATGAGCAGGTGCAATTTTATATTCTTGCCTCAGGCACAAAATTAGCTAGTTATGGCACTGCCCACTCCCAGTTTTGAATTGCCTTGGGGCACCAAGTCTTCCTGAATTGTCAGAATGGGTCCCTGTCTGGACAAGGTTGGGAACCGCTGAATCTAGATGAAGGCAGCTGGAGGGCCCACTCACACTCATCTGTAAGAGGAATTGTCATGATCTCGCTAATATTAACAGTACCTTTATAAAAATAATTGAATCTATTTTAGTGCAAAGGGACCTTCAGAAGTAAAAGGGGTTCCCCTCATGGTGAGCTGATCTTGATTAATTCAGCTTTACATTTTTCAGTTCAGCAAGTAGCTTTCATTCAAGAAACTCTGGCATGCTCTGAAGTGACTCTCAGTGAAACAGCAGGGACAGATTGGAAGTCAGTTGTGTTTTTTCACTGTCTACACTAGAATTGCTCTGCTCTGCGAGAAAACAACAAGGCTGCATCTACACTAGCAAGTTCTTTCAAAAATTTTTCCAAAGAAGGGGCTCTTTTGAAACATTCAGCACAGCATCTACACACAAAAAAAAGCTCTCTTTCTAAATTAAATAGAAAGAATGCAGCGCTCCTTTTGAAAGCGCTCTTCCATTCCCGTTTCAGGAAAAATGCTGTCTTTTGGAATCTTCTTTTGAAAGAAAAAGGTGCATAGATGCTCCACAGGCCCATTTTTTCCAAAAGAGCAATCCTCATGGCACCAGATTTTTTCAGTCCCTGGCCTGTTCTTTCAAAAGAGCAGTGGCTTGGTGGACATCCTCTTTCAAAAGACCAGATCACTCTTTTGAGCCACTTTTTTGTGTGTGGACATGCTCATTCCAAAAAAAGTTATTTCAGAAGGGATCTTCCAGAAGGACTTTTTTTGCAAGATCTCTGTAGTGTAGACGTAGCCAGAGAGTCTGAATGTGCAAAAATTTCTACATATGCGTAAGTGGGGTTAAATCAGTCCAGATTGCACTTGTCTGTGATCTACTTGTAATCAGTGTTGGAGGTAACATTTTTATTCAATTGCCTGATACCTACAGTGACTTCCAATGAAGTTTCTAAGCAGCTCAATTTCTAAAAAATGTCTTAGACAAAAATGTTGATATACTGGTATTACTGGCCCGTTGCCCAGTGAGCTGCTTGAATCTCCTGGAACTGAAAGAAGTTAAAATTTGTGTGAAAGCTATTGGAATCTGTAGATCAGCATGGACTAACATATGCAACCTCTTATACAAATAAGACAACCCAGGAAGCCACAACAGCTCTTTGAAATTCCAAAGAAGAATTGCCTGACCATCAAAAGATCACCATAGAAAATACAATATTTTCATTTTATGTTCTTGTCTAGGCAGATGAATCACACAGCTTATTAATACAAAGTATGGCCATTCCAATAGCACTGCTAAATGAAATCCTAAACCTGACATGTGGCAGGGTCTGGGAATGACAACTTGCTGTGTGCAGTTTGTGTCACTGCTTTGCATCAGTAACAACACAAAGAAACATCATGTAGCACTGCAGACATGCAGAAGCCAACTCCCTTTCACAAACCCTTCTCCCAAATAGCTCTTGTAACCGTTTATCTACTTGTAGGATTTCATTCCTTCTTAATTTGTTAATTAAACTGCAGAAGTAGTAAAGCCAGAACAGCACCAGTATGAGCTTTCCCCAAATACTACCTCAACTCTGATCCACAGGGATGAGGTGCAGGTGTGAAAGAGTTCAGTCCCAATTCCTGGGTCTGTCTTTTGCGTCTGCCAATAGCATGCCAGTTAATGTCAACTGTGGGAATGGTTTTAATATTTGGAACACCTGTCAATTACCCACTGGAGTGAAACTCTTTTCAGGTATGTATCACCCCACTCTTCAGTTATTGTGGACGAGAGCCCAATTTGAACAGGCAGTCTAGATTCCATTGTCAGGTTTTTAAGCAATGCACACACATGAATAATGAAAGGCACAGAGGTGTTAAATTCTCCCTATGCCTTACTCCTAATGGTAGTACCCACTGACAGCTGAATTTCTGCTCCTTTCAAGTTAGTTATGATAGGCATACAAAACCAGCAGTTCAACTTACCCAAAATAAGCACAGAAGGAAAAAGAGGCGCACAAACCACTTGAAGGGACTTTTGTCAAGATAAAACTGGGTAATATGCTCACTTCCATTCAAACCATGGTCTGCTTTCCCTGAAAACTGTTTCAGCTAGGAGAGGATTCCTCTAGCGTAGGCAATGCAGAGATACTCATATGGCTGTCTTTCAAGGACCCCCTCTTACAGGATCTGGTGTAGGGACCAGGCTGGAGTTGTGGCTGCAGCCCACAACCCTGTTGACATCCTAGCCTTGGCAGCACTTGAGCAGTGGCTCAGGGCAGACCAGAATCTGGAGAGTGCAAGGGTGATTTAAACAACCTTTGACTCATCTCACCCAGTCCATAAATGGAGTATGTCTGAACTGCAAGAAAACACCCATGGGTGGCCCATGTCAGCTGACTCAGGCTTGTAGGATTTGAGCTGCCTGACTCTAAAACTCCAGGGAGGCGGCGATCTGATCCTGAGCTGGGGCCTAGGCTCTGAGACCCTTCCCCCATGCAGGTCTCAGAGCCCAAGTTCTAGCTCAAGCTTGAATGTCAACACTGCAATTTTATTGCCACTTAGCCTTTTTTCAATTGGCCTTTTTAGTTAGCTCTCAAATTGCCTAGCTTTTTGCCTTGATGGTCAGACATTTTTTAAACCAAAACAGATTCTCGCATATTCATCTGGGGCTGGAGCTTTAAGAAAAGACACCAAATGTAATCACTAAAGCCAGGAGAGTTGGCCACACAGGATCTCTCCATCAAATACCAACCAGGTCTAACACCGCCGAGTTTGCAAGCCTCTCACTTTCTCACTCCATCTTCAGATTTATGCCACAATTATCAACGTAGTACTTGTGTCCCAAACAAAAAATATTTCTCACTGGATATATAGGCCCACAGATGGTCTAGCTTACTCCCTTCTCCTCCCAAAGCAAGCCAGGACATTTTCTCTCCTTGTGCTGGTGTTTCTCTTATGATTATAGGAAAGCTAAAGTGAAAAGTGAAGGCCCTGTCCCGGGAGGCAGATTGAGAGCCTTTCGAGTTGAAGAACCCCATGGGTGGACCTGTAGGTCCCCATGAAGCAGCTCAGACTGACAAGATCCTAACGACAATAAAAAAAAAAGATCAGTAGGCATATACCAATAAGAGACACTGTTCATTGACAACAAGGGTCCTTTGCTGATCCCAGTGCAGTGTCTGCTGCTGAGAAATGCAAAGAGTGTCTTTAAAAGAAAATTAGGACAACACATTAAAACCTCATAAAGCAACACAGCTGCTGTCTGGAAAACTGATCAGTATCAGAAAGTAACTCCTCAACTGCCCAGACAACCAGCTACGTTGTCAGCAACGAGTCACATGCCATGGGCTTGTGGAGCAGAGAGGCATCCAGAGAATGCTGTGTGGCTCTTGCGTTGCCAGTAGAATCCCATTTGCTGGGATCAGGGGAGTGGATAGAAAAAGGGGCAGAGGTGCCGTTGGAAGCTGAGGCAGCAGGAGAAGGTAGCAAAAGCAAAGGAGTGAATTGTGACAAAGTCAGTCCAATTCCTAGGCCTCTGTCCTCTGGTCAGTCCTTTAGGACCCCTTAAAGGCCCTGTTGCCCTCGCTGGGGTGGTCTGGGGAAACCCAGCCCCCACCCACTCGTGCCAGGTTCCAGCCCAGGGACCTTGTGCAGCTGCCAGTGGGAGGAGATGACTCCCTTAGCCCTCAGCACAGCAGCTCTCCTCCCTGGGCCACTTCCCCAGACAGTCCCCACTTGTACCTTCTCCAGGCTGCAGCAGTCACGGGTCCTCACTCTTGATCTTGTAGGAGCTCCCGCTCTCCCTCTGTGATCTCTGGTGTTCCTGCTGCTCTCCTCTGCTCCTCTCAAACCTGTTCTCTCTCACTGCTCCTGTCTCTCTGCTCACCTCTCACTCTCTCCCCTGCTCTTCCGACTGTGGAGGGTTTTCAAGGCCTCTCACTGGGGCCAGCTGGCTTTAATTAGGCTGAGCCATCTCCCACCCAGCTGCCTCTGATTGCCCTGCGGGCCCTTCTGCTTGTTTGGGCTTCCTTCCCCCTGGCCCTGCCACACATCCGCCCCCTGCTCAACACCCTGGGGCTGGGCTGCTTGGGTCGGGCAACAGTGCACCCTGGACAAGCCATCTGCGTTTCCATTTTGGCTTCCAGATCTATGTTGCACCTTGAAATTGAAGGGCTGCAGGGACAGGAACCACCTGGTGACTCTCAAGTTTTTGTCCTTGATGCAATGCATCCATTGTAGGGGGGCATGATCAGTGACCAGGGTGAACTTCTGCCCTGGGAAGTAATAGTGTAGGGCCTCCATGGCCCATTTCACCGTGAGGCACTCTCTCTCCACGAGGGCATCTCTTTGCTCACATGGCAGGAGCTTTCTGCTAAGGTATAGGATGGGATGTTCCTGTTCCCCTACCATCAAATCAAAAAGCAGTCAAGTGGCACTTTAAAGAAGAGCAAAATAGTTTATTCAGTGAGCTTTCGTGGGACAGACCCACTTCTTCAGACCATAGCCAGACCAGAACAGACTCAATATTTAAGGCACAGAGAACCAAAAACAGTAATCAAGGAGGACAAATCAGAAAAAAAAAAAATGATCAAGGTGAGCAAATCAGAGAGTGTGTGGGGGCGGGGGGCAAGGTCAAGAATTAGATTAAGCCAAGTATGCAGACGAGCCCCGACAGTGACTCAGAAAGTTCCTATCCCAGTTCAAACCACGTGTTAATGTGCCAAATTTGAATATAGAGGACAGCTCAGCTGCTTCTCTTTGAATAGCGATGCTAAAATTTTTTTTCAGTACCACGCATACTCTGAAGTCATTAACAGAATGCCCCATTCCAGTAAAATGTTGATTAACTGGTTTGTGGATCTGGAGTGTCTTGATGTCTGCTTTGTGCCCATTAACCCTTTGTCTAAGGGAGTTAGAAGTCTGTTCAATATACAAAGCATCTGGGCATTGTTGACACATGATGGCATATATGATGTTAGTAGAGGAGCATGAGAAAGTGCCCGTGATTCTGTGAGTAACCTGGTTAGGACCAGTGATGGTATTTCGAGAGAAGATATGTGGACAAAGCTGGCAGTGGGCTTTGTTGCAAGGAAAGGTACCAGGACTGGTATTCCTGGGGTATAGACTGTGGCTGTTCATGAGGATCCTCATAAGGTTGGGAGGTTGTCTGTAGGCGAGAACAGGCATGTCACCTAGGGCCTTCTGGAGTGTGGCATCCTGATTAAGGATAGGTTGTAGGTCTTTAATAATTCATTGCAGTGGTTTGAGTTGGGGGCTGTAGGTGATGACCAGTGGTGTTCTGTTCTTGGCTTTTTTGGGCCAATCTTGGAGTAGCTGGTCTCTGGGTATTCATCTGGCCCTGTCAATTTGTGTTTTTTGTATTTTTTAACTTCTCCTGGTGGGTAATTCAGGTTTATGAATATTTGGTAAAGATCTTGTCCAAATCATAAAGATGTCATCAATGTATCTTAAGTAGAGGAGGAGTAATAGGGGATGAGAGCTGAGGAATTGTTGTTCCAGGTCAGCCATAAATATATTAGCATATTTTGCAGCCATGTGGGTGCCCATAGCAGTTCCACTAATCTGGAGGTATAAACTGTCCCCAAATCAGAAATCATTGTGTGTGAGAACAAAGTTACAGAGGTCAGACACCAGATTGGCTGTGGTGGCATCAGTACCCCTCCTCTACTTAAGATACATTGATGACATCTTTATGATTTGGACCCATGGTATAGAGACTCTAGAAGAATTCCACAGAGACTTTAACAATCTACACCCCACCATCAACTTACTCCTCCATTACTCCACAGAAGAGATACATTTCCTGGACACTACAGTACTAATCAAGGATGGCCAATACGTGAAATGATAGGGCGTCCAGGGTTTCCAGGTTTTTGGTTCTCTGTGCCTTAAATATTGAGTCTGTTCTCGTATGGCTATGGTCTGAAGAAGTGGGTCTGTCTCATGAAAGCTCATCACCTAATAAATTATTTTGCTAGTCTTTAAAGTGCTACTTGAGTGCTTTTTGTTTTGATAGTATATAGACTAGCACGGCTCCCTCTCTGTTACTATTCCCCTACCATGTGCGACAATACCGCCCCTAGCCCGACTTCTGAGGCATCAGTCTGGAGGATAAATTCCTTCTTAAAAATTTAGGGGCAATGATGATGGAATCACTGCAGAGGGCAGTTTTCAGGTCTGTAAAAGCCTCCGAGGCTGCCGGGGTCCATTTTACAGTATCAGGGCCCTGGGCTCTGGTCAGGTCAGTCAATGGGTATGCCCTGGAAGTGAAGTGGGGAATGAACCGGCGATAGTATACAACCAGCCCTAAGAAGGCTCTGACCTGCTTCTTTCGGGATGGATGGGGCCAATTTTGCATTGCCTCTACTTTGTTCAATTGGGGTCTTACCACACTCCTTCCAACAATATACCCAAGGTACTTCGCTTCCGCTAACCCAATTGCACACTTAGTGGGGTTCACCATAAGGCCAGCTTTCCTCAGTGTCTCCAGCACAGCTTCCACCTTCTCAAGGTGCGTGTCCCAATCGGAAGCGTGGACAACGACATTGTCTAAGTAGGCAGCTGCATACTTGGCATGTGGATGCAATAGCTTGTCCATGAGTCTTCGGAACGTTGAAGGCGCGCCATGCAGACTGAAGGGGAGGATGGTGAACTGGAAGAGTCCATCTGGGGTTGAGAAGGCTGTCTTCTCTTTGGCCCCTGGGGTCAGAGGAATTTGCCAGTAGCCCTGGGTCAAATCAAGGGTGGACAGAAATCGGGCCTTTCCCAGTTGGTTGATCAGTTCGTCTACCCATGGCATGGGGTAGGCGTCAAACTTTGATACCTCATTCAGCCTTTGGAAGTCGTTGCAAAGCCATAGGCTTCCATTGGGCTTGGGTACCAGTACGATAGAGCTAGACCACTGGCTGTATGACTCCTCAATGACACCCAGCTCCAGCATTTTCTTAACCTCTGCTTGGATTTCCCCTCTCTTTGCCTCGGGTATCTGGTAGGGCTTGACATTCTCTTTAACTCCTGGATCAGTGACGATGTCATGGTATAGCTCTGTTGTTCTTCCAGGTTTAACTGAAAAAACACAACACGGTTTCGCTCTATCATGTCAACTACTTCCATGGGTTGGTCTGAGGTCAACTCAGGAGATATCCCCACTTGCTTCCGGGGGTCCTTCTCTGGGACTGGTGCTCCCAGAGCAGCCAGCTGTACTTCTCTGTCCTGCCATGGTTTTTAACAAGTTGACATGATATATCTGCCCTGGCTTTCGTCGGTCAGGCTGGCGGACCTTATAATCCACCTCACCAACAACAACTTCTATCACCTTATACGGCCCCTGCCACCTGGCGAGGAGTTTATGCTCGGCTGTTGGCACCATCACCGTCATGCGGTCTCCCACCTGGCATTTCCGGGGTGTCACCTGATGGATGTAGTTGGCTTGCTGGGCTTTCTGCACCTTCTCTAAGTGTTCCTGAACTATTGGGGTGACTGTGGCGATTCAGTCTCTCATCTGTAGCACATGGTCAATGATGTTCTGCCCTGGTTTGGGCTGTTCCTCCCAGGCCTCTTTGGTGAGGTCCAGAATTCCCCGGTGGTTATGCCCATACAAGAGCTCAAACCGGGAAAACCCGTTAGAAGCTTGAGGGGCCTCCCTTATAGCAAACATGAGAAATGTCAGCAACAAGTCCCAGTCCTTGCTGTCCCAGCTCACAACTTTTCTTATCATACTTTTCAGAGTTCTGTTAAATCGTTCAACGAGGCCATCAGTCTGGGGATGATAGATTGATGTCCTCAGGGTGCATATCTGGAGCAGGGTACATAAGTCCTTCATGAGCCTGGACACAAAGGGGGTCCCCTGATCAGTTAGAATTTCTTTGGGTATCCCCACCCTTGAGAAAACCTGGATCAGCTGCTTCGCTATTGTTTCAGACAGGGTATTGCGCAGGGGCACAGCCTCTGGACACCTGGTGGCATGGTCCACAACAACTAGGATGCTCTGGTGGCCCCATGCAGACTTCTCTAGTGGCCCAACTATGTCCATAGCAATCCTCTCAAAGGGGACCTTGATGGTCGGTAGGGGCACCAATGGAGCCCGCAGGTGTGGTCGGGGCCCATGTAACTGGCATTCCAGACAGGAAGTACAATATTTCTGGACTTCCATATAGATCCCTGGCCAAAAGAATCTCTGCAGAAGGTGGTCTAGGGTCTTCTCCACCCCCAGATGCCCCCCAAACAAGTGGCTGTGGACCAGCTCCATTACCACCCCGCAGTGCTTCTGAGGTACCAAAAGCTGTTTTACCTCTTGGTCCTGTATCCAGGCCACTCTGTACAACAAGTCCCCCTTAATTACATAGTAAGGGCCTGTACCTTTGCTCCTTCCCTCTACGGGGGTCCCGTTAACCTCAACCACCTCCTTAGGGACATTCTGGAATGCTGAGTCATTGGCCCGATCCTGCCCAAACGTTTCCTGAGGGAGACTCACATGTTCAGGGTCAGAGGGACCCGCCTTGTCCCCCTTCCCTGACGAGCTAGGCCCCACCTCTAGCTCACCTACTTCCCTGCTTTCTTCCCAAGTAGTCAGACTGGTTTGCCCGCCTGCCAGTACCTGCTTCAGATAGTGGCCCAATATCCTGGTTCCCAGCCTCTTGGCTGCCCTTCTCTCCTGCCTCGTCTTATGGGCCTTCCTGGGCACTGAGAATAGGTCCCGGAAAATTCACAAAAGATTGGGACTGGGCTATCCCCATCGGCCCCATCACACCATAGTAGGTTATTGACCCAGGGAAGTCCTGTCCTATGACCACAGGGTAGGGGAGCTTGGGAACCACTGCTGCAGTTAAGTTTGTGACGCTACCTTGGACATCTGTCTTTACTGAGATGGCTGGATAATAATTAACATCCCCATGAACACAAGAGATCCCTGTGCATTTGGCCCGGGTCAGTAGGTCCCGTCCCACTATCATCCCCGATACCAAAGTAACTGCACTCCCAGAGTCTACCAATGCAGTTGTTTCTATCCTGTTCATCTTCACCTGGTGGGTGTACTGATGGGGGGCTGTTGGAACACCAGCAAGGTGGATCAAGGCGCAGGGGTCTTGCAGACACCCCACGCCACATTGCATGGGCTCCTCCCGATTGGGGCATTGTGTGGCTATGTGCCCCAGCTCCCACAGGTGTAACACCTATACCCTGTGTGGTGCATCCACCTTTTCTTTGGGCTGCTGGGTCTGGCTCTCAGGCCTTCCCCACATTCACCCCCAAGCTTCCTCACCCTCCAGCTGTCCCCCTGCCCCCCTCTTCTCTGCCCGTGCCTGTTCTGGGGCTTCACGTACAGGGGCCCTGGGAATGCGGCCGGGCTCCTTGCCTCATCGCACCCTTCCTGTGAGGGATGGATACAGTTCCCTGGCCATCGAGCGTCTCTCCACGAGGGCCACCAGCTCATCGAAGGTGGCAGGGTCATTCTGCACAACCCACTCCCATAGGTCGGGCAGCAGCCCTCTGATATATCTGTCCAGGATGACTACCTCAACAACCTTCTCCGCACTGTGGACCTCCGGCCGCAACCACTTCCAGGTGGATTAGGTCAAACAACTGGGTTCGTGGGGTTTTGTCTTCCCACTACTTCCAGTCATGGAACCTTTGCACACTCATCGCCACTGTAACACCCACCCGTGCTAAGATTTCTGCCTTCAGCTGGGGGTAGTTGGAGGCCGCTTCTTCTGCCATGTCGAAATATGACTTCTGGGCTTCTCCACTCAAAAATGGGGATAAAATACTGGCCCACTGAGCCTGGGGCCAGCCCTCCCATACAGCAGTTCTCTCAAAGACCAGCAGGTATGCCTCAACATTATCATCCCCAGTCATCTTCTGTAGGTAACAGCTAGCACGTACCCACCGGGTCTTGTCCTGATTTGGTATCTGGAGAGCCAGGCCCTTCACCTGGCTCCATGACCTCCTGCAGGGTAGCAGGGTCCTGGGCAGCCTGACTCACCAGCAGCTGGTTCACCTCCTGCTGGATGCTGGTAGCCTCCTGCTAGGTGGCTGTGGCCTGCAGGAGTGCATTAATCACATCCTCCATAGGTACTTCTTTACAAGGGGCCCAGATAGTTGGCTTTAGGGTCGTTGTGCAACCTCACAGCAGTTAAATCCCCTTGGTAACACCACGTGTGACAAAGTCAGTCCAATTCCTGGGCCTCTGTCCTCTGATCAGTCCTTTAGGACCCCCTAAAGGGCCCTGTTGCCCTCGCTGGGGCAAGGGGTGGTCTGGGGGGAACCCAGCCCCTACCCACTCGTGCCAGGTTCCAGCCCAAGGACCCTGTGCAGCTGCCAGTGGGAGGAGATGACTCCCTTAGCCCTCAGCACAGCAGCTCTCCTCCCTGGGCCACTTCCCCAGACAATCCCCACTTGTACCTTCTCCAGGCTGCAGCAGTCACGGGTCCTCACTCTTGATCTTGTAGGAGCTCCCGCTCTCCCTCTGTGATCTCTGGTGTTCCTGCTGCTCTCCTCTGCTCCTCTCAAACCTGTTCTCTCTCACTGCTCCTGTCTCTCTGCTCACCTCTCACTCTCTCCCTTGCCCTTGCCACTGTGGAGGGTTTTGAAGGCCTCTCACTGGTCCAGTCATTGGGGTCAGCTGGTTTTAATTAGGTTGAGCCATCTTCCACCCAGCTGCCTCTGATCGCCCTGCAGGCCCTTCTCCTTGTTTGGGCTTCCTTCCCCCTTCCCCCTGGCCCTGCCACAGTATAAAAAGAAACACTTGCACTTCATCATCCAGTCCCCTTTGTGGAAGCATTCAATCAACTGCCTCTGCAGTTGATCAAGGGGACTTCTCTGACAGGACCTTCTGAGAGAAGGGGAGTCAAACCAGAGTGCAGCTGAGTTGTGGCCCCTTTCCATGGACTAAACCAAAGCAAAAAGGGAGTACTGTACAACAAAGGCGTCCAGCTGTACTTCCCTTCACCTGTTTTTTTCTGTGATCCAGCCTGCATATGGATTCCTAAGAATCACTAGGACACGCACACTGCACTGGAGTATCCTTTTCATGAACTCCTGGTCATTGTAGTTAAAGATGCAGGATTCACAAGGCCCTTCTAGTACATTAATCACCTTTTGGCAAGTGCAACCCTAGCCATGCAGCAAACTCTCCACAAGGGAATCTCATTTCTGAACACTGTGCACAATGTTTTAATGTGTGTACAGGAAAGGGAGCTCTTTGCATATATACAAAGGCGAAACACACAAGGTATAAAATTCTATCGTGTATGACTTAACTCATGGGATCCAAATACCCACAAAAATATCCACATGGGTATATACAAAGAGCAGGAGTAAAACAAACTTAAAACGTAAGGAAACATCTTAAGTCTCTTGTCATTTTACATTTCACGCAACACAAATGTGACATCTTATCCCTTAGATTGCAACACATTAATCAAACGTACCTCCACACTTGAGAGAATAGTGCTATCTAAGAAGAGAAGCTTTTTGTATATTTCCTTTGTATTCTTTAAGCCCTGCAGACCTCAGTAATTAATGGCATCTTAGACCATTTTTCACATGGAGAGTCAGGATGTCATACAAAATTTCTTGTTTCATATCGCACTGTCTTGAAACGTTGCCCAAATAATTTCTCAAGCTTGGGATGTCCTCTTGTAAGCTGCAATTTTTGTAGTGATATATTGTCAAAAATAATGGATTTGGGGATTCACACTGCTGTGTGCATCTCTTATTGTAGAAAGCAGCATCTTTAACTATGCACGTACTTTAACCCCGCTGCACTGTGGCAATTCCTGAAGCACTGTACAAGTGCTGGTGCAAAAGTCCTTCGTGGTGTTTGTAGGGATTCCTCTAGGGACTCAATGGAAATTGAAAAATACCATTGACTATGAAATATGCTCTTACTGCTATTGGTCTAACAGCAAACAACTGAGCGTAATGTGTGAATTGCAGAGGGGTTTTTTAAGGAATTTACTGAAGGTCCTATGTGGATTGTCCCTCACTGACCATTTTTAAATCAAGATTGGATGTTTTCCTAAAAGCTAGACATTATTTTGGGGATTTTTTTAATGGCCAGTGTTAAGCAGGGGAGGACAGCGATCACAACGATCCCTTCTGAACTTGGAATCTATGAATCTCTAAATGTTGAATTCCAATAATAACCCAAAATGTAGATCTTTATCCTAATGCTTTGGATCGTCTGCCATTTTGGGGCCATTGGGCTCTGGTGCATCTTGGCTTCTTCTGTTCTCTGCCTGTGGTGCAGTACAATCTGCTCTCCTGTCGGCTGTAACACTTCAGTCTTAGTTGGTTAGTGGGTTAGTGTGTGGGAGCTGGGTGTCTGGTGGCCTGTGATTTACAGGAGGTTAGACTACATAATCTGGTGAGCAGTTCTGGCCTTAAACTCTGAGGCTATGGTTACACTGACCCGAGCTGCTGGCAGCAGTAATCAAATGAGCAGTCTCGAAAATGCAAATGGTTGCTCATTTGCATATTAGCTCACAGGCAGACACTGCTGCTGGCGCAAAAAAAGCTGTGTAAACATGGTTTTGCTGGCAAAACCCCCCTTTGTCTGCAGTGTCTTATTCCTGGAAAAAATCAGGCATAGCAGGCTGCTGACAAAGCAGGGGTTTCTCCACCAGAACCACATTTACACAGCTTTTTTTGGTGTCGGCAGCAGTGTCTGCCAGTGAGCAAATATGCAAATGAGTGCCTATCTGCATTTTTGAGACCACCTGTTTTCATACTGCTGCCAGAGGTTCGGGTCTGCCTGTCTGTTAGGGTCTGAAGAGACATTTCAACAGTACTGCTGTTGACAGATCGTGTCTATGCATAAAAGCAGCTCGATCTGTTGATCCGCTCTGTCAACAAAAGGGCCCCCCGAGCATCTACACAGTTTTTCTGCCGACAGTTTCTGTTGACAAAACACATTTTGTGTGTAAATGCTCCACAAGTTTAGTCTACAAAACCCCAGTTTTGTCTACAAAACTCTCTAGTGTAACTGTAGCCAAAGAGTCGGTAGCAAAACCCCTTCCTCTCCTCACTTCCTTCTTTGCCAGCACCTTCCCTTTCCTTCCTCCTTCACTTCATGACAAAGCACCCTCAGAAAAACATCCTATCTAGGACTGCAAGGAGCATGACAGCCTCAGAGGGCCCTAGGCTGCACATTTCCCACACTCTAGAACTCCCTTGATCACAAGCACCCCAGAGCATACTGCATGTCAAACCATGCAAAATATGTATGCCGTGGTGCCCAGCCCAGGAGCTGTCAACAGTACAGAGGCTTATGGAAGCATTTGGAAGAGGGTCGGGGTTGGAAGGCACTGGAGGTTAAGAGAGGAAAAGAGCATTTAAAGTGTCTGGGAGGAGAGGGAAACCAAGCGTTTAAAAGTCAACTTAGGTTCTTATTGGTTTGTCCATCCCTACTTTCATCTTTAAAGACCAGAACACTTATTACAAGTGTGCTGCTCTTAGCAGTAAATAATTTTAACAATTAGCTCCTATATAGTGCTTTCCACCCACAAAGCTCTGTAATCAGATCACAGTGAAAGTCTAATTCACTACGGCTAAATAGTTGCCTATTAAACATTTAATTGTGTGAGACTGTAAATTCTAGTTATTGAAATAGGCTAAATCTTGGTCTGCTTTCTGGATTTGATTGCTTTATAGGTTAGAATTAGCTCCTTGCTGACATTTACAAGAGTCATTATTTCTTCCAAGTACATTAGGAGAAGATGCACTCTGAAAGCAAAGAAAAGGAGCTCTAATGGCAAAGACACTAGTTATAACAGTGCCCCATTTGTTTTTATACAAATCAATTGGGGCCAGATTGTTCCACCATTAACTGAAGAAAATTCCTATTGACTTTAATGTGGAGTTTGGTCCTAAAGTAGGGACACATTTGGGCACATCATTTGCCCATCACTATGGAAAGTCTTTCTTTTAATACACCGTCACAATGTAATACTGCACTGGAATTCTTACTAACTGACTGGTACACCTTTTTAAAGCAAAACCACCAAGGAGGTCTTTTCTTGATTAACGGGTTCAGAATTTGTCCTGGATCAGGGGAGTCCACTGGAGATCAGGGCCTTCATTTGACAACATGAGGTGTTTAAGTTCTTGCATGCCAAATGTGAGTGCTGAGTACCTGCCAGCTGAACGTGGGGCCCCCTATTAGATGTCTAAGAAAGGGACACCCTAAGACACTCAAAATCCTAGTGACTTTTGAAGATGCAGATCTTTCGAGCTCTGTAAATCCATAGAGATCAACTTTATATCGACGGATACCAACATCCGTGGATATGGGTGCAGATGCCTGTGGCTCATTTTTTCAGATACAGATGCAGATTTGGATACACATCTAGAACTCTGCAAATTTGTGGATATCTACTTTATATCTGTGGCGATCTGAAACAGCAGAGATGGGTGCAGATATCTGTGGCTTATTTTTGTGGATATGGGTGCAGCTACAAATCTTTATATCCATGCAAGGCTCTACAGATCTATAGTTGTACACAAGGCAAGCTACAGTCACAAATCATTGAAGGGCTGTGTAAAGAGGTTTCTGTATAAATGATAATTTGGCTCCCTACATTTACAACTGGGCGAGAGAAGCAGTTTATGGTATATCTGACATACTTTGCTATGCCTATTTGTTCCATAGAGAAATGGGGGAAAAAAGAAAGAAAATACATGGGAGGAAAGTTTGGTGTCGTTGACGTCAATGAGAGCTTTGCTGTTGACTTCAAAAGGACCAAGTTTTCATCCATTGGGAGGAAAGAGAGGTGTGAAGGAAATAATTTTTGAAATCTTCTCTGTTACCAGAAGATATGATGCTTTCTAAGTTATGAATATCAATGAATGGTTTTCTCTTTTTAAAGAGGAAGAAAATGGAAGGGACGAAAGTGGTGGAAGCACCATACGGAAAGGGTGATGGTGGAAGCTGATTGGTGAACCAAGACATGAGGAATTATAGAAAATAGGCACCTCCCAGGCCATTCTTCCATGTCCTGTCTAAAAATAGCATGTTAGCCCAGCGCTGGTTTTTGTTAACAACACCCACTTGAGCTCTGCTCTCAAGATTTATTATAACACCATTAAACCCCTAGGGGTCATTACAATCTTGCCTTTCATCTGGTCTGTACATAAATAATTGATCATCATAAGGATCGAAAACTGTGGAAATGAAGACAACTTAACACAGATATTTTTTATGACATCAATTACAGGGGAAATCATTTCAAGTGAATAGAGAATATTTCAAATGGTACAATGATGATAGCTACTAAAATTACTTGGCGAAATGAAATGTGTATGCTGATTGGTTCTGTTGCCGGTTTACAGACAAAGTGTATTACAGTTCGATGAAAAAGATGGCTAATTATCTGCACGCACATAGGGTGTGATTTACCACCACCTTGCTGCAGTTTTACACCCGTGTGACGCCATTCAAGTCGCCAGCTAAAGCTGGCATGATGGAGTGGTGAATCAGGCCCATAGGTTTGAAGTAACTTACTGCCGGCAGTTGCAGTACTGAAGGCGGAAATGTTTTGGAGTGCTTGTTGCTGAGAGTTAAGCCCCAGAGTGTGCATGTTATTTCAGCAGTGGAATGTACTATGCCAGCTGTGTCACGGGGTGAAGGTTTGAACGTAGCAGTTACAACAGTAGCTGAAAATGTTTATGAAACCAAAATCTGGGAAGCAGCTGAACTATTGTAAACAGCATCACTGAACCTGTTGAAAGGAAGTCAGAGTTTAAATATTTTTGTCTGATGCATTTTATATGGTGTTGACTGCTGAATGTGTACATGCAGGGATGAGCACCAGGAGGCTGGTTTGGTTGGAGGAGACGTTTTCTCTGATTGGGGTCAGTTGCGGAGTGTGTGTGAGTCATCATTCCATACTTCCCACTGGCACTGAGATAGCTCGCTTGGAGGATGGTATTAAAGTCTATGCCACTGGTAAGCCTAGGGGTTCGCTGTATTCCAGGGAGGCAGGAACAGTGACTGCAGGGTTCCTCTTCTGCTATTTCTTTAATTGCAAGGGACGTGTTGACTATGTAGCATGAGACCTTTGTTTTGTGTGATATGTCGGTGGGAAGGATGTTATACCCTCCAAATATTGGATTTTTAATGGGAGTAAGGAAGTGGAAGGGAATATGGGTCAGTGGGTATTGTTGAGTGAGAAGTTGCTAGTTTGTGACTGATGCATGCACATGGTGGGCTGGCTATAAAGAGAGCAAGTTCTAGAGGCATCTGACCTGCACTGAAAATATTTTGCCTGATGGTCCTGGAGAGTTCTGCACCAGGCAATACAGTGAGGTCTCTGAGTACACGACCCTGCTCTTATCCAGCTGACCCTGATTCCTACCGTAAACCCTGGAAATGCACCATTTCCAGTTGTGCTTAACTCGCTCTCCCCCTCCCCAGCCCTGGCTCAACCCCCCCAGCTCCACATGGCCGTGGCTCAGCCCCTCCTCAGCTCCGCTCACCACCTGCACATAGCTCCTGCTCACCCCCCACCTTCCCCCTGGCTCCAGCTCACCATCCCTCAGGTGCGAGTCTGGCTCGACCTCCCCAGCCCCAGTTCAAACCTCCTGCCAGCTCACCGCCAGCGCATGGCTCCGGCTCACCCCCACATCCCCACGCCCAGCTCTGGCTCTGGCTCACCACCCCTCACACGCAGCTCCAGCTCACAACCCCCAGCCCTGGTTTAAACCCCCCGTACATGGCCCCGGTTCCATCCTCCCACCTCAGTTCAACCCACCCAGGTGTGGCTCCAGTTTAAACCCAACCCCCGCCCTGGTTCAACCCCCGACCCCGAGGCCTGACTCACCACCCCAGCAGGGCTCCGGCTCACCACCCCCATGCACAGCTCCAGCTCAGCTCCATCCCTTGCCCCCTGCAGCCTTAACCCACCCCAGGTTTAGCCCCCCTGCCTGCCTCCCAACACCAGGCTTAACCCTCCTCATCTGCTCGCCCCCCCCCCCCACCTCCCCTCCCACACACACACTAGGACTTACCTTTCTTCTGCTTCCCTGGCTGCAGAACAAGTGTTCTGCCAAGGAAAAAGCCGGATCCCATTTACGTGACATCAGGGTTATGTGAGGGCGCATGGAATGGAACCCTTGTGTAACTCGAGGGTCTGATCTAATGGCAACTGCATGGTGGAAGAAAAGTGAAACAAGAAGTATGAATGAGTTTCAGATTGAAATCAACAAGTCTGCCCCCTAAGCAGCTCACGTGAGTAGAGGTCTCGAATTCTGACTGAATTGTCACATTAGGATTATATGAATCCTGAGTCCATGAACAAATCATATTAATATTTTATGATTGTGACAAGAAGCCATTGTTGTGTGATTTTTATGTAACAATAATAATAATTAACAATTAATTGGTTACATGCAGGACCTGGAATGGAGAGATTTTTTCCATACAGTGACTGAAGGCAACAATGCAAGGAAACTCTCAGAACCCTTTTTGGGTGAGGTAGCCCATAGAGTACAGAGGTTTGCTGAGGATGCAGCTGGCTTTCAAAAGAGAGGCTGTGATATGATATAATTTTATAATAGTGTTTCTCATATTGTTTTTGCTTGATAATGCAATGTTTGCCCTCTTCTCTGTCCCCAGGAGGCTGCCAGCTTGAAGCAAGACTTCCCCAAGCCTGCTCTTCCCTGTGCAAGAATGTGCAGTCCAGTCACTTCCCCCTAAGATTTAAATGGCAGTTATAGATAATGGGGTAATTTAAAGATACTACTGAGAGGGACTGGGCTTCAGACCACCGTCAGGTGAGTAGCTACAATGTTGAAGCTTCATTTGTTAATTTTGCCGTTACACACTCAGCAACTGCGCAAATTTTTTTTTTTACAGTCTGGCCCAGGCCAACTGTCTTTTATTCCTTTCAGATCAGAGGAATGGTGATCTTAATCCAGCAGCAGCCTGAAGCATATAGGCATGCACGCTTCCCCTTTCTGATGGGTTTGTGTGAAAGCTTGTGTCCTATCCTAAAGAGACTCTTGGCTTGGCTTCCCTTTCAAGACCTTGTGGGAAATGACGATAGCAAACATTTTGGTTTTTGTACAAAGAGAAATAAGGACTTTTTTAAATGTTGTGGTAATTCTGCATTTTTGGTCTTTTTCCCCTTAACCACTTGCTTGGAAGCAAGATGACTGGGCAGCAAGAAAATCACAGCGGGCAGCAAGGAGGTTTTGTGGAGAGTGGGGTTGGGTGGCAGGAGAAATTGCCCAGCCCAATTCAGACTAAGGGTCGGGAAGAAAAGTGGCAGGAAGAAAAGACAAAAGAGGGGAGAAGTAAGCGTTGAAGCTGCATGGCTTTCCTATTGCAGCAGCCATTTTAAACACCACTTAAACAGCTCTCTCAGAAATAGCACTGCAGAGGATGATCTGAGGGGCATAGCGGACCGCAAGCTAATTACGAGTCAACAGTGTGATTGCGTTGCCAAAAAAAGCAGCCATGGTTTTGGGATGCATTAACAAGAGTGTTGTGAGCTAAGACACAAGAAGTAATTCTTCCAGTCTGCTGTGCACTGATTAAGCCTCAGCGGAGTAGTATGTTCAGCTCTGAGTGTCACATTTTTAGAAAGATGTGGACAAATTGGAGACGGTCCAGAAAAGAGCAACAAGAATGATGAAAGATCTGGAAAACATGGCCTGTGAGGGAAGATTGAAAGAGTAGTGTTTGTTTAGTTTGGAGGAGAGAGGATGGGAGGGGACCTGTTAGCAGCTCTCCAGCACCTAAAATAGAAGAAGCAGTAGGCTTAACTCGCAGCCAGGGAAGTTTAGGTTGGACATTAGGGCTACGTCTACACGTGAAGCCTACATCGAAGTAGCCTATTTCAATGTGGCGACATCGAAATAGGCTATTTCGATGAATAACGTCTACACGTCCTCCAGGGCTGGCAACATCGATGTTCAACATCGATGTTGCGCAGCACCACATCGAAATAGGCGCTGCGAGGGAACGTCTACACGCCAAAGTAGCACACATCGAAATAAGGGTGCCAGGCACAGCTGCAGACAGGGTCACAGGGCGGACTCAACAGCAAGCCGCTCCCTTAAAGGGCCCCTCCCAGACACAGTTGCACTAAACAACACAAGATCCACAGAGCCGACAACTGGTTGCAGACCCTGTGCATGCAGCATGGATCCCCAGCTGCAGCGGCAGCAGCCAGAAGCCCTGGGCTAAGGGCTGCTGCACACGGTGACCACAGAGCCCCGCAGGGGCTGGAGAGAGAGCATCTCTCAACCCCTCAGCTGATGGCCGCCATGGCGGACCCCGCAATTTCAAAGTTGCGGGATGTGCAACGACTACACGGTCCCTACTTCGACGTTGAAAGTCGAAGTAGGGCGCTATTCCCATCCCCTCATGGGGCTAGCGGCTTCGACGTCTCGCCGCCTAACGTCGATGTTAACATCGAAATAGCGCCCAACATATGTAGCCGTGACGGGTGCTATTTCGAAGTTAGTGCCGCTACTTCGAAGTAGCGTGCACGTGTAGACACGGCTTAGGAGAAACTTCCTGTCAAGGTGGCTGGGCACTGAAATGCATTGCCCGGGGAGGTCGTGAAACTGTCCTCACTGGAGATTTTTTGGGACTCGTTGGACGGACACCTGTCAGAGAGGGTCCTGATGGTATTTGGTTCTGCCATGAGTGCAGGGAACTGGACTTGATGACCTCTCGAGGTTCCTTCCAGTTCTATGACTCTATGATTACTTACATGTTATTAAGGAACAGAGAAGTAACCTAACAGCAGTCTGGCTAAATTAGCAGATTTCTATACAAATCAATTCCACTTTGAGAATACCCCAAATGTAAGGGAACGTGGCTATCAGGTAAGGAGGGTGGGTGCTTATGAAGAAGGATTTGTTTCCAATGGGTTAAAATTGTTCTACAGGTTCATGGGAATATCAGGCTGCTGTACAAGCTCTCATTACTTTACACCATAGTTTATTTTCTGTGCTTCATAATATGAAGCTATGCAGAACAGATGTGCAGATCATCATTTGTAACTAGCATGCAAGGGGTGGGGAGGTGAGAAGTAGAGTATTAGGAATGGTTTTAAAACAAGATTTCTTTTACTGACGGTGGTCTGTAGCCCAGTCCCTCTCACCGGTATCTTTTAAGTAGTGCCATAAGGGGTTATCTGTATGAAAACAGCCATAACTAGGAGGTATCTCTAAATCTCCACTGGAAAAACAAGCCGTTCCAACTGAAAAATAGAGAGAGGAAACAGTGCCTAGGAGATTACAGTAAGTTCTATTCCCAGGGTAGACAGATGTTGCATGCTTGTTGCTTTGGAAACTTTGCATAAAGTTGTTTTTCCACTGCAAATAGCAGCAAAATGCTCTGGGGAAAAGCGAAAATGAGTGCTACATTTTTAAAGCAAGCTGCCCCCTATTATTAATGGCTCTTCCAACTATAGGTACAAAGTTAAGGTTGAGGAAGCCAATTATTTTGAGTGTATGTGGGTGGCAGTAGACGTTCATATAGGAGAGAGAGAGAGAAGGGGATCGGTTCAGGATTTGATATATGTGAACACTGGGACAATTTACATCTGGTATCCTAACACTAAACACAGAAGGAATGATTCAGATGAGGAGCATGTTTTAATTATAAAAATACATTAGCACATTTCTACCCCTAGGTCTGCAAGTGCTTTACAAATGACAAGGCAACATTATTAGCCTGATACCAGTTTTCAGGTTTTCTGTGGAGGAGCAGGAACCACATTTCCTGACCTACTGCCACTCCTTTCTTCTGGAGTTGACTTGCCTGTGTATGCTCCACTCTCTCATTATGTGGCTACCTGACTGAGCTGCTCTCCTTCCAGTTCTCTGGAGCTAGCAAACCTTGGAAGTGTCTGGTGAGAGGATGAGATGCCCACACCCACTCTCTGTTCTTCTGTGGATGGACAATTTGAAGTCTCCAATCTTGGAAGAGAGATGAGCAAGGTGGAAAAGGGTTCACAGGTAGTTCTGCAGGAGAATGCAACGGACACTCTTCCAGATAGGCAGGGAGGAATTTGTTCTTCATGCATGTATAAAGTTGTAGCATGACCTTTCCCAGCTTTAACCACATTTTTATTGCTCAAATTCACCTAGTCACTTTCAGACATCACCAGATCAAGTGCAAGAAATGGAAGGCAGAAGGTGCCATCTGCAGATTTAATGGAGGAAAAAAGGGAAACCAGGCAGATCGGCCAACCCATCCCACCATTCAGTCCCACAGAGATGAGGATGCATGGGGTAGGGAGAAGAGGAAGGCACATCTCCAGCCACTCTCCCCTGAAGGGGAGCAGCAGGCATCTTGATTGGGCCTAAAGTCAAAAACCAGGGATGGATGGGTTTCCCCTCGAAGATAAGCAATCGGGAAAGAAGGACATGGAGAGTGGTTGGTGACTGCCCATCTCTCGTCTGAAAGTTATATCGGGCGAGGTTCACATTCCAGAACATATTAAAAATATGTGATTTGCATTTGTGCACAGAACTAAGGTTCAGGTTATTGTTTTAGCCAAAGCAGTTAATCAGTCTGGCTATATTACTCCTTCATTTTGTTCCTTACAGTCTAACCATAATCGCATCCCATTTGCCAGAATAAATCTATCTTAATGGGTGGGAAACCAAAACAAATATATCATTTGATTTACTACTTGGCAACACATTAATTGCCAGGTGCTAGGAGTGGCTATAGCTACATCACAAGTTGCTCTTTTACAGTTCCTGCACAGCATGCATTTCTGCTGAATGCAGAAGGAGGTACAAGGAGCATCTGTAGAACCACTGGTTTTTAAAAAAGCAAATTATGACTATTTTTCATTTCTCTTTGAACTCCTTAGATTGGTTCCACATGAACAGTTAGGCTCCATCTACACGGCAATGTTGTTTTGAAATAATCCACAATAGCTTGTTTTGAAATAACATAACTACACACAAGTGCATTTCGAAATAGGACCCAGCATGTCCAGAGAAATTACCTGCGTCTACACGTGCCCCCTCCTTTTGGAGGGGGCATGTTATTGAGGCACTTCAGAAGATGCTAATATGGCGCTGACATGAATATGCAGCACCTCATTAGCATAATGGCAGCCATGCGCAATTTGAAAGTGCCGTTTTTGGAATCCTGTCACTTGTGTAGACAGAAGCCTTTCAAAAGGACCCCCACTGACTTCGAAAGCCCCTTCTTCCTAAAACCAAATAGGAAGAAGGGGCTTTCAAAGTCGGGGGGGAGGGGGTCCTTTCGAAAGGCTCCCATCTACACGGGTGGCGGGGTTCCGAAGGCAGCACTTTTGAATTGCACGCGGGTGCCATTATGCTAATGAGGCTCTGCATGTTCATATCAGCAACTCATTAACATCTTCTGAAGTGCCTCATTAACATGCCCCCTCCAAAAGGAGGGGGCACATATAGACACAGCTATAGTGCCTAATTTGAAATAGTGGCATTTGGACACCATTAGGGCTTATTTCAAAATAGAGTGAGTCCATGTCTTAATAGAGCTTTAGTTCAAAATAGGTGTTATTTCTCCTGCAATGAGGTTTATGAAATTCGAAATAACGCACTCGCTGTTTTGAATTTATTTTGAAATAGCATGTGCATAGTGTAGATGCTCGCCAAGTTATTTTGAAATAACGGATGTTACTGCGAAATAACTTTACGGTGTAGATGTAGCCTAACTGAATTGAGATGATTTATGTAAAATACTAAGCGCTGAAACTATTAACTGGTTTTTAGAAAAACTCTTTGACTCAGATTTTTAATGACAAAACAGAAAACATATGAAGTCACAAGGGTGAAAACAGTCATTACTTCATCAGAAAATGACAACTCAGTTAAGCATTTGCTGGCACTTTTATATGGTAAACCTTCATTCAGAAACATTTAGCTGGTATGTGAAACAACCATCAGGTAGATTTCACCATCTGACATGAATAGTTTTACTCATACACAAGAGTCTATCTGTTCAGTGGCACAGTAACAGCTATATATCAGAAGCATACACTTCCAGACACACGGCACGCCTAGCATTGTCTGTGCTTCAGCCCAACCTTGGGCTTTCCTCCTTTCATTGTAATGGGTTTAGTCATAGGTTTAAAGTTGGCCACATAGTGAAGTGCCATGCCAAATCATAGCAATGAGCACCTTGCAGATGTTAGCCCTTATGGGGCTCTTCACTTCAGACTATGTCAGGTAGGAATTCAGTTATCCAGGGTTACCTGGTTTTAGGATAGCAACATTCATTATACTGGGAAACCATAAAGTTTGTGACAAACGGAAGTCCATAACTTTAAGCTGCACTTGTTTAAAAGCTAAATTGCATTAGCATTCAGCCTTTGGGTCAGTCAAAACCTCCTTGGATTTTAGTGGGACATTTGCCTGTGTAAGGGATACAGAATTAGGTCCAATAAAGAGAAGCATCAACTAAATCCATGCATGGTCCTTGTAGCCAAACTCTTTGTAAGTGTCATTACAGTACTACTCTTTTATTTCTGTTAATTATTTTAGAAGCTCGCAACCTGCTGGAAGCATTTTTTTAATTACCAATCATCTTAATTTTTTTCTTACTGTTCTAGGTATACTTCATCTCTGTGTGTAAGGGAAAGGGTGTGTATCTATTACAGCCCTGCTTTGCCACAAATTTGTTGGGTGACTTTGATCAAGACGTAGAACTCCTCAATGTCTTCATATGTAACGTGAGATCATGAGAATCATTTGCTTGCAGTGGTGTTTTGCTGCAAGAGTCATTAATGTCTGCAAAGTACTTTGAGAGCCTTCGCTGGAATGCACTGCACAAATGCAGGATATTATTCTGCTAACATGCCTTGAGAGAACTGAATGAAATACACCCATGTGAATGATTGTTAAGGACCTGTCCACTTATCTTGTGATTGCATTGTAAATATCTAACAAGAAGGATTTCCTTTCCTTTCCATGCGCTTCACTGTATTTACTATATTTTAGAAAAGCAATGACATACAGCTACAACTCTCCTTCCCTGCCCAACCTGAAGGTGTTCCACTGTTTCTTTAGAAGTTTCTGAAGGCACTGCAACACAACATCAAGGCCAAATTTTTGCATGTTGGGAGAGATGCTCATCTGCTTACTTTTTTTAACTTAATGCTAGTCAAGAATGAGTTCTTGGGCCAATTGGGCTGCTAAAGGATGTTCTCATCTTAAGGCCTTAAGGGCCAGATTGTTCAGGCCTCCACTGAAGGATGAATCCAAAGTTCTCCCAAAAAAGAAAGGTGAGATTTTTACAAGGGTTCAGTGTTGGCCCAATTTTTCTCTCATTAAAGTCATTGGGAAAAAAAATGCTGCTTGGCTTCAGTGGGAGCAAAATGAGGCCTATAGTGAGTGCTTCTGGAAAAGCCCACCCCAAGGGTGGGCCAAACAAGTGCTGCATGCATTTCAAAAGGTTTTCTTTCCCACAGCTGAATTCAGCTGACAAAAAGAAAGTACTTTTAAAAGCAAATGTAGTCTGTCCTTTTATCAGGAGCTGTCTTATGCAACTGCTGTCTCCAAAATGGATGTTTCCCCCACTTTTCGGGGGATGTCAAAGCCTCCAAAATAATGAGATTGTGTACAAAAAATACCTAGTGTGTTTAAAGGGAACAATTTGAAAGCAATAGCCTTGGACGTAGTACATGGCTGTCTTCAGACCAACAAGATCTTTAGTGTAGGATTAGTTCTTGGAATCAGCGTTCAAGGTGCTTATTAAATCCTTTAGTATTTATAAAGGAAAATATTTCAGTCTCCAAAACTTTCAGTCAAACCCTTAAACCCATAAATTTAAGTAGGAATCAACACTGGGTCAGAAACGCTTTCTGAGGACTGTCTGTTTTGCAGCACCAACGAACCAAGGATGACTCTGTAGTATCACCTATGTTTTTGTGATCAGAATTTTCATTCAGCCAATAAAGGAACTTGTGCTGATGATATAAAGCATCTGTTACCACCTTTGTTCAAATATTGAAGCAAGAGGAAATTCAGGCTGCTCCAGATGGGCATTTGCTCCATGTACAATAAGAGGTCTCTGTGCATTTCCTGTGATTGTTAATGAAGGCCAGTGGATGTGGTTACTGATCTTATTGAAGTATTATTTGTGCTAATGGCCATAAGCAAGCGATTGTTATTTATGTTACTGTAGTTTGCAGTATCTTTCAGACAGCCCGAAGATTGGGTCAGTAATCCACGCTGAGAAGCCCCTGTTGACTGTTACATGTTCTACTACACTGAGGATTAGGAGTTAAATAATAAATTTCCTCTTATTTTTTTTTCTAAAGTCCCTTCTTTATAATTTTGAGATTACGGTAAAGACCTATGTCCTTTGCTATATCCCAGCATGCTCATCGACATTAATGCATTCTTCTCAACAGATTTCCCTTCAAAGCTTCTGCCCCCTTCAAAAAAACCAATAAATAGATGGGAATCTCTGCCATCCAACAGCTCAGTCTGTTAGGCATACTTTTCCCATCACTTCTGGTGCGGGGTATTTTGAGACTGGGACCACTTCCTGATTTTCCTGTTGGCCATGTCTACATGAGTGGCTTTTCCTGGCAAAACCAGGCTTTTGCCGGAAAAAAACACAGAGTATCTACACAGCAAATGCTCTTTGTCAACTGTTTGTTGACACTACCTAGCACATAAACCAGCAGCGTTATACCTCTCTCTGTTGACGTATACCACCTCTCTCAACAGTGTTCTGTTAACAAAACAGCCAGGTAGATGCTCCGGGACCCTTTTGTCAACAGATAGGGCTTCTGTTTCACTGGCCGATCCTGTTGCAGACCTTCTGGTCAGCCGTTCTGTTGAGAGAAAGCCGGACAGTCTGGCTGCTCTCTGTCAACAGAGCAGATTGCTCTTTCAATCTGCTTTTATGTCTAGACGCAATCTGTCAACAGAAGTTTTGGCAGGAAATCCCTTCCGACAGTGATTTCTGTCGACTGAGGCTTCTCATGTAGATGTGACCATCTTGTCTGGAATTAGTCATTTATGATTCCTTTAAGTTTCTCTCTGTAAAGCATCCCTTTCCTCATGAACCTCAGAAAAGAGAGACCATTTGTGCATTGGATGAATGGTCCCATCTATTGGTAACAGGCTAAAACACCAGAGTACAATTACGGAATCGGGCATTTGGCTGGAGAATAAGGTGGAAGCTGTGCAGAAAGGGATTTGTATTATCACCTTGTAATTATTTAATGCAACTTCAAAATATCCCCGTATCAATTTTATGACTGACTCTGTAGTTATTAATTTAATGGGCCTGATGTGTGAGCGGATTGGCTCAGCTGGCTCTCCAGGACATTCAGCAGTAATGATAGTTTATCTGCTCTGTGTTGATAGGAAACGAGAGTGGCCATGTTGTTACATGAGGGTTGGAGGTGAGATGGCCCGCCCCGGTATCGAATCTAGCCTCAAACTGCTGGATAGACAGCAGTGCAGAGCATGCCTAGCACCTTCCTAAGAAAACAGTATGCGATGTCATTTACTAGTTATCTGCACTGGCTCACCCAGGCAGCCGTCTTAAAGGCTCTGGGTGACTCAGGGTCACCTAACAGCCACTTGGCATCTTCAGAGGGGTAGTTTGTTTCAGGACCCCACTTAAGAGGGGCCCCAACATGACAGATAGGTGGCTGGGCCAAATTTGAGGAGCATTGTGACTTGGAGCCTGGGTTCGCAGTGCTGTTCAGGTTTGGGACCTGCCATTGCTAGTGCAGGGAGTGAAGTTACCTGCTCCAGCCAGGCCCAGATTACACTGTCACTGAATGACATGAGGGCCAAGAAGTCCCACCAGGCTGACAGCCCAGCACTAGAGTCAGGATTAAGAATACCCCCACCAGCTGCAGGCTGGAGCTCAGGCAGAGACAGGACCAGGAGTTTCCTCCCCAGCTGCATACATCATAGAATGCCCCCATCCCTGCAGGGATGGAAGTGACTATAGGCCTGGGCCCTCCAGTCATCCATCCTGGCACCTCTTCTTGAACTCATTCGTTTCCATGGTAATTTTTGGAAGAGTGGGGGGCTTCCGTTTCAGATTTTGCCGCTAAACCCCACAAACCTTTGAGCAGCCCTAGTAGGAGTTGCATTCAATTCGTCTTTGCTGCAGAGATGATTGCTATTGCGGGAGGCCACTACAGGGGGAAAAGTAATTTGAAAAACAACAACCAAAAAAAAAAAAAAAAAGAGGGGAGGCTTGATGGAGGGGGGAGTCTTTTGTTTCCTAGTATGGAAAGAAAGATGATCGAGGGATTGGGGAGTCTGCTTTGAGGTAGGAGAAATCTGAAAACAAAAGAAAATATGAGTGTGTAAGACAGAGCACCTTATCGTTAAAGCCAGAGGACGCAGGGGAAGAAAGGGACAGATTTCATTTGGAATAGAAATGGATCTGGGTTTTTTCCATTGCTGATGTTGGATGTTTTCATTTAAAAAAAATAGTTCAGTGCCTACACTAAAAGCAGGACAAGAAACCACTGAAGCAGCTTAACAGCAACTAGCATGTTTCAGTTTGAGCAGCACAACTGAACACAGAAAAGTAAAATACTCTCCTGGGTGTGATCCAAAACCAAAACACAACTACCGGTATTTTGGTAAATGAAGCTGGATTTTTTCCCATCATCTGTGAGACACTTCCTGTGTATCATTTAAGCTCTTGTTTGGCATGCTAAGTGACCAAACACAGGACATCAAGAAGTATTACTGCATTGCATATCTGGCACTTGCTGGCTGATATTTTTAACTCTTTCTCAGCTACATTCTGATAATGCCGCTTACACTGTTCAGTTGTATGCATCAAATAAGGAGACAACTTTGACAACTATGGCTTGTTGCCTCTTCAGTTTCTAGTGGAGTCACGTGAGATCTTAAGCTTGAAGAATCCTTGTCCAGCTTTCTGTACAAATCTAATTCTAGGGCAAGACATGAAGCGTTTGACTGTCCAGCCTGGTGATGAAATGGAATTGTCCTCACCTTGTAATGCCTGTCAGAAGTGTAACACCTATAGGGAGGGTAATCTGTGGTTCATAATGAGGCAGCATCAAGAGATAATGGATTTGAAGAACTGGCTGCTTTGATGGAGGATCCATCTCAAAAGCCTGGACGAACCAGATTCCAGGAACAGGAGACATGTAACCAGAAAGAGAAGGAGCTTTTCTGGGTGAACACAAACAAACCACCCATCTCACAGCCTTTTTTGTGGTTCACTGTGGGAAAATTTGACTGTCCACTAAACTTGACTCTCTGGGGGGGGACAAAGAAAGTGAACCAGTAAGATTGTGGACCACATTTGCTGGAGTCCAAAATCCTAAATCCGGGGGGGGCTGTGTCTACACTGCAAAACAGTAGTGCTAGAACCTTGCAGCCTTAAGGCTCAGACATATGGAAAGACTCTAGCCAAGGGGCGGAAGAAGGACATTATGCTGCTAAAAATAGCTGTGTAGACAAGGAGAGGCATTGCTAAAATGAGTGTGGAACTTCCCTCAATACATACCTGCAAGGGCTGAGCGTGTTCTTGCTCACCTAAGAAGTGTCTCACCTTATACACTGCTATTTATACCCTTGCCTGGGGGCCATGCACTGTCTGTATGCTACTTGCTGTGATGTATGATGTAGATGTACGTTTAGTGCCAATTGTGGTGGTGGTTTCTGTGACATTGATAAGTGTGTGCACTTAACACTGGACAGAGAGCAGCAAACTCTTTTCACGCAGCCACACTATGAGATGGTTACAACTGACCAGGGCTGGGTCTGAGATAATGACTTACAGATAACCTAGTGACCACTTTATTTTACATCATTTTTATTACATAGGTTTAAAAATCATTCGATAGGTGTGTTGTTCAATCATCTTTGTATTCAATTTTATTATTGTCCTCTCCTGATTGCAAAGGGAGCGAACCACTAGGAATTTGAAATGCAGATCCAGGGTCTGAAAATAGTTAATAAAATTGGTTGATTTTATTGCAAAGTGAAAAATGACTTTTAAAGCAGATAACAGTGACAAATGCTTCAGCGGTATGTTAGCAAGGACTGTGTAGCTCCTCTGACATGCAGGAATTCTAGAGACACATCAGACGTTCTTCTCGGGTTACACTCCATTTGCCAATTTTAGGCTGCTGCCAGCTGCACTGAGATTTGGGACCTGTTCAGTACAGTGCTAAACAGTGGGGATATGTTATTCTCTGTAATATGTCTGAAGAACGGCACGGGAAGAAATGTGTTTCTTTAGTAGCTGAATGTCAGCATTTCACCAATGCCCCATATGTAAATATAATTATTAGCAAGATGCCACAGCCTGCTTTATAAACTAAGGATCCTTTTTGCTTTGATGTGCTCAGAGTTCTTGCATTGCCTAAGAAAACTGATGAATGTTGTCAGAAGCAACTCTCATGTTACAGCCATCTGAGCTTGTTGAAATCAATGGCAAAACTCCCATTGACTTCAGTGACGAAAGGCCGGGTGTCACGTGCACAGGTGTACCAAGTCAATTGTGGATTATAATCTCAAACTTTAGGGACCAATATGAATACAAATTATGTGCAATGGGTTTTATTACAGTGGTGGAAAAGATTTTTAGGAATTGACAGGGAAACAAATCATGTCCTTAAGGGAAAAATCTACTGCAACATACACTCTAAGGCTGCGTCTACACTAGCAAGTTCTTTTGAATGATTTTTCAAAAGAAGGGGGCCCTTTCAAAAGATCCCACAGAGCATCTACACACAAGAAGTCTTCTTTTGAAAGTAAATCAAAAGAATGTGGCACCCCTTTCGAAATTGCTCTTCCTTGCCCGTTTCAAGAATAATGCCCCCTTTCGAAAGTTTCTTTCAAAAGAAAATGTGTAGCCACTCTGCAAGCCCTTTTCTTCCCCAGAACAGCAGCCCTCATGGGGCCTGATTTTCAATGCCTGGCCTGTTCTTGTGAAGTAGTTGGGGCTGTGTGGATGCTCTCTTTCAAACGAGCAGATTGCTCTTTTGATCCACTTTTTTGTGCATGGCTGCACTCTTTCGAAAGGAGTTCTTCTGGAAGAGATCTTACAGAAGGGCTTCGTTCTAAAGATCTCTGTAGCATAGAAGTAGCCGAAGATTATTTCTAACACTGAAATGCACAAATAAGATCTGCTACCAGAGAGAGCTTTGCACTAATGCCCCAGATTTAAACACTCCTAAAGTGTAGAAGCATCTGGATCTAGATATGAACTTTGAACTGGTCCCACATAGAGCTAGTTGTCTGTCTGTCTGTTCGTTTGATTGACAAAACACTTTCTACGCTTCATCAACACTTTGTTCAATTTTTCTGTTCGAAGTGACTTTCTTTTATCAGTATAATTTCTAGTAAAACAATACATAGAGAAGGCAGAAGGCTAAACAAAATATTTCAAAATGATCAAAATACAATAGGTTGGTTGATTGCTACAAGCCGTTTGTCTGTTTGAACTCATTTGTGAACATCTCTCTTTTTTTCCACTGTTGGGAACAGGCATTTTATTTCCTATGTCAAACATTTTTCTGGGACTAGAAAAACGTTTCCTACCCAGCACTGGAGCCTGTTCTGTTGTACCTAGAGACTAGCAAACAGTGCGACTGCCTGAGATGACAATGTGCAGGCGTTAAATGGTTTCAAGTGTTCTGAATAATTTTTACAAGTTCTAGATTAGACACTTCTAGAGGGACGCCAAAGCTGAACTTGCAGATATTGAGTGATGTTAAAAAAAATCTGCTTTCTGATAGCTGTTTAAATAGCAAATCCTGTTGTTTTAAAAAACAGGTTCTCTTTTCCTCCTGATGTTTGTAAAAGTGTATTGGGGGGCAGGGAATCTGATAGCAGCACTGCCAAGTGTGCTCAAGGCTAGTCCTTCTCTCAGACCACATCTGCCTAATGCCTCTTAAGTTTCAGCTTTGCCGTTTCTTTTGCTGATAAACAATCTTGCAGCGCCGGGGGAAGAAAGTTCATGGGAGCAGTATTAACTAGCGTGTGAGACAGGAAATGCACCTATCAACAAACAAGGAAAATGATTAAGTGTTCTGGGATGCACAAAGCAAACAAACTGAAAAAATAATTTTGTTGAATCTCCTTCAGTTGCGTTAATTAGCAACAGGTACAACATTTTCCACTAGCAATTTGATTTTATTGTTACCAATGTCCTTTTAAAATGCACAAATTATGTAGCTCAAAGCATTTGTTCTGCTAGCTTCTTAGTTGTGGAGCAACCATATTCCCCAGACTGAGTACTGTGCTCCCAGTAAAATTGCTTGTATTCAAGTACTATCCATCAGAAAGCCGTAATACAAAACTTCAAGTTGCCTGAGCCCCAGTTCAAAAGAAATACTGCGTCACTGGACTCATTACCTTCTCATCGTTAAGGTTTGCACAGGGGTGAGGTGATACACACATCTGTACACCTATCTCACATAAGGATGGAGGTGATTGATGGGCCTGGCCCAACCCTCCCTGCCCCATGCTCCCTTCCTGGCTGGGTCCCCAAGATGGACCTGCGTCTCCTGGTACCTGGCGTGTGTCTTCTTGAAGCAACATGTCGAGGGCATGCAGGGTAACGGGTCCCTTCCCCATATTTCTGTCAGGGTTCACACCAGAACATGGCCATCAGTAGCCTCTCAACACTGTGCTGGAGGGAAGGGACAGACGCTATTTCCAACTACAGGGGATGGGGGTTGGAGGGGAGGGATGACTTGGCCCATAACTTTGCAGAGATAACCTCTTCCCTCCTATTTGTGCCCCCATCCCTGACTCACATGTGGCTAGAAACAGCTCCCTGCCCACAGAAAGGCAGCTAACTCCTTCAAGCTGCTGCTGGCCGCTGGTATAATCCAGCCACCTTCTGTCCTGCAGCTACAGCCTGGGTAGGAAGGGATTGATCACTAAGGATGCCTTGTGCACCGGGTCCTGCAAACCTGATTGCAGTGGCTTCAGCCAACTAGCCAATGAGGTGGCTCAGCAGCAGAGGGTGCCTAGGGAACAGAGGAGTCCCACACTGCCTGGGGACAGGAGCCGGGGCAGGAGCAGCTGGTGAAGAGGGTGCTAAGCCCTGCCCAGGAGGCTGCTGCAGGGTGTGGTGCAAACAGGTTAGAAAAAGCTCCCATCCTACCACTCCAGGGCAGAGCAGCTCCTCCGTGCCAGCACCGTGTGGGGTTTGGCACCTGCCGGGCTTGGTTCCTCTTGGCCAGCACCCCAAGCTTGAGGGTCTTTTCCTGGGTGCCAGCCCAGCCAGGTGCAGTGGTGGGAGGAAGGAGCCAGTTGGCCATGCTGTTGGTGAGCTGAATGATCTGACTGGTGGCTGGTTCTCTGCACAGTACCGGGAGCAGGATGGGCCCTGCTGGGGTGGGATATGGAGGAGCAGCCGGGCTGAGGCAGTGAACAGACACAGCAGGGCGAGGACAGTGAGGAGGGAGCACATAAAAAACCGATGGATGGGCAGCAGAGGTGACACATAACCAGCCACCACCTTCCCCTGCTCACCAGCCACTTCAGCAAGCAACCAGTGCTGTTGGCAAACAGGACAGGGCGTGGGGCACCTGCTGGCCAGGAGAAGGCACACAGCAGGGTCTGCAGTGAAGGACCGTGAGCACTGATGCTGCAGCTTTACCTGATCACCAGCTTTGCCTGATGCCTACTCCAGCATCAGCCACTGCCCTGGCGTTCCCCCCCTCCCCGCCACACACACACTTCCCCTAACGGCTGGTGGATGAGCAGATGTGAGCAAGGATCCAGACAGCAATAGGACCCACCAGATCAGATGGGAGGGAAGAAACAGAAAAGATGGGACAATTTGCTCATTTTTAAGAAAAAGTATGGGCCACCCGTGATAGGGCTTAATTAGGGGACTGTCCCTTTAAAAATGGGGTAGCTGATCACCCTACCTGTTGAGCCCTGATATTGAGTAACTCTGCTACTTGATGGGTCCACGTTCAGTGCCGGCATTCTGTAAAAGGCCTGAGGAAAACGATCCTGTTGTAAACATCTGAGTTTGTTGAAAGCATTTGAAATTACTCTGTAAGCAATTCTGGTCTTTTATCATGTCTATGTAGGTTCTTGCGTGGTTTGCTCCAGGGGCTCTATAACAAAATAAACAAACATCAATGATAATTATAATATATGTGCACATTTCCTGCTTCTTCTGTTTTACTATGCTCAGTCAAAAATACTGTCGGAGACAATATTTTTTGATAAAGAGGAGGTAAATGGTGTCAAAGTACAAGTGTATGAACGTGGTTCTTACACATGCTCAGACAGGCTAGCAACATCCTACATAAACGTTTTGCAGAACTTTCATTTATTCCAGACCTCTGCTGCTACCATAGCTGACGCTTTCCAACTAACCAAAAGACGCATGTGGCTTAGACAAGTTACAAGCAGTTCTGTGGCATCCTAGAGACTAACAAACATGTTAAGTCATGAGCTTTCGTGGGTAAAACCCAATTCATCAGATGGAAATTACTTAGACTATGTCTATACTAGGGAAATAAGTCTATTTCAGATATGCAATTCTAGCTACAGCATTTACATAGTTAGAATTGATGTTTCGGAATTGACTTACTTCCCTAGTAAAGACCAAGCCTCTGGAGTTTCACATTGAGATCTGTATCGCGTGGAGTACGAGGGTTGACGGCTGAGCTCAGGGAGATCGATTTGGCCACGTCTTCACCAGATGCGCAGAACTGAACTCCGGAACATCGACAGCGCATGCGTCAATCTTCCAGTAAGTATAGACGAGTCCTTAGAGTTAATACCAAGAAGTCTCAGCAGAGGGAGACAAGCTACAGCACACTTTAGGCAAAAGGGTGGATTGTAAGAGATCATAAAACCCACTAGACTGTGATTTTTAGTTGAAAGGAGAAACTATTATCCTCTGGGTTGAAGAATGACCTGTGGTTTTAGGCATAAGTAATTTTTGATAAATGGTCTATCATTCCCCTCGTCCCTTCCCCAGTTGTTTTCCACCATAAACCTCAATGCTAAACAATACACTTTTAATTAATTTATAGCAAGGTAGTGTTCATAGCCTCACATTAGAAAGAAAGTATGCTGGAGAGTCTTTAAAAATGGTTTCAATTTATTTTATTGGTTGACATAGTGAGATAACTTTATGCCACTGTAGTCTCTGGAAAAAGCTTGCAGCTTACTATCCTTGTTAAATGTATTTATATGTTTATAGTACATTGATTTACAAGCTTTATTTCTCCCGTTTTATGATGTGGTTGTGGGTTTTTTATGGAATATGTATTAGTATGACTTCTGGCATGTTATGAATGCTACTTTGCTAAAGCATGTGAACTGCTTTGGTCAAGTGCCAGGTTAGCTGCTCCATCAATTACACTTTTAAATGCTTGTCACATTAAAAAGCAGCAGTCTGCACCATTGTGAATTTTTTTCCTGTCTTTTTAGGCAGCGATTTTTGTGTCCTCCGACTGCTTTTGATCTTACCTTTCTACAAATGCACTTGCTTCTTTTATAAAGTGGAAAGCTCTTTATCTAAAGAGAAGCTTTATTATTTATAAAGCTCACTGCTGAATCAAAATACTTGAGCTAGTTTCTTATTATTTGTACTACTGTAAAATTCTACATGCAGTAGTTACATTAAACTGCAAATTTATGCCAATTGTTATGGCAGAGTGGAACAGCAGCTGAGATACTGCAGTTATTCCCAAGAAGCTATACTATTGGCAAGGGTTAACTTTTTAGTTGTGACTATTGCATACAGTCACACAGAATACATTAAACTATTTTCTTCAAATACATTTATTCTGCAGAAGATTTCCTGCTTCTAAGAGATTCATAAGGAAGATTCTGAAGTAGAATATCTAGTGGCCTCCAGAATCCATGGGTATTTAAAAACACTACCTGTTCAGCAGGCCAAGGGTTATTCCAATGGGTACACTGGATCACACCTGGCATTAAAGAAACTATTTTGGAATCAACATCTTTGTCCTAGGATAAGGGAAAGGAACCAAAAAACATGAGAAGGGAAACAGAAGAACAGATGTGCAAAGGAAAAAAAAAGTTAACAGTTCTATGCTTTCTAACATTTTCCACTAGCTGATCTCAAATAACACAGCTGGCAGACATATGAAAGTTTTTATAGCATGTATGTTTAGGTTTTTTTTTTCTATAACTTACACAATAAATAAATACATTTCACATTCTTGCCAGACATGTATTTTGCAAGGATGCCTTCTGACACAGTGGTTGATTATGCTAAAGCAACTTTCCCTGAAGAAGGCAGTCCATCTGGGAATGATATTATAATGTGGGCAAATCATCAATTTTAGTACTAAAACACGGTGCCCTTCCAGACACCGTACACCAGGGAATGACAGCCAGGAACCCAGGGCAAAAGTAAAAACTCTAACACACTCTCCATTTGTGAGGTACCTTGAAGATATATAAAAGGAACCTGAACCTCTTTAGGGTTACCTATAGCAATCATAATTAATAGCAAACTGTTTGTCACCACTCAGTGAAAGAGCTCAGCATCTCCTTTTTCACACAGCTCTAATGTTCAGTGCTTCATTTGCAATGACAGAGGTGCTGAGGTTCAAACAGTCAGGTGCTGAGGTTCAAAGAGTTAGGGGCTGCAGATCAAACTATGTTTATTTTATTTTATTTTATTTTATTTACTCTCATAACTGATAAAGGAAGCCCAAAGGTGCCGGGATAGTAAACTGCCAAGGCTCATGGTGTTCAAGCTCAGCCCAGGCACAAATTAAGCACAGCTAAAGTTACAGTACTATGAAGCTGATGAGCCTCTGTGTAATGTGATTTGGCTTACACATATTTTATTATATTTGGCTGTTGGTGACGGTTAGATTAAAATTATTTCCAGGTTATAATAAAGGCAACCCCCTAAACTTAATGAGTGCTGTTAGATCATTGACCATATTAAAACAAAAATTTTAAAAGGCCATATATCAACCTTTGAGGAAGCCATTAAAAACCCTGCAGCGTTATTGGCTTAAAGCAACTACTGAACCTGGGGAAGAGATTTGTGCCGCATTTCTTATGACACTGTAAAATCACCAAAGATATAAACCAGTCGTTGGCATGCTCTCAAAAAACACATCATTGTAACCTGTTAGAACAATACCACCGCTGTGTGCACACATCATATTTATAAAAGCTGGGCTATGAAACCAACTGACAGCTGTGATGTATCATTTTGTAAAAGAGAACATACATGACAAAATGCTTCAATATGAACTCTCAAAAAATATACTGCCGATGCTCAAACAATGCAGCTGTTCCTGCATCTCAGCATCAGCTGAGGCTTCCTGGAATATGTTTGTGGCTGACCTTTTTAAGGACATACATCTTACAGTCACGTATTTACTATGTTTTCAGACACCCTTCTATAGCTGTGATGAATGCTGCATAATGTAAATGGTTATTACAACACTGTAATTCTCAGCTGAGTTTTCAACTGTCCTGGTTTTTTTATAGAAGCCCAAGAGATCAGTGGCACATCAATCTGACATCTCCCGACAAAATGAGACTGATTGATAATTCACCCATTGGCCTCAGCAGTAAGGATGACTCACCTATGCTGGTAGGGAAAGTCAGACCTGGGACCCTGAAAACAGGGTTTTCCCTGTGCCCTTGTGACCTTCAGGAAGCTGCAGCATGATATACACCATGCTTCCTGGTTGTGTCAGAGCTGACTGATTCATGCATTCCCAGGGCAGGCTTACAAACATTGTCCCTTCACAGGGCTTCCAGTGGCACCATGTGGTTTGCTGCTATCAGCTTTTTCTCCACCGGCTCAACATAGGACCTGCTCTGAGCATTGACCAATCACATTAATAAGAGCAGAAAGGAGGGAGTTTCCACTCAATGTTGAGTTGGCCAAGTGTTTTTTCACCTTGTTCTCAGTGTCATAGGGGCCCCCAGACACCTGCAGGCAGTGTTAATATTCTTGTGTTGGTTGCAACCATGCATGGGACCGATGTCTATAAATAGGTCCCTCAATCCAAGCTGAACCTGAGCATAGGAAAAAGAATAGAAGGTATCCCCTGTAAATGGTGCGCTGTGAATGATCTCCAGTGATGGGTACAGCAAAAAACTCTCTTTGCCCATACAACTTGTCTCCTCACATGAAAGAAGATGAACAAGGGATTCAACACTTAATGTTAGAACTTTTTTTTCATTCAGTGGGACAGGGCCAGTTGCAGGTAGGGGCCCCCTTACAGATCGTCCTAAAAACTAAAAGTTAGTGAATCTACACTGGCCTGACTGATGGTTTTATTAGAGCTGAAACAATAATGGACCACATTACTATATTGTTTCCTTTTTCTTCGGGCTTTGTTTGTGTCAATTGCAGTTTGACAGCAGATACAAGAGGCCTCAGGCTACAGTTCCTGGATTTACTGGATTTACTGAGACTCCCTCTTGAAATCCTTCTCTGAAACCCCCAGCTCATGCATCTGACCAAGTGGGTCTTTGCCCACGAAAGCTTATGCTCCAAAATATCTGTTAGTCTATAAGGTGCCACAGGACCTCTTGCTGTTTTAGAAGATACAGACTAACTCAGCTACCACTCTGATACTCCTGGATTTATTCAGCACAAAAACTGGGCAAAGATAAAATGACTTTTTTCATTCATTAAGCTTCTTGGATTCATTAGCATTTGCTTAAATGCTCACATTTGACCCCAGGGTTTCAGCAAGTCATACAGAATTATTAATAAGCAAAAATATTTCTGTATCTGGTGTTTCATTCTTTGACTTGTTTTATCCAAGGTAGCCATCTTTACTTAGCAATAAAATGATATTTGCAGAAGTCCTGACCCATTTTAGCCTTTTATTCTTCAATAATGAGCATTTTCTGATAGGCTATCTAAAGGCATGGTACATAAAAGACTGGTCCTAGTGTGCCCTATGCGGAATATGCTGTACCAACAGGCAGTTACAATGACATCAAGTCTGCTAAAGTTTTAAGCTGTGCTTAAAATTGTGTACACTACAAAGAAGCACCCTGAAACCCCCATAGTCAACCTTTGTAACTGGTTATGATATTTGCTTCAAGACATGCCTTGTAAGATACCAAAAGAAAAGTTGTGATCTGCTGGAACACCTTGTTCTCTAAACATGTGCGTATCCTCATCGTATATGAAATTATGATTGTCTGCTATATGGTTATGATTGAAATATATTGCGCATCCAGGAGACTCCCACAGCTCGCTCTCCACTGGGTCCCGTTCTCAGCCGCCAGAAACGTACACAATCATCCAGCAACCGCAAGTTTTCTAGAAAGCTTCTCCGGAGCCTACTAACCATTAAACCTCAGTGACAGGCGGAAATGGAGATCTGACGATGGGGTTAAGACTCAAAGGGGAGTTATTTTTAAATTTCAAAATGCACAATACGTCTCGAGTGGGCAGACATGCCGCTTTTGAGGCTCACATTCTTCAGGTCAGCTTTCTTGTAACGACTTTACCCAGGGCTTCACAGAAAGCGAGAAGCAGATGAACTAATAAAAAGCAAGCTGCGTTCAGCTCTCGGCCGCTGTTGAGGCTCTTCACTTGGGATTTCTTTTGTTCGTTTTAAAATCTCCACAGTCATTTATAATATTTATTTTTAAAAGAATCTACTTTCTCAAACGGCAAATTATGGTTACACAAACTCTGCTGCATAAAGGCAGGAGACAGAAAGAAGCATTTGCCAGGTGCATGAGAGTTCTCTGTCTCAGGATAAATTCTAATAAATGCCCAAAATTTATAATTGATACTTTCAGGATAGTCTCAAGGAATTTGAAGCACTCTAGAATGTAACAGCAATCAACAGAATCAAGACAAAGTGAAACGATTACAATGGAACATACTGAAAAGAAGGGTTTAAATTGATGCTGCATATTATTCATTTTGACAACTGCAAGCTCATATTAAAGATAACAAAGACTGAGGAGACAGCAACTAAAAGTGGTAATACTAATTCATTCCTACCTGAAAAACAAACCTGAATTTGAACAGATGCATATACGGCATACTGAGAATTATAAAACTAAGTTGTATTCTCTAGCGCCTTTGAACAAACGAGGCTCTATAATGCTTTTCACACATGTGCAATGGTAACCTCAACACCGCCCACTGAAATGCAGCTGTCCCTGGGAAGAAATTCGGCAGACTTTTTGCAAGTCATCCATTAGATAGTAATGACTAGGAAGCAAAGTGAGAAACAGCTCAGACTGGAATTGCACTGTATGTGATGAGGAAAAGTGTTTTATTGCTTGGGATTAGAGGGACTGAGTTTTAGGAACATCTAGACTACACTCATGACCAATGTTGCCTCTAATTTTTTCTATCCATGTGCAGAATAAATTCTATTATGTTCACCAAGGCACACACCCCAATAGGAACACCTGCTGCCAATTGTGGGTGGATGTGGGCGCTCTGCTAACCAGTTGGGTGGCATTTGACTCTCCCGGGTGGCCAACCAAGCTTACAGAGAACACTGCTGCTGACCATACACATTTTTGCACAATGTTAGGCAAGTCACTTCATTTCCCTGTTCCTCAGTTTTCCCATCTATAGAATGGGAATAACACTTTCTCTCTCCATTCGTTGCGACGCTTAATTCATTAATATATAAAGTGCTAGGAGATCCTGGGCTGAAAGGTGAGCCACAAGTTCATACCGCACTAATGGCCTTTGTTTAGTACCTTCCTAAATCCACCATCTCCAATAAAAACATGCCCACTTTCATCTTGCATGGGTAATGATACAGTTCTAACACAGTGGGAAGAGTGTCTCTCCTGAGTCATCAGTAATACCACTCACTGACGTGCCTGGTGTTTGGGGTTTTTCTGTTTTGTTTTATTTCGTTTTTAAGATTACCTATCCAATTACTGACCAGACAGAACCCTGCTTATCTTATGAGAGCGGAAAAGATCAAAGCAGAAGGTACTGGGGCTGCAGGCCCTTTCTCTTTTAGTGAGGCTAAATTCCCTTTTCCTAAATTAGCAACCTCCATCTGGACTGAATGGGAACTTATCTTTGGATCTTCTCCAAACAAAGACAAATCAACTGCTCCCTCTTTTAGCGAGAGGAAGAAATGTAATGATAATTGGAATTCCTTCTAATATCACCTCAGCCATACCTGAAAGCAAAATAGTGATTACTATAAAGACGCTGGTGCAGATATATAGTGCCAGCTTCAGGTTTAATCTAAACTGACCTTCGAGTTATCAGAGTGGTCAATCACAACCAACCCCAAAACACTTCCAGTGGTTTACTTACAAAAATCAAGGAGCCACAAGAGATCTGTCAACTTCACTGTCAAATCCAGCCTGTTCTTCCCTCCTGTTCCTGTCTGTTTAATAGGCTACAATATGTTGCTCTTTGGAACAACTGCCTTGTCATCTTATGCTGACTGTAGTGTGGGCTCTGCACAAATAATAAACACTGAATCAGAGAAGTAATTTTCTGCATGACCGCCTGATTCTAATCCCAGGTAGCTCAGTTACCAGGTGGGATCCGGTGGTAATGGTTAAAGGGGGAATGCAGTCAGACAGTCCCAGCCTAGTGTAGCGGCATTTCATTGTTTGGGTGGGGTTGGGAAAAGCGCTCCCTGAGCATACTCTCTGTGAAAGGCTTTGGAATCCTTCGGTGTGACCATCATTGTTACTAACATAAATAACTACATTAGGGGGGGATATCTAACCAGCGGGCCAGTTCGAACAGTGTTTTGAAATCCTTAGCCCATAGCTATTGTCACAGGTGTTCAGCTTGGGAAGAGGGGATGCAAACCAGGGAGGGGCGACGGTACCACTTGCCCTGCAACTCTTGGTGCCTCAGAATACTTTGCTGCCCTAGCTCCCAACATGGGATGCTCACAACCCAAGCAAGCAGGTCACACCCTGTGGCTGTGTCAACACTACAGCTTCCCTTGGAAAGAACGGCTTTCGAAACAGAACGTCCACACAGGCAAATGGGGATCGAAGGTTCGACCTGCCCTTTCGAATGGCCCTGAGCGCGCTTTTGAGAGAGAGCGGCCACATGTCTCAGGGCGCTCTTTCGCAAGTATAGAGGCCGGAAGCACTGTGGGCAGGGTTGCATGGAGGATGAGCCCTTCCAGGGCCGCCGCCTGCTGTACCTTTAAAGGGCTCCCCCCAGCCCAAGCCTCGGCCTGCAACATGCTGAGGGCCAGCTACCTGTCCCCAGGCATGCAGACTGACAGAGAGTACAGGAGGCATCCCGGGCCCCCATGGACACCGAGAAGCAGCCCCCCTCAGTCGAGGCCATGGCCAGCGAACTGGCTGAGTCCTGGCCACTGTGCACCAGTGGCTCCGGGTGGCCACCCTACTAGCCACCCTCCTGGGAGCCATCCTCAGGGTGCGACATCCCCATCCAGTCCCCCGGTCACCCGCCGTGTGTGGGGCTTTCCCACAAGCAGCGACTGGTGAGACCGGCTGGTGCTGGACGACTGGGGCAATGACCAGTGGCTACAGAACTTCAGGATGACCAAGGCGACATTCCTAGAGCTGTGCCACTGGCTTGTCCCAGTCCCCCAGCACCACGATACCCACATGAGGCCTGTGTTCCCACTCCAGAAAAGGGTGACCATCACCCTGTGGAAGCTGGACACCCTGGACAGTCACTTATCTGTCAGCCACCAGTTCGTGGCGGGCAGGTCCACCATCAGGGCGATCCTCAATGAGGTAAGCCATGGCCAGGTCATGCCCCCACTGCAGGCAGGGGCCAGGGGGTACGGGGCACCCTGGCATGGGGCACCCTTGGGGACTGGGGAGCCCCCACCAGGGCCAGGACAGGGGCGGGGATGGGGGGTGAGGATGGGAGGCCTGCCCTGTAGGGGACGGGGTGGGGATGAGT
This sequence comes from Carettochelys insculpta, assembly GCF_033958435.1. Taxonomy (NCBI): domain Eukaryota; kingdom Metazoa; phylum Chordata; order Testudines; family Carettochelyidae; genus Carettochelys; species Carettochelys insculpta. The sequence goes on from NC_134144.1 coordinate 32,566,185, forward strand.
GGGGGGCTGGGTAACGGGGGACAGTGGGTGGAGGCAGGAGGGTGGGTGCAGGAGTGGGTTGCAAGGGGGCAGCAGCTGGGGCCAGGCAGCCCACCATGGCCCAGGTCAGGACACCAAGGTTCACCAAAACCAGGTCCCCGGCCTGCCATTCCATGGCTAGCCACTCCCAAGCATGCTGGTTAGGTCCCGCAGGACTGCGGTATGGGCAGTGTCCCCCACCTCCTCCTCCCCGCACTGGTGGCGCCAGTGGATGGCCCGGTGGCGGCCCCACACAGTCCCCACTCGGGGCTGGGCCACTCCCCTTCACCCTCGGTGGTGGGGCTGGTCCAGCTGCTGGCTGCAGGAGCTTTGGAGATGGAAGGGGAGAGGAGAATGGGCCATTAGTCCCAGGCACAGGATCCTGTGTCCCCGCCCACCTCCCCCATCTTGGGGACCCTACAGTGCCCATGTCCTGGGGTGCCCCACATGGGTGCCAATGGCGCGGGCTCCCCCCCCCCGCCCAGTGGTCCCTCCATGGGCAGCTGGCCCATGGTGCTGTCCCATCCATGTGGTGCTGAGCACTGCACGTTGTTCCCCTGGACCCAGGGAGCACAGCCACCCAGACTCCACATGCACCAGGGCTGGTGGCTGCGTGGGATGCCTGTGGCTGCCCCAGGCAGGACCCGAAGCCCCCTGCCTGTGCCCTGCGGCAGCTGGCATGCACGCCACCTACTTATGGGTCCCTCTGGGAAGTCAGGCAAGGCACAGGCGAATGGGGCCTGGCTGGATGGCCTGGCTGAGTTGTAGATGATGAGGGCCCACTCGCTTGAGCCCTCGCTGGTGGGGTCGGGTCACCATGCTGTCCATGGGTGCCTGGTGCTGGCTGCCAGTCCCGCGTGCTCCTTGTCCTCCACCGCAGTCTGGCTGTTGGCTGCGGCTATGTCGAGCATGATGACGGGGTTTCCAGCCTCCTTTGGCCCCAGGAGGCGGTGGAGCTCCTTGTAGTAGGGGTAGCTTGTGGGGGCTGCCCCCAACAGCCCGGTTGCATCACGGGCCCTGCAATACCCCCTGCTGCAGTTCTTTAACCTTCACCCAGACCTGGTCTGGAGTGTGTGTGGAGTGGCCCCAGCCGATCAGCCCCTTTGCAAGCTACTTGAAGGCCACAGCATTGCGGCCCCGGACCCGTTTGTTGGAGGACCTCCTCATCCTCCCATAGGGAGAGGAGGTCCTGGAGCTCAGCCTCCATCCAGGAGGGAGCCTGGTGCTTCGGGGCCTGGCTCGCCTCCTGGGATGACTCCCCGCTGTCCTTGGAGGGCCCCTGGCACCAGCGGTGGTCTGGGTGGCTGGTCTTGGGTCCGGGAAGGGCGAGGGACTGGCTGGCTGTCACAGGGGCTGGTGAGCTAGAGAGCAGTGTGGGCTCCATGCTGCCTGCACACTCTCAGCTTCCTGCCTGAGGCTTGTGGGGGCCTGCGTGTTTAAACACGCTGGACGCTGGGGCCATAGAGCTCCACTCCTGCTGGGATCGGTGCCGCTGCCTGCCAGCTGTCACCCCCATGGCGGACTCCCTCTTTCAAAATAGCCATCTGCAGAGCGTCTACACTTGCTGTCTTTCGAAATACTCTTTCGAAGTGAGCTGCTCTGCCCTCTGCAGGAACGGGGGGACCAACTTCGAAGGAACTCCCCCATTCTTTTGATGTTACTTTTGAAGGATCACGAAGTGTGTGTAGATGCTCCACTGGCTATTTCCAAAGATGGCCATCTTCTGACCTCAATTTCGAATGTACTTGCTAGTGTAGACATGGCCTGCATGTCTGTGTTCTACATAGCCCTGGTTCGGCATCTCTGAGCCCCGCAACCCGTCTCCAGCCCTCTCTGCCTTCCATCAGCTTTACTTACAACAGAATGTGGCCCTGCACCCTATCAACCCCATACTTTGCCAGAACTGTGTGCCTTGTAAACACAGCACTCACTCAGAGCATAGTAAAAACAAAACAATTGTATTAACCTGTTTCCTATTGTTAAGTGATGCCAAGTCAAAGAAATAGAGTTAGAAAGTGCTACAAGCAAATAAAACTGAAAGCATGCATCTAAAACATAACCTAACACTTTACAGGCTTTGTTCAATATCGCATCTGCCCTGTCTTCAGTTTCCAGAGATTTCACTCACCCTTTGGTTGAAGGATCCATCTTTCTCATCTCGCAAGTGCTCCGTTTCCTTGTGTCTGCCAAGCCATACATGCCAAATATGGCTTGTGTCTTTGCATAGAGCTTCCAAAGTTCAATGACTTTGTTTCAAGAGGCAGGCTAGCCTTGTGCTATTATCCCCTTCCTGTGGGCTTCCCATCCCACTGTTTGATTTCTATGCAAACAGGGCATCCATTGTTTCTGATTCCATTGTACTTAATTTACACAGAAGACAAGTAGATAACTAACATTCCCTCTTGTCTGGGCAGACTGTACAGCCTAAGATCACTGAGAAACCACAATTCCTTGTATAGTGTTAATACATACATTTCATGGTGATATTAATTAGCAATGCATCAGTAGCTTTCAGAAAAGACCTCATGCTGTATACTTTTATAATACAGTGCTATTGTCTACCATCAGTTGATTTGGTTGTTTATCACCAGAGGGTTTCCACCTCCCATCTTTATAGACTAGTAAATTTTTGCAATATGTTCTTTGAAAAGTAAAACCAAGACTGAGCTTCTCTGTTCAGTTGGGTGTAATAGACTTGCTGTTTTCTCCCCAACTTGTCAGCTTTGATAGGTCTGTATATGTGAGGTGTGAAAACATTCTTGTTGTCTTTCAGAACAAAAAAGCAGTCCAGTAGCATTTTAAAGACTAATAAAATAATTTCTTAGGTGGTGAGCTTTCATGGGATAAACACACTTCTTCAGACCATAGCCATACCAGAACAGACTCAACATTTAAGGCACACAGAACCAAAAATAGTTATCAAGGTCGACAAATCAGAAAAATTGCAATCAAGATGGGCAAATCAGAAGAGATGAAGGGTGGGGGGGGTCAAGAATCAGATGAAACAAAGTATGTAAAAAAGTCCATATTTTATATTTATATTTTATTGTTTTATTTGACTCTTGACTTCCCCCCCTCCAACAGTCCCTCTTCTCTTCTGATTTGCCCACCTTGATTACAATTTTTTCTGATTTGTCAACCTTGATAACTATTTTTGGTTCTGTGTGCCTTAAGTATTGAGTCTGTTCTACTATGACTATGGTCTGAAGAAGTGGGTCTGTCCCACGAAAGCTCACCTAATAAATTATTTTGTTAGTCTTTAAAGTGCTACTTTACTGCTTTTTTGTTTTGATAGTATATAAACTAACACGGCTTTCTCTCTGTTACTTCTCATTATTGTCTTTCAAAGTACTTTAGAAGTAATTCCTAGGAGGGGAAAATACATTTCTTTGTCACATGCAGACCTGTTTACCAACTCTTCCTGGCATATCAGGTTAACACATGCTTGAGTTAGAACATCAGCATGTATTCCAAACTCTTGGTACCCACTCTGTGCAAACACCAAGCCAGAATATTAATGATCAATGATGTCTTAGTTTTCAAATGGTACCTCAGAAGCCATATTTTATGCAGATTATTGCAATATTGTATAGGGTGTGAACAGAGGGGCACTCAGTGCTCACCTAACTGTAAGAGAACAGTCTTATTACCAGTAGTGGTCTTTACTAAAGTTTGGAATGATGATATCCCAGTATATGGGGACAGTGACTATTTTATTATCATCATTAGCTGAGGGGAAGTGGCAGCACTTTTAAAACTACCACATCTGTAGCAGTACTGGCATTTCATGCAAAGTAAAATACATTATACAATATTCAGGAATGGCTGTCTATGGAAAGGGTTAACTTGAGAAAGAAACTTTCTTTCTGAAACTGAAGAAATAGTCATGACTTAAAAGGACTGATCAGCCAATGAGAGATTTTTCCAAGGATATTCAGCTTCTAATCTTTGTTTTACTGCTGAATATGTCATTCAATGCCCTGAGGGAGTTTGGAAGAAAAGTTCTAAGACAACTCAGAAACTGATCTCCAGTACAATATGTTCAATTAACTTATTAAACCAAAGTTATTTTGTAACTCAGTTTTGGATTAAGTAGATGTCGACATTTTATCTAGATGTGAGTGCAAGGGCAATAAATCTTTTAAGAAGTTTTTTTTTTTTCCCTTTTACGGTCAATGGGAACTACATGCATATTCGGTAAGACGTAAACCTAGAATGGGTGCCTACCAATTTTGAGATGACTATCATATGTTGAACATAGAAGAGCACTTTATATCACACACTTCCTGGAGCTGTTCCAAACTTATAGAATTTGTACGCTTAGCTGTCTGACCAGTCTAGAAAGCAGGCTGAGCTACAGTCGTCTTTTACTCCCAACTAGAAAGAAAAGGCTAGAGCCATCTGTGCTAAAATAGCTCCTCCTGGCAGAAAGAACACAGTAGAGGAAAGACCAGCTGCAAAGAGGCATCCCCAAAAGCTTCCCTGGGAGTTCTAACAAAGCATTGAAAAGTGGACTGAACAGATATCATTGACATAGTAGGCTTGAATACACCAGATAGACTAGGCTGTCACTCTAAAAATTAAAGAGCTGTTCAAGTTTAGGATTACTCAGGCCAGCTCAAGGCAAGGGGGGAAACTCAATTGAAGATATGCAACTCCAGCTGTGAGAATTGCGCAGCTGGAGTCAACGCACTTGAAATCGATTTTTGATGCCATCTCCACTGCAGAAGGTTGATGGAAGAATCTCTCCCATTGACTTCCTTAACTCCTCACATTTTCAGGTCAATGGCAGGCAGAGGACCCAGTTACCCAGCTGAGTAGGAGGAGACTGGATGGTTCCTCCGAAGGAAGGACTGCAGGGCCAATGAGGGCGAACGGACAGGAGAGGTGCAGGAGGGAGCTTACACTCTGAGACTGGCACTGAAAAAAGGGGGCAGCAAAGGTGAAGGGATTCACCAGGGCTATGTCTACACTAGACAAAGTAAGTTGACCACAGACTCGCAATTCTAGCTACAGCAATTGCGTAGCTAAAATTGATGTATCTGCACTCGGCTAACTTGGCTATCCACATGGGAGAAGGTCTACTGGAGAGTTTCTCCCATTCACCTCCCTTCCTCCCTGTGTCTTGTGAGGGGTACAGGGGTTGACTGCAACCCCTGAGAGGTCAATTTCACACATCCATAGTAGATGCATGAAATCAAAAGCCAAAAGATGGACTCTGAGCAGGTCAGTCTTCTGGGGTAGTGTAGACATAGCCTAGGGAACTTTTAGTGTGCACAGGAAGGATCTACACAGGCCTGTTATTGTGCTGTGTATTGATGTGCATTAGAAATTACACCCCATGAGTGCACATTACACCACTGTGCAGACAAGTTCCATCAGCTACCTGAAGAAGGCTCCTTAATTTAAAAAACAAAACAAAACAGAGCAAAACAAAACAAAAACAATCAAAGAGAGATTAAACTTCAGGGAGCGGGGACTGGAGAGCACAGCTCCACAGTAGATGCCCACAAGCTGGCAAAAGTAGGAAGAAGCCCAGGGAACAAGAAACGGAAGAAGAGAAGCACACCTTAGTGGTGGACACCCTGTGGCCTGCAGCTTCATGCAACCCCCTAGGGCTCTACCTTCAGCCTGGAGACCCCCTGGATGGCCCCCTCCTCCACACGCCTCTCATCCCCCAGGGCATTGGAGCCTTTGCTCCTTTGCTTCTTTGCTCCTCCATCCCAGCACTTACAGAGTGCACAAATTGCCTGATTTGCTCTCTGTTCCTGCCACTCCCCTTCCTTCCCAGAACTGGAACACTGCCAATCAGATGTTTGCAGCATTCCAGCTCAGGAAGGCGAGCAGGCGGGATGGAATGCGAATTAGGCAAATTGTGGTGCTCTGAAGGCGCTGGGAGATGGGGGAGAAGCAGAAAAATGCAGGGTTCTGTTGCTTCTGTCAGCAAGAGGCATGTGGGGAGGGAAGGCCGCGGGGCCGCAGATGAATCCCCTGCAGCCTGCTGAGGTGAAGGAGGGCCACTCTGTCCACTCATTGTTTGGAGTTTTCCGTCACTGCCCTTGAGGCTTATCACAAGGACCCTGGGCTGGAAATAAAGAAGAGGACAGCAGACAGGCAAGGGTTCCCCTACAACCCTCCCATGGAAAGGCCAGCGTAAGCCTTGGGAATGCGGCAAGGGCTATCAATCCTGGACCAGGGCTGAAGACGAACGGCTGTGGCAGTTTCAAAGTGCGCGTGGCTGCCATTATGCTAATGAGGTGCTGCATATTCATGGCACCACCATTTTCAAATTTTATTTTGCCAAACAATTTCCCTTCCCTACTCCAAGAACTGTTTTATGTGCTTAGTTCAAGAGTGTGAATTCCCACTGGTGAATGGTTATGTGCCCTACTAGTCTCACTGATTTCCCTGGGACTGCTCAGGCAAGTACATTGCTTACCAAATGGGAAATGACAAAGCTGTGTCAGCATTCCCTTGGCCACTGCAGTACCACAGATAACGTGACCAATGTATGAAAATGAAAGAACGGGGCAGCTGCTGCTCAGGGTTGGCAGACGGAGGCAGAGGTGACACCTCTCAGAACCTTACAGAAAAGTAGGGAATAGTGTAATTACAGCCCCAACAAGATGCTTCGCAATTTAAAAATAACCACAACCGTGTTTTAGAGTTTTTTCTAACATCGAAGTGTCAGTTCAAAATAAGTAAGGTTATTAGAGAACCCCAGCCTACAATACAAGAGGCGCCATTCATATCTCACCCTGTTCTGGCTTGTTTCCCACCTCTTCCCCATTGCAGATTGTTGTTTCTTTCCCTCCACTATGAGGAGCTGATTTGATGCACTCATCTCTTTTTCCTGGCTCGGCCTTTCTCCAGCTACCCTGCTGCTGTTGCCACATTCCTGCAGCCCTGGTGGTGATGCTGGTGCCAGTCCCCAACCCCCTGCAGTACTAGTCTGGTATTGGTGCCTGCACTGCCACTAAGGGCCTCTTCCTGAAAGTGTGGCAGGAGCAACATAACATGGCATCCCAGAGTTTGCCATCTGCTAGGGTGGGATGCAGGGGAGTTGTTTAATATGAAATAGAACGTTAGCGTAAGGAGTGTTCCAGCTTCATATTTCGGAACGGAGAGCCAAAGAAACCAAAGGCCTGGTCACCTTACTCACGCACATGCCTGTAGGGGAAACAATAATGCTGCAGAGAGCAGCTCCCCTTCCCACTCACTGTAGCTTCACCCCAACTGTTAGTAAATTCCAGATTTCTATTCCCTCCCCAGTCACCATGGTGTCTGAGCACTAGCTGTCCCTCTATGCTACACTGAGCCTGCTTTTCCATGGCAGGTGAGTGGGATTAAACCTAACAGTCCCTAACGCTCCCCATCCTACTCAACCACTTTAAGACTAACTTATGAGCTCTAGGTCTCCTTTGCTCATGAAAGCAGACAGACAATCTAGCCCCCTATGAGATATACCCAGTGGGACTGATAACCTCACTGGGCCCCTGTGCAAGGTTGGCTGGTGGAGGGAGGTGGCGGGGGTTGCTCCGCACCCCTGGATGGGGCAGAACCTCAGGTGGAATGGGCAGAGCTGAGGCAGCCAACCCTCAGAGCCACTCTGACCACAGTGTGCCCCCCACCGCTCAGTGCTGCCTGGAGTGCAGTTGCCCCTCCCCTTCCCTGTCGGCAGGCCTGAATGTGCCCAACAAATAAGCTTAACTCAGAGGAACTGTATTGTGTTATTAAAGACCCATAATCTGTCATAGTCAAGTGAGAAACTAAATAATTCACAGCCTAAAATCATGCATTGTTTTTAAAAGCTATTCAGAGCATAAACCACACTCAAAGTGCGCTATGAAATTGACTTAAAGCCAGGAAATTCTTTTTAAGCAAGACTTTTCTGTTTTGTTTTGGTTTTTTTAAGTTTGGGACCCAAAGGATCAGACCTAAGCTAGAATTGTCCTGAATCATATGGTCCAATTTTCCTGAATCATATGGTATTTCAAACATTATTTTAAAAGTTGTTAAGTAAACATCTGATAAACTATTCATCCATTAAGAGTAATCCATTAGATCTTTTCCAAATATTGACTATTATTGTAACTTGGTCAAAATTACATTACTCTTTATCTAAGTGAACATGTATTTTCAAGACATATTTAGGAAGGAAGTGTGTGTTTATTGATTGTATGAGTGAAATGACTTTAATTAAGGAAACAGGCCCACGGCCAAAAATTGTATACATAGCTTTTAGTATGAGTTACTTCCTCCAACAGCTCAAGTAGCCATCAAAAGCAGATGCCTCTGTTAGCTACAGCATACATCCTTGTCAGACAATTTGCTATTCTTCATTTTGAAAGCAAACTCTTCTAAACACAACTTTGATATTAGTTTTTAGTTCAGAATGCCAAGTAAAAAATTTCAAGCTTGAAAGTAAAGCTACTTGTGAATTCTCTAACTGAGCAAGATTCTGTTGTGAAGATTTTTTCTTATGCTACAAGGCATCTCACCATTTTAGGATGGAATATGGAGAAGAGAAACTGAGAACCTTCCAAAGAGGCAATGTAAATACCATCCTATTTTCTTGCACTCTGCTAAAAAATGGTTGTGATTCATTATATTTTTCTCCAAGTTTGTTTGAGGTTACATTTCATGTTCAAGGATAAAGGGAGTAACTGGGAACCAAAAATATTAGGGCTATACAATATGGTTTCTGCTGATACTTCTCAACGTTTGAGTTCCTTGCATGAAATATTAAACTGAAAAAGTTACACAACCAATAGTAATAATTAATGAAGACGAAACATCAATTGATCAGATTTGGTTTATGTCATATCTGCATTTAAACTTTCTGATTGTATTCCCACCTCTTAGCTCAGGTATAAACGAGGGAAAAATTGATTTAACATACACAACTCCAGCTAAGAGAACTGCATAGGTGGAGTCAACACAGCCTAAATCAATATTTAACGCCATTCCCACAGCTGGTGGTCAAGGGAGAAACTCTCTGGTCAACTTCCCTTACTCCTCGCAAGTGCAAAGAGTACCGAGGTGATGGCGTCACCCTGATCATTTGATGTAATGCAGCCCTACAAGGCTTGTCGATCTTCTGGTTAAGTGTGGACATGCCCTTCGTCTAGGACTTGGTCTGGAAATCCCAAGGGAGTTTCAACCACTCTGCTGGTACATCCTGGTTCAAGTTGTTTGGCAACCAACAAAATAGCCCCTCTCCTGCTATTTTAATGCTTCCACGTAAAACCAAAAAGAGGAGCTCCATACAAATGAAAATAAGTTAGTTTTGGATACAGTACACTTTTGAGGAGAATGCTCAGTGACCTATTTACCCAGAATAGCTCAGGTATCTTCTCTCTGCTTCAGTACTGTGCCTTAGTGTGGTACTCTCTGGGGTGCTGTGGTGGTTGAGTTGTTCTCTTCTGAGTGAAAGATAAGACTTGTATAAGTGTAATGGCATACTCTACTATGGGGTCTCAGTTTAATGATAGCCAGTGAGAGCGTGTCTGTGTATTCACTAAATATTTGTACATTCATACACACTGTAATATGTGTGTGCATGTGTGTAATATTATTATAATATTAAATAAATTGCATGTTTGTGCAATTCTGACTGCCTGCTCTCCAGCCACTAATCCATATCCTCGAGATTCTAAGCCCAGGTCGGACCACACTATCCATTTTTATTTAAACTAACCTGCCAGGTAGTGGTTCCTGTCTTACTTCAACCTGAACAAGTTTGAGGTGGGGGGAGGGGCAGGTAGGTGGATGTAACAGGATAATATTCAATCCTTCATCAGTGAACACTTTAAATTATTTATCTCATGATCCTCCATGGGAGAAATGAGATTTCTACCTACTAAAATGTGAGGACCTTCACTTTCATATGCTTGCTTCTAGCCATTCTATCACAACAGCAGAATTTAAACGTATAGAGCTTATATGGGGTGGGGAAGGAACTATTTTATGTCACTAGTAGAAATATTTTAAATGGATTGATCTAACATTTTCTCTCCCTTTGAGCTGTATGAAGCAGTATAAAAAGGATATTTTGTAAGTTAAATGCTCAGGCACCTTGCAATGAAGCTTTATATACAGAATACACAATAGGGAACATGACATAAAGGGTTTGTCAATACACGTCTGGGAAAACCTTCATTGTTTGCACAGGGTAGTCGCATTTTTGATTAATGCAGCAACTTCATATGAGTGCCAATAAAATCTTTATCTCCTGCTACAGAATCATGGTTTTCATTTTACAGAGTGTATAAATTAAACACTGAATTTAACAGCTATAGTGCAAATTATATATGCACTCTCATCTATAACATACATGCCCACACACTTGTGTGTATGTATTGCTCCTATTGAGTTTCAAAGTATCAGAATGTACCCAGGACACCTGAAAAACCAGGAGCCAGTATTTAGCAAACATTTGACAAGCCATCAATAAACATCTGTATTGAGCCTTGGTGAAAGGCTCTGCAAAGGTCCTCCGGAAAAGACATATAACCAGCAGCTGCTCTAAGGTAAATCATTTCACAGATTTCATGACATAGTTGGGATTTTCAAGCTGCAGACATGTAGTACATTGAGTCACCAGTAAGGGGAACTCTTTTTGCAGTAAACCTTCAGACCTCAACTGCTGTGAGTGAAAGTGTGGTTATAAAGATAATGTGACATCTGGATTAAAAAAATATGTTTAATCAGGAGGTAACCAGAGATAAGCAGTTTAAAATGGAATCTGAATTACAATTTCAAGTCTCCCCCTTTTTACTTCTCAATGAGACTGAAGAGGAAATGTGAATGAACTCGCCTATCAAATACAGGCATTAACCCTTAATCCTAAATAAAAAGAAAAATAGAGAGAAGGAGGTTTTGTCTCCAGGTTTCAAAATATACCTTATTACTAAGAAGTACAGTACAAAATGTCTCAATTAACTGGCACTCTTATTATAATACAGTAAACTACTTCAGATCTGGCATCCTATCATCTGGCACTCTCAGATAACTGGCATTTTAACCATAAATAAATTTTAGTTACATTTTCTTTAAGTTAGTATGGTAAAAGTAAAAAAAATGCAGCAAATACAGTATAATTTTACAAATGCACAATACTACTGTTGTTGGTAGATGAAGTATTCTGCATACATTTATGTTTCTTAATACCTAATCTTGTTACGCACTGCTAGGTATACCTCTCTATTATCCAAAATATTTGAATATCCAGCAATATCCCAGTCCTGGGGTTGCCAGATATGAAATAGTTTATTGTAATGGAAAATAATTGTTTTCTATGACAACATAATACTTAGTTATTAGGTTGTCCTACTCATAACTGAATCAATCTACATGTTCAGAGCCAGAGGAACATAACAGTTTGGAAGCCTAGGAAATAAGGTTTTAAAAGTTCTGATCATTAGCAGTCTTGGGTAAATATAAAGGTCAGCCTCATTAATAAAAATAAAAAGTTATGATATTTTGAGACCTATAATTGCCACTTTTGCTGCCCTGTGTATGTTTCACTTACATCTGGATTGTTATGTTTATGGTCTATGATCACACAATGCACATCTCCAGAAATGATAAAATGTTAATATGAACATTGTGTGAATATGTGTATTCTGAATGGGTAGTAAGGTTGGTGTTTGCAGGTTCAGCAGAAGTGATATATTGAAGAATGGTTGCACTGAAGCATCTATCTTGGTAAATAATCCACCTGTAGACTCACTTACATAGAATGAGTGTTTGTCCATTCAACTCAGGCTAGAAAAGACTCTTCATTTAGCCTGCTTTTTTCTTTAGTAATAAGTACTTGACTATATGAAACCACGGGCTAGTGAAGGCCATGAAATCTACATAACGCCCTCACTTAGAAACCAGAGCTACAGCCGTACCCTTCCCTCCAGACCACCGGTGAAAATGGCTGCCTTTCTCTAACCTTTAAATACACTACACATGCACTGCGAGGCTTGACAACACATCACTATTCATTAATAATTCACAGCTCTGTCCAAATTTTTTTTCTCCATGTAATCACAACTCTAAATTTTGGAAACTTGCCTTTGTCTAGCAGGAGAGAGAAACCGTTCCATTCCTTCCACCCTAGAATGTTTTCAGTCTCTTCTTAGGGTATCAGCAAATACATAGGAAATGTTCTTTTGGCTGCTTCTAAAGGCTCAGGTGCAGTGACATTTTGCAAATGTGTGCTGTTACTCCGCTCTGGAGCCAGTTCTAGAATGCACCATGTTTCATTTATAAAAATATTATGTAAGTGAAATGCTTTCACCAGCTGCACCTGGTTAGGAAGTTGCAGCCCTAGATTTCCAATATGGCTCTTGCTCCTATAATGATAATTCAGACCTTCCTCACCTCATAATGGGCCACTGCAATATGCTACATGTAAAGTTACCCCTTAAATCCACTCAGACAGTGAAGTTGGTGGATGACTGGTTTTAGTGAATCACTTATTAATTTCCACAGCCTGCTAGCAAAGCAGCTCCTGTACTCCCACAGCTGTGCGGACTGTAACCTGCAGTACCTGCTGATTGGTTTCTGGGAGACACTGCAGGTCTCGGTTTGACATCTGAAGGGAGCCCCAGATGATGAAGGGAATCCTGAGCATAATTCCATGGGGAAGGTCAAAAGCTCTTGCAAAAGGGCCACAAGTTATTGAAATTATCACTGGGGAGAAGATGGCAGCTACAACATTGGCTCTGAGGAGTCCTTGGCTCTGGAATTTACTCTGTCATTGGTCCAAAATGGATTGATAAGTAGAGCGCGTGGAAGGTATGTAGTTTGGGTGCACTGGGATGGGAGGTATCTCGCGCATACATCTACTAGCTCAGGGGTCTGCAACGTGTGACTCCAGAGCCCCATTCAGCTCTTTAAGGACTTCTTTGTGGCTTCCAATGCTATAATTGCAAAGTGAAAAAATCCTCACCTGATTATTTTCAATATTTCAGTAAACACCTAAAAACCAAACAATGAACAACTTGTATCCACGTAGCAGATGATATGTGATCTCAAAATGTTGGGTAACTTCCCCTTTAGTATATGCAGTGCATTGTAGGATGTGTGTGTTCTGTTGTTCAAATAGGGGTAGGGTGACCGTATCTCCCTGTCCCAAATACAAGATAGGGAGATATGAGGGGGAGGGATGTCTTCTTCCAGCTCCACCAAACCCTGGGGAGCCAGGAGGGAAGTGGCAGCCACCGACCCATACAGGAGCCCAGGGGAGTGGCAGCTGCTGGGAGCCCTGAGGAAGCAGCAGTCATGGGTGTTCCCAGTCCCGGAGCCCCAGGGAAGCAGCAGCTGCCAGCAGCCCTGGGGAAGCAGCAGCCACAGGTGCTCCTGGCCCCAGAGCCCTGGGGAAGCAGCATCCCCCCGGATCCCCAGAGAAGTGGCAGCCGCCGGTGCCCCCTGCTTTCCCGAGGCTCGGGGAAGTGACTCCCATCAGCAGCAGGCGGTAAAGGTTGGCAGGGGAGGGCTCAAATACAGGACAATTAATCCCTTTTAAAAAATAAGTTGGGATGCCTTTTTGGTGTCCCAAATATGAGACCACCCCACCTAATACGGGATAATCGTCACCCTAAATGGGGGGTTACAAAAATACAGTTTGATGTTATTTATTAAGGACTGTCTCATATTCACATACATTGTGGCTCTTGAATTACTGAGTTTCTACCACAGTCGAAAAAAATAGCTCTTCTTCCTCTTTTGGTTGCTGACCCCTGTACTATCTGATATCTTAAATGTGTCTCCTTTGTAGCAGTGCTTTCCTTACTCAGAAATATTTCATTTCTTTACAGGTATTTCTATGGCACTCAATGTCCCCTGTAAGCTGAGCACTTGGGCAGCCACTCAGGAGAGATTGAGGTGCTGCCCAGACAATTAGCAAGAATGCCCACTGTGGGCAGCATGTGTTTGTATGGGTGGCACACACCCACACCTACCTTGGTGTGCATAATAAAATTTATTCTGCCCAGGAATGGAAAAAAATATAGGGAACACTGCTCCTCACTCTAGTATAGGGATTCCCAACCTATGCACTGGGGCCCAAACATGGGTTGCCATTAGATTTTCTAGAAGTCACCAGCTGGGTGGCTCCAAGTTGCATGTGGCTTTTTAAGCAACCATGTGCAGCTCACGCTGCTGACTTGTTCAGCTCCCAGTCCCTGCCCTGCTGTGCTGAAATAGAGCTCCCTTCACTTGGCAGGAGGAATCCAGCCATTAAACCAATTAAGTAGAGTCCCATTTCAGTATGACAGGGCAAGGAACTGCCTGTGCTGCAGGTGGGGAAAGAGAGTAGGAGGGCTGAGTGGAGCCACGCAGAGAAGGCAGTGGCCCGGAGAAGGAGCAGCAGTGGTACTTGATTGACATAGGTGGGGGGGGGCATTTTGAGTCTGTAAGGGGTTTAAGCCTGGGGATGGGTGGCGATGCGAATCAAGATTTATAAAAAAAAAATTTCCCAGGGGAAAGCCTCCTCCCACCCAGCTTTGAATTGCCGTGGGTCCCAAAGTCTTACTGAATTGTCAAAATGGGTCACTGTTTCGAAAAGGCTGGGAAGCAGATTTTAGTCACTTTTATGCACACTGATATTAATCAAATAAAATTTCTACTTTACATCAATATTGACACTGCAACTAACACCTAAAGGTTGACAGGACCAGTCGGTATTGAAGCCATTACAAGGTAGTTATTCAAAGGTCTGTTTATGCCAGTCTGCATGTTGCTCCAAAATGCTCAGTGCTTGTCTCACTATCAGGATGTATTTGCTGAAGAAAATAGCTATTTAAAATACTGACAAAAGGATGAAAAAAACAAAAAACACAACATCCTCGTATAATTATGTTAAATATAAGAGTGGCACAAGGGATACATTTGACCCAGTACATGCATTGCAGCCAAACTAGGCTGTAAGTAATTTTTTCTGTTCCATTCCCAGTGTAAGCACATTCATTATACAAATCTTCATGTTAAAATCAACCATTTGATAAAGTGACAGTATTACAGAGAGATGTCCATGATGCCTTGTAGCAGCTCAGTGTTGTATCAAAGACCTTGCCTTTGTACAAGGTCCCTGGACAGCTGTTACAATGTATCATGTGGAAGAACCCATTTAATAATGTCTCCACATACTACAGATTGGATTGGCCCAATCCAGCATTGATGCAGTGGCAAAGAGCGATTTGCATCAGTAAGGACTGTAGGCTTCATCCTAAGATTGTGATAAACAAAAGTAGTTATATAAAGTTACTTGGGTAGGTAAAACGCCTCCTGTTATCTCCTCTCTGTCTCTGGGAAATGCCCCATACTTCTTCCATAGTGAAAAGGTACTCCTGTTTCACTAGAAACATACTAACGATAAGAAGCGCAGTTGCTGCTTGTTTTGAACTGAAGACAGACGACCATACTACCAGAGTGCTGAGTAGGAAATTCTAGCTATTATTTATCATGTCCCAGCAGAATGTAACATAAAGGGATTTGATAAACAAACAATAAAAAAGGTCCTTTGTTATGATTGTGGCTGAAAAAAGGCAGTGAAAATCCCAGTCAAACTATTACATATGCTAGAAAAATATGAATGTAAACTTTATAATCTGCATCTGCAGTAAATGCAGATAGTCACTTGAGTTCAAGAATAATAGTTTACATTTTTGTAACATGTCTGTCCTAAAGAAGTTTTCAAAAAGGCTACTACATGTAATTACCCTATTGTTCTTTTATAATGCAAAAAGTTAGACCCACTAGCACATCCTAGATTTTTAGGGTCTGTTTACTTATCTTAGAAACAGCCAACCGTGAAACTATATTTCTGTGGGAATTCCTATGCCATCTCTGCGGGGTAGCTGTGTTAGTCTGTAGCTTAGCAAAAACCAAGAACTGTACTAGCACTTTCCTCACATTTGAAATTCGCAGAAATGATACGTCCCTCTTAATTTCCTTCTTCCACTGGTCCTATTCGAGACAAGTGACTCCCCCCAACTTTCTGAAAATCTGATCACGTGGGTCTTACCCATGAAAATTCATTACCTAATAAATCAATTTGTTAGTCTTTATGGTGCTTCAGGACTGCTTGTTTTTTGTTATGCCATCTTTGCCTTCCTTTTTTAAAAAATATGTAACCTTATTTCTATGTTCTGCGTACAATATGGTAGTGTAGATTTTCTCCACAGTGAAGATATACCCTAAACAGTATTTTTAAATTCAGTGAGATGACTCGGGAGAGTAAGGTGACAAATATTTGGTTTTCTGTTTCTATTTCAGCAAAGCACTTCAGTTTATGCCTAACTTTAAGCTCATGCATAGCTTTGTTTAAACCAGCAACGTGTTTGAGTGCTTCGCTGGATGGAGGCCTAAATGCGTATCTGATCATGGTGCTTTTAGTGAACAAGATTCTATCATAGAAACTGCCCTCACAAATGATACTGTCTGGCTATAATGAGACAATGGAATAACACAGAAAACAGTATGTAAGAGTGATGGGTACATCACAGCCTTTTACAGTGTGTTCAGTACTTACACGAAGTTACTCATACACATAAACCTTCACAGAATCAGTGTCTTTGCTATAAGCCTCCTGCATTAGCAGCTTCAACAGTTTAATTACATATTGCACCACAATATATTTGCTCTCATGCATGTTAATGATATTGCCTTTTAACTGAGTATATCTCTGTATTCCTGTGTTATGGGAAGACAAGTAAATAAATAGCATCTGATTCCATGTTTCTTACTCATTTTTGTTTCCTTTCTCCAGGCACTTTCTTGTTCTGCTATATCTTTATTGAGATGAGAAGATTTTGGTGTATACAGTTACCAGCCCTCTGAAAGGAGGGGCAAATGGGGCAGTTACCCTGGGGACTGGCTTTTTGGTAGCACCAACAGCCAGAGCTCCAAGCCCCTTTGAAATGCTGTGGCAGCACTGCTCTGCCACTCAGAGGGATGCTGGGGTGGGGAGAGCACCAGAGCCCAGGGGGCACAAGGGCTGACTGCCCTAGGCCCCCTCATTCCACCCTTGGCCTCACCCCTTTGAGGTGAGGAGCCAGGCCACCCTCCCACTTTAACTCAGGGTCCCACTGACAGTTATTCACACATTAGAGTTTCAGGTTTGGGGACTGGAGGGAGGGAGGCATTTTAGAAAAGGCTACAGTGGTAAATGAATAACATTGGTACATACATTTGCAAAGATAAAATAATAAGCGACATCAGTGGATAAATATTATAAGCTGGGGATGAGGAAATTTACCCCTTGTGGTGTTATATTGAATAGTATCTGAATTAAGGGGCTTTTTATGCCAATAAAACATCTAATATTCACGACTACACAACATACGATACTGTATTAGATCAGTTCTACTTCCCTCTAAAGTATTTATTTATTGTATTTTTCTGCTGGTTGGGTCCTTGCTTATTACATCCTTAGCAACAAACAAAATTATAGTATTTAAAACTGAAGAGTTGTCGCCTACCAGTTAGCCAAGATCATCATCATCATCATCATCAATAACCGTGGGCTCAGTGCCCATTGGTGTCTGATGCTTCTCTCACTATTTCCTTCCATCTTTCCCTGTCCAGTGCAGAGTGGCTTAGTAGTTAGCCAAGATGCTCACTATCATTGTACTTTGGCTCTATTAAAAGAGTTTTAAAATACAGAAGATTCATAGTGACCCTATAGTCCTGGGTAATAGAGATAATAATCATGAAATAATTATTTGTATCAGCAGGTTAGTAACATATGAAAGTCAAGTTGTCTTTCGAATAAGCCACGGCTCAGTCACAGCTCCTTTAATTGGAATTAGGGTTCCAGGTACGATTTTAAAAATTGTAGACTTGAAAATGGTGCCTTTTACTTTCCAGGCACCCCAAATCCCTTTCTTCATAATAGTAAGTTAGATGCCATGCCTGTGGGTAAAGGAAAGTGCCACGGCGCTGTCTGTAGTCCCCTCGCACCAATTTGGAAAACAATGTGATTGAGATGAAGAGCTGACCAGGACAAGAGACAGAACCAAGCTGCAACCCAAACTTCAGTCACCTCAGAGTCTTGAGCTGTTCAGATTGAGATTGCCACTGGTTGATTTTATACGAAATACTGAAATTCACCTAGGCACCAGTCAGAGGCAGGCGGAAGTCTAGCCAGGGGATGTCACTTCAACAACAGATCACCTTGCTGCTACTGCTGCTGCTGTATCGTGCTCTCATACCCCAACACGGGGCCAGGTATCGTGCTTCCCTTCTGAACCATGGCTTGTATTTTACTCACAACTCTCTCACACACACTGCTTTGCTTCCCTGGGCCTGCCTTCTACCACTGCCCTTTGTGCAGTCTGTCCCTTCCCCCGCAGCTGTGGCACTGTGCTCTATGTCTCCAGAGTCATGCTAGCAGCCTAGTGTAATTGATCTGACTCAGAGCTCAAGCACCCGCATCCAATGCTGCAGAGATGAGGAAGGCAGTCAGTTTCATTTACGCTGTTGGAGTGACAGGGAAACAAAAGGAGGAGTATGAGGAGGCAGGTAACACAGGCTTGGCAGGCAGAAGAACACACTGAGAGAGAGGGACATAGGGAGATAGAGACCAATCAAACACCTCAAGTGTGATTACTTGGATTTAGGGGGAGCGGGATTGTGACAGATGGGCAGAGAATAGCTGTATGTGGAGGGAAACTCCTATGCCATGACATCTAGAAAAGCTGAGTCCCACAGCAGGTGCAGAGGAAAATGTGACAAGTACTTGTGCAAGTGTGGTTGTGGACAATCCTCGGCAGAGAGGAGGAATAGTGAATGGCAGCTTCCTGTTAAATACCACGTGGTGCAAACTGATCACCCAATCTGGAGGTATAGTAAACTGGGCAATCTACTGATTTTCCAAGAAACACAAGAGTGCCAGAGCAGCCTGGTCTGAGATCTCCGCCCCGAGCTCAATTTTTTTGCTTCTCCCCGCTGCCAGGGCTGCTGCTCTGTGAGCCCGGCCGGTCTGACAATCCTGCTCCACCACCATGAAGCTGTGAGGTTTCTAATGAAACTGAGTCATTGCACTGTGACCATTGAACTGAAGAATGTAATGCAGGCACATGGAATAATCACGAGTGGATGTCAGTATGAATACACATCTTAAAGCTGTGAAAATGACATTGAAGTTTTCCATCCAGCGTTCTTAGGTAGCAAGAAGCCTCACTCATACTCCTCAGCACTAGTATTGCCAGATATGAGCATTCAAAAATGAGATTTTTTAAAAAAAATTAAAGCCAAATAATTTGATTTTTGCTTTCTCCGTCTTCAGCATGTGCTCACGTCACATTTCCAAGATTTTCTTTGCAACCACGAGGACCAGAAACTTAATTTTAAAAATATGAAAGTGGAAGTTCTTTAGAAACCACAGGATTCCAGAAGTTGAGGCTTTAAATCAAGACTCCAAGCGTTCTGAGACTTGCAACAAAAAGAAACGAGAAGAGTTGGAAATACTGCAGGTCCTGCTGGAGCATGATCAACAAACACCACATTACACTGGGGGCCCCACTGCAGCTGCAGGGTTGACAGCATTATCTGAAGCAGCCTCCTCTGCCCAGACTGGTTTGGCACTGCAGATTGCCCATTGGCTCTGAGAGGCCAGTGGGGGCACTGTGTTGGATTTTGCCTTGTAACTCATGGGAGTGATCTAACACTCTACCTAATGCCACATGATGCTGCAAGGGAAATACTCACGCAAAGAAACTGCCAGTACACGAGGTCCCACCCAGGAGCCAGCAAACATGGAGGCGAGAGAAAGACTGAGCCAAACACCTTCTCTCTCCTGACAGCCAGGAGGGGGACAGATGAGGATACCAAGCATTATGCTGAGTGGAGGGGTGACAACAACCAACTAATCAAAACATGACAGGTTAACATTGCATAGAAATGCATATGTCATGATCCTGCATTAAAGGGACGATGATGATGATGATGATGATGATGGAGCAGTATTATGCACAGCCTTGACACCAACAGAGCAATAATCATAGAATAATAGAATCATAGAACATTAGAACTGGAAGGGACCTCAAGACGTCATCGAGTCCAGTTCCCTGCCTTCACAGCAGGACCAAGCATTGTCTAGCGACCATCCCCAGTCGGTGTCTACCTAACCTGCTCTTAAAAACCTCTAGTGATGGAGATTCCACAACCTCCCTAGGTAACTTATTCCAGCGTTGAACCACCCTGACAGTTAGGAAGTTTTTCCTAATGTATAATCTAAACCTCCCTCACTGCAGGTTAAGCCTATTGTTCCTTGTCCTATCCTCAGAAGCCAAGGAGAACAAGTTTTCTCCCTCCTCCTTGTAACCCTCTTTAAGGTACTTGAAAACTGCTATCACGTCCCCTCTAAGCCTTCTCTTTTCTAAACTAAACAAGCCCAATTCTTTCAGTTTTCCCTCATAGCTCATACTCGCCAGACCTTTAATCATTCTTGTTGCATTTCTCTGGGCCTTCTCCAATTTCTCCTCATCTTTCTTGAAATGTGGTGCCCAGAACTGGACACAATATTCCAACTGAGGGCTAATCAGCACAGAGTAGAGTGGAAGAATGCATAGCACTGAAACATCGGAATACTTCAGCTGACAATAGCATCATTCCCAACTACAGCAGATGGATTCAAAGGGTCAGCTTATGCTCTGCATAGAGCAGAGGTAGACAGACTAGAGCCCACAGTCCACCTCTAACCCCTGACCCAGAAGATCGTTTTATCTAGCCCTTGAGTTTCCACCAGGGAGTGGCACCAGCGGCTTGCCTGGCTCTGCCCTGAACTCACTCTGTTCAGCCTGGAAAGCCAGCCAGGCCACAGGGTGAGTGGCTTGCTATGCTCCACCAGCCCCCGACTCACAATGCCACCTTTTCTTGCACCTGCAGAGCCACATTGTGCAGCACAACTTCACCACACAGTTTTGTTTTTGGAGGGCAGGGGTGGGCATAAAGCTATAGGTGCGTTTACACCTGTGTCTACCGCTTCTTTTTTACGGGGGGGTGGGTTAGAGTGCCAGGGCTCAGAATGGTCGGGAGCACTGAAGCTCAACAACTCCAAGGTCACTGAGGGGGCCCAGTTTTTTCCACAGTGCCGCAAACTTGTACAACATTAACCCAAAAGGGCTTTCAAGGAGCTCAGCTGAGGTCTATTTTGTTGTAAGGCCTCGTTATGATGGCATATTTATAATAGTAAGTCGGGTTTCATGTTTATTTCCACTAAAATGTACCTTTACTCAATAGCATTGATTTGAATATCTCTGACTTGTTAATTACGTGAGCATACACGGCCCTCCACAAGCCCACCGATAAGGCGGCAGGGGCTTTGAAACACAGCAGAGCACTGTGCCACTGCTCTGTGTGGGACTCTGAGGGAGTGGGCGAGGCCTCTAAGCCCCACACCCTGTGCCATTGGTTCCATCCCATCCAGGGGCTGGGAGGCAGGCCCCCATTCCCACCTTGCCCCTGGGCCCATGGTGGCTCTCGGCCTCACTGGCCCACCATACAATTTCCATTCCCCATTTGCTCACCCCCAGTGTAGAGTGTATGGCTAGGCAAATAAAGAAGAAGAAAGAGTAAATTGGCCAATTAGCCTTATAACAGCTAGTCACAATCTGTTGCATCCAATCATTTGGGCATGTTCAGATAAATGAATGTTCTTGGGAGGAGAGTTCTTGGGGAATGAGTTTTGCAGATAATAGCATGAGTAATATTCAAGAGCGTACGAATGTTTCTTTAGCCCTCTTGCAAAATCCCTTTATATCAGTCATGCAATGGACGTGATCAGTGACACGCGTTCAAACAACTAGCACGCAGACAAAGGGGACTTTTTGTAAACTTTGATCATTCAATCAGAATAAAGGCCATTTCTGTAGGAGACAGAACTTACTCGGGGACTGGTATGAGATGCTAAAATGACCTTCCATGGGAAAGCAGAGCTGTGACCAACCTCATCACTTTCTGCTCTTAGTGCAAGGTGTGCTCCTTTGCTATTGCCTTCTCTAACAAACTTACCACAAAACACTATCCTGGGCACACAATTCTCTCCCTATAGAGAGAAGCAGCATAAATAACCCTGAGATGGGTGAGGAGATGTCTTTTAATGGACCAAATGTTGGCCAAAGAGACAAGCTTTTGAGCTACACAGGTCACGTCTTGAACAACACTGCAAACAAGTGTCATTTGTGTCACTTAACACACTTCTGGGAAGTGCTCAGAAGCCACAGTTAGGAAGGTGGCCTACGAATCTAAAAGAACATTCCAATCATGTACAATGCACATTGCACCCAGTCAATCATGAATTCTGGTATGGAAAAGGATGACTCAACAACTGTACAAACATAAGCCTCAAGGCACAGAGCAATTTTAAGTACAGAATTTCGATGCAGGTCTCGTTGAAGAAGTGGAAATGGACTAGTCCACTAATCTCTGCAGTTCTGGGTAAGATTGGGAAGAACAACCTGATTGTCAAATGCAACTTTTAAAAGCGAGATGTTAAATAATTTTATGGGAATCATTTTGATCCACCCCGATTTGCTAAAAATAAAGAGGCTGATTTGATGAATTCAGTGATGTCAGGATACCTTTCTAGCTGGCACTCTGTAAGGACCTAAGTTATATACTAAAGGGGATTGCTCACAATTCTCATGCAAGTCAAAGACAGCTGAGAATGGTGGGCACTCCTAGAATTAGTTTGTCCTTAAAATCTCTAACAGCTGCCTGCTGCCAAGGTGTGTTGACACTGAACTTGAAGACACTGCCTCAGCTGTATCATCAAGGAGAGCAAAACTGAATGGGGCTGTTCACACCAGGCTATCCTTTTGGCCCAGCCTGTTCCATAGCCTTTTGGGGTTGTTTCCATTAGCAGAAGGAACGGATGGTATGAGGCAGGTGTATTATGTGGTACGGTCCCGTGTATTTACTTTCTGTTCTGCTTCCCTGCAAACAGGAGAGACAAAATAACAGGCAGTGGTCTTGCTTATAATATCCAACTCTGCTGCCCCACTGGTTTCTGTGCCCCATTGTGTTCTGTCTCTCTCTCCTCTTTGGGCCATGCTCCTGAGTGAATCTAGCCTGTCCACTGGCTCTACCTCATCTCTCCTCTGCTCCTCCCCGCAGCTTCAAATGAATCCCTAGGCCCTCTGTCAGCAATCAGGAAATCCTTCAACCAGCATTGCTTTAGCTTCAGATCAGATCTTGCCAGGCCATAGCCTTTGCTAGTGGCTTCTCTCATCTCCAGGTATCTCACCAGGTAGAAGGTACCCAAAGAGGTGATTATTTCTTTCATTTATCTGGAGAGAAGTGTGCTTAGTACACCCAGTGGCCATTACCAAGTCTGACTGTTTATAAGCTGAAATACTTGTTTTATGGAAAGCATTAACATCTTCCAGCTTAACAATAACAGCTATCCTTCACCTCCCACCACATGGGAACAGATAGTTAGGAGCATGGATGTTAGCAGTTAGGAATTCTGCAAAGACTCCTTCAGCGGAGAGACACTCGCTCTGTCAGCTACATGTGCTCTAACCCAAAATTTAAATACAGACACCTTTACAGTTGTTTGAAGTCACACAGAACATTTCAGTAAAGGGTGCACAGGAGTTCATACGGACCCCCAAACACAGACCACTTTGTGACCCATACTCAGTGCTAATCCCTTTAGGTTTTGTTTTTCAAAAGGCCAACATTGTTAGTACTTCTCCGGTCAAAGGTTACGCTTCCTGCTCTCCATCAACGCAACAGGCCTGTGAGTGTTTTCAGATATTAGCCAGGTCACTTTCTTGCCAGAGTCATGCTTGCCAATGATCTGATTACTGTGGCTAGTGAAGTCAATGTTGTTATTAAGATGGCATTGTCCACATCTTTCCTTGTTCATGGAGCTGAAATAAGGAAACACAGGCACCACACTTTTCCATAAACTATCACTTTTCAGAGTTGTGAGACACTTTAATTTTACCCACCCAGATCTGTACAGATGCATCACTGCTTTAAAAAAAAATCAGGAATGGAGAACCATCTCAAAGGGGAGTTTATAGGCTACATCACAACTTACTTGTGAGGTATCGCATCTGGTCTGTTTCTAGAATGCAAGTCCACACCTTTCATAATTAAATCCTTCTGCTAGGAAATACAAGATCTCAAGTATTGGAGAGGTGAAGAGACTTCATCATTTGACAAATCACACTAGTTTAATCTAATTTTCTGGGTGTAGCAGAGGTTTGAGAATGATAGTTAACTGTTTTTTTTCCCAAATGCTCTAGGCACTTCTTAGCCGGTTAGTCAAACCTCTAAGAGTTTTGTGTAACAGAAATCTGAAACATACCAACAATCAAGTAGAGAAGAAAAATTAACTGAATGTCCGTATGACCTGAGTTATTTACAGTACACAGATGTTTAGTTCAGTTCTCAGTTCAGGTGTTGGGTTTGGTTTTAACCTCATCTCAAGATTTAAGGCTTTTTTACCTTATAAAACAGCCAAGTTCACCTCTTCTTGAACTTGGACCTGCTCAGAAAAACTGTCTTCCCTCTGTTTTCCTAGTTCCTCCATGCTGCACTGTGTTGTGAGGAATTTCCCCCCTCCACATACATCAGTACTCAGTCCTTACCCTGGCAATTAAATCTCTTACAACAAATAAAAAGCACTACAGTGACCTACCTACATGCAGAACTAGCTTTAGGCCTCAGTTTCAATGAGCTTTCACTAAAGGCAGCTAAACAAACATCTAAGCATTTATCCAGTCCACTACCCATCTCCCATTCTTCCACTAGCTTTCTTCTTTGTTGCTTCAGATAAACCCTCTGATCTTACATCATTCCCCAAGGGCAAACTTTGAAGGTCAACTAATTTAGCAGAGTGAAGTTTAATTTGCTGAAGGGGAGGATTATTAATTTGTTCTAGTTTCTTTTGTTGATTTTCCAAATCTACACACTTATACAACTGCAGCTTACATCCAATGAGCTAGTGTAGAAGTTTTTCAAATTGCTAAAACGGAAAATAATAGACTGCATATTTTGTTTAATTTAATACAGTGTTTTAAAGTTTATCCTTTTGTATTTGTAGCCAGATTTTTCCCATCACAACATCTGTTGCTGGCAACAAGCATCAAGGAATTGATTTTTTTCGTGACAAGTCAGAGAGGGAAGAGAGGAGAGAGTCAGTTCTACACAATCAAAAAGTGATGCTTTGGAGAGTCAGTGAGCCAGCATTTAACCCTTGTGAGACTTTATTGACAGAATAAATATAGAGCTTTGTAGCCTGTTAATTATTATTAGTGCAACACCCAAACGTATGGGAAGGTACTTTTCAGATTGAACAGTTTCTGCTCCGAATAGCATATAATCCTTGGTCCCACACAAACACAGTATTCCACCCTAGCAAATCTGATGGCAGAATTGGAACCTCCAAAGCAACGTAGTGAGCATATGTAAGAAACAATAGGAGGCCTGAGGTGAGGAGAGAATATTTTTAAATATTTACGTGCTTATTTTATTGCATCTCTTCCTCCAAACTTTGAAGGCAGTTTTTCCTTACTTGTCAGCTCAGGGGCATACGCAAAATTTATAGGGCCCTAAGTTATATTAAGAAACTAGTGGCCCTATGCCCAAGAGCAGCCCAGAGAAGGTGGGGGTGACAATTTTTTTTTAGAGATGTGACTTGATAATCTTCAGCCACGCCCTAATGGGGAATTTTAAACTAAGGACCTGTTGACTAACACGGTAAATTCAGAAACTGGTAGTATTTCCCTGAGGTTGGCAAAGGCCTGTTAAATGGGTTCATTACACTTCAAATGGCTCTTTCACAGCTTCATGTTCTGCTAATAGGCCTTTTAAGTTAACCGGATCCTCTCTGGAGGAAGCAGAGCCACAAAACAGGGATAGAAAGAAGAGGGAAGGTGGACAGTAAGACCTGATGGTGCCCCAAGTTTTCAGGTGCCCTACACAACTGCATATTCTGTATATGGGTAAGGACAGCCCAGTGTCAGTTCTTCAGGGGAGAAATCCTATCTTTGTATGCGTCCATACAGGGCCTAAACAATGGATGCACCACTCTGTATAGCGATAAGAATATTACAACAACCACATCAGTTACAATACTTCTTAATGCTGTACAATTAAATATTTATACTAAATTAACTCACTTCATATCGGTAATTTAAGAAAGGGGCCAAAAAAAAGCATTATGAACTTAAAATACCTTTAGAGCAAATAATTAATGACTTGGCTTTGGAAAGTTGTCCAGGAAATTGGATGTTCAATGAAGGTTTGCTGGTGTTTGGTTTTTCTAGAGGAGCCAAACTAATTCTGTCTTTCTATCATGGCATACTTTGTCTAGGCACAGGCCAGGCACACCTCTTTACATCATCTGTGAGCCACCAAAGCCATTTTTCACTGAAATTTTCTATTGTATGTACTGTGACAGCAAGCTCATCCACTAGCCCTGAGCAACTAGTGTGGACCAAAACTACGTCTCAGTCTCAAACACAGCAAAAACCACAAGACACAGGTGTGATGCTGTGGCCACTGAAGTTCTTACTGTTGTCTCCAAAGTTCCTAGAACATTGATGACAGGAGAGCTGGAGTTCTAATACTGCTGATGCTACAGCTTCTTTTGCAGTACTGCTAATGCGTATTCAGCAAAACAAGAACAACTGAAGAATAGCAGGGTATTGATGATGAATGACAACTTAAAACAAATTGATACTATAAAAGGCACACTGTCAGGTAATTTAGGCCCACATATTAATGAAAAATAAGGTTTTAAAACATATTACAAATGCTTTCACAAAGAGAAAAAAAAAATCAATGATCACAGTTTGAATTTATTCCCCAGCACTGTTTGCAACACAAATATTGCAGCACTAATCTAGAACAAAATGAGCAAGAAAAATAACCATCACAGTAATAAATAAATAAGAACTAGTATGTTTTCATATTGAAGATAGATATCTTAATATCAAGGTTCATATATTGACTAGCATGTATCTAATGCAGAAAAGTTAGTTCAATGTATCAGATCCTTCTTCTCCAAGGCCTTGTCTGTGGTAAGTAGATCTAAGATATGCTAGTTAAGTTACATACGTTACATAATTAAAGTCGATATTTACTTCCACTTAACAAGGTGTCTACACCATGCTGTGTTAATGGGAGATGCTCTCCTCTGGACTTACATCATCTTATCAGACCTGCTAAATTGATGCCTGCTGCACAGATCATGGTGGGGTGAATTTAGCCCATTGTGAAGACAAGCACAAAGAATGAATGAGCACCCTGGTGAATCATGCTGGAAAATTCTGCAGAAGAAAAAGGAATCGTCTGGCACTGGTTTCTTCTAAACCAAGAACAATATTTTCCAATATTTTCCACCTGCCACAAAAAACAAATGTCATCGACATTTCCTATTTTGTGTTGACAGAAATGGTTGCTCCAGTGAGCTGTGTTTGCAAGCCCTAAACTCATCCTGGCCTACAAATACAGTTGTTACATAAAAATCTTTCTTCATTTCAATGAACATTTTGAGCCAACTTTTTAGAGTAATAGCAGTGAGCATAAATGGTACATGAACAGAGGAGCACATGCATAAGGATTCTTCCACTTGCTCTTCTACCCTGGAACATGAATCATATTTGCCATTCTTCCTCTGTGCTTGGGCCCTGACAATACGTGGCACAAAGTGACATGACTAACATCTGTTACATGTGAATTTTTCCTTCTCTAATTCTCTTCACAGGGAGAGAATTGTGCACTTGTTCTGTTTTATTTAATGTTGATTTTGCTCTGGATTTATGTTAGACAATGCAGGGCAAAGAAGTGGACCTTAGCAATTGGAGTGCACGATAATATGGTCTGTGGTGGTAATTATTTCCTGTGGGAGTTCATTCCAGAGTAGCAGCCAAGCCCACCAAGAAAGCCCTGCCTCCAGTATACATGAGCTTTCTTCTTATGGTACAAAAAGTTCCTTCATGCCTGAGGAGCAGAGCTGTCAGCCACAGTCCTCATTCCTGAGTTGTAGGTGCTCTTTCAGATTCCTGCACCAAGGCCACCAAGTGCCTTGAAGATAAAGAAAAAGGCTCCCAATTTGTCTCAATATTCGCTGCACGGCGAGAGCCGGCAGCAGAGGACAGGTCTGATATGCTCCTGGTACTCTATTTTTCCGAGGAAATGAGATGCTACTACAACTCTCTCCTTTCTGGCTTTACTGAAAAATCTCTTTCTAGCTGATTTCTTTGGTTCTGGTTGTTGCATCTGATTCATACTTCAGTCTCCTAAGCCATATTCCACAGCCACATCATGTATTTCTTCCAAGCTTTCATATGGATATTACTCTTACCCTCTATTTAATTGATTTTATTTCTACATATGCATCTGGCTGCTTTACAAGATGGAAGAATATTGGATTTCTTACTAGTCTGGTCAGCGATCCCATGGTGTTTGCTCTCCAAGCATTTTGCGGCTGTACATTTGTGTGGCATCTCTCTCTAGTACACAGGCTATGTCTAAATTGTGGTTGCTATTTCGGGGTACAAAGCCCACCGGCTTTTCTCTGCGCTCAAAAGAGCATGGCTATTTTGAATGCGGAATTCCATTTTGACTCCTCCTCTTCATGATAGGGGTAGCAGAGGCCTCCAAATAGGCACTTAGTTTGGTGCCATTTAGATGGTACCAAGTTTGAAATAAGGTAACTTGAAATAATCTACATAATTTGCACAACACAAATTGTGTAACTTATTTCGAGCTAGACATGCAGTCTAGACATAGACCCGCCCTCCCGCCCACTCACACACATACTCACACTCACACACAGTAGGTAGATAGTAAAACCACTTTTGTACACCACATATTGAAGATATTATTAATTCAGTACTGTAAATGTCTATCCAGATAGGATTGCTATGATTTAACAGTATCCATTAGTCCTCCCTGCTTACAAATAACCACATTATATATCTGAAGAAAAGAGTAATTTTTAGAAACAAAGCTTGAGTCTTATGGGTGTGCCAGTATTGGCTCTTCAAGTTATTAGTAATTGTAGGTGGAGACATACCACTTAGACTTTTCCACGAATCTGAAAGCTTTCATGTGTTCTCTGCGGTCAACATGTTCAGCAATTCAGCATACTTGAGTCACTTATATTTGCTCTTCCTCACATGCAGAAAAGTTGTCTTTCTGCCACTTTGATTTGCTAAAAAGCTTTTAAAGTTCAACACACAAGATAAAGGGATCAGATTTTTCCATGACAGCATCATGTTAGTCACAGAACTGTAACTGCATAGCATGAAAGAGACTGTCTTAATTCTGCCTTTGGGTTTCTAGTGTGTTCTTAGAATGGAACAAACCATCATGCTGTATCAACTCTTTATACTGACATCATTTACAAACAGAAGCACAAGCAGGTGGCGATTAGAGTATATGGGCATGGTAAGACATGCTACCAGTTAATGCAATGAAGCAGCATAATACACCCTTTGCTCTCTGTATTACATAGAGGGAAGCACCCGTGTATTAACCATGGAAAAAGTGGGAAAAGGAGATGATATGATATGATCCCCTCCCTACGTCTCTCATAGCATCAACTGAATAATGTATATTTTGATATATGTCATTGGACAAATAGGGCCACCAAGAAGGTAGATGTTAGCAAGCACCACTTACTGTCTACAGAAAGGCATGAGCAAAGTGTTATTACATCTAAGTAATGCTGAAGTGGTTCGGCATCCATGGATGCGTAGATGGCACCCTAACAAGTTTTCAGCTGTTGGAAGCTCTTCTCATGACGCTCATTATATTTTCCAACATCAAAAACTTCAAAAAAAACCAAACTGTAGCATCACACTGCTGAGCCGGAATTCACATACAAACTTGACGCTATCAGACTGGGTTTGAATAGAGACTGAGAGAGGTTAGCTCGCTCCAGGACTCTTCGTTGTTTTTGCTGAACTAGATTAACACGACTGTCCCTCTGAAACATCTCATCACTCCAGAATTTACTGCCTGTGGAGCTAGGACAAAACAGTTCCAAGGAGAGAGAAAGAGAGGTGGAATGGACCTGCTTTACTGCATTACTCAGGCATATATGCTCCGGTGCTAGAAATACTTTTGGAATGGGGGTGCTGAGCTGCATCCCTCCCCCGCTTAGGCCTGTTGAGATCAGCTTGCCAACTTTCCCAAACTAGATGGCCCAGATTCCATTACAGCAATGGTCTCCAGTCCATCCAGTCCAGGAGATCTCGCAATCCTCTCTGCCTCAAGCTGGGACCATAGCTGGGGTCAGCTGCAGAGCTTGGGCTGGCTGTAGGACCCTCCAGAGCTGGCAGGATCCCAAGAGCCAGAGGAGTGCATGGCAGGGTGGGTGAGTGGGTGGTGGGATTCTGGGGGAGCCAGAGGATCCCGCAGTAGGGCTGGCAGGACCCTGTGGACGGGGGCAGTGGAGCCTGTGGTAAGGCTGATAGAACTCCGGCAGTGGGGGGATGGAGTCCGTGGCAGGGCCGCTGGGCCCCCGGAAGGGCTGCCCAGAGGCCAGGACAAGGGCCTGGTGGAGCCAGCAGTGAGGCTGGCCGCCAGGTGCAGAGAAAATGGGTGCAAACCTGAGGGTGATGCAGCACCCTCCACACCCCTTCTTACCACACCTACGCATATGGTTTCTCTTTCCACTTTAACACTTCACAGGGCCCCCTTTCACAATAGAGAACAGAGGCATTACAGCCTTTGTTACATACTAAGTGAGGATGTTCTTTCTATGTTTGTTCACTATGCTGTATCTGCACTTCAGACATGGCTGCATTTCACAGGTGAGTGAAATGATCTTTGTGTATATGATAGAGTACAGAGCCTTCTGAATCCCAAAAGGTACTGCATCTGTAAATAAAGCCTTGCAAAAGTAAAGTGCTAATATTCAGCTGAGCTTTACTGCCCTATCTCTCACAAAAACCTCTCCTGAAATCCATGTTGAATACTGAAATCAGTGGAAGTCTAAGCTAGTATGGTCACCAGGGTGCGGTGCAATATATTTGAGATGATAGACTGAAGCCATATGAAGCCAGGCTTGTGTTTTTATTCCTTCTGGACAGCATTTAGTTTTGTGCCCAATCTTCTCTATGGTATCTGTGAATTTTAAATAACTAGGATAAATCCAGCCCCGGCATGACCACTGGACACATCCCACCTGCCGTTATGATGCTCAGTCAGGCCTGAAGCAGAGAATCTGAATGAGTTGCCCAAGCCACTGATTCCCATTCCTTGAAAAGGTTCACTTCCCAGGGCATTAAAATTCTTAGCACCTTCTTGAGCGTCTGTACTTAAAAGACAAGTTGTGCCTGCCTCCTTCAGTACAACAGGAAAGGACACACAATGGATTCCTCCCTAGCAGCCTGTTGGCCAACGAGAAGGAATAAAGGTCCACCTAGCCCAGAAAGACTAAATGGATCCAAATGGTGCAAGAGACTGACCTGACTAATAGCTCCAAACTGGAACCTAGAAGAATGTCTGTGTCCTTTGTGACAAGAGCAGGAATCTTTCCCAATGCGATGTGAGAAGGATACAACTGACACCCAGAAAACTCCTTCCATACCCTTTCAATGCCCCTCAAAATCCAGACCTTTAGGATACCAAGGGTCTCAATCTGCGTTCCTTACTGCGCACACAGGCCTCCATGTTGCCTCCACAAGAAAGGGAACTAGAATTTGCAGAAGCCATCTCAAGAGGTCTCTCCTAGGACCTGAGTCCAGACATGAAAGCATAGCACTGACTGCTCCATCCTGCACCCAGACGAGATGGACTGCATCAGAGAAAGCTGCCTCTAGTCTAAAGCAATTTGGTTTTGGAAGGGCTGATGCCGGAATGGAAGTGAAATCTAAGACACATGACTGTGTTTATGTTTAAATGAGCGCTACTGGTTCAGGTATGGAGTCCTCAGCCCCACCCCGAGTGCATCAGGCACTTCCTCAGCTAGCCTGGCTGCGGGAACGGAAGAGAGTTATGGGGAGGGGCTGCGTGTGGCTAAGGGGCTTGGGCTGTACACCTACATGCAGGCCCTGGCCCCGTGGTAAAGGCCACAGAGGAAAACAAATTCATTCAAAATTCAGTGAGTGACTCCAGCAGAGCACGGGCACGTCCCCCCGCCCCACCTCCCCACTCCCATCTGCCACAGGAGTGAGACAAAACACAACAACCAATTAAGCAGAGAATGGGCCCCTGGGGAGCTTGGCGCCACACAGCCCAGTCACGACTCCTCTTTACCCTCCTCCAACTCCCTGCCCCAAGAGTGCCCAGACCAAGCGCTACGCTCCCAGTGAAGGAAAGGCAGAACAAAGGGAGTTAATGCTACACAAAGGAACATGAACTTTCTACTAAACTTGAACTAGTTCTTTCACAGTCCTGAAGAGGATGGCGATGCTTAACGTCCCTCATTTTTCCATGCAGACCTTCGGCCATGTGTTTACTGTGTCGAGAGAGGACGGTGGCTACAAGAACTGGGCATCTCACATAGCCATATTTTCTCTCCACACAGTCCTAAAGAATCTTTGCTTTGCTCCTATTTATGCTGCCAAGAGTTAAGGAAGGAACACTGGGGGCAAAGTAATTGCCATAACTGATCACATCATTGATTCACCCAGTCTATTCTTTGGTTTGTGGCATTGCCAGTTACCGGACACTGGAGAAGAAGCAGCCCTTGATAGATTCCTATCTGCTTAATTTTCAATTCACAAAAATGTTACAGATGACATTTATCATGTTACATACTTTCAGTTTATATTGAATAAGGCCATAAAAATGATTAAGTGTAAATATAAAAGAAAGTCACAGGAGAATCAGTTCTGACAGATGTTCATAGCTGCTATACTTACACATTACTTGCTTAGCTATTTTCTCCTTTTACCACTAGCTGGCACTTAAGGTAAGTTAAAGAATTTTTTCCTTATTATCATCATGCTAAATATCACCGTTGTTCGTGTCAGTTCCTTTCCTTTTTCAGTCTTATCTCTGTTATTTTTTGAATCTTGATTTTGTTTTGTTTACCTTTATGTTTACAACTGATTTTAAAGTGAAATATATTTAAAGCAGGTTATAAAGAACATGCTGAACTAAACAAATTTTCCCCAAAATATCATACTGTTTAGAAATATAACATGGAATAAAAATAAGTTACTCACACACACAAAAGTGCTGTTTAAGAAAAATTTCGAACATTCAGTGCACAGGTTATATATTGCATTTTTAAAATTTACTTATAAATATTAAGTTGGAATTTTAGACTACACATTTCCAAAGCTTGAATTAAGAATTCCATTGATCAGCTAAATGATATATTGCACTAGAATCTTTGGGTTTCAATATGCTTAGGATCAGACCCATTTTGAAAATTAGGGAGATTGACTTGTTGAGGATGTTGTTTTTGTTTTTTTTTCTTTCTTTGATTTTACCAGAATCTCCAAGAATATATTTTTCATTAATAACATGAACTAATATTTCTAGACAATATTTCCAGTTATACTCTCATGCTTCATTTTGTCTGCAGCTGACAGGAGAAATTTGAAATGCATCATACTCACTGTTCAAACTGATAACATGTGAAAGGTCCAGAAGAAACTGTTTGTAAAATTTCTTACACAATACATCTTGTAGTGCTGCTTTGTGTCATGTTATGTGGTTTTATGTCCTAATCTGACATTATGAGATTACATGATGTATTTGATCTTTAAATAAGTATTTCTTTAAAATGTTTGGCAGACTTATAGCATTTCAGGTATTATTTTTTACTATGAACAGATAGGTCAAATCTGCAAACAATTTAATGGTCATATATCTCTACCCTTGTCAAGCTGATCCTCCCTGGTTGACAGGCAGGAGGAACAAATTAGTGGACTAATCTTTCAAGGTGCTAAACACACTCAAGTTGCATTGGTTTCAACTAGGATTTGAAGTCTCTCAGCACTTTGCAAGCCTGGCCCTCCAATTTGCTTAATTTACAGTCTCAGTAACACAGTAAGTTCATATATCCTGCACATATTTTAGGACTACGGCTCTCCATTAACTTTGCCTCCCTGAAATCTGAGTAGAAGCTCTGCAGTTTTAGAGCAAAATGACTCAATGTGGCACTCAGCTCCGGTTCTGGATGACGTTTTTCTTTCCGCTGAGAATTCTCACCTCAGGCTTGATAATTATAAGACAATGTGATATTCTCATTAAAACCCTGTTTCCAAATAAGCTAATTCACACCCTATTTACCTTACTAGCACTAGATGAATCCAGAAGATTTGCCAAGTCCAAAGGGGAACAAACTTGGTGCACAAATTCCAGAAAATAAGTAGAAGAGCTGTAAGTAGGACTAGTGTTTGGAATACACACAGCCTAGCACATCAACCTTGTTTCAAGAGGCCTTGCGTGAGCTGTGTGCCTTCTTGGTTAGATCAGAACACAGATGTTTCATCTGTGCAGCCCCAATGTCTAGCTGTAGAATGCTGGCTGTAAATAAAGAGTTAGAAGCCAGCTGCGTCCTAATTTGAACTGATTCATGAAGCAGCCTAAAGGGTATCACATCACCTCTTTTTCACTCGCTCAGCACAGATAGATACCCTGATAAAAAACAGAGTCATGCCAAATACCAGATCCTCAGCCATGCGACATGACACAAAGCAGCGCCACAAAAACAGCCCCTTGGCCTCAGACGTTTTCCACATGTCTAAATGTTTAGAAAATTGGAAGAGGGAGAGTTGCCGTCTCAGAAAACTGCAGATTCCAGGTGCCCTAATTATTAAAATAGTCCTTTTGTTCCCTACAGCCTTCACTTTTCAGTCACTCTTCCCTGAATGCCCGTGTAAGAGTGTGAGAGGGAGCCCAGGCAGGGCAGGGGTTAACCAGGACCTGTTGGCCCAGTCAGCCCCACCCTGGTTCACCTGCAGCCTGCGTCAGGCCCGGAGGGATATAAAGTGAGGGAAGCCAGCACAGTTTGAGGCTGATCAGCCAAGAGGCATAAGCTGGCTCTGAGGCAGCAGGGCCCGAGCCAGAGCTGCCACCCAGTCAGCTGCTGGAGGGCACAGCTGCAGGGCCCTCCCCCAGGCATGGGGGGAAGCCCCTCCCAGGGAACCAGGTTCTTGGGACCACGCCCCAAACTCACCCCATAGACTCGGGTGGGGCGGAAGACCCAGGCCCCGGCAAGGGGGCCTAGCCACTAGGCCACCCTGTCACCAGTGGGAACCTCTCACAGCCCATCACTGCTAAGTATTGCATTGCTGTGTGGGAAGCAGGCACGTGACCCCACTTTGGGTGGCTTACCCCCTGGACACATGATATGTGCTAACATGGCACAAGGGGAGGAGGAGTCAGAGAAATGACCAGCCAAGAATATGGAAGGAAATGCGCATGGCAACAAAGGGCTGTGGCTTGCATAATATTCCCTCAAGGCCTCTGGAGCTGCACAATGGAAAACAGCCTCAGGCACCAAAGGTATTGTGGGAAGGTGAATATGAACAAAGGGGCTCTGGGAGCGTATGGGAGGGAGGGACAGCACCGGAACAGTAGGCTCACTTCTAAAGGAGCTACACAATGGAGGCCAAGCATTCAAAGTCAGCGTGTCCATGAAGACTGTGGAGGTCCTGTGTCCCAAGGGGCCTCAGAGCATCACTTGTCAATAGGAAGAGTGGTGTGGTCTATGAACACAGTAGCTGAAATGAAGTTTCACTTCTTGGTAGGCGCAAATACCTCCGGGGCGGGGGTGACACATAAAGCTGCTTTAGGTATAGATGGAAAACAAACGTCACATTCCAACACTAGCCATTTAAGAATGTAAATTTCTTCCGGATCCTTTACATTGAAAACACAGCAAGAATGTTTTCAATGTTTCTTCACTGAAAAGTAGGCAGGGGGGCAGGTGTTGTTTTGGTTTGTGTTTTGTTGTGTAGGTGTGTGTTTCACAGAACCACCCCAATTCATGTTGATACGCTAACAGCAGATTAGGAGTAACAGCACTTTGTGGTAATAGCAGCTTCACAGTGAATACTGATGTTAAAAGCTGTTTTTAACATTTAATGAGTCTGAAGAAGAGCTGAGTGAATAATGGGATGATGCCTTTGTGACCACATTCACTAAATCAGGTTTCAGGATCTGTTTCAAAACTGCTTCTCATCCCATTCCTCTATTTTTTTCTTGAAAGTTCAAGTTTATGTCATATGCACGTTTGGAGAAGAGCTTCTATTCATTCAAATACTTGTTAGCATAAGGAGCCTGATATTCACACCAGAAGTGCTGGCACACACGTCACTGTACAGAGCTCTCACTATAAGCCTATTTGCGAGTGAGGGTGCAGGGAGAGAACAGGAAAGAGCAGAAGCTAATGACTGCATCCCAAAGAAAATGGAGACGGTACAGGCAGCAACATGGAGCGGGTCAGAGGAAAGTCAGATACTTCTGGGGCAGAGCAGCCTGCTGCTTGGAGACATTATTGGCATGCCCCATTCCAGAACATGCAGTAAGGTTCCGGTGGTGTAACCACAAATATATTAGTTCATCACATACCTGTGCAATTCACAACAGACTGGCCCAATTATCACAACAATAACAAATCCTCATCTGTGATTTGAATATATGAACACATGCACATCTACCTCTAATTTCCTCAGGACAATTTTAGTAGCTTTGGGTCTTAAGATGTAATATTGCCTTTCAGCAGCCCTGAGCAGGATCCTAGGAAAACAAAGGAAGTTTCTCAAAAAGTGTTTCCTTATTTGTTGAAATGGCTCTGAGCTCTTACAGAAAATTGACTAGGAGGGAAAATTTTAAAAAATGGGTGGCAAAACCTTCTTATTAGCTAACTGTGATGCTTCAGTGCTGTTTCCAATACACACAATCATATAATAGGGTTATTTTTGTATTGATTTCAGAGCTGATAGCAATTGCCTTTAGCAATGCCACATTTCCTACTATGAAACCTTGTTTTGATTGTTTAAAACTCTGCCAAACTTTAATCATTTAAGCTGAAATTTTCCACATGGAATGTCTAGGTTAGGCTGATTTTATTATTATTATTATTGTTTCAGCTAAAATATTTCAGTTATTTCTGAAATCCAGGTTAGAGACAAATGCTTTATGTTGTTCCTTCCAGCCTTTTTGTTGAGAAGCTCTTGAAGTTCCATTCATTGGAGCAGGGACGTGAATTTTGGCAGAGAGGTCAGCCTGATATCAGGGATACTCGGTGTCTGTCCCTGTGAAAATCTACCCAAAGCTGGCTAAGCTATAAGCCTTCGAAAACAAAAGAAAACAAAATAAAGCCACAGTCTACACATGCCCAGTTGAGGGGTATAAGAATTTTGCAGCTAAATTCTCCAAAGATTACCTCCACCATGAGTGTGATACAGCCCTTAAAGTTGCTATGTGCTGACCAGATAGCACATCTATCATCCCACAGAGCAGCTGAGCATACTCCAGTTTAGGGCTGCAAGGGCTGCACAGGACTTTTCCTGCAATTGGTGTTCCTAAGGTCTGGTGTGGTGATATGCACAAGAAGTGAGGGCTGGGAGACACTCTCTCTCCTCTTCTGTTTTTACGACCTCCCTTGCTGTGGCTCAGGCAGTGAGAAGGGGAAGGAGGAAACGCCTGATTCAAACACAGCAGGATGAGAAATGGGTGGGAAGCGAGACAGGAGGTTGCGGAGAAAGAGGGAAAGGCGTCACCAGGGGCAAGAGCCGGAGGCAAGGGCAAAGCTGCAGGGAGGGGAAGTCAGAAGCAAAGGAGAAGGGCCATAGAAGGCTCAGGATGGAGAGTTGGATAGGAGCAGAGGGAGACAGTACCATGATTTAACCCCAGAGCACAAATCATCCTGTGCCCTGAAAGAGACAAGAGGCTTGTAGTTTAAAAAAAAAAAAAAAAAAGGATGTGATTGTGCAATTAAAATGTGTAACATGCTGCATACACACAAGGAAAATGAATTAAGTTTGCCCAGGAATCCTTTGCTGAGGCATTTCCTAACTTTTGAGTACTCAGCCTTGCGGCCTTAATGCTCTTTTACCACACACTTCTTTGGCCGTCATTTAGCACATGGTAAAGGCACCTAGAGCATGATGTACAGCAGTGTAAATAAATAAGTACATAAATATCTTTGAAGTGATGTCTAGAACACATCGCCATTTTAAAGCCAGATCTTCCAGCCCTTGTTCCTTTCTACCATCTGGTAGACCAGAAGAAAAATAAATAGATCATATTGTAAGAGAACGAAAACAAAGAAGTCTGTGTATAGTAGCTAGTTCCAGAAAACAGGGCACCATATGGAAAACCTATGGGATTCAGAGATGTGTGCTTACACAGACTCTCATATAGTAGAAGTATATCAGGATTTTCCAGATCTGAAGAAGTGGGTCTGTCCCAGGAAAGTTCATTGCCTAGAAAAAAAATATTGATAGTCTTTAAGGTGCCACAGGACTGCTTTTTTGTAGAAGGATAGAATAGAGCTTTGACAGTTCAATTATCACAGTGACAGGTTTAAATGAAACTGAATATGTGACAAGTTGGCAAAAAAGTTACACTCTGGTTTTAAAAGATTTTAAAAGTACAGATAGCCACTGATTACAAGGCTTAAAGTTATACCCGTCTGCAGGGATCATAAAGAAATTATTTCCCTCTTTGCACCACACTGAACAGTTGGCTCACTTAATTATGGGACGATTTTGAACCATGTTCTGAAACAGCAGGAACTGCCAGAGGCAGGATGCAAGACTTCCTACTACACTTGGTGTTTGGGGGTTGCAATACCTTTTCTCTGCTCTGATTAGCCCAGTGAGTTTGACAATGACCATTTGTACTTCCAGATCACCTTTGATCTGAAAGCAGTAGTCCAATGTTATTAGCCCTTGGTATATAGCAATTACATCTCCATTTTATAGATGGAGTAACTGAGCCACAGACAAGTTAAATAACTTAGTAAAGAACATTCGTCACAATCATTCAGGCTTTTGTAATCTTTCCTTTCAAAATGAAAAGGCATTTGCCGCATTGGGCCTTAGTTCTAGAAAATATCCAGTTGTTTCATGTGCATAGTGAAAGACCACATCTACTTGTGAGTCCCAATCCAGCAAAGCATTGAAGTATGTGCTTCAGCTTTAACTAGGTGCCTAAATCCCATAGAAGTTGACTGGGAATCACACATTTTGAGAGAGTTATTGAATAAGGCCTTGTCTACACTCACCCCCACATCACACATTCTGACAGCGTTGTTGGATAAAGCCTTGTCTACGCTTACCCCCACCATCGATCTAAGCAAACAGGGTAGTTGAAGTCCACGTACCCACCGTTGCATCTTGTGTGCAGTAAAAACAGCAGGGGCTGCTCTCCTGTTTACACCAGCTAACCTTCTAATTTTGGTGTTATACTGGCCTTGATGGGAGAGCACTTAGAGATTGATTTATTACATCTATGTAGACACAGGAAATTGACAGCCAGTGGACTGATCACGGTCATGTCAATTGCCAGTTTAGTGGAGGCAAGACCTAAGGATGCCAATATAGTGAAGACAAGCCCTAATCATTAATTTCATTTTGTTTTTGCGAATCAGAAAGAATGGTTTTAAATTTTTCAACAGAAATAATTTCTGAGACAGAGATGCAGGCCATGTTAAGTATCCACTATACCTCAAGCAAAAGGCAGAGTTGACCGAGAGAGGTTCTTTGGTCTATGTTATAAAGAACTTAATATCAAACACATCACACAGAAGGTCAAATGAGATCATCTCCATGGTTCCTCAAAAGTAACTCCTAAATATAGGGCTTCTTAATGAACACAAAGGCGGGTTCATGTGTACCAAGGCTAGTGGGTGCATTTTGAATGAATAAATATCAATTTTTAAATAACATTTTTCTGCTTGCAAATAACCAAGAAAGCCAACTGTCATACAGGCAGTGCAACTTACATTTGTGTTTTTAACATTATCTTTTTTTTCCTGTGTAATTCGCTGATTTAAACTGATAAAAATGATTTCTCACAGTTAATATGAGTTATCTTGTTCCTACAGACATTTGATATGATTAAGTACCCCAATGCATTTTTTTCTGTACCAGCTTTTATACTTCCTCTTACAAAGGTTATTATTTGAAATTTAAAAGAGTAGGCTTGTCTTCCTGAAAACAGGTTATTAATTATAACTCTCTTTTGTTGAATCAGTAGTGATGACTCTGTCTTGGACCTTGTTGGACTGCATACATGTTTATTAAGGGAGTTTATTCTCATGTGTGACAAGTACATTTTGATTCAATCCTTCCAGATGTTTTAAACAGAAGAGGGACAACATGAAATCTTACGAGGAAGCAAGAAGCCAAGAACATATCCACAAAGCAACAGCTGAACAAGATTGTGAACCTTTTTGGGCATTTGTAATGGAGTGGTCTATGAGAAAGAACTCAAGAACTAGTCCTAGAAAGCTGGATTTAGAATGTGTGAAATAGGTATTCATTATCAGCATTACATTCTCTAGAAGGCCTAAAGGAAAGAAACAACACAGAAACAAACTGCAAGGTTTGATTTCTCGCTTTCCCCTTGCCTTATTTTGAAATGATTGAAACAGTGGATAGAGATATTTACCTCAGAAAAACAGGCTGATGAACTTCCCTGGGAGCTGAGAAAAACTGCTACAGCAAAGCTGTGAGACTCCATTTTGAATCAGGTAGAGGGGGTGATAAGCTAGGACCTATTGATGGTGGAACTAAAGAAATATAAAGCCTGGCTCAGCAGACAGGTTACCCTATTTTATCAGCATAGTCTCTCTTATCAGAAGTGTGTTTCTGCCCTAATTCTCATTTCCAAGCCCAGATTAGTTAGAAATGCTCATTCTGTTTTAGGCATTGCATATAAACTGGGGGCAGTGTGTAGCCCAGAAGTTCATTCCTGGTTTAGCCCTGAGGTTTGCTCCAGCCTGTGTGTTTCATTTAGCTCTGGAGCTTATTCTACCTTTAAGAGCTTACACTCAACTTGGGAACTACCAGATTTCTCACTCCTCCAGTTGCAGCATGACCATGTTGTGAACGGTTGATGGATAACACATAGTCTCACTTTAAAACCACAATGTAATTTTTGGCGACAAGAAGGAACTGTGAATATTGCCAGTCTTTATCAAAGGAGATAGTAAAGTGTACATTTATTTTTGTTCCTCCAACAACGTCTGTTTGAGTGGTTTGTAACTGTCTCCACTCTTCAGTACTATGGACCTCATGTATATATAGTTACGGACCAGGTTGTGTTTTAAGCTCCTGCCATGTCACAAAGAGCTGAGGAGCATGGCCGTGTTCCGACTCAGCACAGTGCCTGCAGACACGCTAGACAAAGGCATGCTGGATCTGGAGCACGGCCACAGCACTTCCCTCTGTAATAAGCAACTTGCAGGGAAAGAGGCAATGGTCCGCCCACCCTCGCAGCCTTTGATATATCCTTTGAAAGTCTGACGTTATGTCTGTACTTCCTAACCACATTGTGACTGACCACAAGATTGACTCAATGTGATCAAACTCATTTTGAAGCTATACAAAAACTAGAGCTCAGGGCTGGTTGAAGGTTTGTTGCTGCTCCTCACCAGGCATTTAGGAGACCCAGATTCACATCCCTGCTCTGAATCAAGAAGAGAAGGGACTTGAACATGAGACTCTCGCATCCTATGTGACTGCCTTCAACCCTTGGACAGGGCAGGGACTGTGAACATTTCATGAAAATTCTGGAAAATTTTCGCAAGTTCTCATTTCTTTCTCAGGCAGAATGAAAATAAATCACAACACTTCGAAACTCATTATATAATAGAATTGTTGTATTCCAGGCAGCCTTAGTCTGCACTCAAAGGTGCTTGGAAAGAGGTTACTATAGTATAAATTGACTATAAAGCTTTTCCCTACCCCAGAAAACAGGACAGACAAGGAAGACTGAAAAGCCAAAGTTTTTGGTACTCTCATGGCATTTATTGCTTTGCTTTGTCTCTGCTACCTTCATGGTCAATAAAACAATCAGGCTATTTGAAAAGTTAGAGCAGCTGTCGGTTGACTAACAACCTGCCCCTTGCAAGGCATTTGTATTTCAGTTTATTGAACACTCACTGTGCATGAGACACTCTACCAGGTGAAAATAGATCCAGGAAAAAACATACCTTATCAGCCTGGTTACTAGCCGTGCATGCTTAGATTGTGGCTCCTGAGGCTTGTGATCACCATCCAGATCCTCCACTGGGCTCTGCCCGTTTTGTACTACTCCCGCAGGGCAAAGCAAAAGAAAAGTTGGCTTAACCAGCCACTGAAATCTAGAGGCAAAAGAGAGACGAGTTTAGGCTCATGACACTGTGCGGAGAAAAGGATCTGGTCTACCGCTGCACCCTTGTGATCTATGCTGCTGGAACAAGCCCCAGAAGCTGCTTGGAGCTGAATTGGGGCACTCACCTGCTGTCATTGGCTACGTCTGCATGAGAAGCCTCTGTCAGCAGAAGTGACGTCAGAAGGGATTTCCTGGCAAAACTTCTGTCGACAGAGTGCATCCGCACATAAAAGGAGATCAGACAGAGCGGATTGCTCTGTCAAAGAGCAGCCGGACTGCCCGGTCCTTTCTCGACAAAACACCTGACCGGATGTCAGGGCTGCCTGGTGAACACGAAGTGCTCTCTGTTGACAAAAAGCCCCCGGAGCATCTACATGGCTGTTTTCTCGATGGAACACTGTCGAGACAGGTGTTGTACCTGAATGGGGAGAGGAAAAAGCTGCCAGCGGATGTGCTGGGTTTTGTCAACAAAGTTCATTTTGTGTGTAGCTGCTCTGCGGTTTTGCCCGACAAAACCAAGCCTCTCATGTAAACGTAGCCATCTAGTCCCATGCTGAAGAAGATATAAAGTCACCTTTGCTTGCCCCTCTGCAGCTGTGTTGGTTGTTGCTCCAGTGCAGCTCAGCATCTAGCTCGAGGTAGTCTCTGAACACAGACACTTTAGGTACATGCTGTGACATTGCATCTTTAACAATAGTCCTTAATGTTTATATGTAAAACAATGAAGCCGTCAGTCAAACTTTGAAAGAAAGAAATAAGGAAATAAAATGGGGAAAGCAGCTGGTTACATATTTACGTAGCTCATTTGGATGATAGGTGGTCACAGTTTTACAGCAGATAAATGCAAATCTCTTGCGCATTAGAGTTTAATTTAATACTACATTTTTATATATAACAGTCCCTTGTAGTTTTAAACAAGTTGAAGTGAGAAGCGGACAGCACAGCAAAAGCACTGTGAGCAGCCTACCGGTAAGGATACAATAATAGCTTATTTCCTGACCATTAATTCAGACATCATGCAATCAGTCAAATGAATCTATTCTCTTTTGCAGCTATTTCGGTGACTGCTGCCCTATTGTCACCAGTGGAAGGGACCCGTAACTCAGTAACCCATGTCGTTCTTTAATTAGAGTCAGTGGTAAGCCATGGACAAATCAGCTTGCCAATGGCAATCTATCATAATGCCTTCGTTTCCTGGCATCAATAGATTACTGTCTATAAACAGCGTATCTTTGACAGAAAAACAGCTGGAATGAGAACACCATATGCGGCACGAGAAATTTACCTTTTCTGGACTGATTAAAGTTCCTGTGTTCAGCTTTCCCAAACAGCCTGGCAGGTTTTTAGTGCACTCCATGCTTCCAGCTTTAATTCTGACCCTGTATGAAAACACAAAATGATATTGGTGTCCCGAAACCAAGAATCCCGTGAAAATTGTATGCTTCACCTGTCTTATATTGGTGAGAATCATAGCAATGCTTAGTGTTCATTGTTCTCGATAACATTCCACATCAATCAGTATGTTAACAGAAAAAACTTAAGAGCTGGTTATGTCTCCAATATGAGTTGCTGCCTCAGTCCCCCAGTATAGTATGAAAAAATAGAGCTACTTTTTATGCATGCTGTAGACTTCATTGTGCTTTATTTCCCCATCGGGGGCTTACTTTCTTCTCTGCTGGATTAACCACATTTTTATCAAAGGCAAACGCATCTGAATTTCATCTGATTTAATGTTTAATTAGTATTATTTATGATTATTTATTCTGGTGTGACCCAGCATCATCAAATGTAATTTTTACAAGCCAGAACACAATGCCCTGCAGATGCTGGGATAAAATAATTATTCTAAACAAAAATATCCCACTGTTACAGTTGCAGCAATACTTACTTTTCAGCATGAAGCTTAACTTTCACTGCTACTCTGCCAGTCAGTGTGGCAAATGCTGCTCTATGACTGAGAGGCATTTATAAAACTATTTTGCAGGCGGGGGAACCCAAAGCAATGCTTGCCTCTCAGGAGGAGAAATTTGAGGTGGGGCAGGGTGCAGAGCAGACTGGGCTTGTAGCAGCTGCATCTCCTCAGGTTCAGGGCTTAAAAACTGCACTCTCTGGCCCTTTTACTCACAAGGCCATGGGCTAATTTTCCTGACTACTTTCGTATCTCTTTTCCATTGTTTTAAAAGCAACAAGGGCTGATCAGAGCTGCAGTAGTGGGACTGCAGAACTATTAAATATTGAGTGTACATACTTTAATTTGTACAGAGATGCCAGGGATCTCCTGGAGGGCCCCAGCCATGTAACACTACTCTGACCGGCATAAAAACGGCTCTGCTCACTTTTTGCCTATTCAAGGTATTACTCGTATGGCAAAATCTTTGATATGTTTGCAATCAGCAAATAACTTAAGTAGCTGGGCCTACACATGACTAACATTTTGTTATTTTTAAAGCCTTCATGATGACTAGAAGCGGGCAGGTGTGCTGTTGTTATAACCATATTGGTCTCAGCATATGAGAGAGACAAGGCGTGTGAGGCAATATCTTTTATTCAGTCAGCGTCTGTTGGTGAAAGAGACAAGCTTTTGACCTACACAGGGGGTGCATCTACACTAGGAACTAACTTTTAAGTTAACTTTGAAGTTCGGCACTACTTTGAAGTAGCCAG
This sequence comes from Carettochelys insculpta, assembly GCF_033958435.1. NCBI lineage: Eukaryota > Metazoa > Chordata > Testudines > Carettochelyidae > Carettochelys > Carettochelys insculpta. The sequence continues at coordinate 32,611,128 of NC_134144.1, forward strand.
GAGAGAGTCTAAGCACATTTTCTCTTACTTCAGAGTTAACTTTGAAGTAGGGAGCCCAACTTCAAAGCCCTTCCTCCATTCCTGGGACTGGAGTAGTGCCCTACTTTGAAGTTTAACTTTGAAGTAGGGTGTGTGTAGATGCTCTACTTCAAAGTTGTATTTCCAAGAAAGCAACTTCGAAGTTATTTTTGTAGTATCGACACAGCCAGAGTCCTTTATCAGGTATGTTGCTTCATGGGACGGAAAGTGTGAAGGACTGATCATGCCTCTACTTATATTCAACTCTCAGGGACTTTCCTGTGGAGAGGTTGGTTTCTTGAGGGTTTTTTCCCAATAAAATATTGTCACAGTCTTAAAAATTTCCAGCTATGATAAAAATATAAACAGTAGCATTAAAGGGGAAACTAAATTTGGAGTAACTAGTTCATAAATAGCTTATAAAGAGTTTAACAGCACCACCTCTGCCTGTTGAAACTCCATTAGTGCATCATGAATTACCAAATCAAGGGCTACGTCTACACTTGCATTCCTCTTTCGACAGACGAATGCAAATGAAGGAAATCAGAAATTGACATATCTTGTGCTTCATTTGCATAATTTATTTTTGGAAGAGATTTTTTTGAAAGAAAAAGAAACAGTGAGACATGGCTCTTTCAAAAATAAACCCTGTTTTCAAAAGAACCCTTATTCCCAAAAGAAATTAGGAATAAGGGTTCTTTCAAAAATTAGGTTTATTTTCAAAAGAGCTCCATCTACACTGCTTTGTTTATTTCAAAAGAAGCTCTTCCAAAAAGTGATCATTCAAATGGAGTGTGCGATATGTAAATCAGCAGCCATTTGCATTTTGATTTCCCTCATTTGCATTCCTCTTTCGAAAGAGGAATGCAAGTGTAGACACAGCCAATGTGTTTTATTGCAAACCGCCACCATTGCTTAGTGTTCTGAACTCTGTGGCCGCGTCTACACTAGCAGGTACATTTAAAATTAGAATCGGAAGACCAAGCTCTTCTGAAAGAACCCGTGGAGCATCCACACACACCCCGCGTCCTTTCGAAAGTAACTTCAAAAGCACTCCCACGTTCTTTCGAAGTTGGTCCTCCGTTCCCAGGATGGGAAGAGAGGTAGATAATTTCGGCTGGCAGGTGGCAATGCCGCTCACAGCACAGATGGAGCTTTACGATTCTAGCGTCCAGCCGTGCTTAAGAGGACGCAGGCTCCCAGAAACCCTCAGGCAGGAAGCTGAGACCATGCAGCCAGCAGTGAGGCCACACTGCTCTCCAGCTTTCCAGCCACCACAAAGGCCAGCCAGTCCCCCACGCCACCCGGACCCATGGCCAGCCACCCAGACCCCCAACCACACCAGGGGCCCTCCAAAGACAGCAGGAAGTTGTCCCAGGAGGTGGGCCAGGCCCCGAAGCATCGAGCCCCCTCCTGTACAGAGGCCGAGACCCAGGATCTCCTCTCCCTCTGGGAGGATGAGGAGGTCCTCCAACAAATGGGGGTCCGTCGCCGCAATGCGGTCACCTTCCAGTGGCTGGCAAAGGGGCTGCTCAGCCAAGGCCACCCCACCTGCACACCGGACCAGGTCCAGTCAAAGGTAAAAGAACTGCGGCGGGGTATTGCAGGACCCGGCACGCAGCCGGGCAGTCGGGGCAGCCCCCGCAAGCTACCCCTACTACAAAGAACTCCACGGCCTCCTGGGGCCAAAGGAGGCCAGACCCCCCACCATCCTCCTCGACACATCGGTTGGCGACGCTGAGCCAGAGACAGCGAACAAGGGCGAGGAGCACCCGGGGTCGTTAGCCAGCACCAGGCGACCACGGACAGCACAGCCACTCGACCCCACCATCAATGACGAGGGGGCCCTTGTCATCAACCTCCCATCCTGGCCGTCCAGCCGGGCCCCGTCCGACTGTGCCTTGCCTGCCTTCCCGGCGGGACCCCTAGCTACGTGGTATGCACACCAGCCTCCCTAGTGCCCAGGGAGGGAGTGTCAGGTCCCACCCGGGGTGGCCACTGGCATCCCACATGGCCGTCAGTCCAGGTGCATGTGGACCCTGGGCAGCTATGTTCCCCAGGCTCTCAGGGGCACCCAGCATGGCACTCAGCATCACATAGATAGGACAGCATCAGGGGCTGCCCAGACTTGGAGGGAGCGGGGAACAGCGTTGGGGGGCGATGCATTCCCAGTACCCCTGTGGGGCACCCAGGGACATGTACCCTGCGGGGGCGGGGGGAGCCAGGACACAGGGACCTGCACCTGGGACTGATGGTCCATTCCACCCTCCCCTTCTGTCTCCACAGCTCCTGCAGCCAGTGGCCAGACCAGCCCCACCATGGAGAACAAGGGGGAGCAGACCGCATCCCAAGCAGGGACCTTGTGGGGGCGCCGCTGGGCCATCTGCTGGCGCCACCAAGGCAGCGACGAGGAGGCGGGGGGCACTGCCCATACCGCAGCTTTGCGGGACCTTACTGGCACACTGAGGGAGTGGCTTGCCATGGAGCGGCAGGCCTGGGACCGGGTTGCGGCGAACATGGACACCCTGACCCATGCTGTGGCGGGCCACCTAGACCCAGCTGCTGCCCCATCACAAGCCACTCCCACCTCCACCCCACCATCCCTCATCCCCTGTCACCCAGCTGCCCCCCCACCTTCCCAGTCCCCCAGTCAGCCTCCCCACCCCCCAACCTCAACCACCTCCCCAGTCCCCCGGTCAGCCTCCCCACCCCCGACATCTCCTGCCCCCACGGTCACCCCCCCCCGCCCGCAGCAAACCCCTCCCCATGAGCCCAACCTCTCTGCCCTTGTCCCAACTCACCTGCCCCGATGCAGCTGGCCCATATGTTGATGGCCAGGGCTGGCCAAGGTAAGGCCATTCCCCCTGCCTCCCCACCCCTCCCATGCCAACCCCAAGGAGCCCGCAGGGGCCCCTCCTCAGCAGCGCCCCTACCTCCCCATGCCACCCGCACCAGCCCAGCCACAACGGACCACCCGGGCCCTGGGGAGAGGGAAGGGGCAGACTTGGGCGACGGGGATCCAGTCCCTCAACTCCCATAAATGAATAGGGCCTTCCGCCCTTACCTGCGGCCCTCCCAGGGCCCAGAGGGTGACCACCTGGGGCCACAACACCCCTGTATATAGCCCCCCCAGTCCCCCCTTTCTGTGATACCCCTCCCTGTACATGGGCAGCAAAGAAGAAGTATTAGTTAAATAAAGTGTTTATTTCTTTGTTCCATCTGGGTCCCCTGTGCATGTGTGGGGGTGGTGGGGTGTGCATGGGGGTGGGAGGGTTACTGCAGTTCCCACTCAAAGGCCTGGCGCAGGGCCTCCCATACTCGCACCCTGTCCTGCTGGGCCTGGCAGCATGGGGCAGCAGAGGGCTGCTCATACCCGCCCCCTGCCTCAACAGCCCACCCGTGCATGAATGGCTCGTGCTTTGCCTCCACGAGGTTGTGCGGGGCACAGCAGGCCCCAACCACTGCTAGAACACTGTGGAGGCCAACCTCCAGCCTCGTGAGGAGGCATCTGAAGCACCCTTTCAAGCAGCCAAATGCCTGCTCCACTGTGTTGCGAGCTCGGTTCAGCCACTCATTAAAAACGTCCTGGCTGGGCTGTGTGTCCCCCGTGTATGGCCTCATGAGCCAGGCCTGCAGGAGGTAGGCCGCATCTGCCATGATGCAGGGCGTCATTGTGGTGTCGCCAATGGGGAGGTCCCGCTGGGGGATGAAGTTCCCCTCAGCCATGCGGTGGCCCAGCCCCGACTTCCGGAACACCCTGGAGTCATGGGCATGGCCGGACCAGCCCACGCAGATGTCTTGGAACCAACCGTTGATGTTGATGAGTGCCTGCAGGACCACGGAGTGGTAGCCCTTACGGTTTATGAAAGCCCTGCCGCTGTGCTCTGGGGCCCGGATGGCGGTGTGCGTGCTGTCCAGGGCCCCGAAGCAGTTTGGGAAGCCCAACTCCTCAAAGCCCCACATGGCCTCGTCCAGGTCCCTGACACGCACCAGCTGCTGCAGGAGGACGCTGTTGATGGCCCAGATGACCTGCAGGGAGCGGGAGGAGGATGCACTCATGAGCATGGGGTGCGGTATAGTGTGCCTGACCATCCCTGTCCCCTGCAGGGCAGGCCTCCCTGGGGCCCCTGTTCCTGTACCTGTCCCGTCCCCAGTGGGGGCTACCCTGTGGTCCCTGATGGTGCCCCATGCTGGAGTGCCCCCCATCCCCTGGCCCCCGCATGTGCATGGCTTACCTCATTGAGGATGGCCCCAACGGTGGCCCTGCCCACTGAGAACTGATGGCTGACGGATCGGTGACTGTCTGGAGTGGCCAGTTTCCAGAGGGCAATGGCCACCCTTTTCTGGAGCGGGAACGCTGGCCTCATGCGGGTGTCCTGGTGCTGGAGGACTGGGGCGAGCCAGTGGGACAACTCTAGGGATGTCCCCTTGGTCATGTGGAAGTTCTGTAGCCACGGGTCGTCGCCCCAGTCCTCCAGCACCAGCCAGTCCCACCAGTCGCTGCTTGTGGGGATGACTTCCAGGAGGGTGGCTAGCAGGCTGGCTGCCCATAGCCGCTGCTGCGCGGCGGCCAGGACCACAGCCAGTGCGCTGGCCACGGCCTCGATGCGGATGGGGGGCTGCTCGGGTTCCATGCAGGCCTGGGGTACCTCCTCTGATCTTCTTGGTGTGCGAGCCTGGGGACAGGTGGCTGGCCCTCAACGTGTGCGGGCTGACGTATGGGATGAGGGGGGCCTTTAAGGGGACGGCGGGCCATGGTCCCGGAAGGGCTCATCCGCCATGCAACCCTGCACACGGGACTTCCTGCGCCTGTACTTTTGAAAGAAAACCCTGCATAGTGTGGACGCTGATTTTCGAAATTGCAGTCCAGGACTTTCGAAAGAGCGGATCGCACCTTCGGTCTCCGTTTTTCTGTGTGGACGCTCCCTTTCGAAAGAACGGCTTTCGATGTTCTGTTTCGAAAGCTGTCCTTTTGAAAGGGGGCTGTAGTGTAGATGTGGCCTGTGTGAAGAACTCTGAACCCCAATTCCCATACCAAAGCTGAGTCTTCCAAGAAAGCTCCAAATGTGGTAGGCAAATTCCCTCGTGCTTTACTTGACAAAAAGATGAATTAAAAAAACTCTAGGGCATCATTATTATCACTGATGTGAAAGATGGCTTTGCTTATTTGTATTAATTACAGATGAGTGCTTTAAATAGCTTCAGCTCTTGCAAATATTTTTTAATTGATGTAGTGGTATGTATAGTTCCTTGCTGAGGGCTGGCTCTACTTGACAAACATTGACTCAACCAGGATGCATAGTGAAGTTGTTTACGTGTTCAGGCTCTGCAATACAGGAAAAAATATACCTTGAAGGCATTTCCATTAGAGGAAAGAATGAGTTTACAGCTAATGCTGTACAAAGATCTGTGCTAAGATTTTAAATGGAAATGTTACTGATGAGCTGCCAATGTCTTGCAGGGCTCACAGGAGCCTCTTGTTAACATAGACAATGCTTGGTCTCTATTATTTTTATTCTATTGTTGGTAGGAATACCTAGTGGCCTCTAGTGAGCTTGAACTCCCCCTCCCCACCCCCGCCCCCGCCCAACCACCCTGTTCCTCGACACTCTCCAAATTGTCTCCTGTTCTCAAGAAGGACAAACTGATGAGACAAACAGACGAAATGAGAAAACATCATCATTTATCCCCATTTTACAGATGGGAAGCTGAGGTACAGAACAACTAGTGCATAGAAATATGTTTCTGGACTTTTTCCCAAAATTTTAAATGAAGACGAGCAAAAGCGTAAATATACGGCCCCCATTTGTCTGTCTTACGTAGCATGTGCTGAGCTTGTGATACCCTGTGTAGATTTCAAATCAGTGGCAAACATTAAATAAGAGCACGTCTGTCTAATTATAGAGTGTTCGTTATTGATTAAAGGCGTATGTCTGACTATTCTTATCAAGCAATTGGATACATTTAATAAGAACACAAAAGGTCCCAGTCTTCATACAGAAATAGAAAAATGCCCAGGGGAAATAATGGATTATTTATAAAGGGTGCAAGAGAATAAAAGGTGCTGTAAGAATGCTGGCAGCTCTTACCCAGCCAACGACTGTGCCTTGAACAAACAGGTTAAGTATTATAGAACAGACCATGCAAGAGAAGGGTTTTATTCTAAAGGAAAGCTCTGGGACTTATTGTTCCAGAAAGATCCAGTGCTCTGAGTGTCATTTCCACACCAGGCTACCGGACCAAGCAGAACAGTTGACTATATAAGGGTTATTTCATGATTTTGTCCGATAAAGGAGATTGACTTTTTTTTTTTAATCTATTCTGTCACAGGTGCTGGAACTAGGGATGGTGCAGGGGCTGCCACACCTCCTGGCATGAAGCAAATTCCTTTATATCCAGGGTTTACAGTTTGGTTCAACAGCTCTCGACCCTTCCATTATGCAAACTGTTCCAGCAACTCTAGCTCCTGTTCAGCTCCATGTTAATACGTTATTCAGCAATTGTTTAAAGAAATTGAAGTTTGTTAAGGTCTAGAAGAAACTTGGAAAAGACAATTAATAAGGAGAGGGTTATCTTAGTGGTGTTTATCCCAGAAAACAATTATTTTAATGTATATTGTGGTAGTGCTTAAAGGCCCTAGCCTCATGGTGCTGGGCTCTCCCAAACCCATAACCAAGAGATGACTCCTGCCTAAAAGATCTTTCAATACATGTCTAACTAAATAAAATGTTCAGTGCCATTTATGCCCTCTAGTCCAGCATCCTCAGTGACAGACCAAAGAATTTGCCAAACCAGAGAATTTGCAAACCACAGGTCAATATTGTCTCTCACATTACCGACACTTCCACTGCTTACTGGGCTCTTAGAAGACATTTAGGGGTAAATTACCGCTAAATAACAGCACAGAACACTCAGAGCTGGAACTGGAGGCTGTAAACAAACTTCATGGGACTGCGAGAAACTTGGCCACAGTCATGACAAATGGGACATCTGGCTAAGTGAAATCATGCCAGACCACAAATATTGCTGGACCAGAGTGTGCTTGATTAGAGAGGTTCAGCTTGTACTCCCTCTTCTCACTAACTAACTGATCTGGATAGGGCCTTATCCAGGGGAGGATGGGTTCTAAGGCAACCCCGAGCCCTGGGTAATCCCACCCCCGCACTGCAGCCTTCCCTGCTTTGCCCTGTGCTGGCCACCTCCTTGACCAGATTGGCTGGAGATTACCTAGCATAGGGGGTGGCAAAAGACACCCGTGGCAGCTGCAAGCATTCGCCTCCCCTATAGTCACCACGCAGCTCTCCACCACATCTTTCCCACCTGCTGAGCCCTGCTTCTCCACAGACCTCCATGAAGAAGTGGGGCTCAGCCGGCCAGGAGGATGAGGCAGAGCTCTGCATGGTAAGCGCTGGAGAGATGGGGAGGCCAGGAAGAGGCAATCCCCTGAGGCTACTGCTGCCCTCACCTGCCCCCGCTACCCACCCCCCTAACCCAGGTGATCCTCCCCTCCCATCCATATGATAGATGCGGCAGCTACTGTGGGGCCCCCCAAAAGCCTGGGAGCTAGGGTGGCTGCCCCAACTCATCCTATGGTCGGGATGGCTCTGGAAGCAGAAGATCAGGAGAAAAAAAAATATCTTTAAAGACTTCTCAGGGCCTAAAGCTAAAAGCCAAAGGGAAAACCCTCTCACTTATGGAAACCCTCTAACTAACTGGATGGAGGCCAAGAAGAATAGGAGTGTTCTAAGGTTTCAGTGAATGTGGAGATGAATATTTTTTTCCCCACAGTAGTTTACAAGTTCAACCTTATGCTTCTCTTGGTCCGTGGAGTGTAGGCCAGGTCATCAGCTGAGCTGTTGTTTTCCATAATACATGAGCATTGGAGCAAGGCCAGACCCTGGAATCTTGGATGCGTAGTCTGTAGTTCCCTCCATGTTTTTAGAAAGGTTGGAGGTGTAAAACTGAGAATAAAAAAAGTTAAACTTCTCAGCTATATCTACTCTGTAAGAATATCATTCTAAACATTTCTGATCATATACAGCATCCTCAGTGCGCTTGTGTCTTTAATTGGTATGCAAGGAGTTGGTCTATTTATCGCCTGCACTTAGCAGAATAGATATAAAATGGTATAGCACTAATAGCTGCTTTCAAAGAAAAAAAAAAAAGATATGTTCTTCTCAAGGGTGGAAGAGTAATAAGTCTTTCAGGTTTAAGGACTCAGTGAAAGAGAAGAGATTCTGTTTTGCTGACAACTGCATGTGGTAACTTTCCTCAAGGAAAACAAATCAGATTTCTATGTCAAAATATAGTAAAACATCACTGAAATATGCTACAGAATTTCTAACTAGCTCCCCTCACTAATTAAGACACACTTACATCTCAATTTGTTTTTCACATGCTTAATGTGAGTAACCTGTCATTGATTTAGAATATTTTCAGTCTGGAAGCATCTTGTTAAAGTACAGTTCTGCTGGGAAAAAAAAACCAAAACAAAGCATTGCACCCACACTATTTTACAATAACCAATCATCTTTCAAAGAAAACAAACCAATTACAGGAATTTACACTGGAAATAGGGACAAAACTAATCTAATCACCATCTCAGAAACTTTGGCACTGCTGTAAAAGGATAAGTTAATATTTTATGGTAAAGTAACTATAGAAGGCTTGACGGATACTTTCATAAGGTTATTTTTACTCAGTATATTTGGGAAAATAATTCAGTATCCTTGTGCTTGGGTATTACAGCGATGAAGGCCACAGAAGCACCTAGACAGATGGGTTTAAATTGATCTGTCAGTATGGTACCTCCCAAAGCTCACTTTTTCATCTAAGCCTAATAAGTAAGGTTAACGTGAATTTAAATAATTCATTTTTGTCTTGAAGAATGAACAAAAAAGGTGAATAATGACATGGTCAGCCCTGACAAATCTCCCACCTCCAATAGAGCATACTGCTCCAGCGTGCCATTTGCTTGCACCTAGCCTTTGTTTTTAATCTTAGCAATGCACACCATACAGAATCTGACTAAACGTAATACAAATTGATTTGTGTTGCAGTGCTCCTCCAAAACACAAATCTGTAAAATTACAACATGTGAAAGTTGAACACAATGATCTAAAATGGCAGTGGCACGGTTCATATCTTAAACTGACAGACTGATGGTGATTATTGCAAGGACAATGCCCTGCATATGTCAAACGATTTGCAAATAATTTATGTCACCTTATCCTCCATTATTTTTTTTGCAGAGGACATAAAGTGTGTCACTAATATTAAACTGTCTGCAAAAAACAGCCTCACTCAGCTTTTTCCTGGCTGAGAACGCGGAGCCATCTGCACCGAGACAAACATGCATATGGCCATCATTTGTCCAACATCTTACACAATGTGAAGGTTTTTACTTGAAATGCCAACCTGTGTGGCAGATGATGTATGTGTTTCTTCAGTCCTGTGATTACCAGCACAGAGCTGCTGTGCAGTGCTCTTCACCTCATCAGTTCCACAAGCTGCACTCCAAGGTGTGTGAAGCATTCGCAGCAAGATGGCTTCTGACGTGCAGCGAGGCAAAAGCATTCTGGTGTGAATATTTGACTCCAGATTTTGCTCAAATCAGGGTCATTTTCTGACCTGTAGAAATTAGTGTGGGGAGAGATTTAGCACGACAAAACAGCAATTTGAACACGAGCATGAATATGTTCTAAAGCTGGTAAGGCAAAGGACTACGGTGCTGTCTCCTGGGTGATTCCAGCCAGGATGGGGGTGGGGTGGGGAAAGACTTTATAAATGACCTGCTTATGGGGTATTTTTGGAAACAAGCAGAGGCCAACACAATCTTTGCTATTACGGTTTGTAAGAGTTGTATCACATCACCTGCAGCCACTTGCTTCTTTGTCTAGCCCCTGAAATACTAAAATTTATTTCTATGATGAAATACATTTGGTGAATAGCTTTCAAAGATTATCTGCAGTAGATTTTTGTTATAAAAATATTATTTTGAAAATGCAGGGGAGTGATCCAAGCAAGGAACGGGGAAAAAACGCTCCCAAATTTCTTTTCCAGATTCTGCCACCTGCAATTGTATTTAATACCTCAGTGTGCACCTCTTGCCAAACATATATAATTATGCCACTCACCTGCAGCAGAAACCTAGGCTTTTAGTGGGTGTGGAGGGAGTCAAGACTGTTAGCTAAAAAAAAAAAATCACTACTTTCAAAGTAAGTTGTTTATGTTTTAAAATTTACTGCAAGGTGTTGTAGATTACAGTTAACTTCAGTTCAACACAAAGCTTGATTTCACAACAGTGATTTGGAGGGTGAGCTGAAAATATAAGGTTAATGAAGCTGCAAAGCTGTCCATTCCACTATGCATTTTACATATCAGCTTTATGAAAAAGATCCATTTCTTGCCCTGAGCAGTTTTCCTGAGGCTGCCCATAAGTAAACAAATTTATGCTCATTGCAGTTATTATACTATGCAATGTAACTAGAAAATGCAAACAAAAGGGAAAAGCTGCATTTCCCAAATGATTTTCTGTCATTCATAATTCTGCTTTTCCATGTAATTTTCTCAAACAAAAACCCAGCACAGTGGCTTGCCTAACTGAATTTGGCCCTTTCTTCCTACTTATTGCAGCAACAAGAGACTAGAGTTAAACCTCTGACTTTCAGAGAGGTAGACATCAGACTGCACAGTAATCTGCTGAACAAACAAGTGGTAATCTACAGAATTTATGAGCCAAACTCTTGTTTCCTGTAGCCATAGAGGTTGGAAGTATTGCAGCCAGGTGGAGCAGGGATGGTGGCGGGACTGCATAAGCAGGCCCCAGTACATGTATCATTCATGGGACTGGCACAGCTCTCACCTCCCCTGCTTTTTCCAGTTATAGGACAAACGGCTGGTCCCAAACAGAATATGTCACAGGGGCAAAAAGCGGACTGGAGTTACAAAAGGCAGTCTAGAGGGAGGGAGGGAGGGAAGGAAGGAAATCCTGGAGTCTCACAGAAAGCCAAATAAAATGGCATCCAGAGCAACCTATGATGCAACAGGTATCCAACCCTGCCACACAAAGTCATTTCCATGCAAAATAGCAGTAACTTCTGCAACACAAAGCAATTGGGCGGGGGGGATGGTGTTTGATAGAAGCAGGTTTGAGCATACAACGTATGTCCTCTCACACTGGTTCATGTTAATTATAATGCAGTGCTCAGAGACCCCAATCAGGATGGCAGCCTAACACTGCTAAGTATTATACAAACATGTATGAAGACCATAGAAAGCAAATACATGTGAAATCAACCAAAATTCCACCCCCTCTCTAGCTGGCTGCGAAACTGGTCATCACTGACAGATGTCTTACAAGTGCTGCAACAGAGGTGAATCTTTGGAGAGCTGAAGAGGAAAAGGTCCTTACAGATCAGGCACCTCTTCACTAAGGGGGGGGGGGTGTGAAAGAAAATGCAGGTCTATTTGTGTGAGAAGCTAAGCAATCAAAGCAGGAGATGAGGACCTGGATGAGATTTTAGACTGCATGGACAAAAAAAAATTTAAAAAGGACAGATCTTAATCTTCTGGAGGAAAGAGAGGAAAAGTTTGGACGTAGTCTGGAAATGCAGGGTCAGAGAGTGATGAAACACTAATAATCACTGTGTTAAGAGCCTGAGAAATAATGGTATTGCTGTCAGTTGATGGGGCATGACCTGAGATGGTTTAAAAGGAAAAGATCTGTGTTCTTTCCTGGCAAAAGAAGTGGAAGCTGGCAGCGAGACATCTATGATGAAATGTCAGGCAGGTTGACAGGCAGGAGACTGGTCAGAATGTCGATCGTCCAACACTGGTATACGAGGGGGTGTTTGAATTGCATAAAGATATGAATTCACCAGGCAGGGGATGTGAAATCAGCAGATGAAGGGCCATACAAACGAGAAGCTCTGGAGACTAGGCCATGCCAAAACGTGGTCAAATTAGCTAGATTCTGGCCAGTTATTTTCACCTTTCTCCAAAATCTCCCCAGTACCTGCTGGAAGCTGAGAATTGAGGTTATGCCACTCCCTCTCCCTATTGTCTGCAGCAAGAAAAAACGTATCCACTGCGCTCACCTTCCTCACAGCCAATTCCAACGACAGCCATTTAGGTATGGATGCTGCTTTCACATGTAATGGCATTGGCTGTTTCTTCTCCTTGACCAGTTCATGCTAAATCCTCTCATTTCTGATTCTCAGTTTCTCTATTCCCCAGTATCAGACCCTCGCCTCTTGATTGAAATCTAGAGGGGCTGACAACTAGTGTCTCGTGGGACGAGTATTTTAAAACTTTCTTACAAAAATTCACCTGCACCTTCTGGTTTATAGTATAAACTGATGAGTACTGATAATAAGGTATTTGACTTCTTTAGGTCTTTGTGTACTGTTTAATGAAAAAATATTTTGTAAAAGAAAAGTAATTTCCAAAAATATATTTAGTTACAAAACTTACTTTGTAGAAACAACAGGAATACCTTCAGAGTCAAACCAAATAGCAGAAACAAAGCAGCATGTAACTGCACTCATGATTTCAAGTCAACCCACATACACATTAGACTGGCTGATATGCTGATCTTAACGCTGGCTATCAGTAGTTAGTTATTGTGCGTGAACAGTAGACACTTTTTTAGCATTAATAACTTCTCTCTTATAGGCTGTGTCTACACTAGCTTCCAACTTTGAAGGGAGGATGGGAAGTAGGGTGTTGGGAATTTGTTAATGAAGTCCTGTGGTGCATATGCAGCACTTCTTTAAGCTAATTCTCCCCCGCAGTAACTTCAAAGTGTTAATTTTCAGTAGTCAAGGGACTTTGAAGTACCCGCGGGTGAGCTGCGCCTACATGCACGCTGGCACTTCGAAGTTGCCACGGGGGAGAATTAACTTAATGAAGTGCTGCATATGCACTGCAGCACTTCATTAATGATCACCCAACACCCGACTTCCCATGCTCCCTTCGAAGCTGGGAGCTAGTGTAGACATAGCTATAATGTTCTGAATTTGCAGGAATTTGCAGAGGATTTGACATTCAATATGCAAAGAGCATAACATGGCATGTTTTAAGCAAATGAATTTGAGTTATTGAGAGTCACGGCCAGCCTCTAAAAACACCAAAGTTCTATTTTTCCCCGCTTTCCAACATACAAAGAATGCACCCTGAATTTCGCCCCCATGTTCCCCTCTCCTAGGGTGAGACCCAGCTGAATCAAGTGTCAGCGAGCGGTCAGTTTTCCTATCAGATTTATAAATCCCTTGACAAAAGAGTTTCCATGGTAAGTGCTGACTGACCATCCCCTCATACTGGCCTCACTTAGACGCACCCAGCTGCTAAGACAGGATGAGACATGCCACCATAGCGCAGGCATTTAGAATGACAGCAGTACAGACAGGCACTGTTCCTGCGTCAGAACCAAAGGACTGGTCTACACTTGAAATTGCATAATTGTTGATGCGGGGGGTTGCTGGTTTATATTTTTAAAAGCCAATTTAGTGCTGTTGGTAAAAGCCGTAAGGTGGTTGAAGTTGTACCAGTGTACAGGCACTTTATACCAATATAACTTATTGGTTTTCAGAACCCTGAAAGCATTTTTATATCAGTGAAACTGTATGCACGAGCCATGACAGGCAGGCCTGGCACTCTGCTATGAAAAACAGAACAAGCAGCAGAATATTGCTGTGCCACCGCAGATGACAGTAGGATGGCTGATTTGCCCTGGCACGTCTTCTGAGCCCTCAATGTGGAAATTGATTTCTAGTTGAAATCATACTCAAACACAAGTTGACAGTAAAAAACAAACTAGTCTCACTCGGGGGGTTTGCTGTTTCAACTATATGTGTATAATTACAGAGGCAAACTCTCTCCTTCAGACAAAGCCAAAATGTTCAGCCAACACCCTTTTTGAGGTATGCCAATTATTGCACGATTCCCCCCTGAAAAACTCCTACTTTTTAAAAAAGTAATTAACCTTGAGGTGCAAGCCCACCATGGCATACGTCTTATGAGACACGAAGATTACATGTTAACAAAAACAGGAGAGAGAGAAGAGCGAGCAGCAAAGCAGGACCTCCATAGCAAAGTAAGACAGGCTTAGTCTACAGTAGGCAGGTACGTCCATTGCAGATATGCAATTCTAGCTACAGCAACTGCATGGGTAGAATCAACTTACCTGCAAGTGACTTACCCGGCTGTCTACGCAGTGGGATGTTGACAGGAGAAATTTAGGTCACCCTCCCTCTCTTCGTGCAATATCGAGGAGTCCAGGCATCGACTGCTAACCACAGATAGTTGGATTTCGCCTATCTCCACCAGGCACACGAGATCAAACTCCAAAAGACTGACCCTTCCCAATAGCGTAGATATATCCTAAGCTAGTTGTTACTCTTCACTTCCAACTTCTGCATTTATTGTAAGACCAGATAATAAGTAGCTCTTGTTTCTTTGCAACAATTCATTAACCAGAGAAATGATCCTTGCTACTGTTTAGATGTTTTACTTAATTTGGTACTTCTGGCCCATTGCCCCACTGGTGCCAAAATTATTATTTCTCACCCAGCAGGTGAGGAATAACTTCAGTCATGATTAATACCATGAATTGCTCAACTTGACTAATGCAAAAAACTTGGAACCTGCAGAACAAGTGGGTGATAACTGTTGCAAGAGCCATTGAAGCTCTGTTCTGCTCTTATAGGAAGCAAGACACAGGAAGCATTTGCTAGCAGCCCAGCTGAGCCTAAGAGGCTTCATTATGTGCAGCTGAGCAGCATTCTCCATGTTCAGATTTGTAACACTTCCCCACCAACACATAGCTTTAATTATCTTTGAGAAACAGAAGCCTGCCACATTATTTTTCCCGAAGCCAGAGAAAATAGCAAATAAATACCTCATTAGCATGTACTGGTTGGCAGAGGTACAATACCTTAGCAACACCATAGCTGAAAAATCCACTATCAGTTTTTAAATAACTCAATATTTCTAACAAAGCTGGCCACATCATGGCTGATTGCTTGGCCTTCTGTGAGGCCGTGTACTAAGTGGAACTATTTTCAGAGGGTGAAAAGTCAACCACTGCTTGGTATTAGTGATCAGTTGAAATAAAGCTGCATTGCTGAAAGAGCTGTGGGTGAAGACCTGGCTCCATTGAACCTGAAAGGGGTTTTGTCGTTGACTGCCAGGGAGTCAGGACGTCACCTTGTATCCTCTTGGCTATTTAGTTTGGCACAGAATCCAATAACCTTTGCTGCCAAGGAGAGTGTTGTTTTCAGCTTGCTTTCTCTGAACCCTTAAAATTCACCTCCTTGTTACCTTTTTCTTGCTTTTTAAGACAGTAGTGGAATCCAGTTTCATTTAATGGTCCATAAAACAACTCTACAGCTGAAGTAACAATATGCTTGGGGGTAACATGAAATTGAGGCTCAGTCAGGAAAAAAAAAGGGGGACTTTTTTTTCTCCTCTTACAAAAACAACCTCAAAACAATTTTGATTTATTGCTAAAATTGTGAACTTGGGTTCTTACAGCTTTCAGGGTGATAATCCCGTCTTTATTGATTCTATGCAATAATGTAAGCATTAACTGCAGGACTCCAACAGTTCTTCATTGTACCAAATTATTTAATAAAACCTTTGCCTACAGAATACTCTGGATGGCAGATTAGAGTGGGTTCCAGCAGCACTGCCATTTCATACATGGAGGGTGGCTGTAAACCAGAGTCACAGTGAACGTATCGTATGAATTTTACCTTTCCCCTGACTTCCAGGTCCACTGCTAAGTTTACAGAAAAAAAGCAGCTTTGCCCGAATACCCGTGTTTGTCTTTCAACCACCATAAATTCAGGGACACTGAAAAATTCTTCAAATCAGTTTAATTTATAGGAACTTCCCCTTGTTTTGAGGCCCCATATTTGGTCTGTGCCCTGTTGCGATTAACATGCATCATGTAGCAGATTGCTCAGAAAGAGGCCATTCTTGATTGCGTCTGCAACCAGACAGACTGTTCTGAATTGGTGAGACACCCAAAAACAAACCTAGAGTGCACTAAAGATAGATCTTGCTCTCAGTGCAGATCTGTGCAGCAAAAAGCTGTGCAAAGGCTAGTTTTCCTGTCCTAGCTTGAACCAGTTAGCACAGGTAACAACAGTGCAAACAGCACAACACAGCCTAAGAGCCAAGAGTGTACGCTGTGTTCATTCTAGGATTGTATTGCCCTTGCTAAAGTCTGCCTTGAAGTGTCCCTTATTTACTACTGCTGCCCCTGTTAGCTGAATTTAGACTAGCTCAGGCAGCCCTTTCACAGCTTTGCAGAAGAGAGGACCACCTCTATTTTCACTAAAGCTTTTTGATTAATTTTAGCCACACCAAGGTGGGGAAGAATTCGCCACTTTCAGGGCTTCATTTTAATACAGGCTTGTCATCTAAGGATCAAACTGTTCATTCTCAGGTGAAAGGGTATGAAAACAAACAAAGTAACACTGAACACATATTCTATACGTAATTTAAAATCAAGAACTCAGTTGTAAGATGTGCATGCTTTTACATTTTTTACACTTGTTTTAATCTTGGTACTTAAGTTTCCAAAGGAATCAATCACTGGGATATTCAAAGATACCGAGTTATGGAATGAAAGCAGATGGCATCACCATGGTAGGAGTTTTATTCAATTTCACCTCTTTAAATTAAATATATTCATGCTCTGTATACACAAGGGCTATGTCTACACAAGAAGCATCTGTCGACAGAAGTGACTGTCAGAAGGGATTTCCTGAGAAAGCTTCTTTTGACAGATTGTGTCTACACACAAAACCAGATTGAAAGAGCACTCCACTCTGTTGACAAAGAGCAACCAGGCTGCCTGGCCCTCTCTCGACAGAACGACTGACTGGAAGCTCTGCAAACGAGGCTGCCTGGTGAACTGAATGCCCTGTCGGTTGACAAGAGAGCCCGGAGTGTCTACATGGCTGTTTTGTGGACAGAACACAGTTGAGAAAGGTGTTATAGCTGAACTTGAAGAGGTATAATACTGCTGGCGGATGTGACAGGTTGTCGATAGTCAACAAACCACATTTTGCATGTAGACACTCCACAGTTTTTTCCTGACAATAGCCCAGTTTTGCCAGAAAAACCCTCTCGTCTAGATGTAGCCAAGGTAACTTCTGGGAGTTTCTATTATTTCATAAATATTAAGACCAGAAATGACCGTTATCATCTAATTTGACTTTCTGCATAAAACAAGCCATAAAACTTCCCCGGAATTAATTCCCACTTCAAATCCAATAGCTGATGCACAGCATTTTTAAGACACCCAAGCTTTTCATTCAAAGAAAAAAAAAAAAAGGAATCCAGAGATGGAGAATCTGTCATATGTCTTGGTAAATTACTCCAGGAGCTCAACGGCCCTATTAAACTTGTGCATCTTATTTCTAATGTGAATGTGTTTTGTTTCAAATTTCCATTGGCTCCCACCTTGCCTTTTTCTGCTCAAGTGAAGCAACTCCTATTTTCAAACTTTTGTTTCCCACATAATTATATAGAGACTGCCCAAATCACATTTAGCACCCAGTTTCTAACTTAAACAGATTGAGCTCCTGGAGTCTCTCGATGCAAGGCATATTTTCTAATTCTTTACTCATTCTTGTGGCTCTTCTCTGAACTGTCTCCAATGGGGAACACATTTCTTGAAGTGTCACCACGAGGGATCGCTCCACACTTTGAGCTGGGGATGTGGTTTCCAGCTTGAGGAGAAGTACACACACTAGCTGTTAATACTTCTAGTGCACTAGCTCAATCAGAGCACACATCCACGAGCAACAAGAAGTCCTGTGGCAACTCATAGACTAACGGATATTTTGGAGCATAAGCTTTCATGGGCAAAGACCCGCTTCATTAGTCTGCAGGTTGCATCTCATGAAGCGGGTCTTTGCCCACGAAAGCTTATGCTCCAAAATATCTGTTAGTCTATAAGGTGCCATGGGACTTCTTGTTCTTTTTGAAGATACAGACTAACTTGGCTACCTCTCTGACACACATCCATGAGTGAGCATGAGCACATGCCCAGCTCCAAGTGTGGCACTGGGCACAATATCCCAGCACTAATCACACCAAGAAGGTGGTGGGTGAAGTAATATCTTACTGGACCAACTTCTGTTGTGAGCGAGACGAGCTTTCAATCTCCGTCAGGTATGGGAACCCAGATGCTACTTTTTTCTTTAATATCCTAGGCCTGAAATGGCCACAATAGCACTGCATACATCACAATCCCATTTGTACATACAGGGATCAAATTAGCCCTTTTGACCATAGCACCACATCAGACACTCATATATTGCTGATGATTCATCAGGACCCTCAAGATCTTTTTCAAAGTCACAGCCTTCCAGAATGGAGCCTCCATCTTGTAATTCTGCCCTGTGTTCTTTGTTCCTAGATGTGGCCTTGTTTTTGGCCTTAATGAAATGTATAATGCTTGTGTGCAACCAGTTTACCCAACAATCCAGCTTTCCCCCATCAGTTACCCACCCTCTTCACTGTCTATCACTCCTCAATCAGTATATCAGAGACAAAAAAAAAAAAAACAACAACAAAAAAAAAAAGAAAACAAACAAACTATGGCTTTCTTCCAAGGCATTGATAATATAAGCAGAGGACCAAAAAGACTCCCTGCAGGACACCACGAAAACACATCAGTTCAGTGACTACTCCTCATTTATAATTATAGTTTGAGACCCATCAGCAAGCCAGTTTTTTAATCCATTTAATGTATGCCATTTTGATTTTATAATAAATACTGTTCTGCTACACCAAATTTAATGCCTTAACGTGAGCACTATTAAGCTTTACCGATATCTTTCTTAATGAAATACAGATTTGGCTGATAAACTGCCTAAAGAGTGATAAATCTGTTAATTTAATAAACACAATTTCACAAGCTTAATATAAAAGAAGACATAATAGTGCACTCAGATTTTACACTTCCATTTGGCTAAGTTTAATAATTGTAATATTATTGCAACATAAGGGACCCCAAAACACTTAAAATACGTTACATTATAGCTATGTGCCATATAGCAATCACTCCATCTACCACTGAAATGCAGCTGCTTCTGAGACAAACACCGCAACTATACCAGGGCTCAAGAACACCACACAGATTAAGCTAAAAAGTAGAGAGTAATTTTTTTTTCATATTGAAACCTCACTTGAAGTTTTGATAACTCAGTTACTCAAACAATAGAAAAAGGTCGGGGAGAAGGGGATTAAGGTTACAGAAGCTCTTTAATTTGGCCACAAAATCTTATAGTCCTTCATCTCGTCTTACTGTAATACTGAGTTTTCAATCGAATTCACTATTCTCTCCATCCTTTTAGCATAGTCTGAGTGGCTCAAATAGATTTATACAAGCTTGATTTGTTTATAATAGATCAGTGTCTTTTGCCAACCATTTTCATGGGCTGCCTCTATGCAGCCCCCTGCCTTCTGGAAGGGGCAGGGTAATGAGCAAAGAGGAATATTCAAATGAAACATGGATTTAAATATCTCACTCCTCATTTGCATAGTCCTGCAAAATTTCACTTCCAAAATCTCCTGAGGAATAAGGGGGCTTTTAGAAAGGGGGCAGGGGGGATTCCTTCCAGAAGGGCCCTGTCTACACGGCTTTGCAGCTTCTGGAAGGGGCTCTTTCAGAAGCGAAATCTCATGGGACTATGCAAATGAGGCACAAGATATTTAAATCTACACCTCAATTGTGTATTTCCCTTTGCTCATTACTATGCCCCTTCCGGGAGGGAGGGGACTGTGTAAGCACAGCCCTAGAGCTTGAATTTATATTCTGGAACAGACATTTAGGTTGCATCCACACTAGCAAGTTCTTTCAAAAGATTCTTCGAAAGGGGGCTCTTTTGCAAGATCTTGCGGCATGTCTACACCCATAAAGCGTTCTTTCAAAAGTAAAATTGAAAGAATGCGGCGTTCCCTTTGAACTCATTCTTCCTCTCCTGTTGCAGGAAGACTGCCCCCTTTCAAAGCTTCTTTGAAAAGAAAATAGGCATTGACGCTCTGCAGGCCCTTTTTTCCCCGAAAGAGCAGTCTTCATGGGACCTGATTTTTCTATCTCTGCCCTATTCTTTCAAAAGAGCAGCGGCTGTGTGGACGTTCTCTTTCGAAAAAGCTGATCACTTTTTTGACCCACTTTTTTGTGTACGGATACACTCTTTCAAAAGACGTTCTTTTGGCAGAGATCTTCCCGAAGGGCTTCTTTCAAAAGATCTCTGTAGTGTAGACATACCCTTACTATGTGCTTTAACCCACTCTTATCGCAGACTTCAAATGCGATGGTGGGGAAGGGGATGGTTGATTAGATGTCACTGAACATGATCTGCAGTCATTTCTGTTTCAAATTCATAACGTGAGGGTCATACGAAAAGTACAAAACAAAGTTTGTATAGTAACCTTCGTACAAAAGGTTGTTGGAGTGCCGTATTAAAAAAAAAAAGAAAAAACAATCAGGGCAGGCTGGCATCAGTTCAGAAAAAGCTGTTCTAAAAAGCAATCCAGTCACATATTAGAAAAGGCTAAATCGTATTGCTAGGATTAATTCCTTTCAGAAGAGAGTTCCAACATCCAAAGTGCTGCATTACGAATACTCACTCTTCCTCCCTCCTGAAACATGTTCTTGTTCAGATTTAGAAGGTTACTGAGCTCATCCCTGTTTTCTCCAAGCACTCTAGTTTTTTGTTAAACCACTGCAGAGTATTCAAACAAATGCTCCGTGCGCTCAGCTTTTTGTGTCCGCAAACATTCCTCAGCTGGGTTCTATACAAGCTACTGTCCATGCACAAAGGACACTGGAAACCACACTGAGCAAAGCATATCTACAGATCAGTGTAGTGGTAGAAGAAAAATGGCCAAAATAACTTAAGCTAGGTTAAAATCCCTCCTTTTGAATGCTCATTTGCACTCAGCATGTGGTAGATAGCAGGGTTGGATCCATGCATTTTAATGCCAGAAGGGACCATTGTGATTATGTAGTCCAATAGTTTAACCTTTCCAGACTACTGTACCCATCTCAGGAGTCTGATTTGTCATCATGTGTTCCCAAATTCCATCTTACTTAAAAACTGCTTTCTTATAGGGTTTCTTACAGCCCACCCTTGCTGAATGTTTGCTCATGTTCTCATTTTTACCATTTAGTTATCAAATAAACCCACTGGAATGAGTATCGAACTTACACTTCAGTGTGATACCTGAGCCTGTTTTTCACTTTGTGAGCCTTATCTGAAGGCTGAGCCCACCTTCTGGGGCTGAAGCATACAACAGCTTCACAGGATCCCATGTGCCATGAGACCCCAAGCAACTGCTCTGCTTGCCACTCCTTAATGCTAGGCCTGCACTTGCAACCCCCTAAACCCAAGGTCGACAACCAAGATAGCAAGAAGAGCCATTTTTTCAAATTGAGTTTAAAAAAAAAAAAAAAAATCAAGAATAAGAGCTGCAATGCATGGGAGTATGAGATGGTCCTTAAATAATGTCAAACCATACTTTCGTCACCCCCATTTTAAGGCCAGCGTGCACGCAATGATTTGTGATGTGATACATTTATTGCAAGAAGTTCACGAACTTTTTACCTACTCTATTTCCTCACACTGCCCTTGTGTTTTTGTACCACTATCTTCCTGACTTTCACTCCCAAGCCCTCTCTCTCTAGATTCTGAACAATTTTGTTTTTGAAATCACTGTACAGCTGCTCTGATACTTTGATACTCATATATTCACCATCCTTGAATGGCTTTCCTCATTTCACGTTTTTTCGAGTTGCTACGAACTAGCCACAATTATGCTACTTAGCGATTTCACCTGTTTAGCAAATGTGGAGTTACTCTGCCCAGCAGCTCCTCCATGGACTTTTCTTCTGGCATCTCCAGCCGGATACCGTTCACCTAAGTAGTGTGTTTTTTGAGAAAATGCCTGAGGTTGCCGAATTTCTCATTACATGTGAGACAAAGGGAGCCAAGCTGAACTCAACATAAATGCAAAGGTTTGGGTCCATCCAATTTGACATTCTCCATTTTCAACTTCCATTTTGCACTTGTTTTTTGAAGCCGTTCCAACTCCACTGCACACATAATAAAGGGCGAGTTATTTACGGTTATGAGATCACACATCATTTGCTATTTAGGTAGGAGTTTTTAAAGAAAGTTGTGCAATTATAGAGTTGGGAGTCACGAAGAAGGCGTTAAACAGCCACAGGCAGCTCTGGAGCTGCAGGTTGCAGACTCGTGCCTTCAACCCATCCCACAACCCATGAGTTCAGAAACACTTATCTAGAGGAGTTGATTTTTCCTAAAAAACATCTGTGAACCCCCGTCTAAGAACCACCATTCCAGTCTGACCTCCTGCATGTTGCAGGCCATAGAACTTACCCACCCACTCTTGTAACAGACCCATACCCTCTGGCTGAGTTACTGGAGTCCCCAAATCATGATCTGAAGATGGAGTTACACAGAATTCACCATTTACCTAGTCTAAAGCTGAAAGTGACCCCCATGCTACAAAGGGAGGCAAAAAAAAAAAAACCCCAGGGTTTCAGCCAACCTGACCTACAGGAAATTTTTCTTCCTGATCTCAAATATGCTAATCGCTGCTTGAATATAATACTCAAGATTTTACACAGGATCTACTCAAATCTGAAATGTGACTCACAGACTATTAGGTTTTAATCTCCGGAAAAAAATATTACAATTAGATATGCATCAATACTTTCTTTTCAGACTGACAACAATATCACTACCAAGATTTTTGGTTTTTAGATGTTTGCAGCTTATAGAAAGCAGATATTTAAGGATATCTGAGTCTTCTGCAAAACGGTTATACTTAATATTTTGATAAAAACAAACCTCTTAGCTGAGATGTTCTGTTAAATGGTACTGGGCCAAAATGCAATGTTGGGAAATTCCTGGAAGACCAGAAGCGGGAACAGAACTACATTTTCTACTTTAAATAGCCCTGAACTGCTATGTTACAAACAAATACTTGATCACTCATGTTTGAGTGATCCTCTGGGGAAAAAAAGCCAGGGTTCCAGTACAGGACTGAAGAATTTAAACTGTGCAAGTAATACTGGGAACTTGTAACATTAATAAGAGCAAGATCTCAGTTAATAGTTAGGTTAAGAGTTATTCTGCTGATGTTGTGAAATGCGACAGGCTTTCCTGCAATGGGTCTTTGCGTTCCTGTGTTCCCCATAAAGTTTGCAAGTCAAAAACTTCATGATTAATAAATAATCAAAACCATAGTTATTTTGATAAACTATGGCAAGCCAAAGGAGCCAGACGTGTGTATTTCGTAATAAGGTGGACTTCACATTCTACGTCACAGAAACACAATAGTGCCAATAATAGGCGATTGAATAGTATGTCACTCTGCCTCAGTTGATTAAACCTACAAGTTTTTGGCAGCAAGGTTTTTTCCTGTTTTTGTACAGCACTTCTGAGCAACATCTCAACTTAAGTTTTGGAAAAATACCACGCAATTTAATTTATGAAGCAGTATAGAATGCTGCTATTTGATGTGCCTGGAAAGATTACTTAAGCACACGCAAGACAACCTAGAGCCTTAAATCACATACTAACTACAGTAAACCCTCGATTTAACAGACTAAGGGTGCTTCTACACTAGGAACTAACTTAGAAGTTAGGCGCTACTTCAAAGTAGCCAGAAGAGTCTACACACGTTTTCCCCACTTCCAAGTTAACTGCTACGTAGTTGAGCCCAACTTCAAAGTCCTTTTTACATTCTTGGTGTTTAGCTTCGAAGTAAGGTGTGTGTAGATGCTCAACTTCAATGTCTGTTACTTCAAAGTACAACTTCAAAGTAAGCAACTTGGAAGTTATTTTTGTAGTGTAGACACAGCATAATAGGGAGGAATGCAGAAAAAGTCTGTTATATCCAAACGGTTACACTGTACGATGAGGCACTGATCTTCCCAGCCCGTCGCTCACTCCTGTCCTCTGCCCCCCCTCCTCCTTTCCCTGTTCTTCACCTCACACCTCCATCTCCCTCTCCCAATTTACCAGGAGAGGAGCTGAATGCTGGCCTGGCTCCTTCCGTCTCCTGCAGCTCTAAGCACTGCTGCTCCTCCAACCCCCAGCTACGGGACACCCACACCAAGATAGAGTGTAGCTGCCCCCCGCCTGCCAGTAGGCAGCAACCTCTAGCATCTTGGCTGCTGCTCAGCACCACTGCAGGCAGCGGTGGCTGGGTGTCAACATGCTCCAGGCACATGCGACTGGGGGAGGAGAATTTCTGCACCCTGGCGCAGCCTTCTTCCACCTGTGGCTTCTCTGGCCCCAGCCACTATGGTGGCCCCTCCAGCCCCAGCAGTCCCAGCTGCTCCTCCAGCCCCAGCGGTGGCTCTGGTGAGGCTCCATGATTTATTTGGGGCAGGGGGGGGGAAGGCGGGTGGGCTGGCAGACAGCGTCCATTATTTCTCAAGTCCATTATATCATGGTCCCTTAAATCAAGGGTTTACTGTGACTTGAAAAGTAGCTTCACTGAAACTAAATGGGACTGCTCATGAAGTAAGATACTGCATGAAAAGAAGTGTGGCAAAACTGGAGTTCATGCAAATAGCATGGGAAAAAATTTATCAACAGATTGTTTTTGAGAATTTTAAGTCCAAATTGTAACCTGCTTTCTTACATATTAGCCACTACCAAACATGAACCAAAACTGATTTTAAGTCTAGCTTGGTTTGGTATGAAAAAACAAATAGAAATGGACATATTATAATGGAGTATTTAATTTGAATTGCTTTCTATCATAATAGTGCACATGAACAATACCAGAGCAGAGCATCAATAAACCTAAAAGCTACTAGGGTAGACAAATGGGAGCTGGAATAAAAAAGAAAAACCGGATATGTTTACACTAGCTTCTCACTCAAAAGGGGCATGCAAAAATGGCCAATCGAAAATTACAAATGAGGTGCTGATGTGAATATTCAGAACCTCATTTGCATAATGGAGGTCTCTCACCCTTCCAGAAGTGCTGTTTCAAAAGCCAAAATAGCCATGTAGTCAGGGATCCTTTGAAAGGAAGCCCTACTTTCAAAAGCACACTTGTTCCTGAAAAAAAATTTGGAAGAAGGGTGATTTCAAAAGCAGAGCTTCCTTTCGAAGGAACCCCACCTACACAGCTGTTTTGACTTTCAAAAACAGCACTTCCAGAATGGTGAATGGCCCTCATTATGCAAATGAGTTGTTGCATATGCAAATCAGTATCATTTGCATTTTGGTCAGCCATTTTTGCATACCCTTTCAAAAGTGTGGGGCCAGGGTAGGTGTAGCTAGTCACAGAAAGGAGCGCCAAGTGCTGCTACTTGACAGAAGAGAAAAAAAAGCCTACACTACAGACTTCAGAATTTGGGAGCAATACTTTCAGGCTAGAAAGAGGTGCAGCTGGCATGCGTGGCAACAGCTAGTATTTTGGGAAGAAATAAGACATGCTGAAAGGGAAAGACTGATGAAAAACTTTAAAAAATTCAGAAACAAAAGCCAAATAAGAAGCACTGCAAAAAACCAGAAGTGACAAGATTAAAGACTGATGCAGTAAAAATTCGATTTGACTATTAGTTATCTTCAATTGGTGGCCACCGAAATAGAAGGCTGGTTTGCCACCTGGTTCCAGAAAGAGAAACTTCTACTATTGTGAAATAATTACCATACTGTAAACAGTTCTTTCACCTTAATTCACAATAATTCAAACTGGGGGAGGGAAAAAAAAAAAAAGGCTATATAGACACCATTTACACCTGTCTTAACAGAAGCCAAGGGCTGATGTCCATTCTTTCCTAGAAACCGACATGCTGAAACACCTTTTTGGAAAATTGAGGGGGAAATTTGCATGGCTGATGCCCATGCTCTCGTGTTCACTGAAAGAAGGTCTCCAGCCTCCAAGGCTGTTTACTTTCCACCTTTCACAAGCATTGCTGTTATCACAATTTCTTTACTGTTGTGAGAAATTTCAAACAATACAAAGAAATCTTTAAAAGTTGCTTTAACTTTATTGAATGGTTGCCATTTCATTTTATGTTAGTGGTACCCTGCATTTGATAAATGTTTAGGCATACTCTCCATTTAACCTTCTGTTTTTGAATGCTAATCTCATTTAAAGGACCTGATCACCTTGTAAACACACTGACCTTCAAAGCGCAAATTTATTGAAGCCTGAATAGGGTAATTTTCCCATTACTTGCCCTATCATATAGTGAAAAAGTTAATCCTACAACATGTAACACAAAATTACTTTCCTTTTGTCCACCTGCCAAGAGGATCTGAAAACCCTGTATCTAACATATTTAAAGGGTATTAAAATGTTTTTGGAAAGATCAAAGAGAAACTTTTAAAAACAGTGGTATTTCATTTCATTTTATTTTTAACGTGCACACAATATTGTTCCAAGGTCACTTTAGTTTAATAGCCTCTATGGCATTTCAATGGCAATATCTCAAAAATCAATTTTACGTTTAATGAATACATCACACAGTGAAATCTACACCACACACAATGCAGTTGCAACTTCCATGGCTCCAGAACGTTTTAAAAGCTTCAAATAGGTTCCATTACACACATTTCATTTCACAGCCATCATTAGCATCATCAGTTAAACAATGAAATCAAAACGTGTTTCGGAAACTGGGCCTCCCATTATCAAGAGAAGCATTTAACACGGTAGGTAACTTTTTGAGGATCTGGATGCAGCGCTTGCAGAGCTGTCTTTATCACGATCTTCAAAATAGTGTTGCTCTATTCTCCTGCAAAAGGCCACAAGGTTGCTGTAGTTTTTCACTTTTTCAGAGAGTTCATCACTGGTCAGCTGAGTAGTAAGAATTGTGAACAGGTGTCCAAATACCAAAGCATCTAACTCTGTTGGCCTATAAAGAAACAGAAATAAAGGGCCTCTTGGAGTCAAAAAACCCCACTGAAAACCTTACAGAGACAATCCTACTGTACTTGGATTTAAAAAAATTAACTCAAAAACCAAAGTATTTTCACAAAGTAATCAAACTGGTCATATTTAACCAAGCAAAGCACAAAATTTAACAAATTTTGTAAGAATTTAATACTGCAGAACCTCACAGTTACAAACACCAGAGGTACAAACTGACCAGTAAACCATACACCTGGTTTGAAACCAGAAGTACGCCATCAGGAAGCAGCAGAGCCCCATTAAAAAAAAGACAAATACAATCACAGTATTAAAAAAATATATAAGATTTAAAATAATATTTACAACACAATGGTTTTTCTGCTTGTTTCATTTGAATTGAGCAGGTTAAAAGCAGGATTTTTTTTTTCCTGAATAATAAAGTTTCAACATTGTAGCATGGCAAGTTAACGTTTGGCTGTAAACTTTTGAAAAAACAGCTATGTTTTGTTCAGAGTCCTGAACAAACTCCATTCCCAAGATGTTCAGGACTCTGAGATTCTACTGTATTTTATAAAAACATTAACAAATTTTGACCTGAATTCTCAATGTTCTGCTCAGTTCTCCCACTAACAGATGGGGGGAAGGGGGTGTTTAAAACAAAATACCTTTTCAGAAAATGCATCAAGTCTACCCACCAACTTGTTTGTCCGGTACCAACTGTTCCTCATTTTTGAGGGGACAAAGTCTGCTTTCCCAGCCCCCAGCAGGTACTGTGCATAACAAAACTACCGTTCAAACAGAATGGCACTCTTTAAAATAGCAAAAACCCCACATCTCTCCAGGGCTCTTCAGCCACCAAAACACCTTGACTAAAGAGGAAACCTAACTACCCCATACCAGGCCATCTCTTCTGTGTTTTTAAAAAAGACTAAACAAATGGAAATAAACCCTGTAACCAAAGTCACAACAATCCAAAGAACAGTGGTTTGTTTTTTTGTTTTTTTTGAAGTCTACAGTCATACCCATGGCTGTGTGTTTGCAAACCTTTTATAGCTTGACCTTCATGAACTTTTGCAGCACTGGTCTATATGCAGACATAAATCCCCAAACAAACATTTTCCTTGCGTATTTTTAACAATTTTCTTTACTAATGTCCAAGAACTACATACTAAGAAATGAGCTAGGATATTTAATTAGGCGAATTATTGAGAAATTCTTCTACTTACAGCTTACAGACAAAAACATTGTAAAAATTTTAAAGGTTGAAAGTGTGTGTTATGAAGTCCAGCTAACACTCCCAAAATAGTACTTCTCTCTCCCTCAAACACACACACACACACACACACACAGCCACCCCATTACAAAAGACAGTTCAGAATGCCTCCAAGTGTAGCTGCAATTCAGTTTCAGTTTGTTCTCTACTAACATGTAAATCTTACAGCATTCAGCCTCATCCAATTACATTGCCCACCTAATCTTAGCTTTGATTCTTGCCTCTCTGCCCCTGGAGATTTGGGAAAGTATTAAAGCCTGCTACTTGAGGCATTTCTCCATCCCCACTTAATGAACTGGGAATCAGAAACTGAGCCTTCTACATGTTGGCTTGGACAACCATGAAACAAATAGTTGATGTGTCCCAGTTCCTCCTTGCTTTCTGATTCTGTGACATGGCTGAAAAAGACAATTGCTTTGACACATGCTTCTCACGCAGATGTAGCCTCAGTGCATAATGTCACACACTGATTTAATTAAAGTGTCTTGGTAATTTCCCCATTAATTGTCAACCCACCAAAAATACCTAAAACTGTCTGCCAACTATTCCCACGTCCAGGGAAACGTAAAGGCAGCTTTAAAACAAACACACACATTGCACTTGGAATGTACATTATTTATGTAACTTCATGGTTCATATGGCATGCTGATAGGTGCAGTCCATGCAAACATTCAACATTAGTTTAAATCCACAATCATGACAAGAATATTTTCGCGGAAAGTACACACTAACAAACAACATCTCACGTATGGCACACCTGGGTCTGAAAACGCCCAGAACAGTACTCTCCCACACAAATCACAGCTACAACAGGTTGAACTTCTCTAGTCCGGAACTCTCTTATCCCACAACATCCGTAATCTGGCACAATTTTAGTTAGCTGGATGACCACTTACCATGGGTGTGGCCAAGTTTCCTGAGGTCTCAAAGTTTGTTTTCAAACACCACTCCTGGCTCTGTGTTCCATGCTGTTGTTTAGCCCTAATTTATCCTTAAATGTCTTTTAAGAGCCCAGTAAGCAGTAGAAGTGTTGGTAATGCTGCTAGACATCCTTGGCCTCCCTTGGTTCAGCAAATTCTCTTTCAGCACCAGTCAGGTTCCAAGGGTGCCAGACTAGAGAGGTTCAAACTGTACTCTGTAATCAATCCTTTCTTGCATGAAGATCAGCATTTCCCTACGGTCATATGACTTTTCAGGCATTTTCATGCTAACTCAAGAGTGTGTCTACACTGCAATCCAAGGTATGAATGAAGCACAGGCAGACATAGCCACACCAACTTTACCTGCAACAACAGTAGCAGATTTGCATACACACCACAGCCCAGTCTGTGAACATTGCCGTGTCATTTGAATTAAATTTCAGCGCAGGCTTCAGAGGAGATTGGAACATAAAGATGGGAAAAGATAATGAAGGTCGGGAGAGAGTCATGGGAAGGTTTGGATAAAGGAGAAAAAAAAATAAGTAAGTGAGGCGAGAAACTACTAGAATTTGCTACGGCGCATGAGATGGTGATCTGCAACATGAGATTCCAACAAAAGGACTATAAGAAGTGGACATGGCGATTGAATGACAAGAAGTCCAAGAACACGTCAGATATGATCTTGATAAGAAGAAGATGGGTAACATCAATACAGCAGTGCCGAACTTCCTAAGGAGCAGATGTGGACTCGGACCACAGTCTAGTGATTGTGAACATCTAGATGAAACTCAAAGGAAAAAATATATGATACAGTTCAAGAAATGAACAGCCGTTGTGAGGGAAAAAAAAGGAATGTGTACAGAGCAGCACTGGAAGAGAAGATCACAAATGTGGGCACAGAGAAAGGTCTAGATAAGAGAGTCAAAAGGATAGCCACAGCAATAGAAGAGGCAATTGAGCAGATGGTTCCAGAAGATCAACAAAAAGTGGATTACACAGAAGATGCTGAAGTTGGCCTCAGAAAGAGCGCGTTGAAGTTCAGAAGGGATGTTCCCAAGAGGGCAGAACAGCAATATAGAGTGAAACGCAACAAGGTAAAAAAAAGCATCCAGAATGGATAAGGCAAAATGGTTAGAGGAGCAGTGTGAAGATACCGAGAGGTATTAGGGTGAGTGGAAGATCAGAGGGGTGTACAAAATAATTAGGAATATTAATAGGAAGTGGCAGCAGAAGCAGATGGCAGAAGAGAACAACGAGGTACTCATGAACACGGAAAAGGTTGTGCAGCGATGGACGAGATATTGCAGTGATCTGTAGAAAGCACAGGTGGACCCGAGTGTTTCAGAGAGACTGATCCAAGAACTGAAAAAGACATCTCCGCCAAGCATCAAGAGAAAGACCAATATTCGATGGAGGAAATAGAAACAGCAGTGAAAAGACTAAAGAACAACAAGAGCCCTGGAATTTATAACATCATGCGACACATGATCAAATACAGTGGAGAGAGTATGATTCAGGAAATACACCGACTAATGTAATATAGCTTCGAAAGAAGGGAAGGCACCTCTGGAATGGATAAGATCCATACTCGTGACAATACACAAGAAAGGAAGCACACTGGAGTGCAAGAACCGCAAAACGATTGCCCTAATGCATCGTCCAGGCAAGGTGCTGAGGATGATACTCATGGAGAGACTGAGATCACAGAAAGAAGAACATGTAGCGAATGAGCAAGCGAAACTCAGGAAACAGAGAAGTACCATACAGGGGATATTGGCACTAAGACTGATAGCACAGAAAGCTCAACAAAAGAGCATCTACAATTGCTTCGTCAATTTTCACAAGGCATTTGACAGTATAGATCAGTAAGTGATTTAGGCGGTGTTGGAGCTGTATGGAGTGGATAGCAAACTGATATGGCCCTTAAAGAATCTCAATAACAATGCAGAGGCAGCAGTGAGAATGTGCAGAGAGTTGGGAAGCTAGTTTAGAATGAGTAGAGGTATGAGACAAGGCGATCCAATATTGCCGAGTATCTTCATCATGCACGTAGAGAGAGCAATGGACAAGTTCAAGGAAGGGGTAGAAGTGATATCGGTGCATGGGATCGGACTTCACAACTTGAGGTTTGCAATTGCATAGTTATCATCGAGGAAGATAAAGAGAAGCTTGTGAGAATAGTGCAGATGCTAAATAAGGAAGGGAAGCGGTATGGACTGATCATGAACATCGATTAAATGAAGATAATGGTATTTGGAAATAAGGAAACAGGAAGGAAGATCAGTATAGGTGGGATCAAACTTCAGAATGTAGAGAAGTTCCTGTACGATGTGGATCAACAGGATGTATGATCTAGACTGTAAGGAGGGAATAGCGACTAGAATAGCGAAAGCAAGAGCAAGTCTGAAGGCGATGGATAAGACCTGGAAAAGCGAAGTGATTAGCTTAGGAACGAAGCCAAGTGTCTTCAAAACATGCGTGTTCAGCAGCATGTTGTACAGATGTGAGACATGGGTGATAAAAGATTTTAAGAGAAGAATATAGGCATTTGAGAGGAGTAGTTATACAAAAATTCTGAGAATAAGGATGGATGCAGAGGGTCATCAATGAGGAATTATATAGGAAGACACAGCCAAAGGAGAACCTACAGCAGAAGGTTATACGATGGAAGCTACAGCTATTTGGGCATATCTGCAGAATGAACGACGAGTGAAACGTCAAGACTCTGGTATTTGGCATAATAGACGGCAGACCCCCAAGAATGGGTAGACGATATAATAGATTGATGTGGAGCTAGTCTACAGAAATTAAGCCCCTCTGCATTGTATAAGCAAAGATGGAAGGAAATAATGAGACCTATGGTGGTTGTTATTGTTAATGATGACGATGTTTATGATGATTGGCTAACAGCAGGAGTATTTACCCAGGGTCCCCAGTGTGCCTGTTCAGGTGTTGCTGCTATTTTTAGTTGTGCTACCACTCATAA
This sequence comes from Carettochelys insculpta, assembly GCF_033958435.1. NCBI lineage: Eukaryota > Metazoa > Chordata > Testudines > Carettochelyidae > Carettochelys > Carettochelys insculpta. The sequence goes on from NC_134144.1 coordinate 32,643,259, forward strand.
AAGCAACTGTGGCATATATACCTGAGCTGCAATGTAGACATTGCCTGTGTCATTTGAATTAAACTGTGCAAGAAGTTCTGTTAGTCAAAATACAGCATGTTAATTCTCCTTGGGACGCATTAAGGCGTCTACACTTATAGGTATCATCAGTGAAAGGGTCAATGTATGCTAACAATTACATGGATTATTGCTTAGTTACCTATGAAAACTACAGATTTCTGGTTTTTTTCACTGTACATTTTTAACTGATATAAGTTATTGCATATTCTGTATCACATACTAGAAAATAGAAATAAGACTATAAACACTAGAGAAAATCTATGAAATATTTTATGGAAACTTAGTAGCTTTTGCAATATTTACAATTACTTTGTAATTTCTGAAGTTCTTATATATGCACTTTATGGATTCATTCCCACATGTTCCCTAACTTCTTGTTAGTTATTAAAATAAGGAAAAAATTGTACCCATTCAGCGATGTTCTGGAGAGTAATATACCTACAGTACATTACATTTCCATATAAAGTAACTTACTGCTTATTGAAGAAATATGCTTGTGTTCCTAGTCTTTGAGAGAGAGCTTGACAACACTGATCTACGTCTTCCAACACCTAAACCAAACGAAAGATTAGTAGCTAAGTAGCCAGATGAGAACACAATTATCTACAAAGTAGCTCCCTTATTGCACACATAACAGTAAGCATTTGTAATAAATGACTACATCAACTATACAGAGCATAGATGTTAGGCAGATTCAGATTAGAAATCTTATTTTTCAGATTTTAAATGACAAGTACACTGTCGACAAAAGGAAAGTTGTTAAAATTTGCCTATTGTCAGTAACTGGGTAAAATTAAAAACTTGTACTTCTACGTGTCTTTGCTTTTTTTCTTGGAAAAAATACATCTCCAAGAAAAAGTGACAATCTTGTAAAGGGACCTCATTATCTTCACATGGGAATCACAGTCCGACTGCTAATCCCTTTTCAAGATCATGGTGTACAGTTATCTAGCACGGAGATACATATTCATGAGAAAACATCTTTCATTTTTCTCAGATTGCATGTGTGATTTCAAGTTTATTGCTGCTGAAGCTAGAGACATGGATTCCATAGACAATTTTTTAAATGTACAGAGTTGCATAATGCATATATTTTATGAAACATTGGAAATAAAATATTGCTTCTCTGAAATTTGACACTTTTGATATTTTAATTTTCTTTTCATTGCTGGAAGGTTAGTTTAAGAAAAAAAAAGAATGAAGAATTCAGCTTTAGCTATTTATCTGACTGACCTGTTCAAGTGACTTGCCAGCCCATCCAATGGCTTTCATCTTACGTCTGACCTCCCACTGTTTCTGATAAGCCAAAATGCGATTGAGAGGCCAAGGATAAGGAGATCCATATCTTGGATGAGTAATCTTTGTTTAAAAATAAATTAAATAAATAAATAAATAAATAAATCAATCACATTTTTTAAAAAACAACTGGTCAAACTGCTATTTAAAAACAGTGATGGATCAGAAGGCACTGACATTGGCTTTAGTAAAATACTAAGAATTTTTTCAACACAGAAATGCATAGTTTGTAGCCTAAGAGAAAGAAACCATTTACTCGATTATCTTAAAATTACATAAAATCCTATGTACTTTGCAACCTGCTACCTTCAGTAATGACACATAGCTTCCCTAAAACGTATATGCAAGCAAAATTAAAGTGAAAAACTGTATCATTAGTGGTATAAACCTCCATGTTTCATTTATGAGTAGGGACCTGCAGTTGTGAGCAAAAGTGTTTTCTCATTAAATTTTAATTAAGATAAATGCTGCAGAACCACTCACCTCCACTACTGTAGTATCATCACACCACTGAAGATACAACTGCGGGGGGGGGGGGGGAGAAAAAAAGAACACTTCTTTATTCTTAACTTTAATACAAACAACTGAGCAGTCTAACTACTGATGTTTTAAAGTTAACAGCTATCCCCACAAATATTTTAAGTCTAACAGTATCTTCTATGAACACAAACGAGAAGTTAATGGTGATGCTTGCAAGACAAAAGCCTGACTGCTAATTCTCTTGAACAGCCTGCCGATCAGATTTGAATTAAGATGGAGATCAGAACATGCTATGTAACAGTGGTTCTCAAAACTTTTGTACGAGTTTGCTCTTTCGCATAGCAAGCCTCTCATTAAGACCCCCCCCTTTGTAAATTAAAAACACCATCAAACATTGGAGACAAAGCAGGATTAGAGATGGAAGCAGGCAGCTCGTGACAACCCACCCCATAATAACCCTGTGGGCCCCTGAGGGGTCCAGACCCCCAGTTTAAGAATCCCTGACATATAAATTATGAGTCAACTTTCATTACAATGACATGGTTAGTCTTCATAAACTCACCATTTTGTACAACAAAAATCAACCCCAATTCATGAAGTTTTCATAAGACTGTGTAAAGAGATCACAAAGAACATGAAGTTCTGTTCTTATCAAGTCTGTAGCCTATGAGTGGAAGTACTATTTCCCAATCTAAGAACTTGAAAATAAAATACAACTATTTTCCACAAGGAAAAACCCTACATTTTTGCCCATTTATCACCTACTCACAAAATCAACAAATTATTATGGTTTGCTGTACCTCTGCTGTCAATAGCATATTATTGACTAATTCCATGTAGGCTTTCATCTCAGCTTTTTGGACTTCATCCAACCCATCACTGAGTGAATGGCCCTAAGGGGGCAAAAGAATATACAACCCTGTAAGAAACGATATTACAATATTCAGCTAAGGCTTGTGCCAAAGCCCACAAAAGTCAATGAGCTTCAGATCAGGTCTTGCTCTCCCTATATAGTTCATTAAATCATAAAATAGGCAGATAAATATTATGAATTACCTTCCACACTAAAAATCACCTTCTATATTAAAACAAAAAAATTTATGTTGCAATATAATCAAATACAAAAGACAAATATAGATTTATTTTCAGCTATAGAACTACTGGGCATTTCTTTCTCAGCTTTGTACAACTTGATTTCATGGGTTCACTATTACTATTATGTCTTCCATGGAAAAAAAAGTTGATGACAGTTTATCAAAATATGCTACTTAATAGACACTGCACTACAAGGAAGGAAAAAAACAGTATAAAAACCAAACAGATTAGTTGAAATTTCAGGGCTCAAGCAAACACTATGGGTGCATCTACACTTGCATTCCTCTTTCAAAAGAGGTATGCAAATGAGGGGAATCAAAAATGCAAATAAGGTGTATGTTTGCATATTTGGCACCTAATTTGCATATTAGGCACCTAATTTGCATATTATTTCAAAAAATAAAACCAGCGTAGACACTGCTTTTTCGAAAGTAAACCCCATCCTTAAAATAATCCTTATCCCCATTGTATAAAGGGAAGAAGGATTCTTTTGAAGATGGGATTAACTTTCAAAAGAGCAGCCATCTACACTGGTTTTCATCTTTCAAAAGAAGCTCTTTTGAAGTAATATGCAAATGAGGTGCCAAATATGCACCTTTTTTGCATTTCTGATTTCCCTCATTTGCATGCCTCTTTCGAAAGAGGAATGCAAGTGTAGACGCACCCTATGTGTCTTTTCTAAATGTACTACACACAGAAGCCAAAACACAAGCGCAACTGCAAGATCTAGGTTGCTTTCTAGCTTCTTATTAAGATGAAATCCTGCACTTTCAGCTCGATTTCTACAATTTGAATAAATGCCAGAGAAAAATATCCCCATATTATTATTATTACAAACCCCAGTACACCATATTTTCCTTAAGCAGGTGGTGACTCCTTGCACTGGGTAAAAAATATTTGCCATATCGTGAAAAAGCAGATACCTTTACTACTTTACTCTCTTAAAATGAAAGATTTCGTCAGAGGAAGCTAAATGAGTGCAAATACTAAAAGAAGTTACCATTGTATTTACCACTTTATGATGTACTTTTGATATCCTTACCTTGGCTTTAACAAACTGGACTATGGGGCCAAGTTCAGATACGACTTGATTTCCTACACGAATAAAGGGTACTTTGCCTGCAGTAAGATACAGTACACGTTTAGTAAATTAAAGCTTTCTATACATACAGTTACTTTGGACATCATGCTTTTGAAGTTTCACTTTAACACAGTGGTCCTCAAACGTTTCACCATTACACCCTCCCCAACCCCCTCAGCCTCCTCCCCCTGTAGAAGCAGGGGTGCAGTTCAGGACAAAAAGAGGTGGTGGACAGAAGTAAGGAAGCTGAGGCTGTGTAGCTGTGACAAAGCGGAGTCATAGCTTGAGGGGCAGATAGGCGTGTTGAGGTTTGAGGTGGGGCTTGGGCTGGGTGCTGCAAGTTAGTCGCACCAGGTAGCCCGGGCTGCAGCTGGGTGCAGATCCATGACAAGGCTGAGGTGGGGACAGTGCCCAAAAAGAGCTGAGACAGACCACGGTTGCGTGGCACTTCCTCTGCATCCTCTGTGGAGGCTGGTCCAGGCCATACCATGCCCCCCTGACGGTTCCTTCATGTGGGAGAGAAGAAGGGGGAGAGTGTGCACCCCACAGTTTGGGAACCATTACAATAACTTGCAAATATTTGTTATAATACAAAATGTATAAATCTATATCCAATAATAAATTAATCCTGCTTTGCTGGAAAGATTGTTGTTTCCCCCAAAACGCTACTGTAGAAATCCCAGGGAAGTAGAGGAAGCACCTGGTATCTGTAGAGGTAAGTGTTTTGTGAAGACAGCCATCTTTTTAAGAAAACGTATATTATATACAATATGTATTTACACATGGTTATTAAATAACCTCAACATGGAGGAGATCTTGGACTTTTTTATTTTACATTAGTAAATGCAGTTTGCTGAATTTGATGTAAGATGAAAAAGGAATTTGCCCATAAATAAAACAAGTCACAAGACACAATAGGCCCCCATGGAGCACAACAGGACAAGGAAAACAAGGACAGCAAAGTGTGTTTTCACAGAATATTTTAAAAGAACAAACCAAAAATCAAACATTATTTACAGGGCTTTTGAATGTAATATCATTTGAAAGATACCAATGGAAAGCTTAAAAACATCCAACTCGATCCCAAAGACCGAGCTTACTGCTAGACCTGGTACAAACAGAGTTCACAATAACAGCAGGTTCAGCCATGGTTTTTAATCAAATGGTTCACTCCTCCCCGATTCAAACTCGGCCTAAGAGTAATAGACGAGGTGCACTGCACCAACTAAAGCCTCCTGCACCCATATGCAGCAGTACTATAAAAAGACATGCAATGTTTTCTGAACTGCAAAACTCAACGGTTTACTTTGCTGGCACATAAAGACAAGCTTGTAGTATTCCTACATTCTCATTCAACTCCCTCAAAAAAGGATCTTGTAGTTATGAAAGAATCATTACAAGGTTTTCTGCACAAACGTTCCAATGCACATCTGAGAACCACCGAGATCAGTTCTGAGAATTTTTTCAGGAGTAACAGCCTTTCCTGAATAGCCTGATTCAGTTGGAATTAACTATAATGTTATTGAAACGATGCTGAAGTAGAACAAAGAGTCAAAACAACAGACGCTTTTAGGAGGATGAATTAACCATCACATTTATACTTCTAACTGGTTTCATTTAAATAGAGCAGGAAAACAGAATATCCTGTATTTGATCAGTACAGGGCAATTGTCATCAGCTCAGGTCAGTCATGCTCCTTTAGTCTGCGGTATAAGAAAAAAGCTTGAGATGCAAGTAATGGTGTATCGGTACATCACTGTGTCTGTGGGTGGGGGTGGGGGCGGGGGGTGGGCGACTGAACAACAAAAATACTAAAACTCCTGCTCTCATGCATGTAAGATACTTGCTTATTTCTGCAAGGAGTCAGCATTCCAACCCATTGGGTTTATTTTGAAACACTGACTTAATCAATGATTCCTTGCACTGTACAGTTCTTGTCGCAAAACCAGGATTTTAAGCATTAAATAAAGACAGGATTCCAGCTGATTTTCCCCTTTAACACGAAGGAGTAGGAGCAGAGCTCATGTACAGCATGCAAAAACAAAAATCCAGGTAGGCAGACATTTTTACTGCTGCATACTTGAATTGAAAATTGTAACAGTAGCTTAAATTAACTCAAGCAAATGGATCCATTTGCAATGAGAAATTTTAAGATGTCAGAACTGTGTTTTGAATTCAGTGATCCTTTTCTAGCAATTTTTAGATGAGTGTGTATAGAAACACAATTTGAAACACAACAGAATTTGGGACACCATACATGACAAACCCTGAATCTGCATTTTCTGCAAACCATCTTTTGACTCAGAAGAGGACTCAAGTACCACCCTATTCTGGGGACTGACAGTTTATCCATGTCTGTCTGCAATTATTAACATGCTGATAATCTCCTTCCAACTAAGGTAACAAACAACATTTCTTCCAACTCTTAAAACAATGGAAAATGGAACACCTTTCATCAGACAAAAGGGCGTTCCCAGGGGTATCTCCCCGGAGATCAGCAGAGAAACTTCTGAGGTAGGGCAATCTCTTGGCTGGAGAAGATCAAAAGTCCCTAGATATTTTCTGAAAGAGTTATTACCATCAGGCTTTTGAGCACCCAGAAGCATGAATGCCCACTGCATTTAAAATGGGCAATACAGCACATTTTAAATATCTGCACTGGATTGCTCTTACCCTCCATAAAGAAAAACCACAGCAGAATAAGGAAAAAAAATAAAGAGGCAGCCCACATACGCTACCAGTGACTGGCTGTTATCTGCAAGATGAGGTGCTGTTGCCATGGTATCAAAACATAGGTACTAACAAAGTAATTTAAATGAACACCACACTTACCAGATGGGGACATATATTCTGCATTTGCCCTACAAACCACCTGGACTGGCAGATTGCACATTTGCAAAAATGCCTGAAAACAAAGAGGAACACAGAAAAAGGGAAAACATTATTAGCTGTGGGCAAAAACATGGGTTTGTTTTAAGTATGTTAAATTAGCACTTAGCAAAATGTTTATAAAGTATTGGAATCCATATTCTGCTTTAAGGAAAAGAGAAAAAGGAAAGAAAAAGTGAAAAAAACTTCATTGGACAATGGTGTATAAGAATACTGCCAAAATCATTGTAAGAATTCTTCTCTTTAACAAAGTTGTCTCTCTTTTTCCCATTTGATGGTAGCATTTGAGAATCCAAGTTACTGTTGTTCATAAATCACTAATAATCAGCACAAGAGACATTTTGTCAACTTTGATCATCAGGGCATGCACCTATTATAAATAATGACTAACCAAGATACCTAAGGCTGTGTCTAGCTTGCCAAGAACGGTCAGCAAAAGATATGCAAATTGCACAACGTATTTGCATGTCTTTTGCACACACTTGTCGGGAGAGGCTTTTCCAATATTGGCCCATCCACTTGGCACAAAATGTTGGAAAAACCCCCTCTGTTGAGACATCCCCTCTTCCTCATGGAATGACACATACAGGGATGCTGACAGAATGCTCCCGAATGCCAGATCTCTTCCGAGAGATCTACAGTCTGGATGCACGCTCTGACAAAGAACTCACTCAGCAGAAGCCTGCAGTCTAGACATAGGTTTACAGAACAAGCGGCAGCATATGCTACATCTCCAACACACACACACACACACACACACACACACTCTCTCTCTCTCTCTCTCTCGCTCTCTCCAAGTCCTTCCACTGCCATATTTCCACTAGTCAACATTTTTATGGCTTTTGCTTGGCAATGTTGCTAGATTAAAAGACAGTGTTTATTACAGGGGAAAGCAACCTGCAGCCTGCAAGTCAGATTGGGTTTTTATGTGTGGCTCATGAAACATTTGGTTTACTGTTGCCACACGCAGGTTTGCTAGATTCTGCTGGTTTCTGTGCACGTTGGGTTTTCCCCCATTGGTTTTACTAAAGTGACATGCAGGTAAAGTGAGGTGTGTGCTCCTTGCCCACTGCGAGCCGTGTGCTCCATCTGCATCCAATTGAAGTGCTGCTATGGTTCAATCGGCACACCCCACAAATTCTCGGTACTCAAGCGCCGTGAGCAAAAGTACTTTATCCTGGGAGACCACTGTGGTTATGACAATCTTGCAGCCTACAGCGATGAAGGAGGAGTGCCAATGCCGCTCGCTCATTAGCCTAGATTGCCCATCACTGGTTTAATCACATGTACCGTTTAAATGAATTAGGGGTTTAGTTGACCAACATAATTATTTTGTATCTCCCTGTCTATAATACTGAACAAAGTCCATTTCTACACGATACTAATTTTTGCAGCAGCAATCATCATCATAAAACATTTAGGCTACAGCTACACTATAGTTGCTGTTTCAGGATACAAGTGTTTCCTGAAACAGCTCCACGGCTAAACCCCACACCCAAAATAGCACATCGTATTCCAGTTCCAGAACCCCTTGTTGTACAAGGGGTAGCGGAAACTTCGAAATAGCCACTTATTTTGAACCTTGGTACCATGTGGAGGGCACCAAGTTCAAAATAAGTTAACTTGAAATAAATTACGTAATTTGCATTGCACAAATTGTGAGTTATTTTGAGTTATGGCTACAGTGTAGCCATAGCCTTAGAGTGCTTCTTTCTAAGAACAAAACTTCCACAAGCTAAAAAACAGATGCATGTCGTGGTGAAGTGGGTCCTTGCCCACCAAAGCTCACGCTCCGATAAATCTCTTAGTCTAAGGTGCCACTGGACTTCTCATGGTTTTTGCAGATACAGATTAACAAGGCTACCACCCTGATACTTCCACGAGATAACTCACACTTCTGACATTCAGAGCATGGCAAGTATAAATAAGCCCTCAAGCTTACTGGTGAGGAATGTTAAATGTTAAACTATGTTAAATCTGTAACAGAGAGAAAGCTGTGCTAGTCTATACACTATCAAAGCAAAAAAGCAGTAAAGTAGTACTTTAAAGACTAACAAAATAATTTATTAGGTGACCTTTCATGGGGAAAGCCTACTTCTTCAGACCATAGTATTAATCTAATTCTTGACTTCCCTCCCCTGCCCCTCTGCTCTCTGATTTGCTCACCTTGATAATTTTTTTCTGATTTGTCAACCTCGATTACTATTTTTGATTCTCTGTGCCTTAAATATTGAGTATGTTCTGGTATGGCTATGGTCTGAAGAAGTGGGTCTGTCCCACGAAAGCTCACCTAATAAATTATTTTGTTAGTCTTTAAAGTGCTACTTTACTGCTTTTTTGTTTTAATGTTAAATCTGGCATATTTGGCATTCACCTCTGCCAGAAAAAAGGCCAAAATTTCAAATGCCAAATCTGGAATCTGTTAATCTAGACTGCAGCCCATTGATACTCTCTGAATAATAGGCAGGCACAATTGCATTAGTTTTCCAGAGAATCTACTGCACATGAATAAAAGTTTCACTGGGATTTTAAGTGTGGTATATGGATTTAACATGCATGCATGACAGCTTCATGAACATAGCAGGCCATTAGGTCTATCTGTTATGTTGTGCGAGACTGACAGACCAGGTTTCAGCTCATGCCAGCATCCATGTCTCTGCTAAACACTGACAAATCCATTGTTACAATCAGACTAGCTCATCTGTGTCTTAGCATTATGAAAATAGGTGTTCGATTTATCTAAGTATGTGTTTAGTACTTACCTTTTACTGAATGCTTGTCAGCTGCTACATGCATGAATCTCAGCTATATGTATCCTACACTTATTACAGGTAAGGTAATATTTAAGAATTTGTATTGTAAACCTCTGTAAATGCGTAAGAGAGAGAGAGAGACACAGACAGACAGACAGACAAAAAAATTAAAGCGTTGGTCTCCAACAGAAGATGTTATGTCCTGGCCAACAGGAAAGTCCTGACACCACCATACAGAGTATTGCTGAACACTAAAAAACAGAAGATTTTGATGCTCTGCAACCCTCCCCCAGCAACTGTAAGAAGATGAGTCACACAGTAAATTCCTCTCATCTGCTCAGTTTGTAGCTCAGCACACATGGGGAGAAGAGAACAAAAACCAAAGGACTGTACCTCTATGTTGCTTGGATTCTAGGATCCAGGTTTTTCTAAGCATAAGCAAGGAACGCCAGCTGCTTATCTTGGGTTAGCCCTAAAGGACACATAGGGCTTACTTATTACAGAAGTTTTTATTACCTTTTGAAACTTACAATTTTAATTCATTTGTGTACACTGTTTACAGGCTTTAATCTTGTAAATAACTCATTTCCTTTCTGTACTAATAAATCTGCCAATAATTTGTTACAGGATTGGCTACAAATATTGCCTTTGGTGTGAGACCTAAAGTGTAACTGATCTAGAATAAAAACAAAAAGCAGTCAAGTAGCACTTTAAAGACTAGCAAAATGGTTTATTAGGTGAGCTTTCGTGGGACAGACCCACTTCGTCTGAAGAAGTGGGTCTGTCCCACAAAAGCTCACCTAATAAACCATTTTGCTAGTCTTTAAAGTGCTACTTGACTGCTTTGTTTTGATAGTGTATAGACTAGCACGGCTTCCTCTCTGTTACCGATCTAGAATAAGTGATTGGGCCTTTGAGACCAGAAGTAATCTGAAATATTACTGTGATCTTTGATGTAAAAGCACCATTATCACAAAGGAAGTCTCATCTGGGGGGCAACACAGACTGGAGTAACCTAGAGGGATATCTATGACTCCAGATTAAGGCTGCTCTAGAATCTGAATAGTTCTAAGTATAGAACTCACAACCAATTTGGGGTTTGTGCCCGGCTCTTAACAGGCTGCCTAGAGGTTGGTATTCACAATCATGGAGTCCCTGCAGAACAGCTTAGTTTATTGACCAAGGTGATATCTGGTTTAAAGTACACAACCCCCCAGGAAAGAAAAATGGTCCTTTTCTACCTTTATTTGGGAAACAATCACCATCTGAGAGGCAGGTACATTTTTTGCAGTTGTCTCGGCTCTACTGAATGAAATTTTACTTGTATAAAAAGAAAAACTAACGTATAAAAATAAACTAACTAAAGATAAGATTGCCATATAAATCAAGAAAAACAGCAATCTTAAAGACACTTTCCCTGTTTCCTGCTAGCCACAAGCGCACCATCAGTTTGTGATTTGATGTACAAAATATTCTTCAATACTCAAGTATAAGAGGGCAAATTTAGCGCACGGCTTTGTATTTTTGGCCCAAACTTTATTAACATTTCACTTCAGTAAAAATACTAAAATTAGGATTAATTTCAGAACACACTTCCAACACACTTTCCGTCTCCTGATATAAGTCGGCGCTGAGGAAAATTGGTTTTCACGTCTTTGGAAAGGTTTTAGCCAGATGACCTTAAGAGAATATGTCTCAGATCAGCCTCAACTGGAAGAGGCTATGCTAAATCATCATCTGCACTAATGGCATTTTCTTCTCTCCATTTTATGTAATCTCCAAGGGTTTCATCTGGGAAGGGAGAACAAAGCTAAACCACAGATCTGTGGTAGGAGGAGGGAAGGAAAAGAACAAAGTTAAGGACGATAACTAGCAACACACTGAGATGCAAAAGAAAGGAGGTCCCCTCACCAACTGCGGAGCCTCTGCTTCTCCAGCCACGCAGCGAGTAGGAAGCAGGGAGAAGAGCTTTTTAGTCTCCAGCATGCGGACAGCCAGGAGCTGGGACAGTTGCCAAGAACAAGTTTCTTCCCTGGCCTCTGTGCCAAGAGCCTGAATCAACATTCTTAAACTCATCTGGCTCCCTTCTGTCATGCAGAGGTATCAGGCTGCTGCTGCTTCTAGGGATTCAAGCTCCTATGTTAAAACAGTCCTGCTTCAGAGAGAAAGATATTTTCATCCACTGGCTCCTCATTGCAAACAACCCAAACCTCAAAAACAGCCACTCAGCTGCCTGCCCCTTGCCTGCTTCCCTCTGCTCCGTTCAACACCATCCCCCCCCCAAAAAAGCACCAGGACTGTCGTCTTCCCTGTCCTGTTTGATTAAGCATCCTGGTTCTGCTCCATCCTGCCTTAATTCCTGTGTTCAACCAGGCAGCGGAACCAACGGCTAGGAAATCTGATTTAAAAAATCCAAAACGTATTCAAAAGCCAATAGAAAGCTTCAGCATAAGCCTCCTAATACCGAATATACATTATGATGTAGTTTAGGGTATTGATCTTAACTTTGTTATTCTGGAACTATATGTATTTTTAAATACCTTTTCATACAATCGGCCTGTTCTTTCTCCGTGCAAGGTCCACTAGAGAAGGGCCTTTAACGTAAGTGCAAATACAAACACGCCTGAACCTTGAGACGGTTTTGGTCCCCATACATCCTAGTTCTCTTATGAAATAATTTTTAAAAAACCCACAAATTTGGTTTTAAATTTTATGCGCAAGCAAAGTAGAGTCCTTCCAGAATTTTACATGCAACATACATGGGAAATATACACAATTATGTTACTAATTCTGCACGGCTTTCCACATATTATCAGTGAGCATGCAGGAATGTAAACAGCATTCAATCAGTAATAAAGCAGTCTAGTGCTAACAGTGTACATCTCAAATGACAGTTTTGAAAAAGGTTGTATTTCAGGAGCAAAACATTCTTAAATTAATTTATTACGGCATGCTCTCTCTCCCCCTAGCTTTTTATTTCCTTCTTGGAAAAGGAGCTGGAGTTTAATTTTGTCCAGGCTTGCCAAAGTAATTCCCTTTGCAATACAGGCACTAAATTAACTTCAGGATTCTACATCTAGCTGGAGGTGACTTTTTATAGCTGCCATGTGCTGTTCTCCGTGCTGGTTCTAACGAAAGTGTGCCTGAATTGTCCTGGAATTAGTGCAGCAAGGCATCGTAAAACTTTTAAAAAGGTAGTGCAAGCAAGGGTAGAACCTTAGGCCAAAGCACTATCACTGACCTTTTCAGGGAGGAGCAGTGTAGTTTTACCAACATAAGCTGGTAGGGAAGATCAACCCATAGTACTCTCCTGAGAGACAGAGCTGACAAATGTAAGGGAGGCTTTTCAATGGAAACAATTTTTCCTCAAAATTAGAGCTGATCACTTAAGCAGCAATGGCCATCAGAGTTGAAAAGTTCTTTTAAGTCTTATTTTGCCAGATCTTAGCTGGTGAAATTGACTTGAGAATCATTTTAGATATGGCTAACTGGATTCATCCATCCTCCCTCCTGCAATGCCCCACCCCATGAGCCTTAGAATCCATATGGTTTCCTCCTGTCCTAAGCTCACTAGAAGGTTCTCCAATCCTCTACAAGTGTGTGCAGCATCATCAGATCCCAACAAGCCTAAAGCTTTGTCTTCAATCATACGCAGTGGGTGGCTAGGCCTAGGGGAGGCTCCAGTTCCTCCCAAATTGGTCAGTCTGTGCCAGAGCCCAGAAGAAGGAAGCAAAGAAGAGTCCTGAGGGAGGGGAGAGATCCCAAACCCCCATGCTTAGTGGCACCAGAGCCAGGAAGGAAATGAGGCTTCACAAGAGAACAGCCCCACGTGCATGAGGACGTGCTTGTCAAGCAACGCCACTGCAAGCTCCCCTGAATCACCAGTGAGAGCCAACAAACGAAAAAGGTGGTGAGTCAGGTCTAGCCCTCTGCGACTGGAATAGGGTTGCCAACTCTCCCAGATCACACACCACTGCCACAAAGGGCATCTGGTCCAGCCTTCCACCCAGACAGTTGGCAACCCTAGACTGGAGTCACCTTCAGGATCAGTAAGGGAAGGGTGCAGAATGTCCAAATAATATTTTCACTAGCTGTCTATGCTGATGCTTGGCATTGGCGTTGAGTGGAACCATCGGAGTTGCTTCTCTAATACAAACGCAGGCAAAGAAAGTCAAAATATACACAGGTAGAGTTTTCCCCTGCTTGAAACTGGAATGAGGTCACTCACTGTGAATTGCTGCTTGCTTTGCCTGTGCTAGAGATGTGCAACGGTTCCGACATGCCTCTGGCAGAACAGGGCTAACTAACGAGACTTCATGAGGAAGCACATGGGAAATCTGGAGGCCAACAGACCAAGTGACGTTACTTCTCCCTCCCCCACACCCACAAGGCCTTCTAAGGATTCACCACATTAAGTTCTTGTGTTTTCATGTGCATTACCGTAGTGCCTAAGAGGTCTAGTCACAGACCAGAAGTCTACTGTACTAGATGCTGGACCAAGAGAGACAGGACAGGATGCACCTCTCAGATCTGGTACTCTGTCATCTGGCAACATCCATGGTCTGGCATGAGCACAGATGTTGTCAGGTGAGAGAGCAGCCAGCAGGTGCAGGAGCCCCAGCCCATCTGCTCTGAGGCTATGGGTCAGGAGGCTGCTGAGGGCCAGGGAACCGGAGCTTCCTGGCAGCAGGGGTGAGGACCTGGAGCCCCCACCTGCCCCATGCATCAGTGGGTGCTGGAAGGCTGCCACGGGGCAGGAGTTGGAGCCGCCACCTGCCCTGTGGTGGGAGGGGCTGGCAGGGACTGTCTGGAGCCCTGTGGCAGCCGCTGGGAACCTGGGATGGGGCCAGAGCCCCAGGGGAAGGAGGCTGGTACTCCAGAAGTCCCTGAGCACAGCTCTGCACCTTCCCTTGTCTGGCAAATTCTCTTGTTCAGGACCCGTTAGGTCTCGAGCATGCTGGGTAAGTGAAGTGCAACCTGTACCTGCTCCAAAGAACTGGCAATCCACTGCAAACCACCTCAAATATGAGGGAAAACAAACCAACTCCTCCCTAGCCGGCCTTAGTCCATTTTGTTTTGTCTTTTTTAAGTAAGGAAATTCCCACAAAGGGTCTGGAAGTTTAATTTTCTTCTAAGTTTAGTTTGCATTGTGTGTGTGTGTGTGTTAGATAATCAGAACATGAGAGTTGGACAGACCTCACAGGGTTAAAGACCCAGGAAAGTCAGAAGCAATTTCTTCCATATTTTCAACTGCTTATGGGTTTTTTAAGTTCACAATTAAGGCATTCAAATTAACTGAACTCTGTGCTTAAATGGAACTCAAATACATAGTTTTCCCAAACTAATCACTACTGTAAAAGTGCTAGGTCAATGGAAGAATTCATCTGTTGACCTATCTTCTGCCTCTCAGGGATCATGATTAACTAGACAAGAGAACCACATCCTCAAACCCTATTGCCACGAGCGTATACACTGAAGCACTCTGCATGATTGTGTTTTTAGTGTAGACATAGCCTTAGACAATTTATTTCACTATAACACTCACGTCTGCACTGATGTGATTGATGGGGTTGGGAAATTATTAAGATAAAAAACAACTGAAAACCACAGCTAATAACATTTAAGTACAGTTAGTGCTTTTTATGTAAATGGCAATTATCCATTGCAATACCAGTAAAAATTTTTAAAAATAGATTACTGATGACTCTGCCACCCCAAGCATCTCATTTTCTCACCATGGAATCTTACATAAAGGAAGAGCTGGAGGGATGACAAGGCAGTCACTTGAATGTCTGCTTCCTCTTTTACAAACGAGCCTTCATGGCAGGTAAGATTACTCAATGTGCTCTTCAGCTTTCCAAAGACAAGAGATTGGAATCATTCCCACTCAGTTCTACTAAAAGGTCCACAAACAATTCAGCTCTATTTCACAGCCAATGGTAGCAAAGGCAGACAGATCTACTGGTTCAATATTCATCAGCAGAGATCAGTCAACCAAACTTATGCAATCTCTGTCCCATATTTAGGTCTAAAATCAGAATACAAAGGGCCAAGGAAATTTGATGATTCTAGGTGACATAAAACATTGCTTTGCAAAAATCATTCTTTAAAAAAGAAAAAAAAATGCGCTCTACAGGCCAGAAAATAGACAACAACAGGCAAGATGACAAATATCAAAAGATAGTTCACGGAGAGTGGGCATAACAATAACTCGTTGAAAAGATGCCAAAACCTCTAATGTGAAGCATTAATTTCTAACAAGACTGCATCCAGCTTATCCCCATCCCCCTCCCTGAGCCCAAATGATTTTACAAGCCAAGAGGGATTCAGGTTGCTGACCACAACCTATTGTTCCTTTCAGACTTTTGGAACCTCGTGTAGAAAAAAAGGCAGCATTTGCACACATCCAATAACCTCAGCACAGCTCTACTAACCCAACAGCAGTCAAATCTTAGCAGTCTTGTTCATGAGCTCTTTGAGGGAGCTAGTCCACTCTTAGCAAACACTGTGCAGGTTAACCCCTTGAAACACATTTGCTACTCATAACTTCAGATGAAAAGTTTTCACAGCTATTTTACTCAGGGAAAATGTTCATAGCTTTCCAAGTTCCCCTCTAAAGAAAACTTGGCCCCTTCAGCCAAAATTACTCAAATACGTTGGGGGGTGGGGGAGGACAGCTCCAAAATGCAAACAACGCCTATTTGGAAGTCTCTGCCCTTGGTGTTAATATCTCCCCATTAGACTCTGACACTAGCTCACACCCCGCCATCTGACCTGACTCGTTTTCTCCTCTTTTGATACATACTATTGATAATGGGCCATTGCCACCTTGCTGCATAGACCTTGTCAGCTCTGGCCCTCCCTTTTACTGGGACCCCATTCTTTACCCCTCTGAAACCACCCCCCACTCATGCATCTGACAAAGTGGGTCTTTGCCCACAAAAGCTTATGCTCCAAAATATCCATTAGTCTATAAGGTGCCACGAGACTTCTTGCTGTTCTCCAAGCTACAGACTAACACGGCTACCTTCCTGCTACTTGGAACCTTGGTAAAGATAAATGTCATTTTCTGATTTATCATCATCTGCTCCTAGGAGCTGGGGTAGAACAACAGAAATATAAATCAAGAATAATTAAGTGAAATGTGATCAGTCTTCCCTTTATTTCTTTAGTCTGTTTTACAAAAATAAGGGATGGGAGCAACAAAACCAGTGTCCACCATGCTTATAAAAGTAAAGGAAACTTCCTCGGAGAGTCACTGTGGCATTCATTGTCACAGGAAAATATCAAGCCTAAACAATCTGACTGTATTTGAAAAGACTCGATGTTATGGCCTGCATTTGTAGTTCAGCATCAGTAGTCAAATCTTTCATACCTGGAAATAAGTTGATTGCCATTGGCACCAAGAATTCCTTCGCTATTCACACATCTCACTGGGGTTACACAGGAGACATTCACCTCTCTCTGAAGCAACGATATTGGCCACGGCCAGAAACAAAAACACGACGGAGCCTGGACCTGCAGCGCAATTCATTATAGCAAGTCCTATGATCAGTATAGCTTCTGTGAGTTAGATTCTACATTTAGGAATAATTCATGTAAACGTATGTTGTCCCCTCTGTGGTTATTAACTTTAGGGCAGGCAAAGAACCCACCTCTTCCAGCACATGACCTTAGTTTGATGACTTCCTACGCATTTTTGGTTCCATTTAGTAATAGAAGCATCTACTTTACTTTGAATGTCACCACAAAACAAGCACATTTTAATGGCAAGAGAATGAACGAACAGCAGATAAGCAGAAAAGGTTTATGTCAAGTCTAACATGACGTGTTATGAAACTAATAAACCTCTTTCACTTTAATCAAAGAAGGTGGAATGTCCTGTCAAAACAGCATTGTTATCCATGTCAGTCAATTCTGAGATGCTTCAATATACTGCCTTATAATGTCAAACTACAGAGCACATGATGGCTCTTAATATGAATAATGAGAAAAGAAAGTTTTCAACCTCACTATGAGAGCCTGAAAAGAGGCTTCACCTGTAAATTCAGTTTGATTTTAGGTGAAAGAACTCAACTAAGAAAACATATGAGTCTATATTACTTGGCAAAACTGGAATGGGGACATCAGATCAGTCTTATTAGGTTAAAAAACATTGTTTAAATAAAAGCATCAACATGTTTTAGGTCTTCATTTTCAGAAAGATCCAATTTTCTGAGACAGCGCCCTTTAAACAGCAAGTGTTGAGTTTTGGTTAATATTACATATAAGCCACATCTACACTAGCCCCTTCCTTTCGAAAGGGGTATCGTAACGAGCGAGGGCGGAAGATGCCAATGAGACGCTGCCATGAATATGCAGCGCCTCACTAGCGTAATGGCAGCTGCAACAATTCAAAAGTACAGCTTTCGAATCCCGCACAACCCATGTAGATAGGGGCCTTTTGAAAGGACCTCCTACATCTCTGAAAGCCCCTTATTCCTATTTGGGTTTAGGAACAAGGGGCTTTTGAAGACTGGGGACTCCTATCTACATGGGAAGCACGTGATTCGAAAGCAGCACTTTTGAATTGCTGCAGTCGCATTATGCTAATGAGGCACAGCATATTCATAGCAGCACCTCACTAGCATCTTCCAACCTCGCTCATTACCATGCCCCTTTCGAAAGGAAGGGGCTAGTGTAGACATAGCCATATAGAGAGAATACTCTTCTAGCACACATTGCGAGTGTTCAGAAGGAGTTTGGTGCAGACCCAAGAAGCCATGGCAGAGTTCACTCAGCATCCCTCTCTTTTCTCTGTACACTCACAGACGCCTCCAATTTTCACCTTTGCTGCTGCTTGCGGAAGTGAAAATAACTATATACAATTCTACACAAGAGACAGAAGGTAAGCAAGGTAGTATCTTTTATTGGGCCAACTTCTACTGGTGACAGAAATTCTGAAGCCTACACAGATCTTCTTCAATGCTGTCAAATGTACAAAGTAAACTAAAAAAATAGAAAATTATTCTCTTTAGCCTTTAGTCAGTCACCCTACATGTTATTTGAAACACTAATAGGTACAAAAGTTTCAAACAAGAATGTTATTTCTCAAAGTGATGATGTGACTACTACCCCAGAGTAGCATTTAGTGAACCATCCACGAGGAATTTCTATCTCAAAGCAGAAGAACACCCACAAAACACAATACTCTAAGTATAAAATACAAACAGGATATAAATAGCCAGATTTCAGTATTTAAGGTCAAATCACTAACCCCAGCTCTCTTATTCCAGATATTGGACAGTTATATTCTATGTCCTGTGTGAGGCACTAATTGCGGATGACAAGTTCCAAGCTTCTTTAAGAGGAGATTCATGTTATCAGTTTCATAATTAAGTCCAAACTATTTTAAGTCATATCTTAGTGACTTGTATTTTAAAAGCATGCACAGAACGGTACTGTGAAGAGATTTGTGCTTCCAGTCTTGTTCTGTTTAATCAAGACAAAGGAGAATTTGTGATGACAACTGAAGAGCTATTGTTCTCTTTATTGAAGGGACTTGTTTTAAAATTAAAAACCATGAACAAATCTACAAAATAATTCAGTTTTTATATCAAACAGTTGCAGACGTTGTAATTGAAATAGCGTGTCTACGGCTACAAATGAAAACTGCTCAGTATCATTCTTTTGAGTGACAGATTAAATTCCTAATCCACTTGTGGTAATGGCTATATTTGTACTTTAACATAAATTAAGATCTTAATTATATTTCTGACTATTTTAAACAAAATAACAAATTCCTTTGTACCTGTGAACGTAATTTATAGCAAAGCCAGGTTCATTTTCCAAAACAATCTATTTTATACTGCAGCAGAACACAGCTATAATGGTATAATGTAATTCTTGTTGTAGAATGTGGAAAGAGTACATTCACTGGTAGCACAGAGGAGGTTTTGAAGATAAATGAAGATGCTATTCATTCGGGGTAATTTCATCTTAGAACTATATGAAAGATGTTTCACTCACATGCTGCAGTTGCATGGCTAGGGATTTAAGTGCATTTTCAGCTCCAATGTAATGCTGCTAGATCGATTATGCTGATACTGTATTTCTCATCATGAAAAATTCTAGCTTTTATTCTGTTTAAAAATGGATTGTCAGATTTTCATTTCACTACACAATCTTGGTTTTATGCAGGGCAACAAAGTAAAATTCAGCTTACCATTTAGTTTGAAAAATAAAATGGTGATTTTACCACATTAATTGTATAAGCCTGTAGAAACTATTGATTGTGGGTGATTCATGGCAACAAGTTACCAAGTAATTGTGTAAATAAGGAGTTAACCTGGACAATTTAAAATTCTGTTTCATAAACATCCTTCTTTGATGCAATACTAGCAACCAATTATAACCTCCTTCTTGTGGCAATAATAGACCAAATGTATGTTCTACAATTGGTGCTGGATTTTAATATCACTACTGCAAGATAGTGCCACACACTGTGCAGTGAGATTTTAAAGAATAAACATGTTTAGGCTTCCGTTCAGAACATTTTTATATTAAGGGGGGGGGGCACACAATCATTTATCATGTAAAATGTTAGGAAACCTAAATATATGGCCCTTGTTATCCAATCCACATAGTATTTAAAGCCATGCATACATATAAAATATGAGGTTGAGTATGTATGTGAGGACATGACAGAATATTCACTTCTGAAACTGAGAACTGAATACTAGAGACGTTAATTTCCTACTCATCTTACGCAAAATTCATACTCTCCATTCCCTTATTCAGTGAGGTTTTAATTTCTCTTCTTTTGTGTGTTTCAGTCATTACACAGATTCCATGAGACACAAAAAGCAGTCACGTAGCACTTTAAAGACTAACCAAATAATTTATTAGGTGACGAGCTTTTGCGGGGCAGACCCATTTCTGCCCCACAAAAGCTCATCACCTAATAAATTATTTTGTTCAAGTGTTACATGCTGATTTTTGTTTTGTTAGGATACGGACTAACACATCTACCTCTCTGTTACTAGATTACACATGTAGAGCAACGAAGGGTCCTGTGGCACCTTATAGACTAACAGAAAAGTTTAGAGCATGAGCTTTCGTGAGTTAACTCACGAAAGCTCATGCTCTAAACTTTTCTGTTAGTCTATAAGGTGCCACAGGACCCTTCGTTGCTCTACAGATCCAGACTAACACGGCTACCCCTCTGATAGATTACACATGGTGATTCACAAATAAAATTCCTTACTGACTTGAGAATACACAGGCTATTACAAGGAAATAAAACATAGGAACTCGAAAACACAATCTCTTCCTCTCAGTATTGCAGTAGTCTCCAAAGACAGCAAAAAGTGGGGCCTAAATGTGGTAGGTCCTGTTTGAACTTGGAGGAAGACCGTTCCAGAGAGTTTATGGTTAAAAATAAAGAGTTCTTTAAACAGTATCATGTAAGTTATTAAAACTGAGTGTTAGCAGTTTCCATTTTGCTGCTCTCTATCACAAACATGGTAAAACGGTACCACAGAGAACCAACACAAATCCTTTTGTCAAATTCCAAAATTAGAATGTCTGTTTAAGGTACAATTGAATACAAAAGGCAGAATTTGTAAAATTTGTGGCATTGAAATGTGAGTTTTATCTCTGGGGAAAGTGTGTGTGTGGTGGGAACAAAAAGTGTATCTTTATTTTTATTACTAGATGTCTATGGTGGGATGGGGAGACCAGGAGAGTATTTTGCACGTGTACATTGGTCTACAACAGCAGCATCCAATATGCGCCCCCTTCACCCCATTGCAAATGGGGCAACACAGTGTAGCAAAGTGCATCTCAGAGAGCCATATACATGGGTATCCCTGCACCTGCTCCATGCATGTGCCTCACCACGTGGTGGAACAAGCGCGTGGTGGCGGAGGCAGCTCCTCTGACCCTGGGAGGCTCCAGCCATATTCCGGCCCAGCTCACACAGTGCAGCTTCCATGAGTAATCTGGCAGGGAGGAGTGTCTGATGGGTGGTGGGGGCACCTGGCTCAGAGGGGAGGGACTATGACAATCTCTTACTTTCCTTTTGGACACACTGGTCTACAAAATGATATATTAGAAAACCACTGCTTTCAAGAAAAAAATAACAACAAATCTTCATTTTGCAAGGGGGGCTATTTAGTAATAAAGAATGTTAATCTTTGAAACAATGTGTGTGTGTGTGTGTGTGTGTGTGCGTGCGTGGAGGGTGCCACTGATTAATATTCTGTTAATGGTTGTAATTGTTAACTATGCCCACTCTTTTTAGGATACATTGAGGTTCAGTTTTTGAAACACTGTTTTCACAGTAAGCAGAAAGGAAAAAATAAAAACAAGAATATTGAGTAATGGAAAATTCTATCATAAATAAATGGAGGGAAACTATTGTTAAGAAAGAAGAGGAGGAGGAGGAGGAAGAGAAGAACACTAAGGTATATCACTTGATTTGTGCATGTAATATTTCATTAACTTTAATAAGAGCAGGGCTGCACATATCATGGAAGGAAAAGAGGCTTTATTCTATGTATGACACTCTCTACCCTGTAGCAGGATAATCATTACTGAAATTACACCATTTTCCTTTTATATGAGTTTCTTTACTGTGAAAGTAAATTGACATTTTGTATCAAGAACTGCAACATAAGATCAAATTATCTTCATTTTTAATAGGACTGTATAATATGCTACTTTAGTTTAATGGACAAGTAGTGAAAGATATATTACAGATAATGCATTTACTCATTTTGCGTGTTTGCAGTTATATTGCATTTTCATCAAACATACATGGAAGATCAAAGGACTCACAAATCAAATCTACTTTCACGAACTGCAGGTTACCTTTTAATAAAAATTTAAAAAAAAAAAAAAGCACAAAACTACAAGTTGCACATCCCTTGTCCAGCACAGCTGGGACCTGACAGGTCCCAAACAAGAGATTTTGCTGGAAGAGGGAAGGTCCAGGTCTTCTGCCCACAGACAGACAGCCCTGCACTCCCAGGGCCGCTGCAGCCCCAGCCACCAGACTCCCTCTCCTGGCACTCTAACCCCAGTCCGGGCTCCTCAGATATCCCGGGGCTCCTGCCCCACCCTCTGGCTGCCACCAGGCAAGCAGGTGGGCTCCAGCTGCCAGCATCCCTGTTGTGAGGCAGGTGGAAGGGCTCTTGGCGGGGTTCCTGCACCGGCCCCAGCCCTGTACTCTCTTGTTCTGGGACATCCGTGGGCCAGCTGGACCACAGACGTGGCCAGATGAGAGGATACCAGATTTGAGAGGTGCAACTTGTAGCAGGATCAGCACAGGAATTCCACAATGGGAATTGTTAATTAAGCATAAGAAGGTACTAATATTCAGTGTAAGACAACATGAAGTACAGCATCTGTGGCGACACTTGGGAGAACCTTGCCCAGGACCACCCTGAGTGGAGAGCAGTAATCCAAAGGTCCCACCACAGCTCAGATGAGGAGTGGCTGGGAAGAAGAGAGGAGAGACTAGGAAGAAGAAAAGAACAGCAAAAACTGCCCTGGGCCCCTCCAACAGCTACCAGTACCTGCCCCTTCTGTGAAAAGGCAGACTCCAGAATGGGGCTGATCAACCATCAACGGACCTCACAAATAGGAGGGTGACATGAAGATGTCCATCATGTGACTGACAAGCATTCAGTATAATTACTGTATCGTACCATTGTCTAAAAAAGTCTACTCCTAATCACATGCACATAATACAAGTTTGCACTGCAACATGCAAGAAATAAGCTATGTAACTTCATTCAATGATTAAAAATGTACATGATTAGTTTTGTATACCGAATCTAAGAAAAGGTCTGCCGTAATCTCTCTCTCACACACACACACACACTCTCTACTTATTTATGATGACAGAACTTATTTTGCTGTCCATAGTATCTTTTCTATTGACAAAAGAGAACCCACATGCTAGATGCATGGTAGTGTTACCACTTGTAAAGATGTGGCTACCTGCTTAGTAAATCATTAGTTATGCCCTTTTATTTTTATATAATAGGCCTTTTGGGGGGCTTATGAACCCTAGAAGGTTGCATCTCTTTTGGTCACAGTGGACCTGTTAGACATATTATGTAAAAGGTTAACTGACCTGTATTTTGTAAAAATACAAATCAAAAGATCAAAATTCTTTGATCACTTTCGCAATCCTCTATGGACCCCATTCTGTCCAAGATTTCTTTTGGGTGGGAGGAGAGAACTAAGAGTCTGGAAAATACTAGTGTTCCTTTCATAGCACCATACCCTTTACCTCAGCCCTGAGCATCTTGTTTCATGGATAGGTGGATACATTTGTTCTTATATTCTTTGGGAGCCAACCATGAAGACATCATATAGGGTACAATGATGAAAAGGAGATTTCTAGGATGATTTGGTGTAGGAGACAGCCAAATCCTGGCAAGTTTAGAATTTCATCTAAACTACTTTTTATTTAAACTATCTTTCCTGAAGGATCTACTAGCAGGCAGGCCTTCTCCCTCATAAGCCCGCAGAGGTACACAGAATTCTCAGACTTCTTCATTATGCAGGAGCTCAGACAAGCAATGAGCAACCTGTATGTTATGTCCTAGGGAAACCCATATACTATAGACCAGTGGCTGAAAGATACTGGACAGAAAAAGAAATACAGCTTGAATAATATATTGATGAACAAGCTCCCAGATTCTGGCTCTCTCTCTTTGTACCCCAGCACGTGCCTAACCTCCCTCCCTCCCTCCCTCTCTCTCACATTTGCACACACACACACACACACACACACACACACCCGTTCTCATTTTTGATGTTGCCCAATGCAGATAATTTTAAATATGGCCTGATCATTAAGCTATTTTTAAAAAATTATACATCCTAATATCATTTACATTTTGTGGGTGGCTACTTTTTTTTTTTGACATCACAACTGTATTTCTTATGTAGATTCTTCAAAACTGATACCATTCTTCCATACAGAAGAAAATTGTTCCATAAAGTTTAAATCAGATATCCAGCCAAGTCATATTTATAGTCATGGCTACTATCAGCTGTCAAGTCAACAAATATTGAAGGAAAAAAACCAGACATTTTTAATATATTACGGTTAATATATCATCTAAGTGACGTGCAGGATAACAACAGAATTGGAATGGTCAAGCAAAATGCTACATTAGAAAAGGAAACTTCAGTTTTGTTTGGAAGGAAACCAAAACCACTCCTGTAACCCAGATGAACAGAGAGAAGATTCATGAGAACTATAAGAGTTTCAGGGGCTAAAGCTAACACTGTGATCTAGTGATCAAATGCTTAAACAAAACTCCATACTCCTTTATGTTGTAAGGAATTATTTAAAACATACTGTGCCACAGACCGAGAGGGGTAAAACATTAGCAAGTTTTTCAAAAAGGGAAAAATTTCTCCACCTTGCCCACGAACCAAGATACTTGTGGGGAGAATGCTAGCAAAACACTAGTATTTTTCAGGCTCTAAGGTAGGCTTTCCCCCCCCTCTTCTTCTACTCCCCCACCCCATGCAAAAAAACACCACACACACACACACACCTCTCGGATAGAATAGAGTCCTTCAAGGACTGCTAGAAGGACCAAAGAATCCTGAACTTTTGATTGGCATTCTTACAAAACACGTAATATCGCTAACGGTCCCACTCTGACCAAAAGTGAAGCAGACTTCTGGGATTCATAAGCTGTGCAATGGACTAGTCCAAACAGAGGGCACAAGTAGAAGTGAGGGAATAGAACAACCCTCTTCCACAGCAAGTAGTAGAGTTGTTATGGATGACGGAGAACGGCTCTTGCCCATAAGCACCTCTCTGCTAATGGGAGAAAAAGCGTCCCTTCAGAATACTAGGTAGCCTCTAGGATCACTGATATTAACAAGTAAATGGATCTTACATTGACTTTCCAACCGAAAGGAACTTTTAAGCAGATTAGAGCCTTAAATTTGTCAGTTATATGGACTACCTTTAAGACACATTGGAGTCTACAAAAACATACGGTGGATTCTAACTCTTTACATATGCTGGAACTAGATTCTTTGGCTACATCCACATTACAGATATGTTTCTAAAGAAGCCATTCCGTAAGATCTCTTCCAAAACAACTTCTTTCAAAAAAGTGCATCCACATTCAAAAAAGCGGATCAAAAGAATTATCTGCTCTTTTGAAAGACAGCATCCACACAATCCCTGCTCTTTTCATAGAACAGGCCAGGGATCCAAAAATTAGGCCCCATGAGGGCCGCTCTTTTTTGGGGGGAAAAAGGCCTGCGGAGTGTCTACACGTTTTCTTTGGAAAGAAGCTTTCGAAAGGGGGCACTCTTCCTGAAACAGGAAAAGAGCAGCAAGTTCAAAAGGAGCACCTCCTTCTTCCGATTTACTCTCGAAAGAACGCTGTGTGTGTAGACGTTCCATGTGATCTTTCAAAAGAGCCCCCTTCTTTTGAAAGAACGTGATAGTGTAGATGCAGCCTTTATGTTTTGGGGCTACTGGCTTTGAGAATAATGAGAGAACACCTTTCCCTAAGCCACCCAAAAAGTTGCTAACGGCTGGAAAGACAACAAAGCTCTACATGACCTACCAGTACTGTGTCCAATTCTCACTATAAATAAGCAGACAAATGTGAATATTAACAGAGACAGAACACTAATATTAGAATTCTTTGGCGGGAGGGGGGTGGGACCCAAACAACTCAGTGATAAAGACTAAAAGGAAGAATTTCAACTTGGCAAATGTTGTGCCCAGGAACATAAAATAAGTTAAATCTCATAAATTTCTAAATAATTCATTTGAATACTTTTTATTTAAATTAGGTAAGATTGAATCTAGTTTACAGAATATGATGCTTTACCTGAACAGCAAGAGAAGATGCATTGTCAGAAAGTAAAATTTGCTCCTCTGTAGAAAGAAAATGAATGAACATAATTACAAGAAATAATTCTTGTTTTGTTATTTACAGGTAATTGCATAACATTCTGTGTTAAATCTCTTGTACATAAAGTAAAAAGGCAAATACTTCAGCAGAAAATATATACAACATTACATTAATTTGATGTTATGCTCTTAGATGACAAAATCTGAGGTATGAATAAAAATATACCAAGAATATTTAATCTAGAAATGTCCTCCCATTCAACTTATTTCACCAGAGATGCACAATTAGAAACCCCAACTAAAAAACCAAATTCTGTGTCTCAATTTTAAGCCAATTATTCCTCTACTAATCAAAGTTAAATAAAATGGCATCTTCATAATTCCTCTAGCTAGAAAGTAAAAGCATTTCAGAAACCTCAAAAAGAGCTTGCAGTTAATATTGCACACTGTGTCTAGGTCTGTCACACAAAAGAAAGATGACAAGTTCGCTGCAATAAAAATTCCATGCTTAGAAGACTAGGGCTGCTACCTATTAGTCTTCATTACTTTGCAGTCTTCTGACAACTGTAGCAGGCTGCTGAGCCCCAAATGGGGGCCATAATGTGATCTGATGATATATGAAGAGCTGCTAAAGGGAGCCTGAACCATCCTAGCCTATACATTTTAACAGTTCCTTTTTACTGAGAGCCCACTTTACCATAAGACTTCAAAAATCTGCTGCCTCAGCTATTGGTGCAGTAAATCTGCCAACAGGGCCTGCAACCACATCATTTTACACTGCCTACAGCAGCCAATATAATGAGTCAATAATAAACCAAGGACCTCATAAGGCCATGAATAGCTGGCTTATATTGGCAGATGCAAGCTTAGCTAAAACCTCTGACCAGACAAACACAAAAGGAATCCCTTCTTAATACTTCCTATTTTTTCCTGACGTTAATTACATTACTGTATATTTAATGTTTCTTAAAAATAAAATCATTAATTGCAGAAATTCATGTACTCACCCTTCAGTTGCTGGTACAATGCCGCACTTTCAGGCCAAGGTTCTGCAGCTGTGGAAAGAAAAGGAGTTCATAATTACGCAAATCAACCAACAATGTGCCAGGAGATGTGAACTGAACGTGAATGTTACCTAAAGCAGAAATGAGAATTTTAGAGTCACTGATGCAAAAAAGTTGACCCACCTTAAAATAGCCCACTGTTATTCATTCTGTTCTCATTTTCCTAGGGAATGGAAAGGGATAGACTGGAGAAATCTGACACCTTCACAAAAACAAAGGCTGCAATAGTCCATAAATACAAGCTATGCCTTACGGATGTAAAAATCATAGCAGCCGATTTCTTCTGAACTGTAAGACTTCTTGTACACATTCCCATCAAAACACAGTATGGTTTATTCTGCCCACTCACAAGAGAGATAACAATTCTAATCAGAACAGGACAGACACACTAAGGAGAGGTGGCGCAACTGGACTCTACCAAACCAAGTTTAAGAGTTTGCTTTGGAATGAGAAGTTTTTGGTTCTCTTAATGATGATTCTTCATTAAGCCTCCCCTCAACTGTCTGCTGCTCAAAACAGGGGAATTTTTGGGCACTTCCGAAAGCAATACACAGAGCAGGTGTTGGCACTGGCGGTTTATTTTTCCTTACGTAATACGTAACACCACCAAATTGGACATTTGCCAGCATTATTTGAAAGACTATCATCTCTTGTTCAAAAAGGTAAGATATTCCAACTGAGAATCTGCATGTTTAATCAATCATGCACCATGTGAATTTCTGGCATAGCATAAATAATCACCAGTACCGACAGATTAATGCTAATAGTGGTTAGATAACAGATAAAATGACATTACAATGAGCTATTACTTTTATTTGTTAACTTTATCTTAGACGTTGATTTTAAGGTGTTAATTCCAGTTTTTTTTTCTTCCAATCAAATTGGCTAGTGGTGATTAAAATTCATCCTACTGACAAAAATATTTTAAAGCCTTAAAGTCTCCAAATAACTATATGTACAGTAAAAAAAAGAAGCTAAGGGCATTCTTTGTAACAGTAGGATTTCGGAACTCTGAAGAAAAATACCAAAAATTCATAATTAAAATATTCTTTTCAACTATTCTTGACTGGTTAAATTTAGATTTTACAGCAGTTACACAAGACTATAAAGCTTGTAACAATGTATACACGATCTTGCAAAAGGTCACTACCCTTAACACCAAGCATACAAAGCCCACCAGTATGGGCATGAGAAGGTAACTAATCACATACAAGTGTCATGACAAAGTGTTTTATATTGTCTTTTAGCATTTATTGCTTTTAAGCCCATCCATTAAAGGTTTTGGCCTGGAGTAAAAATTCTTGAGCTGAAATATAATCTTGTTTATTTTAAAAAGCATGACAACAAAGTGTACCTGGCACCAATTGTGGGAGCTAATTTACATTTCTTTTATTCAGTCGAAGTCCTGGCTCATAAAATGTTGAAATTTAGTGACACTAGCACCTTTTGTGAATGGACCAGCTACTATTTGCATGCTAAGAGGCAGAAGTACCACGAAAATCAAAACAAGCTATATTTTCTCCACCATTTGGAAATGAAATCTAGTGAGATTTCAACAATCAAACTGATCACAAAATTAAGATTAAGTGCAATAAAGATCTGGATGTAGACACCACATTTCCATTAGGCAATGTGCAAAGAAATCAAAGGTGCTCCTCCACGGAAGATATGCCATGTACACAGTACAGGGATAATGGTGAATTTTTGGCTGTGACTATCTGGATGTTCTGTTCAAACTGTGCAATCATACCTTACACATTAAAAAGGATTTTCTGCTTAAAGCCTCATTTTATATATGTTCAGCTGTGGCCTTCTCATTATTTTGTTACATAGTCCTAAACTCCCAACCTCCAGTGTGTGGAGGAGCACAGTGTAGCTGCAGGGAGAACGGTGCAATAGTCATTTTAAGCAACAAAAAAGCTCATGCAATCTTAAGCAGGCAGTCTCTGGAGCCTGAATCCTCCATCTGTTCTGAGAATAAACAGCCAAGATAGTAATGCAAACCTTCCCACACTGCACTGCCTATGTATCTCAAACCCTGATGTAGAATAACCACTTCAAGGAAGTAATAGCGTAGTGCTGTCTGCATTCAGTCTAGAGCAACATCAGCTACTGCACTCACCTCTCTGCTAGATGGGATGGTGCTTGGGTGATGAGGACATCTGTCTGCAAGAAATGGGCTGAAACTTTCAATTTAGTTCCCACAAGTTGCTCATGTGATGGTAACAGCATCTGGTCACTGAAATCTGGCCCAGAATAGTAAACAAACTTGGAACCAGAGGCTTCATCGTCTACTAATCACATCTCAAAAGCACCACGTTACGAGATTTACCTTAGATTCTTGCACACCAGGCCAAGTGTGCTGAAAGAGTAGCCAAAACACAATAAAAAGAGCTGCACAAACCTCTACTGGGATTCTGTTATTTAACACCTGTGTGCTACACTATTACATTATGTCTTGTGGGCACCCTATAGGCAATCATTTAATATATTGCTTTGGACAGAGTTTTAATACCACAATATAAATCTGACAAATGACAAGCTACAAGAGATGGAAATTTGTCATTAGCGTGCCAAAGACTACTTAAAACCAATCATAATCCCAAAACCTACTGCTCAAGGGAGACTAGATCCCCATTTTCTGACAGCAGGGAAAATCCTTAAAGAGATGCCATGGGTCTCTGTAAGAGGAGAAAGAGTATAGTACGTTTAAACGTACAGCACAACTCTGGCTTCCGTAAAAGTAGTAAAAGCCTCTTTCACTCCTACATCTTGGAGCACAAGCCACTGACAACCGTTCACCAGCATACCCTGTCCTAGGTGAAGACACAATTTGTAGAATAATAGGCACTAATATTACATGCTGCTTCACTTCTGTCATATTTCCAATCCATCATGTTGATTAATGCTATAATAACTCTACACAAACTTATCATTTGTGCACTAATGAAGTCAAATCCAGTTTATCCTTCAGCAACCAGATTATTTTGGTCTCCAGATGTTAGTTCTCTAACTAACTAAGGACACCCTGACAGTAATGGGGGCAGGTGAAAAGCAACAAAGATGACATATACCCAATTTCCAAAGTTTTCTGCAGAGAATCAACTTCATAGCACTTCAACAGCATTGGATCCAATAAAACAGACAACCATCTTCATCACTACCTTACAGTGTTAAGTAATTGACTGGTTATACGCCTTATGCTCAGCAAGCTATTGTTAAACGTCAGAAATATGGACAGACAGAGGAGCCAATACTGACGGTTCAGCAGATGGAGAATGGCAGCAATCAAAGAAGCTAAACGGCAATTAAAATCCGATACGTAAAAATCTTCTTTAGTTTTGAAACAGACAAAATATAAAGTTTACTTATTGAAAAACTTCACTAAACATCATGTGTTAGATTAGCCATATCAGTTGTTTACTCATTACTGCTGGGTTTGGAAAACAGCATCATAAAGAAATAACAGATGTTGGCAAAATTCATGGGTACCACAATACTCTCGACCAAAAAAAATTCTGAAAATTGTCATATGACCCAAGAAACTTTAACTACCGAGGACAATGGCTATATATTAAGTCAATTCCCAGCTCACCTTCTGTCATATATTGTCCTAGCCATTCCATGATATCATTTTTTTCCTGATAGAAACAAGGTTCCGTATAAATCAACGTGACATGAAAGTCGTGTCAAATTCTTTGTTGCTAGAAAAATATTGCATTAGGTGCACTTTTCAGATTTAGTAATGGAATATTTTACTCCAGTTGCATTAAGGACTGGTTCAGCTGTCCTATTTGCCTTTAGATTTCAAATGATCATTTCTCATCACTTCTGGTTTTCAGTTAATAATACAGTTCATCTATCCAGGCACTTATATGTCCTGTCCCATTGCTGTAGCAGGCGCACCTCAACAGCACTTTTGTAAATATATTCAAAAACTCTCCTGTCAGATAGGGGAATTATTATCCCCATTGTACAGCCAGAGAATTCAGGCCCAGAATATAAAACTACCTCTGTGCAGAGAGCCCACCCACACAAGTCCTATCCATTGCTCAGAGACAGCCCAGCAGCAGGGCCCAGCGTGCGGGTATAGTCATTTGGAGGATGGGGCCTTGAAGGCACAGGGCCCAAGACAACTGCTTTGCCTTCAGGCCAGGCCTGCTCAGATCCAAATTAAGCTTTCAAAACAGAACTGACGCGGGGCTTCTGTCATCTACACCTTGGCTACATCTACCCTAGAGAATTTTGTAAACAGAACTTGTGCAGCATCTACACACAAAATGTGTAGGTTTTTTAGACAGAAACTATTGACAGAAAGGGCTCCCGGAGCGTCCACATGGTTTTTTCTGTCAATAGAGCAGATCAAAAATAGATCTGCTTTTATGTGTGGATGCAATCCCTCGACAGAAGTTTGGTCAGAACATCTCTTCCAACAATAATTTCTGTAGACAGATGCCTCTAGGGTAGATGTAGCCCTTGTGAGGGCTCCCTGCACAACAGTGAGCTGCAGCTGAAGAGATCTGGTGAAGTGATTCAACCAAGTTCATGCAAGATGCCTGGAAGAGCAGAAGACTGAATTCAAATAACCCCCCAGGTCCCAGTTCAGTGCCTCTGCTTCAAGAATTCCTCTTTCTACACTGTCCATGTTAATGCATGACAGATCGCATGACATTAGAGACAACCACTGGATTTCCAGTCTTGCAATCATGAGCAAGTGTGAAAAAAATTCCAGAATAATGAAAATCGGCACAGAATGCGGAAAGGAACAGGAAAAAATAAATTCAGCCACATCCCAAGCAACACAAGCAGCAGTTTCCTTCCATAAACTATTTACAAATTGTTCGTTTCCTTTAAATTATTCTAAAAAAATAAACTGTTTAAGAAAGTACAAGATATTAAAAACAGACCTTGTGAGGTTTAGGGAGGGTATAGTATGTGCTAAGCCTGGGGTGGAGAATCATTTTTGATGGGGGGCCATTCCAAAAAATTGGGAAGTGGTCAAGAGCCACACTCTTCCATGATATTATGGAGAAGGTGTAGGATCTGGGGTGGAGGTTGGGTACGGAAGGAAGCTTGGGGAGCAAGAGAGAGTCTGGGAGGGAGTTTGGGGAAAGGATGCAATTGTGACCTGGAGCAGGGGACTAGGGTGCCAGGGGTCTGGGTAATAACCTAGGGCAGGAGGGGACCGTGACCTGGAGCAGGAGATTGGGGTATAGGGTCTGGATGCAGGAGTTGTGTGGGTTGGGGGGCAGAGGATGGAGGGCCAGGGAGAGGCTGTGGCTAGGAGACATACCTTGGCAATTCCCAGCCAGCAACCCAGCTGATTTCTCAGGCAGGCTTCCTAAATGCCCAGCCAAGGCGGGCATGTGTGATGGGTGGAGGAGGAGTGTTTCAAACAGGAAGCTCCCATTGGCCAGAAACCCAACAAATGGATTGTGCTGGGGGCAGGCAGGGAGGAGGGCAGCACATGACCCCTCTCCTCCTGGCCCCCTCCCCCCAGGTTCGCAGCTACTGAAAAACAAAAACAGGGTCCTGAAGCCATTTTTCTGAGGAGCATGTGGGGCTGGGGGGCCAACAGAGAGACTTCCTGAGGCTCCCCAGTGCCTCCACAGGCTGGATCCGACAGCTTGGCAGGACACATTTTGCCCAGCCCTGTGACACGCCCATAAATGCTGCAACTAGGGGGTGCTGAGGGTATAGCAGCTCTCCCAGCTTGAAGTGACTTCTATCATACACAGGGCTTACTGTTTGGTTTCCCCCCACCACCTACACATATTGTTCCAGTGCTTTTGGCTACGCCACCGTTTTACAAGTTTCCTCGCAAAATTCCACTACTATGTGTGCCTGTCATCAGATAACATGGTATCTGGTGGCATGGCTTGAGTGCTGCTCAGCCACCCATTCAGCAAATTTACTTCCAGGCCGTAGCATTCTTTTATATTATAAATAATTAAATAAATAAATAAATATCTTAAACCCATTAGAGACCTTCCAGATCCATCCTTTAAGACCTTTACCTCAGAGACGAAGACAGAAATAGGAAGGGAAGGTATTTTGTTACTGAATATATAGAACGTGAAAATTACTTGTTCCCTGCCTCGAGTAACAAGGCAGAACAAAATATTTAAAAACCTTTATTGTATGCAATATTTAAGATAATGCTTATCTACACATTATTTCAGCCCCATCTACGATCAAGAATTACGCACCACACCGTCCCTGCACGTTGATTTGTGTTATGATGCTATACTGTACGCTAAACAAGATGCAAATACAGACAATCCCCAACCCCAAACTACAGCCTAACTTGCTGTTATTTCCAATATGATGCTAATTTGTTTTCTTTCTTTTTCCAATAAGTTATTTTACGGGCCACCAAACTATTTCATGTGATTCACTGCATGAAATTATGTTATTTAATGGGCCACCAAACTACTTCATATGATTCACTGAACACAATTATGTTAACAAGTAGGCTTAAAAAGTTAGGTTCACATAATAGGAAAGCTCGGTCTTACAACAGCAAAGAGGCAGAACATTTTGAATTACTACAACCAAAACTTTTGTCCTGGTGTGGCCCAAGGTCCTCTGTGCTTTAGGAGTGGGCCTGGGAACTACAAATTGGGTGTGCCTACACTAGTTCCTAAAGTCTAAATTAACTTCAAAGTTAAGCACTACACCAAAGTAGCCAGCAGAGAGTCTACACACATTTTCCTTTACTTTAAAGTCCTTACTCCAGTCCCAGGAACAGAGTAGTACTCTACTTCCAAGATTAACTCTGAAGTAGGGTATGTGTAGATGCTCAACTTCAAAGTTATTTTTGTAGCGTAGACACAGCCATTGTGTAGTAAACATTGTAGTACACTGGGATTACTTCCTCTTAGGATGTACCCTCCCCTCCCTCTATCCCCCAAGCAGGGTCTCAGCATTGACTGAGCTGGGAGCCGGCAGGCTGCAAGCAGAGAGGAGACTGCTGAACTGTAACCCTGCTCTTCATGTTCTTTACAGAATAAAGCCTGCTCCTGGTGGTTTGAGAGAATGGGTCTGGTTTGAGGAGCACACACACTAACACACAATGCAGAGCATATAAAGGAGTCGCAGGCCCAGTCCCCCAAAGTTGTGTAGAAAGTCACAAGGCTTCCCCCTATGTTGAACAATTTCCTACGGGGCTAGTGAACGGGGGGGGGGGCTAAATTTAATTCACTAACTGCTATTAAAATACAGGTTGAATCTCTCCAGTTTGGCACCCTCAGGACCAGACTGGTGCCAAACCAGAGAATGTACTGATTCACAGGAGGTCAATATTGTTTAGCATCATTACCAACATTTTCACTGCTAACTGGGTTCTTAGAAAACACTGAGGGGTAAGTTACAGCTAAACAACAACAGCACAGAACACAGAGCCAGGATTGGTGGCTGTAAACAAACTTCATGGGACCACAGGAAACTTGGCTATACTCATGATAAACGGACATCTGGCTGCCAAACATCACGCCAGACCATGGATGCTGCCGTACCAGGGAGTGCCTGACTAGAGAGATTCAACTTGTACTTCACCAAGATGAGATTAAGTGACTTTACATACTCTTGAGAAATATGAAAGCACAATATTTCATCCCAAAAATGCACACACTAAAAAGCAGTGGAATTGTAAATTTCAGCAAGAGCCACACCTACCAATCAATCTCCAAGTAGTATCTGATAAACATCATCGTACTCCACCACGCTGACACCTAACAGTAAAATAGACCATTTGTGATCTACTCAATTTCAAGCAGAGACAGGTGCTCAGCGGTCACTACATTCTAGCTTTAGAAATCCCAAAGAATGCCCCATAGTCAGTCGCTTTCCCAGTCAGGATACATGAAGAAGAGGTAGATTACCAGCTTATTCTTCTTTCTTAATGAAATACCAAACATGTTACACTTTGGGGGTGTTTGTAGGTATCTGTTTATTACATATAAATATGGAAAATGCTAGTAATTGATATTTTTTTGATTCTGGCTTAACATAAAAGTTCAGAACTAACCCTTGATGAATGCAGTGATAGTGCAGTCAAATTAGAACCAAAGCAGTTCAACAACATCTTGTCCATTAGTAGTGATCAATACAGAAAGTATAACTATGTTATGAATTAGCTGCCTGAACACCAGCCAATTCAACCACCTACGTGAAGAGACAGATCAATTTCTAAAAAGGTACTCGGATCAATTTCATAAGATTGACCTAATGTTGTAGGCTAACAAGGGTCAGGAAAACCAGTTCATAACGTCAGTAACTCCAAGGCTCTGCCAAAAATGAACAATAATTAGTTTAAAGAAAAAAAATGTATTATCCCAGGATTCACAGTTGTGTGAAAACGCACCATTTGTTATCAAATTAAAGTGCACACATTAAATCATTTACTGAATAATTATATTACCTTTTTTATCTGTTCACTCTCCACCTTCCCCACCCCAACAAGTTAAAGCAGAACCTCAGAAGTACAAAAACCAAGAAGTTACAAACTGACCAGTCAACTGCACATCAAGCAGAAACACACAAAAAAAAAATTTTTACAGTGCAGTACTGCGTTAAATGTAAACTACTAAAATTCATGGAAAAGTTTTAAAAGATTTGACAAAGTAATGAAAATGTGTTTTTTTCATTTAAAGATGACTAAAAGCAGCATTTTTTCCTGCATATAAAGGCTCAAAGCTGCATTAAATCAATGCTCAGTTGTTGGCTTCTGAAAGAACCACCATAAGGTTTCATCCAAAGATGCAAACAACCTCCATTCCCAAGGTGTTTATAATCTGAGGTTCTACTGAACAACACAGAGATCATGTAAGTTTAGTGAATATTAATCAACAAACTTGACCAAAGGAAAAATCCCAATTTCTGAAGCAACGCCAGAACTTCAGCTGTTAGCAACCTGTAGAGAAGCGTCACATACAGAATCTGGAGCAGAAAGGCCCAGGACAGCAGGCCCCAGGACAGAGCAAGTCCCCCTCCCTTAGCAGGAGTCACAACCCTCCAACCCAGAGAAACCTTGAGTGCCCCTCCTCAACCAAAGGACCCCAGCCGGTCACAGCCCCATCTCACTGCCTGCAGGAGCCCTGTGCCAGCTGCACCAGTGCCGCCCCTCTCTTGCCCGGATCCCACCCAG
Organism: Carettochelys insculpta; assembly: GCF_033958435.1. Classification (NCBI taxonomy): domain Eukaryota; kingdom Metazoa; phylum Chordata; order Testudines; family Carettochelyidae; genus Carettochelys; species Carettochelys insculpta. Next base: position 32,680,016 of record NC_134144.1, read on the forward strand.
TATTACTGACTACTCAGCTGTCCTGAAACCTGCACAGGGCATATAAAAAATGTTTCTGAAGACATCACAAATGTCTTTGAAGAGACCCCTCCCGCCCCCCACAGCATTTTGGGTCTGGGGAAAGGAGGGGAAGGGAGGGGAGGTGCAGCTGCTGCTGACCTGGGGATCCTCTGGCTGGGGTAGGGGTAGACACTCGGGGCTTCTCCATATGGGGGGCCCTGCCACTGGCTTGAACTCCTCTGGTCAGCGGAGGCACTTTGGGTTTCTCTGGGTTAAAGGGGAGGCAGTCTCACGGTTCTGGCCATGGAGGCAGGGTGAGAGGGGAAGGAATGGAGCTGGGGACTAGCTTCTGGCAAGGGATCTCCACCCACCACGCATGCACTCAGGCCTATGGCCCTCCCAGATCATTTAAAAAGGCCCAGCGCGGTTCCCAGCTGCCACTATTGCACCAATGGCTGGGGCTTCCTGGGAATTGCCAAATCCCCCAGGCCTCAGGGAAACTGCCCCCTTCCCCAACAGCAGGCCTGTGAGCAGCCATTTGACTTGAGAGAACTTGCTATTTACCCTACAATAAGACTAATAGCACACCTAGATAAGTCTGATCTTTAGTTACCTTCTATGAACTGAGCGTTCTTGCGGACATTTACTACAAAAGTGGTGTGTTGACCCTACAACATACTGAGGACTTTCTATGTCAATATCTAAGTACGCTTATTAAATTTGTAGATCATACCAAGCTGGGAGGGGTTGCAACTTCTTTGGAGGATAGGGTGATAATTCAAAAGGATCTGGATAAACTGGAGAAATGGGCTGAGGTAAACAGGATGAAGTTTAATAAGGACAAATGCAAAGTGCTCCACTTAGGAAGGAATAATCAGTGTCACATACAGAATGGGAAAGGACTGCCTAGGAATGAGTACAGCAGAAAGGGATCTAGGGGTTATAGTGGACCACAAGCTAAATATGAGTCAACAGATGCTGTTGCAAAAAAAGCAAACATGATCCTAGGATGCATTAATAGGTGTGTTGTGAACAAAACACAAGAAGTCATTCTCCCGCTCTACTCTGGGCTGGTTAGGCCTCAGCTGGAGTATTGTGTCCAGTTCTGGGCACTGCAGATCAGGAAGGATGTAGAGAAATTGGAGAGGGTCCAGAGGAGAGCAACGAGAATGATCAAAGGTCTAGAGAACATGACCTATGAAGAAAGGCTGAAAGAATCGGGCTTGTTCAGTTTGGAAAAGAGAAGATTGAGGGGGGACATGATAGCAGTTTTCAGGTATCTAAAAGGGTGTCATAAGGCAGAGGGAGGGAACTTGTTCTTCCTTGCCTCTGAGGATAGAACAGGAGGCAATGGATTTAAATTGCAGCAGGGGAGGTTCAGGCTGGACATTAGGAAAAAGTTCCTAACTGTCAGGGTGATCAAACACTGGAACGAGTTGCCAAGGGAAGTGGTAGAATCTCCATCACTGGAGATATTTAAGAAGGGGTTAGATAGATGGCTTTCAGGGATGGTCTAGAAAGTGCTTGGTCCTGCCATGAGGGCAGGGGGCTGGACTCGATGGCCTCTCGAGGTCCCTTCCAGTCCTACTCTTCTATGATTCTATGACTGCTGAGTACAGCTGAATACAGCAGGTCCCTGACTTACAGGATTTCAACTTGTGCATTTCTTGTATTAACACGAGTCGAAATCACAAATCACAACAAATCCCCCGGCTGCAGGGCTGAAATCCTGCCCTGGGCACAGCCACACATGGCAGGTCCACAGGGCCGCCCAGCAGCCCCCCAACTCCTGGCCTGCTCCGCCACCGCCCCCGCACTAGGCCAGCTCCCCCCTCACCTGCCCCTTCCTCTTCTCATTCCCGGGGTGGGGGGGCCCACTGGGGAGCCACAAGTGACGAGCCACCACCTGCGCTGTGCACACCCAAGCTAGGGGCACCACGGCCACACGAGGCACATACCAACACCATCGCCCAGACGGGGGACACACTGCAGCACCACAGGGAAGGAGGGAGGGGAGGGGTGCGTCTGTCTGGGGCAGCGAGCCTCAGCCAATCACGGCGCACATGGCCCAAGCAGCCAGCAGGGAAACTGGCTCAGCCTGCGAGGCCTACAAGCGGCTTGTAAACTTCCCACCCCCAGGGCCAGCCACAGCCAGCAGGGGGAGCCCCCAGCAGCAGGCAGGATGGGGTAGGCCTGTCCACACTCCATGGGCAGGAGCAGGGAGCTCAGTGTCCTCAGGGGTCCCGGCTCTCCCAGCAGCTCCCTTCCTCTGCCTCCTCCAGGCTGCTATACCCTCCCGCTGGGACCTCCTGCACCCTGGGCCACCCGCAGCGTGCCCTGGCCGCCATGCCCCTTCCACAGCCCCGTACACCTCAGCTTGCATAATATCTGACTTACGCACTGTCACCCAGGAACACAACCTGCGTGTAAGAAAGGGGTCTACTGTACACTCATCTCTCACTTGAAGCCAAAGGGATCAGTGTTCCCTGAAAGCTGTGTGCTGGGGCAGCCACTCAGGAGAGATTTAAATGCCACCAAGATGACTAGCAGAGCACCCAGAGGTGGCGGCATGTGTTTCTTTTGGTGGTGCACATCCCCACGTGCCTCAGTGCACGTAACATTTATTCTGCTCCTGAATGGAAAGAGTTAGAGAGAACACTGACAGGGCTTGAAGGTGCACAGCACCTCACAGGAGGACCTGACAGGATGAAGAACCAAGAGCAGCCAGGATAACACCAGACCGAAATTAAAATAAATAACAGCAGTTCCTAAAAACAATGCCTATCCCCTTCTCCTCACTCCCAGGGAAAGACTATCTGAGATCATTTATCAAGAAAGTCTTAAAGACACGACACACTATTTGTTCATAAAATTCATGCCAATTGCAACAAAATTCATGCCAATCTCAAGCCACTCTAAATACACCATCTTCCTTCCTTAAGCGAGCAACTTTCAAACTACTTTTAGGCTACATCTACTCTTGAACCGCTACAGTGGCACAGCAGCAGAGCTACAGTGCCAGCACTTCAGGGGAGGCATTTAAGTGATGGCTGGGTTTCACAGGTAGCCCAGTTCCCAAAGAGGCTTAGCTAGATCAACAAAAACTCGCCTGCCAACACAGCACTGTGCACAAAGGTTAGTCAGGTTGGCACGTTGTTCATGGAGTGCAGCTTTCACACCCTTGCCTTCTTGGTGCAGAGATGGCCTTAGACTTATGTCACCTGACCCATTCTGACGATGATTCAGCAAAGTACTTCAGCATGTTCGTAACAGGCCATGTGAGTTGTGCTACGGAAATCAGTGGAGCTACTCAAGCGTTTAAATACCTGAGTGACTTGGGCATCATTTGCCCAACGTACTTACTGTGAGCTCTGTTGGAGGCCAAGGGGCAGGAAGCAGCTACAGGTTCCAATGCCCGTTGCTTCTGTTTGCCCAGCTGAAGGATGGGGAGGGGAACAGCAAAGGCCTGGGCAGCCTGACCAAAGGCTTCCTACAACTGCTCTGACTGGCTGGAATTCTGGCCAACTAGAGCAGCAGAGGGCGATGCCCGGTAGCAGAGGTGAAGGGGCTCAGAACCTCATGCATCTGGGGTTGCTGCAAAGGTAAGCTGCACCCCCACTGCCCAAACCCCAGGCCCCCAGATAGCTCCTGTGCCCCTCACATCCAGAATCCCACAAACTTTCTCTCTGCACTCAAAACTCCTCCCTTCCAGATTCTTCATTCCAAACCCTTCTACACCTTCCTCTCACATAGACCTACATCCCCAGCCTGTGCTTGCAACCTCCCTCCTGCCCTGACCCCATAGCTCTGGCCTCCATACAGTCAGGGACCACATCAGGGATACTTTTCCCCCCTCACTTCTGTGGACTGATATCTATGGGTCAGTGGCCCCCAACCCAAAAAACGTTCCCAACCCAGTCGTGCGGGATATAAATTTGCAATACAACAGCTAGAAAGACTAAATATGTCACCTCTTTCAGCATTTTTATCAGGTTTCCCCTTTAATATCTGTGTTCCAGATCTCCTTTCCAGCACATGGCTTGCATTTTCACCATACACTCTTTGTACTTTCATGTTGTTTCTAATTTCTCGGACCATTTTGCACTATTTTGTCTTAATTGTTATTTGCCCTCCTTCAAGCTCACAGCAGAATTAACAGATTAACACATTAAATTACACCCCCTTCTAATAACTGAAGATATTATGTAAGCCTCGACTTTTAAAAGAAAAAAAAGAAACCAAATCCACAGAGCCCCACTGAATACCTTGCTCCCCTGCCTCTCTGCTTCCTTCGCCCCCAACACACCCATTGGAATTAGGCACATCATCATCATCATCGTCAATAACCACGAGCTCAGCGCCCGTTGGTGTTTGATGCCTCTCTCACTATTCCTTTCCATCTCTCCCTGTCCAGTGCGGAGTGGCTTAATTCGACATGCTACTGTTTCTCTCTCCTGACAATTTGAGAAAGCCAATCCAAGGAGCGTGTCGACAGTGAAATGGCATGCGGCACCTGCTCAGAGCTTGGAACAGCAGCATCCCAGATCTGCCCCCAAACCACATGCACACACATCCATGTTTGTTTTAGCTCAGAGAGGCAAAGGCTAAAAAAGAGAAAAGACAGACAGACAGACAGACAATCTATGGGAATTTCAAGGGGGGGGGGGTACATATACATTTCTGTACCAAAGGGCAGAAGGGGAAACCTGGAGGAGGGTGATGGGAAAAACCTGAAGCTTTCCCAAACAATTATTGCACTCACTCTAAAAGTACGTGGTACCAAACCTTTGTTGCAGTGCCAGTGTCCAACTCACAGGCCGTTGTTCATATTCAAGCCATTTTAAAACTAAAACCCAATTTTGCATGCAAGTTTTCATATTACCATATCAGGGTACAAAATGTTACTAGCATCCAGAAATACCTAATGTGTTCCCCTTCATCTGCTAATTTTGCAATTCTATTTAACTGTAATCAAGTTTGTCCATCAAGAGAAGCTGCTACTTCAACAGAAAACATGAGCTAGTGAATACCAATTAGCAAAAGATCACTTAGCGTTAATGGATCCAGAAACAACTCGGGAAGCATTTTACATTTATGAGCTGTAATTGTATTACTTCTTAAAAACAGGAAATAAGACTACCATTGTTTTGATAGTGTGCATTTCACCAATGAAAGTAAATTATTTCTCCTCTGACCTAGACGAGATTTGACAGTCACTCAGTTCAAACAGTTATAAAACGTGGAAACTACACTAATCTAAGATGGTATTAGCATTATAAGAGATTTGTTTATTTAAAATGCAACATTTAGGCTGTGCCTACACTTGCAGTCCTCTTTCGAAAGAGGCATGTAAATGAGATAAATCAAATATGCAAATGAGGTGCAAATTTGCATATCTGACTCCTAATTTGCATATTTCAAAATAGCATCTTTTGAAAGAAGAAAACCAGTGTGGACACTGCTCTTTCAAAAGTAAACCCCATCTTTGAAAGAATCCTCCTTCCCATGAGAAAAGGAAAGAAAAATTCTTTCGAAAATGGGTTTTATTTTTGAAGAAGCAGTATCTACACTGGTTTTCTTCTTTTGAAAGAAGCTATTTTGAAATATGCAAATGAGGTGTCAGATATGCAAATGTATCATTTGCATACGTCTTTCCAAAGAGGACTGCAAGTGTAGGCACAGCCTGAATGTGTCAGTGCCCCTTTAAAAGAGCTAGCACTGATGTTAACTGCAGCACTGACCACTTAAATCTATAGTAAATTCTCTCATATCTGACAGCCCAGGAACAGGGAGGGTGCTGGATATTCAAATATTCTCGATAATAGAGAGGTATTATACCGAGCAATGCAAAACACTAAAGAAAAGCAAGATTAGATATTAAGAAACAAAAAAAGAAAAAAAGCATGCAGAGTACCTTAACTGTAGTATTGTACACTGTAAACTCTTTGCTGTATTTATTTTCATGATACAGTTATCCCCCAAGATACGTGCATTCAACATGCACGTATCTCACATTACCGCCACTAGAGGGGAACCCAGGAAGCTCCAGTCCCAGGCAGCCGCTAAGGTGCGGGGGAAGGGGAAGGGATTTCCCCATCAAAGGGGAACAGAGCTGGCAGCAGCCAGCTCTTCCTGAGTGCCGCTGCAGAGTGAGGGGGTGGGGGAGACCAGCATCCGCTGCGCGCCCCAGCCCCAGCCTCTGCAGACCCAGCTCAACTCCACCACCAGCCCAGCCCTAACCCATCCCAGGCTTAACCCCCCTGCCCCCACCCCATGGCACAAGCTCCCCCCCGCCAACTTACACAAATTCTGATGTATGTGAGGGCTAAGTGCAACGCGACACTCACATATCTTGGGGGATTACCATACCATACTTATGGAAAACCTCACAAAAATTGACTTATGATTAAAATGCCGGTTACTTCAGAATCGCAAATAATAAAATGCCAGATACGAGAGTTTGCTGTAGTGTGAAGCAGGTACACCTTTTGCAACATACAAGCCTGAAGTGTTCACACATCTGTAATACATAATGCCTTTAGTTAGTGTACTACTATTTCATTGTTGGACTTATCCATATGAACAATTTAACAACTATGCAGAGAACAAAACTTGGCACATAAAAGCAAAATCATGGTTCAACTTAATAACTAAAAGATGCCGAGACAATTCACGGTGACAAGCTTTTTTTTTTTTGCACACAGAGGGGATTGACTTTTGGGGGGGTGTAAAATACATTCAGGTAGAGGAAGTACTGAACTGTATTAATTTCCCCAATAGTAAAATTAGACTAAGAGTCTGGGTACAGCATACCAGTAGTTCGCAATCACTGCTCTAGAACCAATGCCTGGAAAAAGTCCCCACCCACTTTATTTCTGCCCTTTATTAAACATCTTTGTAATAGAGTTTCCTGGTGATTTTGGAATCTGATATCTCACAACAAGAGATGGAGTTAATAGATTAATACTGTATACCATTTCAGAGCTGGGCTCCCAAAACTGCCATATGGTCTAAAGAATTCATTTACTATCCTGAAACTTATTTTGTGATTGATACAGGATTAGTCTGCATATATTCCCTTCCATACCTATCAGAGATTATGTTGTTGGATGTATTTCAGAAACAGGTTTGCACTACTAAAGTTTGTTGACGTATGCATTACCATGCACAAAACACTTAACAGTTCATAAAGCTACAGAAAAAAAAAAAAGTCATTTTTCTCTGGCTTACAATAGGAATATCTTGTACATTCCAAGAGAAAAGTGTAAGTAAACAATTTTAGCATTACCTGGCCAATATTACCATAAAAAGCTTCTGACTCCGCATAAGTGACTTGGCCATCATTTCATATGTAATCGTTACTGCATTAGAGCAGGAGACTACATTCAGCAGGTTCGAATAGACAACTCCCACAGAGTAGATGCCCATGCCTTAAGAAATTACCATTCACCAGACTGCTGAAATATTGCAGATATTGAAGCATGGGGGCAAGTGATTAAGTATGAGATGCTGTACCCACTGTCTTGATGGAAATGCATGAACTATGGTAAACTGGAGGATGGTCAGTATTTGAAAGAAGTTGCTATCCTCTGAAAAGTTAACACATTCCTTAACAGAAAAAAATCCTCTGCTTCTAAATAGATTTCTAGAAAATAAATAGAATCATCCCAGCATAGTTTAAGTGCGTATGTCAAAAAACATGTTTTATGGCTGCTATATTGCCAGGGCAGTTAGAGGTAATTGGAATTTCCATGACAAAACAACTGGCTAATAACAGAGGGTCTTATTCATGAAAACAATCAAATTTCATTTTTATTACTGGTGTAAAAAATTGTAAGCCACGATTACAATCGCATGAATGCATAATAGGAAACCAGTACTCACAAGCAGACATGTAGGAAATAACGTTTTAAACACAATCATAATTTTTAAAGGTATTCTTTCTAACAGAACACTTTTTTTCCACCCTCAAAAGTATATTCTCACATGTACGTACCCAACTGTATGCCTTTGGCATAAGAATGAGAAACTTTGTACTTCATCTCTTCAGATTGCTCAGCATACAGTATCTGTTGGAGCATATCAGATGATTTTTTTTATTTTTATTTTTTTTAAAACCACTGTTTCTACAATACTGCATTACTAAAGTAATACACTGGGGTCCTGTTCACTGGGTAACATGCTAGAAAATTAAGAAATGTAGTCAATACTGGAAGAATTAATCTCGAGATTATTTTGTTCATATTGGAAGATTTTCCATTTACTTTCAGTCTATAACTGTACGGTATGTAATATAGGCAAGTTATGAGAATCAAAACTTTCTATGGTTGAAATATCCATTAATTTAAAGGCAAAGATACACACCTTCCAACAAGCAGAGGTCAAGTCATAAGTTTGTTTTGCAGACTAAGTTCCAACAGACTGTGAACTACAACTATTAGTACATTGCTTAGGGTCACAAATGAGTAGTTAAGAATCAAATATACATAGAGAGGAAGGAAAAAAAATAAGCACTGCAACCCCTGTGTAACTCAGATTTTTACACAAGTCAAGGGGAGATGAGAACCAGGCTGCAGCCTGCTTCCTGGCTCCCCTGGGCTTGTGGGAGCTGGGAAACTGACCAGTCCACCAGGGCTGGTAAGTTTCCTGGGTCCCAGAAGCAGTGGGAAGCTGGGAACCAAGCAGCAATCTGGCTCCCCTCCCCTTGCAGGGCCAGAAAACTAACCAGGGCAGCACCCTTGGTCAGTTTTCTGGCTCCAGCTAGTGAAGGGGAGCCGGGAGCCATGGGCAGCCTGGCTCCCAGCTCCCCTCCACTCCTTGGAGCCAGGAAACTGACCAGGTAAGCTTCCCAGTTCAGCAAGGGGAAAGGAGCCAGGAACCAAACTGACACCTGGTTCCCAACTCCCTGCCACTCCAGGGACTGGGAAACGGCTCCTGTCAGGGGCGACAGCCAAGAGTTTCCTGCTCCTATCAGGGGCGGCAGTCGCTTTAATCCAAGACACGTGCAACTTGATTGCACGTATCTCAAGGGTCTACTGTATTGCATTGTGGGGCTGGTATATTTTGGAAGGACAGATTTGTGGCAGGTCTACAAGTAAGCAGGCAGTTCTGACAACGATAATCCATTTTGGCTCTTATCCTGGAGGTACAGAGATTGGATTGGAAGCAAATACATATTGTGTAAAAGACTAAGGATCACTCTAGGGTGCTTTGGCATATCAAGAGGAGAAGGAGTTAAGGTTATTTGTGGATTCCTATCTTACCATTTCCAAATTTTTAAACATTTGTATGTTTTCTCTCCTGCCTTAAACCTTTTTCATAACTTTTTTTTTTTTTTTTAATACCTACAAAATTCAAACCAGTAATTGGAAAGTCTTAATATATTATCTCCATGAAGTTTTGAGCATATTCAGTTTTTAAATAAATTTTTTTTCAAAGTGACAACTTGCTGGAGCAGACTATGTTGCCAGAATTAAAGATATGGAGCTGTATTATAAAATAGTAACTATATTACATCATGGTAAAAATAACAGAAACATACAACCAATATTTTATTTACTAAAACACAACACTAAGTAAGTCCTTGACACTGACAGAGACCATATATTGCCACTGCACCATTTCAATTCGTGCTGATTGAGACCAGAACTGCCTTGATCCTGAGGCAAGTTGACCGATGGATTTTCAAAACCACTGGCACTGATGCAGATTGTGTGTGTGTGAGAACTCCACAGATCCTCAAGTTTAGCTTTCAACTGTGACCAAACAACTTGTTTCAGCAGAAGTAGGGTAGCTAAATATACAGTAAAACCAAGATTTACATGCGGGTTGCATTCCTGGCAACTACGCATTAGTCAAATTGTGCGCAAGTTGAGGTGTGCGGGGACAGGGGAGGGGGCAGGGTAGCCGGGGCATGCTACAGGGCAGCATCAGGGCCCAGCAGGCTGCATCTATACTGTGAGATAAAGTCAAAATCTATCATCAATTTTATAACTCTGGAATTTATAAATTCGATTTTGACAATCCGCACCTGCTCCTCACAAAGTCAACTTATTGCTGCCACACTCCATTGGCCAACATTGACTGTTGCAGCAGTGCATTGTGGGAACCTATCCCACAGTTCCCTCAGCCCCATAGCATTGTCAGTATACTTATTAGTCTTTGACGTCATCTTCCCACAATGCATTTTCCTCAGCCACTCCCGTGGTAAGCAAATGTCCATTTTTCCCGTCAGAAGGAAGGAAAAATAGGGCATCCACAGAGATGGCAAAAAAGTTAATAGAAATCTCTCCTGCAACTGAATTCTCAACTGGCCATCCACTGACTGTTCCCCCTCCCATGATTGCATCCGATCCCTGAAAACAGCACAGAGACAAACTGTACTCTCAAAGTTAGAAGAAAGAGGATAGAAAAGTCTAGGGGGAAAAAAAAAAATCTTCATCTTCCCGCTTAGCTACACAGACATTGCCAATCTGGGGGATGGCAGTGAAATCTCATACACTGAACTTATAACAGAAACAGGAATCTCAACTGGCCCTCACCTCTGTGTTTTTGGGGGTCAAAGGATAAAGAAAGGTAGGAAATGTTAGGAAGGAGATTTTATAACATATCAAAGCAGCAGGTGCCTGCAATGGACAGCTGGCCCTTGAAAATATTTTTTGGTGGTGGGCTGTGGTGTGCAGCTGCAGAGCCAGCTGAAATGTTGAAACAACTGAAGTAGCCCTTCCCAAGTATCTCAGCCACCAGGGGAGACTTTCCCCCGGCAGCAGCAAGCTCCACTGGTCCCTTGACGGGGCGGGGGGGAGGGCGCCATGAATTAATCCCCCCCAAATATCTTAGCCACAGGGGGAGACCTCCCCCCAGCAGCAGCAAGTCCCCAAAAATCTCTCTCACCCTGGGATTTCCAACCGCTCACAAGACAGGACATGGTGCTGCCTGGAAGCATGGCCAGCACTGAACGGCAGGCATGTCCTTATACTGGGTCGGGGGCTACTCATGTGATGTGTCTGAGCGTGGGAAAGACCCCGACCGCGTGGCGCATGTGGGGCAGGGAGAGGAGTTCACACACAAATGTAAACCACTCGGATGAAGTTTCTCGTCCTCTTATGAAAGCACAACCCCCACAACAGCCTTGTTGCCATATGGTGTGGTGTGTCTACCAAGTGCAGAGCCAGAACCATGAACTCGGTGCAGGGGCTATTTGTAACGGTTAGATGCGCTCACAGCACTAAGAGCAAAGAACGAAAGAAAGACGCTTCTCAGGCTCTCATGCAAACATGAGCCCACAGCCACAGGCTTCCTTGTCTCGATTTGAAATTTATGGTCTTCCCGTTACCTAATTCCTACATACCTGGGCCGTTTCTACACAAGCCACTTCCTTCAGAAGTGGCATGCTAATACAGGAAGCAAAAGACGCTAATGAGGCTCGGATGCAAATTCCCCACACCTCATTAGCATAACGTCACGTGATTTGGAGTCTGAAAGACCATTCTTCCAGACTCCAAAACGCTGTGTAGAAGCGCAGCTGCCGGGGGGCCCCTCCGGAATGAGGACTTCCTTCCAGAAGACGCGCCCCCTTAGGGCCACGCTTCTACACAGTGTTTTGGAGTCTGGAAGAATGGTCTTCCAGACTCCAAATCACAAGACGTTATACTAATGAGATGCGGGGAATTTGCATCCACACCTCATTAGCATCTTTCACTCCCTCTGTTAGCATGCCACTTCCAAAGGAGTAGCCTGTGTAGAAACGGCCCTGGAAAGCAGTGTCCAGAGCGGGACTCTGAGGGGCATTGCAGGTTACATCTCGGACACCACCGGAGGCTAATCAATTTGATTGTAAGACATGGCGTTTCCACACTGGCCTTTAATCAAACTTTTGAATTCAAGCTTAAGGCTACACCCAGCAGGTAACCATATTGTGATATCAATAACAGTGTTCCCTGAATCGAGCTAACAGTGTTCACAGTGAAGACAGTCGTGGTAATAGAGATAACTGCCTCAAATTCGAATTCATCTTGTAGATGGAGACCTGGAGGAGGAGTCAGGAGGGAACCACTGGGAGAGCCAGGAGCCCCAGTGAAGCTGTGCTTCCCCCCTCCACCCCTCCCCCACAGATGGAACACGGACAGGCTTACTCCTGTCCTGCCCACTGCTGGGGGCTCCCCCAGCCAGCTGAGCCTTTCCCAGGGGTAGGAGATTCACATGCCACTCACAGGCCCCTTCCAGCTGCTGCTCAGGCTGGGTGCTTTGGGATTGGCTGTGGCTTGCTGCTGCAGACACACGCCCTCCCTACCCCCACCCCTCTCCATCAAGCCCTTAAAGAAACAGACACTCATTCCCCTACTCTCTCCCCCCTTCCCCATGGCACTGCAGCATCCCCCCCTCGCTTACTCTAGAGAGCAAACACAAATAATGCTAAGTGGGGAAGACACTGGTGCTTATGAAAGGAGAACTGTACAGGATGTGCGCTTGCAGAAATGTCCCTACTCCACACACAACCACTGTCTGCTCCTGCAGTGCACCCTATCTATCTGGCCGCAGACACAGCAGAGGCTGGGCTGGGCTGGGCTGGCACTTTTAGGTTCCCTACCTACCACCCTCCTTGTCCAGAACCATCATGCTGGGGCTCACAGGCAGCAGCTACCTTCACCACTCCGTCTCTGGCATTCTCACCACCTCCAGCCACCACTGCTGCTCCTTCACTCCAGGAAGAGGAAGGGAAGCCAGATCCAAGAATGTTTGCAAAGTGCTGCCAAGAGACACACGCACCCACCTCGTCCTCCTGTGGCTCTGCGGACTTGCCAGGGGATTTCTTCTGATTGCGATTTCAACCCACTCTAATCCAAGAAGCACAGAAGTCGAAATAGTGTAAATCGAGATTTTACTGTACTGCTTAGATTGGAGATGGGCATGTCATTTTGGGTTGGGGAGGGAGGAAGACTGATGCAAGTTAAAGCCTAGGTTCAGTTAAAAACTCCACCTCACCAACTTCTGCATTAAAACATATACTGGCTCTCACCCATGAGACAAACATCACCTCCTTCTCCCGCACTGGAGTTCAGAGAGATTACCATGACATACCTTTGCAAAGGTTGGTACAGTTTTGTAATGATAAACAATCAATGAAGTCACTAAAGATCTACGAACTGGAAAAAGAGAAAGCCAGTTTTCTGTCAAGAGACTAAGATAATTTTGAATGTCATAGGCTAAACTATATGAATGAAATACAGTGTTTCACCAGGCAAACAATATGAAATAAACACTTTCTTCTAGGAGCTCATTTGGCCACCATCCTTCTACTTTATGAATCGAGGAATCTCCAAAGAATGAATGAAAAAATTTATAATCAGATCCTTCCACTTACACAGCAGAACTGCACTAAATAATGTTATTCTAATAGATTACAAAATTATTTGCTAAGCTTCCAAGTTTCAAAACCAAAGGAGCCAAAAGAAACTAAACAAAAAAGCTTGAGGCATTACTTCAGAGGCAGCTTTTATTTTAGAGTTGCGAGTCCCACAGAAGTGGAGCTTGTTCTAACCGATGTTAAATGCAATGTGTGGGAGCTACTTACTCCTGCCCTGCTCCCACCCAAAGAGCGCTTACCCCTCCTCTACTAGTGCTGCCTACCCCAGATCCCTTTCTTTCTTATTCAGATGTACAGTCACTTTTCTGCACGTACTCCTACAAGACCAGGAGAAGTTCCTAAAAGGAGAAAAGTGGACCAGAGGACTTTTTAGACCTTGTTATGCCTTTGTGAGCTAGACTAATGAGCTCAACAATGAAGCCTGACACGTTTAGATTAGAAATAAGGTACACATTTTTAACAGTAAGTATAATTAACCATTTGAACGACTTAGGCATGTGGTGGATTCTCCAACAGTTGACATCTTTAATCAAAGTTGACATGTTTCTAAAAAATGTTCAATTAAAAAAGTTATAAGTTTGAAAAAGAAACTTGGTAAAATGTTATGACTTTTATTACACTTGAGATCAGGCTAGATCATCATAGGTCTTTTCTGGCTGTATCGTAGTAAACAATCTGTGACACTAGAGATGACAGCAGGAAGGTGCACATCTGAGGAAATCATCTGCTGCTGAGTTTTATGCAAGACCTTAGCTAAGAGGAGAATCTTTCAGCATCTGCACAGCCATATAACCTTATTTTCCACAAATCCCTATATGAAACTGAAGAACAATTTACCTAATTTCTAATTTGCCCAAGACATTCTAATCTGGAATAAAACTATACATAAGATGTCAAGTTTCCCATCCCAAAAAAGTTGTTTCCGAGCCCAAAGCTTATGGGAGGAAGGGGATTTGCAGTAAGAAAATTGACCAAACATTAGCTTAATAGTGAAAACTATCTTAATTGTAGCCATGGACACATAGCCAAACAGCTTACCACAGTAACAATCAGAAAGGAAACAAGAGAAAGTACCTTCTTTTTTTTTTTTTTAAATAAAATATATCATCATCTGGCACAATTTTGGTTCACTCCTTAATACAGCCACTACCCTCCCTCTCCCCCTGTAGAAAAAACACTCAAAATTAGATGCTTATTGCAAGGCTCACCTTTCTTCCTAATCTTTGAAAACTGGGGGGTGGGGGGCAGGGAGAGAGAGAAAACAAAACAAAACGAAAAAAAAGATTGTAACTGAACCGATGAAGAATCATTGAGGGGGAAGGAAATTTGTGATGGGTTATCTATAATTGCTGCAGTCAATGTCAAGGGCAACTCTAATGATGGCCGCCATTTCAGCACTTCTAAAAATTAAAATAAAACTATTTTCTAGGCTCCAGATAATAGAATGTGAACGTGTTATTTTTAGTAACAGGTGTCAAATTATATGCACCAGAAAATGAAGAGGAAAAAATAAAAGAGAAAGTTGGCTTCTAAACTGATGGTGAATTCCCAACCAATAAATGTGCTATTATAACACTAGGCCCCTTATAAGATGCAAAACGAACCTCAACTTCTAATGGAGGAAAGCGGCTGGGCATGTTCACAACATAAACACATTTTTGCGGGAGGGAGGACACAAAACCACTCTAAGATACTCACATCCTACGAGGGAGGCGTGCAGGGGACTACAGGCCCCCGGGAGAGACCCATGTTGTTGACACCAGGCCACTAAACACAACATTTCCAAGGCGGGACACCCCACGTGCCACGTGCGAGGGGTCCCCTAAGGAGCACCGCAGCGCAGCCCTCCAAACCCCAGAGCACAAACCCCTCGGGCTCTGCCGCAACAGAGGCGCCGCGCACGTAACTTGTACCGACCCTGCCTACGAGACACGCCCACGCAAGCCAGGGCTCGGGCTCGGGCTCGCACTCAGACGCCAGGCGGGCTGGAGAGCTGTGCAGGGCCCAGGGGCACTTGCATCCCACCCCGCGCTTGCCAGTCCCATGCCCCCCGCCGCCCACTCCCACGGGCCGCATTACCTGCGATTTGGGACACAAACGCCTCCGCCACCAGGGACATGGTGCCCTGCCCGGGCCGGCCCAGCCAGGAGGCCCCAGTGGCAGCCGCAGCCCCTCCTGGGCGCGGAAGGGGTCCGCAAGGTTAAGGGCACGCACAGGAACTAGGAGCCGGGGCCTGGCCGCGTCGGGGCAAGTGCATCCGGGGCCCGCTCCGCCTCCCGCCCCGCCCCTCCTGCAGTGCAGCGGGAGAGGCGCCCTGGGTGGCCCAGCAGGCCGGTCGCTGCAGCCGAGAGCCCCGCAGCGCTAAACGCGGGGGAGTCCCGGGGACGGGGCGCCTGCCCGTAAAGGCAGGTCCATGAGTGTGATCCTGGCGGCACTCGGGAATCCTCCTCCGCACCGTCCGTGCCGAGCAGAGGCTCCCAAGGACAGGGATCTCTACAGCCCCGTGTTGGGCACAGGCTCCCGGGGCCTGGAAGGCCAGACCTCTAACACACTGCACCCTCCGGCCTGTAGTCCTTGGCTGTATCTGGATCAAACAGCATAGTGCATTAAGCTCCATGCTGTGCAATGGCTCAATATACCTGGGGATCAGTCTCCAACTGCCTTGTCGGCCTTGTTTTGTATGCAGTGGTGTTGTAGCCATGCTGGTCCCTGGATGTTAGAGGGATTAAAATGGGGGTGGTAATATATTGAGTTGGATCAATTTCTGTTGATGAGAAAAGCTTTTGCGCTTACACAGCTCTTCAAGTCTGAGAAAATGTAACCTTACTGTCTAAGGGAGTGGGTGGCTGTCAACAAAGGCCAGGTTCCTTAGCAAGGGGATCTTAACAGTACAAACTGAATTGGCTCCAGCCCCCACCCAGTAAACAACACCTGGGCAATACCTCTAAGAGGCAGTATTTCCCCACTCAGAAGCACTAAGTATGTTGCATATCAAAAGAAGATTTTTATTAAATGGGAAAGGGAACCCAGCATTAATTTGGGAAAACACTGCCACCACCACAATTCAAAAGCATTTAGCCATAGGAAAACACCCACTCCACAATATATTGGGCACCATACCTTGCTGTGTGAAACAATGTCCCCTGAATATGCCACACCCTACTCAGAGTTAGTTGTCTTTAGTCAACAAAGAGCCAGACCTGAAGAAGAGCTCTATGTAAGTTTCAAAGGGTTGAAGTTCAAAGGGCTGTCTCTCACCATCAGAAGTTGATCAAATAACAGGTCTTACCTCACCCAGCTTGACTTTCTAATCAGCCTTATTTTGGGTGGATACTTCATTGTGTGTTCACCCATCCACTTTTAGAGGGGGAACAGTAACTCACCCAGCAACCTACCATCCATCCACATGGCAGGCACATACTTCACATCCCTACAAAGGCAGGAAGTATAACACATGGCAAAATCTCCCCAGAGGTACACATAATACACACGGTAAAATCCACAGAACCCCCACAGAGAGAGAAAGTGAAACTTAACACACCAAGCAAAAATCCTCATGCTTTAGTTCATAGAGGTTGTCCACAATGCAAATGTAAACTTTTCTATGACTACATCAGAATTATGTTTCTAGTGCAGCTGGGGGTTAAATGACATTAGAATCCATTTTACACATAGGCTTTTAAATTCTGCCTTTATCACACCTCTTTGCCATCACCATTGATGTGGGGTTTTGGACATTTGGGACTTTGGCTATCACTAAATATTGCTGGGGATGCCATAGTTTATGCTATCTTGACCCTCTACCATTTGTTTGTTTCGTGAGTCCATCCTCTCCACCCCAGGCAGGAGTTCATGCATTTGGGGCCCATGTGCATTTCTATGTGTAACGTTTCTTTTATCTGTCACAACAACCCCTGATTTCCCTTCATATGTGGAATGGGGGTGCAGGGTGGTTTTGGGGAGCCACAGGCAGCTTGAGAGAAACTGGGAGCAACCAAAGCATCATTGCCAGATTACTGTGTGAGAGGGAGATTGGGGGTTATTAGAAAGATACTAAACTGGTTGCTGTGTTGCAGTTAAGAATAGAGTCCCTCAGGGGAGAGGATGACCAAGGAGACCAGAAGGGAAGGGAGCCTACTCCACGATGCCTGTCCTCCCTAGTAACCCCCGTCCTCCCTTTCCATTCAGACCATCACGTTCTGTCATCCCGATCAAAAACACCCCCAGTAGCCCCTCCCCTCCTATTAGTCAACTCCTGTTCCTTGCATCAGCCCCGTCCATTAGTTGCTCCCCCTCCATTAGACCATCACCTCTCCAGCCAGCAGGGTGCTGAGGCAGCCAGCCCTCTTTCATTCCTTTTTGTTTCATCGTGGGCTCCCCCATGGTCCCACCAAAGCAAACACGTGGAGCAGACAGCAGGCAGAGAAGTTATTAAAAGCCCACTCAACTGCCTTCAATTCTGGCACCACAGTGGTCCCCACTGGCTGGGAGGAATCACTGCAGCAGAAGCCCTGCTTTGTCTCAACTGCAGGATGGGTGACTTGCTAGCACAGGTCTGCTTGCCTATGGAAGTGGAGGGCTACAGATATGACACTGAGAATAGTGCATGATCCTTGCTAGCTCTGCACTTGTTCTCAGCACTCCAAATGGCACACACAAACTGGGGAGCGAGGCATTGTCTGGAGAACAATTATTTAGGTATTTTTAATGCCTAGAAGGCACAGCCATAGAGAGCACCTGGGAGCAAGCTAAACATGCCAGTTTCATGATCATGGCAGGCTCGCAGTTGTTTGTTGCTATCCATTGTAACTGGGGAGGTCTGGAGACAGTGGAGGCTGAAGAGGGGAGAAGGCTGAACATAGACACTATAGAGGCAACTCCAGGAGAAGGAGGAAATGGAGGGAAGGAGGGACAGGTAGCAGGAAGGGGAAAGTGGAGACGGCCATCAAAAATCTGACGAGCCTCATTAAGTTCATCAGGGACCGAATTTGAAGAGCACAGTCAGATTCTTGAGTATGGTTAGGAGAGGAAAGGAGTCCCAGGAAAAACTCTTCCCTTCTCCACTTACCGCCTCATGATGCTCCTCTGATCCAATGGATGGGACCCAAAAGGAGTGAAGATGGACCATGGACTTCCACTAAATGGAAATGTTGCTGCCTGAGAAAGGACTCCGCCTTATTATCGGCATAATAACTCTCACATTGGAGACATACGATCACAAAGAGAGACAAGGCAAAATTAGAACCGGTCAAGTAGTATCAAAAAAAAACACTGGCTAATCATGTCATGGATGAGAATATTTGTCATAATTCTGTTTATTATGATGGATTGTTGGTTGGAATATATTAACCACATTGCTATCCAGTAAGTGGAATTACAGTGTATCTTCAGGGGCTGATGACTCTGACTACATAACACATGATTGATGCAAAATCCTTCAATAGAGTAAATATGGTTGACTTCTGAAAGATTGCAGGCGCTTCAGCTCTGCTTCTGGTATGAAAATGAAATAAGACTGAGGGCTCCAGGGCTCTGGGATATGCAGTGCAAGTCCCTCTTCCAGAGAGAAACGTTATGTAAAGCCTCTGCCCAACCCAATATAACATGGATATACATTTCTAACCAGAGCCTGTCCTAGGGGTGGGCAAGCCGGGTGGTCACAAGGGGCTGCCAGTTTCAAGGGGCTGCTGAAATGGACCAGCCCATCGGAGCCAGAGCCAGTGAACGCTTGCCACATGGGGACAGGGGAGGGGCAGCGCCGCAGCTGATTGGCCTGGCGGCTGGGGTGTGCTGCAGGCAGCCAGGGCTGCAGCAGGACCTGGCAGGAAGGCACAGCAGCCGGGAGGGTGCACCTGCCGCCCGACCACACCTGGCGCACCCACCTGCCTGGTGGCCCTCATTTGCCCAGGGCCGCCAATTAGTTAGGACTGGCCCTGTTTGTAATTTTCAGATATTGTCTGTATAACTAACAGTAGCTTTGTTTTATAGATGTAGCTTTGTTCTATATAGTTATATTATGTTTCATAAGCTTTTTTTTGTAGCTGCTGCTTGGTCTATATGAAGTATTATAGATACCATAAGTCTATAAGAAATTCTGGCTGTTAGAAACTTAGGTGTATCTGCAATTTCACTTAGATGTGCGAATGTGGATGGGTGTGCAATGGAATCAGCCCCTGAAACCAGCCTCTCTGGATGACCAGCTGCCAGCATCACCTTGATAGCCAGAGAATAATAGACGCTGAGCCCTGCAAAAGAATCCATGCAAGAAAGAAACACAGAGGCCTCATCAAGAGAAGATCAAAGTCCCAGCTGCTGTTAGCTGATGACTCATAGTCAGAGTCCGGGGCCAGTGGTGATGACTCATGGTCATACAGTGTCATGAGGCAGTTGGACAAGACAAGATCTATCGGACTAACAGCTATAAAAAGATAGGTGCAAAGCTATAGGGGGTTCTTCTTGCCATCACTGCTCTGCAGGAGTTAGTCTCCCCATCTCCCCAGGATGGCTGGTCCTGACTGCTCTGGAGTCTTACACTGACAAGAGAGCACACTGACAAGGGGCTCATATGATCAGTTGCCACCCGGGATTCGTGACTGCAGGGAGATCCATTGGACCCAGGACCCACTATGCTTTGGCTTCCTCCACTGTCTCTGTGCAACTCTTCAGCTGCATGAGTTCACCTGTGAAAGTGTATGAGTGCAGGAGGGCGTGAATGTGTGTGGGTGTGTGCTTAAAAAGCAAGTTCCCCTTTTTCCTTTAATCCAACAGTGGCATTTAACAAAATACATATGAATGTAACCTGGGGTGATCGTTAGTGGAATTAAGGTAACAATAACGTATATGAAACTTAGATGATAGTCCTGAGTTAAGCATATAGTATGAAAAGTCACTTCAGGACCTGGAATGAACTTACCCACTTGAACAACACAAAGGGACTTAAATAATGCCCAAAGAATTCCCCTGTGCCGTCCGTTTCATTGCTGTGTAGGCTTCTGGATTTGGGCTGCAGCACAGGCTCTGGGACCCTTCCTCCCTGCAGGGTCCTAAAAGCTCAGCTTCAGACCCAGCCCAGAAGTCTACACGATGTTGAACCAGCCCTGCAGCCCAAGCACCGCAGCCCAATCAAAGTCTGCTGGCAGAATCCAGCCCCAGGCTTTTCTTTGCTGTGTAGACAAAACCCTGCAGGGTCACTGAGGCAGCCAGAAACCACTGAGGTGCAGGTAAATCCTGACACTGCTGTTTTTTTCCCAGCAATCCCCTCTATGCCAGGCACTGCCATCAGAAATTTCCCTTGCAGTGGGGGAATCCTCTTCTGGCCAGCTACATAGGAATGCTTTGTGCCAGCAGAATACATAAAGCAACAGAGCACTAAGGAGAACCTGGCACACAGTGTTCTAACAGATTTAAATAGGTGCTGGATACATGTTTATATAAATAAATACACAATTGTCAACTTGTGCTGAACACCACCTTGGGCATTTTAAAATGAGAAGCAGTGTCAAAATCAAGGGGAGTTTTGCCTAACCAGGGGTTGAGGCCCAAACCCCCTAATCACACAAACATTCCCATTGATTTCAGCAGAGGACAAGTGGAACCTCATTAGAAAAAGTTATGCTGCATGTCTCACTGTGCTGCAAAAGCTGGAAGCAGCCTATCAATTTAGGCATAGGACAGTTGCTCACCTTTGTACGGTTAGAAGGAGTAAAGCAAGTCAACTTACTCCTGAAAGATGCCACCCAAAGAGTTAAGGAGCTACTACTATGTGTGGTTGCTGGCCAAGCCTGGTTAATGTTAAAGAGGATTTATTAGTGCATGAATGCGCCTCGTGATGTGGTCTAAAAACTATTCCAAGGGGCTGTTATAGGATCAACTCTCTTCCTCTTTGCTGTTGGAATATTCACAAGTGCCTACCCTGAGTGCAGAGAATTGTAGGCCCTGCTGTGATGAATTAATTGTCTGCATTACTCTAAAAGAGATGTGCTGTGCTTAGCTGCAGGCTGATAGACAGTGAAGGCCAGTGGCTATAGAAAGTGGGTGTGGGCTGATTTGATCTGAAGGTCAATGCTGACCCTTGACTCAAGTAATCCTTTTTTCATGGACCCCTCAAGTTTAGTTTGAGAGTAGCCTTTTATTTGTGCCTGTAAGAAATGGACTACTCCTTTAAGAATGCTTACTTTTCTGTTTTAGCGCTAAACACAGCACAAAGTTGTACAAAATCCACCTAGACTTACTGAATCCCTCCCCACCCCTCTATTTTGTCATGCTCCTTTAAAAAACTGTGTGAGTCTTCTATGAAAAGTAATAGTTCATATTCTAGGTTTAATAATCAATAATAATCTAGTTCTTATAATCAATGTTGCCAAAATTTAAACATAAAATGAAGACTGCCTTTTCGAGAAACTGGCCAGAGAAAGTTGAGTCTCCAGATATTTTGAAAGGCTGAGTACTAACTTGCCTTTGGACACAGACCTATGAAATAGCAAAATGTAATGTGAAAAGAGCAGGAACAGCTCTGCCTTATCTTCATTATAGCCGTAAAGGTTTATACTTGACACTTCATCACCCTACAGTCCTACTGTGGTTAGACAAAAAGCAAAGGAAATACCAAGTTATGAAATAAATCATTTTCAAAATGTGTCATAGGTGAGATTTATTCATTAGGAAAGCTAGGCCAATGACCTGGAAAAGAGATGAGAATGAAAAGATATTACAACAGAGGAAAAAAGATGCCATTCAATTACATGTATGCTGATTCTGGGAAAGCATAAAGCAGGCAACCATCTTGTCTTAGACTGTGGAAAATGAGGATATGTGAGGACCCCTCACTGCCAGTGCTGCCATGTGGTCCAGCGAGGATGTGGGTAGAAAATAACTGAACACAAAAACAGTTTCTGACCTTCAACAACCAGCCCCTCCTTTGCAGGCTTGCTCAGGTTAGCCAGCTCAGGCTGCAAGCCCTCCTTGGGCGCCCTTCCCAGGTGTTCAAAGGACAGGCCAGCTTCCTTCCACGTCACCTGCAGCTTGGCTTCCCCTTTTAAGTTTCCCCTCCCGCATGCGCAGGCTTTGCATGTGCAGTGGGGCAGGGCTGTCCGTTCCCAAAGCAGCTCCTTGCCTCTTTCTTCTCCAGCAGAGAGACTGTATGCCTATCGCAGGTATTATTTTAAGTATTGTATGTGCTTCCGTTTACCTGCTTGATGTTATAATGGCTCAATATAAAATCAAAGGAGCCTGTTGTGGGGAGCAAGAAGGAAATGAACAATGACAAAAAGGCGATACCTCCATGGAGAACACCAACAGCCATTAAGGGAGCAAATGGCTGAGCTAGCCCTTGGGAAGTCCAGACCTGCCCATCTTTTCAAGGCAAGAGTCTGTCATCAGCAATCACTGAGCTGTAAAAAACTTCCACATAGAGGAAAAGGAAGGAGAGCAGACAGCAGCTCCTTAAGACGGATTGAGATAGGCAGAGTAAGCAGCAAGGCTGTCAGGCTAAGGCAAGGACTCGGCAGGATGTGCCCGAGACAGCTGGGCTCACTTAAGCTTTGAGAGAGGTGATGAGGTGCAGACAAGCCCAAGTATGCAGGCTCACTGTGAGTTTAATCCTTTTGCATGGCTTGCTGCGTTCCTTTGGAATACTTTGGTTTTAAAGAAATTGTTTAGAGTCCCTTTAATCAGCTGCTGTTGCATCATCATGGTTGGAAACATGGAGGGCTGCTACCCTGCAATCTCGTATGATGCTGGTAGAGCTCTCGCGTTCCACCCTGAAAGATGTGAAGGCAACTCAAAGTCAGCTTCCCAGGCCACAGTCAGTTACGTGGTCAGAACTTGTCAGGTTTCCATAATCCAGGTCACAGCCAGAGTCAATGCCAGGAGCAGGGCCAGTCAGAACCACACGCACTGAGAATCCACTTTGTTGCCTAGACATTTCCTGTTACTTCCCATCGCGTTATATGGGATCCAGGCGCCTATTAAGAGTCTGTAAAGGTGGCTGCTAATGAGGTCTTGCAGGTGAAACTTCCCATAGTGTATATCCATATATGAGTTATAGCTACTGCGAAGAGTGACAGAGCTACCTGCTGCCGAGCAGCTCTAGTGACCTGGACTTGAGTCCTGCTGATCTGTACCTAGTGGTAGCTTTTGTTAAATGTGGACCCTGATCCACTGGATCTCAGACTAGCAACAGCTTCTCACATAAGTCCAGGACCGTCCATTACATGAAAATGGCAGTTAATGACTGACAGTGCTACTGGATTTAAGCCAATGACCCAGAAGTGAAAAGCTTCATGTCTCAGTAACAGCCAGCCCTATGTTCTAGTTAACTTTTCTTACCACAAATTCTAAGTAACGAACCTTTTGACATTCACTTTGTATTGCATATTTGCTGGTGGGAGGGAGAGATTACTTGGTATTAATGCCTTATTACATCAACACTTCTTATTCTCTTATTACTTGCAATAAATATTTATATTATGGTAGCTTCCAAAAGCTGTTTGGATCAGGGCCCTACATAAGCAAACAAAGGGTGGAGAACGAGGCTACAATATAGAAGCAAACCACATAATGAAGAATTGACACCCATCTGTGGGTTACACATCCAACTTTTTAATCGATATAGACGCTTGTTTTTCCAATGTTCATTAAAAAGATGATTGAGAACAGCTGCAGTCACATCTTCACCTCGGATATGTCCTTGAACCTCATGAGTCTCAGTTTTAGCTGTGAGTGTAGCCTGGTGATAGTATTATAATCTGTGGGTGGTGATCTTCCTGTGACAATGGACATCAGCTACTGTGGGGATTGTTACATCTACTGAAAACAGCTTGAACACAACCATCCGTTTGCTACCATGCAGCCCCATCTCAGTTTGGATGCCTGCCTGGTCCTCCCTTCAGGAACCTGAAGTCAGTAATACTGACCAACAGCCTTCTTTAAAAATATACTTTTTAACTTCGAACAAAACGTCAGCAATAAACTCACTTTAAAACAAGCAACCATCTGAGGGGAACCATAAGGTTAACTAACTACAAGCTACATTGCCTTTCCTCTTCAGTTACACCAACAGAACCAAATCAACTCATGTGTTCTTTTAAGAAGCAAAGCTCCTCTGATGACCTAACCTGATCACCACTGACAGCATGCCCTGCTGTTCTTTCAGCCCTCCTCCTTTCTTCTGTGAGGGCGGCTGAGCTTCTTTACTTGGGAAATGGACCAGCATTGGTACAGCAGAATAAATTATTCCCCAGTTGATCACTGTGTTCCAAAATAAAAGTGACTCTTTGAAAGCAGATTGATTGTTCTGGAAGAAAGTCATTATTGTTCCAGAAGAGAGTGTCCATGTGGGAAGTATTCCAGCATACCTAGAGTAGAATGACTTATTCCTCTATAGCTATGCCTGTCGATGTCCCCACGGAGCCAAGCCCTTTCTCTCTCAAGTAGGAAATCCCTCCTCAGCTCCTGTTATGCCAGTTAATCCATCACCATGTTGCTCAACAGTTTTCTTTGTTTCAGGGTCCAGGTGGGAGCCTTCCTAGTGCCTCAGAGGGGTTTTCTACTGTTGGTCAGAGCATCTTGTTGGGTGGATGCAAGAGGATGCCCCTGTGAGTGCTGCTCCATTGTTGGGTAGTTGGATACATTCAGCCAGGGTTAGTTTTCATAGAAAAAATAATGTTTTGCTGTTAAAACCAAGCAGTACAATAAAATCTCCTGCTGTAAAATTCCAATGGAGACAAACAGGTTTTACTGTGAATACTAGGCCAGGTCAAGACTATGTTCCCTGTTGGTTGTTGAGCTTATAGAGTTTACTTCAAGGTACAATTACAGACCCTTGTCTGAGTTAAGATTTTACAGTGAGATGCTAAATGCAAGTTCGTTATCTCATACTTAAAGCACAACAACAACAGAACCAACCAGCCAAACCCACCACACGTTGCTAAGGCTTGAAGAATTGTAATCACTGGCCTGATGGCTGCATCTCCTCTGTGAGTAATGGTGTTGAAACTGTGGGCATGGGACCTTCTTACCATACTTCATTGGCTTAGCATAATCTTTGACATGAAGTTGTATGGTAGGTGTTGTCCCTGCACACAGCCCTTTTAGCAGCACAGCGTGGCCCTGTGGGCCCACAGCCCTTTCTCTCCTCTTGGGCAGGCCCACCAACAGGAGGGAGACGTGGGAGCAAATGCACAGGGGCCCACTGATTCAAAGGGGCCCAGAGGTCCAGGCTGCCAGCACTGCAATTTCTGAGCGACTTTGAATCACCGGAGGAGCGTCACTCCAATGTTCCGCACAGCTTCTAAGAGCTGGAGGTGGGGGTGGTACCTTACTCTTGGCAGTGCTAAGGGCTAACTGTCCCTCTCCCTGCCCTTTCCACTTGCAGCTCTGCCCCTTCCAGAGTGGTGCTAGGTGCTATTTTGAAATACATTTTGTGTATAGTTGAGTTATTTCAGAATATTTTGAAATAGCTGTTTCAAAATATCTTATTTTGAAATAGGGCTGCAGTGTAGCGGTAGCCTAATAATCCTACTTACAACACCGTCATTTAAGAAATCAATAAAGATGCAGAGCTTTACCATTCAGATGGTGGTTGGTAGCATTAGCTGGTCTTTTGTTAATCCGCAGGCAGCATGGCTTCGAGTAAGCTCCTGCCTGCACCGGGCAGGAGGGGTGAGGCTGAGTTCCCACCTCGTGTGCCAGTGAAAATTGGCTCACATGCCACGCCTGGCACCTGTGCCAAGGGTTGCTCACCCCAGAATAAACCCTGTATGTGATGGAAACCACTTGAAGCCAGGGGAAGCTGCATCAATCTTGGCACCCCAGTTCCAGCACATATATATTGGAGATCTCTTCTGTCCTGCAAAGACCCTCTTGGTTCACTCTTGCTGTGCCTCTTTGCAGCTGAACAATATGCACGTCAGCAGTGGGTAGTTCTTAGTGGGTGGCTCATGCTTTTCGGATTTGTTTCCTCTAGCATGCAAGGCCAGGTTTGAAAGCTTCAGCGTGCAATATAATGGATGTTTGTTCTGTCAAGTTTTTCACTTTACCTCAAAACTTTTTTTTATGAGCAACATACACGGTTTTTGTAGAGAGCCTTTTTAACTTATATTCTGTGAATTTTATAATGAGCTTTTAATTTGAAGCATCCATGTGATGAAGAGACAGTCACTATTTATAAATCAGGGAATATATGAATGCATGGATTTTAAAAATAATATTCCTATACCCATGTTAACCACAAGATTTAATCGTAAGATTACCAGAAACTGAAATTGCATCCATTATGTGAACAGTAGTTGGGCAAAATCCAATCTTTGGTAGTCATTAAAAAATTTATTGTTAGTGGGCTTTGTACCATCTATTTTCAAATACCACTCTAAACTTTATTGTGTTTAATCTAGTTTACTTGTTAAAAGAACATAAAAAGGACATTACAAATGTAGATTTAGTGTAGCAAAGAGGTTAATATGAAGAATAATGGATATAAAGCCTTTAACTCTCAGGCTTCACTGATTCAGCAACAACGAAAGTCATATTACATGGCTGCAGACGTTTTTATAAAAGGCATATAAGTAAAATGCACCATTGTCTCCTATAAACAATAGTCCTGATCCAGTAAACACTTATACCTATGAGTAACTTTATACACACACAACCGCATTGAGCCATTAGCAGAAACAATAACTGCTAAAATCATAGCTCACATTCCTGCAACGAGCTACATAAAAGTGGAACCTCACTGCTTATGAAGTGCCTCATTATAGTCAAGAGCATTTGGTGTGGATGATGATGTCTTACTGCAGGGGCATACCTAGTAATAGAAAAATTATTCTTCTGCTAACAGAAATATGCTCTTTATGCTGCTGTAGTTAGGTTGCATCAGTGGTTTCCAGGAGAAACCTATATTTATTTATTTTGTCTGGACTTTATACCTTGCCACAATAGTTTGTTATGTGCTGACATGTAATAGCAAATATATCTTTTTGACAAGTGATAGCAGTAACTCAAATGATGCAACTTCACAATGGCCTTTTGTGTTAAGTTGTTTGTTAATTACTTTGCAATCTGCTAATCTGCAGTGGCTGTTGCCTTTGTGGGTTTTAGGAATCAAAAACACAAGCAAACAAAAAAAGCAAGTGAATTTCATTATGAAGCTATTTTGTGGAGATGCGTACTATTTTGTTCAACATACGAGGCCACGGCAACACTAAGGAGCTTGTGGTAGCACAGCTGTACAGATGCAGGTCTGTAAAATTGCTCATGTAGCTGCTCTGTGCTGACATAAAAGAA
This sequence comes from Carettochelys insculpta, assembly GCF_033958435.1. NCBI lineage: Eukaryota > Metazoa > Chordata > Testudines > Carettochelyidae > Carettochelys > Carettochelys insculpta. The sequence continues at coordinate 32,707,662 of NC_134144.1, forward strand.
CTCTAACATGGACATGCTAAAATCACTTCAATGCTCAGCAGTAGCTATGTCCACAGGAGAAGCCATTCCACCACCACAGAGATGTATACACTCTGCCTTAGCCCGGTGTAACTCATGTCATTCGACAGGGAGGAGGAGAGGTGTTTTCTCTCATCTCTGAGCAATATAAGTTTTGCCCAGATAAGTGCTAGTGCAGACATGACCTACAAAGCCTAATCCTGTGTCTCATGTTCACACTAAACTCCCCAGACTGCACATTATCAGAGATTATAAATGTACAGATTGGCAAAATTCATATCTCAAAGATGATCAAAACTTTGAGCAATGAAGGGCAAGTTGCCTAAAGTGCAAGCACAACAACTAATTTGCTTAAAATAAGGTAGCCATTAACAAATTATAATAGTATTTGCACGTGTAGCATTCTCACCCACAAGCTCCCAGTGGTATTATCACCATCTTACGGCTGCCACGAGAACACAGAAAAAATAGATGACATTCTCAGGGTTATAAAATAAGTCAGTGTCGGAGCCTAGGATAGGGCCAAAGTTTCCTGACTCCCAGATGCATGCTCAACCAATTTAATAAGTAAACATCACCTGTTCACATCATCATAGCACATAGCATTCTGGGACCTGTAGTCTCAGTGGGCCAGCTTTCTGTGTTAAGGAAGAGGGCAGCCATGGGTCAACTACAGAACCTTGTGGGCTGCCCTTTGAACCCATCCTGCTATAAAGACTTAGTGATTGATTTATGTAACATGCCATAAATCTTTTCTTGGAGGTCACAATGGCCTACAGATGTAAAAATCATCTTCATCAAAAGTATTCTAATTGTATTAGCACAGAGTGTTACTGTCTACTAGATAAATAACACATTTTATATTTGGTATGCACATCCCATTACATACTTAATCACCCTGCAGATTGGAACTGCTACAATGTCAATGGAATAAATAGTAAATGACCAGAAATAGGAATTGTACTGGCTTGTATGTTGTAATGAAACAGACACAGTACAGTTTCTCCTCTGTTGCTGTGTGTCAGAAAGTGGTCGATACCATTATAATTTACTTGTATTATCATAGTGCCTAAGATCCTTGGTCGTGGTGCAGGACGCCACTGTGCTAGGTGCTGTACAAAACAGATAGTCGATTTAATCTCTCTCTGATTTAACGGGATGCCACATCCAGTTAAAAAAACACAATAATAAGTGCTTGCAGAGGAAAAATCAGCTTAAAATGCAAATGAAGAATTTACACTAAACTTAAAGCATCTACTAGTGACACGATGACACTTTGTGAGTCTTGTGGATAGCTTTTGGTTTCCCATATCTCTTTCCCACAGCACAGCAAACAAACAGACTTGTAATTTAACTTTCACATTATGAGAATATTATAGTTTAAAAAGTTGCTAAATCACCCAAGGTCTGTAAATTCTTATGAGAAAATATTTGCCCTAGAAGAAGGTCTTTCCATTTGTATTTTTGTCTACCCCACATTTTGAAAGGACAGTTAATACTTTTTGATTTTACTCTTTCATGTGTAAATTATTAGTCCCGTGTTTTACTAAAAAAATAGAGACGGGCTCGTATTTTTTAACAAGAAATAGTAATATAGCCTGTATTTTTGTTCTCTAGTTTACTGTTTTGCTCCTTTATCCTGAAAAAGGTAGACAGGCAATCAACAGTATATTTTGAAGTTGTCTGCCATAACCCAAATGGAAGGATCTGTAGTAGAGCATTGTAAGAGGCCCATGCAAATTAAATGCTGTGCAACCACTTCAAATGTGATGTTTTCTTATTACCTGCATTTGCTTTCCAAGAAACAAGTTTTTCCATGATGATCTATTTGTCCAAAACATACATAATCCAAACACTTACTTACCCCACTCAGGGATAGCAACTGCATGCTATTTCTTACATAAAAATGACAATTCAGCACCAGCTTTCCAAGTCAATGATTTTTTTACATCTTCTTTGACAAAGAAGATAGCTAGATAGATAGATCCTTTTGTGGACTGCAGTCTTAAGCCAATAGCAACTAGATAATCTATAATTCATATAGTCATCTCTTTCTGCTTTTCTTTTCTAATTAAGTCTGGGAGAAAATAAGGTGCAAAATAGAATTCGTTATTCTTAATAATGCAGATCATGGTAAATATTCACTAAGGTTAGGATGGAATACTGCACTAATTCCAATGAGTATTATGCACTGTGCTTTTACTCCTGTTAGCATAACTGACAACCTGTTTCCAACTGCTAGGCAGCAAAGTGAACATATGCAACAGCCAACTGCTGGGCTTAATGTTGAATGAATAAATGTTAGACCTTATCTATCATTTATTTGTCTCATGTGTACGTCTATGTATATGTTACAGACATTTTTATTCAATTATTCAGGAATTGGCACGTGAGTTGCATTAGCTCATTCCTCTGGGTATCTTGCTGACAGAGTAATGCAAAAGATCAGGAGCTAACAAGTGCACAGTTAAAGTTGTTCACGGGATCCAAGGTGTCATTAAGTTGCCCGTAATATGTGAGGGAAAAAATATATTTAGAATAAGCTCTAGATATTAACTCAGACTGTAGTTAGGTTTATACCAAGAAATTGTTTTTGACTCTTGTAGAAGAGTTGTAGGGTTGAGTCTAAATTTTCAAGTACATCCCCATATTCATAGTGTGTCATTTTGAAAGCTGAAGAGCCATGCACTGCTACAATCCAACTCTGTATTTATTTATTCTTCAAAAGATATGTCATGAGAAAATTAATTGTAAGTGGTTTGGAGTGGCCTCATGGCCTTGTCTGGCTCCACTAACATTTGTGGGAGTCTTTCCTTTGATTTCAAGGCAACAGGATAGCCTCCCAAATGAGGAATTTACCTGATCTTTATATAAAATTGATCCATTTACTCAAAACCAAAGTAACTGGCACGAACATGGAAACCATTACGAAATTGAAAACCATGACAACCCGCTAAGCTCTCCCTCTTGTGACAACCTTAGAGGCAGCAGCAACACAGATGTTTTTAAAGTTTGCATGAGAACCACATGCTGTTAGGAAAATAAGACACTGGCATTGCCTGTATACATGGATTTGTGGTTAAATAGAAGCAGTAGGGCTGGGTGGGAAAATGGTGGTTAAAAACTGTAGAAAATATTTATAAATGGATCAAGTAGTTTGAAATATTTGAAGTAAAACATTTTGATTTGGATTCAGTTCTCCAATGTTTATTTCATTTGGGATCTTCCCTTTTTAGTTACATGTTGTATTTTTAAAGGAGCTACCACAAGTGACTGTTTCTAGTGTGTTAGTGAGTGATCAGCACAGGCAATGAACTTGTTTTTGTGCTATTGATTTTATAAGAAGCTGTAAAGGTTGATTTTGGAAGCAGGTACTCCAGTTGTGCTTTTTAACGGCAGCCTAAGAAGTGCATTAGCTTTTGGGGGAAATGGTAACATTATGAATCACAGAGGAAGTGTCTGTGTATGTGTTGTAAGTATGTTGAATTCAGGCCTGACAGTTTCATTTTACTTTGCAAATACAAGTAAAATACATCGTGTAATCTAACACTTCAGTCTTGGGAGGTCACATCCCTCAAGTACTAAAGCTATTTTACATCATACTCATTGTCAAGAATCCCTTGTGCGCCCCCCAGCCAAGCCATCTGTCTTTCACCTCAGTGCTCAGCCTGAGTGTTCAGGTCTCTTTTTGACACTGTTTGGGGAAGTGCTGTTTCCTGAGATCTCCCATGTCTCCATCTGTGTTAACAGCAATCAGCAGAACAGTCACTGATGATTATACTTAATGCTTCAGAGAAAGGGAAGTTCTAATGGGATGGCTTCTGGTTCAACCTTATTGTGAAGGGCACCTTGGGATTGAAGACACAACCACTAATCTGCATAGCCTGCAACTCACGCCTGATCTAACCAATTGAGCTTCACAGTCCTGGTTTTTTATAGACTATAAGGTGCCACAGGACCCTTCGTTGCTGCTACAGATCCAGACTAACACGGCTACCCCTCTGATACTAGTCCTGGTTTGATTTCTACGCCTTGGCCCTAAACAACAGTAGCTGCTTTTCGTCAAGGATGGGGCAGATTCAGGGTATATTTAGGTTCGCTTTGGGGCATCCATGACATAAATGTAAGCATTAGGAACTTCCAGGGACTCTATTCTGGAACTTCCAGGGAATCTATTCTGGAACTATTAGGAACTTCCAGTGAACCAGCCCATAGATAATGCCAGAAGATAAAAATTAAAATGGAATGTTCAGCTCCCCAGTTGGAATATGTATGGCCCTTTGCCAGCTACAAGAAAAGATCTCAAGTGAGCGCAGTGCCAATGACAAACCAGCAAATTTAACTGCTCTCTCCAGAGAAGAAGAGAAGTGGCAGGTTCCCCGTGCTGCCTAGCCAATGGGCCTGAGCTCTCATCTGCAGAGAAGTTCAGCCCCTCGGCTCCCTGTCAAGATAATCAACAGAGTGAAAGGTAGCACCAGTTGTGCTTGTGGGGGTGTGATGTGGACAACTGCCTGTGAGGACTCACAGTCAGACCACTACACTTTTTCCACATCGGCCAACCAGCAGACAACAACAGTCAGTAACTGCTGGGGCTGGGCTGGCTGCTGCCCAGCCGCCCTACAGTTACAAATCCCCAGCCCTTCATTCTCCTTTAAATGGGGATTTTACTTTTAACATCTGTTTTGTCTTTTTGTTTTACAACCAATCTTGTCATCCATGCATCTGACCAAGCAGGTCTTTGCCCATGAAAGCTTATGCACCAATAAATCTGTTAGTCTCCAAAGTGCTACAGGACTTCTCATTGTTTTTGTTGATACAGACTCATATGGCTACCCCTCTGATACCTGTCACCCATGCTCTTCTCCGGTCCCTTGGTGTTAGTTATTCAGTTAGGACTTCTCAGCTAACCCAAGAAGGTGGTAAGTGAATCTCAAGCCAGCCCTTTGAGATATCCTTTGGCTCTGCTTTACTTGGTTCCCTATTCCCAACCTGCAGAATTACAGCAATCAGCTCAGAGAGATCCGGCTTGGTCACACTAGGCTGAACCTCCCAGGGCTGGTCCTCATTTGGAACTTGGAACTGCACAGCAAAGACACCTCCATCCCTTCTCCACCAAGAGCTGTCTGCCAGCAGCCCACAACTTTCTGGACTGGAACAGTTCAGATTTGGCGAGATGTATTGTGTACTAACATCATAGGGAGGGTTGCTTTAACCAAGAACCTGAGAACAAGGAGGTAATGCAGGCAGAGGGTCAGGTTATAAGTGCAGTGTAAGGCCTATTTACTCTCTGGGAGAGGGCAGGACTGGAAGGGGACCTAGGATGCAACCCCACCTTGGGACAAAGTTAACTCCTGGCCTCTTGTTAACTTCAGTGCGTTACTGAGCCTTGGCCGATAACCCTTCTTTTCAATGGTGTCTTTGTGCAAGAGAGGAAAACGTACTCAAAAAGTTACTTGAGTAAAAGTGTGGCTGCTTTCACTTCTGGATACCTGAGTACAATCTAGACGTGACACGTGTGCATTTTCACTCCAGTACTTTTCCAGAGGGACACCAGTAACTTGTACTTAAGTCTCCACCCAAGCAGCTGTGCTTTTACTCAAGTACTCACCCAAGCAGCTGTGCTTTTACTCAAGTAACTTTTGCAATACTTTTTTCCACCTCTGCTTTGTGCCCTTCCAAACGTGTATTGGAATTGCTGGCCAGATTCTGGAGTCAGTCAGCCCTCTTTCGGAAAACAGAAGTACGGAACCAGTAGATGCTCCAGCCATGGACTATGACACCACCACCACCACCCCCCGGCAAAGACCCTGGGAGAGCAAAAGGGGCTACAAGCATTTTTGTTTTAAATGGGGGAGCTTTTAGCAATACAGCGTTGGTGGTGGTGGCAACAAAAATCTTGCAAGGGATGAAGGATTTCCTGCTCTGCTCTGCCTGACATCTGTCTGCCCCTGCCTTGCTGGGAGCTCTTTGGGGAGGACAGACGCTGCCCACATCCCTTTTAAAAGTCCCATTAAAAATGGGACCAAAACTTACTGCACTGCTGCCAGGTCTCAGCTGGGTGAGGGATGACTGTGTGTGATCTCAGCGAGCAGGATTTGACCCTGGGGTTCCTCCACTGGGGCGAAGGGCTTTGACTGAAACTGGGCAGCCAGGCAAGATAGCAGAGCCATGCGTCTAACCAAGCTGGGCTTTGCCCACCAAAGCTTACGCTCCAAAAAATCTGTTGGTTTCTAGAAGAACAACAAAGAAGTCCTGTGACACCTTGTAGACTCACAGATATTTTGGAGCATAGGCTTTCCTGGGCAAAGACCCGCTTCATCAGATGCATGTGGGGGGGTGGGGTTTCAGAGAAGAACTTTAAGAGTGGAAATGGGAGGGCCAGAGCTGACAAGGTCTATTCAGTCAGGGTGGAAATGGTCCCTACAGACTAACCCGGCTACCTCTCTGACGTTACTCTTTAAGGTGCCCCAGGACATCTGGTTGGTCTGGGGGGCGACACAGGCTAACTCGGCTCCCCCTCTGGTCCAGACTCTCCTGTGACACAGCTGTACTGCTCCCGCAAGGTGGAAATGGGAAGCCCCGGTGCTTTGACACCTCTGTGGGGGGTGGGGGCAGCTTGCCAAGTAGTTTTCTTTGGGAAAGGAAGCGCTAGGGCTTCAGTGCCATTGCTGGGCGTCTGTGCCCGCAGCTCTCGGTGCTTTCCAAAAAGCAGGGGGCGTTGCCCTATCAAAGCCTACGGGCGGGGAGCCCGGAGGTCATTGGAAACACGTCCAGCCCGGAGGCCCTTTGCAACAGCGGCTCAGCTCTGGGGGGCGCCTCCATTGTTTGAACCCAGAGCCCCTTAGCACGCGGCGCTGGAAAGGCAGCTGGCCCGCTGCAGAGGAAAGTGCCTGGTGACTTCCCGAGCTAGCACCTTTCCAGCCGCCTCCCGCGGGCTCCCGGCGCAGGGACGCACTGCCGGGGAAACACGCGTGGGGGGGGGGGGGGGGTTTCGGGGCAGTTTCCGTCTCGGTGCCGGTGGAAAGCGAGGGGCAGCTGTTAACTTCTGCAGGAGGCGGCGCCGGCGAGCCGTTTTCCTGCCCCTCGGAGAGAAGGTGGGATGCGCCCTGCTCTGCGCCCTTGTTTCAAACCGGTGGGAGCGCTCGGGCCCTGGAAAGGGAAAATAGGCCCATCTCCTTTGACAATCACATCACCCCCGAAGCTGAGAAGGTGGCAAAGGGACCGAGGCCCAGCCTGCCCCTGGGAAAGGGCCAACAGAGCAGTGAAACCCGTGCCACGCACCCCCGCCCCCGCCTCTGGCCCGGAGCGCTGCAGTCACTGACTCCTTGGGTACTTTATTTGTAAGCAAAGCCAAGAGCCATGCGCTAGCCGGGAACGCCATTCGCGGTTACTCAAGCCAAGCCTGCTGGCCAGCCAGCAACACAACCGACAGCCGGGGCAAGCCTTGCGCCTGCGGAGCTCTGCCAGGGTCAACGGAGCCCTGGCTCGAGCTGTACTGGCACGCCCCGGCCGCTGAGCGGGGTCCGCTCCTGCAGGCACCTTGCAGAGCGCGGGGGCCGTGGGAAACAGCCCGGAGTGCAAATCCTAAACCGCTGTCAGTGCGGAACTTCTTTGGCTCTTAATTAACCCGCCTCCTGCCACCGAAGTGCGTCTCACGCTCGCCCACCCAGGGCTACAGCGAGAGGACTCCGCGCGCCCTCGGTTGACTTTTGAACAGATCCACGCCCGCGGGCCGGCTGCTTTGGCAAAGCCGAGAGTTTGGCCTGAGCTTTCCCTGATAGCCCCACAACTCAACTGTAAACAAATCGCGAGAAGGAGCAATTGCATATTGGTACATCCTGCATCGAAACCCTCCCACCCCCGCCCTGGCGCTGGCACAGCCCGGCTAGCTCACCGGCGCCGGGCCCCGCCGGGGAATGGGGGCTTTGTGCCGGGGCTGGGCAGGATTAACACCTGCTGCGCCCGCGGAAGGGTGGAGACCTCGGTTTGCCTCGCCCCCAGGGCAGCCTCCGCAAGAGTCCTGGGCGGGAGAGGAGCGTCCCGAGTCGCCGCCGGGCGCGGCGGGGCTGTGCGCGCAGGGCGATGCGGCCGGGGAGGGGACCAGCAGCCCTTCCCTCTCCCGTTTCTTCTGCTTCATCCTCCTGTTCTGGAACCAGATCTTCACCTGCGTGTCGCTGAGGCGCAGGGCGTGCGCGATCTCCAGGCGGCGGGCCCGGGGCAGGTACTTAGTGAAGTGAAACTCCTTCTCCAGCTCGGTGAGCTGCTTGGTGCTGAAGTGGGTCCGCCCGGGGCTGGCGGGGCCGTGCGCCCCCGCGGCGCGGAGTTTGCCTGCAACACAAAGCGTTTGCTCAGGAGCGGGGCACGGCGCAGGGGACCCGGGCTCGGGCGTGGCGCTGCGGAGGGAGGTACCAGGCGGGCGCTCCCGGCTGCCGGGGGCGGGAGAGGGAAGCGATCGGGGGCTCCCCGCGCACTTACTTCTGGTGGGCGCGTTTCTTTTCACTTTCATCCACTCGAAGGTGCCGAGCGCGCCCCCGCAGAGCCCCGCCGAGGCTGGGGAGCCGGGCTGGGGGCAGGTCCCCGGGCAGGGGGAGCCGCCCTGGAAGCCCCCCGGCGGGAAGCCGGCCAGTGCCTGCAGGCAGGGCTGCGCGGGGGCGCTGTACCCGGCCGGGAGCGCCGAGCCGCCGCCGGGGAAGATGGACGTGGCGTAGCGCAGGTGGCCCCCGCCGGCCTCCGGCCCCTGCGCGCTGGCCCGGCCGGTGAAGTCAGCAGCGCGGGGGCCAGAGGCCAGGAGGGGCGCAGCGCCCGGCGCCAGCGGCCGGCCCTGGTAGGCGCTGCCCGCGCCCAGGGCGCACGAGGGCGGCAGGCCGAGGCCAGGGGGCGCGGGCAGGGCCTCGCCGCCCGCCAGGTACTCCAGGTAGCTCATGGCCCGGGGCGCGGGGCGGGGGCCCGCTGCTGCCCGCGGGTGCTGCCCGGGCCGCTCTCCGGCCCCGCCCGCCGCAGCCGCCTCCCTGGGCCATCGCGGCGGCGGAGGTGAGTCGTGGCCTAATATAGCGGCGGGGGCCGGCACGTGCCGCCCGGCGGCCAATCGCAGCGCTCGGGGCAGGGCCCCCCGCCAAGGTGCCGGGCGCTGCCTGCGGCTGGAGCGTGGCCCGGGAGAAGCGGGGCGGGGCGGGGAGCCGCAGGTGCGCGGGAGGCCGGCGCTGGCCCGCGGGCGCTTTGGGCACCAGCCAGCGGCTCGGGGCGCCCCCGGGCTGAGTCTCCCCGCCCCTGCGGTCCGGATCCGGGTTGCGGGAGCCGGCGGGGCGGAGGGGCCCGGGACCGGCTGCAGCTGCTGGAGCTCCCGAGGCCGGGGGGGCCCGTCTCCCTCTGCGCCAGGCCGGCCGGCTTCCCCGTGCCCGAGGAGCGCTCCGGCAGCCGCACTCCCTCCCCGCCCGCAGGCCACTCCCATCCTGGGGGCGCAGTGCCCCGCATCCTCCTCACCCCCTGGGGGTCTTGCCCTCCCGGCCCCTCGGAGACTGTGTGCCTTCCCCCCCGGCAGACCTGGCGGCACAGTCCCGCTGGTGGCCTGGCTCTGCCTTCCTTGCGCCATCCCCAGCGCGCAGCTGGGGCAAAGGGAACGTGGGGGCGGGGTGTGAGCCAGCGAATGACTTGAGGTTGGTGTCCAGGAGCTGAGCAGTCCTGGGGTACCTGAGACACTAACGGAGATTTTGGAGCACACGCTTTGGTGGGCAAAGACCCGCTTCGAAGCCACAGGACTTCTTGTTGTTGTTAAGTGCGTAGTCACTCCCTGGGTCGTGTCGACAGAAGGCCACTTCTGTCGACAAACCACTCGAGTAGCCATCGTCTGAGAGTTCAGGAGGCAACTCCTCAGTTACTTGGAGGTGGGGTCCAGGCCTCTAGGAAAACACCATTACTTGTCTGGTGGACACCCAGGGAAAACCAGGCTTCCAAGGGGGTCTTTGCCCACGAAAGCTTATGCTCCAAAATCTGTGTTAGTCTGTATCTTGCAAAAGCAACGAGAAGTCCGGGGGCACCTTAGACACTAAGTCCTGATCCAGCTTTGTGATCGCTCGTCCTCAGCTGCACCCGCCACTCCTTTGCCAGAGGCGCTTCCTTTCTGCAGGCCTGTTCGTAAGCAACCCGGGGTTAAAATGCGTCGGGAAGCGAGATGGGATCAAAAGGGGTTCGATGCTCCCGCACGTCGCAGCAATTACTGGCCCTGCTCCATCAGATAAGTGCGTTGTAATCTCTTGAAAGTGAAGCGCCGGGCTGGCAATGTTAATGGGTTCTCATTTCCCCTAGGGTGATAACAATAGTGGTTACTTAGTGTTTAGGGCTGGCAAAGCGCTCACACACAGACGGAACAGGAAAGAGATGGGAGGAAATCTCACTGCTCTACCAAAAAGCTTCTAACCTTAAATTCCTTTGGTCTCCACCAGACAAGTGATCGTGTTTTCCTAAAGGGGAGGAACGCACCTCCAAGTAATTGAGAAGGTGTTTCCTGAACTCTTAGGTCTACACTAGAGAGTTTTGTCGACAGAAGGGGGTCTTCTGTCCACATGACTCAGGGAGTGTCCACACACTTAAGAACAACAAGCAGTCCTGGGGCACCTTATAGACTAACAGATATTTTGGAGCGTAAGCTTTTGTGGGCAAAGACCCGCTTCATCAGATGTATGGGGGCAGAGGTGGTTTCAGAGTAACACAGCTACCTCTCTGATAGCTACACACTTAAAGCATTCTGTCGACAGGGTCTCGGCAGAACTCTGCATTTGCCGTGACAGTATTATCCCTCAAAAATTTGAGACATAAGAATCCATAACTTCTGTTGACAGATGCTTCTAGTGTAGACATAGCCTTAGACTCTGTTCCAATCCAAGTCTAGTAAAGGTGCAGTCACCACAGGCTAAAGGGGCAAATGGTTTAAATATTTGGAAGAGTTCTTGGAACTAAACACCCATGATGGAAAAGGTGGCTCCTGTCCTGTAGCCGACGAGCAGAAAGGGAACAGTTTCTTCTCTACAAAAGACGTCTGCAAAGTTCAGAGGCAGTCCCCTAAAAGTATATTCATAGTTCAACCCTACTGAAATGCAAAACGCTCCTCTCACCCCAAGTGCAATGCACACGCTGCATTGGCTATGTACATCTACCACACCCAATGACCTCATCCAATACTCAGATCTACCCAAGGTCCAGCGGCAGGTCAGTTAACAGGGTGCAGCTGCCAGTGAAGTTGTGTAATCGAGGCAGAATCGGACACACACTCCAGAGATTTTTCCTGGGGCTGAGGGTCAGGAGATCAGACCTCAGATTGCTTCCATCTGATCCAAATGGTGGCCTGCTGCCCAGAGCACATGCCACTCCCCTCAAGCAAAGCTGCAAGCTTTTATCCTAGTGCTCTCTGTTCGGGTACAGTTACACTAGCAAGTTTTGCCAGCAAAACCCTGGTTTTGTCAACAAAACTCCAGGAGCGTGCACACACAAAATGCATTGTGTCGGCAGTATCTGAACACAACACAGCACTTTCCCCAGCAGTGTTCTGCCTCAAAGCTTTGGGGCATAATGCTGCTGCTGTCAACAGATTCTGTTGACAAAAAAAGCTGTGTGGAGGCCGGGGGGTTGGGAGGAGCGTCTGTTGACAGAACCCCAGGCCTAACCCTGGATTCCAGGCCTTGTCGAAAGATGAGACAGCATAAAGAAGGCAGGACTTGGGACACTGGCTAAACAAAGTATCAGAGAGGTGGCCGTGTTAGTCTGTAGCTTTGAGAACAACAAGAAGTCCTGTGGCACCTTATAGACTCACAGATATTTTGGAGTATAAGCTTTCGTGGGCAAAGACCCGCTTCATCAGATATATGAGTCATGCATGGGTTCTACTACTTCTTCTGAGGCTACAGTTACACTACAGTGCTCTGTCAACAGCAGTCACTGTCAGAAGAGCTTTCCTGACAACACTTCTATTGAGCGTGGCCACAAACGAAAGCAAATCAGGAGAGTGCTCAGCTCTGTCGACCAGTGGCCAGACTGCCTGGCTGCTCTCTCAACAAAACGGGCACCTGGAAACACAGCAGACAGGCCTGCCCATTTGTGGTGGATGCCCTGTCTGTGAAGAGAAGCTCCTCCCAACCCCCCAGAGCATCCACACAGCTTGTTTTGTCAACAGAATCTGTTGACAGCAGCAGCATTAGGCATGAGTCATGCATCTGATGAAGCAGGTCTTTGCCCACGAAAGCTTATGCTCCAAAATATCTGTTAGTCTATAAGGTGCCACAGGACTTGTTATTTGTGGCTAAATGAAGTGAATTTGTGGGGCAGAACAAATGAAGCTTTTCTATTTGATAAATAATGGTAATAATAAAGCAAGCATTTAAGGTTGGGACTTGCTAGAAACGTTAGCCATTACTTCTGTCCATTGAAAGGCTTAGCCAACTGTTCAAACTAAGGACTTTTTTATTTTCTCTTGAATAACAAGGGAAAACTGGCGATTTGTGACAGCAAACCAAAGCATTTCCCAGGGCCCAGTGTCCACTCACCAGAGAGTTAGGAGGCGGTCAGTAGTGGGCCGCCCTCACAGGAGAACACTTAGCACTGTCACAACCCTGTGCTTTCAGTCATTTCACACAACTACAGTTTCTTGGGGCTGAAATGTATTTGCCGTCAATTTTGTCCTTTTCTGATGCTCAGCTGGGGGAAGAACATATATTGCAGGGACCCTGGTGCATTATATGGGTCAATGTTTTGGTGACACTTGCATTTAAATCAAGAGTTCCTGCACTTAGGAAAATAAAAAACAGTATCTACGCAACTAGTGATGGACAATTTATTATTTTAATACCATGAACACACATTCCTGGGTTAGATTTTCCCTGAATATGCATTGACGGTCTTCCAGCAGTTACAATGTTGTCAGAGGTGTGTCATCATGGGACTCTCCTGTTTCAGTTTGTGGCAGATCCAACTATGAACTCAATCATTATGCTCCCCCGAGGGGAAAAGGGTGTATTGAACTCACCGAGGCAGCCAGCTGATGTGTATTCAGGAAATTTAGTTTTGGGCTTTGTGTAAGTTTAAATCCAGATGATGGTCATCAGAGGGTCAACAGGCCAATCTATTATAAGTTTCCCAGGCACCAGCAGAGATCAAAAGTGTTAGGAAAGAAGACATTTTCGTTGGAGCCAGAGGGCTCAGCAGCTCCAAACTGGTTTCTCTTGTAGGGGTTGCCTGGCAGGGAATCCTGGGAAGCTCAGGGATGGAGAAAGGACTCAGGCTACGTCTACATGACACTGATCTGTAGACAGGAGTTACCGTCAGAAGAGAACTTCCTGCAAAACTTCTGTCAACAGATTACGTCCACACAAAAGCGATAGGAAGAGCAATCTGCTCTGTCAACAAAACACAGCCAGACTGCTCTCTCGACAGAACAGCCAAGTGGAAGCTCTGCAGACAGGGCTGCTCAGTGAACCAGAAGCCCTGTCTGTCAACAGTGGGCTCCCTCCCCCATCTAACAGGGCTTTTTTTAATCAACAGAAATTGTTGACGAAGATGTTATCCTTCGTTGCGGAGAGTCAGAATGCTGTCGGCAGAAGTGCTGAGTTTTGTCGACACACTCGTGACAAAATGCATTTTGGCTGTGGTTACACTACTAAGTTTTTAGGCAAAAACCTGGTTTTGTCAGCAAAACTCGTGGAGAGTGCGCGCGCGCGCGCACACACACACACACACACACACACACACACACACACACACACACACACACACACACACACACACACACACACACACACACAAAAAAAATAATGGGATTTCTGGACAGTATCTTGCCAAAAGACAGCACTCTCTCTGGCAGCATTCTGCCTGAAAGCTTTGAGGCAAAATGCTGTTGTTGACAGATTCTGTCTACAAAAAAGCTGTGTGGATGCTCCAGCGGGCCTTTTTCAGCAAACAAGACATCCATAACAAAGGGCAACCCTGTCTGCTATGCTTTTGTCAGGAGAGGGCAGGGCAGTCTGGCTGCTCTCTGTCAACAGATGGGATTGCTGTTTCTAGACGCTTTTACACGTAGATGCGATCTGTCAGTAGAGGTACTGCTGAGGTTTCTCTGTCGACAGAGATCAGTGTTTTGTCGAGAGAGCAAGGGGGCAGTCCAAGAGCTGAGCACTCTTCTGATTGGCTTTTGTGTGTGGCTGCACTCTGTCAACAGCAGTTTTGTCGGGGAATCTCTTCTGACAGTGACTTCTGTCAACAGAGTTCTGTAGCATAACCGCAGTCTTTGTGTGTAGACAGTCTGCAAGTTTTTTCAACAAAGCTCTTTAGTGTAGACATAGCCTTACAGACAGTTGGAAAGGCTGTCAGAAGAGTGCGAGGGCGGCTAAGAGGGTGAAGTCAGAAAACCACTGACACCTTTTGGTTGAAAGGTGGCATTTGTCTAGTGTAGACAGAATGCTGCATATGGTGCAGTGTTACACCACCCTGCCAGAGAACCAGCCTAAACCACCTTACCTTAGCAAAAAGGCCGATAGGCAGGGGGTGGGGAGGGCAGTCCTCTTCGCAAACACCACAGAGAGGAATTCACTTCAAAGTCCAGCTGGATTCATAAATATTAACATAAAACAAAAGAAGTCTGGCCAAAGGAGTTGAGGCACTTGCTCTAAAAGCTTTCATGCGGAAGGCCCCACTGATGCATTGCCTCCACTAAAGCCAAGTTGTTTTGCCAAGTAGAGCCAGGGAACTTCAGAATTTGACCCGCCTGTCATTTTTATTCATTCTCCTTTATTTTTTCACCAAGGTGACTGTTTGAATCCTTTTCTCCAGAGGAAATCTTACCATTTCCTGGTACCAGCTGGAAGAGGAGTATTTTCCTTGCCTGGTCATCCTTGCTGGTTTTAATATCATAGCTTGTATTGACACCAATGTGATGATTGAAATGTGACCTAGAAAAATGCTAAGGAAATTTTATATCACACTAGCATGGATACAGCAGTCTCCATGAAACCTAGGAAGTGAAAGCCTCAGTCCAGATGGGCACTTGGATTCTCCAGTCTGATTTTATTTTTACAGACAAATTGTTTATTTGGGACACTTAGGCTAGGCCTACACAAGCAGCTTCTGTCAACAAAACTGGGCTCTTTGTCAGCAAAGCCCATGGAGCGTCTACACAGTTGAAGCACTCTGTCGAGAGTTTGTCGACAAAACTCAGCTGTTCAGCCGAGAGCGTTATACCTCTCCCTGATCAGGTATAGTACCTCTGTCAACAGTGTTTCATGACAGAGTGTCCATGTAGGTAGTTCTGTCGACAGAGGGGGCTTCCAATTCCCCAGACAGCCCTATTTGTAGAGCTTCTGGTGAGCCGTTCTGTCAAGAGAGGGCAGGGCAGTCAGCCAAGAGATGCTGCTCTGCGTCAACAGATGGGATTGCTCTTTTGAGATGCTTTTACATGTAGATGCGATCTGTCAGTAGAGGTACTGCTGAGGTTTCTCTGTTGACAGAGGTCACTGGTGACAGAAGCCGTCTGTAGACCTATCCTTGCTGATGGAGCTAGAGGCATACTGTGTCATGCACAACGGCTATGCTAACAAGTTTTGCCTACAAAACCCTGGTTTTGTCTACAGAACTGGTGGAATGTCCATACACAAGATGCGTTTTGTTGACAGTATGCCCTCAAAAGTCAGCACGTCCGCCAGCAACCTTCTGCCTCTCCCACATAAGGAAGAGCACCTTCTGTGGGCAACAGGCATTTTGCGTGTAGACACGCCATGAGTTTTGTTTCCAAAACTCTCTAGTGTAGACATAGCCCATCGACAGTTGTTTGTTTTGCTGTTAACACCAGTGCTGGATCCTGGAGCACCTCCCATTCTCCCAGAGGGGAATCCTCCTTCCCCATCACCCCCAGCCCCACATATTTTCTCCCCGGGGTCTCAGAGCAATCTTGGGTTTATTCCCCTCTCCCCAGAGGGGATCAAAGCCTTCCAGCTATGCCCACCTTCTCCCCTGCTCTTCCGAAGCCACTCCCAGCCTACTTGGTGGGTCTTTTTTGGGCCCTAAAGGGTCAAGCTCACCTCTGGCCTTCTACTCACACAACTGCCCTAAAGACACTTCCTAGAGCGCTACAGCTTTACTGCACCCTGGCCACCTCCTTTCTAGGCTCCTGCTGCTGCCCTCCTCTTCTCTTCTTTCAGCACCCCTTCCCCTTTATGGCGTACTGGGCTCCACTTCCTCTTAAAGGCACCAACCAGTCTATGGCTGGGAAAGAATGCAAAAATCACTTCACAAATACTCTGTTAACACACACACACACTCTCTCTCTCTCTCTCTCTCAATTGGTTGGATTGTACCTATACTGACAAATTTCTTTCTTTCTTTTATTTTATTTTAAATAAAGGCACAGAGTACTGTAGGCCTATGGGGCACACCACAGTTTAGAGTCCTGGGCTTCTGGGCAGTGAAGTAGTATCACAGGATCTGTTACTCCCCAGGGAGACTCTCTTAGTTGCTATAAGGCCTAAGTTTATTCTCAAGTCCAGACACTTCTTTTCCCCCACCTGGGAGCTTGCCAGTCACAAATAGAATTAATCAATTGAGGAGTTAAGTGTTTTAACTTTTGGCACATGCATGCCAGCCCCTTAAATCCCCCTAAACTCGGGGGGGGGGGGTTATAATGTGAATTATTTTAGTTAATTTTTTTTTTGCTAAATCCTTTCAGCTGAGGTCCAGATTTGTTTTGATGGGGGGAAGGCGGGGAGCAGGCAAATCCCAGCCAACGAAGATGCTCTCAGAACAGCCGCTCTCAGTTTTTCCAGACTCTTGGCCTCTTTTCCGGAGTCTGATTTATCTTGGGCACCTCCCAGTTTCAGCTGCTGTGAAAGCTCCTGGCCTCTGCCATCAGACCTAAAAGTCCCAGCGCTCCTGCAAGCTGCTCACCTTCGGAAATCAGTCAGCCGCACCGTAACTAGTGCAGTAGGCACATCTCAATGTGTTGGGTACAGAGCAGGGCAACCCCCCTCAGCCTGCTCCGTGAAACCTCAGTTCGGCCCGACTTCGCTGGTGCTTTCACGTGCCTGGTGTGAGTATGTAGAGGAACCGATGCCCCCCAAGAGCTCTGCGTACCCCCAGAGGTCCACGTGTCCCCTGCAGACCCACTGATGGCTTTGAATGGACTCCGGCAGACAAAGGCCACTTTGCTTACCCTGGGCAGCCTGCCCTGTCCTGTACGGCCTCCAGGGGCCAGGATACGGGGAAGTGGGGGGGGCAAGGTCCGGGGAGGTTGTGAGCCCCTCCCCACCCCGGGCGCACCTTCGGGTTTGGGACTAGCGGTTGCACGTCCCTGCTGGCAGCTGAGGGCCGGGCCGGGCCGAGCCCGGGAGGGTTAGGCTGCGGTTCAGAGCTCCGCTGGCTGGCTGGCTGGCTCCCCGGCTGCGGTTTCTGGTCGGATCCCAGCTGGCCCGGGCTGGAGGGGGGGCGGGAGTGGGAGTGCCCAGGGCAAAGTGCCCGTTGTGTGATTGATGACCTGCTACTCGAACCAGGCCCCCGGCCGCCCCCGCCCCAGCGAGGACCGCCGCCTCCCCTCTGCCCCTGCTCCCTGGGAAGGGCAGGGCTGGCGCCCGCTCCCTCTTCAACCTGGTCGCTCGTCTCTAGGGGATGCCGGGGGGAAAAGGGCCTCCGGGCTCGCCGATCTCAGCCCTGGCGAAGCGAGCGGGCTGCGGGCTCGGAGGCTGCGCCACACCACGCGGCCCCAGGGCCGGCCTGCCCGGGCCAGGCGCTTTCCGTGCCCCAAAGGGGCCGCAGCGGGGCTCCGGCTAGCCCGCGCCTTACTGCCGGCAGCTGCCCCGGGGAGCGCTGCAGGGGCTCTCCTGGCCTCCGAGCGGCCGCCTTTGGCCGGCTAAAGAGACGGGAGCGGAAGCCGAGGGGCGCGATCGGGCTTCTCCTCCCAGCTCGCATTGGGCTGCCCGGACAGCTGTGCTCCGAGCAGCCAGCCCGGGTGAGCGCGGGCCGGCGGCGGAGCAGGAGGCAGAATTGCAATAGGCCCGACGGTCAACAACTGGCCCGGTGCAGACTGCGAGCCGGCCGGGCCACCCCGCGCTGGGCTCAGCGCCTTCCGCGGAGCGATCGGCGAGCCCGGCCCGGGCACTGCCCCCGCTTCCTCCAGGTCCCCGTGGGCTGGTTCCATTCCCGCTGCAGGAATTTCTGCGCCCGACTCTCCCTCCCACTCCGTGTCGGACGGTCTGCCCGGTTCTCCACCCGGCCGACCGAGTGCAAGGAAGGAGTCCGCTTCGGGCGCGGGCACCGGCCTGAGGAACAAGCCCCTGCCGGAGTCGTAAAGCGAGCCGCCTCCCTCCGCTCCCTTCTGCAGCCGTAACTGGCGCAGGGTGCGCGGCTAGTTCCTGGCCAGCCTTGCAGCTCTGCCCTTACTGGCACACGCTTAGCGGAGGGACTCCAAGGCGGGGGGTTTGGCGGTGCTCTCTGCCCCCGGCTTCCTTTCTGCGTCGCTGCTGTGCAAGTGATTTGACATGGATTTTCCCCTGATCCCTCCTGCGGTTTTAACTCCCTTCGCCAAAGCGTGCCCTGTCCATCTCTTAGCCGGAGTCTCTGCCAAGGCTGCTGCAGCCTTGCCAGAGAACAGCGAGGTCTGGCCCGGCCTTCCACCGGGCCTCAGCCCTGGGAAGGGAGGGCAGTTTGCAGGCCAGGCAGTGCGCACAAGGCGAGGAGAGGTGACCAAAGGCAGAGCTTTCCCATCTGGAACGCTCCCCCCAGTTGCAATGCAAGGCTGTGACTGGGGCTCTCTCCTCCCGAGCGCGCCAGGGATAGATGTATCCGCAGGGGACCCAGGGTGGGATGCACGCCGCAACTATAGACAGTCTGGTGATGCTTAGAACGGATGCAGGCACCGGTTATAAAATGCTCCAGGGGGGAATACGTTCCCCAGCTTCCCCTACAGGAGATTGCTGCGGCTGTAGGCTTGCATTGTGTCTGCCGAGGGGCCCTTCTCGGCTACACTACCCGACACAGCAGAAAGAAGGGGCTTCCAGGAGAAGAAAACCATGTCAGGAACAGGCCGCCGGGATATAAGGAGCACCCCCGCCGCGTTCATTCCCCAGCACCGACGCCCAGGACTGGGGCCTGGCCGGGAGCTGGAGCGACTGGCACAGAGACAATGGCGAGGCCCTCAGCTCACGGTTAATGTACACGTGGGGGATCGCCGAGCCGTGTCAGAGCCCATCGGTCACGTGGGCGTTTGCAGACGTTTCAGGCAGCTTTCCGAACCGCCCCGCACCCCGGGGACATTCGACCAGCGCTTGCAGAAAAGTCTGCCAGGGCCTCGCTGTTCCAGGGGAGCCGCATCCTGCGGGCCGAAGGGAGGGGGCCCAGTACCTGAGGCGTGTTACATCTTAGTGCACAGTGCCTGGGTGCCGGCCTGTGGGCCCTCAGGCACCAGCTGTATGAGTGGTCTCAGCTGGGGGCGGGGGTGGCTCTTTCCAGTCTGTCCCTTCAGAGGGGGCGCACAGGGGGTACCTCCCTTTACTTTCCCAGGCAGGTTCTGGTTTTCTTGGGGTCAGTTCTGTGGGTGACCACGGAGGCTTTGCGGTCTAACTGGATGGCTCGATATCAGCACGATACCACATAGTGACCTGTGCTCCCTAACCTGAGCCGCCGCCTTTCTTTTATTGGGGTGGTCGGGCCTCCCAGGAGGCTTCGTACTGCTGAGAAAGTGTTAGCACAGCCCAGAGAGCATCAGGCACAATAAACCGCGAGAAGCACCAGCCCGGCCTGTGCGCATCAGACCAGTCCACACAGGCACGTCCCGTCCAGTCCCTGCGGTGTTGCTGCACCCATTGAGGCCGCCTAACTACAGTGTACCCACAAGAGCAAAAACCGGGCAGCGCGGAGGCGCGTCGAGGTGCTCTTTGCCGGTGCACTTTAAAACTGCCAAGAGTCAGTATCTTCCGCTGGACAGACAGTTACCTGCTTCTTACCTTAGAAAATAAAGGCGCTTCCCCTCACCACCACGTATGGGCTCCAGTGGATCCCGGTGAGTTTCGCCCTTGACTATACACGTGGACTAGGATGTGGCCCTGCACCCTTGAGTGTAGGTTATTGCTAAGCACGAGTGGGCGCCGCAGGCCTAACGCTTAAACCGAGGTCCCGCTGTACGTCACGTCCGGTTGCTGGGAGGAATCCCTCTCAGCTCTCCGCGCACCATGCTGGGCGCTCGGAGCTATTGTAGGGCTATTGTAGGGGGGACGTCCCACAGCCACGTGACGTCACAGGCAGCCGTTCCATCGGCTTCAAAGGGCTCCGACTGGCCCTGTCCACCTCTTCCCCTGGGAATCGTCCGGGGCTGGCTCCGCCCCCGGCTCGAGGGCAGACGCCAGCTCCAGCCTCGCGGGCTGCTCTCAGGCTATTGGCTGGGGCGGCGCTGCGGGAGGGGTTCGCCGCTGGGAACCAGGGGTCGTCCGGAGCCTGGCGCGCGGGCTTTGGGTTCCCACCACGCCAGGGCGTGCGCAGTGTGAACGCGGGCTGCCTAACTCAGGCAGTTTTAAACGGTGGGCCAAGGGAAGGCCGGATTATGCCAACCTGTCTCCCTCCGACCGCCGCTGCTTGGGCAAGCACTGTTCAAACGCCAGCCACGCAGACAAGGTTACATCACTGCCTATGATTAGCTTGTGACCCGGGCCTTCCGCCGCAGGACCATCGGGCTTTGCGTGTAGCAGAATGAGCCAGAAGGAAGGGACTTTATTTACCACATGACTCCTCTCCCTCGCCACCTCCCACACGCCACAGTCAGATTTGCAAGCGTTGCCCCCAGGACATAGAAAGAGATGGTATACCAGCGCTCATTACACTGTGGTTCTATTCTACAGCAGTTTCTCCAATCCCCCTCTTAAGGGGCAGTGTATTTTTATCATTTCCCTGGTAACACGGGTTTTAAAGAAACTAATAATAATAATAATAATAATAATAATAAAACCCGGCCCAGACACTATGTGCAGTCCAGCCCATCAAACACTAGACAACATCTGGATTGTAGAGACCTGCAAACTGAGAAGGCGCATGTTGAGGAACTCAATGCCAACTGGAATACACCGGTTATGCATGGGTGATGTACAGGCCGAGGAAGTGACATAGTGGTTAGTCAGAAGGACGTAAAATAATTTACATGCGCCAATTCAGCTTTTGATCTTTCCCCCGCCAACTGTAAAACCAAGCAGTGTATTTGTGTAATCCACGAATAAAGTTTATTACGATTTATCTTATTGATAATTATTTATTTTAAAATATGAATAGCTTAGCTGACGAAATCATCTATGTAAATCGTCATAGAAAACAATGGTAGGTCTCGAAGTGGTTAAAATACGTCTTCCATCAAAGTAGTTTATTCTGTTTTGTTCACAGATCTACAACACGTATGTTCAAATCCGCGTGGGTCTTTTTTTCCCCAGCGCAACGTGACATTTGAAAAAAATAACACAGAGGAAAAAACGAAATAATATTTCGAGTCACGGTTGCCCAGCGAAACACAACTATCAGAAACAAAGATTGTCCGTGGTAACCAGAACTGCAGGAGTTAAATATTTCTCAAACTACTAGGAATCCCAGGTCTTGTCGTCAGGGAATGGACCAGGGAGGGCAGTTATTTGTCAAACTAAAAAGTGATGCGTCGGGACGATTTTGCTGGGAATATACGAATAACTTCTCCCTGGAAGGACATGCGTGGTTACTGACACTGCCAATACCAGTTCTACCTTAACCAACCCCTTGTAAAGCCGGCAAGCGTTAAACACAGGTTCTGGTTTTGCTGTGTCCTTTATGAAGTTGTCTGTGAGCGGCAGGAAGGCTCGTTTTCCCGAGGAATGGCTCGGAAGATCACGCGGAGGGAGACGCTTCCCTAACGGATAGCTAGCGTGGGAACAGCTTCCCTCCACTAGGCCGCAGTTAACACATTTAGCGGCTTCCGTTCATTTGCGTCGATTCGATTGTCAACTTTCTTTCCTTTTTAATGGGAAATGAAGCTCGGGCTTCCGCGGATGTCAGCAGAAAGACAACAGGATAACTACCAACGGAGAGGAGCAGCTGGAGCTCGGCTTGCTCGGGAAACCCTCACAACATGACCACCATTGGACGGTTTCTATTTCTCCCTTCCTAAGCTGTTTCCGGTTTCAGCGAGCTAGCGTGTAATGCCGACAGAGTAGCCCTGCGATTGACCGTGTGCAAGAGTCATCAATAAATAAACACCAACCTCTCGGAGGCTTTGGGACGTACGCACGCGTTTCTCCGACACAAAATGGCCGAGTGTCCCGCTTTGCAGCTGGCCTGACTGAAACAGACACACTTGCGTTTTAAATGGCAATAGCTGTTCAGAGGGCACCCGACAGTTTGAAAGAAATACACTTTACCCAAACGAGTAAGGGCTTCTTTGCGTGATGCCACAGTTTGTTTTACTCTATTAAAGACTTACAGTCTTGATTAATCCTTACATCAACTACAAACACCAGCCACGGTTACAACTGTTCAAAACTACTCTCTCAACTAGTTCAGACCAAACAGACTAAATAGGTGAAATGCAATAGTCACCAGGGACCTGAATCAATCTCCCGAAGTTATGGCGAAGAAACTCTACGCATATGCACATAAATACATTAAGAGGAGGATAAATAATCAGGGGTACAAAAATGGTTCGCTTAAAACAATAAATACAGCTGCTTTAGTCCAATGCAACCCTTAAGGTACTGCAGAATTCATAAATTAACTTCTCTGAAGCAAGTTTCTAGGCAGGCAAGATGCCATCATTCACAATTGGTCTAAAACGCCTCAGCATGACGCGCTGCTAATACTAATTGAGCTAGGAGACTTACCTTCAAGTACATCATTATTAGCCCCTTGGTTTGCAGCATATTGCACGGTCATGCTTTAAAACAGCGAGCAACCAGAGGCTCCTTTTCACTGACTTAGTGAGAGTCGTGGGGGGGAAAGGAAACCGAACGTAGCTGTCGGGGGAGAGAAATCCACTCAAACTGGTGGCCCTCGGCGCAAAGTAACACGGCAAGGGCAGAGAAGTGAGGTAATTGTAAGGTGAGTTCATGGCGCTCTGCAGCCCTCCCAGGCCACTACAGATGCGTTAGCTTGGGCGCTTCTTGAATCCTTCCCTGAGACGTGTGATGCGAGGTGAGATCTGTGTACGTGGGATGGGGGTCACAAGGTCCATGGTGGTGGTTGCCGGGGATCTGAGCAGCGCAGCTGTAGTCCACGCTGGCCGAGGAAGGGTGGGAGAGATGGCCGATGTTGAACATTGGGCCAGAAGCTGGCATGGAATCGACAAAGTTGCCTCCCACGTAAACGGGGCTGCCCTGCAAATTGGGGTTGGCAAAGCCGCCGCTGCTTTGCATGGTGTGATGGTCATATTCGGCTCCCGGGTATCTCTTCTGCTGGGGTAAGCAGCTGCTGAGAGGGGCTGTGTAGGCGGCCAGGCCATACATGTTCTGCTGGGACTTGGCGAAGGAGGTGGGCGAAGGCGCATCGTAGCTCAGGCTGTTTACTGTCGGGAGCTGGCTGGAATATCCTACGTGATTGGGGCCGCTGAGGGGTGGGCTGCGGTCGGGGGACTGTCCTACGGGGGAGTGCATGATCCCTTTGGCTTTCTGGTCCTTTTTGTACTTCATCCGCCGGTTCTGGAACCAGATCTTGATCTGGCGCTCCGTCAGGTTCAGCAGGTTGGCCATTTCCACGCGGCGCGGGCGGCACAGGTAGCGGTTGAAATGAAACTCCTTCTCCAGCTCCACCAGCTGCGCGCTGGTGTAGGCGGTGCGGACCCTCTTGGAAGCCGGCCCGGGCGGGCTTTTGTCTTCGCAGTTGTCTCCTGCCGAAGGAAGAGGAACAAATACAGGTTGAGGCTTTTCCAGACCCGGCCGCAGGGCAGGGAGCGGCAGCCTGTTCCGTGCCACCCGCCCCCACGCGAGCGGCGGGCCCGGCCCCGCATAGGCCCAGGGCTTCCAATCGTCGGCAGCTGTCGCTGGGCGTCCCACGTCCGCGCAGGCTGTGGCCGATCGAACCGGAGCCAGCGGTTTGCCTGGAACCGGACCGACTCCGGCGTCCCGCTGCCCCACCCGCGCGTAAGCGGCCCCGGCGGAGGTGGGGTAACACAGCCCTTAGGAGACCGCCACGCTGCGCGGCAAGTGCGACTTCAGGGGCAGGGGCCGTTGGAAGCGAAAGCGGGTGTCCGAGATTACCGGCGACGGGTTCAGCACAGCCCGTGAACTCACCACGCTGGCTGGCCCCGAGATACCCCTCAAAGAGCCGTCACCGGCGTCAGCGCCAAGCCCCTCTGCCCACGCGTGTCCCTCCCGCTGGCTTTTCTCCCAGACTAACGCCCCGATCCTGCTCCCGCCCTGCACCAAGCGAGAACTCAGCCTGCCGCAGGTGGGAGCAGGCCGGGCTCCTTCATGCGGATCCTTTAGCTGGGTGCCGAAGCCCCTAGGCTGGTAGGGCGCAGGGGTGCGAGTGAATCAGCGTGGCGGGATCTGTGGGTTAACTGCCTGGGGAGGGGTCCCCCCGTTCCTTATCCCAGAGCGGAGGCCAAAGGGCGGGATCTTAAACCAGCCGCGCTGCAGCCAAGGGGCCTGGGTTAGGCCTTTCATAAGGGAAGGCGGCTCCCGAGACTGGAGAAAACCTCGAGCCCTTCCCCGCAGCAGGCCGGGGCTGAACCCTGGCTCCGGGCCAGGGGCCGGCGAGTCGAGGGAGGCGACAGCTCGGGGCGCTTAGACGGACGGCAGCTGGCAGGGCCGGGGGCCCCACAGCACCGCCTGGCCGCCCTCCAAACGGCGGGGGCCGGGGGGAGCCGCTATTCACACGCCCAGGCCCCGAGCCCTGGCTCGGCACTAAGCACCCCCCCAGCGAGACAGCGGCCCCTGTGGGCCGGGCGGGGCTTGCAGCGCGCTGAACTGGGCCCAGGCAGGGCGCGCTGTACCTGAAGCGGCGCAGGCGCTTTTCTGTTTGGCGTTCTGCCGGGACTCCTTCATCCAGGGGAAGATCTGTTTGCTAATGGTGGCGGCGGCGGCTGCACTGGGGCCGCCTTTGGCTTTTTTCGGGGGGGCCGCATTGGCGGGGTTCGGGGGCGAGGGCGGGGGCAGCGCAGGCGGCTGCTGCTGCTCGCCTATCCCCGGGGGCTGACTGCCCGCCTGGCTGCCGCCGCTGGTCCGCAGGCAGCTGCCGTTCAGCTCGCTGCCCTTGTGGGCCGGGGCGCGGATGGGGGCAGAGCTCTGGATGGAGCAGGCGGAGCTCGGGTAGTCTGTGTCCAGGGCGCCCGGTGCGTAAGGCTGGTGGGCCGCCGCGTAGCTGTAGGCGTCGGCTTTGCTGTAGCTGTAGCCCCCGAAGAGCCCCGGGTTGTCGTAGTAGGCGGTTTTCTGCATCTTGCTCTCTGGGATCGCCGAGGCCTGGGGACCCCGCTCCACTAGCATGGACTGGGGGCTGGCGGCTCACGTGTTCGGCTGGGGCCACTCGCTGCCCAGGGAGCCGCCTAGGGGGGAAAGCAGGAGACACGTTAGGAAGGATTTCATAGACCGAGGGCCATCTTGTCTGGCCTGCTACCAGGCCAAGGGCCTCCCCCACCTTACAGACCGGCAGCCCTTTCCCCTCGTTACCAAGTGATCGCTGCCCCGCCTGCACAGGACGTCTGCGAAACCCTCCATAGTGCCAGGCACGCGGCTGTCTCCCTGAGCCACCCGCACCCCTTCGGGGCGCCCAGGCTACCCACCCTCCCCTGCTCACACGCAGCCTCCCAGGCACGACCTCGTGCACTCGGGCTGCAAACCGGCTAAGGCGCAGCCCCCTTTCTGCAGGCTTAGCAGGGAGAATGGGTTCACTTGGCCAAAGAGGCTCCACCGAACCCCCAATTGGTGACAGAGGCGGTGAGTCCTCTGCAAAGACTGCGCACGGAGCTGCCTAGCCAGCCAGAGCCCTCAAAGTCCTTCTGGCAATTTCCTTCTTTCTCTCCAGCTGAGATCGAATCGCCCGAGTGAAGGAATGAACTCTGGGCCCCAGCTCTTCAAAATCGGAGCAGCTCCTCTGCTGAAGGCGGCCATAATCTGGAGCACACACCGAATTGCAAATAATCGCCCGGCTGTAGGAACACATTGCAGGATTTGTTTAATTTCCCCCGGTTCTAGGTTGGTTTGTTTGTTGAACTGACACTTAATACATTTACTTCAAAACGCCTGAGCCATTAAGAATACATTTGTTAGGCTTTCACTGGGAGCTTACACGCTTCGCCTGTGTTTGGCATATCTTTGGATCTTTTACAAAATTCCAGATGTATTGAAATGAATGAACTACCATATTCCTTTTGTGCGTCGTATCTACTTATTCTTCCTTCCCTGTGTTTCACGGGCTGTGTTTTAAACCCACATATGCCCCTCCCCCCTCTTTATATTGTATACAATATATAACATATGATCTTGATGATCTATTTGATCTTGATGATCTATTTAGCCATAATATGTATAATTGGTGACCCTCCTATACCAATTTGGTACTGTCTAAAGATTAACCCACCTCCCTACTTTCCCTCGTTTCCCCTCTTTTTTCCTGGCCACGCAGGCGCAAGAGGGTGAAAGCGCCCCAGATGACATGATGGATGGAACCAGCATTAGAACCCGAAAAAAATAGAAAATTCCATCTCTATTGTAAATTCTCTCTCTTGCCCCCCTGAAAGATTCCTGAGAAGTTAAAGTATAACTAACGCTATTCAGTAACTTAAGTTAGCCCCATAAAGAGAAACGCTTAGATCAGCTACTCTATCTTAACTCTTTGATTAATTTTATCCCGCTCAAAATCTTTCACCCAACGTTTCTGGGTAGTTATTGTCAATCGAATCAACCTGAGACCCTTTATATGCGTTGGGTTTTCATTACCAACTGTGTTTTTATGTCTTAGGGTGCAAAACGTATTTCAGATTCCAGTATCCTATCAAACTGCTTGGTTTGGCAAATGTATCCGAAAGAAAACTTCTCCCCCTAGTCATTAATATATTTGTAGGGATAGGACAGCTGTATACATTTGATTGAAGGTACATTTATATTTTAGCTTTTGCAAGGTGGGAGCTAACATCTAGTTTTCGTAAATAATACGGTCTGGTTCCTATAGTGTCTCCACTAATACCATCAGTACTTCTATGCATTCTTAAAATTGCATCTTTTATCCTACCAAAACAAAGAACTGACCGCGTACTAGATATACTGACAATACAGTCTGTATTAGAAAAAAAAATATCTCTGGTGTCTTTATTGTCTAAACTTTTTAACATAGCGCAGGAAAGTGGCTCTAAAATATTAAAGGAGTCTCTTTTAATTGTCATTCTTCAGTCAATATTTGTGCAAGCCTATAGCAATGTAACCCTGGATTTTATTTCTCTGCTGCTGCCCCAGTAGCAATTTGTATCACTAAATAGCATCGGCATTCTTTCTGAAAGTTACCGCAATATATATTCAAAACTGATGTCAGGAAAAGCCCAGGTCACTTGCAATTGTTTATTCCCCCATCTCCTCTCAAATACCGCCTCACCAGAGGAGTTCTTTTCTTTCATCAGCATGGGTTGCTCTCTCCTTGGGAAGCTGGTAGGAGCAGAAAAGCTAACGCCTCGCTCCCACCCCACCCTGAAGAATGCAGTAAACAGAGGCCTAGGAAGCAATAATCAAAGATTTATTGTGAGTGCGAGGAAATACAAGGAAACAGACTCGGCTATCTGCGGCTTGGCTGTCTTTCCTAATTGACTTTCTGCAAATAAGCCGCTGGATTAATCCTTTTCTACCTTTATTATTTCCACTGCCAGGTACAGTCTGGCCTGAGCATTTGGTTAAGGCAACACAGCTTCGTGCCGGTTCTTTGCTATGCCCAATAAAATGTAGTTCCCCAAAGAACCGGGAGAATCTTAAGAACCAACATTGCTGGAAAACTGCTAAAAGCCTTATTTCTTCTCTGAAATACCAACCGCTCGTGAACTCTGCTTGAACCTAAAAAGCAGGCAGTGGGCCATAAATCACGCGGACAATGCTCGACTGTTTGGTGGCTCATCTTTTAGATCTTTTTTTTAATCTTTACACGTTTTGACTCTCCCGCGCAATGTGTTTGTGTGTAACACCAAAGCGCAGGCTCAACACTTCTTGGTTTGGCCAGAGCCATTCGGCCAGAAATAACCCCAAATGGCTCGCCACCCTCGCGAGGGGTGGGGTGCTGAAATGCGCCAGGGCCGGGCAACCACAAAACAGCCGTGTCTGTGTGTCGAGTTTCCCTTCCTGCTAGCCAGAGAGGTTAACCTCAGCTGAACCGTTATACATCACGTATGGTAATGGGGTCTTTGTCCTGTCTCTGCTCTCCAAAGGCTTGGAAGCTGCTAGCGTCCCCCAGTTCTAGCTGGAACTCAGACTCGATAAAAAAGTTGCAGGATCCTTAGACGAAATCCCTGATTCTCCCACGTCCTTACCAGAGACCCGCACGCCACGTGTGTGCCCCGAATAAACCAGAGTCCGATTTTGACAAGTGTCCAGTCTCACAACCGGGTTCGATCCGCAACCCAAACGCATTCATATTAAGCAGTTCTCCACTAATACTTCCACTCCACTTAATTCGGCTCAGGATCAATATCTAATATGATACCGAATAAATAAAAGGCAAGTCACAGCGGCCGGTGGTGGGGTTATTAAGCAGCCGGAGCTCTCACGGTGCATATCAATGCACCTGTCACTGCGGTTTGTAACAAAATTTATGACCGCTAGTGCTATGGCAGTAAACGCTTCAGTAAGGAATGAAAAGGAAAACACTTCTCCAGACCTAGCACTTTGAGCGGGCTAAAAACAGGCTGCGTAGGAGGAAGACCAGCAAAAGAATTCCCTACGCCGCAAATTGTCCTTATTTGCAGCCCGGAAGGGGACATATATAAGCCGCCCGAGAGCTTCTTTTTTTGCCGCTTCTCTCTCCGAGCACAGGCTTTCGGCCATCACTTTTGCAAGGACTCCTGGAGCCCCCTCTATGCTTCTCTGTTGTTATTTTACGTCCCCCACCCCCAGCCACTGTCTGCTCATGAGCTTTGGATTTGCGGGAACGGAGGTTACCAAGCGGACGGCTGGAAGGCTTGCAGGAAATTAACTCCCCCTGCCCCCAGTTTTTGTGGCGCAGGAGTGACTGATGTGATTTGGCCCTGGCTGCCTCTGATACGACGATGCGTTCTTGTCCTAGGGTGGGCCGCGGTTGAAAAGCTGTATCTGCTGTTTCTCTGCCCCTGCTGTCAGACTGGGGGCCGCCTGAGAACGCTGGGAAATCAGGAGCATAATGTTGGTCCTTCGGACCGATACGCGAGCAAAGCAAAATATTGTTTGGGGGCTTCCATATTAACATTTCTGCCCAGCCGTGGGCGCGTCCTGGCACTGCGAAAAGGTTAATGGCGTTTAAAGGGCCCGATCCAACTCCCACTGAAGGTGCTGACGAATTGCCATTCGATGGGAGCAGGATCCGTCCCCGGGTGGTTTTACGGGGGGCTTAGTTTGTTTCCCAGCGTCGTTTCAATAGCTCTAATCATTGCCACTTGAAAGGGGGCGAGACCCTTTTAAATAACGTGATTTCGGGGAAATCGCTTTTACGCTAGCCCCGCACTTGGCGGCCGGAGTGTTGAGTTCACGTTATTAAACCGCCACAGGTTTGCAGATCGGTTCTCAGTGAGCAGGGGAGCTCTGGCGCCCTACGCGGGGAAGCTAAACTCGCGCGCATTTTTGTTCTTTCCGTAGGGTGAATTACCCGTAGCCACTACGTCCGTAGCGAGGAAGGCGGCGAATGGATAGGGGCGAAAAGAAAAACTCACCCCACTTACGTTTTTTCTTGACTTTTGACTTTAACTCTTTTTGTAGGATCTTCGGAGGCCTTCGGACAATCCGCTGGGGCGCACCTGAAACAAAAGCGAGACCTATCAGCGGAAGCCGCTTTGTTTTGTACTTTCTCCTCGATGACTTCCGTAATAAATTCTCGCCTGCTCTGTACCGACCCTCTCTCCCTCTGCTCCCCTCTTTTCCTCCACGCACCGCGGCCGCTTCCCGTTTATTTCCGAAGGAAGCATGGAAAAGCCCTTGATTTTGCACGATTCATCGGCAGGACTTTCCAGAGGCCTTGTTAGACTTTTGCAGACAATACCCCGCGCGCACAGTCTGGCGCTCGGCGATCAGAGCCCGAACGCTTTGCAACCCTTCGCGCGCAGTGGTGGCCCAAAGAGCTGCGACTCGGGCGGCACTAAAAACGTGCCACCTGCTCACGGCTTCCCGAATGCTTGCAGCCCCTCCCCGAGCTGGGAGCTACTTTCCCCGTGTCTCTTAGGCAGCTTAACTTCCCCCCACCCCTCCGCAAAAGTGCACCGAGCGCGGCGCAGCGTTAGGGCCAGCGGCCTGTGGAAAGCAAAGCGCGCGCCGGACTAACCACCCGGCTCAGAAGAACTGAAACTGACCAGAAACTGAAACTGACTCGTACATTATGTATCGCGGTGGGTTATCTCGAGTTGAGCACGAGAAAAAGCCAGACACGGGGCGAGTGCACCCCTGGCTCTGGGCTGCAAGAGGCACACAAATTCAGCAGGAGCCCCCCTTCCCCTTCCCCAGTCCAGATCCACGGAGCGCTCCGGTAGAAACTTCGCCGGCTGTCGACACACGGCCAGCCTTTGCGGACCAAAACGAACATGGTACATTTCCTCTGCCAGGCGTAGCCTGGGAGCGCCCGTGCCAGAAAATCCCCCACAAAGCAGTCCAGGTCATTCTAAAGACGATATCTCGCAACCATAAGCTTTTGAAATGACCTTTGGCTTGTGTAGCAATAACTCACCCCTTAATGAACAACCAACGGAAGCGCCGCCAATAGCTCACAACATCACAGAGCTAGCAGCCTTCCACCAAATCTTCACTGCCCCATCCAGAGCCCCTCCAATTCACCTCAAGTTGTGCTGGCAAACTGGAGTTTGGGAAGTGGAGATTCACGAGTACGCACGGTGCTTCCTCAGGTTCCTGGTCCCAGGCCTGTCCCGGTAACGTCTTATATAATATATTCACGTGGGCGTGCGTCAACTTTAAGCGCTTTATTATTTTTTTTATAACGGGATTCATTAGAAATAGCACGTTACAGTGGGTAAGAAGAAAGCATGAATTCGATCCACCTTAGCTCCTGCCCGCAGAGCTCATAGTATTGCTATCAAGTCATTGTAACCCGCAATTGAGCAACGCGGTAAGTTCTCATTTTGTGGCTAATCCCCTATCGCCTTCTGATCCTTTTTGCAGCCGCTTCCCCGGCACCGCCGCGACGTCCTCCTTACTCGAGATATGGGTCGCAAAGGAACCCATCTTGCCAGGACAGATCTTTGATGCTAAGGCGAGCCGCGACCGAAGTTTGTATGTCTAAGGATCTGGTGCTTACACGGGTTGGCTTTACGCCATCGGTACCGAAGCTTCATCAAAGAAATAGAACTTTAAAAAGTTGCCAGGGACAAACCCCCGGAAATCTTTAGAACTAGTCAGGCATGGACCCAATATAGGTATTATTGAAATTTTAGGTGAAGTTATAAGTGAGTGCTTCCATCGAGCCAAATGAAATGCTGTTTGCAGTAATTGGATTCAGCTGACTAACTTGGCAGGCCAGCAGCTTGGAGGCATAGCGCTAAGAAAAATGTTCACTGCCTTTCAGTTCTCCCCGAGCAGGGCACGCGCAATTGACAAAACAACTTTCCTTCCTTCTTTTCATTGTTCTGCATAAATATGGGGGAGCATCGAAAAGGAAGGAAGATTTGCCTACCATCGATACAGACTTCTGGTCAGGTTTTGTCCAGCACTCATCCACGCAAAGGCTGGACGTTATAGGGTGCTCATTTCAATACCTATAATGGCAAAAGCTGTCACAGAACTCAGACATTTTTAAAAGTAGGAAGTTATTTAGAAGCGCCAGCGTTGCCCTTCGTGGTCGGTGCTGTTTTAAGCAGCAAAAAGTGAGTTAAACACGTTTCTGTGGGATACATTTACTTTTACTAGGCGAAAGAGGTCTGAAGACAGTTGTTTGGATTTTATTGCGTTTAGACCCCAAGCTGCCACTAAATATTCCCCCCCGACCACGTTGGCTCATGTAAGGTTGATCAGACAATGGAAACAGATTTAATGCAAACTTTCTTGGTGTCTGAGTAGCTAATAACACTTAGCCCGCATGTGAGACTGAAATAAACACACACACACGCACCCGCCCGCCCGTAGCTCCGCTGGAAATACAGGAGCGAGTTACAATATAAATCAAAGGCTATGGAAATAGATGAGTACTGGGTGCGTTTGTTAAGAACATGCAAGACACCATGTGTGGCGGCTTCCTTCCAGGTGAATGTATTTCAAATCGTAAAGTATAGATCAGCCCGGCTGCACCCTGCCCAGCAGTCCGAGGCGGAGATTTAACAGGATGCCCCATAGCACCTGGGCAGCAAAGGGACACGACAAAGTTTTCCTTCTTTCTTTTATGTGTTTAATTGCCACGCCACACTGGAAACCACCGGAGGCGGGGTGGGGACAGGCACGTTTTCCCGAACGTTTGCAAAGTTTTCCTTTCCGAGGAAAAGCCGCCTAGAATGAAGATGATCCTGCTGTAAATTAGATGGAAACATACATCTAGAGACATTTTGCAGTCAGACCACAGAGGACTAGCACGTTACAGTTACTCCCCAAACGCAGACTCGTGCTTAAATGGTCCATTTTGCCATGCAATTGCTTACCTGCGTATCAATTTATCCCAACCCCGGGCTCCACAGCCTCAGCATCTGTCCTTGCAGTTGTCAGAATCTAGCCTTCCCCCTTTGTCTGCCGACAGTACCGTCCTAAGCCGATCCTGCGGGCTTGCAGACATTTTCATACACCAGTATTCCCGATAGAACGAAAACAGGTTCAGGCTCAACTACCAATAAAAGAAGGCGAGCGGAATTCGGAATTTGTTGTTGTTGCTCTTTTTAATTCACAACAACAGTCCTCGGCCTTCAGCCCTCGGGATGAACAGGCAGCAGTCGGCTGGCGATCGCTCGGCTTCGGGTTTAAATCGTGCGGCCATTTCTGATTTTTTGGAGAGGAGCAAGAGAAACCCCTTTCTGATCAGAAATAGAGGCGCTGCCTTAACACACAGGCATATTTGTTCACGTGATCCGGAGAGCAGATTGTTCTGATTGAGGCTGGAACCTTCACGATGTCCGTCCTCTCCAAACCCCCCAGCACGCGCCCGTGCCTGGGAGAATTACACAGGGAGCCAAACGCAGCCCTAAGCCTCCGGTGCGAGCAACGGCGCAGTCCAACGCCAAACCTCTCCCCGGGCCAGTAAAGCCCGGGCTCTATTACTGCTCTAGGCGCCAGGCAGGGACTCCTTTCCGACGTGCTACAGCCCCCCTTTGGGCACCTAGATCTTGCTGGGGAAGCACTCGGAAGACCGCCTCTTCCCAGGTGAGCCCAGCATTCCAGTATTCCTTTTGGATACACTGCACTGTCTCGGCAACCTTCACAGGAAGGGTCCAGTAATCCACGAACCCTCCATATTCGCCGTGGCACTCCTCTGTTTTATTTGTGCTTCAGCCAGACCCGCGGGATGTGAAGCCGAAGGCTAGCTTCTCCAGCCCTGGCTGAGCGCATGAATCATGAACTCAGCAATGGCCTCCAGAAGGCGGAAAGAAACCGGGAGTTGGTGTAACCGAAAAGGGGGATTAATAAGGGCTCTGAAACACAAAGGCACGCAGTGAAGCTGACTCAAATGTTCTAGGTTTTAGCAGGATGTGCTGCTAATCACTGTTTTCTCCTTCTCCGCAGGGGGAATATTGAGGTAAACTCGAATTTCCCAGCTCTGAAGACGGAAGAAGAGAGAAAAGAAGAGACGAGGGAGGGAGAGAAAGCACCATTATATGTTTATCTGTAGAACACACTCTGTGTTTCATAGAAATACACACACAGGTCTCGGATAGCTCAGCTTCTGTCAAAAACGTATTTGAGCCCCTTTCTTTGATTTTCTAGGGCGTCTGTAGCTATAAATAAACCGCACCTAATCTAGGATCTACTAAGATTTCATTACCATCCAAAGCATGGAGATCTGACAGTAATGTATCGCCTTACCATACTGCCCATGAGCGCCTTGTAACATTTATCTAAATTACTTTGCTTTTCCTGACTTTGCAAACAAGTTGTAAAAAGATTGAGGTCCGGTTAGTGAGGCACGCGTTGAAGGTAAACGATTGGTTACGACTTCGGATTTATTATCTTGTATTTCTCGGAAATGATATACTTGGGTCCTACTCGGAGTTCTTGGGATCCTTTTCCGTTAGCCGTGTATTCATCTAACGATCTATCTGTATTTATAAAGAGGTGCGTGTGATTGGACACACACACTCTAACTCGTGTTTACACATTTCCAACTGAGGGAAATCGCGGTTGCTCGCAACACAAAGTTGCAAGCGCAAAGTGTAACCATTCCTCAAGTAAAGATCAAGAGAAGGGAACGAGGAGGGGGGAAAAATCTCCCTTTTATGCTTAATTTGTAAATATCTCTTAGGAAAAGACACACGCCTCCCAGGGCTTCATTTAGCTCAGACGGCATAAACACACCAACGGCAGCCGCAAAAATTGCCTCCCTCGCCCGGGGCCCGAAAAAGCAATAAAGAAGTGTGAAACGCCAGCCCTAGCAGGACTCAGGCTTGGAGTGAATTTGTCTCCACTAAAGGATCTGAGGACTTCTTCAGTTGGAGCATATGTTCATAGAGCAATAAAACAGAAAGATTTACAGTCTCCGCCCGCCTCCAGCAGCCTCGCACCCTTTCAGGAATTACTTACGATGATTTATAACAACAACTCCGGCAATTGTCAAACTGATCAAATATCCCAGGCTAGCTGCGGGAAGAAAGCGTTTCAGTGTATTCCCCCGCGGGTCCGGCGGCGTTGGGGTTCTCCCCGGGCAGCGGGGGGGGGGGAGCCCCAACTTCAGCCAGGGGAGGCAGGGGAGCCCTCGGGAAGCTGGCCGGGGTTTGGCCCCCACCAGAATGAAGGGGTTATTGTTGGGAGGTAGAATTCAGAAGGGCGGAAACTTTGCCTCTGCCCCGCCACCGACAGGGGAGCCCGAAAAGCTGCGAGGAGGCGGCTCAGGACTGGCTTCAGCCAGGGAGAATGAGGACTATCTTACGGGCAGCCAGTCCTTCCCGCTGGCCTCGGCGCTGCACGGTCAAAGAAGAGCCGGCCGGGCGCGCTGGGGGAACCGCGATCCCCAGCGTTCCGGCTACGGGCCCCAAAGTTCCCGTCGGGGGGGAGGCTCTGCCGCAAACTCAGTCCGAGATTCAGGGGTTGCCTGCGCTTGCCCTGGTTCCCACCCCCTTGGCCACTCACACGGGCCCCCGCCCAGGAGCGCTCGGCTCCCCATTTCAGCTGAACCCCGAAGAGGAGCGGGGCACACACGGGCATTGCTCCGATGCGAGTAAATCCTTCCCTTTGTGTACCCGGAGCGGGGGGGGGGGGCGGGGATTCATTATCTGCCGCTTAAAAACCTGCGTCGGGTAAAATTTGCACTCCGGTTTCTAGCTTTCTATTATGACGCAAGGCAAAATTTACGACCCCGGCTTGAAAAGAAGTTCGGGGCCTTTTCTCACCATTTCAAGAATGGGCAGCAGATGCCCTGACAGCCAGTATTGTTCCCAGTAAGACACAAGCAACCAGTAAATCTGCCCTCTTTCCCCCACACATGCCGCCCTCAGCAAGCCTCTGCCTTAGCGTTTGCCTGCTTGGTACCTCCAGGCAGCCCCTGGCCCCGCACACACACACACACACCCACACCCACACACACACACAAACAAAGGGAGCCCTCGCCCAAGAGCACAATTTTTCATAACATGTAAATCTTTTCCCCTGAATCTCAGGTCATCACACCAGCCTAGACCGACTTCTGCCTATTGCACGCTTGCAAATCAGGAAGCCCGGGGTCCTATTTGTCACTCCCGTGACAGCCAAGCGCAAAGGCTTTAAATATGAAGGAATAAAAGAAAAATGTTTACCTACCACGCTTCTCTTTTGCGGCGGCTACCCGGGCGCTAGGTGGGCAGGGACCGCGCCTACCCCCTTTGTATAGTATATTCTTGGGATCTCTTCACTTCTCAAGTCTGATAGAGCCCTTTGCTTGGCAGATTAATGACGACTCCGTGTTTCTTAAGGGACGTGCTGAATTAATTATTTCGCCCATCACGTGGCCAGGACTTCTAGAAATCTATTCTTATCATCTTCCTTGCACTTTCAATTCTGCCTGTTATGACTGTTCCTGGCCAGCTCGGTGCGGTCTGTGCGGTTGTACAAACCAGGGGAAAGGGATAACAAACATGGCCGTTGGAAGCGGTGTGTCTCTGCACCGAGAGGTCCCTGTTTCCTGCGCCTGGCGTTTGCGATTGACTCTGCCGTTCCCCCCCGTCCTTCCCTTAACGACTAGGGGCGATAGGACATACAGAAGGGGACTGAGGCATTGGGAGTAACGGGAGGAGCCGTCAGGCACGAGGCGGCCAAAGTGCCATCATGAAACGTGGCGGAATATTGCAACTTCATGTCCGGGGGACTTCAAACCCCCGCCCCTGCAGCCTCCCGCGTGCCGGGCCCCAGGCGGATTCGCTGCATTGAGCTGCTTTCGCGTTGCAAGAAGGGCGGCCTGGTTTTGGCCACTGCTCCCCACCACCTGCCCTAGGTGGCAGGCCCGGGCGCTGGAAGAGTGCGAGAGATCTCTCGCAGCAAGACAATGTCCCTGTGGGTGTTAGTTGGGCGCTCCTGTCCCGGCTGCTACAGGTCTCCAGGCAAGTTCAAACTCCTGACTTGGCCTTTGGTTGGTGGCTGATTGAGACCAGCTGAAACGTTTTATAAACCTGCCCCCGGTTCTCTGCGATGGGGCAGGGGGCGCTCGTTTCTTCCAGCGCCCCCCTAAAGCACACCCCACCGGTGTGGGACTCGAGGCAACCTCCGGGGTGGTGCCTGGACGCTTGCCAAGCTCCAAGCACCCGGGAGTCATTCAGAAGGGGCTTCTTCAAGGCAAAGCATTTTAACTGCGGCCCGACCGTAAATACGGGCTCCCATTTGGCCCCCAGTCGCACCACTCTAGCCCATGGCATTAGACAAGCTGTTCAAAGGGCGGTGGGGTGGCTATGCACTTCGGGATCAGGCATAAGCTTGCAGGATTTTACAATGTGATGAAGGAAAGGGCCTGCCTGATTGGACAATAGGGGCCCACATGCTAAGGGCAGTTTGGCCAAGGTACAAAACAGAGCGAGTTTCTCTGCCTTTTGTCCTTTCAATACACCACGGAGGACTTACACCAAAACTACAGGAGACAGTTAGTGTCAGTAATACTTTAATCAGCGGCAGCAAAACACGGAGAGAGTCTTTTCAAAAGCATCCCAGGCTGGTCGATATCATCCTATTGTTGCTCAATGCAATCTTCTAACAAAAGACTGCATAAGGTGACAAGCAAAAGCAAACATCTTCGCTGCTTAAGCCATCAAACGTAACCTCGCCGGAGTGTTAAAAACACCTCTGCCTTTTCTATGGACTCCGATGGGGAATAACAGCAAATTAGTGCTCGAGTTCATCCTTACACCCAAGGTGCAGTCCTGGGCCTTCAGACCGCTGGCAGTGTCCCTAACAGGCCTGGGTGGTCAGAGTTTGTGCCCAAGTAAACTTAAACTCCGCCAGCCCTGCTCAGACTGGCCCGGCAGATCGGATTTTAAGTGCTGTGTCTGAACCAAGCAGCGGTCCAGAAGATGTTAACACTTCCCAAGACAAGGGGCCAACTTCCATTCTCAGATGTACCCTGTTACTTCAGTGGGTTTCAGACGGGGAGAGGAAAAGGGGGGGAGTCCTCTGAGATCAGAATTTGGCCTTTTCCCGTAGGGATCCGTTAAACCCAAACCACACAAATGAAGGAGGTGTTTCTCTGAGCAAGTTACTTTCAGGAATATTTCACAAAAGAAGCCGAAGTTGTCAATTCCCGCCCCCCCCCCCAAAGGAACATGTTTACTTGGGTCACGTTAGCTCACCACAGACACCGGGTAAACAATAGCGGGGTTTGTCTTAGCTCAGATTAACCAGAGCTTCGGTTTCAGATTCAGCTTGAGAAAAACTACACCAGCTGTGGCAATCGGGCAGATTGAACGTCGATTTAAAAAATGCTAAAAACAAAAAAAAAAGAAAGAAAAAAAGAATTCGTTCCCACAACTTTGAAATTTGCCCGAGGACAGTGGCTTCCACAGGCTGCCTCTAACGGCTCTCCGTGTCAGAAAAAAAGGAAGAGGAGTTAAGGTCCAAAAGGTTAAGGGTTTAGAGGTCATTCTTCCCGGCTGAAATACAGCTAATCGAACAGAAAAGTTGTCCTCTGGATGAACCTGTTTCTGCAATTTAGCCGAACTTCAGTAAAATACCTTTTCAGCTTCTCGACGTGAAAGCGTCAGAAAAGAAGACGCCTTCGCTATGTATGAACTCCGCGCTTTTTGTATAAGAAACAATGAGGCGAATAATGCAGGAATATCCATCTTTAATATCACGACGTGGAGATTCAAGTATGGCCATGTGCAAGGCTGAGAACTAGGCTAACCCTAAGGCAGAACAAAGAATTGTCTCCAGGATCGCATACAAAAGACCAAGTCTTGTGACCCACTTCACTGAATTCTAGGGATGAGGCAAGGGCCAAAAGGAATCCCTGAGCGCAGTTCCTGTCGCCAAAGAAATGGTTTTTGAAGTTCTCCTTTTTTTATTTCCAGCCTAACATGAAATGATTTGTACCCGGGTTTCCTCCCGTGAGATGGCCAGATACCGGCTTATTGCCAAAACAGTCCAACTCCAACAATTTTGCAGCTTGGCAAATAACTCAGATATTGTTAATTTGTATTTCTTTGACTAGAAGTAAGAATTTAAGTGTACGTACAAATCACGTCTAGCTAAAATAGCGGATGCAGCGATACCTCCTCTTGACTGTTTTCAGAGGGCCAGAGAAAAGGGCCTGTTTTCAATCCGTCTACATTAAGGTGTCCTTTAAGAGGGCGAGTTGATTTTGCTCCCTTCGTTAGCATTTCATGGAGAAATAAGAAAGGCTCATTGCGCAAAAACTTTTCGTTGGTGAAAAAGACACCCCCCGGACAAATCAAAGCGCATTCGAACTGGCCCAGCTGTGACAAAACGTTACATTTCCCCCCTAAAATTAG
Source organism: Carettochelys insculpta (assembly GCF_033958435.1). Taxonomy (NCBI): domain Eukaryota; kingdom Metazoa; phylum Chordata; order Testudines; family Carettochelyidae; genus Carettochelys; species Carettochelys insculpta. The sequence continues at coordinate 32,746,906 of NC_134144.1, forward strand.
CTTTTTTTCATTCCTCAGAGTTCAATTACAATTCACTTTTCTTCTTAAAACAGAAGAGCCTTCCCCAAATCGTGTTTCCCACCCTTCTTAAATCCCATCCTTTAACTAAAAATAGAACATGAAACAAAGAGCGTGTCAGCTATTAGGAAGACAGAATGCCTTAAATGATGCCACAAATCGCTTTGATTTTCATTCTGGGTGTTTATTTTATTTTGTTTTGTTTTGTTTTTTACAGTTTTCTGTGTGTTTTTCTTTCTTAAATTAGGAAACGCTGGTTCAAAGGGCGGCGCCGAAGAAAGCAAACGTTTAAAATACGGGATAAAGAATGTAACTTCTCGATCATACATTTTGAGGATTTAGGAACGCTCTCGTCTTACGCAAGGATATCGGAAAAAGAGACAGAGGAGTGCTGTAGGTTCAGCTTGACTGATATTTATGCATAAGGATAAGAAGGAAGAGTGAATTTCACCTCCCCCTTCAGTATTTTTGGTTTGCCTGTTTTCTTTTCTTTCTCTCTCTCTCTTTTTTTTTTCTTGTTACTCTCTCTAATTAACAATAAATAACTACGGTAAGGTCAGCAGAGAAAACAACCCGTTTTCACGATATTTCTATGCATTTGCTCCGAGGTGGTTTGGAAAGGAGCGTGTGTTTTCACCGCACCGGGAAATGTAAAGCAGCACGAGGCGTTCACAAATACTAGGCTCCCTCGTTTCAATAAAAGACTAAGCCAGAGAGATCTGTGCTGAATTTGTCCCCGATCCCGCAATCGTCTGGGGCCGGGCAAGGCAAGAAAGTAGACAGAATAAAGCATCAGATCGCCACTTTAAACCCGAGCCGGGGTTCGTTCCCAGTTATTTGTTCCTTTAGGGGACAGAAGATCACACTTAATATTTTCTCACTTCCCACTCCCTGGCATGGGCTTCACATGGTGCTACCGTCGGTAATTCAAATCAAGTCCAAAGCACTGTCGTTTTGTCGCCTTTGTACCTTAAAGGAAGATGACCCTCTTGAGTCCTTAGCTGCTACACGCAGGCTCTGCTTGGATGCTAGTCAGTTACGTACAGTCCTGCCGCGAATCGAGGGATGAAATGGAAAATTTCCCCTCTTCTATAAAGCTGTCAAGTCCGTCTGATGGTCCTTGGGAGCAGTCTGCAAAGGTTGGGCTGAGCCCGCTGAGGAAGCCCTACCCTTCGTGTTGGGCAGTTTGTGATCTTTTTTCCACTTCATCCTTCTGTTCTGAAACCAGATCTTGATCTGGCGCTCAGAGAGGCACAGAGTGTGGGCGATCTCAATCCGGCGCCGCCTAGTCAGATACCTGTTAAAATGAAATTCTTTTTCCAGTTCTAGGACTTGCTGCCTCGTGTAGGCGGTTCTGGAGCGCTTAGGTTCGCCTCCGGTGTAGCTGGGGTTCACTGAGGGAGGAAACACGGAGAACTTTACCAATCTCAGCTTGGCTGGCGAGTTACCCTTCCCAAACCAAACCTCCCGGGCGCCTGCCAGGTGGTTGTTGCGGGGGATCACATTTCCTCACAACAGACCCGCATGTTTCCTCCTCCTTTACAGAGAGAGAGGGGGACAGAGAGGGAGAGACTCGGGAAATCTCGGCCCGGCTCCTAACATGGAGATATCTCCTGCACGGACAAGAGCCACCTGGCCAACGGCCTGTTTCCCCTGCAGGAAAAATTTACGAGGAGCGGGAAACCCTGGTTCGTCCCTTGGAAAGACTCTGGCCACGAGCTACGCGTCCAGCGGGAGAGCAAAGTAAGAAGAGAAGCCTTACCCGAGTTCACATGGACTTTCTTCATCCAGGGATAAACTACCGCCGGCTGCTTAACCGCGGGCCCGTTTGGTGGCTTGAGGTTTTGCTGCTGGCTGCAGGCTCGGGAGCTGCTCAGTGGAGGCGGCAGACAATGCTCTGCCTGGCCGGGGAAGTGGCTCTGGGGGCCGGATTGCTTCTGGCCGTGACCCCGCGGCTGCGCTGCGGAGTCTTGGGCATTGCTACAGTTAAAGGGCTGCTCGCCGTAGTTTGGCCGTGGGTAGAGTCCCTGAGGCTGGAAATCAGAGCCCTGCGCTGCGGTGTAGTAGTCGGAGCCCTGCTCCGCTAAGTAGGTACTCTGCAAATATTCCTCGCAGGGAGGGAATTTGGGATCCACATACTTGGAGTTCACCACATACGAACTCATGGCCATTAATTTCGGAAGGTGGAAAATACTAATTTTTCTCGTGTTGTCTTTTTTCCCCCTTCCATAGAGCCCTCCTACTTGCTGTCAACTGAATAAAGTTAGGCACCCACGTGACCGGCTCAGCCAATGGGAAGGCAGGGTCTTTATCACCGGATTTGTGGGCATCTCATAATTCCCACCAATTTAACTAAATAAGAGACGTGTAATCAAATGGCCAAAATACCACGTCGTTTATTTTCAAAAGCAGGTGCAAATAGGGTGAGAATATTCAGCAAGCGCTGGCCGCACCAGCGACCCTCAGGTAAAGCAAGCTTTTCTGCTGAATTGACTTTTCTAACCTCTGATGCCCTTTCGTCTAATGCCCCAGCGATAATCTCAGACGTGCTTTGTTACATTTGTCGAACAAAATCTCGAAAGAAATAAAGACCGAGGAGCCCAAAGAGCAGTAAGAGGTAGGAAATGGCTAAGGACCCAAGAGAAAGAAAAGACATCAAAGAAGAGGGTAATATGATGTACAATGGATCTGTCCTGTCTTTGTCTCGCAGAGGTCATCCAAAAGTTACCAGAATCTAGTTCTGTTGAATAAAATTAGGCAATCAGTAACTTCTAGCTCACTTTGCAAGGCTCGCTATAAAAATAATCACGCGTGTAGCCAGGAAACATTCATTTTTAATCCCTAAAGTCCAACCGACTGAACTGCAATATGGCATTTAACTTTATGTACAGATTTCGCGGAGGTAATTAGATAAACGCAGCCTTCATTCATCAGTGGCGTTCCTGGGATAGAAGTAAATACCTTTCAGTGTTGCCGGATCCTGCCCCTGCTAGTGTCATGAATATTTGGATGAAATCTGTAAACTGGGTATGAAAATGTTGCCCACATGTGGCGGATTAAACTAACTTTTAAAGTGCCTTTTAAAGGACTCATCAGTTCATCGGTATTTTTCAGAAAATTTGTCTGATGGCGGGATGAAATGTTTTGCTTAACAGACCATTGGTGAGAGTTAACGATTGAACAACACAAACAGCTAGCAAGCATTGTTGTACTGCGCAGTAAATAGGATACCAGAGGCAGCAAAACTTTTAGAATTCCCCAGTTTTCAGCATGCACGTGTCTTTTGATACATTCCGGGTTTAAAACGCTAACCATTTGCAGAAAGGTGAAGTTTTTGCATCGACCATATATTCCCCTAGAATCGAATCTGTGACTATGTGAATACCACACAAATTCGGTTCTACAGGGTATATATAGACAACGTAATAACATTCTGTTCTCATCTACAGAATAACGGGAGCTTTGCAATTTTCTGATTCCTTACTGTCTTCTGAGGAATGCAAACTATGCTGCTGTGCTAAGGCTCTGAAATATGGCTGTGATGAAGGGTGTGATTTCAGAAAAGGATTCAGGTGTGTGACAATGGATGAAATGGACCTTTAGACCTCGACGAGAAATTTTCGCGACGAATTTCCACTAACTTTATCCCAGAGGCTCAGAAGGATCCGCTCCTTACTTTAAGCCTCCACGAAAGCCAATGGCTATTCCTGACCGAAATAAGCTCTTTTTAAAATGAAGAATGCAAAGAAAGAGGAATTACACAGTGACGCTGTGGGTCTGGAGCGATTTCAGCTAATTGGGTCGCTTCCCCCGCCACCCCCCGAGGGATTTCTTTTAATCGAAACAGGAATCAAACACAGGAAGCGAGCGAGAGCGGGGGAGAGAGAGAGAGATTGGTCTGAAAAGTTTTAGCCGCTGAAGTTTCTGGCTGTATTACGACAGTTTCCCAGCTGATCTCCAGCCCCCTGCGCTCTCTCCAGCTATGACCCCGTTAGCTGAGTGTGAACCTATCTCCAAACCTCTGGGTTTAGTGCCTCTCTCCAGGTTCTCCGCGCCGTGGCGTTTATGGTGAAGGACAGGGCGACAGGTCATCGGGACCCCTTCGCAGACCTAGCCCCACGGCTTCACTCGTTTTACTCAGTGGACGGCCGCAGGCAGGAGTCCGAAAGTGCCCGGGTGGTGTGTGCGCCAGCTCCTCCTCCGCGGCTTTTCTCCTTCGACTCTGCAGCGCCGGGGGAGCTCCGGGCACCCCGGCGCGCCGGGGCGCTGCGCGCATGGAAGGGCGCTTTGCTCTGGCGCTCCCCTGGACGGGGCTGGGGACGGGCTTTCCCAGCGGCCGCTTTCTAACTCCGGCGGGGCTGGCCAAGGCAACTCCAAACGATTCTGCCAGCAAAAGCAACGGTCCTGGCTGGCTCCAGTTTGCATCTGAATATGCGAACGCAGCCTCCGGTCAGGAAGAGCGGTTAACCCCCCAGCGATGCGCCCAGCGCTAGCAAAGCTCGTCCGCAGCCCAGCAGAGAGTCTTGGCTTTGGCCAGAGTTGCGCAGAAGGGGTGGGTGAGGCTGCAGCAGGGAAGCAGCCCCCCATTTTCATATTTGTTAGACGCTGTGACCCGCGTTTCACCTTCCCGCACGACTTGCTCAGACAGGTCAAAGCCAAAGAGTTATTGATGGACAAAAGCGTTAAATATTCACCTCCTGTTCAACTGCCCGTACAAACGCTTTTGATCTCCCAGGCTTGTTTGTAGGCTGGGTCCTATTCAGGATGCTAAGTGTGGGGTTGGGGGAAAGACCGTAATCCACAGTTTTAGGGTCGGCCCCCGACTTATGGGGGAAGAAGGGGAGTCATGCAACTCGGGGCTGAGCTAGATCAGGAGAGAAATTACCTACGGAAGAGGGGTTACAACCTGGTAGCCGGGCCACTCGTTAAGTTCGGGCAGGGAAATTATATTGGACTGTGTCGTCAATACCAGAGCCCTGCGCCTGGCTTTAAGCTGCAAAAGAGACTGATGCTCAGAGTGTAGGAAAAGGAAGCGGAGGAAAATATAAAGACGCACAGCTCCCCTCCCGCCCGTTACACAATCCGCTCCTGATTTGCAGAGAGCGTAGGAAAATTAAGTGTAATGAATCCTTAGCAGCCTTAGACTTTCTTTTTCCATTGGGGGGTGGGGGAAATCCAGGTCGCTCTTCCAGAGCTATGCACTTAAAAGGCATTTAAGGAAGAGATTTGCCATCAGTGCAGTCACAACGGGTCAGCAACAATGTTAATGAATGATACGCAATTGTCTTCACCTTAGATTTTCACCCTCATGTTCCCTTAGGTTTCATTTCATTTTCAGTGATCCGAGGCTGGAGACTCAGGCAGGCTTCCCCCAGCACCTCACACGTCAGGTCTAGTCCGCTTCCTCACATCCTTTAAGGAAATGCCCTATTTTCACCAGCTCAGAAAGACTTGATTGAACCAGAGGGTCCGTGCTACTGCTCAGAATAATGTAATTACATCGCTAGGCAAACAACTCGGACGGGTAAGGCTAACCACACAACCCACGCCATTGTTTCTCTCATTCAGTGTGCCATGCCAGACGATTTCGAATTGCATAACAAACGCAAGCGCATTTTCTGGGAAAGAGGAGGAGTAGTCAACCTTATAAGCAACTGCGGTGGAGTAGGATAAATTCAGTATTTGCACAGGGAGGCGCTGTACCGCTCCGGCACGTTAAAATGCTATCGCTGCTAATTAGTTTATATTACTTACGAGCGGTTTAATACGACACCTAGTCCCTGGGCCGCACTGTATTTATCTCTACGGAAACTGTACATCAACGTTTAATATGATCTGTGATTATAAACATTCAGGAGAATAGGCTTAAATAACTGTGAGTCCCACGAGCCTTTATGTGCAAATACAAAAAGCCTGTGCAGCGACCTAAAACTGGAATATCTTCTCTGACCTGCCCGGCTAAGGCGTAAGAATCTGTGTTCGCGCAGAGCTGAATTTGTAAGAAATTAGGAGTTACTTACTGTGGACGTCTTTCCATTGTGCCGAACCTGTTGCAACAGAAACGTTTGTTATTGTTATATATCAGAAATGCATAGTCTTTCTTTACAACACTTATGGAAAAACACGGAACGCGTACATGGAAGGAGGCAGAAAAGGTGAAGGCAAACTGTGAGGCTAGGAGAATAGCAAAGAAGTGCATTTCGAACGGAGAATAAAATCCCAGCAGATTTCCAGGAGCGCTTTTTCCAGCGGCTGAGGTGTGCTGGTTTCACTTTAGACTGTCTACTTTTTGTTTCAGATCAGTGGGAGATGGGAGAAAAAAACTCCATTTTCCCCACTGGAAAAATATAGCAAAGGCCTTTTTTTTTTCTTTCTTTTGCAATTCCCTGACATCCAAATCAGGCATTCAGCTCCATTTTTGATAAGTCATAATCCGTAACGTGTAGCAACACGTCACAAGACATCATATCCTTTCTGAGCCTAGAAATGACTACCGTTCTCTTTCTATCTCAGTAGGACAGGAGTTAATTCCCTTTAAGTCCGCCAGTAAATACCCAAACATTTACCAAGGCTTCCAAGAGCCTTTGTCCGAATCATTAGAGGGTGTATTTTACTCTATTTTAACGTCACTTTTCTTTTCAATTAAATAGTTAATCACTAGTTTAAAGCAAAAATTACTTGCATTCAGACGGATCTTCCTTAAAACATAAATGCTGACAGAGAAAACGTCAACGCTTGATTTTATTTTAAGCAACTATTCCGCATCAGCCATTGCACCGGAGAATTGTTCAACAAATACCCAAAGCAGCTGACTAGGCAGTGACAGGCCACCAGATAGAGCTTTCCGAGCATCTTTGGTTTATTACACTACTAGGTTTTCCTCCAGGATAACAACTAGAATGAGCATCTCAGCAGTTAAGCACCAAAAAACAACTTCCGGGGACAGACCAGGGTTAGGGGCAGAATGAGACGCCACTGGGTTATCAGAAACCTCCGCCGTGGGAAAGCATCCTAATTCCATTCTCTGCCTCGCCCGAGCTCCTGCAACTGCCCTGGTCACACTCAGGCTGGTCCAGCCCTGAGAATATTTCTGCCTGGTGGCTGCAGCGCCAGAAAGGCAGAAGCAGGTCTCTTATCTGGTTGTAGGCAGAGTAGTAACGGACTTACTGTGCGCTTCCCGCGTGCCCGGGGGGACCTGGGAGATCGAGGTCTCGATGGTCGGATGCGAGCCTGACTGGTCCCCGCTAACCCTTCCCGGTTTACCGCTTGCAGGGACTGAAGGGAACCATCTGCACTTGGATGCTCTTAAGCTAATTTACGGTGGGAATTATATTTTGGCTTGTCAACTCTCGAGCCATAAAACAAAGTTTATTGGAATCACGTGCTTCCAAGGAGCCACTCAGGGCCTATCTCCACGGAGCCATAAATAACCTGAGGCTTTAAACTTTTATTCGCTAAGGAAAGGCTCCATGAAACCGGGCCATCAAACGCCGAGAGCCCAGAGGTGTCCCGAGGTCGGCCTCGAACGCGCTGATTGCCCCTGGCAAGGGGAGTTAGCGCTTTAGCGTCGCTCCCGTGGGAGGCGCCGGCGGGGTGGGGGGTTCCCCCGGCATTACCAGCTCAGCCCTAGCGCGTGGGTGCAGGGGAGGAAATGGCAAGGGACGGGGTTCATGCAGGGCCCTCTCCGCCCCTCGGTCGGGCGCCCCTGGAAAATGCTAATCCAGCGGCTCCCCGGCTTCTCCCCGCGCCTGGGGGAGCTCTAGGGGAGGCTGGAAGGGCGTGCGCAAGCGGCCGGGCGCTGGGCTGGCTGGCGTGAGGAGGGGCCGAGGAAAGCTTTGATGGGTGGAGCTGGGCGGGGGGATCCCAAGCCGGAACGCGGCGCGGGTGTGAAGAGAGCTGGGGGGGCGAGGAGCAAACGAGGATGCCAAAGAGGCCGAGCGGAGGACGTCAAATGGCACCAGCCGCCTCCCTCTGCAGGCGGGCACCAGGGAAGGGCCCCCCGCGCGCTCTCCGAAGCCGCTGTCCCGGGGGGAGGAGGCGGGGCTGGCTGCTGCATGGCAGGGCCTGTAGCCCTTCTCCTGGGGAAAGCCGGAGCAGAAGCGGGCTACAGAGGTAGCCCCGTGGGAGCGGAGAGAGGGGAACCCTCCGGCCCCCAGTCTGGCCTCTGCCTCTGGTCTCCGCGCGGCAGCTCCAGCAGCTCTCGCCGATGGCCGAGCCCTGGAGCCGGGCGGGCACTGCCCGCGCGCGGGAGCGTGTCTGTTCCAGCCGGGGAACCCGGGAACACGCAGGCAAAAGCCGGCGCCAGACCCCGCCACCTAACCCATAAGGACATTTCCAGCTCGGGCCTCACGCTGCCAGAGCCGGGCTTGAACCTCCGTCTTGCCCCAGGCGCAGACTCTGGGGAGTCTTGATTCTTCCCTACCGGGTTCCTCTCCTGGGTCACTGCTCTGGCCCTTGGGCGGCTCCCCTTTCCCGCCTGAGCACGTCGCTGGGCAGACCTATTCCTAAACAGGCCGAGGCCGTGACACCCTCTGAGAGGCTGAGCCTCTGGCTGCGGAGTGGCCTGGACACCCAGCAGGTTGGGTGCTGCCTTCGGCCGGTTAAGGATGCCCCTAAGAAACGACCGTCAGAAGAAAACGTATCACTCAACCCACGAGACCGAAGCACGAATTCCGGGAGTAAATATTCTCCTGGACTGGACCGATCTTTGGACCGAGGGAGCCTTCAGGGCGGTTTGCTACCTTCGCCCTCAGGACCTACCATCTTCTCCTCCTCCAAGACCGGTGGAGGACAACGGCAGGTTAGAACACACCCTTAGCCAGGACCACAAGCAGTCACGTGGCACTTTAAAGACTAGCAAAATGGTCTATTAGGTGAGCTTTCGTGGGACAGACCCACTTCTTCAGACCACAGCCAGACCAGACCAGACTCAATGTTTAAGGCACAGAGAACCAAGAACAGTGAGCAAGGAGGACAAATCAGAGAAAGATAATCAAGGTGAGCAAATCAGAGAGTGGAGGGGTGGGGGGGGAGGTCACGAATTAGACTGAGCCAAGTATGCAGACGAGCCCCTATAATGACTCAGAAAGTCAATCTAATTCTTGACCTTCCCCCCTACCCCTCCACTCTCTGATTTGCTCAACTTGATTATCTTGTTCTGATTTGTCCTCCTTGCTTACTGTTTTTGGTTCTCTGTGCCTTAAACACTGAGTCTGGTCTGGTCTGGCTATGGTCTGAAGAAGTGGGTCTGTCCCACGAAAGCTCACCTAATAAACCATTTTGCTAGTCTTTAAAGTGCCACGTGACTGCTTGTTGTTTTGATGGTGTATAGACTAGCACGGCTCCCTCTCTGTTGCTATTTAGCCAGGACAGGGAGTGAGATGGGACCTCTGGACATCGTTGTGACATGCAAAGGGCAGGAAGAGCTAAATCCTCGCTGGCCATGGAGCGCAGACACCCCCCCCCGCTTTCAGATCTTCCTCTGGAAAGCAGCCTCCAGGCTGAGCAGAAGCCTTGAGAAGGAGCAGGCGGCCAGGAGGGAACTGGCAGACTCCTCTCACAGGAAGCCCTTTTCGCTGAGGAGAAGCCCGAACCCGCATCGCTTAACGTGCCCAATGCCCGCAGGTGGGTTTTGTGCATGGGTGGAGCCTCCTATGGGGAGTCCGAAAAGCTACGTGCAGGGAGCACAAGGCGCGCAGCTCTCCACCTAATCTTCAGCTATGCAAAGGCCGGTTCTGGTCTTTCTGCAGTTTGGGCAGTGGAGCGTTATGGGCCTTTCTGCGCCGTAGTGAATTGAGGGGAGTGACTGTCACATGCAACCTAAATGAGATGTCTGAGGGCAGGTGTGGTAAGCACATACTTGGCGGTCATTCTGAGCTAGCTTCATGAGCCTTAGGGCTACCTCTGCAAAGCAGCTGACCAGCTGAAGGAAACATCCAAAGCTCATGACGGGTCAGGCCAACGGGTGATCGTTAAGTGATGGCGAAAGATGAAAGTGAGCTGCTCACAAATGGTTTCAGTGCAAGGCCGGAGGAAGTGACTAAGGGGGGAGCCATCACTGCAGAGGAATTTTATTTTATTTTAATTTTATTTTATTTTCTTCACACGTGTTTGGAGCTGGCCAGGCCACTGAGATCACCGGGGTACCGAGCAGAGGGGGAACACCATTCAACTGAAAAACGTGGCAAGTGAATGTCATGAGTCAACGCAGATCATGTATTAACAGCGCATTTTCTTCACCCACAGGCCCAGCCACTTTATCTCCGTTTGCAAAATCCTGGGCAACATAAGAGACCTGTATAAGGTGGAAAGTGACACTAGAGGGAGGGGTAATGACCCAGTGAGCTGTGGGAGGTGGAGGGTGTGGTCCTAGACAGGGCAAAGAACATAGAGGAAGAAAACATGGCGCAACCCTACGGTTTTCGGTGAACATTAGAGCGTTGAATCATTTGTGCAGTTCAAAGCAAGGCGCCACTCTTAAGCAGGCGAGGCAGAGAGAATGCACGCGCAATGTCTGGAAGACGTGCATTTTTTAGACTTAGCCATTCAGAAATCAAAATGAACGCAACAATCGTTCAACTATGCCAACAGATGCAGAGAAGATCCAGAAAATGGGAAGGGGGGCGCCCTGGGGGACACAGCGAAGTTCTCCCGAGAGCAAACAGGGCTATAAATCTGACTAACTGGAGCAGGCAGCTACTTTGCCTGCTGCCCAACGGCTCCAAGCCGCAGACTCGAAGCAGGGCCGGTTGTGCCGGTGGAACTCTATCGGAAATGCCGACGCGTCTTTGAAGCTTGGGTCAGGAAGGCGGAAGGCCGAGCGTGTTGTTCTAAGGCGAAAAGGGAGTGTGTGTGTGTGTGTGTGTGTGTGCGCGTGTTGGGGGGCCTGACCATAAAGCGGGGCAAAGCAATCCAACAACAACCGGTTTTCTCTGGCAATGGCCAGGACGCAGGAGTGAAGCGCCTGTGATTATAGCGAGCGCGGTAGGGGTGTGCGGGCCTCCGTGGCCACACAGCCCAGGGTCGTCCCTGCGGTGTCAACCTCCTGTACCACCTGCTCTACGCTACCAGCTCAGCCCGCGCTGCGCGCCTCGGCCTGGCGGGGCCACGGCGCTCCGGGATCCCTGCAGCCCTAGGCCGGGTACCGCGGAGGGAGGGCGTTCAGCCACCGCCACGCAAACTCCGGGGGCCGGGAGCGAAGCTGCGGTGCAGCTCCCCAGGGGCGAGAACCGCTGCAGGGCGCAGCCTCGCCCGGCGCCGGCCAGGCCAGGAGCCAAGCGGCCATGGAGGCGGGGCTGGTGCCAGCGCTGGCGGCCTGACTGCGGGAGCGGAGCCCCGCAGCCTGGAGCGCAGAGGGAGACAGGGTGCTTGGGGGCGGACAGGCGGCGCGGGGGACACCTGAGCGGGGCTCCTCCCGCAAGGCGCGGCCGGAGGGGCGCGGAGCGGGGATCAAAGGCGCGCAAGGGAAGCGGAGACCGCACAGCACCAAAGCCCGGGGGATGGGAACGGGCAGAGCGCGAAGGGAGGCCCCCACCCACCACCCCATCCCCACCCACCACCCGTCCCCCCGCCCTCACCCGCTCCCACCCGGCCCCCACGCCCCGCCCGGTCCCCACCCGCTCCCACCCGCCAACCGGCCCCCGCCCGGCCCGCCCCCGGCCCCCACCCGCTCCCACCCGGCCCGCGCCTGCTAGGGAGGCAGACGCGGCTGTCTGGTGGGCGGGGACGCCCCCCCGTGCCTTGAGTCCCAGGGCCGGGCCCCTGCTGAGGGCTGGACGGGGCCAGGCCGCCTCCCTGCAGCAGCACTCCCGTGCCCAGCGCCCCGTGCCAGCCGAGCGGCGGTAGCCGGTGGGCTGGGGGCTTTCCCGACGGCTGGGAGGAGCGGGCTACCCGGCAGCTGCTCCCGACGGCCCCCGGCCGCTAGACTTGCAGCAGGCGGCTCTTCCTGCCGCCCCCGGGTGACCCGCAGCTCGGGGCCGCCGGCAGGAGCGCCCCGGCCACCGGCCTGGCGGCAGTAGGCGCGGGGGGGGCGCAGAAGGCGGTCGCTCTCCCGAGGGACCGCGGGACGGCCGCGGCTTTCCGCTGCGGCTCAGCTGCGGGAGCGCCTTAAGGACAGGCCGCTGCCAGGCTTGTCCTACAGCGCCTTCTCCTGGACGCGCGGCCGGGAAACGGCGGATCTGCAGGCCCGGGGGGAGGCCGCCTGGGCTTCCGGGGCCACGTCCCCAGTGAGAGGGAGAGAGAGTTTAGCGCAGTCCCGGGCGGGGGAAGGCCGAGCGGGAAAGGGCTGCTGCACACCCGGGCTCTCGGACGGGGCCCGGGGCAAGTCTGAGCTGCCCAAGCGGGCGGCTACGAACAGCCGCTCCCCGCCCGCTGAGCCGGCTCTAGGCTCTGTCCCCGCTGGGCACCTCGCAGGGCCGGGGACCTGCCCCTCTCCTCTGGGCTCCCACTGCCCGCCCGCTCCTCGGACTCGGGGTTTATTTGCAATGCGCGCACCGGGAAAGCGGCTGCAAAGGGCAGAACGTGCCTGGGGAGCTTTGAAACACAAGCGACTCCCGGCAGGGCGATTTCCGCTTTCCGCAAGGGAAAAAAAAAGAGCAATTTCTGTCCCCCACTGCGGGGCAGAGTCCGCCGCCGGGCTCCCTTGGAGCGGCCCCTCTCTTCGCCTGGCTCGCTTGAGTTCTGGCCTAAGGACACTCCCGCAGAAGAAACGCGCCTGCGGCTGAAAATGCCAAGCGGCTGCTGCTAAAAATAAGACCGTGTCTTTCCTGCCAAAGGGCCCAGCGCTGGGCCGCGCTGCGGCAGCTCCCCCGGCGGCGAACTCCCCCTGGCAGGCGCAGAGGGGTGCAGGTTTAAGGGCGGATGCCCTGTCCCGGCATGTTTCGGGAGCAGCGAAGATGAAAGGCCGAGCAGCCTTAGCAAATGCAGAATCCGAAGCGCATCGGGCTTCGCCCCCCAGCTTGCCTGGGCTGCTTTTTCAGTTGAATAATGTACCAGACAGCTCGATCAGCTCGATCTGTCTGTGGCCACGCCTGCCCTATAGACACCCACTGCCCGAGGGCCGGTAGGTGCGAGAGGGACAGACAAACAGTCCCTTTCCGAAGGAAGAGGCGGGTAAGAAGGGGGCACAGGTAGAAACCTGCCGACATAAACCGATCCTCTGCTCCCCTCCAGCCGCGCGAGCGTGGGAATGGTGTTCAGCAGAGCTCCGCTCGGGAGCTCAGGCCACCCTCTTAATTCACGTGTTTCTTGGAGACTCCAGGACGCTTCGGTTGCTCTGTTCTTTCCCCTTTTACAGCTAGACAGCCGCGAGTTCTCCCCTTTTGAACCAGCCACACTGAGAGAGGGCACCAGTTAAAGAGGGGTTTTGTTGCAGGGTCTCTCCGTTGGTGGCTCTCGGTGGAAGCTGACTAGCTGAGATGTTTACTGTCCTCCATCCCTTCCTCTCACTTCCTGTTTTTTTCCTCTAACGCTGCCAGCAGCATTCACTGCCGCATTGCAGCAGAGCAGTAAATACCTTTAACAGCTGCCTGCCAGCCCAGGAGTGAAATACTGTCTTTGTTCGGATTTCTTCTGCCGCCAGAGCCCATAAAACAGCCCATGCGAAATAGATTTCCTTGACCAAACATGACTGGAAAATAAACAAAACTTGAGATTCTAAGGAGGGAAAAAATCCCTTGTATTTATTTATTCCTATCTATTTGGTCCTTTATGTTCTCATTGACCCGCCCCTTTAATACGCATCAGGCATCTACCGGGCTCGTAGTCATTTCGTTCAGCTGTGTTTTGATCGGAGACAAAAAGGAAGGGAGTTTTCTTACACTAACCAAGCGTGGGGCATAATCTGATTTTTAAACGCTGACCGAATGCGGCTGAGCCGCGGGTAACCCTAGCTCCTGGCTGCAGTTTCCTTGCTTATGCTCGTCCTTTGCAGAGCGTAGGTCATTAAAGGGTGTGCGATGAACCCACTAGTTTCGTCCAAAGATTAAATGAATTCGAGAAATCAATATTCACCCCGTACTTCTCACACCTGCGGCACGTTAGGCTTTGCAAAATCAACTCAGATAAAGGCACACCTACGTTCTTGACAATGTTTGGAATTCAGAAGGATACACGCGCCCACATACAAACACACACTTAGCAACACGAGTGTGTGTATGCTGTGTTAACAACAGCAATATATCCAGGGGGTAAGGAGAACGGAATGCCCTCCCTTTCAGAAAAAAAAAAGCAAGCCGCAAAGTGCCCAAGAAGCCGAGTAATGGGGGTGTACATATCCATACAAAACCCCATTGTCTCTGTGTGTAAAATGCACACGTAGGAGGGCTTTTGCGAAATTCGCCCGTGGAATATTGTAGATCACTCCTCCCAGCCGCCGAGAAGCGGCTCACATTTGAAAACATTCGAGAGAAAACTTCGCAAAACTGTAGATTGATCTGCAACCAGTCAACTGCAGAATTACCAATGGTACATCTATGCCACATCAGGAGTCATTCCTAGAAACAAGTCCTTAGCTAACGCACAATTGAGTAAATAACACATAAAACAGACGTCATTCTCGTGTTGCGAAAGGATACATAAAACACCGTCTAGTTGAGAGTCTTCATTTTACTCATTTTAGCAGGCTAATGGGAAAACAGAGCTAGCGGAAAGCACACAGCAGGCTGCAAAATAGATATCCTGGACCCAGAAGAATCCTTGTTAATTTCATAATCAATTTTGAACATTAAATGCAATGCTTTGACATCACGAATGTTTCTTTGTAACCCAAATAATCATGTTGTAAACGATGCGTGTGTGTGTGTAACTGTACCTATAATTGTAATTGCAATTGTAATATGGAATTGCATCTAGACATAATTATAGATATGGCTATAGATAAGTATAGAGACTCATAGACAGAGGTAGAGCTGTGCTATAATATGTATCGACCTTTTTGCAGAGTTATAAACATTAGATTCAATGCAACATTTCTATCATTCCGGTCGAACGCAGAGAATTATTATATACCCATTTCAAAATGAAAGTTCTATTCGATCGCGCATACATACGTGCATAACAGAAAATGTAGATTATTAGAGTACGAGATGTACGTATTTTATATTTAATCTACTTTTCTAAAAAAGGTAATATTATATAATATTACCAGGTATAAGTCAGATTGCTACAACTGTTGTATTGTATAATATTGTTCACAGCTAGAACTGTAGGTCTCGGTGAATGTATTTAGGTATATTTATGCCTGGTTTTGGTATCAGTAGAATGCGTGGTATAAAATATCTCAGTAAAATCGATGGGTGCGAGAGCCAGCAAAAACAACCACCCTAGACAGCCCTGGAAAATTCAGCACACTGGGTGGAGGGTCACTGCGAAGCTTCTTTAACTTGTGAAATATTCATTGACTTCAGGACCTTCTCTCGTTTTCAGGGCCGGACAAGCCAGCCCGGGGACGACAGCAGCTCAGCCGCGGGGCGGAATCGGCTCGCACGGAAACCTTTGCGGCGAGTTGCAATCGAAAGCATAGCGGGAAGAGCCGCTGGAAAATGCTTTTATTCGGGGTGAGCGGGGCTCGTGATTTGCCCCTGGCCTGGCCCCAAAGGAGCCGCGACCCGATAGCATTTTATTCCTCCAGGCTCCGCTCTCCTAACCTTCCCTGGCGGTCGTTCTGCGCTGCAAATTATTAACTCCCCCGGCGCTGCGTCGGAAAACACCTGTTGCCCCGTAAAGGGCGGCGAGCGCCTCGCACAGCCTGGGGCACACCGCAAACCCGTTGGACCCGCCGGAAAAGCCCTTTCTTGAAGCGAAGCGAAGCAAAGCATCCCGCACCCCTCCGCCGCCCCTCTCCCCTGGCTCCGGGCAGCCTCCGCTCTGCTCCCCGCCCACCGCCCGCTGCGGCACTCGGTCCCGCGCCTCCCGCACCTTTCCCCCGCTTCCCTCCGAGGGGCCAGGCGCGGCCCCCCACAAAGCGCCCGGAAAGCGGAGCTTGCTGGGGGCTCCGCGGCTCAGGAAACGCCTGGCCCACAGGTGACAAAGGAGGCAGGGGCCGCTCCTGAGCCAGCCGGCCGGGAACTCGCTGCTTTCACGGTTCCTGCCGCGGCTTTTGCCCCCACACTTGCTTTTCTGACTCCCCACGGCGGGGCGCGCCGGAATCCGGCAGTAAGGAGGGTCCTTACCCGCTCGCTGCGCTGGCGGCCGGCCGGCGAGCCGGGGAGGGTCGGTGTAATCCATTAGCAATCCGAGCCGCGCCGAGCAGACCTGCACAGGCGCCTGGGGCTGACAGGTACCGGAGCCCGGGCTCGCCGAGGGGGTTTCCGAACAGCCGGAGGCGGCCGGGCTCGGGACCCGGAGCTCCCGGCGCAGCGCAGACCGAGGTTAGAAAAAGGGGCCGAGGCTCCGGGAAGGCGGAATGCAGGGGGAAATTCGCCAGGGGAATCAGGAAAAAGGCCATGAAAGCCATCACGGCTGCACATGACCAGCCTCAGCCAATGGCGAGCCCAAACGGGCCATAAAAAGGCCTATTACCGAGCCGTAAATTTTCTCCCCACAAAAAGGAATGCGCCGCAGTTCCGTGCGGGTTTGGCACGCTCGGCTCCCAGCGCCATGTTCCCGCCCCGGCCCCGGCGTGGTAGCAGCCCAGGCCGAGAGGTTAGGGAAGGAAATGCAAGAGAAGTCCTCGCTGGGCTGCAGCGCCTGCATTGCCCCCAAACCACAACCCGGCCCTGACATCTCTGCCCCCCCCCACCACCGCGCCCTGGGGCTCCGCTGCCAGCCCTGGCCCAGGGGTGGCCTCTGGCTTGGCCCCGACCCACGTCCCCGGACCTCAGGCACCGGGAGCCCTTGGGGTGCATTGGCAGCCGGGGTTTGAACGTCTTTAATTCCTCTTTTTTCCCGACCCGAAAGCAGCCGCTCGGCCCGGCGCTGCGGGCCGCTAAGAGCCGCGCACCGCCTGGGCTGGACCCGCGCGGATTGCCAGCCGGTCTGGAGGGTTTGCGCTCGAACAGGTTGCTCCCCCTTCCGCGGGAGGCTCGTGCACCCGCTGGGGGGAGGAGGGCCCGGCTCAGCGGGCCGCATTCGCCCCTCCGATAAACCCTCTGACTTCTTAAAACCTGCCCCTGGACCTATCCGTGGAGAGGGAGGCAAACCCCGGCCGCGGGGCCCGGCTCTTCCCCCTGCAAGTGGTGGCGTTGGGAAACAGCCTCTCCACTCGGCGGCCCGGACCATGGCTGAGGCTCCAGCGCGCAGGACGAGCCTCCTGAAGGGCTGCCCCCGTCCTTGGCTCGTCGGTAGGAGTGAGCGACAGCCCAGCCCCGCGACACCGACTCGTTCGCACGGGGGCCGTGCGCGCAGGGCAGTTCCCGTTCGGGTTTCGCTCATCCCCAGCACGGCTGCGGGAGGAGGAAGCCCAGCTGCGCAACGCCAAAAGGGGCCCTTGTCCCAGAGGGCGGGGGAACCGGGGCTGCCCCCCCTAGCCCCTCCAAACCGCTTTCCCCTCCAAACTCGGCCTCTGCCCGGGCAGCGACGAGCATCTCACGGGGCTCTGGGGCGTTTTGCGCCACCGCTGCGGTTAGCAGAATCCTACCCGCAAAGGCCAGGGCCGGGCGACTAAGGGGCTGGCTAAGGTCGCCACGCCGCCGGGAAAAGCCTTGTAAGCAAGACCCCGCGCTGCGCGGGCGAATACATAGCTCTGCGGAGCGAGAGTGGCTGCCTGTCTTTGCGGGCACCGGGTGCGCACACCTGGCGGGGAAACGCGGGCCGACGGGCAAGTCTGCAACGAGCACTGGGTTTTGGTCTCTCTGCTCTGAAACGGAGAGTTATCGGAGACTGAAACAGCCGCTGTAAGGACAAGATTCGGCTTTGGAGACATTTGTGAGCGGCTCGGCCCTCCTCGGCCTTTGCAAACGGCTTCCCTCTCGCAGGACTTGAACAAGGCAGTGTCGGGCCGGAGCCGAGATATGTACCTCGGAGGATCTTTGTCCCGCTGATATAATTGCAAGCAATAGACCAGCGCTCTCGGCCTCCGCATATTAGGTCGCCTTTAAATTCGCATAACCAATCGCAGGGCTTTTGCGGAGCCGGGGCGGGGGAACTGCTGGATTTATGCAAATTCCTGCAGCAAAATGTTTGCTTCATGGCTTTGCTGCAGCTGCCGCACGCTTCCGAGCCGGGGCCTGGCGGGAGATGGGGCTTGTCAGGTTTCTACACGGGCGGGCTCCCAACAGGGGCTTTGCGTGACTCGCTCTTCCCGCCACGAAGTGCGGAGCGTGCCCTGGGCTTGAGTGAAAGCAACCGGCTCAACTGAACTGAGCAATACCCTGCCCCAGGCCGCGACCCGCACCTCCCCGGCCCGCGTGCAAGCCGGGCAAACGCCGCGGAATTGCTGCCGGAACGTCTCGGGTTTAGCGGGCGCTCCGAGCTGGTCCCGCACCGCGGAGTTCCCCTCTGGTGCGCGGCGCTGCGGGCAGGTTTGGGCCATTTCTTAACCCCACCTCCGCCCCGGGACCCCGCACGGGCAACTGCTGTTCACACGGTTTTAGGGCCGGGCCCGCCAGGCTTCCTCCCGGACGTGCTTGGGTATCAGCCGCAGCGGTTCAGAGCGGGCGGAGGCCATCTGCGGCGCCCGGAGCGCGCTGCTGCGGTGACTCTGCGTGACACCCGCTCCACCGCCGGGGCAGGGCTGGAGGGGCGGGGCCCCTCGCCGAGGCGACTCGGAGCCGGAACTCCTGCGCGCCCCAGGAGGATTTGCACTGCTCGCAGCGGCCCTGGCGCAATACGCCCCAGAGGAAAAGGGGCATTTCTCTGGCGGAAGTAAAGTCACCAGCGCGTGAGGCTAAAGCAGCTTCGTCCTCCCGGGGCCCAGTGCGCCTCACGCCAAAGCACCGGCCGTGCTGTCCCGAGGTCCGCGCCGCCGCGGAGAGCTCTTCCGAGCCCCCGGGAGAAACCTGCCCCCTTTCCTCTCAGCGCCCCAGCCTTACGTGCCTCAGAACTAAGGAGCCCTACGCCCCAGGGGCGTCTTCAAATGCCCCCCACCAAACTGGGGGCGAACAAAAAGCGGAACTAGACATATGGCTCTTTTCAGCACTCAAAGGCCCCTTCCTTTGTTCCTGCTTCTCTCCGGCTGTACTGGCCTCGGGCCGGATCCTGCCGAGATTTCCTTACCTGGGGAGCTTTTATTCGTGCTTCCTAGCCTAGCAGAGGCGAGAGGCTCGCTCCTGTGGGACGCTCAGCAGGATGGAAGTCCCATGTTTGCCTGCGCTTTCCTTTAAAGACGAAATAAAACGATCCTTGTCTAGTACCGGCCTGCGGCTATGTGCCAGGGCCCCCCAGCGAGGAGAGTAAATCGAGATGTTGTTGGTTTTGTTGTTATTATTATTATTATTGGCAACAAAACAACAATAATAATAATACCTATATTATTGTTCTTGTTCTTGTTGAATAATAATACCTATATAATTATTAAAGTACAAAGCAGTCAAGTAGCACTTTAAAGACTAGCAAAATGGTTTATTCGGTGAGCTTTCGTGGGACAGACCCACTTCTTCAGACCATAGCCAGACCAGACTCAATATTTAAGTGCCTTATTTATCGTTTAACTTATTAATTATTAATAATAATTATTTAATGTGCCTTAAATATTGAGTCTGGTCTGGTCTGGCTATGGTCTGAAGAAGTGGGTCTGTCCCACGAAAGCTCACCGAATAAACCATTTTGCTAGTCTTTAAAGTGCTACTTGACTGCTTTTTGTTTTGATAGTGTATAGACTAGCACGGCTCCCTCTCTGTTACTATATAATTGGTGGTGGTGTTGTTAATAATAACAACAACAACAACAACAATTATTATTATTATTATTATTATCATTATACAATAATATAATATATTAGATCATTCATAACTTTGGAGCCTCCTTGTGTTCTACTTCGGTTCTGTAACCTTTTAAGCTTCCAGCAACACCGACAGACAGGCCGGAGTCTATTTCGGGTTTCCTGAGCACTCTCCCTTCCCATCGGCCCCTCCCGGAGCAGGGCACACAGATGCCGATGGCCAGGCCCGGGCTCACCGAATGCGAAGCGGGGTGTGAAGGTTCCTGCCCGGCTGACGCTTGGTGTGCTGGGCTGGCGCAAAGGCGCAGTGTAGCGGCAATGCAGCCGGGGCACGCCCAGGGCAAGCGATCGGCATTGGGTTGAATGGTCAGAGGTGTGTGCTCAGCGGCAGCTGCTGTCCTCGGGAGTCGCCGCATGAAGCCGCGCTGCCGGCCTGCGCCCCTGGCACTCCGCAGCTGCCCGAAAGGCTCTCGGTGGGCCCATGCGGGTGAGACGCATTGAATATGGCGCCCCTTCACCCGCGCATTGCCAAAGGCGAGTGGCCAAACGCCGGGCGATTCGCTCGCATTGCAGCAGCCGCTGTCTAGGGAAATCGGAGGAAAACGCCTGGTGAGAGCTAGTTCCTAGCGGCCCTGTGGGAGGGGTCACCAGCAGGGCCCCGATCCTGTACTGCTCGCGCACGCCCCGCCCGCAACCCCCACTACGTGCACCGGGCGGAGAGGCCCCTTCTGCGGGGGAGCTGCGCCTGCCCGCGCGCCGGGCGCTTTCATTGTGCACTGGTCCGAAGTTCTTCCGCTCGGCTTAACTCCAGCAAAATAGTAAAGGGCGACTAAGGCGGAAGTCAGCGGCAAGCTTCTCTGGGCAAGCCGGGGCCTGTTTTCCCAAAGCCCTCTGTGGTTGCTTCCACAGACTTCAGGCCACCGGGGCTTTGTTTTAAAAGAACGCGAGTTTTTTTGTTCTGGCGAACCTGTTCTTTCGAGATCTTTGGCTAAAGCTCTCCCGGAAATACCCCCAGAACGAGAGAAACAATCAAAGGCAAAAAGTAAGGGAGTTAGGGATCTCCTAAAGGTAATCGAGCCAACGGATTGCAACAGGGAGCCACGGAACCGGATACAGTCCCCGTTTGAACACGGGTTTGTTTATTTCAATCACCTATCGACACTAGCAGGTACATCTTTTAATGTGCTAATTTCTTCGCAATGGCTGACTCGATACAACAGCGGAAAGAGGTTAAGAGAGTACAAGCGCCTGGTTCTGATTAATAAAGCGGTCTATACGCCTGGCTTCCTGGGGGGAAGGCTCCCTCGGAAGTTGTGACTTTGAGAGTGATCTTTTAAAGGTTGGGAAAGGACAATTAAAATATGTCGCGACAAACGGGGTGTCGAATTTCCGTGTAAATCAGAGCAACTGGGCTGGAGATTGTGCCCGACAGAGTAAAACCAAAAGCAATACACACACAGAGCGGAGACACGCCAAGCGCCAGGACCTAAGAGAGCCTGGAACACAGGCAGGGACCTTCGCAACAGAGAAACAGGGCCGCGTGTGCCGGTATAGGTGGGTCCTTATTTTCGACAGTCTTTGATTAACGTTTCAAGGCCAAACTTAATCCGTCTGCCCCTCAGCTCGGTCTCCTTCCACGTCATGTGCTTCCTCCTTGGCCTCCCCTTCCTTTCCCTCCTGCCGGGACGCGGGGAATTTGTCCTGGTTGTTTTCTTTTTTCCATTTCATCCTCCTGTTCTGAAACCAGATCTTTACCTGCCTCTCGGTGAGTCCTAGCGCCTGGGACACCTCAATCCTTCGCTTCCTGGTCAGGTAGGGGTTAAACAGAAACTCCTTTTCCAGCTCTAGCGTCTGGAAGCGACTGTAGGTTTGTCTCCCTCTCCTCCTACCAGGCGCTGCTGATTAAAACAAAACACACAGGATCGTTCAACCTCAAGAGCTCCTTGGCTTGGGCGCTTCTCTCCGCGCCTGTCCCTCCAGCTGCACCCGCACAGCTGGGGGAGTAGATAAATGCGCACAGAGGGAGAAACGCAGCTCGCCAGAGACGGGCTGTTTAACCGGGGGGATTTTGCACGCGTGTCCAGAAAAAACGAGCCCTGTGCGAGGCCTGGCCTGGCTCTTTGCCTCGCAGCTCCGCGTTCAGGAGCTGCACCCGGGGGGAACCACCGCCCCGTTCGCACGGCAGCCCGGCGCGGTGCTCCAAGGGGCGCCCCTGGGCCGGGTGGGTTTACGCCCTGCGCGGAGGAGCAGGGCGTAAAGCTATTCCGCGCCGGGTTACTGTATTCCCCTCCTGCAGCGCGGCCCCCGCGCCCCCGGAGCCGCCGAGACAGGAAGAGGGAGAGCGGGAGGAGGACAGAGCAGGGGGAGAAGCTGGGAGCGCAGACGTGAGCTGGAAGCAAACGGGGGGAGGGAGGGAGGTGCTGGGTTTGCCCGCGCCCAACCTTGCGGTCTCATCCAGGGGAACAGCGCGGCGGGAGACGAGCTCTGATTTAAGTGGCCTGGGTCCTCGCCAGTATGAGCCCTGGACGATTTACAGGCAGGATATTGGACCAGCTCGGCCTCTTGCTGGCTCGTAAAAAGCGGCTGTCTCTGTAAATGATCGTATCCGTAAAATTTCCCGGGCTCCCCGGGACAGGTAATCCCGCCGCAGGGGGCCGCAGGCGGCGGCGCGGGCGCGGGGGGAGCGGGCGGCTGGTAGGCAGCCGCGGGGCTCCCCCCGGCCGGCGGGTAAAAGCCCGGGCCCCCTCCGGCGGGCCCCGGGGGCGGCTGGAAGCCGGCGGTGGCCGCGCCGCTCCGGTACAGCAGGGCGGCGTGGCGGCCGCTGCCCTCGGGCGCGAAGGGGCAGTCGTAGTACGCGGGGCGCAGGGGCTCTCCCGCCGCCCGGGCCTTGGGGGGCAGCGCGCTGGCGAAGTAGGAGCTCATGGGCGCTGCGCTGCGCTGCTCGGCCGGCCCAGCCGCACCCAGCCGTAGGGAGCCCCGGCCCGCTCGGCTCCGCGCTGCAGCTGCTCCGGCTGCGCCGCCTGGCCGCTCTGCGCGCTGCTGGGCAGGGGCGCTCCGGGGCAGGCTTGGCACGTCCGGCTCCCGAGGCACCGCGCCCCCCCCCGCCCGCCCCCGCCACCTGCACCCCCGGGGGCTGCTCGGGAAGCGCGCAGCTGAACCCCCGCCGAGCGGGCCGGGAGATCGGCCCCAGATAACCGCGGGGCGGATCGCTCCAATGGCTGAGCGCGCTGGGGGCCAGGCGCCGGCCGGAGACGCAGGGCCACCTCCGCCCTCCTGCCAGCAGCAGCCGGAGCTGCCCGGGGCCAGGGCGCCTCTCCGCAGTCCGTGCTGCGGCTGGGGAAGGCCGGGGGGGGGGGCTGGGAGCGGCGGGGGAGGGCCCCAGCCCCGCCGCGGGAGCTCCGGGTAACTCCCCGGGGCGCTCGGCGGCACCCGGGCGCAAGGAACAGGCCGGCCGAGCTGCTGGAATGGGACGCGCACTTCCCCTTGGCGCGGGCACGCCTGGCTGCGGCTCCCGGCTCCCGGATTAATTGCTGCCTAATGGGAATCGTGCCTCGGAATACACTTTCCATCATTTCACCCGGCAGGGGCCGAGCAGGGCACGGGGCGGCTGGGGGCGCATTAGCCGGCTCGGGGCCGGGGAGGGACGCCGGGAAGGAAGGGTCCCAGGCGCTAGGGAAGGGCTGAAGGGAGGCAGGCCGGGGCGTGCCAGCGCTCTGCAGCCGAGGGCCAAGGGGGGAGCCGCGGCTTGCGAGCAGGGCCGGGCTCCGTGGGGAGAAAGCCCTCCCCCCCTTCAGAGAGCGCCGAGGCTGCTCCAGGCTCGCTCCAAGCTTCCTACCCCAGACCCGCTCTCCGGGGGTCAGTCGGGCCCCTCCCCGCCAACGCAGAGCTCCTGCCTTCAGCCAAAGCCCGGAGGCAGAGCCGGCTCCCGCGGCAGCCAGTGGCAGCCCTGCGGTTTCCAGCCCAGCGGACTCGGGTCCCCGGTCTCCCGGTGGGGGCCCGG
Organism: Carettochelys insculpta; assembly: GCF_033958435.1. Lineage (NCBI taxonomy): Eukaryota > Metazoa > Chordata > Testudines > Carettochelyidae > Carettochelys > Carettochelys insculpta. The sequence continues at coordinate 32,770,740 of NC_134144.1, forward strand.
GTTTCCCTTAAGGACAAGCCCGCTCAGGGTGTCCCGTGTTACGCAGACTGCAGGATGGAGGGGAGCTGTTCCACGGGCCGGGTGTGGCCGCCCGGTGCCACTCGAGAGAAGAGCGGGGCTTACAGGGAAGAGACCTGGGACCTTTCGCCTCCCTCCCACGTTCATTCCCTCTGGTGTTATTGGGGCCAATAAACTTTGGGGTGTTTTTTCTGTTGATTTAGGCAACCCGCTCAGGTGTCTCCTGCTGTAAGGTCCCGGGGTGACTGCCACAAAACGAACGTGGCTACAAACCCGAGCCAGAGGCCCGCGCCTTGGAAAGCCCAGCCCGCCGGACACCAGCCCCGGCCGGAGAGCGGCCAGCCGAAGGGAAGCCAGAGGAGATTCCCAAGGAATGGTGTTCCGGGACAGGTGTTCTCCAGCGCGCTCGTTTCCAAGGCTATGCGTGCAAAGGGCCGGTAGCGTTACGGCCTCACACCTGTAACTGCGTCTTCTCACCGGGCTCAGATGCGCACGTGTCTTCCGAAAACCTGCGCGGGGTGCAGATGGAGGCCTGCGCCTCCCGCTTCGCTGCAGCACTCCTTGCTCCGAAGAGAGCAACGCCTTTGGCCTGAAAACGCACCCCCCGCACCTGGCGTGCAGGGAAGGTCCCAAACTCTTCAGGGGCCACAATGTTTAGGGGTTGCACCGGCGCCAGTGGGAGCTCCTAAAATATTGTCCTTTTGTCAGGCCTGGCCACGGCCACAGGCTTTATTTTCCTCGCTGTGCTAACTGGGTGTAAGAACGTATCTAGAGGTTGCCTGTGAAATACCGCCATGTAGTGTATTTCATAACAATGTGTCCCTCGCCTCGGTCCCTGCTCTTAAAAATAAACGTGTTTTATTCACTGTGAAATGTGTCGTTTTTTCCCTTTGCCCCATAAATATTTTTAGGCCCGAGAGATCACCCGGAGAAAATTAGATCTTGGTGAAACACATACCGGTTCTGACCTAATAAACCTCTTTGTTTGCAAAGCACAAGGACAAGGGCCCCATTGGGGGGGGGGGGTACCTTCCAAACGTATCTTCTTACCTCTTTTTGCCCTGGGTGTTATAAAGTTGTTGCTCCTACTCCAGAAGCCTGTAAATTAGCGGGAAGAATGAGCAAGACATTTGCTCAATATTCATAAACAGGTTCAAGTACTTTATAGGTTCGGTAACAATTCCTGGAAAATACCAGGAGCATTTTTCAACAATAGGCCCCAATAATCCAGCATTACTTGTAGCTTTTCTTCAGGGCACGGCCCATCAGTAACGGATTTGATCACTGTATTTACTCTCATCGTTTAAATATAACGCACTAAAACTAAGCCTCCTGGGAAACACAGACCTGCCCAGGTTTATGCTTTCATACAATGGACAGGGGGCTAAGGCTGCAAGAAGTTTCATCTCCAAAATGCTGACTGCGCAAGGTGTTTCTGAGCTAGCAATTTAGATCACGGCGGGGAGCAGTTCCTCTTGTTTAATTTTGGTTACAAATGCACAATCCAGGATTAAAAGTAGAGTTGTCCGTATTTCAATAAATATGTATTTTTTCAGGCGAGAAGCCGCCTGAGCCCAAGAATCATAAAATGGACCAACAGCGCCCTCTAGTGGTCAACTGAAACCGCGGTCCGCCACCAAATGGCTTTAACTCCCACTGGTGCGCGTGTTCTTCCTGCCTTGCTTTAAAAGCAGTTTATTTTTTAACCCCGGCTTTCATGCACTATACAGACACCGGCGCTTTCTCTTTCACCTTGGCGGTCTAAAGTGATCCAGACACGAATGCAAGGCTGAAGGAATGCAGAGGACCGCCCTCTGGGCACCGAGGGACAGCGGTACCTAACGCGTTCCCTGCAGGGCTCCTAAGGCCGCGTCTTTGGACACATTGGGTGCGCGCTTTGCGTTTTTATCCCGCTGTAATTAACTTAGGCCGAGCGGCTTTAAACAAAGCAGTCGAAAGGCTTAAATAAGGGTCGCTCGCCCAGTGTGGGCCAGTAGCTCTACCCATCATATCACCCGGGCTGCTGTTTGGCGTTTCCAGGTGCCCTGTTTTCTGGCTTGCACTTCCTTTCGATTCAACCGATTCCGTTGGGAAGTTTAAGTCCAGACGACACTTTTCACCCTCCAGCCAATTGTTTATTCCCGCCAGCCCGCTGAACGCCCTGCCGGGCAGAACTGTGCGCTTCTGTTTGGGTCCTGAGCGCAGCCCGCGACTGGGAATTAAAACTCCGTGTGGCTGGACACAGAGAGGACATTGTTTAAAGGGAAGCTGCAGGCTAGTGAGAGGCTCCAAGCGCCTCCATTTGCCTCACACCGGTTGGAATTACCCATATACAAGGGGAAAAGGACAACTTCGCCCCCAGCCGCCGCTTGGGCTGGAAAAATAGTGAAATCAGCGTCTCCCTCTCTAGCCTGATTAAGTGTCCCGCGGGCAGTAATACGGGTTACCTCTTAGGTCTGGAGCAGCCAGGGAAAAGGGCTGCTTTCTAAACAGCCGCGTATTCGGCCCCGGGTTTACCGCCCTGGACCACTTCTACCCACGCAATCCGCGAATAAACTACACGGTCCATGTTAGCTTTTCCACCTGAGCCCCTTCTCTCGCCCGGGTTGTTCTTGGCCCGACAGTGACATCCTGCGATTTATAGTCCCGATTTTAAGGCCGAGTGTTGTCTGCATTTTTGGTTTCCTCCAACGATCGCAAACATCAAAATCAGAGGGTTTCAAAGAGAAGGGCCGTAGCATATCGTAAAGTCATTAGGTCCAGACGTCTAGCCAGCTCAATGGTTTTATTATACCTCGGTTCTTCCTGCTTTAAAAGGATTATAGGTATAGGGTTGACAATGAATGGGGAAGCAATGCAACACCTTTTCAGAGCGCTAACCCCCCTTCCCACTCTTCTGGGTTTTTTTATTTTTTGCAGAGGTAAAAACATTGAGTAGCAGGTCTCCGGCACCTCTTTCCTCCAGCTTAAACAACTGCTCATAAATATTTACAGAGCCTTCATTTTAACGGGTGCTCTTTAAACAAAGCACGGTTCTTTTACAATGAACTTCATCTTAATTATCTCGATAAAGTCATGTGTGTTCATAAATAGGAAAGGCAGCTGGGAACCTGCAGGGCCGTTAGGCCGTTCCGCACCCATTGCTGGACAGATTAACCAGCGCAGGGAGTCAAACGGCGACCCCGAGAATTTTGAACGTCTAAAATATTTGGCTTGGGAGAGCCGGGTGGCAGGTATTTCCGCGAGGCGGCCAAGAAACCACGGGGGAAACGTCACTGGTTTTTGAAGGACAATTCGCCTATAACGTGTTTCGAGCAAAGTAACAGGCAGATCTAGAATACATCACTTAAGCCGAGACCCCTGTGGTTAGCTTCCAGCAGACGCTGTAATCCCTTTAGCTGGGCTCCATTCGTCCAAAAGTAACACTGGGTTAGTAACTGCCTGGGAGTAGCTCTGATTTGGGTCCCCACCGGCCACCAAAATTTCACGGTAGGTCCTAACCGAGAGCAAACTGTCTGCACTGCTTTTTGCAAGCCTCCCTGCAAGTATAATTACACAGACCAGGGCTTGTTCGGGGTGTCCCCGCCAGGCGGGGAAGAGAGCGCATGTATTGTTTTCCTACGATTTGGGCTAACGCTGCGGCGCCCAAGAAGAGCAAAGCGGAGGTTGCGCGTATCGTTGCACTGATTTTATTTGCTCGCGTCCGTTCATTATGGAGCAACCGAGCCTCGTTACAAGGGCTTTCGGTGAGTGGCCGATACAACCTTTGCAACCCTGCAGAATTCCCAGGCGCCAGGAAATGGGAGGCCCATTGCAAAGTGTTTCAAGTGCAACCCGGTCTCCTGAAGGCAGAAGGGGAAGAAGGAACTGAAACGCTTCGGTGGCCTCACGTTGGCATCTCTCGCGAAGGAGGCGAGCCAGGTCTAGAGAGCCGAGGGGTTGGGGATGACTTGGAAGAACTCTCGGACAACACAGCGCTGCTCTGGGTTTAAACAAGTGTCCTTTAATAGAGATATTCATGATCATTGCAATCACCATTCTGCCCTTCCCCGCTACTTCGGCAAAGCGACCCGCTACCCTCCCGCACCTTCGCAGAAACATGTCACACACTTAACACCGACGTCCCCACGGCTAACGTGCACTCACAAACCGGCTCGGGAAAGGGAAATGAAGCACTTTCGATAAACACATTGCAGCAAGACAGACCGACCCCCTCCCGCCCCCGGCTCCCCGGACAGGGAGAGCTATTTGCACGGCCGCGTAAAAGTGATTTAAAGTTCTGCAAGGAAGCATCCGGGGGGCGGTGGGGAGAGCCCGGGGCGCGCCCGGGAGTTTAGTCCCCTTTATTTCCTTTCTCCTTGTTCATCTTTTTCATTTTCATCCTTCGGTTCTGAAACCAGATTTTGACCTGTCTCTCGGTGAGGTTTAAAATCCTGGCCACTTCGTAGCGGCGGTCGCGGGTCAGGTACATGTTAAAGAGGAATTCCTTTTCCAGTTCCAGAGTTTGGTACTTGGTGTAGGGGCACCGCTTTTTCCTGGTGGAGCGAGCGTGGATCCAGTTGGCGGCAGGATTATCTGCAAGAAGGGAGGCACGCGGCCGGGAGCGGGGTGGGAGGGGAGAAAGGCCGTTAAATGCAACTCCACACAGGCCGGAGTCCGGACCCAACTCGGTCGGCAGGACCATAAAAGCCGCGCGGCCCCGCTGCCGGTACTGTAGGAATCATGGCTTGGTGGTAGGTGGCTTTTATGGATGCTGCCTGCGCGCGGGCAGGCGGCTGGACGTTTTTATAGGTTAGTAAAACTATCGGTTTTGCACATTGGAGCCTTACAGGGTTCGGCAGTAAATCAAAGGGGCAATTTCGGTTTTACTTACTTGGGTCAAGTTGCTGCGGCTTCTCCTCCTTGAGCGCGCTGCTCGGGCTGGGCTGGCGGCTGCAGGCTGGCGGCTCCTTGGCGCTGCAAGGGGCCGGCTTCTCCCGCGGCTCCTGCAGGAAGGGGTCGCCCGTGTACTCGGGCGCCCGGATCCCCTGAGACCCCCGGGCCGAGGCGCCCTCAGTCCGTTTGGAGGTGGAGGAGGAGGAAGAGGAGGAGGAGGAGGAGGAAGACGAGGCGGCCGCGGCTCCCGTCTCAGGCTTTATCCCGTAGTGGCGCCCGCTGGAGGAGCTGCCGCCGCCGCCGCCGCCGGAGGGGAAGCCGGCGAAGGGCTCCATCCAGGAGCGCACGTAGCGGCCCGTCTCGCCCGCGCCCAGGGCGGGCTGGGGCGCGTAGGGGTGGTAGAGCCCTGGCATTGCCGCGGGCGGCTGCGGGTGCGCCGCGGCCCAGGAGGTGGAGAACACGGTGGATTTGGGGGCAAAGCTACAGGAAGAAAAATCGGCGCCCTCGGCCACACCTGGGGGCCTGGCGGGCGCGGCGGGCCCGGCCTGGCCGAACCGGGTCCCGTACACCTCGTCGCTCTCATGGCCTAGGAGGGAGTCCACGTAGTAGTTACTTATGGTGCCACTAGAGGACATTTTGCGGCGCCCCGTTAGGCATAGGGCAGGTTACACTCAGCGGCGGCCGATCCCCTCCCGCAGAACAATCGTAGTATTTTGCAGCCTGCAACCCTCAACCATTGGTCGCGGGGCCCACGTGATCGTATTTACCAATACCGGGAGTAAATCAATCCGCTACCCGGGGGCCGCTGCGATTGGCGACCCCCCCCCCACCCACACCAGGCAGAGCAGCCCCGCTGGAACCGTAGGGCCCGGCAGGCGCCCGCGGGCCGGGGCTGCGCCGCTGCCCAGCGGGGTTCCCGGCGGGCGTGGCCCGAGCCGGAGCCAGGCAGCCGGGGACTACTTCTTCCCCTCCTTCGAGTGAGCTCGGCCGTTCATTTCCGAGGCGGCGGGGCTTGGAAGCGGAGAGCCCGGCGCTTGGAAAGGGAACCCCCCGCCCGGCGCTGCCAGCAGAGGCGGCTCGGAAAGCTCGGGAGGGTGACCCGCAGAGCCGGCGCGGCGCCTTCCCCGTTTCCGAGCGCGGGCGTGTGCGCCTCCCGGGCCCCCCGGCCAGAAAGTTTGCAGAGAGGCCGCGGTGCCCGCCGCGCCGGCCTAGGGCAGGCGGAAGCCCTCGGGACCCGTTTTATGCCTTTCCATAAAACTTTTACGAGCCGGGTTTCACTCTAGGCGAGCGCGTCCCTAATAAAACAGCCGCCGGGACAGCGAGACCTGACGAGTCCCTCAACACGCGCTCCTGGAGCTCCGAAACTTCGGGGCCGCGCTGTTCCGACAGCGCTCCTGAGCCGCGGTCTCCTCGCGACTTGGGGAAGGCTCTGTCGGCAAACGTTCTCCGCCGGAGCCCCGTCGGCGCGCCTGCCGCATGTAAATACAATCACCTTTGCAAAGGATTCCCTGTGCGCCGGCGAGACTGTGCGCTCTCGCCAGACAAGGCTTTCTTGTTTCGAGTTTAACGTACGGCAGCCTCCCATGCATCCCTCCCGAGCGCAGGCGACACACGGCTTGCTCCTATCGCCCCCCAAACAGTGTGAAGGGAATAAAGCCTCTTCATTTGCTCTCCGGCCCTAGATTTTTTCCCCCCTCGGAGCCGTTTACCCTTTGCCAACTGAAAGAATAGTTGGTTAGTATTTCAGACTAAATCGCCCACGTTCTGCTGCACATTTCGGAGCCTTTAGACAGAGGGACGCGGGGCGATTTGGGAGGAAAAGCGCACAGTTCATAACTCAGCACAGTGCTCGGTCGGCCGATAGCAGAGCACCCTGCAGGAAAACAATACCTATGCCCTGGCAAATATAAGGAAGGGGCTGCAATTCCTGTTTATTTCATGATTTACGGCTGTCTTCCTCCTTTGGTGCGCCATTTGCATGCTTTTGTTTTATTTTCCATACACCCAGCTTGTTGCGTGCAGAGATGGGGCACGAAATTGTTGGGAGACGCAAGCTGAGAAGTCTGACAAAGAGTATTTTTGCCCCCATCCACGCGAAAACCTAGGAGGTAGGCAGCCAACCGCGCACCCGCCACCGACCCTTCTCTGGCGACACAGAGAGGACTGTGAGGCGAAAGGCGAACAGAGGTTCCGCTGTATTTCTGACTGCAACTGGCGGCAATTCTGGGGTTTAGGAGGACTGTTTTCAAACCAGGGTCAGAGCAGCCCGCGGGAGGGCCGGCGGTGTCCTCAGCATCGCCACGTTTACTCGCTGGCTTGAGCCAAACCTTCCAGCCCGGTTCCCCTCGAGCTAGCAGTTATAGTGAAAACTAAACCACCCACGTCCTTCTGCGCGTTTCTGAGCCTTCAGCCGGACTGAAGCCGGGGCCGTTTCAATCCGAGGAGCTCCGAGATAAGGGCGAGCCGGTATCACCCGTTGCAGCGGGAACTGTGACGGTGATATGAAGGAAGAAAATATTGTCCATCTCTCGGGCCTTAGCTCTGGCTGGAGGAGCCGCGCGCGGGGAGGAAGGGCGCAGCTTTCAATGAACGCCCTGCTTCGGGAGCGGGGAATCGCCCCGGGCTCGCTGCAAGGGGAAAGCGTGTGGGAGCGTTTGGACTTCAGTGCAGAGTCACGTTCATTCGCAAGCCATTTCCAGCTGCCGGCAGCATTTCGCTCCCACCCGCCCCACCCCGGGCAAGACAGAGTGGCTGCGGATGACATTTTCCAGCCCTGGGCCGGTAAGAATCCCGGCCTGCAGCCTCTTGGTGCGCGCTCTAAAGGCGGACTTGTTTGCCATCAAACGAGCTCCCGAGCAAACCAAAATGGTGCAGCCCGACCCCAGCGGATGCGGGCAGGCTGGCGTGCCGAGCCTTCCCCTTGTCAGCACTGCCGGCAGAAAAGCCCCGGCCCCGGCAGCTATTGCAGAGACGGGAGGTTCTTTTCCACTGCGCTCTGCGGAAACTTCAGCCAGTCCAGAGGCCCCCGGCTTTGGTGGGTTGCATTTTTCAAGAGCAAAAGAGGACGAGAAACCAAACGGCGCTGTTATTTTTTAAATCAACACACTTATGTCAAATAAAACGCCACGCAGATTGCTGACAGCTTGTGCTGGAGATTTTTTATCACTTACCCTTTATGAGCTGCGTGAGTGAGGATGTCCAGTGTACGCCGTAATATTTTACTAGCCCTTTTGCATTCGCTTCTCAGACTGCGACCGATCACACAACAGTCCGCCGATTAATCATTTGTTTACAGTCACAATTATAAATGAATTAGGTTTATATCATTGCTCACCCCCCACGGCCCTTCCCGAGATAAAAACACACACACAAGGGGAGAAACAAGAAGCGACATCAATCCAAACAACTGCAGATCAGAAAGGATCAGGGAATCAACCTGAAGCTGCACTTTTAAACCTTTTTTTTTTTTTGTTCTCAGAAAACCAAAGGCACCGCAGTAGTTTACAGACTTTATTGCATTATACATGCGAACAGAACATGCACAAGGACGATATATTGCGGCTGGCCGACTACTATACCACATCTGCACCACAAGAAAATGTCTACAATGGAGAAGAATCCCCCCCATTCCATTTGACGAAGGACAAATTCGAAATGCGTTCGAGAGCGTAGTTACATAGCAATGTGCTTTTCCCGCCCCAAATTTATTTCCCCCTTAAAGTATTGGATGTGTTCCAGGTGTTATGGCCCGTATAACAGCCCCCCACATAAATAGCACTTCGTTAGGAAAAAAAAAACATGAAAAAGTCACATTGTTTGGATGCTCGACAGTTCCAATAAGTTAAGACCAAAGGATAATAGTCAATCAGAGTTACCCTGCATTACGATGAGGAAAAATAAATTACACGTGCTAGGCTTTTATATATATACTCATCCTAGTCACACATAGTCACTTGCAGCACTCCAAGAATGAGGAAAAGTCACATTCTATCAGAAAAAAAAAATGAAACATGATGGTTCTCCCCCAGCCCCCCCCCACCCCCAAGTTTCTCCTGCCACTGGTGGTGCTGTGTTTCGAGCCCCGGGTTTAGGGGTTTAAGAGAAGGTCAGATTAGCGGTCAGTTCTCGGATTCGGTTCTCCCTGCTCATCTTCTTGAGCTTCATTCTGCGGTTTTGAAACCAAATCTTGACCTGCCTGTCAGTGAGGTTTACGCTCTTACTTATCTCTAGGCGGCGCTCTCGAGTGAGGTACATATTGAACAAGAACTCTTTTTCTAATTCCAGTGTTTGATGTTTAGTGTAAGGGCACCTCTTCTTCCTGCCACTCTTTGCAGTTAACCAATTGCTGGTTGGCGTATCAGACTTGATTTCCTCTATCAAAATCAAAGAAGAAGAACGAGAAGAAGAAGAACAAGAAGAAAATCAAACATACCTCAAGCTGGCAGAGTGTCCCTACCCTTGGCCATGAACCCTCATCTCTAGTGTCTGGCAGATATGTTAAATGTGGGCATTAAACATTGCTAGCAGGAGGTGAGGGCGCTGGGACAGCTTTGCAGTTGTTGCCAGACTCCGGGTAAATAGGTCAGATCCAATGACTCCCTGTGTGGAATTTGGGGTTCTTTCAACAATTCTAGCCAAAGTTTCAAACTAGCACATAACATTTGCACGATATTTAACCTGCCACAGCACAATGGCAACATCTGAACGGCTCTGGGCTACGCACCAGAGTAGAAGGCTGATGAGACGTTCATTAAGAAAATCTCTCAATTTAAAAGGATCAGTGCAATCCATGTGCTATGACGTTCCTTTATAGCACACGTGGAATTACACAAAGAAGCAGATTTGGGCCATTTGTCTCTTCGCTACAAGGATGTTTTCAAAATTAACACTTTATACCAGGGTTGGTTTTTTCTTTTTTCTTTTCTTTTTTTTTTTTCATTTTCCTTTTAGATTTTTTTTTCCACCTGAAAGGAATTTTCCCAGACAAAACTAGATTCGAATGGCTAAATATAAATGTTATAGATGGACCCTTTCTGCACACGGTGGGGTAAAAATCGTCCTAGAGGTTGCAAGGCACATTTTTAGCAGAGGAAATCTCCCGTTTTGCTACGCCACCCTATCCCGTTCGAAATTAAGGCTCTTGTGCACTTTTAAAAGGAAGATAAAATATAATAACAGTCTCCTTTGTCTTTTAAACACATTTCACAACCAGCTTGTACTTTAAAAGGCAAAACCAAGGTTTTCAAAAGCATCACTTCAAAATAACCCCCTTCTCACCCAACACACAGCGGGCTAACGTTTCCCCTGTACATTTGTTTCAAACTTCCCCCTGTTCTGCAGCCCCCGCTTCTCCTCTATTTTAAGAGGATCGGAATTAACTTTCCCTGCAATGAAATCACACTGCGGCTCAGCGAAAACAGTTGCCCAAAATATTACACGAGCAAAATTGAAGCGGTGGTATCGCACAGGCTCCAGAGCTATTTGAAGGGGGGCCATTGGTTTTTGAACCTGGACTGCATTACAAAGAATAAAACAGACGCTGCCCGCATGCACAGAGGGCTAGCTGCCTCCGAGGCCATGGAAATAGGAAAAAAGAATTTGCAATCTTTTGTGCAGCCTTTTCCCCTCCTAAAAGCTTCTGAGACACAGCACCTGCCGCCCGATTCCCCCTTATCGTTAAATGTTATGGCTGTGATGCTTGTTAGTATTTTACACTGTGTTTTACGATGCTGGCGTGTTCAGGTTATCCCACGTTACGGCTTAAACTTTATCATACCGACCTTTGCTTTCCTTCTCCTGGACTTCTGGGCTGGACACAGCCCCCTCAGCCAGGCAGCCCCTTTCGTCTTGCAAAGTGGACTTTGGCTCTGGGCTTTCCACTTGAGCGACCTTAGCTGAGCTGTCTTGGTTGTTCGGGTTTTCGTTCATTTTCTTTTCCAGCTGAAGTTGAGCAGATAGCTGCGGTTTGGAGGTGCCGCGAGGGTTTAACTGTAACATTACAGTTGAACTCGCTTCAGGACTATTATTGTACTCTTGGGTTTTCCCAGTGGCGTAGGTCTGGCTTAGTCTAAAATATCCTGGGACGGGAACTTCTGGGTTTTCAATGGGACATGAATCAGAGACCAACCTCTGGTACGAAGGGACGTCTGACGAAATGAGTTTTGTTCTCTTATCGGAATACATGCAGCAATTGCTTTCTTCCTTAATATTGGCAGTGAAGGAACAAGTGGGTACCTGCTGTGTAACAGGTTGCTCTATTCGGCAAGACCTATTCGGATCTGTCCAAGTGTCTACTTGAGGTATATACGGATGTACATTCATACCCATATTTTGGTGATTAACTTCTCTTTTAGCCAGAGACGGGAGCAGTCCACAGGTTTGCATTCCGTAAGTCCCAATGTCTGTGCTAGGTGGCATGTACATGCTGGCGCTGTTGGAATAGAAACTGTCACTTCTACAGGCACTGATCAGAGAATCGACTAGGAAGGTGTTAGCAGCAGGCGAGCTGTTGGGGAAGGACATTTTGGGGCGAATGGGGCGAGGCGAGATTGTGTCCTTTGGAGGCTGACATCTCTAGCAAAACATGCCCCGGGTAATCGCGGATGCCTCCGCAGGACCACATGACAGCCGAGCCAATGAGATTTGAAAATGGCCTTGAGCCGCTGCCTCCCCGCGCGTCACGTGCTCCGCGGGCCCGGCCGGGCGGCCTCGCAAAGGCGGACAACAGCGACCTCTAGAACGCGCGGCGGGAAGCGCCCGGCCGAGCCGCCCTGGCGCACTGCGCCGCCGGAGAGCCCGGGGCTCCGGCGCCTCGGACGGGGGCTCGGCGCGAGGCGGCCGGATCCGGCTGCGCCCCGCGCCTGACAGCCGAGGAGAGGGGGGCCCGGCGTGCGCCGCGGCCCGGCTGACCCGCCGTCGTCGCCGGGCTAACCCCCGGGGTGCCCCCATCCGCGGGGCCCTCTGCCCGCCCGCCCGCGCCTGACTCCCAGCCCGGGCGCAGGTTGCCGCGGAAGACGAGCGACGCGCTGGCCGGGCTCCGGCCTCACCGCTCCCTGCCCGAGAAAGGCTCCTTCTCCCCCTTCGTGGCGCCCCCCCCGGTACACCCACCCAAAAAAGACCCCGCAAACTTCTCCCCACGCGGATGCGCCGAGCCATGTGCTACACCCGAAGGTGTCAGGGGGTTATTATGCAAAGAAAATATGTTTGCCTTTTATGGATTTTGTAAAAGCATTGGGTCCTGACAAGCGCGAGGTACAAAAGGTTGCGGAATTTATTAATACGTATTAAGAAGAATCAGGGCGATCAATAAAATTCTCATCTACATTCTTGGGCTACTTGGTAATTTTCTTGCTTCTGAAGCTTTTTAAAGAGTTATACCCGCTGTTGCCACACACGGGAAGATATTTTATTAACAAATCAATCGAGACTTTGTAAAGGAGAAGATTAATAGTTAAGATTTAGCATAATGGCGTTCGCGTTATGAATTATTGAAAATTATACTATTGATTTTTTTTCCCTCGCTACTAACCAAGAAGGTCAATTTTGTTTTAACACAAACCGGCCCGTATTAAAAGCTCTACTTTTATCCTGACGTGGGAGGGATCGCTTCCCTTGTTCCAGAAATGGGTTTCCAGTGTTCTCTCTCTCTCTCTTTCTCTCTCTCTCTCTCTCTGCGTGCGCAAAATAAAATAAAAAAAACAAATTAAAAAATTCCTTGCCCTAGCCACTGAAAGCTCCGTAAAGATAACGCCTTCTTCTCCAGCGTTGCTCATTAAAAACATACAGCAACTCGGGTTTATTACAAGCCTTCACGCCGCTTCTCTTCCCCCAGAATGACAAATGCCTCGTGAATATCCTAAAAAATACCCTCTCAGAAAGCCACAGGAACGGCCTCCGGGGCAAACTGGACGTTTATTTCCCACGTTTGTACGTGTATTTTGTTCTTCCCCGGCTCGCGCCGCAACTGCAGTTACCCCCAGAGCGGTTACTTTGAAAATTGGCAGTCCGGTATCTTTTTGCCTCGGTGCAAACCCAACCGTTTCTCCTCTAAGCCCGGTGCTGTCAGGGAATTTCACCCAGGCGAGGTGAACTTGTTGACAAATGCGGCTGGAGGCTCCGCTAGCTGTTTATTCGGGGCCTTTCCTCGAGCAAAGCGCTTCTTTTTAAAAAGTCCGGCTCCCCGCGCACAACAGGGCGGTTACACCGCATCTTTTGCCCCCCAGCCTGGGCTCAAAGAGCATTTTCCAGCAACGGGATGAATGAAAACGTTTGCCGAGTTCCCGGCATTTGACTGTTTTCCGCTTTTCCGTGCCCTTTACACCGTTGGCCACAATAACCCTATTTAAAATCTCGCGGTGGCAATGAGACAGACCCTTTAAAACCTTATCGCAGCTGTTCAAATACAACATCATTGTCAGGTTAAGAGCCAGTGTCTTTTACAGCTCCGGTCTCAAGCTCCGGCGCCGCCAGAGCGTTTAAATATTACCTCCGCAATGGGAGCTGCTTTTGAGATTTCTCTGCTCGCCCCACGTCCTGTGCACCCCCTCTGCCCGCTTGCCTCCAGCGCTTGAAGTCCAGCAAACAGGGTGGCGTGTGTATTTAAGATCATTATCAGAGCCATTGCTAAGATTTGCCTGGGCTGAGGAGCGAGCCGCAGTCGAGTTCACGATGCCCGCTGCTTGCAGACGGGGCTAGCAATCTTCTCTCCGGGAACAAAAACCCTGGCAGCACACTGAGGGTAAAGCCACAACATCCTCTCTCCTGGACGCAGTTTGAGACGTGGCTGTTAAGCCTAAGCAGGAATTTTCTGCCCATCAAATGGTCCTGCGGAATCTTTATTTACTCGGTAAGAAAGGAGTGGCCCAGAGAAACCCCCTTGCAGAGGCTGGCGGTGCTTTTCGCCCTAGGAAAGTTAAAACAATGCCCTCATCTTTGCTCAGCCTTCCTGAGTCCCTTGCCTTTAGCGGGTTGACTCTGAGGCTCCTAATTGTACATTCCGATCTCTTGATTTAAGTGCAAACAGGATTTTTAACGTCAGAAGATGTAGTTCAAATTATTATTATTTAATACGGGGTTTAGGAATGTCGAATAGCTCAATTGGATCATAATCAATCACGGCTTTTTAAAATCCTCCACCGAGCCGCCTGGTTTTTATTTGGGGGGCTGAGGGGGCGGGAGAAGGAAAACACAACGGTAGAAAAGTTGGAGTTTCTTTCCCACAGAAGTTGCAAAAACGCGCAGTGGCCTTTAGGGAAATGGTTACTTACATTCTGGAGATTTAATGTCACTGCTCTTTTTAATCATATTAAGATGGAATAAAGTAATTAACGTTAATAAATAAATCAATAGTGTGCAATAAACGAGATATACAATCTACATGAATATAAAAGGGTTGCTTTCAAAGCCCCATTTTTTTCCAAAGGGGAGACCCCCCAAAAGGGCCCATATATACTAGATTACTGTGTGCAATAAAATATAGGTTGACATTAGGCTTTTCAGTCTTAATAAATATTAGGAATAGAAATTCGAGGTTAAAAGACGCGGCTGGGAAGTTTAATTTTCCTCCCCCCTCCCTCGTGGTGTTCCAGGTTTTTTAATTTTTCCCGACTTTCCTGACGGTTCTTAGGTGCAATTTCCTATGGTGGTCTCGGAGCATTGAGGTGGGATGGGAGAACCGGTAGGAAGAAGGAGGGCTGTTGAAAGACGTCCTAAGCCGTGCAAAAGATATTGGGAGACACGGCGAATGTGAAACCCGCCAGAAGGGTTTAGTCATATCGCTTTCGATTTGAGCCTGGTAGGTAGCAGGGCTTGAAACCTGCGGACTATCCATTTGCTATCACGCTGTTCTGTTGCTTTGCGATGGCAGAATATTTTTATTTCTCAAAAAAACCGTCTACCGTCCGGTGACCTTTTAAAACGCCTACAATGGTAGGGCTGTCCTGTTTTTACTGAGTCACGTTTCCCGGAGAAAGAATTAACTTCTTGCTTGGAGAGCAGGGACCTTACAAAACACACCGATGCCTCTATGTCTTTCAACGGGATTGTGGCGCATACAACGGGGCGCGGGGGGGGATCTCACTTTTAGCTTTTCCTGCAATGGTGATAGCGCGATGCGTGATCATACAGAGGTACAGCGCCTGTTAGGACGAGATTCCCACGCGGCTTAAGCCTGATTCTATCGCGTACCGAGATTTCTTTGTAAACAATCGCCCCAAACCCACCGGCTGGTTTGGAAGTTCTCAGCTTCCACCGTGTAGACGGGCCAGCGCATGCACCCTAACCGCGCTTATTTTAAACGCACTGCTATCTCCACAGAAACGCCTGCCCGCTTGTTCTTTAACTAGAAGTCCCCTATTCGTTGTTCTGATAGGACCCACCAACATAAACTGGGAAATGGCTGACCCGTTTGGAAACCGACATCCTCTCCCTTACGCCTCCACTGAGCCATCGTGTTGACACGATAGGTCAGGAAAGAACAAAGCAGCATTTTAATCTCCGTCTAATGATTTCCTTAACAGCAGAGAGGGCTTCAATCACAAGTTTACGTTCCTTGAGAATGGCCTTCGGATAAACGTGAGGGGCTAGCGTATAGAGAAGCCGAGAAGGGTAGTGAAGAGGCGACCTCCCAGAAAAAAACCGTTCATTTTAAAGCCGACCAAGCAACAGCAAGATTTGCTGTAATTATTCCTTCTCGACCAGCTCCATTAAGTTTTTCAGGCGGAGAGGGTTTGCTCTGAGGTCTGCATTCTCCTGCGCAGCGCTACCTTTCTCTTCAGAGATTCCAGCGGTCTTAGCTGGGACAATGTCACTGGATTGCAGACGGCCAAGCGCTTTCTGTTAACAATGAACTTCTAAAAAACCTAGCGGACAAAGTGTCAGCTAATTCTTTCCCGGGGACAGGGCTTGCTCAGGGCACACGAGAGCTGAACAAGCCGCTCACGCATCAGCTAGAAGAATTTTGCAAACAAGCGGATTAAAAACGAGCGGATCTTTGGGGGTGTTGTTTACACGTGCTCATTGGCAATAGAAAGGAACGTGTAACCGGGCGGGAATAAATCCCAAGCAATGTATCCTGTTATCTTTAACCCAAAGCCTTTCAGTTACCTTTAACAGCTCTCCATAGTATTTCGAAGGAGAGAGATTTTATTTAGCAATCCCTTGGGAAGGTGCTGCTCCGACACTTAAAGGTCCTCTCCCGTTTTGGCATTTGAACTAAACAGGCACCTCCAGACTCAAAAGCCCCTCTTTGGTTTCCGTTACACACGCCCAGAAAACTATGCCAGAGCTGGGTCGCCACTTCTCGCCGAACCGGCTCGCCCTGGGCTCGGAACGCGAGGCTCCGAACGGGGGAGGCGGGTTCGAGCGTAACTTTTGCTCCTCGGGTGGTCAGATCGCGCTACCCGGAGTCAATAGATTTTCGTTCTGCCGAACGAATTTTGCTCATCCTTCCGGCTCTCCTGACCCTGCGGGCTTCTAAACCGGGGACGCGTTGGAAAGGATGACGGAGCCCCCGGGCCCCCCAGAAATTCTTTTCTCGTGGCGTGTTCCTGGAGCAAGTCACGGCTCTGGGTTATTTGGCTTCATAAATCCTTGAGCTGCTCACCTTCCTCATTGGGGAAGCCCTGAAATCAGACCCTTATTTATCTACCGGCTCTTTCATTAGTAAGACAATTACTATTAGGGGGGAAGTAGCCTTGAGCGCCGGGCTCAATGGAAGCGTTACAGAACGTGAGCGCGCCCTCCTGTGGAATTCAGAGGCAAAGCACCGGGGGGATTTATCTCCCTTCCTGGGCTCTCCGCTCAACCTGGGTGCATTTAGGTGAATTCAAACCCGGGGTTTATTTCTTTCACGCTACAGACACTCAAATATAAGCGAGCTGCAAAATTCTGCCGGGAGGCTGGCGGTGTATTTAAATTCTGCGGAGCCTTTCTGGGCCGCCTTAACCTATGAAAGCCCACGGAGCCTGCGATAATTTATTAAATACGCCATAGGGATCTGGAAATCAAATCACTTCTTTGGCTGGGGATTAAGACTCGGAACAGACGGGAGGTTTTTTGGTGATAACGCTAAATGATTTATTTTAATTGTTTCCTCTGGCGACCTGCTTCCCCCTTTGATAGGATGTTTCCTGTTCAAATGTATTTGCAGATGAATTCTCTGGAAATATCGTTCTCCTCCAAAATGCCTGATTCTCTTTTACATTCCGCTGCTCTGCGGTCCTGTAGCTCGGAGCGGTGATGGGAAGCGTGGCGGTTCCCGTGTTTCCTGGGCGCGAGAGAAGGCTTACGAAAAATAAGAGCGATTGAGCTAGAAATAACGGATTGGATCAGGGAACTGGTAGACCGCAGCGCTGGGGGGTGGGGGAGGGCTCTTTGTTGCCTTATGATGCATTGGCTAATAAGGCTAGCTCTGCGGCACTGAGTGTGCAAGTGTGTGCGCGGGTGAGTGTGTGAGAGGGAAGGAGATGGAGGGATAGAAAGGGAGAGAGAGTGGGTGGTGGTTGAAAATAGCAGAGGAACCTTAAGGCGCCTAATTATTCAGAAGGGTTAAAGGTGATGACCTTGACATTTTGGAAGTTCAAAGGCATACACTTATGTTTTTCTTGCTAAAGAGTTTCAATTTTTATTTTTTAGCTCTGCCGCCTCCCGATTTCATCACATCATTTTGTAGGTGTTTCCCCCCCTGCTCCTGGCTGATTTCCCTACTTTTGCGCGTTCTGGATGCAACTGGAATGAGAGCCCCTTAGGTCTATTCAAAAAAGCCAAATTCTTTTCTCACTCCTTCCCTTTATTGCACTTTGCGGAAATCTCTTTTCCCCCCACCAGAAGGTGTATAATATTACCCAATTAAGCTGTTTAGAGCCTCCGATTTTATGGTGTTGTCTAGACAGTTCAAGTTTTTGTAAACAGCTTAGTCAGGTCACACCGCGTGAAGGGAAGAGGGGACCCTCCCCAGATTCTTTTACTTTGAAAATAAAGACGAGGGCCAGCGATTTTACATTAACTTGGGGAAACGGATCACTTTCTGGGGATCAAATATAGGAAACAGAACGAATTGGTTTGCAAAAAGCTCGTGGCCAGCACGCCTGCTCATTTTTCCGCCAACCTTTTCTGGTTTTGAACCGTTGCAATTGTTTACAGCTGCTGTCTGTTGCTGGCAATGGTCAGGGCCACTCCGCCAACCCTTCCCCGGCTCGCAAGCAGCCGTTTGAGCTTTGAATTCTCCTCCCCGACGCTAAAAGTCTGAACGGGTAATACGCGTTTTTCCTAGTTTTTAACCAATCGTGACACCAGCAGAGATGGTGGGCTTCAGACAGCCATCTTTGGGCTGCCTTAGACAGCGGGGAATAACAGGGGAGGGTTTAGCTGCAACCAGCTAGAGATTTAAACTAGGGTTTCTTTAAATAATTCGATGCAACTTCTTCCTCCCCCCAACTTCCTGAATTAAACTGGGCTCTAGCCGGGCCCACGCTCTGATCCTTCAGGGCTGGAGGTCCAGAAGTGAGCAGAAGATATGACCTTAACTTTCCTGGAAACCATTTATTCACATGAAAAAGACAGTGGCCCATGCGGTTATACGACACACCCAAACCCACAGGCGCACAGCGCAGACTGACCATCTTTTAAATAAACTGCCTTCTTGCAAGGGAGGGAAGGGTTAGCCTAGCTCAAAGCCAACAGGGGGGAAACAACTCGAGTGTTACAAAGCGAAAGCTACCATACACACCGCTGGTCCCTTGGTGTCCTCACGAAAAGGGGAACAACCCTTTGGACGACAAACAGTAGAGCCTGGACGTGGTTCCTCCATATGAGAACCGTGTTCCGCCAGGGCCCCGCTCTCTCCAGTTCAGGCACCGGAGTTGCAGCAGAAAATGGAACTTTGCGTTCCGCTGGGTGAATGCGGTCTGTAAACCCATCTCCTGGCGTGCTCGGACAGGCAGCTTCGAGAGAGGGGTCCCCCCCAACTTTCAAAACAAGGGGTTTCCAGTGAAATATTGGAGCCGATCTCTGTTCAGTTTCTTTTCTTTCATCCTTCGGTTCTGGAACCAGATTTTGACTTGCCGGTCGGTGAGGTTTAGCATTCGGGACAGCTGCAGTCTTTTCTCTTTGTTTATGTACACGTTGAAGAAAAACTCCCGTTCCAGTTCTCTGATTTGGTATTTGGTGTAGGGACACCTCTTTTTCCTCGATCGCTGGGGAACGGCTGCAAGTCAAGACAGAAGAAACTGACTGAGGCGGTTCCAATAAACCCGGGCAGCTAACGGGAGAGAAGATGCTCTCACGACCTCTCCTCTAATAGAAAGCAGCACCCTCCCAGGTCAGAAAATATGTAGAGAGATTTCACCCTCCCACCCACCTCGGCGCCCAGCTGGGTCGCTCCGCCGAGGGTGGCCCTCTCCAGCTTCCCCTGGAGAGAGAGCTGGGCCGGCGGAACTGGGAGATGCTTAAGTTTGGTTGGAAATCTTCCAAGCCCTCCACAACTGCTCCCCTCAAAACAAAGGCAAACGCGGGCTCGGCGATGAAGGGTGCCCGGAGCAACAGCTGCGAAATCTCTCTGCCCCCCCAAAAAGCAGCAATGTCCTGACAATCCACAGCCCCCTGCAAGAATAGCTGAAGCCCGCGTCAATTGGTTTCCTATCGTAAACGCGCTTTACAACGGCAAAGGAAATCTTATAGGATATATAAAATCCTTTGGATGCTTATAAAATCGCACATAAAATGCGGCTTGACAAAGTGCCGGCCCTGTGCTCTTGCCCCCAGTTGACTGCCGAGACCTACCTGCGCTGTCGCTCTTCTCTGCCACAGCCTCGCCAGAAGGGGACCCGGCGCTGTGCTCCGCCGGGACTTTCCTCTTCTGGCCGGCGGGGGCTTTGCTACAAGTGGGATTCGGAGCTTTCAGGTCGCCCTTGGCCGCCTCCCCCTCGCTCTCGGCCGGCTGCGGGTGCGGGGCTGCCTGGGCCGGCTCGTAGAACTGGTCGAAGCCTTGCGGGAGGACGCCGTTCCTGCCCACGGCGCTGTAGAAGTTGGAGGCGGCCCCGGGGGCTCCGCGGTGGCCGCAGACGGGGTCCGCTTTGAACAGCACCTCCGCCCGCCGGTTGGCCGGCGGCAGGAGATCGCGGTGCATCGCCTCCTCGGCTGAGTAATACGGGGCATAGCCGGCCCGGTACTGCCATTTGCTGCGCTCCAAGCCGTAGTCCCGGAAGGCCGCCTCCCGCACGGGCTGGCCGGGGGGCAGGCTGGGGGAATAGGGGAAAGTCACCTGGCAGGAGGAGGACTGCGGCAGGAACGAGGCCTTGGCGGGGAACTCGGAGGGGGCCACGTAATAGGCGCAGCCCGGGAGGTACATGCCGGGGCCGCAGTCCTCAAACTCGGTCATGGCTGCCCCCGGGCGAGCGCCGGCGGCCGGGCGGCTGGAGCGCGGGCGGCGAGTTCCATCTACGGCGCGCGAGGCTCTGGCCAGGAGCGACCGAGCAAAAATCCCCACCGGGCGCTGACGTGCGAGTCATCTTGATTGATTCGGGCGGTAATTGAGTCACGTGACGCGAGGAGCAATGTCCTTATATCTCCCGGAGCCCCTCGGAAAGGCGCCCGGCCGCTCTCCAAAGACCCCCCCCACCCCAGCGCCGGGAGGTGCGCGGCGCGCCGGCTTGCGCCCGGCTTTCTGCCCCAGCCCCCCGCGGCCGCCGGCGAGAGACAGGGGCGAGCCACCTGAGGCCGCCCGGGCCCCCCCGCCCAGCTCCAAGGGCGGCCCCGGGCTCCGCCGCAGCGCAACCCCCCCCCGCCCACACACGCGCCGCGCATCCAGCTGGGGAAGGGCCCCCGGCGCTCGGCGCTGCGCTGTGCCCGATGGTGGCGGTTGCCCTGGGGGACAGCGACCGTGGGACCCCCCCCCCACCGCGTTCTCATAGTCCGCGCAGAGCTGCGCACCCCGCTGCAGGGACCCCAGCTGGCCCCACGCGGGGGAGACCCCGTCACCTTCTCCTCCCCTGCCAGGGCCAAGCCGCGGGCGCTGGGGCCCAGGGCGTGAGAGGCGCGCTCCGGCCCATTGCGGCAAAGGGCGTCTCTTTGGGGGGCACCTGGCGCGGGAGCCGGGGAGGCGGCGGCCGGCTTTGCGGGGGAAGAAACCCCGCCGCCTCCCTTTCCTGGGCCTGGGGTGATGGACGCAGGGCCCAGCGCTAAGCCTGAGTTAGCCCCGCTGGTTTTGCAGGGTCATTGGCCGCAACAGGAGCACAAAGTGGGCCCCGCGGCATGAATCCAGCCTGAACCGATTCCTGAGCAGGCTCCAGGACTCATCCCGCGCCGGGGCCGCGATTATTCACCCATCTCCGTAGGACTCGCTCAGCCCTCCGCGGCACAAAACGGTCAGCTCCGCCTCGGGCCGGCTCGGCTCTGGCTGATCCCCGCGCCTGCCTTTGGCTGTCCCGAAACCCCTCCAGGCCAAGCCGCTTGGGACCCTGGAGGCGAACGCCCGGGCCAGGGATGACTTAAAATCTCCCCCGATTGGAAACCTCTACAGGTGCGGGAGCGGCCTGCAGGGATCGGGGCAACCGGCAAAACGGAAAGACAGAGAGCGAGGGAGGGAGAAGGAGCCCCGCACCCCGACGGAACCCGCAAAGGGGGCTCCCTCGGAGCGGCTGCGGCGTAGAGCATCCGCAGTGGGTGTGAGAGCCGCCGGCAGAGGCATCCGCAGTGACAAGCCCCTCGTAGGCGCACTCAGCTTTCAGCTGAAGCCAGAGGGAGGTGGCGTGGTGGAATCGGTTTATTCCCATTCCCCCCACAAGTCTCCAGCCCCGTCCGGATCAGGTCAGGGTAGTCAGGGCCTCATCTCCTATCTTCCAAAGGGACCCGGTCCCAAACCCTGTTCTCTTCGCCCCTTGGTGCCACCGGGGATGCGACATCCCACCCCGCAGCCCAGCTAAAGGGCCCACGAGCTACAACGCACAGCCGCGGCGTCTCTCCGCATGCGGGTGTCTTTCAAGCCCTTCAGATTTGGCTGCCACCACTGAGCTAGCTCCTGAAAATGATGGCTGCGTAGCTAAAATGGCTTCTGCCTCGCTCCCCACCCCGGGCTCCCAGCGGAACCTGGCAAGGCTTCCTCGGGCTGGTGCGCCAGGATTTCTCCAAAGTAAGTTAGCAACGTGCCGGGGAGCTGGGACCTCGGGGTACGCCCTTTCCTTTGGCCCCCGAAACAGCCAGCTGCTCGCCCCCCTTCCTTTGGCAGCAGACACCCTAGAATCCCTTCCCTCGCGGGGTGGGACTCAACCCGTTGCAAGCAATTCAAGTTCAACGACATGGCGACGAGCCGGTCCTAAGAAAGCAGCTCTCGTAGGAAACAGCCCCTGATCAGCTCAACACACACACACACCCCCGCCCCGAGAACAAGGCGCCCATCATTTTTGCCAGGTCGCCCAATAACACCGCCGAGATGCCGCCTCTGGGAGACAAACGTGCCGATTCCCGGTCGCTAACGCGTCGCTCCCCCGCAATGGAGCCTTCTCCATCCACGAGTCAGCCCCTTCCCCACGCGGATGAAAAGGCATCGCAACACGAATGCAGACACAGGGTGCAGCCCCTGGAATTCCTTACCGTGAGGCGTCTCGGAACCCCTGCAGTCGTTGCGTGGAATTAGCGAGTATTCCTGTCCCAGGGACATTTCCGAAAGACCTCCGGGAAAATTAAGACGACTCGCCTCACATTCGGATTTAAAACTACACCCGCTCCGGCTGGAGAAGATACGGTATTTTTGTGCCACCCAAGATAAGCCACTAACTTGACCTTAACTTTGTTATGGCGCCCCTAGTATCTGGAGAACGTGAACAGACACTGTCTGGCAGCTCTCGTAAAAACTGACTGGAGAAGCGATTCTGAGTCATTTCGTTTATTGCCGCTACAGTTCTGCAAGAAAGCTTCTTCCCTCCCTGCCAAACTTTAATTATTTATGCTCTTTTAGGAAACACAAAAGCAACCAGCGTTTCCTTTCCTTAGCAAACCAGCAGAGATGAAACCCCTCTCCCAGCTTATCAGATTGAGCTTTCGGGCTGAATGAAAAGACGTCTCTGTGGAGCTGAATACATGGATAGATGCCTGCGTTGCTGCGATGCATGTGTGTTTGCTTGCTTATTTGCCCGAATATAGAGATACACGCGTCCAGAAACCTAGCGTTTGTCATCAAATACAGCTGCCTATAAATAGATGAGAATGCTGCCCTGTTTATTTAATATATGCGCCTATATTCAATAAATGCACGGCTCTGTAATTGCATTTGGATCCATCAACATGTATAAACGTGTCTTCCCCATCACACATCGAACTGGCCTATAGATTTGCATGCATGCCAATAGACATATATAGAAGGGGATGCTGTTGACACAGACACTCAGCTGAACGCGTGTGTGTCTGCAGTGTATCCTTCTATATAAGTCTATTGGCATGTATGCATATGCACCACACAGGGAGGGGAAACGTTTTATGTTTGATGTTGTTGCTTCCATACAAAATGTGCCGCTCTGAGCGCGGTCTGCGTGAGCTGGTGTGTATATTCTACGGTTATTTATATTTTCGATCCTACGTCTCCGAGCCTTTCCTTTATTTTCGACTTTCGAGGCAATCAAGAATGCAGGTTCAGAGCAATGAAGCTGAATAAATTACCCCTTGTTCTTTCCACATTCGGTCAGCCCCTGTTCCCCTCGCGCTTCGAGATTAGAAAATGAAGAAATAAAACGGTTGGGCAGTTTGTAAGTGGAGTGAGGGGAGGTGGGAAATGCGCTAAAAGAAGTGGATATATACATGTATTTTTTTTTTTTTTGCTAGACAGTGTTGGCGAGGGGAAGGGGTGGAAGGAAGCGCCAGAAGTATTGGCTCTTCTGGATTATTTCCCCCCCTAAAATAATTGCTTATGGCAGCCGAGGAACGCGCCCGGGGAAGCTTTCCACGCCCGAGCTGGCTGGATTTCTCAGCCTGTGTCGGATGGCCTCGCGTTCACAGAGCGAAATCCTCGCGCGGAGTTTTCCTCCGTCGTGCAGAGGGAACACGACCTTTGAGAAGACAGAAAAACAGCATTCGCCGGTCTGCTGACCCTCACTCTCATCCTCGGACACCTCTCCGGACCGCTCCCGCTTCCCTCTTCCCTAACACCCGCCGAGAGCTTTCAGAAACCTCGGAGCCCCAAACGGCTAGTATTTACACCCAAATGAGCGGCAGGGTCTGTTTCATTCCAACTGCCATAACACAGCAGAAAGCTGATGATTTCAGGGGAGCAAAGTTCAAAGGTGTCTTTTTAAGGTGTATTTTTGGTTTCAGAATCACTCGTCTCCCTTTAATAGATAGTTCCCGTGTCCGGCTTCCTCTCATTTTGATCCTTATTCACACGCCTCGAAGAAGCATCTTTCAGTCTATCGGAAAAACTTGGGTGTCAGCACCCGGTCTCTGACATTTTGAATGATTATTTTAACGGAAAAGTGACTCAAGATTTCGCATGCAGGTAAAACCTCGGCCTTAAAACCGATTTCTGTGAAAAAAAAAACAACCCAGAACAAAAACCAGGCAGCGGACATTTTCATCAGGATCCCTGCTAGTTTTCAAATGATAACCCCCAGTAAATGTATGTCGTTCTCGTTGGGGTCGCATTTGGCACGGAGCTCGGCGAGCCGCTGCGAAGCGCCTGCCCCATGGACGGGAAAGCCATCGGCCGAAAAAAGGGGCGCGGGAAACGGGTGGGAATCGTTTGAAACCGAGTTGGAAAACGTGCCGGGCTCTTCTCCACGCGGGTAAAGGTGTTTCTAAGTGGAGGTGCGGGCACCGGCCAAACGCGCGGACGCTTTTGTCTCCAGAAAAACGTAGATCTGGAAAACGGGCAGTGGACCAAGCCGGGTGAGAAGCCAGTCCTGGGGAGAAACCCCCGCCTCGATTCGGCGGGTTTGCAGGGTTTCCCAGTTGCTCTGGCCCAGGCAGTGGGTGCCAAGGCGCGGGGTGGGAAAAAACTCCGCGCTCGCCTGCAGGAACCGCAGCTTTGCGCCCACAACAGGGTGTTTGCTGGTTTGTTTCATTCCGTGTAGCGTTGAACCGGGCCCAAGGCACAGCGACCAGCTCGAGGCCGCCTAGGCTGAGCCCCGCACGGGCCGGCAAATGGACGATCTGCGGCAAACAAACCCGCAGGAGAGTTTCAATCCCTAGGCTGGAGCGGGCGGCCGGGAACAGAGCGGAGGGCGGCGTGGCCGGGGCAGGGGGTGCCCTAGTTTGAAAGGGCCGGAGCAGTGCAATTGCCCTTCCTTCTTTCTGGAGAGGGGGGACGGCGGGGGGAGTCCAGCCCACTTGGTTTCTGATCAATGGACCCAGCCAGCACCCGATCCCCAACGTGCCTGGGCGAGGGGCGTTTTCCTGCGGGCGGCTCCGCCGCAGCGCGTTTGGGGCAGAGCCGCCAGGCCACTTGGCTGACACAGAGAGACAAACAGCGTTTGCCTCCACGCAGCACCTCCTGCTCCCTTAAGCGAGCGGGCGACTAAGACGATCCGCCTTCTGCCCGGCTGCCAGCCGGCGCCCAGGGCTGGCGCTTCGGGGGATGCCCGCAAGACCCTGCGGCCAGCGGCGCCAAGGCCTGAGCCGGGATTTTCCAGCCCAGGGGCGCCCCCGAGGTGCACGGCCGGTTTGCCCCGGGCACCCCAGGCGCTTCGCCTCCCCGTGCCGCCGCCGAGCACCGCGGGAGGGAGGCCTGTTCGCCCCCCTTTGCAAACAGGGGGCAGGAGCTAACGCCCCGGCCCCGGCCCCGGCCCGCGGGGAAGGAGGCAGAGGCAGAAGGTGCTCCGGGCGCACCGCGGGGCCGTGCAGTCGGGCCCCGCCAGCCCTGCCCCGGCGCGCGGGCCACGTGCCCTGGTCAGCTGCGCGCCGGCGGGCGCTGGGCTCCGCCAGGGGGCTGCTTCACACCGGCTTCGGGTGTCCTAAACGGGCCCCCTAAAAACCAGCTTCCTTCCCAACCAGCACAGCCCCCGGCCCCGCGGGCGCGCACTGCCGCGCGGGTCACCCGCGGAAGGCACCAGCCAGGGTTTCCGTGCTGAGCACCAGGCCGGGCGCTGGGCCTTTATTTTGCTGCAGAATTAGGCTTACATACAGTGGGGGAAATTGACCTCAGCCCAGCGCCGCTCATCCTCCGAGCAAAGGGGCGGGGGGCAGGAGGAGATCGGTACGAGAGAGGGAAACCAGAGCTCAGAGCGGGCAGGGCGGCGCTCGGCGCGGTCTCTTGACGGGCTCCCTTCCTCCTCTCGGCCCGGCAGCCGGCACCTGACAGTCCGCCAGGGCCCCGGCGGGGCGCGGAGAGCCGCTGGCAGGCGCTTTCCCGAGCCTACCGCTGTTTCCTCGGGAAGCCTCTCGGCCCCAGCGATGCAAGAGACCAGTTCCGGACGGGAGCGGCCGGGCCGCCCTGTCGCTAGTACAAGGCCAGCGCCTGCTCCCGCAGCACGACCCTTTTCTTCTTCATCCGCCGGTTCTGAAACCAGATTTTCACCTGCTGGTCGCTTAGGCGCAGCCGGGCGGAGAGCTCCTTCCTCCGCTGGCGGTTAATGAACTCGCGCAGGAGAAACTCCTTCTCCAGCTCCGCGATTTGCTGCTTCGTGTAAGGTTTCCGTTTCTTCCGGACTCTCCCCTGGGCGGGACACCAGGGCAAACCTGCAACACACACGGCCAGACGTTAGCGGGCAGCGGGGCCGCAGGCCCGCAAGCAACTCCCCCCCCCCGCCCCCGCAGCCCGCCAGGGCTAGGCTGGTCCGCACCTCGGCCGGCCGCAGAGGACTAGCCAGGCCGTCGGCGGAGCCCGCCTCTCCCCAAGGAGGAGCCTGGCCCTGGGACCCCTCTGCGCGCGGCCAGCCGCGGGGGTCCCCTGGGGAAGGGAGTGATGGGAGCATTACCGTCCTGCCCGGGAGGGCTCAGGCAGGGCTGCGCTGCCAGGTTCAAGGTGCCCGGATTCTTGAGGTCCTCCCTTAAGCTCGCAGCGGAGGAGTTCCCGTCAAAGAGCGCCGAGGAGGCGGGCAGAGCCCGCTGCAGGCTGGCGGGCTCGTACTTCCCGGGCGCTAGGTGGGCTGGGGGAGCCAGGCTCGGGTCCTGGGCGAAGCAGGGCCTCTGCCCGCACCTCTCCTCCTGCCTGGAGCCCGCGGCGGGCCCGTAGGACTTGGGGCTCTCCTCCGAGCTCTCCTTGCCGCCGGGGGAAGCCAGGCCCGAGCCCGCCAGGTAAGGAGCCTGCGCGGAGCTGCCGAAAGCGGGGCTCGGGGCCGGAGGCGAGCGCGACCCGGCGCAGGTCCAGGGCAGCGAGCTGCGGGGGTAGGACAGGGCGGGCAGAGCCGCCAGCTGGCTGCCATTCGGCCGCAGGTTAGGGAAGTAAAAGGGGTCCGGCGCTTGCAGGTTCAGCAGCGACCCGAGGTAGCCAGACCTGCAGGGCCCGCGCTCGCACATCTCCAACAAAGGGCTGCGGCGGGTCCTAGCGCGGTATTTAGTTCCCGCCGGGAATAAGCGGCGCGGCCAAAGCGATTGGAGGAAATTTTGCATACAGGTTCTCCCGGGCCGGTCAGGGCAGCACCGCCTCCGGCGCCGAGCCCCTCTGCACAGCATCCGAGAAACCCCCGAAACATGCCAATCCCCCCTGCCAGGGGGAGGGGAAAGCTTCTCCCCGCTCCTATAAAAGCGGCCCGAGTCGGAGCGCAAAGCTGCCGGAGCCCAGGGCAGAGAGGCGCACCCGGCCGCTGGTGCAGCCCTGGGGCTGGGGCTGAGAGGTCTCCCACGCCCGACGGGCGCGTTTCTGGTCGCCGCTGCGCCTTGTTTCTCACCGCCGGCTCCCACGCAGGGCACAGGTGCGCGGCCCTTGGCCCGACACCCGCACGCACGTGGCCCCGTTGTTACTGCGACCGCCGTTGCGGGCAGTTTTTCCGATTTGCCAACCTGGCTAACAATCACGGGACCTCTGTGGCGTCTGCTCTGGCGCGGCTGGGGGCTGCAGGGGTGGGCCTGTCCCTCACCACTGAATAAATCCTGCTGCTAGTCTGTAAAGTGCTACGTGCCTGCCGGTTTGGTTGGATACAACACAGACTACCGCGGCTATCTCTGTGTCACTATTCACCGTGAGATACCCGCTTGCAATTAAAATCCCCATGGATGGCCCGCTCTGAGCGGTACGATTCTGGCAGTGATCCGCCCTAACTCGAGCTGTAGCTGTCTGTCCCTTTCAGCTGTATGAATCTTACCGCACAGTGATGCGCTGTGCTCTTTACAATACAGCCCTAACTTCCATTCCCCCCTTCCCCGTTTTTAAAACTAAACCGAGTTCCACTCTTCCCCCGGGCGGGTTTCCTAGGCAGGGTGCTTTATTTCTGACGCTATCAAATAAAACAAAGGCGGCCCAAACACTCTGCTTGCATGCGGCGCGAGTGCGTTTTTCAGCGCAGGGTTTCTTTCGTTGCCCACGTTTTCGCAAGTCGGGGTTATTAACAGCGATGGGCGGGGGGCGGGGGGGGGAGCTAGGAATGAATTGGGAAACTCGGAGGGAACAGGCTGCCTCTGATGCATGAGAAGCGGAGATAGTCGGGAGCAAGTGCGGGCCGCGAGCGTGAGGTTGGCTTGCGGACAGTCAGCACTTCCGAAGCGAATTAAAACTTCGGGAGCGTCCACACGGCGCGCGGCCCGCCGGTGGCCCAGGGCGACGAGGGGAGCGGGCAGCTTTGGTGGGGGGGTCTTTGGAGGAGCCATCGCTTAATGCAGCCAGGCCGTCTGGCTCCGATGGAAACACGCCACGCAAGTGGTGCCAGGAGCGCGAGAGGCCGGACACCACGCAGCAGGAGGCGGAAGTGGTGAAACGTGGGCCGCGTGTCACAGGACAAGGCTTCAGGTCCTCTCAGATCTCCCCGAGCTCCCACTTGGCCGGCTGCGGTCTCCAGCGCAGGCGCTCGGCAGCTTTCTGCCCGAGGTTTCCGGGGTCCAGCCCTGGGGCAGACGCTCCTCCAGCTCGGAATCCTTCACCCGGAGCAGCCCTTCCACAGACGGATTGCAGACGTCAAGCCGCGACTCCCTCGCCTTCCCCCGGCTCCATTAAAATACCCTGCCCATCACGAAAGGCTGTTCCCCCTATTATTGTCTCGTGAATCACAGCGTCCGCCTCGGCTGTAGTTCTGGGAGGAGGTCCGAGGCACGGGCAGGCCGGCTTGGCATTTTCCTAATGAAATTTGTTTTTCTGTTTCATGGGGAGTTGGGGTAACTGATACAGTAATTTCACCGCCCAGGAAGCCAATCTCGAAACGGTTACTCTCCAGATTACCGGCCGAGACCACACACGACCACACAAGCGTCGCCGGAGGACATGGCTGACCACTGCCCTTAATTTTTATTGTTTGACTTACGTCTGCCCATTGAGTCGCTTTGATATACTTATTTGTTTTCGTTTTCCAATATGCTGGGAAATAGCCGGGAAGCGTCCAGTTCTCCTCTGCGCTAGTTTCATAAAGAAAGCTGGAATTGCTTCTAGGCTCTTGGAAGAAAAGAGGGGGCAGTTGTATTTCCCTGCAGTGGAAAACGAAATAAACCCCCCAAGACTAAATCTGAGCTCTGTTACCTCAAAGAGAGGGGACGCTTCACACTAGCTGTACGGTGTTAGAGCAACCAGGGCTTTTCAAGGAGCCTGAAGCTCATCTCTACATGTAAATTCATAAGAAATATGGGAAGAGAAAGCTTAGCAGCAAGAGCACGCAGCAGGGGTATTTGCAGCTGCAGAAAATAGTGAGTCGTAACAGAGAAGAACCCGTGTTCGCCTGTATTCTAATAAATACAAATGGGTAGAGGAATAGCTCAGTGCTTTGAGCATTGGCCTGCTAAATCCACGGTTGTGAGCGCAATCCTCGAGGAGGCCATTTAGGGGCCAATAGATGCCTGGGATGGTGCTTGGCCCTGCCAAGGGGGCAGGGGACGGGACTAGGTGACCTCCCGAGGTCCCCTTCCAGTTCTAGGAGATGTGTATCTGCGATTTAAAAATCAAATAAAGCAGCGGTCGCGCCGTTAGCCTCCATGGCGGCTGGGCTGCTGGGCCAGCACATCATGGTGCTGGGCCCGTCTGGCCAAAAGCGGTGCCTCGTGACCTTCAGCCGAAGCCCCCGGCCCTGCTGAGAGGAAAGCAGCAGCGACCCGCAGTCTCGTTGGAGAGTCTGATACCCTCCGCTGCGTGATTTACTAAACGCGCGTCCGGCGAGTCCGCTTTGTGCTAGAGGCGTAACGGGCCGGCCGAGCCCTTTGCCCGCGGTGCTGTGGGCTGAGGGCCGCCCCCAGCCCTGCTTGCAAGGCCGACGCCTTTGATTTCCCACGGACGTGCAACGTGCGGGTCAATGTTCTCGCGCGGTCTCCTTCCTGCGGCGGAGACGCCGCTCCTGGGAGGAACTGCAGGGCTGCCCCCGCCTATTGCAGAGTCCGTCCAGCAGATGGCAGGATAACCCTATTCATCGGCGAGCCCGGCCCTGCCCGGCAGCAGGAGTCAAGATCAACGGTAAACGCAGGGCCGCCGAGTTCGGCGCTCCCGACCGGCGTGGGATAAAACCGCGTCTAAAGCAATCTCTGGCCATCCGCCTCCTCCTGCTCCTGCGGGTGAGCAGCTCACTCCCCAGCGGGGACAACGCAACGTCTTTCGGCACCTGTGTCCCCCTCGGCGACCAAGTACACACCTCCCACCGAGCGGCGCAGGGGTCATGCTGGCCGCGCCGCCTTTCACTAGCCCGAAACCAGGCACCGCGCACAAGCTGGCCCCTGGCAGCGCGACGCAACGCAGGCTGCGCGGGGAAGGGCGGCGGGTGCGGTAGGCTTCATTTACTCTTCCAACCACCTGCGCTGGGGACCTCGTGCGGAGCCCCGAGGCAGCGCTCCAGCCTTTCTGCAGAAGCGTTTCTCCCTACCGCACACGGGACCCATTTGAAATAGTGCCTGGGAAGGCCCTTCCCAATGCAGCAGCAGAGGGGAGCCCCGCTAGTCCGCGTCCGCAAAAGCAACGAGAAGCTGTGGCACCTTGCAGACAGACAGAGGTTTTGCAGCAGGAGCTTTGCTGGGCAAAGACCCGCTGGGTCGGATGCAACGCGCACAGGACTGCTGGCTGTCTGGCAATGCACCCTCGCATCCGCCCCAGCGGGTCTTTGCCCGCGCAGGCTCCTGCTCCAAAAAACCCCGAAGCGCGCTGCAGTTTTCTTTTTCCACGCTTGAGATTATTTGCGACCCAAAGGAAAATCGACCTCCTCCCGCGGGGCCGAGTTGGTAACAAGTTCCGGAGCGCTTCTGCTGGGTCCCTGGCCTGCAGAGGAGAGTGGTAATCCTGGCTGACGCTGCACCTCCCTCTCCCGATACAACTGAGCGTGCAGCAGAAAATACCCCCGTGGCGCAGAGCGCCGGGCAAAACGGAAAATACGCGTTAGAAATAATCTAGCCAGGGCCTGTTTCTCCGTTGAAAAGGGTTTCCTAAAACAGGACGAAGAGGGTCTAAGAGAGGGCGAGAAAGGAGGTTTTTAAAGGTCTAAAAGCCCCGTTGATCAACAGAGAAGATTCAACGCTTTTTTTTCTTTGGACATTTACATCAAGTTAGAGATTTTATGTTCCCCCAAAGTCTCTTATTTTCCCAGGGAAACGAATCCAAGTTGGCACCTGGCTTTCAGCGGAGAAGGATTTTTTTAAAGTTAACAGGAAGGTGGCGGCGGGTGGGAGTAAGTGAAAGCTTAAAGCATGGCTGAACGGGTCAGTTTGCTAAAAGAGCGGGTCGCTTTCGGTCCTCCCCGCGAGTCGCGCCGCACAGGAGCGTGAACAGGCCGGCTGCAGCCATCGCGCGGGGATCCGTGGAAACAGCGCAGGACTGAAAATAAGCCGCCTTTCTTGGCGCAGCGCGGCGGAGCCGAAGTTGCTGGAACCCACGATAAATGTGCCAGGGAGCAAACGGGAGCCAGATAACCGCTTTTACTCATTACTCAGTGAGCTAGCAGAGCAAAGAGCCCCCGTCCCTGGGCGGTAGGGCTGCGGTCCTTGAGCATCCGAATTGCTTTTCAAAAAATAAACACGCAAGCCGTAAAAGCAGCCTTCCCACAATGCAGCCTGCGAGACGCCCTGCTGCAAAAATAAAGGCGAGTCTCTTCCGCTGCTAGCCCCTTGAAACGAAACCGGGTTACGAAAGATGTCCTAAGGAGAGCCCGGCAAACTCCTTAACCGCTTCGAAATCGGGCCCAGCGCGATGCCGAGCAAACGCAGACCTGAAAGCAAGAAGCTCATCCGGTTAACGGGGGGCTCCCCGCAAACTTAAGAACCAAGGTGTTTAGACGCAATCGGCCGCTATCATAAATAAGCATAGTTCGGACAGCAGCACGTTGTAATAATTACACGCGGCGCAGAGATGCAGAGATGTCCCCTTCTCTCCGAGCAGTAAAGCGGCTTGTACGATCAAAATCAGCGCTTGGGTAACATAACAGGCACACTCAGGAACTACCGGAACTAAAATACCACGGCCAGCCCCTCTCTGCTCTGTATCAATTGTGGCATCTTTCGAAAGGCACCGTTCAGGGCTCCTTTCGGTAACAGCCGGGCATTTGTGTTACTTGACGGCCGCAGCAAGCTTCACTTTGGGAACAAAAAGTTTTCAGAGCACGTGGGAGAGAGAAGGTGGAGAGCCGCGGGTGTTCAGAGGAACAGGCTAATACGGTATCCAACACAAGGGATAAAAATACACAGACTTTAACACACAGGTCCTCAATATGCTCTTTGATTAAACATCGGAATTCCTTTCAACTGCGTGTTCCTAGCATGAAACTAACTGGCTCTGCATAAACTTACAAAAGGTACTTGTGCCGGACAGCTGTACTAACCAACAGCAAATTACAAACTTAGAAACTGTATTGTTGGAAGTAATTGTGTGAGTCGCACTGGAATAAATGCAGCTGGATAGTCTACGTCGTTAGTCTTTAAATTAGGGAGTAAGAAATCATTCATCTGCAATAACCGAGAAGCAAAATCCTTAAAAAAAAAAAGTGGGATACACCCATGGAAACAGCTGAAGTTAAATATGTTTTCGTAGTTCCAGTCTGGCTCCAAAAAACATTTGTAATGAAAAAAAAAAATAAAAAAACAAACTCCCAGCTGCATAAAAGTAGCTATTTTCACATTAACAACCACTCACTCTGTCTGCTGGTGGCTCACTTTATTTTAGACCGAGAACAGAGTCGTAATGAGTTCTTGTAATTCCAAATTACACATTATTATTATTTTTAAATCTGCATCGTTGTGAAATTTATGATACCAAATCACAGCTGACAGTCTTGGCACCCGGCTATTCAGAGACAATTTTTACAGAGAGAGAAAAAAAAAAACCAGATAAGTATTTAAGAAAATTATATGGTAACTGCTCCGCATACTTAAAGTCGTTTATACTGGCCTAGAGGGAGGAAGAGAAGATATTAAAATACAAACGAAAAAGAGAGAAAGAAACAGAACTACAAAGTCAAGATTTGGCAGCATTCTCCACGGACCGGGGAAAAACGCTGACATTAATTGAAAGCGAATCACAAAACCTCGCCGCCGTAGGAAGGGGGTAGGAAATATTAAATATATTTTCAAGTCTTTTCAAAAGTCTTTCGCTGATGGTGAATTGCATTTAGATTTCCACCACTGTCCACAACCAATGGATCAAGATACATTGTCCTTCAGCTTTGAGACTATTTTCTTATCCTTCACCCTCCTGTTCTGAAACCAAATGGTAACTTGTCTCTCAGACAGGTTGGTGGCTGCGGATATCCTTCGCCTCTTGTCCTTGTTAATGAACTTGTTAATGGCGTATTCATTCTCGAGTTCTTTGAGCTGCAGTTTTGTATACGGCACCCGCTTCTTTCTTCCGCGTCTGTAGACACACATATCCGGCTGGTTTAGTGCAACGTCCCCTGTTGCAAAAGACATTAGGCGAAAACATTAGAATTTTATTACAGGCGTTTAAATCTTAACCGATACTCGCCGGGCACTGGCTTTCATGGGCAAATAAATAATACTAGGTTGTTTACGGCTTATTATTATTTACACATCCACATTAGTTACACGCTATTAAAGCACGAAGTTCTTGATGGTCTGTCATCCTTCCCAAGCTTCGTGGTAGGGAGTTTCGCCAGGGATGTTCTAGTGTGTGTGTGCGTGTGTGTGTGTGTGTGTGGTTACGTGTGTAAAGTGCACAGAGAACTTTGTGTGTTCCCCTGCGCCTGTTTGCATGTGGTTTTTGTGCATGGGCAGGCTCACGGCACGCAGTTTCCTGCTCCTCTGGAGCGAGTCCTCAGGGCTGGCCTGAAACACAGCTAAATCACCAGCCTTGGAGACACCAACGTGCACGTCTTCCCCAGACGCCGAAGGGACTCAGAGTCCGCTCCTTAGAACAAATGCAAACCGGCCAGCGGGCGACTGGGCTGCGGGATCTACCACCCCGGCTGGAAACGCAGAGTGTGACCCCAAACTACTTCCCCCTACCCCGGGCGGCCGCGGGCGCAGAGTGAGCAGGTCCAGGCCGGCTAGGGAAACCCAGGGCGGGGAGTCAAGGCCGCCCATCGCTCTCCCTCTCGTACCTGGAAAGGAGGATTTCCAAAAATGGGAGCTCTGGGCCTGGTCTTTGGCACAGTACACCTGGCTGTTCCAGCCATTAGCCAGAGTCCAGGACTGGTAGCCCTCCATGGAGATGTACGTCTCGTGCCTCGGCTCCCCGGAGCCGAACGTGGAGACCATGTCTAAGTACCCGGGGACGTGCTGGTACGGGTTGGTGTAGCCCTGGTAGAAGGACACCTCCTTGGCCCGGGAGGAGACCTCGTTGGCGGGCACGCTGGTGCTGGCCAGGCTGGAGACGTCCATGTACTTCTCCACGGGGAAGGCGCCCAGCGAGGCGTGGGGGGAAGACTTCAGGGCGTTCTGCTGGATCCCGACGCCGTGCGACATCCGGCAGCTGTAATATCCATTGCCGAAGTGGTAGCCGTAGCCCAGCGCCGGGGTGGCCGGCGGGGCGGCGGAGCCCGGGCACTCCTTGGCGGGCGGCTCGGAGCGCGCCGCGGCCCCCGGGCGCTCCGGGGCCCCAGCGTAGGCGAAGCCGGAGGCGGCGGCCGAGCGGCCGGAGTGAGCCGCGCCGAAGACGGGCGAGGAGAGGAAATTCCGGCACTGGCCGGAGGCGCCGCCGCCGCCGCCGCCCTCGCCCCTGAGTCCTTCCATCGCCCCGCTGGCGGCCCGGCCCGGCTCAGCGCCCCGCGCCGGCCATGGCGCACGGCGGCGTCGCCTCCAACAGGTTAGATCATTGTGGTACGTTTATAAAAACGGAGCCCAGGTTGGGAGGGGGCAGGGCGGGGGGCGGCCTGCTCCGCATTAGGCTGCCGGAGGCCGGGGGCGCCCCATAGGCTGCCGAGGAGCATGTGATCCTCCAGGCGCAGGAGAGAGTCGGACCGGGTTAGGCGCGGCCCCTCGCCTCCCTCGCTCAGAGTTCGCCGGCCCCGGCCGCGGGCGCGTCCTCCGCCCCGCGCCGCGCCCGCGGGACGGGGAGCTGGGCGGCCCCTTCCTTGCTCACAGCGGCCGCGCCGGCGGGCTCCCCCTTCCCCCCCAGCGGGGCTTCCCCCCCCTCCCCCAGCTCCGCCCGCCTTCCAGCGCTGCCCAGGCCGGGAGCGAGGGAAGGAAGAAAACGCACAAGCCCCGCCGCTGCCGGCCCGGCTGGGTTAACCCTGCGGCCCGGGCGGGGAAGCGGCTCCCCCGGGCAGGAAGGGAGGGGGGGCGGGAAAGGGGTCGCCGCGGGGTTTACTCCAGCTCGCGCGGGAGAGTTGCCTCTTTCCGAGACTTAGGGGGATCGCGGCTGCAGCCGCGGAAAGTTGCGCCGGACTGGCAGCGCCATTGTGTCCTCCTGCCCCTGCTCCTCCGTGGGAAGCGTCACCCGGGGCGCCCCGAACTCGCCCTGCCCTTTGGAAGGAAACGCTCCGTTGCTGCGGGACCCGGCCCCCGCTTTGAATGGCTAAGGGGCGCTCCGCGGCAGGCTCCTGCTGCCGTCTCCTTGCGGAGTGAAAACCTTTGCGTGGGTATGTCCGGGTCGTCTGAAATGCAGCAGGAAAGGCAGCGTCCTGCGGGCGCGGAGGGCCTGTGTGCACCCGCAGGGCCGTTCCCCTTATTTCGGAAGAGTGAAGTACGTAGACATAGACACACGTGTGTGTGTGAGGTCGCAGCCACGCGAGCCCACGCACGCGTGTGTCAGTTGCTGATTGCCACTAAAACCCGCGGTGTGCGGAGTGCGGAAGATAAGCCGGGGAGCCCCGCGGTCTGCGCGCCGCACAAGATGTTACACCTGGGACTGATTAGGTGCGGCTTTCTTCTGGGGGTGTCAGTTCATCCGGCGGTGACACTGACCAGTTACAACGCCGCGTTTGCTTATCAATATTCTGGTGCTGAGAGGAGCTTTCCAGGGCTGTGGCAAATCTTTCTGTCGTCCGAGCGCCACGAGTGTGTGGCGGTTCTGAACTGCAAAGAGCCCAAAGGGCAGCACGGTCTGGAAACATCGGCCCGGCTTGCTCGGGCTGGCTTCCCCCAGCCTTCTGCTCTGCCTTGGGCTTGTTCAAAACACTTAGCACGCTCGCTTGGACGTGAAATGCAACCAGTTCCCACCGGGAAGCCTCTCCGAGGGGAAAGGAAGCGAGCTGGTGAACTTTAAATGATAACAGAAATGTTTTGCAGGCTAATGCACCACCCGCCTACCCACCCACACCGACACCCCATACCCACCCACCCACACAACACCCCATACCCACCCACACCGACACCACATACCCACCCACCCACACCCACACAACACCCCATACCCACACACACACCTCACACATACACACACCCTAACACCACTCACTCACACACATCGACACCGCATACCCACCCATCCACACACACACACCGACACTACATACCCAACACCACATACCCCCCAGCCCCCCACACCCCGACACGACATACCCACACACACCGACACCACATACCCCCTAGCCCCCCAACACCACACCCACCCCGACACCACATACCCACGCACGCACGCACACACACACACCCGACACCACCCACCCACCCCAACACCACATACCCACACATGCACATACACACACACACCCTGACGCTACGTACCCCCCCCCACACCGACACCACATACCCACACACGCACACCGACACCACATACCCACACACACAGAGTAAAAGACTCAAAGAAACACAGCGATTTCATATTGGACGTGATTTTGCTTCGCCAGTGAATTTGCGTGGATGGTAACAGCGAAGGATCGCAACCCCCGGGGGTATTTTCTCCACCCCCGGACAAAGCGCCGGGAGCTCTCTATTTAGCCCTCGCTGAAGAGAGTTGCCCGAGCAAACGGGCCACTTCCAGGGCTGCAATCTCAGGTCTTCCGGCGCTGCGGCAGTCTGGCAATGCGGCAGTTTCTGGAAGTGGGGTGAGGAATGACAAACCGGTGCCAATAATCACAATAACAACCGCCTGGCAAACACCAGCTCGTGTTCATTAGCTCCAGCCACTTAATCGCTAGTAATCTTTCCTGAGCAGGTAAGAAGTCAAATAAACAAACCAGCCGGAGCTGCGAATGTGGCTCGGTTATAAGCCGGCGCAGTGTTTGTTCCGGGATGTAGAAGGTGCCTGAGCAGGGAAGTGGCTCCTAAGGACACAGGTATAGACTCGGTCCTTTCCCAGGGAGCAGAACGCGAGACCCTGAGAGCTTTGGGAGGGAGAACGCGCCGCGCGCTGGCCAGGCCCGCTGCTCTGTGGCTGCCTGGCGCTGCCGCGGGTCTGGCCAAGCAGGACGCGGCCGTGGTGTCTCCTGTCACCAAATAGAGCACGTGTGACGGCTAAAGCAGCAGGAGCTTCAGGCGCAGAGCTTCTCGCCTGCTCAGCCGGGCTGCCCCCCCGCCGATCCACCCCTAATCAACGTCCTACAGCGCAAGGCACCAAAGACGAGTTCCTCCTCCCCGGTGGCAGAGGAGTAGCCGAGCTGGTCGCGAGCTCCAAGACCCGCAAGAGGTCCCGCGGCACCTGATGGGTTAGCGGAGCATTAGGAGCACGAGCGTTGCCCGCAAAAGCTTCTGCTCGTCCTCAGCGGGGTATTTCTCCAGGCCCCGCCTTGGCAGCCCAGGTCTCTGCACGCTGGTTTGGGAGCGCTAAGTTAAGCTGCGCGTCGTGCCCTTGTGCGAGGCGTGGAAAGCACAGCCGAGCCTCACTCTCACGCCTCGCGCGACAGGCTGTCACGCAGGGGACTGAAAATGATGAGCTCATAAGCCGCCGGCTCTTGATACCCTCTGAAAACACCTCCCCCCTTTCCACGCGTGACGATTTGTTGCTTTCACTTTGTGGGACGCCTGGGGGGGAAGGAGACACAAAGCGAATTAAGGCTAATTAACTAATCAGCCCCCTTCCGTAGCTGCCTCGCAAGCGTGGCAGGGAGCAGCGGCAACTGACAACTTTTGGTAGCAGCGCCTCATGGGGGGGGGTTTCTTTGGGCTCAGGCGGGGTACAGAATAACTCCCCTTCCCCCTGGCGTATAGTAACCCGGGGGGCTCGTTGAGATCAGATCTGCCTGAAATCTTCCATCGAAGCATAACCCGGGCATCCGGCTAATAAACGAGCGAGGTAGCCGCAAACTGGAAAGCTCCGGAGCTTTTCTCCGACAGACCGCGGCGAAAGTTTAGGGGGGGATCTGCGGGAGTGAGCAACCAGCTCTCGGTCCTCATTAAAGGTGCGCATTGAGTCATTGTTGGGTTAGTCGCTTTCCCCTCTGCCCAGCAAACGCAGCCGCAGCCCTTCCTTCTCCCCGCTTTCATTTCCCCCTTCGCCAGCCTGCCCTGGGGTCTGTCCTCTTCTTCGCCACACTTGAACCTCGGTCTTTATTTGGTGACAGGTATCCGAGAGGGAGTCGGGTTAGTCTGTGTCTTCACAAACGACAAGTCCTGTGGCACCTTAGAGACTGACAGATATTTTGGAGGAGAAGCTTTCGTGGGCAGACGTGCCCACGAAAGCTTCTCCTCCAAAATATCTGTCAGTCTCTAAGGTGCCACAGGACTCCTTGTTCTTTATCTGGGTTGCCCCGCTGAAGTCCCAGACTGCTGCGACGGCACGAGACGCTCCCTGGCTCAGCCTCAACAGCTCATGTGCAAAATAAGGAAAGCACCAGAAGCGTTCAACAAATCCGGGCCCTCAGTCGCGTCGGATTTCCTCTTTCCAGCGGAGCTGACATATATTTGTAAAGAGCAGGTGGGCAAAAATATTTACCTCCCCCCGACCTTTTCCTCCCACTCAAAAAAAAAAAAAGTCCCGGTAGAGCAGGAGCCAGCCGCAGGCAGGGAAAGGGTTACTTGCCGGGTAAGGATACGTGCAAAAAGCAGGTTTTCCAAATCCGTTTCACGGAGGCACAGCACGTAATTTACACAGCCCCTTAGCTTTGACCGTTGAAAGATACGTTTCCATAGACTCGTAGGAGCGAAGGGGTCACCCAGGGCAGCCTTGAGCATCGGCGAGCATCACTCTGCCCCAGTGGCGGCTGCAAAATCCAAACAGACTTATTAGCCAAAGGGATTGTTTACCAGGCTCACTCCCCAGTAAACTGCGGTACAATCGCTCGTAGCAGTGCACCAGCCCACGTTTCGCAGCGTGGCTGGGCGTGAGCTCGCCTCCCGGCCCCTGCAGGGAACTCAGGCAAAGGGCTGGGTTTGAGCCGAAAGAACTTGCTCCATAACATAACACTATGGGCTGAACGTCCCACCACGCGTAAAACTGGCCACAAAAGGACACAGGGGCCGGAACTTTGTCCTCTGGGGGGGCTCAAGGCTTCCTTTGGTTGCGCTCAAGCGAGAGGTTTGCGTGGCAGGGGAGTACATTGTTTCACAAAGCAGAGGTCATTGCAGCACGATTGTTGCAGTCCTGCTAAATGATAATTCTAGCGGTCCCCCCTGCCCGCTGGGAAGCGGAACAATTCTAAATACGTGCTCGGTCCAGAGCTAGGTGCACCCAGGGGTGTGTGCGTTTCAGTGATATCTTTCTCTAGGAGAGGATATAGGGGCGTGGGAAGCACGGTTGTCTCCAGGCGCGCTCCCAGCCGCGCCCGCATCCAGCAGCGAGTCTTCAGCAGCAATACTCAATGGGTCCCACTTTTGCAGAGTTTGCGGGGCAAGCAGAGAGCCGGTCTCCCAAGTTGCACGGTCGAGCCTTTCCCCTTCTGTCACACGCTGCGGGATCCCAGCTCCACCGCTAGGTGGCTCTGCGCGTTTTTCTGTGGAGGCTCAGAAGGCCGATGAGCGTCGGTTTGAACGGGCTTGTTTCCTTGTGGAACAAGGACTTGGACTTTCTGTCTTGCAAGACGGAAATAGCCGAGCCTGAAGATCGCTTTTTCTACAAAGCAGAGAAGAACCGTCCCACAGAAAGTGAACTGATGTCTTAGCAGAAACTTTCAGGTCTAATTGCCTTAGGGCAATACATCTCAGCTGGGGTTTTTTTCCCCCTTCCTGGAATTCGCTGCAGATCTATGAGCAAACAGAGCAAACAGGCTGAAGTTTCATTTTGGAAGTCAAGTTCAGGGCAGGGCGACGTTGTTAGATCTCAACAGACCATTTCACCTACGCCGGAGAATTCTCTCTTTTATTTTCCGCCAATCACGTCTCATAATAATTGGGCAAAGCTCAGGGATCGCTCTCTATTTGACCCGATGTGCTCCTGTGGCTACCTGTGTGAAATCAGGTGCTGTACAGGGCTCTTAGTTAGCCGAGGGACAATACAGAAAAACACAAGCAGAAGTTTTTTCACCGGCTCCCACCTGTAGCACAGCAGCTACGATTTCTCTGCTACCTGCAGAAATAAAATGCTTTACGATTTACTTGTGAACACCCGAAGTTCGGAAGGAAACATATTTAGCCAATGTTTCCAAGAGTACCTTCAAACTAGTTAAGAAGTGGTTAAAATTTCAGTCCATTTAATCGGAGGGGTAGCCGTGTTGGTTTGAATCTGTAACAGCAACGAAGGGTCCTGTGGCACCTTATAGACTAACAGAAAAGTTTTGAGCATGAACTTTCGTGAGCACAGACTCACTTCATCAGATGCTCAAAACTTTTCTGTTAGTCTATAAGGTGCCACAGGACCCTTCGTTGCTGTTACAGTCCATTTAATATGAGTTTCACTTCATTGATTTCGGCTGAGACTTTTTTTGTTTAAGATTCTTTCCAGCTAAGATGTAGCAGACTTGATCAAAATATTACCTGATGCCATCAGTAACAACTTTCAAGATAAAATAAAATCGTTGGGCTGTAGGCCTAGGCAGCTATTTAAAACTCATGAGAACAATTGAATAAACAGAGCCTAGCTAACTTTCATGCATGTTTCACCTGTCTCTGCCAATTTCATTACATTTATTTGCCTGTATAACTCTTTATAAGATATGCTAAAAGTTTTTAGTTGAACTCGTTATTAAAATAAAAAAACCCATCAGCATTGATCAAATATATCAAATTGATTTTCTAAGAATACAAAGATCAAACAACGAACAACAAATCAACCTTGATTACTATTTTTGGTTCTCTGTGCCTTAAATATTGAGTCCGGTCTGGTCTGGCTATGGTCTGAAAAAGTGGGTCTGTCCCACGAAAGCTCACCGAATAAATTCTTTTGTTAATCAAACAACTAATTGATTATTGGATGGCCATTTTGGGAGGAACGCATTGTTTTTATTATTTAATGTTTTTTTAACAGAGGGCTATTACCGTCTTTTTGGCAGGTAATTTGCCTGCCGTGAGAATGCAGCTATATTTGTACCACATTGCGCCTAAATGGGGGTACTGTGATTTAAAAGGTGCACCATACAACACTCTACCTAGCTTTCACGCTGAGAGCTTCGCTGGAGCCTGTTCCACCTGCGGCGCACCGTAAGGCGGGTGTTAGCTTTTCAGAGGCGCAGGGAGGTTTCTGGAGGACGAAGCTCTGGCGGCTTTGCAGTGCCGAGAGCCGAGTGTGGTGTCTCGCTGTGGTTTTCAGCAAACGAGACCGACCCAGTAAAAGTCTTTAAGAAAACAGACGGGGGCGCCAAAGGACAGCAATAAAGCTACCACAGACTTCCGTTTCCCCTCCTGGAACCTGCCGGGCGCCGCTCCAGCCGGGCGAGCTGGGGTCTCAGCTCTGTTTTCAGGAGGGGTGTTTTGTGCGCTGGTTGTTGCAATGGGTAAAACCCAAGTTTGCACGTCCCTGGCGCGGTGGAAAGTTTGGTGGCGGCCCGGGCTACCCAGCTAAAGTCAGTAAGGGGGAAGTTTTGCCATGTCCCATCCCGCAGTGTTTGCTGCGCTTGCAAACAGAGCGGGGCTTATCCCAGCCCCTCTTCGGTTCCCGGGGCCCCGCTGGCCTCGGCACCTCTCCGAGGCGGCCTGTCTGGGCAGCCGCTGTCAGCCGGCTAGGTCTGATTTCGGTCAAAATCCGTGCGGGGGGCTGGACTCTGTCTGCTGCCGGAGGAGCGGCGGGGGCTTTGCCGCCGCTTGCGCGGGGTAAGGAAGGCACAGATGCCCCCCCCCTTGCGGGGTTCAGATGACCCCCGGACACGCAGAGGAGCTGGAAGCGCCTGCGGGTTGTGCTACGGAGATGCAGGGCCCGGCCGGCCCTTTGCATTTCTTTTATTCCGATACGTGTTTTTCGCGCCTAGGGGCCGCCGCTCAGAGCTCCCCGCGGTTAGCGAAGAGATCTTGACCTCTGCCTGGGTGGGGGCCGTAAACCAGCGGCCACCAAACGGCGGCTCAGTTCCCATTTCCAGGAGCTGACGCCAAACCTCTCGCCAAGAGGAGGCTGGATTTGGCGAAGGCTGCCTCGGGTCGGTGCTAGAGATCTGGAGGGCTGGGAAGGGGGAATTGGGCTCCGTCTTAAAACCCGAGCAAAAATCCCCACCGCGCCCTAAGAGTCAGGCAAAAACGTGGGAATGTGGCAGACGCGTGGGACTGTGACATGAGGAGGAAGAACTTCTCCCTGGCAAAAAGCATCTCGTGTAGGTACCTCCAGGAGCTGCTGGAGGATATCTCCACCCCATCAAACCCAGACGCACAGCGCTAAAACTGTGCTCTGTGGATGCGGGGGGGGGACCCCTCTCAGAAAGCCGAGCTTGGGGGCTTCAGAGATGTTAATGACAAAGGATTTATCCTCGTTTAAATGGTGGCCACCAGCGTCACGCTTGCTCTCGAAGTTATCACTGAGGAGAGACCTGCCGACAGACTAGTCTGCTAAGCTGGGTAGCCGGTGTCCCCTACAGAGCCAGACATTTACCCCAGCCCGACCCGGAAAACATCGGAGGGCTCAGCTAAGTGATCCACAGGTAACCTGGGAGGAAGGCTGAGGAGGAGGAGCGTGTCTTTCCTGCTGTGTGATGTCTCTGAAACATCAAACTCGGGTCATTTCGTCTGGAGAGAGATCGAAAAATACGGCGCTTTTCCTGGGGAGGGCACGAAAAAAATCTGGCCGGAGAATGAAATGACAGCGCTGAGGTCCGGGGCTTTAAATCACGAGTGCGCTTAGCGTGATTTGGACATCTTTGCCTCAAATGGCACGCCCGAGACTATTTTCCCAAGAGGGGGAAAAGCACAGACTAGCTCTGCCACTGCCCAGGAGGAGAGACAGTAAAACAAGACACCATGTTTAAGGACGAAGGGAGTCCCCTGAGCCTGAGTCGCCCTCCCCAGGATTACAATAACCCCCCCTCGCCCGCTGCTCTTGTAGATACACTAGAACTGGTAGGGAGCAGCAGCAAGAGTTTTTAAAAGTGTCAGTCCGAGGAGTGCGTGGGTGTCTGGGGATGGTTGGGGGGTGCTAGGAAAACCCTTCAATAAAAGCCCTAGCGCCTGCTTGACCG
Source organism: Carettochelys insculpta (assembly GCF_033958435.1). Lineage (NCBI taxonomy): Eukaryota > Metazoa > Chordata > Testudines > Carettochelyidae > Carettochelys > Carettochelys insculpta. Next base: position 32,814,524 of record NC_134144.1, read on the forward strand.
AAAGGCAAAGTAAATAAAATCGAGAGGAAAGGGGGTTCTTTCCACGCAGGTCCTCTGCCCACGCGGTCTCTAGCCGCGCTCGAAACGCCGCTCTTGGAAAGAAAAGGCGTTATCTGTTATTTAGCATGTAGTTCTGTTCGAGGACAAATGAGAGAGAGGCTGCATCATTAGGACCTAAAAGGCAACAAAACAAAAATCAGAGCATAATGATGCACCTAAATGAAGGGGGAAATGTTGCACAGCTCATTTTATTAATCAGACTGTCAATTTCACCCCAGAGGCCAAACCCCAGAGCAATTCAGGCTCGAGCTGACCGCGCTAAGGACGAGAGCTTTACTCCTCACTTCTGGTCTCTCTTTCTTCCTACCTGGATATACTTGTCTGCTCAGAAGCCGCCTTCATTATCCACTGACAGAAGCTTGTGTTTATTTGCTTATAAACCTGTTACAATAAATGATCATTCGAGCAGCGTCATGCCTACCTTAATGACGAGCGCTACTTTTTGATGAATGACATTTCGGGCTAGAAAGGATGTATGGGTCATTTTGACCAGTCATCCCCTCGCTTTGGCATCCCACAATTTTTACGCCTCCCTCAAAAAGAGATAATAATATTTAGAGCCGCTCGCCGGGGTGAATGTGAATTAGCTTCTGCCGCAGCTCATCACTAGGACGGGACCAACCCGGCAACTTTGCCATTTTTTCCAAAGCGGAGATGATGGAAAGAATAAGAAAAGAGATGATCCTGATGGAAAGAGGGCTGCACAGCCCCACAGCTGGCAAAAGGCTCTCCAATTTGTCAGACGCAGCTGGAAATGCGGTGCTGGAGGCCCTGGAAAATTCTCCACACCCGGGTCGCTTGAGCCCGAGACTAACTTCCGCCTCCCTGCACGGCTCTATGGGGGACATCCCTGCCAAAGGCAAATTTGAAATAGACACTTTATTCAATCTGCAGCATCCCAGCAGCGAAAGCGGCCTCCCCGCGGAAATCCCGCCGCCCGAGAGCAGGAAGAAAATTAGCCACTACTCCGAAGTGGCTCCGGAGGCAGAGATGAGCAGTGATGTGGAGGTGGGCTGCTCAGCCCTCCGCTCCCCGACCAGCCTGAGTTCCTCCCAGCTGAAGGAAAATAATAGCAAAGGTAAATACTCCTGCACCCTCTCGGTCGAACCCGGGCGGGGCTCCGCTGGAACTTGCCAGCCCGCGGAGCCAGCCTGCGCCGTACCGCCCAGCCCCTGCTAAAACGGGACACCGGCGCCGGGAAGGGGGGAGCCGAGATTCAGGGCAACGTCTCGCTTTCTCTCCTCGGGCTCAAGCGACACATCGGGGCATTTGTAGCGTTTCCCTCCTTCCCTAGCTCCGGCTGTGGCCCTCCACCTACGCACGCACACACAGCCGGAGTAAACCGGGCCCCGTGTGTCGGGACGTGGAACCTCTCTGTCGATGTGTCCGTGGGTTTGTCTCTGCGCGGCCCGAACGTGGCCTTGTGTGCTCACACGAAGGCTCGCCCGTCGTGTGCTCACACCCGCTGGGACCCGCTGTTCAGATCCCCTCCTCGGGCCGGGTTTGAAAGAAAGCCGGGGAGTCGTTTTCAGTGGGGATTGGCAGGAGAGAGCCATCACCGGGGTGCTTGGGGGAAACACTCGCTGCTTTTGTGTGCAAGAAAAGCAAGCGACCCCAGCGGGGCAGGCGGCGCTCGGGCTGTGGCCCCACTGATTTTGCGCCCCTCGAACGAAAGTAATAATAATAATCATTAATAACCCCCCATCCCTGTCGCTCTTAGACTGAGTCGCGGACGAGAGCTGAGTGGTTCTCAACCTGGCTCTGCCTGCGTGCTCGGCCCTGGCTGACTCACTGCCGAAGCTGGAGTTCTATAATTACTAAAAACGCCTAAATTACTGAGAATAATTTGGTTATGAAGTGATTTAAAAAAACACTTTATTGATTCTATTAACAGCAGCAATTTGTAACGCTGACAGCCAGCATTAATTATCAGAGTTCCCAGCCAGACGGGTAACGTTACCTCCCGCTTTTCTTTAATACACACATCCCCTTCCAGAGGAACAAATCTTGATTTCACTCCTCGCTCGCTCCTTTGCCAGGCTATTCGGAAAGCAGCTCGGCTCCCACCACCACCACCTCGTCCTCCGGGTCGGGTCTGACCAGCCTGCACAGCAGCAGCACACTGGGCGGCTCCGGCTCTGGAGCTGACCAGGTGAGAAGGTACCGCACCGCCTTTACCAGGGAGCAGATAGCCCGGCTGGAGAAGGAGTTCTACCGAGAGAACTATGTGTCTCGGCCCAGGAGGTGCGAACTGGCCGCCGCGCTGAACCTGCCGGAGACCACCATCAAGGTACCTCCGCTGAAGCGCTACAAACGGGGGGCTAGACCATTTAAGGTGGACTTGGGAGCCTTTGTGCCGGCTGGGAACGTAAAATAGGACATGAAGCCCAATTCTTATCGACACAAAAACGCGAGCGGCTCGTCCCCTTTATAGCAAAGGAATAAACCCAGTGATAACATAACAATCGGGCGTAGAAAGAGAGAGGGTTGTCTGAGTCCCCCAAGCTTTCTTAGCTCTGTTGAGCTTTGACTGTTGGTTAGAGAACATCCGCTCTGGTCTTTCCCGTTGGGGTTGTTTCTTTCTCTGGGTGGAAGGTTTCTTTATTTGCCTTTGAATTTCCCTTCCCCTTTTTTATTGCATTTGCGCGGGGTCCCCCCGCACCCACCCACCCAAGGGAAACAAAACACCTTTAAAAACGAAGCGGAGGAATTGGACAAGTCACTAAAATTACTGATTCTGGTCATTACAATACCGATCCTGTTTGTTTTCATACCGATTCGGATCATTGTCCTACTGATTCCGATTACTGCTTGTGATCACTGCCATACCGATTCGGATCACTGGCGCACCGATTCTGCCATTTCGGACAAAAGCCCTTGAAGGCCAAATGTTGTATTATTTAAAAAGGATTTCGAGCCTGATTGGCACCAAGCAGAATCTTTTCAGTGATTTCTTCGGGTGAAATCTCCTTTGATTGGATTAGTTTAAAGGATGTGGGTAATTAGCGGCTGTTAAAAAGAGGCAGCGGGGAGCTAAGAAGCCGGGGCCGCGCAAACAAGCTGCTCCGCGGCAGAGGGCGAACCGAGGGCGCTTTCGCCCCGCGGAGGTCCTCCGGGGCTGTTCTTTTGCTTCCCCGAGCGGTAGGGAGGGCGCGAAAGCAGGACGCGCCGGCGGCGGGCCGATGCAGACAGCCCCTTGCAGCGGGCCAGGGCCGGGCTCCGCTCCGGGCTGGGGGAACAAAAGGCAGCCGGCCCTTCCCGCGGGCGCAGGCGAGCTGCGCTGCGGGCGCTGGGGCCGGGCTGAGCCCGCTGTCTTTCTCTCCCCAGGTGTGGTTCCAGAACCGGCGGATGAAGGACAAGCGGCAGCGCCTGGCCATGTCCTGGCCGCACCCGGCCGACCCCAGCTTCTACACCTACATGATGACCCACGCGGCGGCCACGGGCAGCCTGCCCTACCCCTTCCACTCCCACGTGCCGCTGCACTACTACCCCCACGTGGGCGTCACGGCCGCCGCCGCCGCCGCCGCCGCCTCGGGAGCGGCCGCCGCCTCGCCCTTCGCCGGCTCCATCCGGCCGCTGGACACCTTCCGCGCCCTCTCGCACCCCTACTCCCGGCCCGAGCTGCTCTGCGGCTTCCGCCACCCCGGCCTCTACCAGGCCCCCGCCGCCGCCGCCGCCGCCGCCGGCCTCAACAGCAGCGCGGCGGTGGCGGCGGCGGCCGCGGCGGCCGCGGCCTCCTCGGCGCCCCCGGCCGGCTCGGCCGCCTGCTCCTGCCTCAGCTGCCACAGCAGCCAGACGGCGGCGGCGGCCGCGGCGCTGGGCTCGCGGGGCTCGGGCCCCGAGTTCCCCTGCACTGCGGCGGCGCAGCGGGGCGAGAGCGGCTTCCTGCCCTACTCCGCCGCCGTGCTTAGCAAGGCCGCCGGCGCCTCCCCGGACCAGCGGGAGGAGGCGCCTCTCACCAGATAGCCCGATGTACAGCGCCGGGCACCGCTGGAACACCCCGCTTGTTGGGCAGCGTCCGCCGGGGGTGGGGGTGGGGGACTGGAACTCGTAGCCCCGCGGCCGGTCTGCGGGGGGAGGGGAGGGGAGGGCAAGGCTGCCCCGGGCGCCCCCCAGCTGACCCGTCGGGGGCAGATCCGGCCTAAGGACCGCGGGAGGCCCGCAGCCACGTGTCCGCCTGGCAATGGGGCCGGGGAGTGGGGGGGCGATTTCTGTTTCCTTCTGATTTCCCTTTAGTCCGCCTCGCGGCGGAGGCGCAGGGAGGAGCGGAGCTCCGGGGCGCTCGGCAGGCGTCGGAGACGCGGTTCTACGCTCCCGCTTTCCAACTACCCTAATCCAGGCGATCTGGGAAATACTTGAATCTCTCCGGGTGCAGGAGGTTGTCCCGAAGCATTGACCTTAGCTCCCCTTCTCCGCGTCGCCCGCCTGCTCTCCGGCTTGCCTGCTCGGGTCCTTTGGTAAAGTGGCTCATGGATTTATGTCCCATCCATGTCTATCACGCGTTTGCCTCTGCAAAGCCACCCCTGGGTAACTGCCAGAGCGAGCCGCTGCTACTGGAGGGGCTCCCTTGAACTTGAAGAAAGGCACATCAAAAACCGCCGGCGTTCCTGCCATGTCAATTCTGATGCTAATAATGTGCAGATTATGACGAAAATTGCCAATCATGTTCTCTGATGGACCTCCTTTGAATGTAGAATTGGAAAAAAGTTCCCCGCGCAGAGACCTGCTGTCAAGTACTAACAACCCGCTAAGGGAAGTCATTAGAAGAGACAGATAAGAGACTTGGTACATAAAACATTGTTCTTGGTGCATAGGATGTATGTTATTTAATGTTCTATCTGTTACCCGAAGTGATTTCGCAAAAGAAAGCCACGTTCTTATCATCTCAATTGCCAATTTTCATTTTGGTAACTCGGACGCCCCGGG